>NC_072482.1:44811681-46037038 GCF_027574615.1 Eptesicus fuscus | reverse complement strand
TAAATTACATATTAATTTAAAAGTCTTAATCAGCATTAATTTTAAATTAAAAGTCTTAATCAGCATTAATGGACCAAAGTCATGACAATTCAAAAAATAAATGTAACTAAAAGTGGTCAGGGATGTTTAACTTCACTAACATTTAAGTGTATTTTTATTGATTTCAGAGAGGAAGGGAGAGGAAAGATAGAAACATCAATGATGAGAGAATCATTGATCAGCTGCCTCCTGCATGTCCCCACACTGGGGATGGAGCCCACAATCCAGGGGCATGTGCCCTGACCAGGAATCAAACCATGACCTCCTGGTTCATAGCTCGACCACTGAGCCACACCAGCTGGGCAAACTTCACTAATATTTAAAAGAAAAAAAAATCAATGAATTGCTATTGCTAATTAGTACACAAATTTTGAAAAAGTGGTCATGGGGTAAGCCTGGTAATGTTAAAAAACTCACCATTAGAGTGCCTATATGTGCCACACCCTGTTCTCAGTGCATCACACACACAAGGGCTCTGAGGGAAATGCTATCCTCTCACTTCACAGACGGGAGGTTTAGCAGCCAGAACACAATTTGGAAAAGGAAGCCCCCAAAATTCCAAAAAGCGAGGCAACAGGTAATTGAACATTTTTGTAAATGTTCATCAAGTAAACATCACTGAATGATCCTGTTTGGTTGTATTTTAATTTGGAACAACCCTATTTAGAAAATAAATATAGCAAAGATTCACTAACCCCCTTAGAGTAATATAACCTAAATGCTTGTGTGTGTGTGTGTGGTGGGGAGGACAAAATAATTAGGAGATGAAGACGGGATGTGCATTTCCTTGTTATTAGTGATACGAAGTTCTTAAAGCTGCAATGGGGCAGCCATTGAAAGCCTGGTAACTAACGAGGATCGTGAAGACTACCCCCTGCCAGGAAAATGATTGCAGTTAAAAAGGGCAGGATGGGAATGAAAAAGACAAAGGAAGAGGGCACGAATTTTAAAATAAACATTTAAGCTTATAGCATTCCTAATTATACACATTCAAAAAGTTCAAGGGGAGTACACCAGAATAATTTTCCCCCTCACCTCTAAAAAACTGAACTTCCATTTAATGAAACTCATAACCATGTGTCAGGAACTGTGCTAAATGCCTTTCCACTCACTTCATTCCCAACAATCCATGGCAGAAACTGCCATCCCGGTTTACCCCGGAGACTGAGGCTAAGACAACAAACTGCCCCAGGCTACAAGCCGGTTCCCTAGCTGCAGGCGTCTCCCAGGAAACCGGACTCGCCCCGCCCCCTCGTCCCTCCCTCCACTTCCGCTCCTGCGCACTGTGGCTCTAACCAACCCGCTGCGTGGAGGACATGGCTACTTCCCGCTTACCTCCAGCGACACTAACGCTAAAGCAGGTACCAGCTGTTCTCACGGGCCTTCTAGGACAGCTTCCCCAGGGCTAAGCTCAGTCCTCCGTCTCTCCCCGCATCCAACCTACGGGGTGCGTCTGGGGAGCACCTGGGCCCGGTGACCCCGCGCGCGCTCTGACGGGCCTGGGCCGGAGGGGGCGGGGCTTCCCCGTGAGGTGTGGCTGGAAGGGGGCGGGGCCTGGGAGGGCAGGAGCGCGGGGCGTGTAGGCAGAAACCTGTCTTGTCGGACAGAAAAGGCAGGGCAGGCTCTTGACCTCCTGGAGCCCTGGAGCCCTGATGCGTCCGAAACTGCTCTGCCCACGACACTGATCTGCGGAAAGAGCAAATGAGGTTACCAGGGGATTTTCACCACGGCGGGAATTCAGAAAAAGTGCTGTTTGTGGTGGTTCCAGTTTCTACGTCTGGGAGCCCTTTTTCTGCCCAATAGTCAGCTCTCGATTTTAAGGGCTCTTATGATTGACAGAGCAAACAAACAGCCCAAATAAACTTGTTTTCTTAAAAGAAAAATAAAAGAGGATTTTTCTTTGTCCTTTGCAAAATGAAGGACCAAAGAGAAGTGATCTGGTTACACTTTGGTTTGCTAAAGTGGAGCCCCCCGGGCTGTAAACTGTGCAGTTGTAATGGCCACTTCTCCTCCCTGCACAGTTCTTGAGAAGGCAGCAAGTTCTCCTTCTCTACAGAAGGATTTTGCAAGCCATTCGGCAAGTTCCAAATGATTCTGATCGCAAATACCTGAAGGACTGGGCAAGGGAAGAATTCAAAAGAAACAAAAGTGCCACTGAGGAGGTAAGAACAAGATCATCATAACGGCAGTCCCTGGCCCTTTTTTGTCTTGTTCAGTGAATTTTTAAAAACGTTTGGTAGACATCTTGGAATATAAATGTCACTGAGATGAGATATCTTGATCATTGCTCTAATGTTACTGATTTTCCACTTTCTTAACTATTTAAAATTTTACAATCTTTACTATAAGTATCTACATTCTACACTAGCATCACCAGACTTTTCTCTTAACACTCCCTTTCCCCTCCAACACACACAAAGGAAAATATTGTAAATATTACAGCAGGAGGGTCTGGGAAGTATGACTGTCAGACACCATGCACTCCCTAATATGCAGCAATTTGAATTCTCAGCATTGGTTCTTAACTTGAACAAATGCAATAATACAGCTGCACCTGGACTAACCAGGTAAAACAGTGACCAGATCTCACTTTCTCTTACAGGTTACAATCCGGATGATGATTACACAAGGCAATATGCAGCTCAAGGAGTTAGAAAGAACACTTGCTCTAGCAAAATCTTAACTACAGCATTATCCTGAAAGATTTCCAAAGTCTCCATGTGTTTTTTGAGCTTAGGCTCAACGACAGGCAGCCCAAAGTCAAGTCAAATTGTTTGCATGTACAACACTCCAGCAAAATATCAGAACATGGAGCATGGCACGTCACAGAGGGCAAAGAAAAGCCGCATCGGAACAATTGCCTTAGCACTGAAAAACATACCCTGCATTTTGAAAATGTTTCTGGATTTGTCAGCAGATTTTATAAGAAGCAAAAACCAGTACAAGAAATGGTCAATTAGCACATAAAAAGATACTCATCACCATTATTCATCAGGGAAATGCAAATCAAAACCATAATGAGATATTACACTTCCACCACATGCACTAGAATGGCTGTAATCAAAAAGGGAGATAACGACTGATGGGGAAGATGTGGAGAAATTAGAACCCTCATATATTGCTGGCGGGAACATAAACTAGAGCAGCTACTTTGGAAAACAGACTGTCAGTTGCTCAAAAGGTTAAACTTGATTCAGCAGGTTTACAACCAGCAGAACTAAAAACACATGTCTACAACACACTTGTACACAAATGTTCATAGCAGCATTATTTCATAATAGCCAAAAACAATCCAAATGCCCACCAACTGATAAACGAGTAAATAAAATGTGGTATATCTATACAATAAAACATTCGGCAATAAAAAGGAGTGAAGTACTGATACGTGCTACACACGGATGAACCTTGAAAACACTAAGTAAAAGAGGCCAATCACAAAAGATCACATATTGTATGATTCCGTTTATAGGAAATGTGTGGGATAGGTAGATCAGTGGTTGCCAGGGCTTTGGATGTAATGGAGAGTAACTGGATATGGGGTTTCTTTTTGGGGTGATGAAAATATTAAAGTTAGGTTTTAGTTGCATAACTCTGAATATACTAAAATCCATTAAAACATATATTTTATATGTATTGTATGTGAATTATACCTCAATAAAGCTGTTTTTTATTTTTAAAAATTAAAATATAATTGGCTTACAACATTGTATAAGTCAATAAAGCTGTTTTGAAAAACAGTATGATAAGTAGGACTGGGGGTGTACTGACCTCAGGAGATAACCTGGAACTTTCTTGAAAAACCCTCCTGTATTATCACTCAGGGTGGTTGAGGTATGTTCTTCAGATGTGTCACTGAAAAAGATCACCACTGGGAATCTAGATCTTTGTTGAAGAGAGAGGAGAAAGAGAACCTTAATAAACACCTTGAACACCAAAAGAAGAGGCAACTTCTGGATGAAACTAATGCAATTACCTTAACATCCATGTAGAAGTAGCACGATAAATCATTAGGGAAGATCTTCAGTGAAGTAGGTTCTCCAGTGTCAGGGGAAAAACAGAGCTTAAAGAATACATCAGAGAAAGCCGTGGACTTCAGAACACTTTTGAAAGAGACCAAAAGTATAACAGTTAATGCAGTCAAAGTGAGTTTGTGGTAAGAGGCTGGAACCGACAGTCCCGCAGCCTGAAGTCCTCTGTTCATCTGCAGAACAGATCTAAAAAATTAATCCAAGAATCTGACCAGCACCTGAAAGATACAGATTACGCAGAATGACAAATGGTATTTAGTATTGGACGGTGCCAGAGGAGAGGCCTAGCCGATGGGGGCACATGTCAGTGACCTGCACAGCCAGGGTCCACCTCCAGGTCCCACAGCCTCAGAGCTCCTAAGACAAAATATTGCTGAATACTCTGCCACAGGGTCATCTACGAATTCAAAATGCTTGCATGAGACAATGTTTATATTTTATAAAGATGTGCATTAGCCAACCTACTGCAAAGCCATCTGATGAAAAAAGCATTTGTGAACAGTTTCTGAACAGAGAACACGTTAAAAATATTCTTTGAGTAGCATGATTGACATACATACTCAAGTATAGGCTGTCTCTAGAAAACCTAAAATCTCAAAGCTAAAAACCATCCTTTCAAGATGTGAGGAAGTCAGTGACTTGCTGTTCTTCCCAGCAGTGGTGCATATGGAAGATGTAAGAGCATTTGTGGTTTGAATTTGCAAGATGCAAATACCATAGACTTGAAGAAAACCAAACTTGTAGTTTGTTTTTTAAAATGGGTAAAACACAAAACTTAAGTCTTACCTTCCAGAAGCTAAGATTATTATAACTGACAAGCTTTTACTTCCATTTCTAAAGAACAGTTTAATTTTATTAGTTCACTTACGTGCTTTGAATATTCCCTCTGGATTATAGGCCAAGTTTGTTGTTTAGCCTAAGATTTATTTAGCAATTTCTCCTCACATTTGAAATGATGGCCATTAAGAAAGATGTTGGCCAGAACAGAACTGCTGGTGAAATACATTTTATTCATCATCTTTATCAGTATTCTAATAAAGACAAGTTACCTTCCTGGATATGTTGCCTGTAAACTACACTCTTGTTTGAATGTGCAAGTCTTGTTCCTAAAGTTTAATTTTAAGAAGTTTGAATGTTGAGTTTATGTATTTGAAGAATAAATCTGTATTTTAAAACGTTTAATACAAAAGCTTTCTAGCATAGGAGAAGTGGCTAAGGCTATTTCTTATTTAGCATATTGACTGCCCTGGTGTCACTGCCCCCTTTTAAGTGTGCCGTCAGGTTGGAAATGTTAAACTCTTGGCACGGCAATGCTATGAATGTGCCTGCAGAGACACAGGACTTTAAAGTTTGAGGACAGCAGAATGTATTCCCTGGTATAGCTATTACTGTAGTCATGCCAACAGACAGGAGAGCTGAGAGGCAGAGACCCATACTTACCTAAATTATCTCTCTTTGATGAAGGAAGGAAAATGCTAGTAAAATAAAAGCAAAAGGAAGCTGCTCACATCTACTTTGAAAAGAAAATTAGGATTATGTAGAATAAGATCCAAAGAGAATAAAAAGCAAATTGTCACTCGGTGCCAAACTAGAAATCACCCTGAGCTACTTCCTTCCTTGAGTCAGGCAGCTGAGAAATTATACTAGAATTGGGTTAATTATTTGTTTACTGAGAAGAGTGAATCCCTTTACCCACTCTATTTTGTATTAAAAAAGTGCTTTGCTGTACTGTGTCTTGCTTCTGTGTTATTAATTTAAATTAATATATTCACATTTATAGTCATACTATTTGACTTACTATATAGAAAAAGTATATTTCCCTTTAAAGTTACAAAATAGCCGAAACCGGTTTGGCTCAGTGGAGAGTGTCGGCCTGCGGACTGAAGGGTCCCGGGTTCGATTCCGGTCGGGGGCATGTGCCTTGGTTGTGGGTGCATCCCCAGTGGAGGGTGTGCAGGAGGCAGCTGATCGATGTTTCTCTCTCATGGATGTTTCTAACTCTCTATCCCTCTCCCTTCCTCTCTGTAAAAAATCAATAGAAAATATATTTGGAAAAAAAATAAAATTACAACAAAATATATTTTTAATGCTTTTTCTTATTCATAAGATGTACTGTATTCTAAAAAGGTCATTAGCTTTTTAAAACTGGCTTGTCTTTTAAGTCATAATTGTTTGGCTTTTATATCACAAGATGAATTATAGTTAGCTTTTAGGAACAATTTGTTAGTTAAAAAAAATGTTATCTTTGCATAAAATGACAAGTAATGTTATCCTCCTTCTTTGTTCGGTATTTTCCAAAAGGTCAACAGTTTAAATAAAACATTTGTTTAAGCTTGCACTGAGAAATTTTTCCATGTTACAACAGGCTTTTTAAAAATATTTTTTCATGCAGTTCACCTGATCTCTAAAGCAGATGTATTTAAACTACACTTTTACGGAAACACGGTGAAGTGTGGTTGAGTGAAGGCACTCTTTCAGGAACCATAAAATTCAGTTAGCTACACAAATGAAAATGTAGGCGAAACTAAATATTCACCCTTTCATGTTTTAAATAAGGAATTTCGTATCCATAGTGTTGAGAACCAAGTCTAATGCTTGGGAGCGACACAAATTCAAGGTGATAAAAATGTTAAACAGAAGACAATATACCTCTCAAGTATCAATGCTTGACTGAAAAAAGAGGGTATAACATGAAAAGTTCACTTCCTTTATTTTGGGCTCCCAAAGTCAAAAGATTAGAACTGATACTCATTCTATCACAAATATTACTATACTCAAATGCAATAAGGCAGTAACAACAACAAAAAACAACACTGCAATACGGTATAACTTTTATGTATTTTACATCACTTTCCCCACAGCTACTGAAAGTTCCAGCCTCAGCTCGAAACACGACCTACATGACCAGCTATAAATAGTTAATAGTTCTGCTTCTTTGGAAAAGTACTATTGTGACATTTGCTCATTTTAGTAGATAGCACAAGGTAAGAATAAGAAAAGCCACATCGGACCCACAGCTGAGTTTTCTGACAAAAAGGAACAAGAGAGACCAAACGCGGGTGCGATCAAAGCCACTGCTTTGGTCTTGAGAGGCTGCATGTATCCCTGGGTTTGGAGGCGGATGGCTGTTCCATCTCCCAGCCTCTCGTACAGGTTTTCCCACTTTGAGAAACAAGATCTGTGTACTCTGCAGAGGTACATTCGACCTTTCTCATTCCTCCCTTGTCTGGTCCCTACCTGCGCCTTGGATGGAAACAGCCAGCTCACAATAAGAAGCTGCCTGCTGCCGGTGGGCAGGAGCTACATAAGCAGAATGCTTCCCAGCGAAGCACACTTCGGTCTGAAGGTGCCATCTGGCGCTACCATCCAGCGCTGATTCTGCACCAGGAACGCGAAAAGAGGAAGAACCCCCCGAGTAGCAATCCAGAGCGTCTCTGGGAAGACTGTCTACCTACAGCAGGTGAGGAACAAGACAAGCGCAGGAGCATGAAAATAAGCTTGAGAGCATCACATTCACTCCCCACCCAGGTCCGGTAATGCCGACATTCGTCTACATTTATGAGGAATGTTTATATCCATACTGTCGCTATTAAGAAAAACAAAAACAACGGTGAGTGTGGAAGGCAAAAACCCCACAAAGGGCCTAAAAACATACTTTGTTTTTTTCTGAGTATGTCCATGTCAAGAAAGCCATTCTTTTCTCTTTGGCTCAATAAGCAACATTTTATTCAAAATTACAGACAATAGTTACTCGGTTCCTGTGTTTATAGAAACAGAACTGAGGTTTCTATGCATACATGGAATTCTGAGGAGATGAATATAATCCCACATTCCAAGGGACAAGAAGTCTGAAGGTGATTAAATTGAAAGATGCAACACACCGAGCTGCTTTTGTAACTGTATATTCTACATCCTATAGAGCAGAGCAATCCCTCAGGGCTCCGGCGGCTGGGAATGCTGGGGTCTAACTCCGCACAGTCACTGCGGAGCAGTGCGAAAGCTTTTGGGGTTTTTTAATGACAGAACTCAATTAAAAATGAAATACTTTAAAGAAATAGCCTCGTTTCTTTATAAAATACAGACGCGTAAACTCAAATTCAGAAAGGTACTCTAAGATAAACGGGTTTGAGTATGAATAGGTTATCGAAGTTTCAGGTAATTGTTATGTGACTTTCCCCCCCATTAATCTGCTTTACAATCACAAGGGTTAACTGAAAATATAGTATTGCTATATTTTGGCTGAAAATATAGAAACTGTGATCAAATGGTTTGGATCTTTCTCATCTCTGTTATTAACAAACATTCCCAGTGCTACTATCCAATGACTCATTTTTTAAACACTCTGACTTTTTAAAATATTTTCTTTTAAGTTATACTGAATCTTGTGACATTATGAAAATCTTTCTCTCTGTTTGATAAACTTAGAATTTATGCTGGTTAGAACGTCAGCATTCTGAGGATTCTGCATTTTAGGGAGGTGTGCGCGCATCTCCGTTACAGCTGCTACGGAAAGACACTCTTGTCTAGGCACAGCAGGTGTGTTTACATGAATGATGACTTGATTTGAGTTCACAAGGGATTAACTGTTTTTTTCTTGCTTTTGACTTATATTATTTTGTACATCCTGAATTTTAGGGTTTAGGCTTACACATCATTGAGTATCTAGGTGGCTCACTTAATCTGAGCATTTGAACTCCAGATGAACCTGGGCTGAGGTTTTAAATTTGTGATGAAACCTGAAACTAAGCAAGCTTTCCCTGGTTTCAGTTTAATTGTTGATGTCTTCATAACTTCAGGGCATAGGAAACCTGTGTGTCTGGCACAATTGAGAAACCAGTGATGTTTTTTAAAGGCAAGTCTGCTACATGCACTCTACTTGACACTTGGGGCGCAGCTACTCTGCAGCTGCTATCCCAGAAATCCTCAACGACCCTTTCTTGTGCCACTTCCCAGGCCCTAATTTTCCTTCTGCACCTTCGTCCTTAGTTTAGCAAGTTCCTCTTCTAAACTTTTAATATGTTCCTTCAGGGTGGCCTTGTCTTGCTGGGCTTTCTGACTGGCTTGGCTTCGTGCTTCTTCAATCTTTCTTTCATACCACTTCTCCATCTGGGTAGCAACAGCCTCAAAAAAGTACTGGGTAATCTCCAGAGCTTGGGAGGTGTCTCGAATGTGAGAGGCAGTCTGCTCGCTGCCTGTAGCTGGTGGTGGCTGCCCGCAGGTGGTGCTGGGTGCTGGTGGCTGGGCTCGATGCCTCGCCTGCCCACTTTTCCCAGACTTCTTGGTTTGGGTGCCTCTGTGGACGCAGGGCCCGGCCTGCTGATCACATCTGGCTGCCTCTTGTGAGGGCAGCAAGGCTGTCTGGACCTTGACGCTCCTCAGTCGGGAGCCTGTGCAGTCAGAGGAGGACAGCTCCTGCTGGAGCCTGTGGGCAGCCGTGGAGCCGAGTCCCTTTTCCTTGGGCCTGACCACCCGAGGGGAACTGTCAGAAGCTGCGACTGGACCTGCCGTCACCACTGATGGATCCACAGCTGGTTTGGGAAGGAAAACACAAGTCAGAGCAAAGCCACAGTCACGGTCACGTGGCTGCAGGTGAGCCTTTGAGAGCCCTGCAGACCACCAGCCTTCCCACTCACCAGCCAGCGTGCAGCTTCTGCTCTGCCCTTCCTGCCCCTTCGCTCCTCATGATCATCTGGCTTGTCAAGGCTTTCGGGGATACTGTTAGCCATGCTGGTGGCATCTAAGCCAAAAAGGTGCTGGCCTTCCCTTTAGCCTGTCTCAGCCCACTCTGGAAGGCTCCGGGCACCATTTCCTGACGGCCAAGGATGGCACAGCTCACCAAGTGTCTCAAAACTTACCTGGGCATTTACCAATGAGAATGAATATCCCTTTCCACACCTCAGCCCCAGGTACTGGATCCTTGAGCAAAGCTCCAATGTGGAAAGGCGGTCCTATCCCCCATTCTCAGAGCTCCACGCCAAGCTCCACAACTAATCCTCGCATGAAAAATTTGCCAAGGACTTTCGCCGTTGTCACGAGCATAAAGAAGATAAAAAAATCACAGCTCTAGAGATGGTCTGTGGTGACAGAAGACGCTCAACATACCAGAACCCCCCATGGAAGCCTAATTTCTAAGTCTCTGAATGTCCTCAAAGCTATCACTGCGGGTAATCACTGTGGCCAATGCACCTGAGGCAGCTGCAATACATGATGTGCACTCAACGAGGTCTCACAGAGTTGGGCGAAGGTAAAAGGCCAATCACAGAGGAGAAGGGGGGGAAGAGGTACAGGCACCTGCTGAGGAGACAGATGTCCATGCATCACCCCTCAGGATGGGGTCCACTCTACACCATCAGCACTGTACCTGAAGCACTTGCTATCAATGATCAAAACAACTCTTATTCCTTCATTCCAGTATGTTGACCACGTAGATAAGAGTGCTTTACTCTGCCCAGGACCTGCGTATACAGCAGTGAGAACACCTGGTCCTGGCCCCTACAGTTTGCTCTGCAATCCAGTTTTCCACAGCCTATCACACGGACCCGCCTTAGGAGGCAGGAGAGAATAAGATTTGGGGGTTTTCATCACCTCTGGGTGGAATGGCTCTCTCTCTGCATGAGGGTTACCTGTGGAGGACTCGCAAGTAGATGGCGTGGATTTAGCCCTAGAGGCCCTAGAATCTCCGGAAAGCTTCAGTTCCAGATTCTGAATCTTCAACATGCACCAGGTTTTTAATTCATCCACCAAGGACATCTGAAAAACAACCCACAAAATAATCAGGGGAATGTAATCCATGGTTAATGAATAAAGCATCAAGAATGGACTTTTAAACTATGATAGTTGAGAATACCATCCTGACAAGCCCAAAGACTGTGGATAACCCACCCTCCCAGCGGCCACACACCACCTCTTTGCTCGCCCTCTATAGACCAGGATTCACCCAACACCCGGCTGACAGTGTCTCTAATCTTCATTAAGTGACTTAGAGCCACCTTCCACTCAAACACCCACAGCTTCCCACGTCTTCCCAACCAAGCCGTTCTGCCTGCTTAGGAGCACGGGCTCTCATACACCACAAGTGCTCATTTTACGTCCACTGTCCCGAGTAGACCACACACTCCCTGAGGGCAGGAACCAGATCTTGTTCAATAGAGGAATGGCCCAGTGAACGCACTACACATAGACGTGGTTCGGGGCAGACGTCACACTTCCCCCGGCATGTTCTGGGAAATGTTCAGTCCCCACCTAATGCGGCATATTCAGCCACAAACATGAACTGAAGACAGGTCCTTTCCTACTGACTTCATCGCAAAGTGATGCAAATGACGTGCTATGTGCTGCAAACCCTTTCAGGGGATATAGGTCTCCTCTTTTAATTCCAAGGAGCAGTGTGGTAAATCACCAGGTAAGGACTGGTGGGTACTGGTTTTCACCTGGCGTTTCTCGCCCTCAAGCTTCTCTGTGTCCGAGTGCTGCTGCAGGCGGCCCAGGCACTCTGTCCTCTCGGCCGAGAGTCGCTCAACCATCAGCTTGTCCAGAACACGCATCTAGGATTCAATGGGCAAAGACTGCATGGCTGAGATGACCTAAGGATGGACCCCTGAGGAGGGGATCGGGGGCACCAGACAGGGACCAGAGAGAAGGCAAGCAAACCTCCACCCTCATTCTATTCCATTTTCAGGCAGTATTCACGGAACTCTCATTTTTCGGAATTCTAATCAGGATCCCATGTAGGCCAGTGTTTCTTTTTCTCACGTGTTAAAGTCCCTAAGGGGTTTAAGAGACTATGAATATACAGTAATTATAAAAATTGAGCCAACACAGACCTTGTAGGTAAAAGGGAATTTCTACAGGTCTCAGAACAGTGTTTCTGTGACTATGATTGAAAAGAAAAACTATTTCTTAAAGTATGGAGCTATTCTCCCCCTTTTATTTAATATATATATATATATTTTTTAAATATATTTTATTGATTTTCCACAGAGAGGAAGGGAGAGGGATAGAGAGCCAGAAACATTGATGAGAGAGAAACATCGACCAGCTGCCTCCTGCACACCCCCTACCGGGGATGCGCCCGCAACCAACGTACATGCCCTTGACCAGAATCGAACCTGGGACCCCTCAGTCCGCAGACCGACGCTCTATCCACTGAGCCAAACCGGTTTCGGCTAAAAATATATTTTTATTTATTTCAGAGAGGACAGGAGAGGGAAGAGATAGAAACATCAATGATGAGAATCATTGATCGGCTGCCTCTCACGCACCCCCTAATGGGAATGGAGCCCGCACCCGGGCAAGTGCCCTTGACTGGAATTGAACCTGGGACCCTTCAGTCCGCAGACTGATGCTCTATCCACCAAGTCAACGCAGCTAGGGCTCTTCTCCCCCTTTTAAATGTTAGTGGCTGCCTAAGAGGAGTGAAAGCAGCTGGATGCTCAGGGCATTTATCCAGCCAGTGCACAAATCCTCCTGGTGCTTCACTAAATATGGCCAAAGCGAGCGTGAGGAAGGCTGTGGAAGGAGTTCAATGGGACTGACCAGAGAAGAAATGACTGTCACCACCTCTCAATCACATGCCCGCTGGGGCCCTCTTCATCTTGACACTTCCCACAGGGCCCTAGGGCCCAGGAGGGCTGAACCTTCCCTGCTGCGACAAGGTCCAAAGAGGAGGAAGCAGTGGTTGTGAGGGGGCCATCCCGCCAGGGCTCACGGGGAAGCGCCTCTCCTGTCAGGGACAGACAAGACGTTCCACCCTGGGGTCAGGTCTGCAGGTGCGGGAGGACCTTTGGTTTTGTCTATTCAGCCCTCCTTCGTCTCTGGGAACTGTTCTCCCGTTTGCCACGACTGGCCTGCTCTCCCGCCTCATTATCCCCCATACAGAGGCTCTGCCAAAGCCACCATGCTGGCACGCAGCTTTGTCCCCTGCATGTGGGGCTGGTCAGGCAGGGGCACCTGGCTCATGCGGGGCCACATCCTTCCCCTGCGATTTGGAATTAGGCCTAAGAGTCTCTGCCCCAACGGTCACCTTCCTTGAACCAAAGAGAGGTCCTCGAGACATCTCAGCATCCCCCAACTACATTCCTCTTTGGGCTTACACTAGCTGAAGTGGGTTTTTATTCACAAAACAGTTTATGTATGTATGTATGTATGTATGTATGTATGTATTTATTTATTTATAATATATTTTATTGATTTTTTACAGAAAGGAAGGGACAGAGAGTTAGAAACATCGATGAGAGAAATATCAATCATCTGCTTCCTGCACACCCCCTATTGGGAATGTGCCCAGAACCAAAGTACATGCCCTTGACCGGAATCGAACCTGGGACCCTTCAATCCGCAGGCCGATGCTCTTTCCACTGAGCCAAACCGGTCAGGGCTCACAAAACAGTTTTAACCAATATATTATGGCTCCAAGAAAAGATTTCTTAATTAGGCTTTCCACTAAAGGCAAATAGCAAATAAACCTTAAAAACGTTCAACCTCTTCACTGATATGTGGAATCCAAAGGACAGAATAAGCAAACATGTGAAATTGAAAGAGGCTCATGGATACAGAGAACAGACTGATGGCTGCCAGAGGGGAGGGGTTTGGGAGATAGTTGAAAAGGTGAAGAAATTGAGAATACAGATGGGAAGTTACAGAATAGTCATGGGGATATAAAGTACAGCCTGGGGAATACAGTCAATAATACTGTAATAACTAGGTAGCGTGCTGGAAATACCAGGGGAACACTTTGTAAATTATACGAATTCATGCACCAGTGGGGTCCCTCAGCCTGGCCTGTGGGATCAGGCCATAACTGGCTCTCTGACATCCCCTGAGGGGTCCTGGATTGCGAGAGGGTGCAGGCCAGGCCAAGGGACCCCACTGGTGCACAATCAGAGTCAGGGAGGGACCGCGGGAGGCCTCTAGGGCATGTCTGGCCTGTCTCACTCAGTCCCGATTGGCCAGATCCCAGCAGCAAGCTAACCTACCAGTCAGAGTGTCTGCCTCCTGGTGGTCAGTGCACGTCATAGCGAGTGGTTAAGCAGCCTTAGCATATCATTAGTATATTACACTTTGGTTGAATTGGTGACTGGCCGACTGGACACTTAGCATATAGGCTTTTATTATATAGGACTAGAGGCCCGGTGCATGAAATTTGTGCATGAGGGCGGGGGGTCCCTCATCCCGGCCTGCACCCTCTCCAATCTGGGACCCCTCGGGGGAGGTCTGACTGCCAGTTTAGGCCCCATCCCTGGGACCCATCCCACAGGGATGGGGCCTAAACTGGCAGTCGGACATCCCTCTCACAATTTGGGACCGCTGGCTCCTAACCACTAGCCTACCTACCGGCTTGATTGCCGCCTAACTGCTCCCTTGCCAGCCTGATGGCCCCCAACTGCCCTCCCCTGCTGGCCTGATGGCCCCAAACTGCCCTCCCCTGCCAGCCTCATGGCCCCCAACTGCCATCCCCTGCTGGCCTCATGGCCCCCAACTGCCCTCCCCTGCCAGCCTCATGGCCCCCAACTGCCCTCCCCTGCTGGCCTGATCACCCCTAACCACCTCTGCCTCGGACCCCACCACCATGGCTTTGTCCAAAAGGAAGTCGGATGGTAGGAAGATGTATGGTCTCCCGGTCTAATTAGCATATTACCCTTTTATTAGTATAGATATTATATAGGACTAGAGGGCTGGTGCACAAAATTCGTGCATGGGGGGCGGGGGGTGTCCCTCAGCCCTGCCTGCACCCTCTCGCAATCCAGGACCTCTCAGGGGATGTTCTACCAGCAGTTGGACATCCCTCTTGCAACCCAGGACTGCTGGCTCCTAACCACTCGCCTGCCTGCCTGCCTGTTCGCCCCTAACCACTCGTCTGCCTGCCTGATCGCCCCTAACCACACTGCCGCAGCTTCGTCCGGAATGACATCCAGAAGGTCATCTGGCTGTCCTGTCTAATTAGCATATTACGCTTTTATTATTATAGATTGGCCTGGACTCTTTAAAAAGTCAGTATTACGGGGCGGGGGCGGAAGGGTGCGTGGAGCTGAAAGAAAGAATCAGGAACTGTTCTACAGTAAAAGAGACCCCCCAGAGATAACACAAATGCACAAAAGATTCAGTGGATCCTGGGCTGGTATTTAAGATAAAAACCACTATGCTGTATACCTGAAACGAATACAAGGTCAAATGGAACGTAAACTGTAATTGAAAAATAAAAATTTAAAAACAAACAAAAACAGCTATATAAAAAAAACACATTTTGGGAGACTTGAGAAAATCTGAACTGGATATTATGCAATTGTTATTCATTTTCTCAGATGTGATGATGGCGTTGTGTTATGAAGGTGAAAGTCCTCACTCGGAAATATTTAGAGGTGAGGTGGCAGGACAGTCTGCAACTAAACCTCCGTCAGTTCAGCAAGAGGAAGGTGTATGAGAGACACCCAAAGCCAATGTGGCAACACTACACTGAGTCTGTGGGGAGGCACAGATAATATACCATTATCTCAACTTTTCTCTATGTTTGAACATTTTCAAAATAAAAACTTGGGGAAAGGAAAAAACCAGAGACATGATCATTCTAATTTTGAATGTAATGGGAAAGAGGTATGGAGCACACAGACATATAAAAAGACATGAAGAAAATAAACCCAAATATTAATAGTGCTTTTTCATCACTATTAATTGGGCTTATAGGCAACTTATTTTCCTTCCTAATTTTCATAATTTAAAAAATGCTCTGTAATAGGTATGTATTACTTTTATAAACAGAAGCATAAACATGTTCTTTAAAGATATAAATAAAATGTAAAGGCTTCAACAAAATCACATAGGCAGGCCCCTTCCTGCCAGCCCACCCACGTGCTGAGGGCAGTTTGCCCAGGTGTCTCCCATCACATTTCCACAGAAACCCGCGCACCAGGAGGCTGGGAGCTCGCTTACCTGGTGCTGCGTCTTACTCTCCATGTGCCCCAGCTTCGTATTCACCTTATCCTGAACCGATCCCAGCTCCGCTCTGATCTCCTCCACTGTCGCCTCCAGCTGATTCTCCAGCTTGTTGATTAGGGGTTCACATCGACAACCATTTATTGGTGCCTAAGAGGGACACAAAAAAGGAATCGATCCAACTCACTTGGATCCTTCAAAAACTGCGTTTTGAGTGCCCATCATGTGCCAGCCAGCAGGGCAGGGGGTGCCGAGATGGAGGCCCCAGGAAGAACCAGAGGGGGTAACGGAGTCCCTGGCTGCTTTTATCCACTCTGGGCCCTCAAGATTACCTAGTCACCTCAGGACCGTGCAGAAAGATCTGTAACCACCCGTTTGCCTGGGCCTAAGCAACAGGAGGGCCTCCCTGTTTAGGTGGGGCGGGCCACCTGCCTTCTCCTTAAAGCTCATGCCCACTGAAGCCAATGCCTAACGTGGATATGAGCCCCAGGATATGGTGTTCGACAGACAGCCCTGCTGCAGGCCCGTGGTCCCACGTCCGACGGGGCTCGGCAGGTACCTGCATCACTTTCCCGTCCTTGCCCCGGTACAGCGTGTAGAGCTGGTACGCTCTGAACTCGTGGGGAGGTGGTGGGGGTGAACACCGATGCCGGGGCCTCTTTCTCGGGTGATTGTGAACATGTAAATTCTTCTGGTGCCCAGGCTGTTGGTCTGCCGGTGGGGTGGGGTCGGAAAACGCTGACACCTGTGGGAGAGGAAGAGACGGCACCTTCAACACTGTGACAACCGCAAGACTGACCCCTGGCCAGCGGCTCCCATCTCACCCACTTCTGGGCAGAGACCCCCGCCCGGCTTCACCTCAGGGTGTTCTACTCCAAGCACCACCTTCCAGAGAAATGCATCCGCAAGCTAACCTTGTGCCTGACGCTAACCAGACTTCACTTCTGTGCTCTGGCTCCAGACCAGCCAGCCCAGGGAAGGCGCCTTTTGGCCACTGGGCATGAGGCTGCCCCAGGGCCCTCGGTCAACCGGCTCCCGGCCCTCTCTGGGCGGCTCTCACGTGCCTCCTGACCTTGGGCCTTGACTTTCTCCTCCTGTTGTCCTTTGCTCGGGGCTCTGGGGAGGCCGACAGGAAATCTTCTCTGGCCTCTTCTTTTCTGGGTGCAGCCTGGTCACTGCTAGGGGTGTCTCCTGCCGAGACACTTCCCTACAGAGAAAAAGAGCCCAGAAATAGGTTCTGCTTGCCCCCTTGGCCTTTTTCAATAATGTTGTAAAATTCTGTTTGCAAGACTCCGTCCACCACAGGACCCATGGGAACCTTTGCCGACGACCAATGTCAGACACAGGGCACTGCTGGGCGGTCCTAACCGACCGTGTGTGCTTCTCCCAGGCAGCTGAACGTTTGGCTTTGACTTTATTTATCAGGTGTCAGACTAAACACTCTCGGGTCTAATTCAACGGGAACTTCAGGGACCTCAGCACTGGAGATTTCTGTGTGTTTTTTTCATATCTCAACAAACCCCCCCCCCCCCACACACACACACCCATTCTTTGCATGTGAATCCTCAAATCATAGCAGAGAGAACCCCCTGAAATGGAAAAAAAAAATGTTTCTGGTCCTTGTGAGAGCTTTTATAAATGAATATTTACAACCGAAATAGGAGAAGAATAAGTACTTGGTATAAAACGTTATGTGCCCCAAGTTCTCTCTCTCCCCTAGTCTTCCTCCTGGGAGTGGTTCCGTCCAGGGCTGCCGTGTGTAGCAGTGCGAGCTGTTCGCTGCACACGGGCACCTGGCAAGGGGGTAAGTGGGCACAGGGAGCCGAAATCCAACTCAGACTCTAGTCACCATGTGTGTCCCTGCTGCCCAGAGAGCATCTGCTTCTAATCTGCACAGCCTCAGCCCACTCCCCACGCGGACAGAGGAAGCAACCTTCGCCAGTGGTTCTCAAAATGTGATCACATCAGAGCCCCCGGGAGGACTGTTCAAACAGATTGCTGGGCCCCAGCCAGTTTCAGATCTAGTGGCTCTGAGGGGAGGCCCCACACCCCGAAAAGCACTGCTCTCCACGACTGCGGGCACAGTGACAGAGAGGCAGTGCCGGCCGCAGGGTACGCAAGGCCACAGACACACGGGCTAGTGACCGGCCTATGACGGTGCTGGGAAATACGGGCAGCACACACGCAGGCACACAATGGGAAATCCGGGGGGAGTGGAGGACGTGACGCCAAGGGAACAGACTGGCAACAGTCTGAGGGACCCCAGCGAAAGGGAGAGACCAGAGGGCATGGCAGCCGCCAGATGAACCTGAGGAGGCAGTTCCCACCCCCGAGAGCGGGTGGAGCTGGGGAGGGGCGGGAGGGCTACCCCCACCTTGCTTTGGGCCACCTCATCTCTTGGCACAGACTGAGCTCTCCTCTCTTCCTTGAGCCTCTCTCTCTTTTTCCTCAGACTTCGCCCACGACTGAAGCGCAAGACCTGAAGGAGGCAAGAGGCATCGTTACAACCGGTGCAGCACAGGCGAGAGAGGATTCTCCTGGGACCCGGCGCTCGGACCTGAAGGAACTTCCAGCCCAACAGGGAGACCGAGCGTGCACATCGACCACCTCAGACCTCCTGCAATGCCTCCTGCTGGGCACTTCACCGGCCCAGAGATGGACACTGTCCCTGACCTCAAGCAGCTTACAGTCTATGACGATAACAGGCATTTGTGTGCCAGGCCAGGGCCACCACGTCGGTGTGCAGGCTGTGCACTGCCAACCTCCAGAGAGCACCACTCCCACAGAGGAGGGACTGGGACATGCGTGGTGTCCCTGGAGCTGTCCGTGCAGCAGTCCTAGGCCGGCACAGCCTCACTCACTAGCCTGGTGCACTGGACCCAAACTACCCATCAGATTTTCTCTTGGTCAAACCATACCCAAGTCACGTACAATTTGATGAAATAATATTGAGATACATCTATGACCCATGGTACCCACCATGGGGCAGGAACCTCTTTCCCAAAAGGAAGCATTTGGTCGGCCCCTTAGAGAGGTGGAATGGACACAGGCAGGTACGTGGGGTCCGACAGGCCCAGGGATGGGACCCAGCAGCTGTAGGGTCCCTGGGCAAGTTATCTGACACCTCTGTGCTCTATCTTCTCCCACGTGAACACAGAAGAGTTGCTGGGATTAACCAAGGAGGTGGCTGGCGCACCTTGGACCCTCAGTCACTGCCGGCTGCCTCCACGCCCAGAGGATGCTTAACCAGAGAACAGGTGTTTGAGCTGGTGGAGACCGGCACTGCCCCAGCTCCACGCCCTCCCCCCTACTCCCACTTCCAGGGTTCACCTCCTTTCCCCAAGGAGGTCCAGAAAGTGGAAACACTTTTCAAGGTCACACTATCTTTCTGCAATAAACAACATGCTATTGTTCTCTTATATAAACAGACAAGGGCTCTCTGACCAAAGTATTTTTCATCTGTTTCAGACTGTCTTCTCCTGTTCATTATGTTCCTGTGACACCCTTACAACAAAAAGAACCTTTATGGGCAGTGGGTATCACATAAAGGGAAAACCCCTGACAATATCTGCCTGCAGATAAACCTGATTTTTTTTTCCATCTTTTATTTTTTTTAAAATATATTTTATTGATTTTTTACAGAGAGGAAGAGAGAGGGATAGAGAGTTAGAAACATCAATGAGAGAGAAACATCGATCAGCTGCCTCCTGCACACCCCCTACTGGGGATGTGCCCGCAACCAAGGTACATGCCCTTGACCAGAATCGAACCTGGGACCCTTGAGTCCGCAGGCCGACGCTCTATCCACTGAGCCAAACCGGTTTCGGCTTTTTTCATCTTTTAAACAGATTTTATTAAAGGTCTTTATAGAGCAACATCCAGACTCCAGATCCAGCTGCCAAGGAGACCCTGTTATGCTGTGGGTACTGGCTGGGGCATGGCAGGCGGCTCTGGCTTTCCACCTTTCTGTTCCGAGATGGGGGTGGTGGGCAGTATCTCATCTTTGGGTTCCACAATGCTCACATGGTCAGGCAGGGGCTTCTTAGGACCTATCTTACCACTTGGGTCCCAAGGAAGCATGATCTTCACTTTGATGCCCAGCACACCTTGCCTGAGCAGCACATGGCGCACGGCAGTGTCAACATAGTAGTTAACAGGGTCCCCACTGTGGATCATCAGACCATCAACAAACTTCATGGATTTAGACCTCTGTCCTCAGAGTTTCCCAGACACCACAACCTCACAGCCTTTGGCCCCACTCTCCATGATGAACCGAAGCACACTATAGCAGGCCCTCCACACAGCAAGGCCCCCTAGGAGTTTGTAACACAGAGACTCTGTCTGGGCAATGGCACACAGACCTCTTGTGGCCACCTTTTCGGCATAAAGCTCTACACTGCCCTCAGGGAAGCCAAACCTCTTCTGAACCACAGCAGTCAATTCCCGGATCCATCAGCCCTTCTCACCAAGAACATTCTGTGCCCTGGTGGCCAAAATAATAATTTCTGTCCTGTTTGGTGTAACTCGGACCTCAACTCCAGAGTAGCCATCTTCAGCCAGCTCCCGAGTGAGAAACTCGTTCAGTTCAGCTTTGAAGATGCCATCAGCAACAAACTTCCTCTTCTTGGAAATTTGCACCGCCATCTTCTAAACCTGATTTTTAAACCCTCTTCTCACCACCTGAGCCAGCAGTTCTGAAAGCCTAGGGACCCCTGGGTCATGAGATGAAGACTCTAATATGAAGATGATGTCGCTCTCCCCTGAGTGCACAGGGGCACTTACCAGGGGCTGCATACGTGGGAATGCGACAGCGGCAGAAATCAATGAACCCTGCTGCCTCTACTAGTAAGTAAGATGGACAGTAAGGAGATCTGGACAAATGTTAGACAAGGCTGCTCTTCTCAATTTTTGTTCTGATTTTTTTTTTCACAAGATAATGCTATTTCTATGAACACAAAATGGATTTCTAATTTGTAAATTAATAAACATCTTTACTATTTCTCAAATTTAATTTGAATTATGATAACTACTGATGAATAAAATTCATATAAACAAAGCTCCTGCCAAAACTGGTTTGGCTCAGTGGATAGAGCATCGGCCTGCGAACTGAAGGGTCCCGGGTTCGATTCCAGTCAAGGGCATGTACATTGGTTGCGGGCACATCCCCGGTGGGGGGTGTGCAAGAGGCAGCTGGTCGATGTTTCTCTCTCATCGATGTTTCTAGCTCTCTATCCCTCTCCCTTCCTCTCTATAAAAAATCAATAAAATATATTTTTAAAAAAAGTATTAAAAAAAAACACACAAAAAAACAAAGCTCCTTGTCACCTCCAAAATATTTAAAAAGGATCCTTAAACCAAAAGTCTGAGAACCACTGTCCTGAGCCGTTTCCAAAGCTAAGTTTAGACTTATTAAAAGTCGAGTCTGATAAAAGGAAGCGACTCATTTATGGACACTTACAACAGGATACAGTACCAGGTTCTGCCTGAAGTTCACCCTCAGAAGCACTATTGAACCATGTCAATCAAAAATGAGAAGTGACACTCAGAAGTCACCCAAGCTAAAAATAAGCACCAGAAAAATTCCTTCCATAGACCATGTTACCAGCCAGTGAACAATCATATAACCACCAAATGAAACATCATCAATCTTTCCCAATTCACAGAAATCAGCGAATATTGCTCTAAAGCCTTGGAAAGAAACATCCTTGGTTCTGCTGTGAACCATCAAAATCCATGGCCGACTAAGGCACCAAGGCAAAGGGATTTCTTATTTCAGACAAAACAAACAGTAAGGCTATTTCTGTAACAACAGAACAGCAGGCATATAATTTTATGCATATTCCAAAGTTCCTTCTTTGTGTTGAGAAGAGGGTTTAGCATGTACAATTATATAAAATAAACTTTCATAAAATGTCATCCTATTTGCTATTCATTGTGGGCGTGGAAAAACTTAAGTCATTTTTTTGGTTTGTTTTTTAAATATATTTTTATTGATTTCAGAGAGGAAAGGAGAGGGAGAGAGGTAGAAACATCAACGATGAGAGAGAAACATTGATTGGCTGCCTCCTGCACGCCTCACACTGGGGATCGAGCCCACAACCTGGGCATGTGCCCTGACCAGGAATCAAACCTGTGACCTCCTGGTTCATAGGACAACACTCAACCACTGAGCCACGCCGGCTGGGCACGTGAGTCGTTTTTAAATGGAAACACTAAAGGAGAACTGCACAGAAAAACTGCCTGTGCTAACGCTTCCCTGTGAATGAAGATCCTTGGGCTCTGGAAGAACAGGTGGGTCAAAGGCCCATCAGTCTCTGTGTGCCTGGGATCATCCGCCCACAATACTTGATGAGCTTCAGGTGGCTCAGCACACGCTGGCTGTCCACCAAATTGCCAAACAAGGAAATGCAGATAATTGTGATGAATTCTGATACTTACATAGCACCTCGTGCTTCTTAGTCAGTGGCATCAATCCAGGATTCATGAACTGATTCCACTGACGAGTTCTCTGTAAATAACTAGAGAGAAGTGGAGCCTTTTCCCAAGGAGCACTGACGTGCACCTGCCAGGGGCTCCGTGCACTTCCAGGGACCACTGAGAAGGACCAGCTCCACACACAAGAGGGTGATCAACGTTGCAAAAGACAAAAATATTACCCACTTCCAGAAACTGCTTCTATCAGGCATGTTTTTAAAACTTAAATGCAACAAGGACCGTGCAGAGCCCTGGGCTGGCTGGGACTGAGCCACGATGCAGCAGGCTGGTGTCCAGGTCCTCCTCGGCTCCCTGACACTTACCTTCTTGCAACAGTAGTCAGAATGAGGTGGAAAGCAAACCAGTGTTTACTACACTGCAACACAGAATAGCTCCAGTTGGGAAATAACCTAAATGTCCTATGTTAAGGAAATGGTTTAACAAAATATAGGCAGCAATAAAAAAATAATACTGTGCCTCCATTAAGATGAGTAAATGTGATGACCGCAGAGCATTTTCCCATTACAGTTAGAATAAAGGGCACACCAGAAAAGGTGCATACATTGTAGGCACAATTATGTAAAAATTACGTGTCAGTGGAAGGTGGTATGAAGAAACCAAGCGTGCACATCGACCACCATTCCTTATTTCGGGGTGCTGAAATTACGACTAGCTTATAAATTATCACTATAAAATAATTTCTTTATTACTTAGATCATTTCAACCTCAACTCAAATGATATGTCATCTTTTTTTTTTTAATTGACTGATTACCAAAATACCACTCTTCAATAAAAAGGAAAGAAAATGATACCGTACCTAACTGCCTCTAAGTAGACCTTTACTGCTTTGTCTGCTCAGAATGGGCCCCTCCTCCCACTTCTCTCTAGAAACGCCCCTTGACCACATGGTCCAATGGATGTGGCCATCTTCTTACTAGTAAAGCCCCTGCCACACTTGCTCGGGGCACTTGCCCCAAGCTCTTGGCGAAGTTTTAAACTGGAACTTTTTCCTGGCTGAGTCCCCGGGGAGTTACAATCCAGGAAGCTGGTGGTGACAAAATCATGCCCATCCATGAAGAGCAGCCTGCTGGGCCCAAGTCCTGGTGCTGGTATCCCGGAGGCCCACTGGGTCCCCACGTTTCCCACTGCCTGGTTGGTAAGCCCCTGGGTTCCCTGTTTAAGTCAGTGTGAACTGGCCTCAGTACACTGCAACCAGAGACGCCCAGTGACTTTGCAGCCCCACATAATCCATACAGCAGAAAATGCAGCAAGTCCTACCTGCGGAGCTTTAGTGAGGAGAAGAGCAACTTCCGGATTATTGTGGTCGCGGGCGGCCTCCAGCGGGGTCTGGCCTGCCTGAGGAAGGGCACAGGGGAGGACAAGTGAGCACTGGCCACCAACCCCGCACACATGTAGCCCACCTGGGACAGCAACCCTGCCCTCAGTCACACCAGCACCGAAACACACAAACGACGTGGCCCTGCTCTTGAGCCTCCTCCCAACAAGGGAACCGAGTTCCCCCTGAGGCCGCAGCAAGAGAGGGTCAGCGCTGACCGAATGGGCAGTAAGTGCTCCAGGAGGCCAAGGTCGGGGCACTGCCCGCCCTGGAATGCTTTCTGGAAGGTGGAAAGCAGACAGGGCCAAGGTGGAAGATTTCAGTTGAGGAAACTCAAAGGATCATAAAATCCAGCCAAGCAATGACATTTCCCTGGAGAACAGGAAAGAAGACACCTGGACGGGCAGGTGAGGGCCCAGCCAGAGTCTCAGGAACTGGGTTGTGAAAACAAATGAGGAAGCTCTGGCCATAATGGAGGCTCCAGGGAGGGTAAGCCAAAGACCAAGAGTTGAAAACAGTGGGATTCCAAGCATGGGGAAGGTGTGCAAGGCATCATGGGAGAGGTACCATAAGGTACCACCCATAGGCACCAGAACTGTGAGGAGGAAGGGGAAACTACCCACAGGAGCCTTCACCGGCTTCACCCCCCTTGACTTCCAGACACTCACACAACTGCTCTGGCCCCTCGAGTCTGACTCAGGAGGGCACAGACCACAGGGCAGCCTGGAAAACAGGCACCCGAGCTGGTGGCTGCTACAGGATCTGGGAGAGAGGAAGAGGAGGGTGGTAGAGGAAGGGCAGAGGGAGGGAGATACTGAGAGAGAAAGGAGGAGATAAGGCGACTTTGGAGAAAAAGGAGTTAGATGTTGTGAGGATGATTAACCTGATGACCATATGGCCATTTTCTTGAGGACCACGCCTGTCAACAGTTAACAGCCCTTTACTTAGACATCCCTGATCTTTTCACACCAGGTGTGCGCACTTCAGCCAGGAATCTAAAGATGAGTCCTCAGGGCTTGTCAACTCATGGGGCAGCTAAGCTCAAGCGTCTCCCAAGTCCACCCGAGGGCCCCAGGGGTTACGGCTTTTAGAACCCTACATTCTTCCAGAGTGAAGCTGGCGAGGCCATGTGCCCTCGGAGGCTGTAGGAGGTGAGGTAGCAACAACATGCCCACTCTGCTTTCCACCTTCCAGAAACCATTGCTGCAACTCGACTTACATTATTAACAATGGTCACATCTGCTCCAGCTTCCAGTAAGATTTTAACCACCTTCTTATGATTTAGGGAAGCAGCAACATGAAGTGCTGTGTCTCCAGCCTGAAATTAATCAGAAGAAAGTCTGCTAAATCCCATCTGATCATGGCCCACCACCCTCCAGCTTTTCATCCCATGCCCCTGCTGGTGGGTTTTCAAAGTCAATCTAAGATTTGACTGAGAAGGGGGCCCTTTGCTCAAGTGTTCCGTGGTTCTCTCTAAAGTTCGTTGAACTAAATGAGCTTTGCACAATTATCACATTCCTTTTTGACTGGAGATGCCAGAAATCACAGGTAAAGTAATGCTGGGCTGGGTGTTGAGAATGGTCAGACCTGGATCCTCCACCCAGGCAGGAGGGCAGATAGCCAGGGGCCGGCGGGCGGGCCATCCCGGAGCTCTGGGCCATGTCCCACTGCCCAGGCAGGGGAGAGAGCAGAGAACCCTTGGTTTCCGAGTGCTAGAATGAGGATGTGCGGGGCCGCTGGGAATCATTGCAGGCTCACGGTGTTCTTTGCCGAGAACCCGTGTTCACTGAACACCAGCTGTTTCCAACTTCTCACCACATAGCCGATAGGTCCATATTTTCTTTACAAAAGAAAAAAAGTGTTTTCAGACTATCAGCTATGAAAGGAGGTATTTGGGACAAATGCAGCGTGGTGAGTCAATTCCAAATGCAGATGCTGGTTTTTTAACTCCAGACAGAATAATATAAATAAGCCAGTCAAATATGGGAGAGGTAGAATAATTATTCTCCACCATCAGGTGATCAGGGAAAGCACTCTGATACTTTTCTCCTGACAGCATGAAAATCCCGTCATCCCTGTGGCCTTCTTCCCCAGGGTGTGCCGGGGGACTTGTCTCACTGCGGAGTCACTGAGCTGTGTGCTGGGGGTGGGGAGCTGTGTGGCAGTGGTTTCCAATCTTGGCTGCACACTGGAATCAGGTGGGGAGCTTTAGAAACTACTGATGCCTGGTCCCACCCCAGACATCGTGGTGGAAGGTCTGGAGGGGGTGGGGGGTGGGGGTTGGTCATGGTGATTGTCAAAGCTCCCAGGTGACTGAAACAGGCGGAGAAGCTCTGGTTAGTGGCGGCTGTGTAGGGTAATCTGATGAGCTAGAATCCCCTGGGAGGCTGTAGAATGACGACTTGGCTACTGAGCTAGGTCAGTGGTCTCAATCCTATCTGCACACTCAGGCCAGGAGCTCTTTAAAAATCCCATTGCCTGGATATTCTGGACATTTAAGCTGGGGTGGAATTCAGCATTGGTATTTTTAATTCCTGTTGATTCTTTTGCGCAGCCAGGGTTCGAAACCACCATAACTGGGTATATTTAATCTGAATAGCCATCTATGCTTTAAATTTCAGATATATGTACCCAAACTCAGAAAAGCCAAACAATGCATCGTTCAGGTATCAATAAATATCACGACAACGTTTTAAAAAAAATCTAAGTAACTACTGAAAGTCAAGCACATTTCTGCGAACACTGTAATAATCACAGCTTTATTTCAAGACCCCCTTGTATGGCCCAGAGACAGGTCATGTACCCAACTTCACAGGAAACAGCAACTCCATCAGCTCAATCAAGTGGCAGTGCAAGGAACAGATGCCTTTCCCTTGCTTATTGACTAAGCCACATTCTTGCCAGTTTCCTTTGTAAAATCACATTAAAAACAAAACCCCACCCCGGGATCTCCAGAAGATGTTCATATGCAAATGTGGTGGTGTGCACTGGGATGATAAGGAGGCAGATACACCAGGGCCACCAGAACTCCGTGGAACACCCGTGCGAAGGCCAGCACTGGCCGAGTCCCCGGCAGGGAGAGGCTCCCAGCAGCCTCTGCGCCCGTCTGGGCTCATACACCTGTCGGTTAGCCTGTGGGAAGGGGGCCGGGCAGCCATGGGGAGGGCACATGCACTGACCTGGTTCTTTTCATGGACAGAACAGAAAGCACTGAGGAGGAGCTTAATGATGGACAAGTGATTATAGCGCGCGGCAACGTGCAAACAGGTGTCGCCTGCCTGCGGACAGAAATCACACTCTAAGCACAGTCTGAGCGGTTACAAAACAAGACAGAGAAAGTAAAAAGGAAAGAGCATTTAAAAGCTGGCAGACTAGCCTATATTCCTTAGAGGGCGTCGGCCTGAGTGATGAGCGTCTCTTTCACCCATGGATGCTCCACTCGGGGACTCCCAGCCCTTCGCTGCTGTCTGCAGCCCTGCTGGTCTTCCTCCATGCAGCGTCTCTGCTTTCAGGTTTGACGCTGGATGCATGCTCCCCAGGAGACCTCCTCAATAGCCAAGACAGGTTCTGCTCACCCAGCACCTGGTAAGAATCCACTGACCCCACCCTCTCCTGCAACCCAGGCTCGGGAGTGCACTGAATGAAGACCGCGAGCACGGCTTTGGGAACGAGCCTTCCCCTTCATAGATCTGCCACGGCTCTAAGGACAGGGCAGCAGGGCAAGTGGCTGGACTGTAAGATCACACGTGTTCTAAAACATTCAAGGGCCATTCCATTTTAGTCGGACCCCAATATCCCACATGGAGCAGCAGTCTGGGGAGCTGACACAGGGCACAAAGTGGGGAGCCAGAAAGACTCGGGGTCAGGGCTTTCCTTAGTGGTCACAGGCCAAACTGCCCCCAAAGACAACAAAACTGGAGTCAAAGCCGTGATGGTCTGCGGCATTCTCCTGACATCTCTATCCCAGTGCTGTCTAGCGATGGCCACCATTCAGCGAAACTTTCTCCCCAGATTAAGAAGGAGCCAAGCTCAACGCCGAGGTGCAGGGCATTCTGAGAATCACCTCAGAGGAGTCTGCCCCCAGCTAAGGCCATTTCTTAAAGAGATGCCGCAGTCAGGTTCCCCGTCGCGTGGCCGGGGCCGGGGCCTCGGAAAGAAAAGGCAGCTCCTTGTGGCGAGAGGGACGCCATGTGACCTCTCAGGTCGGCGTCCTCTCAGACTACTGACCGTCAGCTCATTCCAAGCATGCCTCTCACTGGTTTGTGGACGCGGGGCATGAGGCATCAGGAGACTCCCCTGCACACATCATTCAGTGTTTGCTACCAGTACACACTGTGGGCAGAGACCTTCTTAAGACACTTAGCGGTTTCCTAGATTCATTCACCAGCACACACTACAGGAAATGATAAAACCAATCGAGGTTGAGGTGAAAAGGATGGGAAAAAAGCAGTGTTCCCAAGTCTCTTGATTCCTCCTCTCATGCTCCTAAATGACCCTTTAGGAAATTACCAAACAGATAAATACCGTATTTTCCGGCGTATAAGCCGACTGGGCATATAAGATTTTCCTGGGTTAAAAAGTCGTTTTATACGCCAGAAAATACGGTAGTCCAATATATCTAATCCATTATATCTAATCCCATCAATATAGTCCAATATACCGTATTTTCTGGCATATAAAACGACTTTTTAACCCTTTGCACTCGCTTGCTTTTTTCTCGATTCCTTTATTCTACTCGGGATTTAATTTTTTAAATACCCCAGATTTTACAAAGCATGGCAGTAGAATAAAAAACTGGAGTTTCTTTTCATACAAACTTATTATTTGGATTTTTTTATATTTCAAATTATTGATACATTCAAAGAGTAATTTTAATCTCGATGCTAACCGTGTCGAGTCACACTCGACATCCGAGTGCAAAAGGTTTAACCCAGGAAAATCTTATACACCCAGTCGTCTTACACACGAGAAAGTATGGTACTTTATAGATAGTCCCCAAACACTTTTCATTTTTATTTTCTAGATGTTAGCACTCAAGTATGCTTTCAGGGTTATTTTCTAAGATGACACAAGAGAGTATGACAGAAGCCGGTGTTGTTCACCCACGTTATTTTTGAGGTCGGCGCGGGACCCGCCCAGCAGGAGGACGCGCGAGCTCTGGGAGTGGCTGTTCTGGCAGGCCAGGTGCAGGGCCGTGTTCCCCGCCTTGGAGAGAGGCAAGAGAAGGGAGGACACGTTAGCAACTCGGCGCTCCGCAGCCCCGCACGGAGCAGACCTTACAGAGGGCGATACAGAAGCAAAGTCAAAGCTCACATCTACTGCTTCCTAACGGGCAGACCCGGCAGGGGTTTCAGTAGCAAGAGCATTTCATTAGGAATCCAAACAGGCAGGGAGTCACCTCTGTCCTAAAACCTGGTTCCGAGGCCTGGCTCTGCCACTCACAGGCTGACAGGCACCGGTCAAGGCTCTTCTACTCTCAGCCTTGAATTCCTTACCTGTAAAATGCAGCGTGACCCTGTGATGCTGAGGCTGTGAGGATGGACTCGAGTGCCCAGGAAGGGATTTCCGTAATGGTAAAATGCTGTGCACATGCCTCTGGTATGTTCCTTTTAGAGAAGACTGCAACCCGGATAAAAGCTGTGGCTACAACACTACCAATGAAGTCAGAGGGCAACCTCCTACGTGCATGCAGGCTAAAGGTACCTAAGATTATACTGTAGCCTTTTTCAAATCATCCATTCTCGTATTGTTCTTGAAACAAAATTAGAACTATGGAAAAGATCCCCACATAACAGGCAACACAACTGCGCCTGTCACTTAGCATACAGATAGGGACCCTCTACCTTCAACATGCCCCATCAAGGACAGCCCAGGTCAGAATAATGCCCACAGCAACCTTGTAGAGAGAATTCACAAACAGAGCTCTGCGAGACTATGGGGGAAGGGCCTGTAAGGCTGCTGCTACCCCCTAAAAAAAGACATCAAATAAGCAGGCAGCATGAGGAGAGCTCTGGGGTTGGTCTGAGCGAGTCTTGGAGCACTCAGGAGGTGAAAGACACAGTGTTTGTCCTGCCGAGCTTACAAGCGGGGTCGGGACTGCAGCTGTGTGGGCTCTAAGCTATTACCCTGCCTGTTGATGGCTCTTCCCTCACCTAGTTCACTGCTTCTGGACCACGGTGCACTGTCTGCCCCTACTCAAGAATGTTATTTCCTTACCTTTTGAAAAGAGAAATTAGTTATTAAAAATAAATTTAAAAAACAGAGGAAAACTGTCTGCTGCCAGTTCACTTACCTCCACTCTCCTAACCTTCCCTCTAACCGCCCAGGTAGGACTTTCTTCCTCACTGTTGCCTCCAGGAAACTGGAGGAGTGAAAGCCTGAGGGTTTAGTGAGCGCAATGGCTTTCTGCCCATATGAATCACCTGGGCAGCCTGCAAAAACGTGCACAGCTGCAGCCCGGCTAGGGACTCTGGTTTACTCAGCCTGGGGGTGGAGCCTGGCTGCTCAGGTGTTAGCACTGAAAGCCAAGCATTCTGGGAAACCCCTCAGGCCAGGGCAAACGGGGACAGCTGGTCACCCAGGCCCAGCCATCAGGCTAGATTCATTTTTTAATTTTTTGTCGTTGTTTTTTCTTTCCCCCTTTTTTTGTTTAAGGTTTCCCAGGAGAGTTTAAAGTGCAGCCAGGTAGAGAAACATTGCTGGCTTAGGTCTCAAACACGAAGGCTCTGCCCACATTTTAAATATGCCATTTCACGCGAAGGGACTCAGTGCTTGGCTTGACATGATTCCCATTGCCCACGCAGGAGGTTGTCTCAACGTCGTTGGCTTCCTGAGAGTCATTAAATGTGTTGAACAAATGAGTGACATAAAAGAATCTGATGGTGCTAGAAATATATCATACCAACATTTATTTTGCCAGTAAGAAAATATCAATTATGCTGAAAAGCATTTAGATCAAGAAAATGAAAAACCATGGGTAAGCATAAGCAAAATATGGTACATTCATGCAATGGAATATTACTCAGCAATCAAAACGAATGAACTAATCACCCATGTAACAACACGCTAGAGTCTTAAAAACATTACGCTAAGTGAAAAAAGCCAGATTCCTGGCTTTTTTAGATCACCTTCGTGGAAAGGCAAGCAAATTGGTGGTAGCCAGGGGCTGGGAGGGGGTGGGTGAGTGGGGGACTGTCACTGAAGGGCACAAAGGAACTTTTTGGGGGCGATTCTCTACCTTGATTGTGGTGGTGGTTACACAACTGTATACTTTTATCCAAATTCATAGGACAGTATACCTAAGAAAGATGAACTTTACTGTATATGAATTATACCTCAAAACCTACTATTTAAAAATGGGACCCAGGCAGACATACTGACAGACATTTTCCCACTCTAAATAATAAGCACAGACCCCCCAGCCAGGGCTGCTAAGCTCGCGGAGTAAGAAGCACACTTCTTATGCAATGGAATATGATTCCGTCGTTAAAAAAAGAAAAATCCTGGCATTTGTGACAACGTGGATGAACTAGAGGAATTATGCTAAGTGAAATAGGCCAGGCAGAAAAAGACAAATACTGCATGGTATCCCTATATGTGGAATTTAAAAAAGAAAACGTCAAACTCAGAGGAACCAAGAGTAGAAAAGTGGTGGCCAGGAGCAGGGGGAATAGGACGACGTTGGTAGAAGGGAACAAACTTTTAGTTACAAGATAAACAAGGTCTGAGGACCTAACGTACAGCATGGTGACTATAACTGATAACACTGTATTGTATAACTGAAATTTACTAAGAGTAGAATCTAAGTGTTCTCACTAAATAAACAAATGTAAATATGTGAAGTGATGGATGTGTTAATAAATCTAATGGGAGGAATCCTTTCACAATGTATACACTTTAAATATGTTGAAGTTTACTTGTCAGTTATACCTCAATAAAGCTGGGGGGTGGGGTGGGGGGAGAAGAGCCTTTCTAGAGGTTTCCCCAGAGGCTGTGGCTGGTGCAGAACACACAAGTCCCTCTTTTGGACCGGCCCCTCACCTGCGCTTCCAACGTCTCTACTGTGTTACCTGGAGCGAGACCTCGCGGCTTTCCACAAAAGCTAGGACAGGAGGCAGTGGGCAGAGCAGACAGACCCGGGCCTAGGCTACGGCCCGGACTGACTCACAAACGAATCATATGTTTCAGTCCAGGATGTACTGGCTCCCCCTTACGCTTCCTTATCCATGAGCTGGAAACCACCTACTTCTCAGAGCTGGTATAAACTCACTAACTCACGTTTCAGACCCTGTACCTGTTTGGGGGAAGGGAGCAGCCACCTGCCTGCCGGGCAGCGAGCCGGGCAGCGAGCCGGGCATTACTGGAGATGTGACGGTACAGGGCTTGCTGCTTCCCCCCAAGCTTTTGACCCAAGAGGGAGCCATGGGAAACATTTAACCAGTAATGACAGCACAGAGCTGTGTGCAGGAAACAGCCCCCTGCTCTTCCTTCGGGGGCGGGGAACCTGTCCTGGGGAAGGGGTGGGGGTCCACAGGCAGAAACGAGGAGCAGGCCACCCCAACGGGCGTGGGCCACCAGAGGGGACAGTGAGCCAAGCTGCGCGCACAGGAGGCACATGCGGGGAAAGGCACAGGGAAGAGGCTCCAGACGTGAGCGGAGGCCACTCTGGGGAGGCCCGAGACAGCGTCCGGCTGCGGAGCTTTCCCCCAGGGTTTCCAGGCGGCAGGCAGAAGGGACTAGGCCAGCGGATAAGGCTGCTGGGAGGCCTCTGAAATCCAGGGACACATCAGCCATGAGCACGGAAGGGGGATGGAGGGAAAATGGGGAGATGTGGTGAGTGACGAGACGGGAGGCAGAGGAAAAGATGGAGAATGCTGTTGTCCTTTCCTGCCTCCATGAGGACAACCACAGGCGAATAAGCCAGTGGCAAAGCAGTGAGAGCCAGGGGAGGTCAAAGGAGGCCAAAGGCCCAGGGGGTCCTCTCGCTCACCGGGCAGACTCGGCTCCCAAGGGGCTTCAGGCGTCCACTTCCCTGCCGGTTCCGAGCTCCCGAGCGCGCTCTGCTCTGGGAGGAGGAACGCCAGCATCCTCACCTGTGAATGAGTTCTAGCACCTGCCGGGCCTCACCTTGTTCTTGGCAAGCACGTTGGCTCCTGCTTTAACGAGCAGCTTGACTGACTGGCTGAACCCGTGCCAGGATGCTTCGTGCAGGGCCGTGTTCCCGTCCTGAGGAACACAGAGAGAGAGAGAGAGAGAGAGAGAGCATGTTACCACGGCCTCATTCGCCTCGGTAAAGTCAATACATCAGAGTGAGTTTTCAGGGCACCCCACAGGCCTTGCCACGGGGGTTTCTCATCTGCATCACAGAGCCCAGAAAATGAGGCGAGTGTCTAGTTTCTCCATTCTCCCAGACACGGTACATAACAAGGACCATTCTAGATGCATTCTAGATTTGTGATGTACAATGGATGCCTTAAGTGCCGGGGCTTAAGTCTCTTCGGGAACCCCTGTTGAGAAAGGCAGTCGCATTGAACAGAATGCAACACCAGGACTAATGTCCATTCCTTCCCACCTCCATCACCCCTTGGGCTCTGCTCTGCTCCTGGCCCCAGAGGTAATCCTGCAAAGATCAGGCAAATACAGAGTCCGGCTTCATTAATTCCAGGGATTAAGAACCAGATAGGTAGATTACTCCTTCCTTTTTCTCCCCCAAATTCTAATTTTACCCAACTTAATCCAGAAGCATCAGGGCCCCAAAGAAATGAGCAGGCACTGTGCAAACAGTGATTTGTCAATAAGATAAATAAGTGTCCTATGCGGCTTTTAAATAAAAATCAACCAATTAAAGATAGTTCGCATTTGCTTAACTTATAAAATCTACACTAATAAAAAAGTAAGATGCAAATTGACCGTACCTTTGTGACGGCCACCAGCCAATCAGGAGTATGCAAATTAACCCAACAAAGATGGCGGGTTAATTTGCATATGCAGTGCGGGACGCCCTGCCCCAGCCACTCCAGGCCTCTGGGCAGTGTGGGAAGGCAGAAAGGCGGCTTGGGGCCGGAGCGAATAGGCGCCTCCAGCCACAGCGAAGGCAGTGCTGGCAATCAGAGGAAAGAAGGCCTGTTCTTGCACGAATCTTCGTGCATCGGGCCTCTAGTATATATATATATTTAGTGCAATGAACTGAGTGGGGTGGGGCATGGAGGGTGGGGCTAGGGGAGGGGGAAGCATGGAGAGGAGCGGCAGAAACACCCTCCGTGCTGTTCCAGGCCAGGGTGCGGGGCAGTTACCTGGGGGCGGTGCAGGTGCACTCCCCAGTCAGGTCCAGGGTCTGGTTTAGACTTTCAGCCACACCAACAGACAAGGCCTAAAGCTGCCGACACTCCCAAGGGGAAGGCCAGTGAGTGGGGCCTGCTGGGAAGGGAAGTGGTGATGTGTGGCCTGGCCAGTGGGACTGACTGCATGAAGCAGGAGGCAAAGGAAAGTGACTGGAAGGGGGCACGGGCTGCTGGTGACGATCCGCTCCGTGACCTGAGGGTCACGCAGGTGCGCTCAGGTAGTGGAAACTCATGGAGCTGCTCTTAGTATTTGTGCATTTTTCTGTATATACACTTGAATAAAAAGTTGTTTAAAAAGTAAACAGGATGAATTGCTCTAAATTGCAAAGTTCCATGTTTTAAGGTTGCTTGACAATTTAAGAACACTGTATTAATATATGTCACTGGGATTTATTAAAAATTTTATTTTACTTATTTTTTTCTTCCAATATAGTTTTAAAAATTAATAAGCTCACTTATCAAAAAAAAAAGAAGAAGAAGAAAACAACAGTTGGGGGTGGGGAAGCATGGGACATGCCTTTCCCTATTTAGGCTTCCACATGTCATTACTTCTAGACATTTTTTTTTTTGGGGGGGGGAACCATTTATGTTTATGTGGTTGCCCACTGCTGCCATAGAACAGGGGGAAGATTTAAAAAAAAATTTAGCCTTGGCCAGGTTGGTCATTGTCCTGAGCACCAAAAGGTTATTGGTCTGATTCCTGGTCAGGACACAGGCCCAGGTTGCTGCCTCGATCCCTGGTGTGGGGTGTGTAGGAGGCAGCCAATTGATGTTTCGCTCTCACATCGATGTTTCTCTCTCTCCCCCTCTTCCTTCCTCTCTCCCTAAAATCAATAAAAACTATTTGAAAAAAATAAATAACAAATTAAAAATTTTTTTAATTTACTGGATTATCAGATATTCTAAGTACATTTGGGCTGGTTTCATCATATTAAATCATGAGTGGTAAGACTCAGGAATGATAACATCTTGCATGTGGGTCCTCAGGCTGGCACGCCCCACTTCACCTTGTCTTGCCGGTCCAGGGCACAGCCCTCCTGGGTGAGCGCCGAGATGACCTCAGTGTTCCCCACCACGGCCGCACGGTGCAAGGCGGTCTGATCCCCCTGCAGAATGACACGGAGGCAGGAACAGGGGTCAGCTCTCCCAGCCATTCACTCCACTCCCTCCGACACAGGGCACCTCCCACACAAAGCAAACTGGTTACCACCAAGGGCAAGGTGGGCTTTGCAGTCTGGTTAGTAGACAACACACGGCAGGCGGAGCAATTTTATTCAGTGGGAACATTAAGCCAACCGCAGAACAGTCTTTGGCTGCAGAGCTAACCTCAGGACGAAGGTCAAGCCCTCACCTGCCGTCCCGGGGTATGGCAGCGCTCAGCTGGGCTGTAGTGGTCACACACGTGAAGAGTGGGTCTGAGAGCATGGCTGTGTGTGCTAGGCAATTAGGGCAGCAATGCCGGGAATTTTTACTCCCTACTGAGTCCTCTAGCTCCCGGCTTTCGGAGAAATCGCCATCCTGCCATGTCAGTTAGCAGCACTCACGATTTGATGGTGGGTGTGTATTTGTTGACTGACTTGTACTGGCCACGAGCAATGGCGGGGTTTATGCTGTGTCATCGCTGGATTCCAGGAATGCCAAGCCATCACTGCACATCTCTACCAAGCCCCTTCTGATCTTTCATGACAACACCCTCACTGATTTACGCTGTATTTGACCCCTTTCTCTGTGATCAGATTCCTGAAATTGCAGACCTTCCCTTTCTCTATCAGGGCGCCAAAGGGAACTTGACTCTTTCTAATTGCAGCTGAGAAAAGGAATATATGCTCTTAGAGGAAAGACAGTCAAGACTGTGATAAGGGAGAGTTCTGAAGTGCCCTAAGAGCACATCTGAGCTCTGACAAGCACTCAGCAAGTCAGGCTGAGACGAATGGAGTCCAATCTGGGGTCCAGGTTCACAGGGGAGGTGAGTGATCAGTGTGAAATGTTCCTTCACTGGGAAAAGGAGGGGTGGCTGATCCTCAAGGCCCTTCCCTCCCCTTGGGTTCTGTGATTTGGTGGTAAGTTTTGCATAAATGAAGTTTCCTAGAGGAGAACCAGAGGGGCAATCACATACCTGGGGCATCCCTGGCCCTTGGCCCGAGAGAGGCAAGGGAGACGATTATAAAACAGAAAACGAAGTATTTTTCAAAGAGGAATGCACTGCTACCTATAAATAACCCTAATGAAATTCTGGTTCTACTTACTAAACTCCCTGGAATTTAAAAACAATACACTTTAAAAGCACTTAATTGGAAAACATGTTCTGGAGATGGATGATGGTGATGGTTGCACAACATTGTAAATGTACTTAATGCCACTGAGCTGTATGGTTAAAATGGTAGATTTTATGTTATGTACATCTTATCACAATAAAAAAAAAGCACTTAATGCTATTTAAAACTCAAATTCACTTTCTTAAGATTAAAAATCCCCCCCTTAGAAATCCACGAGAAGTGATTTTTATTTTCTTCCTTATACTTTTTAATACCTCCCAACTTTTTGTACTCAACATTTAACTTTTAGTACCAGGAAAACCAGCTATTGATTAAAAGTCTGAGCTGTAACAATATATCAGAAATGGACTGTGTGGCAGAACCCTTTCTCGCTGTTCATCCATAGACCATGGGGGAGATTTCCGCAGTGTCGGTCAGGACATCGAGCCCCGTTACCAGGGCTTCACCCACTGTCCGCAGGTGCCTGCCCTCAGCACCCTACGCTATTATTCCCACTATAGATTACGTGTAGACTTGGTTCTCCCCCCTTCCCAGGCCCCTTGCCCAGAGGGGACCCTATCTTTGGGACATGCAGGCAAAAGAAGACCATGGCCAGTGGGTCAGCAGCTGCAGGTGTGACAAGCCATTTCACATCCACTTCAGACATCGTAAGAAGTGTTTCCAGATGACATGTACTTAATGCTCAGACAAGTGATCATAGGAAAAACTGCCCGTGTCTTAGTCTTTTTAAGTTTCTAATAAGAATTTCTAAAACTGCCCATTTCCCTACCAGAATGGTGATGGATTTGCACAAAATGGACCTCAAGTGCAATCTGTTAATACTGATCTGCTCTGGCCCGCTGTTCTCAGTCAGAAAGGTGAGGTTGCAGCTCCCTCTTTCAGTGTAAATACTGACTTGGCCAGACTGGTCATGGTTAGAGGGCTTTAATATTCCCACAAACTGCAGGCACTTTATTTTTTATTTTTTTATTTTTTTTTAAATATTTTTATTGAGGTATTATATGTGTACATATCTTACTATTACCCCCCACCCCACACCCACACATGCCCTCCCCCCCCCAGAGTTTTGCGTCCATTGTTTATGCTTATATGCATGCATACAAGTCCTTCGTTTGATTTCATAACTCCCCCACCTTTCCAAACTTTCCCCCTGTACTTTGAAAGTCTGTTTGATGCTTTACTGACTCTGTATCTATCTTTTTGTTCACCACTTTATAATGTTCTTTACTATCCCTAAATGAGTGAGATCATGTGGTATTTTTCTTTCATTGACTGGCTTATTTCGCTTAGCATAATGTTCTCCAATTCCATCCAGGTTGCTGCAAATGATGAGAATTCCTTCTTTTTTATGGCAGCATAGTATTCCATTGTGTAGATGTACCACAGTTTTCCGATCCAGTCATCTGCTGATGGGCACCTAGGCTGTTTCCAAATCTTAGCTATTGTAAATTGTGCTGCTATGAACATAGTGGTGCATATATCCTTTCTGATTGGTGTTTCTAGTTTCTTCGGATATATTCCCAGGAGTGGGATTACTGGGTCAAATGGGAGTTCCATTTTCAGTTTTTTGAGGAAACTCCATACTGTTCTCCACAGTGGCTGCACCAGTCTGCATTCCCACCAGCAGTGCACGAGGGTTCCTTTTTCTCCGCATCCTCGCCAACACTTGTTGTTTGTTGATTTGTTGATGATAGCCATTCTGACAGGTGTGAGATGGTACCTCATTGTTGTTTTGATTTGCATCTCTCGGATAATAAGTGACTTTGAACATGTTTTCATGTGTCTCTTGGCCTTCCTTCTGTCTTCTTTTGAAAATATTCTGTTTAGGTCTGTTGCCCATTTTTTTATTGGATCATTTATCTTCCTCTTATTAAGTTGCATAAGCTGCCTGTAGATGTTGGAGATTAAACCTTTATCAGTGATAGCATTTGCAAATATGTTTTCCCATGCGGTGGGCTTTCTTGTTGTTTTGTTGATGGTTTCTTTTGCTGTAAAAAAGCTTTTTATTTTGATGTAGTCCCATTTGTTAATTTTCTCTTTAGCTTCCATTGCCCTAGGGGCAGTGTCAGTGAAGAAGTTCTTTTGGCATATGTCTGAGATTTTGTTGCCTGTGGAGTCCTCTAGTATTTTTATGGTTTCCCGTCTTATGTTTAAGTCCTGTATCCATTTTGAGTTTATTTTTGTGTATGGTGTAAGTTGGTGATCTAGTTTCATTTTTTTGCATGTATCTGTCCAGTTTACCCAACACCATTTATTGAAGAGACTGTCTTGACTCCATTGTATGTTCATGCCTCCTTTGTCAAATATTAATTGAGCATAGTGGTTTGGGTCGATATCTGGGTTCTCTATTCTGTTCCATTGATCAATATGTCTGTTCTTGTGCCAGTACCAGGCTGTTTTGAGAACAGTGGCTTTGTAATACAGCTTGAAATCTGGTATTGAGATCCCACCTACTTAATTCTTCTTTCTGAGGATTGCTGAGGCTAGTCGGGGTCTTTTTTTATTCCAGATGAATTTTTGGAGAGTTCTTTCTAGGTCTGTGAAATATGCTGTTGGTATTTTGATGGGGAGTGCATTGAATCTGTAGATTGCTTTGGGTAGTATGGACATTTTAATGATGTTGATTCTACCAATCCAGGAACATGGTATGTTCTTCCATCTGTTTACGTCTTCCTCTATCTCTTTTTTCAGTGTCCTGTAGTTTTCTGCGTATAGGTCTTTTACCTCCTTAGTTAAGTTTATTCCTAGGTATCTTAATTTTTTTGGTGTGATGGTAAATGGGATTGCTTTTTTAGTCTCTCTTTCTGTAAGTTCATTATTGGTGTATAGAAAAGCCATAGATTTCTTGGCGTTAATTTTGTATCCCGCTACATTGCCGAATTCATTTATTAAGTCTATTAGTTTTTTGATGGAATCTTTTGGGTTTTTTATGTACAATATCATGTCATCTGCAAATAAGGACAGCTTCACTTCTTCTTTTCCAATTTGGATGCCTCTTATTTCTTCTTCTTGCCTAATTGCGATAGCTAATACTTCCAGTACTATGTCAAACAGGAGTGGTGAGAGTGGGCATCCCTGTCTTGTTCCTGTTCTTAGGGGAAATGGTTTTAGTTTTTGCCCATTGAGTATGATGTTTGCTGTGGGTTTATCATAAATAGCTTTTATTATGTTGAGGTACGAGCCTTCTATTCCCACCTTGTTGAGAGTTTTTATCAAGAAAGGGTGTTGGATTTTGTCAAATGCTTTTTCTGCATCTATTGATATGACTATGTGATTTTTATCTCTCAATTTGTTTATGTGATGTATCACGTTTATTGATTTGCGGATATTGTACCATCCTTGCATTCCTGGAATAAATCCTACTTGGTCATGGTGTATTATCTTTCTGATGTACTGCTGGAGCCGATTTGCTAGAATTTTGTTGAGGATTTTGGCATCAATGTTCATGAGGGATATTGGCCTGTAATTCTCTTTCATTGAGTTGTCTTTATCTGGTTTTGGTATTAGGGTGATGCTGGCTTCATAGAAGGAGCCTGGAAGTGTTCCTTCCTCTTGAATTTTTTGGAATAGTCTGAGGAGGATAGGTTTTAGTTCTTCCTTGAAAGTTTGATAAAACTCTCCTGTGAAGCCATCTGGCCCCGGGCTTTTGTTTGCCGGAAGCTTTTTGATGACTGCTTCAATTTCTTCCATAGTTACTGGCATGTTGAGCTGTTTAGAATCTTCCTGATTAAGTTTTGGAAGGTTGTATTTTTCTAGGAATATGTCGATTTCCTCTAGGTTGTCCAGTTTGTTGGAATAGAGTTGTTCGTAGTATTTTGTAACAATCCTTTGTATCTCAGCGGGATCTGTTGTTATTTCACCTCTTTCATTTCTGATTTTGTTTATTTGGGTCCTCTCTCTTTGCTTCTTGGTGAGCCTGGCTAGAGGTCCATCAATCTTGTTTATCCTTTCAAAGAACCAGCTCTTGGTTTTGTTGATCTTTTGTATTGTTTCTTTGGTCTCTATGTCGTTTATCTCCGCTCTGATCTTTATTATTTCTTTCCTTCTGCTTACACTGGGCTTATCTTGTTGCTCTCTCTCTAACTCTTTGAGTTGTTGGGTTAGGTAATTTATTACCATTGTTTCTTGTTTTTTGAGGTAGGCTTGTAGAGCTATGAACTTCCCTCTCAGGACTGCTTTCATTGTGTCCCATAGATTTTGGATTGTTGTGTTTTCATTGTCGTTTGTTGCCATGATGTTTTTTATTTCTTCCTTGATGTCTTTGGTAACCCAGTCATGGTTTAATAACATGCTGTTTAGTCTCCAAGTATTTGATTTCTTTGGGTTGTTTTTATTGTAGTTGATTTCCAGTTTTATGCCACTGTGATCTGAGAAGATACTTGATATGATTTCTATCTTCTTGAATTTGTAGAGACTTTGCCTATGTCCTAACATATGGTCTATCTTTGAAAATGACCCATGTGCACTTGAGAAGAATGTATATTCTGTGGCTTTGGGGTGAAATGTTCTGAAGATGTCGATTAATTCCATCTGTTCTAGTGAGTCATTTAGGTTTGATGTTTCTTTGCTGATGTTTAGTTTAGAGGATTTGTCCAATGGTGATAGTGGGGTATTGAAGTCTCCTACTATGATTGTATTACTGTCAATCTCTCCTTTGATATCTTCCAGGAGTTTTTTAATGTATCTTGGTGCTCCTGTATTGGGTGCATATATGTTTACCAGAGTTATTTCTTCTTGTTGGATTTCTCCCTTTAGTATTATGAAGTGGCCTTCATTATCTCTTGTTATGTCCTTCACTTTGAGATCTAATTTGTCAGATATAAGTATTGCAACCCCAGCTTTTTTTTCATTTCCATTTGCCTGGAAAACCTTTTTCCATCCCTTTACTCTCAGTCTGTATGCATCCTTTTTTTTTGAGGTGGGTTTCCTGTAGACAGCAGATATCTGGGTTTTGTTTTCTTATCCAGTCTGTTACCCTGTGTCTTTTGATTGGGGCATTCAATCCATTTACATTTAAAGTTATTATTGATAGGTACTTATTTGACGCCATTTTTATTCTATACCCCTGTGTACCTTCTTTGCTTCCTATTTCTTTCTTTTTTTTTTTTTTTTTACAGCAGACCCTTTAGCATTTCTTTCATTGCTGGTTTGGTGGTGATAAACTCCCTTAGTCCTTTTTTGTCTGTGAAGCTCCTGATTTCACCTTCAATTTTGATTGATAGCCTTGCTGGGTACAGTATTCTTGGATTTAGACCCTTCCTTTGCATGACTTGGTATATTTCATTCCATTCCCTTCTGGCCTGATGAGTTTCTGTTGAGAAATCAGTTGCTAGTCTGATGGGGGTTCCTTTGTATGTAACTGTCTGTCTCTCTCTGGCCGCTTGTAAGATTCTTACTTTGTCGTTGGTGTTTGCCAACTTAACTATAATGTGCCTTGGCGTCGGTCTTTTGGGGTTCATTTTGCTTGGAACTCTGTGAGCTTCTTGGATTTGTGTGGGTTTTTTCTTCCCTATATCAGGGAAGTTTTCTGTTATTATTTCTTCAAACAGGTTTTCTATTCCTTGCTCAGTTTCCTTTCCTTCTGGCACCCCTATTATCCTGATGTTGTTTTGTTTTGTATTGTCCCGAAGTTCCCTTACGCTCTCCTCAATCTTTCTAATTTTTGTTTCTAGAAGCTGTTGTAATTGGGTATTTTTTTCCATCTTGTCTTCTAGCTCACTTATGCGGTCCTCTGCTTCATCTAGTCTACTCTTGATGCTTTCTATTGAGTTCTTTACAGCAGCAATGTCATTTTTCATTTCTTCTTGGTTCTTCTTCATTTCTTCTTGGTTCTTACTCATATTGTCGAATTTGTCTTCCATCCTTTTCAGCCACCCTATGATCATTTCTCTGAATTCTTTCTCTGATAGGTTGTTTGCCTCTAAATCGTTTACTTCCTTTTCTGGTGATGCCTGTTTCTCTTTCCTGTGGGGGCTGTTTCTTTGTCTCCCCATGGTCTCTCTTCTCCGGATGTCTGGTTATATAGATTTCTCTCTCTGGCGTTGATTTAAAGGTATAAAATACAACACAACCAGGCACAACAGACAAGGCACTGAACAGAATTGTATTCACGATATTAATAACCTCCAATAAAGGTAACCACCAGAGAAAGACAAATTAGGGAATAGGAGTGGAAGAGGGAGAGTAAAAAGAAAGAACAACAACGAAAAAAACAAAACAAAACAAAACAAAAAAAACAACGAGTGTGAATCTGAACTTGGGAAAAGAGCAGAAAGAAAGAAAAGAAAAAGAAATAACAGAAAAGAAAAAAAAAGAAAAAAAAAAGTAAGAGAGACAAGAATGATACTAAGAGAGAAAAGGGGAACAAACTATATATATGGGGAGTAAACTCCACTAGAACAACCACTATTCCCAGCAAATTCCAGCAACACGAGCCTGGAGATTAATACAAACTGCAACAGCAGCTAATATCAAGTGAGGCAAGGGAAAACAAAAGTAAAAAACAAACAAAAACAAAGCAAACAAAAGAACCAACCAAACCAACAAAAAGAATAATCAAAACAATCTCATAAAAAAGCATAAAAATTCAATCTAATCAACATTCAAGCAAACAACAACAAAAGGCCCGAGAGAAAAATAATTTTTTTAAGGTAGCGTAGAGAGAGGTTTGTATGGATTTGGAGCAGGGGGTTGGGAATTAGATAATATAAGTAGGGTGAAGTTTTAGCAGGGAGTAAACTGAAAAAGTAGGGAAAATCTAAAGCCAGAAAGGGTTAAGATAAACTGGGGACCAAAATGGGAAAGGTTGGGAGGAGAGTGATGGCATAATGTTAGCTTTGAGATAGGGTAAAACGATTGTAAGGGAAAGATGCAAATCGAATGTAGGACACTAATCCAAAAAAAAAAGAAAGAGAAAATCAAATGACATTAAAAAAAAAAGTAAAATAATAGTAATAATAGTGTTGATTGAAAATAAAAATGTAATAATTAAAAAGGTGAAAATCGAGTGAGGAAAAAGAAAAAAAATTAGTTTCTTAAGTAAAAGATGCAAAAAATGAAAATAAAAAAATATGAGAATAAAAAATTTTAAAAATTGAAAAAAGAATTGAAAATTAAAAAATAGGAAGACTAAAATGTGCAGTAGCGGCTGTCATTCACTTCCTCTATTATTCTGTTTGGTACGCCTTTTTCCCAGTCTGGGCGGTATTTCAGTTCAGCTTCATTCCAGGGCTCCTCAGTGTTGGAAGCCAGTCCTGCTTTTTAAGCCAGCCGTGTCTTAATTTCTCGTATTTATTTTTAATTACACCAGAGACAATTAGCGTTTCAGCCCCTGGGTGGCAGTGTTTCTGAATTGACTTCCGGGCCTCTCTAGCTCTTTTTTCTTTTTTTTTTTTTTTTTTCCCCTCTATGGCACTCACTACTGGTTTGTGGAGGTATGCGCCTCAGAGCTGCCTCTCTGATGGTCACACGCAGCTCTGGTCCCCAGGTTCTGAAAAAACACCTTCCCCCTGCAGTCTTTCAGGGTTTCCGCCTGGGTTTGCCTCTGTATTGGGCTTAGCAATCAGAGTCGGAAAGAGCCCAGGTGTGCGGACCGTGGGTCTGTGCCCCAGACTAAGGAGCCTGCACTCCTTTGAAAATTCTTAGTCTGACCCTCCTCGTCAGATTAAAATGAGTTGCTTTCAAGAGGTCACTTCTGTTAGCAGCTCAGAAGACCCCCCTCCTCATTCACGGATCACGGCAGTTCCAACTGCCGCTGATTTTTCTAGGCACAGACCTCCCGGCTCCTGCCGGTCCTGCGGTCCTGCGGCTGCCGCGCTTCCCTCACCCAGCGCTTCCCTCACCCACCGCGGGGATTAGAAACCGCCCCTCATTTCAGGCGAAATCTGACCTTTCCGTGGTGCAGTGAAGAGTTTCTTTGAATCCGAATGTTTGCGCTGATAGGGGACCGGTGGTCTGGTGCTCCCAGCAGCTCAGTGTTTGCAGTTGTCGCGGAAAGTCAGGTTTCCACGAAAATCCTTCTTTCCTTGCAAGATGGCGAGGCGCCGGCGAGCCCGCAGCTCCAGGAGGGGACCCAGCCCCTGTGGGTGCTGCGCGGTCAGAGGAACACTGCCCAGCACTCCCCCGCCTTCTCCTGGAGTTTAGCTGTCCCTTGGCTTGCCCACATACACTCCCTCTGCGAGCCTCTGCTGCTCCGACTCTCCGCCCCAGGAACAGACTCCAAACCCGACTCTATTCCGTCGCCATTTTCTCTCCTGTAAACTGCGGGCACTTTAACGAACACCCCTTGGACCCACCAGAACCACCTTTCACAGAACAAAACTTAACCACTCCGCCCACGCTGTGCGTAAAGTGTGAGCAGGAAGCCCTGGACACGGTGGCATCAGGCCCTCCTGCCACACAAGTGGCCTCACAAAGGGCCTCTGCTGATTAGGGCACAGTCTACCCTATGCATTGCTTTCGGTCAAATGTTTTATCGTGTTTCACAAGCTGCCACTAAATCACGAATTGAGGCAGCTTTGGAGCCAGAATGTAACCATTATTTATTACTTTCTTTTAACATGAACCTACTGTGTATATCCCTCGAGATCGCTTTCCTTTGTGAAAATCTAGCTCAATGCGAGAAGCTAAAATCTAACTTTTAGTTCAGCCCTCAGGAATCAATTTCTAGATGGATTATCAAGACTCAAAGAGATCTGCCCGGCCAGCGTGGCTCAGGGGTTGAGCATTGACCTACGAACCAGGAGATCATGGTTCCATTCCCAGTCAGGGCACATGCCCAGGTTGTGGGCTCGATCCCCATGGTGGGGCTTGCAGGAGGCAGCCGATCAATGATTCTCTCTCATCACTGATGGTTCTCTCCCTTTCCCTTCCTCTCTGAAATCAATAAAAATACATTAAAAAAAAAAAAAAGACTAAAGAGATCTAACAACAGTATGAGGCTGCAGTGAGAACACAAACTGCCCTCAACCACCTGGCACAGCTGTTTCCTGCATCTCCCCTTTCTCTGCGGAGACCTTTGAGTGGCACTGCCTGTCTCCAGGCCACAGCCCCACCCCACCTTTACTCCCCTCAGACAGAGCCCTCCCTCAGAGCCCTCGTCCTTGCCTTCCGGGTCCATAAACACTGGTGAAAGCCAAAGTCAACCGTTCCCCACCAGAAGAGGCCGTCCTTCAGCTGCACCGTAAGTTTTGCTCACACTAGATGGGGTGGTTCTGGGGGGCTGAGGGAGACACTTCTCTGGTATAAACCCAGCCACCCTTAAATTACCAAGATGAGAAGTGAAGGCTCTGAGAGACTCTTCCCCAGAGCACAACACAAACAACTAAACAACTTGAGGACAAATTGGAACAGAGTCAATTACCTGCAAATCTACTTTCCTCCTATAAAGCGAAAATTTACTGTTGAAATATTTCCTCTTTGAAATAGGACACAGAGAAGAACAAAATGCGTCCTCAATACACACTTATTAACATACCCGAGAAGCAAGTGTGACATAATCCTTATTTCTATATGATTTAAACATGAAATTCTGAAACTTTGGGGGAAATTTAAAAAAAACAACTGGGAAAAGTATAGCACTATCAACAGCATTTACTCATTATTTATTCTGTGAATACTTATTGACCTCTACTATACTCCAAGTGTCATGGCATCTAATTCCTTCATTTTATTGATAAAAGAAACCAAGACTCAGTGCAGGTCAGTGCCTCACTTAGGATAAACAAGCTAATTCAGGTAGCATGGTTGGGTGAGAATTCAAATGGTTGAGGCTCTCTGCACTCACCCCTACCTGTTTCCAACCTGTGAAGCCAATTAACCTTAGGACAGGTCTTTAAAAGATCAGGTACCTCGGTGGGGTTGGGCTGCCCTTCATGGCATCATTAAGCTAAGTGCTTCAGTGCAGTGCCATGGCCTCTCTAGGCGCCCAAGGAGTAGCTGTTGAATGATTTAACTGCAAAGAAGCAGAAGGGAAAATGCTGCATCTGGAAACTTGCAGTTTGGCACTTTCATTTGGAACACGTTGACCTGTTTGTAAAGTACATGAGCTGCCAGTTCTCAATTTTCCTGACATCAGTGTTCCTTACTTGGGGATTTTTAAGAGGGTTGGAAGCTCTGAGGTCTAAATCTTTGTTCTGATATGCTTTTAGTATTCTCTCCTACATGGTGAGAAAGAGTGAGCAGATTCTCAAGCGAAGCTCATGGAAGAAACCCCAGTCATGCAAGGGTGGAACATGCCCCTCTTCAGGAGGAACCCCTCCCAGGTGACACAGGCAGACATGTTGCAAGGAAGCTCGAGACAGGCTAGGTGCACAAAGCAAGTTGCTGACCTCTTTTTCTCTCTCTGATCTTCTAGGGTTCTTCCTAGCCTTTCTTCTCTGGTTTTTCTTATTTTTTTCTTCCTTCATGCCTTTTACCGTGGCCACAGGGTCCTGGACTATCTCTGGGGTGGGGGCTGTGTGATTGCTCATTGACCAATCAGAGATGGCGTTAGAGCTCCAATGAGAGTTGACAGGATTGACGAGAGGCAAGAGGGAATTTGCTCCTGCGGTTGCATATTCTAAAGAACTGGTTTCCACAGGTTCAAATTCATAGTAATCCCACTCCAGGCCACTGGAGGACATTCTTCAACTAATTCTCAGTCTTTACCATGACATAAAGAACAGTATCTGCAGAATATGAAGTTAGGAGTAAATGCTTCATAACATTAACATTCTCTATTTCTATCCACCATCCAAGATAATGTCTTGGGTAACAGGCAACTTCTGAAATAATTTTTTTCAATAATGAATTTTCCAGCTTCTTTAAAGAGCACCCATAAAGAGTTTTCTTCCTAAAATTCTTGCATAAGTTTCAAGGCTGGTCATCAAAAAGCACGGCAGATACACAGAAGACAGATATGAACCACATCTGGCAAATGCATTGCTTCAGAACTAGTGAAGGTCCATTCCACCTTCTCCATCCTCCCCTGTTTTTACACTGTTTTACTGTTGTGTTCTTATTTTGTTTTATATTGATTTAAGTTATCTGAGAGAAGCAATGTATGGATTGTCCTATTTAAGTGAAAAAGATGAAAGAAAATAAATACTAATTCCAAAAAAGAGAGAGGGTGTTCCCATTAAAAGTAGCACTGGCTTTTCCTTCGGCTAACATAGCTATGTTGACACGGCTCCCCTTGGTTACCTTGTGAGAACTCCGGCCTGTTGGAGTTCTTATCTTGTCTGATATAAATAGCAGAAGTCCTAGGGAGTTAGCATGGCTTTTGCTGCATTAGACCTCAGACAAGAGTGCTGGGTTGGGATAGGTCAGCATGCCTGGCATGGCAGCCTTGCCATGGTGACAAGCAAGGGCTTTAATTATCTAAAGAGGAGACCAGATGCACCCCAAGATGTGTGCACCAGCAACTCCAAGGCCTGCCTTTTCTGTCATCAGAATCTCTTCTCTCTCCTGGTATTTTTGCTGTCACCTAAGGATATGATGTAATGATGAATGTAATGATGGCTACAGTATGGGAAAATTGAAAAAAAGCATTATGGCCCAAGGTGGATATCAACAGCTTAAAACTAAATCAGTGTCTTTTGAAAATAATGTTCTTGATGACCCAACAGATTCCAAATATAACCAGATATTTATGAATGACACTGGACAGCCTTCTGCCCATCATAAAACAATGACATATTTAGTTATTTCTGTTTGCCAAATTTCAAAACATTACACAGAGGCCCAAAGAAAACTAGAAGCCTTTGGTAATGTACACCCTAGCATGCCCGAGGATCTCAAAGCTGCTCATACTCTGTAACTACAGTTATTACAGGTGAATCTGGAAGAGGTTATAAGCGCAAACTCTCCAAGATGCTGTGTTCCTTACAAAAGGGCTTATTCCTTAGAGTCCTACTATACAAACTAGAGTTAGAAACAGAACTAGAAACAGTTTCCAGTCACATTATCATAGGACTTTTTCCTGATACTTAACTGGAGAACAATTGACATAATCTTTTCTATACCCCCTTCTTAGAGAAGCCACCTTTCCCAAAGACCCAATAGGGTACCCCAGGTACTACGTGATCCCACCCCACCACTGCTGGTTGGCTCAGAAACGGATACGTGATCCCAGAGGAGCCAGCTGGAGCCTCTCTAGAGAATCTGAGTGAAGAGACTCAGAGGCGGAGTCTCAGTAATGGTCAGCACCAGAGTGAGCTCTATCTGGAGGCCTCCTTTTTCTTGGGTCCCATGAGATCAGTTTTGTTTTCTTTGAATAGGTTGTTTTAAACTAAATGTACATTGATGAAGAGAAATCAAGGCGAGAAAAGGAATAAAATAAGTTTTTAAGCCCCACCTTTTCTCCAATGGTAAGCGTGGCCAATAATTACTTTGTGTGTGTGTGTGTGTGTGTGTGTGTGTGTGTGTGTGTGTGTGTGTGTGTGTGGTGCTCCTTCATACTGAGACAGGACACAGACAAAATGCCCTTTGAAGCTCTGCACTTGAATGATGCTTGATAGGAGATGAACCATGATGGGAATTTAGCACACATTCCCAAACTCTAATTTGCCATTGAGAATGGGTCCCAGAATAGGTCTTCAAGAGTAAGCTCTTCCCACCATGGGGACCAAGACGTTGGTAAAAGGTGCTCAAGAGCATCTACTCCCCTCCCACCTCACAGCTGGTACGTGCTGTACTGTGGATTTCTAGGCAGACAAGCTGCTCTGACAACCCACCCCGATAGAATGGTGGCTTCTACTCACATCGTCCTGAACGTCGAGGTCGCAGCCAGCCTTCAGCAAGATCTGGACCACAGCAAGGTGACCTTTATTGGCAGCGAGATGCAGGGGGGTCCGGCCATGCTGTTGATGCAAAGCAAACACCCATTTCAAAACAGGACATCAAAATCACGCCCCTGGGGCAGATTGCACAGTGGCACTTTATCCCTTCCCTTATGGTTTGATAGACGATTCTTGTGGATTTATCCAGAATTCAAGTTTGTCTCCGTTAACCTTGGCTATTGGCACAGTAATCAATGAACAAAACAGGCTCAAAATGTGAATATTTCTCTTAGTGCATAATTCCTACTCCTACTCATTAAAGCAAGCAAGAAATGAGAGAGTTTATATTTTCTTTTGTTTTCCCACTGGTGCTAAAACTCAGGGACAATGAAGTGGCCACAATGCACTTGATGGGGTGAGATGGGAGAAGACCAAAAGGTCAGGCTTATCAGCCCCGGGGAAATCTGGTTAGTAATTACTCAGAATTCAAATTGCTGGCCCAACGGATTAGAATTGATGCTCCCCATTTTTAAAGACAAATTTGAACATTACAAAATTATTTCAGCCATTCAAAAAGATGAATAGTATTTTTATATGTACATGCCACTAACTACTTTTTAAAAAATTAGGGAAACCATAGACATTCCTTGTGAACCCCTCCCAGATCTCATTTTCCCTCCCATCCCAGAGGTAACCACTCTTTAAAAAAGAATTTTTTATTTTTAAAAAATGTTTCTATTGAATTTTAGAGAGGAAGGGAGAGGGATAGAAAGATAGAAAAATCCATGAGAGAGAGACATCAATCAGCTGCCTCCTGCAAAACCCCTAATGGGGATTGAGCCCACAACTTGGCATGTGTCCTGACCGGGAATCGAACCGGAGACCTCTTTGTTCATGGGTTGATGCTCAACCACTGAACCATTGGGCAACCACTCTTAAATTTGACATTCCTTTTATTATATTTGCCTTTTATTATATTTCACTACATGTTTGTAGCCATAAACAATATATAAACATTGATTTGTTTCCAAACATTACATAAATAGTAAGTATTAAACTGTACAATATCATTTGGCAATTTTTGGGTCCAACATTATATTTTTGAGATTTTTTTTTTCATATTCTCACATGCAGCTTCCGTTCTTTTATTCATTGTTCACTCAGTCTCCTACTCACGGACATGCAGGCTGTTTCTAGTGGTTTGCAGAACACAATTGTGTGGACGTCTCCTTATGCACCTGAGAAGGCTTTCTTAGCCCTATTGTTGGGTCATAGAGATGACCATTCCCTTCGCCTGCCTTAAGCATGCAGCTCCTCATATATGACATTGAGGGTAACACCCAGAATAACCCTCTTCAGTATAAAACAACTTCTGAGATCTGACTGCGCCAAACTCCGAATTCTCCGAATTCTAAAGGAGACATTATGTCCCCTTTGCTTCCTCCCTCAAGTTCACTGTGAAGATAGCGCCCCATCCCCCTCAATTTTTAAAAAAATATATTTTATTGATTTTTTACAGAGAGGAAGGGAGAGGGATAGAGAGCTGGAAACATCAATGAGAGAGAAACATCGATCAGCCACCTCCTGCACACCCCCACTGGGGATGTGCCCGCAACCAATGTATGTGCCCTTGACTGGAATCGAACCCAGGACCCCTCAGTCCGTAGGCCGACACTCTATCCACTGAGCCAAACCGGTTTCAGCATCATCCCCCTCAATTTCAAGCACCATTTCACCCTGGCCCCCAGCCATGCAGAAACACACTGGAGGATTCAGATCTCATGGGTCCTTAAGTCCTTTTTAGCACCTCAATAAGACTTCCCAAAGACCTTTACTGATATTCTAGCAGATTACACCCATTTATGATTTCAATAAAGTGTCAGTTTGCCATGGGCAACTAGCCGTGGAGGAAAACAAATAGCAAACAATAAAGGATCTTCATTTCTACCCATGAAATGCAATCAAAACACTAGATTGATTCTGGAAAGAGGTCAGAGCTCACTTCAAAATTAGAATTCTTAATTAAGAAAAAGTTATTCCCAAGAAAGTGGGATATAAAAAGCCTTTATAAAAAAGCAATGTCTGAGATGAAGAGTGGCCGTCCTCGGCTGATGACTGTGCTCAGCGCCTGCTACTTAACCTTGATTCGTTAAATGAAATGTCCACAGCCGATCAGATGGAGCAAAATGACTGGGTGCCGCTCACTGGCCCTGTGCCAGGCTCCATCTGTCATTGTGTGTCCTTGTCAAGGATACGAGGCATTCTGCAACACAGGGAAGTCGTTACATGTGTGAGGAGAAACGTGTGCGAGGAAGGCTGACAGAAGGATGGGACAAGAGTGTGTCTGAGCAACTGGAAAATACAGACCGAGAATGGGGGGAGGGGGGAGCTGCCCGGAGAGAGGCTGGAAAACAGGCCCCAGGCCGAGGGGCCCCTGGGTGTCAGAGGAGGCCTGAGGGACAGCCTCGTCAGCAATCAGATGTTACTGGTGGGAAGCAAGGCCCAAGGAGGCGAAAATGTTGTCTGAGTGAACACAGATCATCCGAAGTCAGGAGACGGAATACTGCTGTTCACACCAGGTCGCACCGGGCGGGCACTGACAAAAGGCCCTCGGCTGGAGATGCCTTCCCAATCCACAGAGAGGAAAGGCCGAGGCATTGTGGCCGGACAGGTCTAATTCCAATCCCAGCTCTGACTCATACGCCTGTGTGCTTCTGTGCACCGCACGCTCCCACGCCCGTCTCCTCACCTGTGACATAGAAGGGCCTCCACCCCCACCCACAGGACTGAGCAGGATAAATGAGGTAACACACACCACCTAACACGGATTCCTTCCCCTCCGGCTGTCCTTGGCCTTAACCCTGAAGCACCCAACTGCTCCCTCTCCTCCTTGACACCCCACAGCCTGGCCTCTGCCAAGACCAGTGACATATTTTCAAAGGCAAATGCCTCGGGGCAGAGTTGGATCTCGGGTCACTTGGACAGCCAGAGGGGTCCTTGCAGGAGGGTGGAAGTTGCAGAGTTGGATCTCGGGTCACTCGGGACAGCCAGGGGGGCCCTCGCAGGAGGGTGGAGGTTCTACCAGCCGGTGCTGATCCACTCGCCCACTTCCATTGTTGAAGCACAGTCCACAGTCCCGAGTCTGTGTACCTGCTAGGAAAGACTCCTTTGGTGGGAATGTCCTCCAAACAATGCCTTCTCCGATTCTCCAAGAAGAAATGTTTCTGGCCTTCCCTCCTCTACCCCTGCAGCGCTTAAGGTCCCTTTTAGGGACCCACCACATTCTGTTTTGGGTGTCACCCTCAGTGCTGACTTCTTCCAACTAGGTTGTGATCTCCCCGAGGGTGGATTGTGCCTTCCCTAAATGATGAAGCAAGTTGACGCTGGGGTCGGGGAGCAGGGGGGCCGATCCAGTGTTCCTCAACCACAGGGCAGGCTGGGGCTGCCAAGGACACGGAGCAAATCCCATAGTTCCAGGCTTGACCTCAGAGGAATGGAGAGCTTGGCATGGCTGTGGACTTTGAGTTCTGGGATGTCAGAGGAGACAGACATCCCGGGGGCTTCACAAGCACTTAAGCAGCTGCACAGTGACATGGGGGCTTCTCTGAGGAGGTTCGGTGTCCCCCTCATGTGTCTGGTGCCTTTCTGGTATCGACATCACAGCAGCCAAGGCAGCAGTAATCAGTTTCTACTGAGCCAAAAGCTGTGCACGCCTGTCCCTGGGGCCTTCCTAACACAAGACCAACCCCCTTAGACACACACATACATATTCTCACACACACACACACACACACACCACCACCATCACCACCACCCCCCAAAGGAGGACAGCGAGAGACGAGCAGCAATGTACTTGGTTTTCCAGAACGTTCTGTAGTGAAAAAACAGCAAAAGTGGAGCTGTGAAGGGGAGCAGCTGCTCCCACCCAGCACCCAGGTGCACTCCAAGGTCACACCTGACACATGGGGAGGCTGGAATGCTCCCCGTGTGAGGACGCAGATAAAAGCTGACGGTTAGCGGGGACTTGGAATGACAGACGCAAGGATGCAACTGCGCTCCCCTCCAGGCCCCTAGCACTGGCCAGTGGGAGAAGTGGGGACAGGAGAAAAGGCTAAGAACTATGCATGAGAAGAAGAAGACGTTTTAGAAGCATCAGTTTGTTCTGGGTCCTACCCCAGTTTTCCTCAAAGACCAGTTCTACCCAACTGAATGCAGGCCCTGGAGGGTCCAGGGAGAACAACAGTAATGAGGACAAGAGCAAGGGACAGAGTAGCTAACATGTATGAGGCACATGGTAGGCCCTATCCTAAGAATTTTACATGTACTTGCCCAGTCAGTCCTCCCAATGACCTATGTGGTAGGCAATATCATTAAGCCCATTTGACAAATGAGAAAACTCTTGCTGGTTCTATGTCACACAACAGGTAATTAGAGTCTGGACTCACCCCTTAGCTGTCTGATCAGGCCCTCATGCGGACCCCCCATTCTGCTGCTGTGGTGGCAAGGCTGTCCCCTGGCAGAGGGCTTTGTGTCTCACCTCAAGAAGCTCCAAGACTCCCACATGCTGACCTCGGAAGGTGCTTGGAAATAACCTGCTTTCCTTAAAACCTCAAGGACAGAGTGAGGTTTTCCATTCTCACTGTACATGAGAATCACCTGGCGAGGCTGGTCCATTTGTCCGTCTATCAGCCTCCGCTTTTCCCTGAGCCCCTTCTCCAGAGGTTCTGACCCAACTCCCTGTGGTGGGACTCAGGCATCATTTGTCATACAACCTCCCCAGGTGGTTCTAATGAGTGACCCGGGCTGAGAGCCGGGGCCAGGCTAACTCCCCCCGGAGCAGCTACAGGCCCCTGGGCGAAACCCGCCGTGTTGGGCCTGTCCAAGCAAGAGCCATTCCTCCCGCTACATTCTTCATGATGCTCTCATGCGCACCTGCCAGCACAAAACACTAAAAGCCCACTTCACCACAACCCAGGGCTTCCTGGATCTTAAAAGAATATATATAAACAATAGAGGGACATTCCTAAAAATTTGAAAGGTAAATGCAAGTCGTCTGTAACACGACCACCCAATACAACTAGTACCACTTTATCCACACTTTTCAGTGCACCTTTCCTATTTACGTGTTTGTGCAGTTATAGTCGCAGGTCACATAAAACGGACTTGCTTTCTGCATTAACATTATGCCTTAAACCAGTGGCTCTCGAACTTTACTGGGCAGCAGAATCTCTTGGAGGGCTTGTTCACAGACATATCTGGGCCCCTTTATGGAGTTTCAGGTGCAGTAGGCCTGCGGTGCAGACAGAATTAGCATTTCTAACAAGTTTCCAGGAAAAGCAGATGCTGCTGGTATGGGACCACATTTTGAGAACAACTGACATAAACCACTGCTTTTCAACCCTGTTGCACATTAGTCACCTGAAAATTAAAACAAAACAAAAAAAAATCGGAAACCTTACTTCCAAATGGTTGAATTCCATCAGCCTAAGGTTGGGTCTGTTGTGGGTACTTTTAAAAATATACATGTTTTTATTGCTTTCAGAGAGGAAGGGAGAGGGAGAGATAGAAACATCGGTGAGAGAGAATCATCAATCGGCTACCTCCTGCAGGCTCCATACTGGGGATCGAGCCTGCAACCCAGGCATGTGCCCTGACTGGGAATCAAACTGTGACCTCCTGGTTCATAGGTCGACGTTCAACCACTGAGCCTCACTGGCTGGGCTGTTGTGGGTTCTTTTTAAGTTCTAGGTGATTATAATGTACAGCCAGAGGTTATGAACCTCTGCCTTTCACCCTTTGAAGATGCTAGTTCCTCCAACTCCCTCTAATATTAGGATAGGCCATCTGAGACGGACAGGGGTGAGAGGACACAGGACTCTGCAGAGAGCACGCATTTCCCTTGATCCAACCACGAAGAGGCACAGACTCAGCCAGAGTCTGTTCACTTCCGGGGAACTGAACAGCAAAGGGCCTGGAGATGTTGCCAAGCAACAACCACAGAAAGGTGGCCGCGCTGTCCACAGCTCCGGGCTCTGGTCTGGGGTGCCGCTCTGTTCTGGCAGGTTGAGCCCTGTGGGTCCCGACTTCCAGCAGGACTTCTGCACAAGAAGAGCGGAGCGAGTCCTGTTCAAGCAGGTGACCCATAAATTACACTAACAGGTGGTCATAAAGGGGGCGCAGAACAAATGGTCCCTGCTGCACAGTTTGAAGAGGCCAACGCCCACCTGGAGGGGCGGGACTATGTCAGGGAACATTCCAGGGGAGGATTCCTGTTCAGATAAAGATCTCCTGTCAACAGGATGACAAGGGAGCCCAGCCAAAAGTAAGCAGCTTAAAATGCACCTTGAAAGGAAGTGGAGGTGTTTTATTCCCAGCAGGTGTGCAGATATGCTGCTTAACCCTCTCACTGGTCAGGCCCAGGAAGACCTAGGTAGGCAAGGTGTTTATGTAGGAGAGACCTCCCTCGGTAGGGGCTGAGCCCCGGGAGGGGGACCAGGCATCAGTTGAGAACCACAACCCACAGAAACAAGCCTGGAAAGATTCTTCCCTCCCACTGACTCCTTGGGCCTGGGAGCCCTGGCCCGAGATCTGGTCACTCCCTAATCTAGCAAAGACTCAGAAGTTGGGTCACAGCTCCTCTCTCCTGCTCAGGTCTCGGATCCTTCTTACTAAAGGGCAGGCCTTTCAGACCATGAATGATGAATCCCAGAATGAGTCCAAAAAGTGAGAAAGAAGGATGTTGGTGCTTAGCCATTCCTGGAACAAAATGTTTGTTTGCTGACATGCTTATGTCCAAGGTCACACAGAGAAGTGAGGCAAAGGATAGAGGAATTGAGACCCATTAGCTCAAAGAAATGAAACAATTGTTATTATAAGGAGGGCAGTTGCATAGATGTGACCCACACAAGGGAAAACAGTTTAACAGGAAGAATTTAGCTTAGATTAATATAACAATTTCAAAATGACAACAGTTCCTGAATTTTCAGATCAAGATAAATACCATAATAGATCAGGGTTGCATAGTCGTTTTAAATGTAAATTTTTTTTTCCTCAATTGCAGTTGACATTTATATTAGTTTCAGGTGTTCAGCATAGTGGTTAGACATTTATATAACTTATGACGTGATCCCCCGTAAGTCTGGCACCATACCCAGTTATTACAGTATTACTGACTATGTTCCCTAAATTGTACTTTACATCCCTATGACTATTTTGTAAAACTGTGCAGTCTTTTTGGAGGCAAGTAATGTCTACATTATCTGTAGCATTAAGAAAACAGGAAAGAGAGATGTAGAAACAAGAGGTTATAAAGCTAGTAAAATAAGAGTGGCACATATTTAAGAAACACGGTAATATTCAGATTGAACAGGGTCTTGGAGAGTTGAATTTGGCTGAGGATAGTAAGGAGAACAGCTTCAACGATTTTTCAAGATCTCAAATCTAATGTGAGGCCGAACGGCACGTCGCTGGAACCCTGGTCTCTGGCCCCTCATTTAGGTTTTTATTTTATTTATGTATTTATTTTTATTAAGGTATGACGTGTGTACATATCTTCCCATTGCGCCCCTCCCTCCCCCGCCCCCATTTAGGTTTTAAATGGCAAAGACTCCTGCCAGCTTTCTTAGGTGCCCTCAGGGGCCTCTTCTCACAGACAGTATGCCTAGTCTCACTGCCTGGAATGGTGCAGAGGTGGGTGCAAAACTTCAAAGTCCTTCTTAGGCTCATGATTTAATAAAGACAGCGTTATAAAGACATTTAAAAAAAAAGTGGGTAAAGAAAAAGCACCATAGATCAAAGGAGAGTGAGAAAATAAACCTTTACATGTAGAAAAATTATAGTAGTTTAAAAAGCCTTCTTTCCTTGTTGGAAATGTGTTTTTGTCTTCTGTCTACCTGGATGAGGGACACATCACATCTTAATCAGACTACAGGTGACAGGAAGCAGCCAGGGAGTAAATGCCATGGATGACAAAAATCAGGATTCAAGACAATCTCAGGCGGGAAGAACAGGCTAATTTTAGTAACATAAAATGTAATGGGGGCAGACGTAAAATTCCCGCACTGAGGGTCAACAGTCCAATCACGCCTGGGTAGTGGGATTGTGTTGTAAAGTAACAATTCTACTTTGTAAAAAGATCAGTTTTTTATACCGAAAAGCTTCATAGTGCTTCTGTAAGTCTTACTTTGGGGATGAAGAACTAATCATAAATAACTGGGAGAGACGATTTGAAGTGTATAGTGTTAGGAGTCAGTTATTCACACATAATGGCTTAATTAATAAGTGAATTCCTTTTCAGGTGATCCAGTAACTACCAGGGTTGGGCTTGCTTCTAGAAAGGTCCACCAACAAGCAGGACCAAAATATTTCAAGCAACGTGAATGACTGTGAAGGACTCCGTTGGTCCCCATAGTGCATCTGTCCCCAGGCGATAAGGCATTCAGTCGCGGGCCCTCATGCTCCTCACAGGAAGCTGGCTGGACTACCTTTTCAGTGGGTTACGCATTGACAGAGGGTCCGGCTTGGCCAGCAAAGTGAGAGAGCCGCAGGGGGCAAGCCCAGCGCCCAGGGGCAGAGTGGAGGCTGGTCTGGCCTCCCCTCCACGCAGGAAGGCTTCCTGCAGGTCTCACGCTTCGTGGAGTCCAGGGTTGGCAGCTCCCTTTTCTCTCTGGCACAGAGCTGTATCCTGCATGTGTATCTGAGAAGTTCCTTCTGTAGCTAAGACAGGAGGTATAGTTTACTTGACAGACAGTTACTGAGAGCCAGGCTGAGTACTGAGGATTCAAGGATGATATAAACAAGGTCACGGCCCCTGCCAGCTCAGTGCTCACCCAGACTTCCTTTCCGCTTTCCCAGGGACACTCTCTGCTCCTTCTGGGCAGCACAACAGCCCACACGGGGCACCTTAAGAGCACGGCTCCAGGGCATGACGCTAATAAGGTGGGGGTACACCCTCTCAGGGGGTAAAGCACCAGAGGCACACCTCCAGAACTCAAGGCAGTGGAAAGATCGGAGGGATTCAGGGCTTGGGGGCGCCCCTTCATTGACTGAGCAGGGAGCCACAGGACTGATTCCAAGAACCTGGGACTCCTGGGTTGGCCTGAGGCTGAAGTTGATAAACTGTGGCCCATAGGCCATGAATAGCTTCTAATTATAGCCTTCGGGTATCCCTGCCTTCCCTTTGTACTTTTTTAAAATTAAACTTTTTACTGAGATAATTATAGATTTATATGCAGTTTTAAGAAGTAATACAGAGAGCTCCCACGTCATTTTCAGCCAGTTTCCTCCAATTATAACGTCTTGCAAAACTATACACACTGAGTGGCCATATTATTATGATCTCTGAACGCATAATAATCTGGCCACTCAGTGTAGACTGACCACAGAGTTTGGATTTTAAAATAAGGTTTTTCCATGTATAAGAACTGCATTGTGGGTAGTTAGAAAGAAGCAGAGGACTTACTAGCCAGAGGCTGGGGGCCACTATCTCCTGGTCCCTTGACATATCAAGATTTGCAAGCTTTTCCTTATACATAAGTACACTGAGTGACCAGATTATTATGCGTTCAGAGATCATAATAACCTGGCCACTCAGTGTATAGCACAGTATCAGAATCAGGATATTGATACAGTCAAGCTACATCACAGCTCTGTCATGAAGGAACTTCCTGTTGCCCCTTTCCAAGTACACCCACCTACCTTCCCGAAACTGTCCCCCATCCTCATCCCTAGCCCCTGAGAAAATATAAATTTTTTCCACTTCTCTAATTTAGTCAATATAAATGGAATAAACAGTGTGTAACCTTACATATGCCGATGGCTTGTTCCTTTTTATTGCTGAGTAGTATCCCATGGTATGGATATACCATAATTTAACCATTCTATCGTTGCAGGATAGGTGGGCTCTTTCCAGTTTTTGGCTCTTGCAAATAAGAGTGCTACCGCATTTCTTTGTATGCTTTTGTGTAAACATAAGCTTCCATTGCTCTTGGGTGAATGTCCAAGAGTACCATTGCCGGGTCGTATAGTAGTTGCATATTTAGTTTTATAAGAAACTGCCAGACTATTTTCCAGAGTGGCTGTATCATTTTATGTTCCCACCAGCAATGTATGAGAGGTTCAGGGTCTCCACATCCCTGCCAGCATTTGATGTAGTCAGTGTATTCTATTTTAGCCATTCTGATAAATGTAGCGATATTTTCTTGTGATTTCAATTTGCATAAAGTATAGTCACTGTAGGGTGTTTGTAGATACTCTTTATCATGCTGAGAAAGTTCTCAGTTCTTAGTTCGCCGAGAGCTTTTTTTTTTTTTAAAACCATGAATGAGGGTTGGATTTTACCAAATGCCTTTTCTGCATCTGTGGATATGATCATATAATTTTTCTTGTTTAAACTGTTGTTATGGAAAAATGTCTGTGGCCCCCAAATGCATATGTTGAAGCCCTATCTCCCAATGTGACAGTGTTTGGAGACAGGGCCTATGGGAAGTAATTAGGGTTAAATGAGGTCATGAATGTGAGACCCCATGATGGGCTTCGTCCTCAGAAATAGAGGAACAGAGATCAGAGCTCTCTCTCCATCTTGTGTGAAGACAGTGAGAGGGCCCTCACAGGAGCCAACTTGCTGGTGCCTTGATCTTGGACTTCCCAGCCTAGAGAACTGAAAAATAAATGTCTGCTGCTTAAGCCACCCAGACTGGCATTATTTATAGCAGCCCAAGCTGACTGAGACAGCTGTTGATATGGGGATTACACTGATTGATGTTGAACCAGCCTTGCACTAGGGAGAAATTTCACTTGCTCACGGTGTCTAATTCTTTATATAGCGCTCGATTCAATGAAAACATGGGCTAAAAGAAAACCAAGCACCGCCACCTACTCACCCATCTGCCCTAGATCCTTGATTTATAACAACCTAAACATACAACAGCCAATTCTCATTGGAAACAAATCGACAGGCCTGTGAGAAAGAATTTCCAGTCTACAAATAAATTCCAGACTTAATTTATTTTCTGAAACCTAAATCACTATAGCTTAAGAGGAAGAAAAAAGAGGAAGAAAAAAAACGAATAAGGGGCTTCAGAGACTTCACCAACAGACCATCTGCCCTGGCATCGGAGCAGAGGCCCGGTGGGTGACTCGAAGCTTCTAAAGCCCCTTTCCTCGGTCGTCTTCATTCACAGCACTCCGAGAATAATCTGCAGCAGGTGACGATGCTTTGGAAGTCTTACAACAAGCCGATTACTGGCCTGGAAACCAGTAATCCTCCAATGCATTTCGTTCAGAAAAGAAACAGGTACGTATTTATCGAGGATTTTAAAATGCTGGCACCCAGCTGTGCCACATTACGACGTCTCCTCTGGACTGTTAGGACCTATTAAATATATGCCTTTCGGAGGTTAAATGGGCACAATAATCTGTGCAGAGGCTTCAGTTTTAAATGCAGGTGCTCAGGCAACAAAATGCAATCTGGCGGATGACTTGTTCAACACCCAGGTGCCAGAGGGGCCTCTGGACCAACACACCCACCAGGCTGCCCAGAGCTGGGGAAGGAGGGAGGGCAAGTGCGGGCTGCCTCCACCCTCACTGACCACCACCTTAAATGCAAGCAGGAGGGGGGCAGAAAGGCTCTGCAGAGCAGGGCACCACTCCCAAGAATTCCTCAGAGGCAGTGAGGGAGGGCAGAGCCGCGGAGAGACTCAGGCCCGATTCTGGGGCTCCCCTTCCAAGCGGCCTCAACAATTCTCCTAAGATGCTTACGTCAGTTTTGAAGGCTCATCCCAAGTTTTGAGACTTGCTCTCCTCAACTGTAGTCCATCTCCCCATAGGCCCAGGCACGGCTAATGTCTGACTACACGGGTTCCTACATTGTCCCTCTCCATCGGAGAGGGCATTCTCCTTCCCCCACGGAACACCTCCTGGGGACCTCCCTACCTTTGCCGGAAACACAGTCATTGTGCCGCCTGCCTAATTAACACCCTCATCACAATACATCAACACTTCCTGAGATTTTCTTAGCATTGACCCAGTAAGTCTCCATGCACTGTCTCATAGGCAAGCCACACAACAGTTCACAGCATGTGTCTGCCTTCCCATATTTGGGACAAGCATTTCCTGCTAGTCAACTTGTTTCTAGTTGGAGATATCAGTATCTCACGGTGCACTGCAACGAGCCATGACTTCCAGGCTGTCACCACTGACTTGGCTCAGTGCTCAAAAGACAGTGCTGTCCTACCCCACAGGCAGGCTCTGAGCCGTCAGGGAGAAATACCTGGAGCGGTGAAGGCTCTCCACCTGGCTGCTCCTTCGGTCGCCTGGAGCTCTGAAAAACACCCAAGCTCAAGCCATACCCCAGACCGATTAAATCAGAGCCTCTGGGCGTGGGGCCTGGGCATCAGCATTTTGAAGGCTCTCCAGGTGATCACATTCGCAGCCAACACTGAGAAGTTCCTGACCGAATGGAATTTCCATGCCTGCGGCCCATGAACTCAAGTGAGAAAACAGTAATTATGATAATAGTAACAACCATCCACTGAGTTTCTTCTCTATTCTCATTACATATACTAAGCACTCTGCATGGATTACTTTATTTAATCCTCACAACAAATCCCTGAGGTAAGTGTTGTTATGCTGATTTTATAGACAGGAAACCAAGGCTCAAGGTAGTTAATACCTTGGCTAAGGTCACAGACTTGATAAATGTGATTCACTGCCTGTACTCTTGCCAAGAAAAAAATTGGGAAATACTTTCAAATGGTTGACACATTCATAGAGATGGAAAATGAACACATGGTTGACAGGGACCAGGGGAGGGGGAAATGGGGAGTCAGTGTTTAAAGGGTATAGAATTTTGGCCCTGGCCGGTGTGGCTCAGTTGGTTGAGCAATGTCCCATGCACCGAAAGGTCATGGGTTCAATTCCTGGCACATTGTCAGGTTCCAGGTTTGACCTGACAGTAACTGTACACCCTTGACGCCCTCATGGAGTGTGTAGATCTATTAGCCTGGAGCAGGACCAGCGGGCTGCATCAGCTCTGCACAGGCTCCCGCCCTCACTGAACAGGTGAGAACACCCTGGGCTTCTGTGTGTGGCCTCCAGAGGGAACCCTGTTTTCCAGCTGTGAGTGGTGGGTGAGGAAGGGGAGGAGAGGTGTGGAGCACTCCACTGCTCCCCGCCCATCAGCCACTCCCTGGCCTTTCTCCCAGGCAGCTGGCCCCAGCCACCACCCAGAGAGTGAAAAGGAGAAAACTCTATGGAACCCATGCTGAAGTTGAGAGGAACAAAGGCTAAATATAGGCCCAATTAGCCAGAGCAGAGAGCTCCTGGAGAGAATGCCAGAAAGGCAGGATGAGTTCAGGAGAAGAGGGAGGAGGGAGACGTCGGGAAGGGAGAGCCCAGTACTGCTGGTCACAATGCGCTTCAAGGTCAGTCCTCATGGGCCTCCCTCACGCCACCGCAGGAGTGCACACCGGGACAACCCTCACGCACAGCAGTTCCGCTCCAGCCGTCAGTGACAAGGGGATGCGTGCCCTGACCCGGCAGGGCCACTCAGACAAATCTTTCCCACAGACGTAACCACACTACAGTAAGACCTCAGAACAAGCAGCAGCAGAGTAACATAATCTCAATATCCACCAATAGCGGATAGGTTAAGCTACTTATAGTTCACCGTCCGGTTACTTTTGGAGAAAACAAGAGCAGCAGTGAAACATCCCAAGGACCAGCTTCCAAAAAGTTCTAGAAAAGATGCTCTACCTATGGATTCCTATAGATTTTCAACTCCAGCTACATGGTCAATGCTTGGCATCAGGAGCTGTGCAGAGGGCTTTTCCAGACTAAAAAATATCTACTGGTACTGAGGTAACGAGGATATATATATATATATAGATATATATATATAGATATATATATATTTTTAAATCTTCACCTGAGGATATTTTTCCCATTGATTTTTAGAGCGAGTGGAAGAGAGAGGGAAAGACAGAGAGAAACATCGGTGTGAGAGAAACACATCGACTGAATACCTCCTGCACAAGCCCCGACCAGGGCCTGAGCTGGGGAGGAGCCTACAATCGAGGTATGTGCCCTTGACCAGAATCAAATCCGGGACCCTTTGGTCCACAGTCCGATGCTCTATCCACTGAGCCAAACCCTCTAGCGCTTGAGGTAACAATATTAAGTTGTATGTGAAAATATGTAACTAAAATGTGAGGTGATTGTGGAGAGAATATATTCATACTAGAGGCCTGGTGCACGACTTTCATGCACTGGGGGTTGGGGGGTCTTTCAGCCTGGCCTGTGCCCTCCTGCAGTCCAGGACCCCTCGGGGGATGTCTGCCTGCTGCGAAGGCGGGAGAGGCTCCCACCATCTCCGCTGTGCTCGCCAGCTGTGATCCTGGCTTCTGGCTGAGCACACTGACCACCAGGGGGCAGCTCCTGCATTGAGCGTCTGCCCCCTGGTGGTCAATGTGCGTCATAGCAACTAGTCGTTCCACCGTTCGGTTGATTTGCATACTAGCCTTTTATTATATAGGATAAAACAAAAGCTTGGTTCTTATAAAACCAAGGATTTCTTGCAAAAGAAAACCAATTTTTCTGTTTTCGTATCAAACATCTTAAGAAGTGTCCATGTGGGCACTTAGAAAGGCACAGAGTAGAGAGAAAATGAGGAGGCAGAATGAACAGCACTGGGTCACTGAGAAGATGGGTAAGTGGAGGGATGTTTAGGAGCCGAAAGAAGGGAGGATGTCCTCGGGCTTCTGCTTGAAGGACTGTGCAAATGGGGGTGCTATTCATTAATAGAGACCATGGGATGAGAACCGAATGGGCATGTGTAGGGTGTCTTGGGCATTTGGATTTGAAGTACCTGTGGCATACCTGTGGATCATTCATATAAACATGCCTATGAAGACAGCTCCACACGAGGGTCAGGGATAGAGCCAAGCTGGAGAGGGTGGCGTGGTGACCAGCAAGAGGTGGTACAATCAGGGTGGGTGTGCACAGTGAGAGCAGATAAGGGCTCAGAGCCCTGAGGAAAGTTGGATTTAGAGGCAGGAAGAGCAAAAGGAAATGGAGAAGTGCCTTTGCAGAAGAAAACCAGGAACTGAAGCATCAAGGAGCCAAGGGAAAGTTCAGGGAAGGGAAGGGCAGGCAAGACTCAAATTGTAGTCACTTTCTCCAACAGAACACAAGCTCCATGATGGCCAAGACTTTTTTCTCCTGGACTGTTCACTGGTGCAAAGCAGGTGCTTACTTAGTACTTGTTGGTGCATGAAATAATAGGTGACTCTGGTGAGATCAGTGGCAGAGAAGTGAGGGGATCGGAGACAAGTTACTGGAAGATCCTGAGTTTCCATCTCTAACAGCCAGACAATTTACCCCAGGGATATATCTGACTTCTCAGGATACCCAGCGTCCTTGTCAGATTACCCGTTCTAACTGAAAATGTGTTGGTCAACACATGTGAACATAATCTATCTAAATATGAATATTATGCAAATGGAAAAATCAGAGTTCTCAATGAGCCTTTCTCTTAAAGATAAGAATTTAAAATTTTATGTGTAGCTCTTACACCAATTCCTAGATCCCGATCCCATTGCCTCTGATGACTTGTCCTGTGCATGACAACGCCACCCTTACTTGGTGGGTTAGGATTCATAACCATATACTATTAGCTACTAAGTAAAACCCCTATGATGACATAAGAAGCTCCAGTTATAACATACAGGACATTTGCACAGGAGCCAGGAGTTCCTGGCTCTGGTCCTAGCTTTGTTACTCCCTAACTTATGTAAGTCCCTTCCTTTTGGGGGCCTCCATTTCCTCGCAACTCTAAAAAGAAAAGTTGTATATCTCACAGGGTTCTGGGGATGAGCAATACATATGTGAAAATAAAATGAAAAGTGTAAAATGTTATGTACATACAAGTATTGTTATTGGGATATAGCTTTATTAAAGTACCTGGGCATATGAAGTCCTAGCCAGTAAAACACTTGCAGATTCTATGTGTAAGATGCCAAGGAAGATGCTCTAATAAGCAGCCCACAGATGTTCACAGCCCAAAGTTATAAGCCACACAGGTAGAACATGGCGGTTAAGAGCAAGCCTGTGGAACTGTTAGCATAGCCAGGCGTCCCCAAACTACGGCCCGCGGGCCACATGCAGGTGTTTTTGCCGTTTTGTTTTTTTACTTCAAAATAAGATATGTGCAGTGTGCATAGGAATTTGTTCATAATTTTTTTTAAACTACAGTCCGGCCCTCCAACTGTCTGAGGGACAGTGAACTGGCCCCCCTGTTTAAAAAGTTTGAGGACCCCTGGGACAGTCAGAGAGCCAGGGAGTCTCCCCCACTAGCCCAGATGAGGCAGGGAGAGGTTCTTACACACGCGTGCTGAAAGCTAGAAAGATGAATGGGTAGGGCCTGAGCTTGCCAAAAGCTAGAAAAATAAATGGATAGTACCCGAGTGTGCCAGAAGCTAGTAAGATAAGTGGATAGAAAAAAAAAGCCCTCTCCCCCTATCCCTATAACGACCGCAGGCTTGAACAGGCAGGGAAGATGGTCTTTGACACGGGAGTCCATCATTCTTCCTTTCCTTTTGCACCAGCACCTGTCTCAGGAATGTGGCTTTCTCCGTGGCAGGCAGCGGAACCTGCGTTTCATTTACAGAACCAGATGGCCAGGGGGCCATTCTCAGTTCTGACACTTTCGAATAGGAACTTTGGTTGGATTACCTAACCTCTCCTTGCCTCAGTTTCCTCATTTGTGTAATGAGGATTAGAGAGTTGAGGTGAGGTTTAAAAGACTAAATCATTGTAGAACTCCTACAAGAGAAGTAAGCAATTTACACGGAACACCGTTATGGTGCTTATGGTCGGAGTACTGGGCTAGGCACTGGAGGGATTAAAAAAACACACACCCAATATTGTGTGCCTTCTTAAATTTTATAACCGTGACAACATGTGTTGTTACACTCAGTTCTATGGAAATCTTCTAAGTTTTGTGAGGAAATTGAGAGTTAAGAAGAAATTTGCCTACATCAGGGGTTCTCAGCTAGGGGTGATAATGCCGCCTCCTCCTGGAGGGGAACGTTTGACAATGTCTGGAGACATTTTTGGTTGTCATGACTAGGGAGGAGGGAGTATTGCAGGCATCTAATAGGTAGAGGGCAGAGATACTGCTAAACATCCTGCAATACATAGGACCATCGCCCACAACAAAGAATTATCTGGCCCAAAATGTCAATCGTGCAGAAGTTGAGAAACCCTGGCCTACATCAACAAGCAGTTAATAAGCAGTGGAGCAGGCACTTGTACCTAGACCTTTGGATTCCAAATTCCAGTGCTTTTCTTCTGTGTCAAACACTGAGAAATATAAGAGAGAAACTCCGACCCAGGTTAGAGGGGTGGTCTGCTGGGGAGTTCTGAGCACCCACAGAGCACTCAAATTATGAGAGACACAGAGCGAATAAACAGCAAGTGTTTCATCAGTTGAGAGGACAGTGAGTTCCATGTAGCATACTGTTCTCTGGGTGGACTTCCTGGTGGTGGTGGTTCCTGGGCTGGGTTCTGAATGGGCAGGCCTTAAAAGGGCAGAGTTTTCCAACAGCAATACTATCAGCTCAAAAACAATAAAGCATTGCCTTCAAAGTTCTTAAGCCAAATAATTCTTTCTCAGCTTAGGTTTCACACCAAATTGTCAATTAAGTGAGTGGGTGGAATAAAGACTTTTTCCTAGACATACAGAGTCTCAAACTATTTCTCTCCTATGTTCCTTTTCTTAGGAAGCTCAGGGAATATGCGCTACCCAAGTAAGGGTGACGTGGGTTCCAGCAAAAATGATCAACTCTGGCTTTTACGGCTCCCCCGATTGTCCCCGTGGCCTTCTCCTTCCCCCCAGCTGTGGGCATTTCAGTCCGCCAGCTCTCCTGTGGTTCTGGACGATGTCCGTTCTGACCTCTAGTTGTATTTTTGAAATTGTTGTGCCCGGCTGCAGGTTAGGTGTTTAACCTATGCCGCCATCTTGGTTTCCAAAAATGATCAACTCTAGGAAAAACAGCAAGTTATAAAAGAATGGAAATGTAATTATAGTATACTTCTGGCTCACCAATGAATAGCATTTACATAATCACACTAATTATGGATCTGTTCAAAATTGTGACACAACTGGATTCAGAGAATGTGGGAGAGAAAGGGGCAATAGATTGAGTCTAGTACTAATCGATTTCTCCCATACATTCATTTTTCAGGAAGGTATGGGAGCTGTGCTATACAATATGGTAGCCAACAGCCACACGTGGCATTTAAATTTTAATTATTTAAAGTTAAATTTAAAATTCAATTCCTCAGTCACACTACCCACATTTCAAGTATTCAATAGCCATGCGTTGCTACCGTATCAGACAGCACAGATATAGGACAGCACTGTACTAGAGGTGTACTACATCAAAACAAGGGAGTAAACCAAGAAAGAGAAAGACAGTGGAATCCAGAAAACAGAAAATCAACCTATATAAAAGTGGCAAGGGGAGTCCCTAGGATACGAGTAAAGCGAGATCCCCAGACAGCTGTCAGTAGGCCCTTTGTCTCTAGATCAATCTAGCTCAAGACTTGTCTATTTTGTCACTTTTTCCATAGAACCCACTTTTGGTTTCATTGATTTTTCTGTAACTTTTTTCTATTTCCTATCTCATTCATTTTTGCACTAATTTTTATTATTTCCTGTTTCCTTCTTTGAATTTAGTACCACATCTTTTCAAGTACAGAAATCCACAGATCAGTGGGGAAAGGTGGACTTGAGGCTGTTTTCCACACTAACGTGGGCTCCAGAGTTGCTTTTTTATCAAGTCACACCCCTCCTGTGGGCTTTGGCCTGAACATGCTGAGAAGATAGGTCTCCCTGTCCTGGGTGGGACCCCAGGCAACTCCAGCAGTATTTGAACTTACTTTTAAAAGTATATATATTTTTTATTGATTTCAGAGAGGAAAGGAGAGGTAGAGAGAGATAGAAACATCAATGATGAGAGAGAATCATTGATCGGCTGCCTCCAGCACACCTCCTACTGAAATTGAGCTCGAAACCCCAGGTATGTGCCCTGATGGGATTGAACCATGACCTCATGGTTCATAGATTGACACTCAACCACTGAGCCATGCCAGCCGGTGGAACTTACACTTTTAAAGCTCTTATGTGCATGCATTACTTTGATTAAAAAGAAAACTATTATAAAGCAAATTATGTTTAAAAAAAAGATAGTCAATAACAAGCAATAGTGAAGATACAGAGAAACTGGGACCCTCATACATTGTTAATGGGAATGTGAAATTGTGCAACCATTCTGGAATACAGCTTGGCAGTTCCTTAAAACGTTGAACATAGATTTACCAAGGGACCCAACAATTCCACTCCTAGGTATTTATCCAGAGAAATGAAAACATTTACACAAACACTGTACAGAAATGTTCATAGCAGTATTGTTCATAATAGTTTCAAACTGGAAACAACCCAAAATATCCATTAACCAATGACAGGATAAACAAAATGTGCCATATCCATGGAGTGGGATACTGTTCTGTAGTAGAAGAGAATAAAATGCTGATGCTACAATACAATGAGCCTGGAAAACATTAGGTCAAGTGAAAAAAAGCCAGCCACAATGTGTGATTCCATTAATATGAAATGTCCAGTAAAGGAAAATTTATACAGACAGAAAGTAGACTAATGGTTGCCAGGAACTGCGAGTAGGAATGGGAAATGACAGCTAAATAATACGAAATTTCTTCCTGGGGTGATAGAAATGTTCTAAAATTAGAACATGGTGATGATTGTGCAACTCTGTAAATACATTAGAAACCACTGAATTGTACGCTTAAAATGGGTTGAATTTTTTTGCATGTTAAATTATACCTCAATAAAACTGTTTTTTAAAAACTTTTTTAAAAAAGCAAATGATGAAGTCTATTTTAAAAAGAGAACTTGCAGACTATGAGCTATGTCCTTTAATGTGATTATTATAACTGCCCTGAAAGGTTGGTATTGCTATCCCCTTTTTACAGATAAGGAACCCGAGGCTCAAAGGAGTTAAGCAACTTGTACAATTAGCAAACACAGCAGAGTTCAAATGTGTGAGCCTGAGCCCTCACTAGGGAGTCCATGACCTTCCTCCCATTTGTGCCAGGCTGGGCCCTGAAGCACCATGGGTAGATGACACCCTTCACCCTCAATTCCACACAGCTAGCAACCTAGTCGCCACATTTGTGTAGAGTGATGTCAGGCCAATGGGGGACTTTTGAGTAGGCTACGACTTCCTCTCTTTCTCTCTCGAACCAGCATCGTGATATTGTGACGTACAGAAACGCATATTTGCTCTTAGTCTCCATTCCTGGCTTATAGCTCCCCAAACACTTGGACTTTCCTAAGTGATAAGAGCAATGGGAACATCTTTCATTCTAATAGTTTGTCTGTTGTCATCAGTTCCTGAAACAGCTCCAGAGCCAAAAAAAAAGTGAAAGGAGTGTGTTATTCACAACAAACCCCTTTCAACCACACCTGCATTTATGAGAATGAGGTAACTTTTGGAAAGCCCCTAAGGATGAGGGCTGGTTGCCAGGGAAACCAACCATAGTTAAGAGGATTAGGACTTTTCGGTTCCAGGGAGGGGAGAGAGGCTGGAGGTTGAACCATTCACCAGTGGCCAATGGTTTAGTCAGTCATGTCTATGTAAGGAAGCCTCCATAAAAACCAAAGGACAGGGAACGTCTGGGGTGGTGAACACAGGGAGGTGCTGGAGGGAGGCACCTCAGAAATCATGGGAGCTCTGTGCCCCTTCCGATACCTTGCCCTGTGTGTCTCTTCCATCTGGCTGTTCCTGAGTTAAATCCCTTTAAAATAAACTAGTAATCTGGTAAATAAAACCTTTTCCCGAGTGCTGAGAGCTGCTCTAGCAAATTAATCTAATCCAAGGAGTGGGTCATGGGAACCTCCGATTGATAGTCAGTTGGTCAGACGCCTGGACTTGCCACTGGCATGTGAAGGGGTGAGGCCTGATGCTATCTCCTGGCAGGCAGTGCCAGCATTGAGTTAACTGCTTGGAAGTGCTGCTAAAAGCACACATTGGAAGCATGAAACACAGAGACTAGATGTGAATCACTCAAAATGTGAGCCGGCCAATCTTTGCCACTGGAGGCCAGAAGTTAGCAGGCGTTACTATTTGAAAACGAAACTTCGCCTCTCTCCACGGCTCCCCCGGGGGTGGCCTGGAGGGTGGGCCCTGGAGCCAGACTCCGTGGATACAAGTTGCAATTCTGCCACTCAGCAGCTGAGGGACCCTGGGCAGGTTACTTAAATCCCTCTGTGCCTCAGTTTCCTCATCTCTAAAGGGGAGATGAAAAGAGAACTCTTCCAGAGGACTGTAAAGTGCGTATCTTGTCTATGTATTTAAACCTGTCATTTAACTGTGCAGAACCTGCCTCTGCTCAGCTTTGCAACAAAACTGCCCTTTGGCCCATTATGTTCTCTTGTCTACCCGGGTGGCATCTGTTGGTGAGGGGTAAGCAAAGTCCTCCAACACTTACCACACATTCTCACTGACTCATGAATTCAAAGCCCAAAGAGGCTGTTGTGGTCATCTGGTCCAAGTCTGTCATTGTACAGATGGGGATGAGGTTCTGCATAGCAGAGGGTCCACCTCCCCAGGAGGCCTATCTAATGTGATTATCAAATACCCTACCCTACAAGCTTTTGTGTCCCGACTTCTCCAGAGAGCTCTCCTGTCCTTGTGGCTGAAGAAGTAGGTGAGAAAAAGCCATGCTGTGACTTTAAAGACTGTCAAATGCTAATTACAAGTTACTCCATTTGAAAGATCACAATGAAAGCATTTTCAAGCCTCCTTCCTTCTGTCCAAACCTCCATCACTGGGGGAGGGGAGGGAGCCAATTCTTTGAAAGCTGCGAGCCCAACAGGACAGTTTTGTGGACAATGGTTAAGAGGTAGGCTTTTCCCCAAGGATGGCTAAAGCATTTTCCTCCCCTCTTGTTACCTTGGTAACTGCTACCTTGGCGCCCTTGTTGATGAGCTGAACCACATTCTCCGCTTGGCCTTTGTATGCGGCTATGAGAAGGCGTTCTGAAAGCGCAGCGACAGCATCCTGCTGGCTCATGAATTAGGAGAGAAAGAGGTTTCCAGGTAGAGGTAGACACGTCCCTTCAGCTCCACACGACGTCACTGGCCCGGGCCGGCACCCGCGGGGACAGATGCTCCCGATCATTGGAAGGTGCCTCTATTACTATGCCATCTTCAGGACCTACGGGTTACAAAACAAAGCTGCCATCAGTGCCACGCAGCACACAGGACGGGCCACACGTCTTCTCTCTGATTTTAGGGCATGTGCTGATTGCTCATGGCAGGGGAGGGGAGCTGGGGGAGAGAGGACAGCAAGAAGAACACTCGGCACAGCAAAGCACCTGACCTTAGCAGTGCCACCTTCCCTCCTTTTTACCCTCGCAGGGGACTCTGGATTCGTCAGAGGACTATGGCCAGAACTTTGAGGTCTGCTCTGCATTTCTGTGGCAATCCCCTACACATCACCTGGTTTCCAGACTCACCTTGGGCAGGTAACTGTGCTATGTAGGATCATCAAGGGCTTTCTGGGCCATGGCTATCATGCTAATTCCCCTGGCAGGTTAGGTTCCCATGGAGCACGCCCCAGAGACCCTGAGGAGTAGGATTTCCCCCCAGCGTATACTGTCATTCCCTTCATTCTTTCCTCAAACTGCAAATCGTGCAGCTTCCTGAGTTCTGGAACAGATGGAGAGCTGGGCACAGGCCCGGGCCGTCTCCCGGGTCCAACTGCTGCTGGAACAACCTGCCTCAGAAACAGCAGGGACGCTAGACACACTGACAGGGCACTGCCCACTGTGCTAGGAGTGGCTTCCCAGCTTAACCAGGGAGCAATGAATGGCCTACGAAAACCACCTCTAGGCCACTGAGAGCAGAGGTCTGGAGGCATGAACTAGGAGTAAACTTAAGCTCTTCTTTCCACCAAATGGCCACGTGAATAGAAGGTTAAAGACGGACTCCTCCCAGTACCCCTGGGCCACCACGACACTAAGCCAAAGGCAGCGGTAATGACTTCATAGGTGAAGGGTTCTTCCCGAACAAGAAGAAACGCTTAAGGACCTGATCCACAGCAAGGACGGCAAGGAAGTGAGGGCTTCTTTCAGTTTTAAAACCTACTTGTTAAAAATACCAATATGTGCAAAAGGAAAGAAAACGCTATAGCAGAACACCACCCATTCTTCATCCCAGGCCCCACAGACATCTTGTACGGTTGCTTCCAGGCAAATCCAATGCTCCTTTCAATCTCTAAAGATTAAGGAATTGGCCATGATGTGACTGGAAAAGGTCCGGACTGTACCACGCTGTACCTCCCGTTCACCGTGACATCCCGGCAGGCCATCTCCCCAACCACTCCGGGAGGCTGGGGCTAAAGGCTTAGACATAAGACAGACATAACCGCAGGACTGCGGTGGAAATTAAAGATGGTATTTTATTATGTGACTGTATTGGCCAAATGTGAATATTATAACTTCAGAAAGAAGTCTAATCTCTCCCCAGCCTGTGAATTATCAAATTTCACCTCGTCATCCAAAATACCCAAAATGCATGTAAAGACTCGAAAGGAAACAGAGAGAAGGAACCTTCACAAACCCTGCTCTGGTCACCAGGCACAAGACGCCTGGACAAGGGTATGCACCAAGGCACAGACGCCACCATTAGCCAGAGTCAGAGGTGGAATCTGCCAGAAGTGTTTGTTGAATGAATGAGTCAGTGAAAGAATAAAGTTGAGACTCAAAAGAGAGAGAGAAATGAGCTGGAAATGCTTTTGGAAATTCCCAGGATTGAAGGGAAAGACAGTAGCTTGGGCTTTATGTCTGCCAGACTGCATCACTGTTTGGAAGTGCTTTGTTTTTGTAAACATAGGACACATCGCCTCTCTTTCTTCAGGGAATCTGTGGTACCTTCAAACCAATTATACTGAGCTTCTGCTCTGCTTGCCCCAACACGGAAAAAGCACTCCAGGCCCAAATGGCAGGCAAATATAGAATATTAGCTATGGCTTCTTGAATGATCTCCCTCCCACAACCACATTCTTCTCCATCTACTCAATTGTTATTCCTGTGCGCTGGACCTAAACCGCCACCCCTCCTCCCCCACAACCCCCATTCCCAAACCTCTCTTACAATGGGCCTGCAAATGTCTCAAGTACAATATCCTGGTTCATACAAATATTATCATCACTAAAAGTTTACTCATTCCACTCCATAGCTTGGCTCCTGGGGATAGAGAGCTTGCTGCAACGTCAGTGCATGCCATCAGCTAAGGTCAGGAGCTACAGACCAGAAGTGCTGCCTGGTCACCCTAGCAACAGATGCATGGGGTCAACACCGCCAGCCACTCCCTCCCACCCTCCTGTCCCATGCAATAAATTCAGCCTCTCAGACACTCAGATGGAAGCACAGTTTTTGCCATGGTTGCAAGCTACTGAGACAACCCTGCTTACATAATTACCGTTGGTAAACAGCCCTTTGCAAATCCAGCACACATTATAATTTTTTTGAGACAGAAAAACACGGTATTTGTGAGAAAATCTTGACCAAGCAGAAATGTGGTAATTTTGCTTTTCAGTGATAGCTACTGAATAATGAAATGTTCCCACTCTTCATCCCACCCAAACCCTCCCCCGGCTAGACTCACCTGAGGCACAGGGCAGCCTCCAGGATAGGTCACTATTTTGGATACAGAAAACTGCCTGCAAAATCTGGAACAGAATCCCAGGTTTCCAGTTCCTGGCCTGTTGCTAGCTAGCACCATCCCCATGTACTTGGGTATCTCAAGTTTATTCTCAAATCCAGTAATAGCATTCATTTGCACTTGTATTTGCAGGGTGGGTGGGGAGAAATGAAAGTGGCTGAGACTTCTTTTCTACTTCCTTTCTGTTTCCTTCTCTAACTCTAGCTGTGGATGGGGGTGCAGGCCCAGCCCAGCTTCCTCCCCACTTCTCTCATGATCACTGCCCTACAGAACAATGATCCCCATCCTTTAGAAGTGAGGACCTACTCATCTTCTCATTGGATACCCTGAAGTGACAAATCAGGCCAGGCAGAGGCAGGCTGTGGGACAGGGAATAAGGGGGAACGAAAGGCCCCCAACAATGAGTGGGGAGGGGAGAGGAAGCGTGGAGTGGTGACCAGTCTATAATCAACTAGTTAAACTTCCCCGCCAACCTGTTGGGTACCCAGGCTGTAGCAGCCCCGTTCCCTCCTTAAATCTGAGCCTCCTCTTCCAAGTGAATCAGCTATCATTCAAGACACTTCCCACTGCTGGCAGTGAGGAATTTTTTTCTGCCCAACTCTGTCAATCACATGCCTCTTTGTCACGATGCTCATTTTCACAGTGTTCTGGAGAAAAACCTTAATGGCCACATGCTGCCAGCTCTTTAAGCAGAAATCAAATAGATGCCTGACCATAAATATGCAATGAGTTTCCTGAGTCCAGAAAGGGATTTCGCTTCCAATAAAGATTTCCCTCCTTCCTCTCAGCCCACTGCCCTGTTTTCACTGCTCTCCAATTTGCCGATTCCTTTGTCTCCCATCACAAATGCCAGAGGGCCCCACAGCTGTTGGGTCTGTGATGTGATCTGTTTTCTTTTTATAGCAAAAGGTCTCGGAGGTTTGCTTTTGCTGTTTTCTTGAGGATTTACAACAAAGTCTCCTGTTCCCAATATCCCAAAGCCACTGCATTCAGGCAAAATATACGAGAAGAGACCTGCAAACAAAAGTCCCAGGCAAGCATTAGGGACAGCCTCCCCAGAGACGATCCACAGGCACCCGGGCACCGGTCCTTAGGGAACGGCATCCCTTACAAGAACTCACTTTGCTCCTGATGCTCCAAGCCCCGCATTAAAGAGAGATGGTACTCACATCCGGGGGTCTGTCCTCCCGTTCCACTGCGTGTTCTGTGGCTGGGTAACTGCAGTCACTTCTTTCCCGTTGAGATCATTAGCTTCCTAGGGCTGTCACGCCCAGTGGGTCTGCAGTGATTTACCTTACAATGCTTGCTGCCTTTCCCCTTGAGCTCCCTCTGCCAACACCGGCCAACCAAGGCACATCTAAAAGCTTATGGAGACACCGGTTCAGCTTGCAATGTTTTGTGGCTTCCTAGTCTGCTCGGTCACAGCTTCCGAAATATTTTGGGTCTTTAGATTTTGTGGGAGAGCTCCCTCCTGCCGGCAGAGGACCTGTAACACTGCCCTGACGGAAGAGTCAGGGAATGATTCACAGATGGGCAGGAGGCTTGTGAAGGATGCTCGGACAAGGACGTCTGCATCCTTTCAGTAGTAATGCCAGGAGGAGAGATGAATATGCGTGTTGTAAAGGAAGGGAGGAGGCAGCAAGGTTCAACATCTGTAACGAACTGCCTTTATGGTGACAGGAAAAGGCTCACGTTGTGGGAAGAGCAGCGACCCAGACGCTCCACCTCCTCGAGCAGAGTCCCCGCACAGCGTCCCCACACAGCGACTGCAGCAGCGCAGACACGGGGATGGCTGAGCTGCCATTCCTGACGTCTGTAAACAAACAGTTTGTCTCTCCACAAATCCTCCCACGAACAGAGTCTCTGAAGAGAACGGGGAAGGGAGAAAAGAGGGAGCGAGTCTGTTTCAAGTCCGGTCAATGACCGTAAACATCACAGGCGTGTCCTCCAGCCCACTTGTTGAAACAGCAGAAAACAACTTTCTAACTGCAGCCATCAGAGAAAGAAGAGGGCTTTCATTGTGAAGCAAGCCAGTGTTATCACCCTTGTCCTCATTTCTAAAGCCAGAATGGTTGGTCCTGGAGATGGACAATAACTCTGTCAACACAAACCTTCTGAGCCCCCTCTCTGCCCAAAGCCTTGCCCCCATTCCGCTGAGGGTGGTAGCTCCTGAGGGTGACGGTCTGGGATTCTGCATTGGCCATTATTTGGCTTGTTTCCAGGGCAGGAGACGAGCCAGGGACTCTGGCCAGGGTGCTGCAGAGAGATGGAATTCCACCGGGAGACAGAGTGCCCGAAGAAAGATCAGCTGGTTTATCCAAGAGTGGTCACTACTGGGACACTCTGGTCACCACTGGAGGACAAGGGGTTGGAACAGAGGTGAATGTGACTCATTTTCTACGCTGAAGAAGCTCTTCATCTGGCCCTGGTAAGCCTCGATCGGGGCCCCAAAGGCCAGACGGCAGAAGGGAAACGTAAACCGAGGGCGACGGAAGTACAAAGGAGTGGTTCGTCTTCTCAAAGCGTCTGAGACATTTCCTTCCTCTGAGGATGCCCATCGGTGGGGAGCACAGGACTGTCGATGCGGACAGCACAACCCTGATTGCTCCCCAAGCCTGGCATCTCTCTGCAAAAGACGGGAACGACAGGCACAAAGGCACCTTTTTTTTTCTTCTTTTTTTTTTTAATCCTCACCTGAGGATATGTTTTTCTTTATTTTTAGAGAGGAAGGGAGAGAGAGACATCAATGTGAGAGAGAAACATTCAAACATTCCCGACCGGGAATCGAACCCACAACCTTTTGGTGTACGAGGTTGATGCTCCCATCAACTGAGCAACCCGGCCAGGGCAGCTCATTTCCTTTTACTGCTAAAATAATTTCATTGTATGGATGTACCACAGTTTATCTACTGAGGGACATGTTGGTGGATTTGAAGTTTTGGCAATTTAGAAGAAAACCGCTATAAACATCTGTGTTCAGGTTTTTGTGTGAACGTAAGTTTTCATCTCATTTGGGCGAACACCAAGGAATACAATTGCTAAATCATATGGTAGGATACTGTTTAGCTTTGTAAGAAACTGTGATATGTGTCCCCTACTTTTCAAAAGTTTACTTTACCCCAATTTGTTTTATAAAAGACCTACATCAGTACCTGTTTTCTCTAACTGCAAGAAATTCAAAGAGGATTTTTCACCTTTTACAAAAAAAAAAAGGTGAGAAGCGAAAATAGCATTCAGCGTTTGTTTCCAGCAAGACATTATAGAGGCAGCGCACGGCCGGAGCAGCAAGAGGGACCCCACCAAGCTCCTTCCCCAGGAAACACCCTCAGCACCTCCGCATCAAGCCGCCAGAGCTGTGAGCTGCGTCTATGCTTACTCTGTGCTTTATCTCGGTTTATTTTGTCCCTTCATTAGCGAGATGTGTTCTAAGGTGATTGTTTCTTCGCTTTATGCCATTTAGGCTTGCGAACGGATTCGTAGGAAGGCTCTCCTTTCAGACAGTGGGAGAAACCTGTATTGTCTTCCAAAGTGGATAAAATGTTTTGCATTCCCACCGGCTGGTTTTGCATTGACCTAATTGCTAAATACTACGGGAACTTTCAGTTCTTACCTGCTATGGTTTCTCTGTTGCACTGGTACTGCCACCATCCTTCTTTCACCACACTTCACTCCCCTTGGGTTTCTGTGAGTGCCTCTCTCCACATTCTCCTACCATCCCTTGAACTGTTCTTTCTCGCATTAGGTCTCTAAGATGCTATATCCCTGGTTGTCTTCTCTGCCCATTCTCTTCTCCAGATCTCAGTATGGCACCCCCACCCGCCTGCTGCTGCCCACATGCTCCTCTGCTGCCTAGATACAGATTGCTCAAAATCTTCTTTAGCCTCCATCACTTTCTCTGAAGCTGCAAGTTCTTAAACACCCAACCATTTCATAGACATCTTACTTGGATGTCCCCTACCAACATGTTCACAAGTAAATCATCATCCTTCTGTCCACACCCATTTCTTCTCCTGTGTCCTCACCTTTCACCTATCTACCTACTTCCCTAATCTGGAACACTCCTGCTCTTTTTATTCCCCTTCCCCACCCTCGCATTCAATAAATTACATGATCCTCCTGATCTGAGATAGTAAAACATAAAGATTAAAAATCAAGCTTTGAAGTCAGAGTGACTGGACTCAGATCTCAGCTCTACCACTTACTTTGGGCAAATTTCTTAATGACACTAAGCCTGTTTCCTCGTGTGTAAAATAGAAAGAACAACAGTTCCGACCTTACTGGGTTGTTGCAAAGCTTGAATGAGATAATATACGCACTATACAGAGCCTAGCACACAGAGTTCTCAGTAAATATAAGCATGATTATAGGGTTGCTGCTTAAATGTTCCATGGTCTGTTCTCTCTTTCCCAGCGGCATTGCCACCGCCTTGACTCGGGCTGCCATCATTTCTTAGCTGAACCATCACAGTGGTCCCCAACTGGATGCTGAAGATATTTCCTGAAATTGCTCGTGATTATCTAAACTTAGAAAATGGAATAACAGAAGGGAAGTAGATTTCAGCTTGCATATGGGTTTTGACCTAGGTAAAAGCAGAAGCCACGGCAAGACTAATGTTCAGGATTCAGATGCTGAGTGTACTTTGGCTTAAAAGATAAACTTTGTAGAAGTGAACAGAACCTGGCCAGAGAGTTGTTGGGATTTCTTAAACTTGACTCTCAGAAAGACAGAGCCTTTGAGCCAACAGTGGCTAAATCCTCTCTCACCTGTCTGGGCCTTAGAGATTCCTGAGACAGTGAAAGTAAGTTCCCCTCTTCTGATGGGTCAGTGAAGGAAAGGAGTAATGGGACACCAACCCTCTCCTCCAGCTTGTTTTAAGACGGCGAAGATGGAGAAGAGTTAGGTGAGATGCAATGTAGGGGCCATTAACACTGTCCCTATCTGCCAGGCAGCGGTCTGCGGGTGATGATGTCTGGGCCTTTTTTGGTGCCAATTATTTTGCCTTTGTCTATGGACCTCTCTTCCTCTGTGTCTCTTGCCAAAGAGCATTTTATGTGAACAGACCATGCAGGCATCAGGGAGACCTGCTAATTCTACGGCTAAAGTTGCATGGAGAAGCCATTCTGCCATATTTGTCTCCCTGCCTCAAGTCCTGCCCACTCCCTTCTCCACCTCAATTTGTGGGGTCACTGATATGAGAACACTCTTCACAGTCCAAATGTGACAGTGTTTCTCCTCTGCTTATTACCTGCAGTGACTCTCATTCCCCCAGAACAAAGTCCAGTGATACATAAATCCATACAGGGTCTGGTCTAAGCCTGTCTCCAACCTCCTACCCATCCTGCACCCTGGCTTGACCACAAGGGTGCTCAGATACCTTGAAAGCAACATCCTGTCATTTTTGTTTACAAAGTTCTTTAGATCTTTACCAACTTTTTCTCATCCTTCAAATCTGCTCCACCTTCCAGGTTCCCAAGGTCAAAATCCTAGGTACCTGAGCGCAAACGCCAGCTCACCCGCTTATTTTTGAGTGACTTACTTAATGAATCTAGCAAAGGGAAGTCTGGGGTTAACATAGGTATCTACTTATAAGTAAACAACATCAACTGTTATTTGGCACTATACACTATACCTTGTTTTTCAGCATCATTGCTTCCATTGTATTCCTCAGAGGACAGAGGCCTTCTTGTGGGGCTGGAGGAAGCCTCTGACTCTTCAGGGAGACACTCACATTCCCTCAGCCACTCACAGATTGCATCTACTTAGCAAGGTCTGTTATGTAATCCTCAAGAAATGGTTGTTTTAGTCTACTGGACCCAGTTTTAATATCTGTGGTCCCATTTTATTCAGTTTCCCTGCCAACAAAATCTATATATATAAAAGGCTAATATGCAAAGTGTCCCCTCGGGAGTTCAACCAGAGACTGTGAGTTCGATTGCTCGCTATGATGTGCACTCACCACCAGGGGGTGGCACAGAACGAAAACAGGCCCTGGTCGGCAGCTGGAAGGCCCCGATTGGTCCTGATCACTGCCAGGCCTAGAGACCCTACCCATGCACGAATTTCGTGCACCGGGCCTCTAGTATTAATATAACCATCTGATACTAAAAATTCTAGATACTATGATGCATGCCTCCTTCCTACTCCTATTTCCTCTAACCCACATGAGTTTCTTCAATAATTCTTTCTAAAAGCAAGCATGTCTGGGTGAGATGTGATTTGATGGGAGCAGTGTACCTACAAGAGGAGACATCCAGTGGCCTGGAAATGCCAGTACTACGTCAACTCTTTTCATGCCACTATTTGCAGATGACACACACAGGTCTCCCATCTCAATTCCCTTCCACAACTGGCCGAGGCAGGAGTCGGTAGACACAAGCGGGGGAGAAGTTCTATTTAAACGCTGCCCACAGAGTGCTTCATGACCTTGGGCAGGCTATAGGTCTTCCTTGGGCCTTAATGTCCTCTTCTGTAAAATGGGGATACTAATGGTAGCTACTGACTTCATAGGGGAGCTAAAAGGATCACCTGTGGGAGTGGATGACAAACACGTAGCATAAACAGTGCCTGGCACAGAGGAAGCCCTTGGAAAATATTAAGTGTGCATGATGCACATATAAAGTCAAAGGGATGCTAAAGTCTCCAATTAGATTTCTAAATCCTTTCCACCATTTAAGACTCCCTACATCTCTGTTTTAGAGTTCCCAGGACCTGATCCAGGGATAGTTTGGTCCCTTGACCTTACTCAGCACACAGCATGACACAGCGTTTGGCTTCAGCACAGAGCTTTGCTGGGATCAACTGTCCCTGAAGAGGAGGGGAATTAGGGCATCAAGTAGAGCCTGCTATCGGGGAGGCTCTGTGGCTCTCTCCCCATACTCGTGTCATCACACTCCGCCAATCAAATATATGCACGCACAGTACAAGTCTCAGAATCTGTACTCAGACCTGACAGACTCCAACCCTGGAGAGGGTGAGCATGCATTAGGTGGAGGGCAGCCTTCATGGGATGCCCTGCCGGAAGTAATCTCTCCTCCTTCACATTTCGCCACTGCCTAACCCTGGTGATTTCCTAGCTAAGAATTTCTCTCAAAATGGTTATTGTTCACATTTTAAGTTTCAGTCACAGATTAACCATGAGCAAGTTTGGTCCACTAAATTCTTTTGCCAATAATTGTATTACATGACAAACACACCGAATTGTCATCACCATCAGTTACTGTACATTATTTGGAAAATTTGGCCACGTGTTTACAAGGAGAAGAGGTGCCTACAGTGAAGGTGGCAGGAACAGAAATGACACCGACCTTGAGTTACTTATTATACACCTAGAATTAGCCCCAGAGACATTCATTCCCAAGAGTTTTAAACAATCATAAAGTAGTTAGGTCTCTCAGGGTGTTCTCATTATCATCAGTCAAATTATCTCCACAGTGAAAATATACTTAATTAGTTGAGCTTCAGCAGTCTTCAGGAGACGGGGCCAACCTGAGAAATTACAAAGCATGAGACCCCTCAGAAGGGAGTGATTAACTGGGGAACTTATATGCATACTAGAGGCCGGATGCATGAAATTCGTGCAAGGGGCTTGGCCCTCGCAGCCGCGGTGGCTTGCCTCAGAACTTGTAGCCCCCTGCTTCGTCGGGAAGGTCATCTGGAAGGTCATCCAGAAGGATGCCCGGAAGGTCGTTCAGCTGTCCGGTCTAATTAGCATATTACACTTTTATTATTATAGATATGGACACAGACAATAGAGTGGTGAAGACCTGTGGGGTGCGAGTGGAGGTGGAGGAGGTCACGGGGGGTGGGGTGGAAAAACATAAACAAAGGGGACATCTGTAATACTTTCAACAATAAAGGGAAGAAAACTATAAACTCTTACTTTCTTGGCTACAAAACACACACACAAAAACAGGGCTTTAGGCAAAGCGATCACACCTCTGAAACTGCTCAGCATGCTGGCTCCCACTGGATAATGGCTGTGATAAAGGTTGTTTCCCACCCCCAAGACCCAACTCTTACCAGATCAACTATTGCCCCTACAACTGCCTCAACTTGTTGCTGCAACATACATGTAAACCCCCCAAATAATGAGTTGTGATAGCATCTTTCTAGTTATCATCCTCAGCAATGCCAACAGTGCCCCCATAAATCAGAAGTTTCCTTAAAAGAAATATTTCAAGGATGGCAGTTCAAAATTTACCCTATAATTACCGAGAACCGAAGGAAGACTGACTGCCGGGGTGCTCCTCTCCCTGGTCCTGGGGCTGCTCAAAGGTGGGGGTGTAAGACTGGATTTACTGTGAGAGAGCAGAAGACCTCACTATCTGACCGTGACCCAGGAAGGCCAAGAGGTCACTTCCTTCACCAAAGGCACTAGCGAGGGGCATGGCATCACTGAGGAGCTCAATGGTTTGGTTCTGTTGGCTGGAGTTGACAGTAAGAAATGATGCCATGGTATTAGGCTCTTTTGAATTAATGGGAGATGACAGGATTCCAAAATAGCAGAGGTCAGGTGATGACGATTAACCATCAGAGGTCATCAGGGGTCCTCAAACTTTTTAAACAGAGGGCCAGTTCACTGTCCCTCAGACCGTTGGAGGGCCGGACTATAGTTTAAAAAAAACTATGAACAAATTCCTATGCACACTGCACATATCTTATTTTGAAGTAAAAAAACAAAACAGCAAAAACACCCGCATGTGGCCCGCGGGCCGTAGTTTGAGGACGCCTGGGTCAGATGGATGTATTTACTATAACTGACAGCAAGACTGGAGCGGCAAACAGGATGCTCTATTACAGATCTGTGACAAGGGCTGATCAGCCGTGCACAGGATGGGTGGGCAATGGCTAGGGTGTTACTTGTATAAAAGAGAGAGAGGGCGCTGGAGAGAAGGCTGCCATCAGCTGGCTGAGAAGAGGCTCGGTCCCCCAGGGAAGGACCCTGCAATACCACCGCACAGTTCATATGACAAAGATGTCACTAGTCCTTCTACAAAAGGACCTGCAGCCACTGACTGGGATCACCGGCACTGGGGAAAGTGGAATGCTGCAGATTCTTCATTTTGGCTGTGGGTCTGAGCTGACCCTGACCCTCTGGGACACAGAATGTGGGTCTCCAGCTGAAATAGAGGCTTATGGAGTCTAGGTGACAAATGGAGTTGTGACATGTCTGTTTCAGAGTGGGTCTAGTGGGCCCACAGAGACATCTTGTGATTCTTTTGCCAGACTCCAAGGGTAGCGTTCAGATAGAAGTACTCAGACACCAGCAGAACCATCACAATGATTTCCTAAGGAAGTCAGAAAACACTCTCTGTGGAAAAAAAAAGACCTAGAAGTGATATTTTTCTTACATCTGTAAAGCAACATAGTATTTTGTCTCTAGAATAATAGTTGGCAGTCTAAAAAAGTAAAATAAAAAGTAATATGGGCTATCAAAAAGGGAAACTAAGCCCGACTGGTGTGGTTCGGTGGCTAAGCATCAACCCATGAACCAGGAGGTCACAGGTTCAATTCCCTGTCAGGCACATGCCTGGGTTGTGGGTGCGATCCCCAGTACTTCCAGTGCAGGAGGCAGCCGATCGATGTTTCTCTCTCACATCAATGTCTGTCTGTCTCTCCCATATGCTCTATAAAATCAATTTTTAAAAAACTTAAAAAAAAGAACAATGGACAAAGGACCTGAATAGTTACTTCTCCAAAGAGGACATACAGACAATCAATACAACTGAAAAGATGCTTAATGTCACTAATCATCAGAGAAATTAAAACCACAATGAGGTAACACTTCACACATGTCAGCATGACTAACATCGATAAATCAACAAACAAGAGCTGGTGAGCATGTGGAGAAGGGAGCCCCACCCTCGCACACTGCTGGTGGGAATGCAGATGGGGGCAGCACCCTGGGGAAAACCTTCAGGAGAAAAGAGATGGAGGAGAAGCCTAGAGACTGAGACTGAAGACTTACCAGCCAATTGCTATATACAACCTTCTTTGAATAAACTTAAAAATGTATGTGACCATCAAAAAAATGTGAAAAATTACTGAATATTTTATGATATTAAAAAGTGATTGCTAATTTCTGAATGTGTGATAAAGATATTGTGATGGGGTTGTGTGTGTTTTTTTTAGAAGAGTGCTTTTAGAGATGCAAACTGAAATATCCATAGATGAAATGACATGCTTTCTGGGATTTGCACAGAGTAACCTGGGGCGAGGGGGGGGGGCTGAGGGTTGGGGGGTGGATGGAGGTGGAAGGGAGAGGAGAGGGGGAGGGAGGTATTAATGAAAAAGATTGTCTGTGCTCTAAAAATTGTTGAAGCTGAGGTACACAGGTCCATTGTACTGCTATTTCTACTTCTGTAGGTGTTTGAAATGTTTCATAATAAATGTTTTCAAACGGTCAAGAAAACACCCAGTGGCAAAAGCTAATATGAATAATTGGTATTTTATTACTGATCTAGAGACATTTAAAAAATACAGTAGGACATATGTACAAGTTATCCAGGCCACAGATAACGGTTAGTACAGTGGTGGGTTCACAGAGGACCCACAGTAACTCTGAGACACACGTTTTACACACACACACACACACACACACACACACACACACACACGTTCAAGTTAGCCTGACGGAGAAGCTTTGGAGACAAGGCCTACTGGATCAGCGACATTCCTTAAAGAATTCCCAGACATGTGTCTTTCCGCAGGCCAGGGCCACACAGGGGACGGTCACAGCAGCCTCCCTCCACGAGTGCATTCCACCCGAGACCGAGCAGGGCCACTTCGCCAGTCACGCTCACAGCAGCACACACTTCCCCCGGCAGCACCTGCATTCCCCATTCCCGGGGAGGCAGCTTCCATGCTGCTTTACAGAGAAAGGGCAGCTGGGGAAATACAAGGGCAAAAGCAGCCCCACCTGGGCGCCAGGTGGAACCCAGTAACCACGATAGCGGGATGATAAGAAAGTGAACGCTGACTGAGCGTTTTACGCTGGGTCATGTATTGTGGTAAGGTCTCATTTAACCCTCTTGACAACACCAGGGGTTGGCCCTAGGATGACCCACATTTCATAACCAGGGAGAGGTCAGGCCTCTTCATCGGACCTGCACGGCTAGCAAGTGACCGGGCCAGGATGTGAACCCAGCTGTCAAACCCCAGGGCACCTGCGCTGAGCTGCTGTGTGAGGCTGCGCGCTGACGCCAGGAAGGCATCGGCTTTCTGTGTTAGGTCAAGTACAGGCCTAGTTCTACGGTGTTCTTTCAGAATAAATGTATTTTCTGACTTAAATGTGATCTCCCTGCAGTCTGTGGAGCAAGCCCTCTGGTACTGGTCAAGGCTGCCAGGGGTTCTCTGCAGAGCTTCCCAGTGAAACGGAAAAAGTGATCCGTGCACTTCGTCCTTGCACAGGGCAGGCGCTCAGCCAGACAACCATACGTGCGTCACGGTCCAAACTTATCTGTGAAACCAAAAGCATAAACCCATATCTTTGTATGGATCATTCTGCACTTGCTTGTATGTATGTATGTTTTTTTTTATTTTTTATTTTTTTTTTTATTTTTTTTAATTTCTTTATTGATTAAGGTGTCACATATTTGTCCTCATCCCCCCATTCCCATCCCACCCCTCTCCCCACGCATGCCCCAATCCCCTGTTGAACTTAACCGTTGGATAGGCTTATATGCATGCATACAGGTCCTTTGGTTGAACTCTCCCCCTCCCCCCAACCTCTCCCTACCCTCCCCTATCCTCCCTCTGAGGCCCGATAGTCCGATCGATGCCTCCTTGATTCTGGTTCTGTTCTTGTTCCTCAGTCTATGTTGTTCATCATTTCCTCTAGATGAATGAGATCAAATGTCACTAGATATATACTAATAAGAACTGAATGTGAGACGAGCAATAATATTTATGCTGACAGGCAAATGAATCAATCTGTAGCGAGCTTCCCCCTGGACCAACAGTTCTTTTGAGACCCAATTTCGATGTCCAGTAGTTCCTTATGTGTACATGTCAGCACTGACCCCTCAGCTCTGGATGGTGGACAAATGGTGGTAATGGAGGTGCGACTCCCTCTGGTTTGGTCTCGGCCGAACCCAGGGGCACGGCGTCACCTGGACTAAGGGGCACGTGGCCTCACCCATACCCAAGGGGCGCGTGGTCTCACCCGGGCCTGGGACCCAGCCTCACCCGGATGGATCCAGGGGCGCACGGCCTCACCCGGACCCAGGATCTGGCTTCACCCGTACCCAGGGACGCTTGGCCTCTCCCAGACCCAGGGGCACGTGGCCTCACCCGGGCTTAGTTGCACAAGGCCTCACCTGGATCCAGGGACACATGGTCTCACCCAGACCCAGGAACGTTTGGCCACTCCCAGACCCAGGGCCACTTGGGCTCACCCGGGCCTAGGTGCACGAGGCCTCACCCGGATCCTGGGACACATGGTCTCACCCGGACCCAGGGATGCTTGGCCTCCCCCAGACCCAGGGCCACTTGGGCTCACCCGGGCCTAGGTGCACGAGGCCTCACCCGGATCCAGGGACATATGGTCTCACCCGGAACCAGGGACGCTTGGCCTCTCCCAGACCCAGGGCCACTTGGGCTCACCCGGGCCTAGGTGCACGAGGCCTCACCCGGATCCAGGGACACATGGTCTCACCCGGACCCAGGGACGCTTGGCCTCTCCCCGACCCAGGGCCACTTGGGCTCACCCGGGCCTAGGTGCACGAGGCCTCACCCGGATCCAGGGACACATGGTCTCACCCGGACCCAGGGACGCTTGGCCTCTCCCCGACCCAGGGCCACTTGGGCTCACCCGGGCCTAGGTGCACGAGGCCTCACCCGGATCCAGGGACACATGGTCTCACCCGGACCCAGGGACGCTTGGCCTCTCCCAGACCCAGGGCCACTTGGGCTCACCCGGGCCTAGGTGCACGAGGCCTCACCCGGATCCAGGGACACATGGTCTCACCCGGACCCAGGGACGCTTGGCCTCTCCCAGACCCAGGGCCACTTGGGCTCACCCGGGCCTAGGTGCACGAGGCCTCACCCGGATCCAGGGACACATGGTCTCACCCGGACCCAGGGACGCTTGGCCTCTCCCAGACCCAGGGCCACTTGGGCTCACCCGGGCCTAGGTGCACGAGGCCTCACCCGGATCCAGGGACACATGGTCTCACCCGGACCCAGGGACGCTTGGCCTCTCCCAGACCCAGGGCCACTTGGGCTCACCCGGGCCTATGTGCACGAGGCCTCACCCGGATCCAGGGACACATGGTCTCACCCGGACCCAGGGACGCTTGGCCTCTCCCAGACCCAGGGCCACTTGGGCTCACCCGGGCCTAGGTGCACGAGGCCTCACCCGGATCCAGGGACACATGGTCTCACCCGGACCCAGGGACGCTTGGCCTCTCCCCGACCCAGGGCCACTTGGGCTCACCCGGGCCTAGGTGCACGAGGCCTCACCCGGATCCAGGGACACATGGTCTCACCCAGACCCAGGGACGCTTGGCCTCTCCCAGACCCAGGGCCACTTGGGCTCACCCGGGCCTAGGTGCACGAGGCCTCACCCGGATCCAGGGACACATGGTCTCACCCGAACCCAAGGACGCTTGGCCTCTCCCCGACCCAGGGCCACTTGGGCTCACCCGGGCCTAGGTGCACGAGGCCTCACCCGGATCCAGGGACACATGGTCTCACCCGGACCCAGGGACGCTTGGCCTCTCCCAGACCCAGGGCCACTTGGGCTCACCCGGGCCTAGGTGCACGAGGCCTCACCCGGATCCTGGGACACATGGTCTCACCCGGACCCAGGGACGCTTGGCCTCTCCCAGACCCAGGGCCACTTGGGCTCACCCGGGCCTAGGTGCACGAGGCCTCACCCGGATCCAGGGACACATGGTCTCACCCGGACCCAGGGACGCTTGGCCTCTCCCCGACCCAGGGCCACTTGGGCTCACCCGGGCCTAGGTGCACGTGGCCTCACCCGGATCCAGGGACACATGGTCTCACCCGGACCCAGGGACGCTTGGCCTCTCCCAGACCCAGGGCCACTTGGGCTCACCCGGGCCTAGGTGCACGAGGCCTCACCCGGATCCTGGGACACATGGTCTCACCCGGACCCAGGGACGCTTGGCCTCTCCCAGACCCAGGGCCACTTGGGCTCACCCGGGCCTAGGTGCACGAGGCCTCACCCGGATCCAGGGACACATGGTCTCACCCGGACCCAGGGACGCTTGGCCTCTCCCAGACCCAGGGCCACTTGGGCTCACCCGGGCCTAGGTGCACGAGGCCTCACCCGGATCCAGGGACACATGGTCTCACCCGGACCCAGGGACGCTTGGCCTCTCCCCGACCCAGGGCCACTTGGGCTCACCCGGGCCTAGGTGCACGAGGCCTCACCCGGATCCAGGGACACATGGTCTCACCCGGACCCAGGGACGCTTGGCCTCTCCCAGACCCAGGGCCACTTGGGCTCACCCGGGCCTAGGTGCACGAGGCCTCACCCGGATCCAGGGACACATGGTCTCACCCGGACCCAGGGACGCTTGGCCTCTCCCAGACCCAGGGCCACTTGGGCTCACCCGGGCCTAGGTGCACGAGGCCTCACCCGGATCCAGGGACACATGGTCTCACCCGGACCCAGGGACGCTTGGCCTCTCCCCGACCCAGGGCCACTTGGGCTCACCCGGGCCTAGGTGCACGAGGCCTCATCCGGATCCAGGGTCGCATGGTCTCGCCCGGACCCAGGGACGCTTGGCCTCTCCCAGACCCAGGGGCACGTGGCCTCACCCGGGCCTAGGTGCCCGAGGCCTCACCCGGATCCAGGGACACATGGTCTCACCCGGACCCAGGGACGCTTGGCCTCTCCCAGACCCAGGGCCACTTGGGCTCACCCGGGCCTAGGTGCACGCGGCCTCACCCGGATCCAGGGACACATGGTCTGCCTGGACCCAGGGGTGTGTGGGCTCTCCCTGACCCAGGGGCGCTTGGCCTCGCCCGGGCACGGGATCCAGTGTCATCCGGGTCCAGGGGCACTTGGCCTCACCCGGACCCGGAGTCCGGCCTCACCTGGACCCAGGGGCATGTGGCCTCACCTAGACCCAGGGACGTGAGGCCTCACTTATACCCAGAGGCGTGTGACCACACCCGAGCCCAGAGGCGCGCAACCCCGCCCGCACCCTGGTCTCAGTGGGGCCCCGTCTTCCCGATCCCAATTCCTGCCGGTCAATCCCCCCTCAGCAATTCCCCTGGCCATCCTTCCGGAGCTCCAGTATGGCTGCTGCAGAACTCGTCGGGCGGCGGCTCTGCGAAGCTCCGGTGCACCCGGTGCATGGCGGTGGGCCAGTCTGGCGTCGCTGTGTCGGCCCTTGGGTCTGCATCGGTGGCCGGTCGCCGAGCATGCGCACCTGGCCGCTTCCGGGGCGTTGAGATTCTTGACGGACTCGGAGGTCAGCAAGCGCGGAGTCTCCCACCCCATGTCTCATAGGGGCTCGTCTGTCCGTGCTTGGCTGCCAGTGGAGCCGTCCCCTCAGCCGGAGACCGCCGGGGGAACTGCGCCGAGCACGTTCCAGGCCGCTGTTGTATCGCCTGAGCCATAGTTCTTTTGTGTCGCCTGAGCCGTAGTTCTTAAAGTGTGGTCTTTGGGTCACCGGCATCAGCATCATCCCACATACCCCTCTTTTATTCTAGTTGTAGAGCATCTACTCAGCCAGCCCTATGGTGGTCTTGGATGGTGTCTGCTCTGCTCTCTTGTCGTAGTCTCAAAGTTGTTGTGGTAGGCAACAATCAGGCTTCCGCCCTATGCCTCCATCTTGGTCCTCCTTTGTATAGTTAAGTCTTGATTGGTGTTGGTGTCACTGGGGGGGCTCTCTTTGTCTATAAAGGAAGAGTTGCTGTGCAGGAGATACGTTTATGGGCCGGGTCTTGGTGCAGCAAAGCTTTGGCGCTCACTGAATATTCCCGTTGAATGTGTCCCTTATGCACGTGGTTGAAATCTGGTGTCATCTCCCACAGACCACTAGATGCCCTCGTTTCTGGGTCTCCAATGGGGTGTAGATCAGCTACTGCCTTAGGCACTCAGCAAGGATTACAGCAAAAACTGTAGTTTCTTCCTCCTGTCTGAGTGGCCCTGGAGCAGTCCGACTAGAACAGCAGATCATCTGGTCCGCTGCCAGAGGGCAGTCCACCCACATGCATAAGCCGTTGCTTGGGGCGCAGGTGTGCCTGCAAGACTTGCGGGGCAGGTCTTCAAGACGTGCGGGGCGGGTCCCAGGGCGGGGCGGGGTCTCAGGGCGCCAACAGGCCATGGTGTGGCGAGCCTCGATGGCTGTGAGTCTGGTCCTTCTGCCTTCCATGTATCTAAGTCCCCTCGTTCCGCACTCCAGCGCAGCAAACACTGATTGCTGGGTGCACCTCTGCAAGAGTCCCGCCTCTCCCCGCAGGCATCTGGGTCTCCCGGGGTTCGCCAGAAGATGGGTTTCAGGGTGATGGAGAGCTAATCTCCCTTAGGTTTGGAACAAAAGCCCCTTTCCCCCGCCACCAGCCAGACCCACGCACCTCCACACCTCATCCCCTCCGATTTCGCTGGGTGCGAGGCAACAGAACAGCCTTTAACCTCCGCCGCCATCTTTTTCAAACTTCTCAATTTGTGCTTCTTAATCCCTTCATTTCAGTCAACTCTACTGAAGTCTAGCGCCGCCGGGAGGTGCACGGAAAGGGCGCCCGGGCCTCCGTCCGGTGCGCGGTACGCGCGTCCCGCGGAACCAGGCGCGTGAGGGCCGCGCGGCTGGGACGGGCGCTGGGCGGCCGCCGAGCTCCAGGCACCGCCATCGCCGTGTTCCGGACGTCGCCGCCGCGGCGTCTCCCCAATTTATACTTCTTAATCCCTTGAATTAAGTCAACTCTACTGAAGTCTAGCGCCGCCGGGAGGTGCACGGAGAGGGCGCCCGGGCCTCCGTCTGGTGTGCGGGGCACGCGGCCCGCGGCACCAGGTGCGCGGGGGCTGCGCGGCAGGGACGGGTGCTGGGAGGCCGCAGGGCTCCGGGCGCCGCCGCTGCGGCGGCGTCCCCAGCGTCCCGGGCCGGGCAGCCTGTGGGGGCGGCGGAGTTGCGAAAGTGAGTGAGTTTCCCAGGGTTTCGCCCGGAATGGGGTTCAGTGCAATCGGAGCCGGTGCTCAGCGCACTCCGGAGCCTTTATCTCCTTCCTGCCAGTGAACTCCGGCCAGGTCATCAGCCGCCCCCTCCTCTCCGGTTCCATCCTCCCCGCAGGCGCGTGTGCTCGTGTCTCCGCCCGTTTCTCCATACCTCAGGCTTTTACGGCTTCCCCGACTGTCCCCGTGGCCTTCTCCTTCCCCCCAGCTGTGGGCATTTCAGTCCGCCAGCTCTCCTGTGGTTCTGGACGATGTCCGTTCTGACCTCTAGTTGTATTTTTGAAATTGTTGTGCCCGGCTGCAGGTTAGGTGTTTAACCTATGCCGCCATCTTGGTTTCTTGTATGTATGTTTTAAACTCTTGTTTGTTTTAATCTCATTGTCAGCTGTCAAAATACAGTGACTGGAAAAACATGCAAGAAGACTATGGTAGCACATTTTTCCTTTGTTTTTTAATCCTCACCCGAGGATATGATTTTATTGATTTGAGAGATAGATACCGAGATAGAAAGAGAGAGAGAGACGAGAAAAAAAATCCATCGGTTGCCTTGCATATGTGACCTGACCAGCAATTAACCCACAATCTTGGTCTGTGCCCTGACCAGGGACATTAGGGGGCACAATTCTCCCCATCTCCTAACTCAAGATGCCTTTAGACATCAAGAAGGAATTCAAATGTTATTACTTACACTAAAATTAATTATAAGAAAGTTTTAAATATATATTTAGTTTTAATGAATTTGATTAAGGCAGCGATTGGGGAACCTTACTCTTGTTTAAGACTTTTAATGCTTTCTTCTCTTTTCCCTAAAGAAGCTATATGCTCTACTTAGCGGAACGAGGAGTCCAAAGAGAGTCCTGCTAATGATTGGCCAGGTTCTTGCAAAGGCTTCTATTTCCACCTGCCAAGTGTGGAAATAGGTGGGGGGTGAGGGTACGGGAAGAGGGGGAACCTTTCTCAGGCATTCGTGCCACGAGTTCATAATGTTTTGGGCAGGTTTGAAAGGACTAACTGCTTCCTTCCCCAATATCCACACACGTCATCACATTACCCATTTCTATTTTCTGCACAGCAGTCAACACCATTTGAATTACCTTGTTTGTGAATGTATTTCCTTGTGTATTGTTTGCATCAGTCACCCCATCCTATGGGAGTTCCAAGACAGCAAGAGCCTTTGCCATGTGCACCACTCTGTCCCCAAGCCTGGAACAGTCCCTGGGCACAGTACCAGTTATAAATATCTGTTGAATGAATAAATGAGTGAGTGAATGAATGAATGAATGAATTGGGTGTGGGATGTCTAATTAAAAATGTAAAAATAGGCCCTGGCCAGTGTGGCTCAGTTGGTTGGGTGTTGTCCCCTGCACCTAAGGTTACGGGTTTCATTCCCAGTCAGGGCACATGCCCAGGTTGAGGGCTCAATCCCAGGTGGGGGGGCATGCAGGAGGCAGCTGATCAATGTTTCACTTTCATATCGATGTTTCTCCCTCTCCCTTCCTCTCTCTCTAATAAATCAATAAAAAAATAAAATAAAACTATATCCCTTTCCCAGAGCTAATTTTTAAAAGAATGTAAAAATGGGATCGAAAGATTGTTCTAAATAAACAATTGCCCTATCCACCAATAAGCACTTTACAAAATCGCTGATTAGGAAAAAGAATAAGCCAGAACTCTTCAAGCCTCCCCCTGCCCCCTCTGGAGGGGGAACATAAACTTTATTTTTTAACCTATGCTATCTTTCAAGCTCAGAAAAGAACTTTCCATAAGACATGTTTTAAACTCTTTTCTTGGCAAAGGCAACAACCACAGAGTAATTATAGGCTTTACACCTAACAGGATCGTAAATTAATTGAAAAGCTTTGTACTTCCTACACCTCACCTGTCCTCTGACTGTCAGCAAGAATCCGTTGAGAACGACAACATGATATTAACTCAGTGGTTAGAAACAAATGCTCCCAGTCAGCCATAAAAGTGTCTAATCGTCTTTGAAAGTTAAACCCTTCTACAGCAGACACACATTTGGCTGCATTATTAATACTGTGACTTGGTATAGAAAAAAAGCCTACTTCATCATCTGGGGAATTAATCCTTCTAGGGCAGTGGTTGGCAAACTCATTAGTCAACAGAGCCAAATATCAACAGCACGACGATTGAAATTTCTTTTGAGAGCCAAATTTTTTAAACTTAAACTTCTTCTAATGCCACTTCTTCAAAATAGACTCGCCCAGGCCATGGTGTTTTGTGGAAGAGCCACACTCAAGGGGCCAAAGAGCTGCATGTGGCTGGTGAGCCGCAGTTTGCCGACCATGGTTCTAGGCATCAGTTTGTAATGGAACACAATGAACAGGCATTCAGCTAACAGTACCCCCGTATTCTGGGAATGCAGGTGTATTTCAAGTCATCTTGGGAAGACATAGCTTCAAACTATACATGTATAAACTGGATTTCAGAAAAGCAAATTTTATTATTTATTGGCACCAGGTACTCTCTGGTATTCACACACACACACACACACACACACACACACACCTTCCCAGGTCACTCAGAGAACCTGGCTTGCCCCACAGCCCCCACCAGGCAGGCCGAGCTCAGTGGGAGACAGGGAGAGGCCTGCTTTTTGGACAGCACAGTGATCGTGAAGAGAAGCCTTTCTTCTTCTCATGGTGGCTGGTGGCGAGAGGGCTCTTGTACCTGCAGGAAGGGTAGAGCAGCATTGTTCCTCAGCTGGACATCTGCTTGGCCAGCAGACTTGCTAACTTGCCCCTTTCACTCGTGCAGAGGAAAAGAGCTGAAAAGGGTCCAGCAATGACCACAGGGTGAAGAGAGAACCAGCCGCCCCTCCAATGCCAGATTCCGACTCCTGAGACATACAGAAGCGATCCCGCGGAGAAATGCCAGGAGGCAGGGAACACTGCGGGGCATTTCAGGACTACCTATCTCATTAGGCTGCTGTAGGTGTCAAATGCACAGAATAGTGCCTGACCCTTAAGTGCTGTAAGTGCTAGAGGTGACATTATTTTACGTGAAGCCCAGATTTTATACAACGATTGACATGACTTTGGGCAAGTCCCTAACCTCTGTGGGCCTCAGTTGGTAAAAGTGAAAATAACAATATTTACTTCTCCGGGTTGTATGTATTAAGAGCCTTGTACTTTGCTTTTTATGAAGATGGTTCTGAAAGCAAAGAAGGAAGCCCCGGCCCCTCCCAAAGCAAAGACTCTGAAGGCAAAGGAAGCAGTGCTGAAAGGCATCCACAGACACACAAAAAAGATCCGTGTGTCACCCACCTCCGACAGCCTAAGACACCGAGGCTCAGAAGACAGCCCAAATATCCTCGAAAGAGCACCCCGGGAGAAACAAGCTCGACCACTGTGCCCTCATCAAGTTCCCGCTGACTCTGAGTCAGCCATGAAGATGGAAGACAACAATACACTTGTTCATTGTGGATGTCAAGGCCAACAAGCACCAGATCAAACGGGCTGTGAAGAAGCTCTATGACATTGACGGGGCCGAGGTCAACACCCCAATCAGGCCTGATGGAGAGAAGAAGGCATGTTTGACTGACTCCTGACTATGGTGCTTTGAATGTTGCCAACAAAATTGGGATCATCTAAACCAGTGGTCGGCAAACTCATTAGTCAACAGAGCCAAATATCAACAGCACAACAATTGAAATTTCTTTTGAGAGCCAAATTTTTTAAACTTAAACTTCTTGTAACTAGACTCGCCCAGGCCGTGGTATTTTGTGTAAGAGCCACACTCAAGGGGCCAAAGAGCCGCATGTGGCTCGCGAGCCGCAGTTTGCCGACCACGGATCTAAACTGAGTCCAGCTGGCTAATTCTAAATACAAAAAATTTTACACTAATAAAAATAAAGTCTTGTACTTTGTAATATTTTAATACAATGTACACTTTCAATACATTCATTCATTCATTCATTCACTGGATGATCTTTGAATAGCTAGTAAATGCCAGGCTATAATAACAGCGAAACAGATATGCTTCTTGCCGTCACGGACTTTAAAATCTAGTGCGGATGGCCAGGACTGAACAAATAACTAAGTAAATCTAAGTATGATATTAGGGGTTAGTGTAGTGGGCTCTGGCAACATATGTCTGAGGGAATAAACCTAGCCTGGGAGGTCAGGGACATTCTCTTTAAGGAAGCAGAATTTCAGCTGACACAGGATGGGTGAATAGAATGGGCCAGACTTTAAAGTGGTACTTCAGGTGTAATAGCAGCAATGAGCAAGGCCCAGAGTCCAGAATTAGTGTAGCACACCAGAAAAGCTGGAAGAAGTTCAGTGTGGAGAGGTGACAAAAAGCAAAGGGAGAGTGTTATAGTTAATTTTATCTGTCAACTTGGCTGGACCACAGGGTGCACAGACATTTATTTAATCACTAGAGGCCTGGTGCACGAAATTCGTGCACTTGGGGGGGCAGGTTCTCCAGCCTGGCCTGTGCCCTCTCACAGTGCGGGAGCCCCACAATCGATTGCCCCAAAGAGGCAGGCCCTGCCCACCCATCCGGGGCTCCTCGATGGATTGATTGCCCCAAAGAGGTAGGTCAGGGCCATGGAAGCCGCCTCCATGCCGCACACACAGCATCAAGCCCCCACGCACCTGCATGCTCCCGCTGCGCACACAGCCTCCTGGTGATTGCTCATTACAGTGTGAGAGTGTCACGGTGTGAGGGAGTCACGACCACATAGGCTTTTATTACATAGGATTATTCTGGGTTTTTCTGTGAGGTTGTTTTTGGATGAGACTAACATTTTAATTAGTGGACTTTGAGTAAAGCAGATTGCCCTCCCTAATGTGGGTGGGTCTGATCTAATCAATTGAAGGCTGAGGTAAAAGAAAAAAAAAAAACGAGCCTGCCCCACGCAAGACAGAATTCTCCAGCAGACTGCCTTCAGACTGGAACTGAAATATCAGTTCTCCTGGATCTCCAGCCTGCTGGCCCACCCTGAAGAATCTGGAGTTGGCACCCTCCATAATCACATGAACCAATTCCTTATAATAAACCTCGCTCTCTCTCTCTACACTCACACACACACACACACACACACACACACACACACACATCCCATTGACATTTCTCTCTGGAGAACCCTGGATAATACAGGGAGTAAAGAGAAATGAGGTGGTGGTGTGTGTGGAGGCCACCCAAAGGCCCAGCAATCCCAGAGGGTAAATCATGGGATGTGAGGGCAAGGAAGAGATCTGGGGCAATGGGAAGGCATTTTAGAGGAAGTCCCAGGACCAGATCTGTGGTTTTTAAATGGTCTGCCATGCTGCAGCATGAAGAGTGGAGAGATGGGGCAGTGGCGGAGCCAGGGGTTATCAATGTGGGCTGTTGCTACCGCAGCACGAGCAGATGTTAGAAGCTTGGACTAGGTAAGGATGGGGAGAAGTTGAAGCAGAAGGATCCGTGAAATACTGAGAAGTTTTAATCCTTATGGTTGGATGCTAATGTCTCGTTCTCCTTCAAAGAAAATACTCACTAGTACAATGGACTCGTTGGTTCTTCAATTTGAACATATCTATTTGCCCATGTCTTCCATTCTAATGACTATTCTATTTCCTTGTCTCAGCCTAACAGTGACATAACTGTGAAAACAGGAGCCAAGAGAAAGAACGGATAGGAACTTTGGCTGAATTCCCAGAAAGGAGCACACCTCCCCACCCGCTGGGGAGGTGGGTGTGTGGTCACAGGCACACTGAGCTGCCTCTCGTTCCCACAGACGCAGGTCTCTGGGCGCTCAGCAACAGTGATTGATCATGTGGCCTTCACTTACGCCTCCTAAAGCAAATGGAGGATACGTTCTCCCATGGATTCCCATGACTGCCTTTTGCATATGTGTGTAGTGTGTGGTGCAAAAAATGCAACCATCTTTTAACTCTTGACGTTCAAATGTAGACGTTTAATACATAGATTTGCTCCTCAAAGCAGCCTCTGTGGGTTTTCAATGGTCTGCCGCTGTGCAGCACAAAGACTGGAGGGACGAAACAGTGGTGGAGCCAGGAGATATCGCTGTGGACTGTAATGGAAACTCTCCACCTCCACAAGTAGGCCTTCCAGAATCAGGTTATATATTTATCTTGGGAACATTTTCAATGCAAGCCCTCCTGGCCAAGTGTGCCGCATTCTTTATTTATTCCTCCAACTTGGGCCTTCCTGTTGGCTTTGCCCGGTCCCGAGTTGGAGCTCTGTGACTGGCCGGCCTGATGCTGTCTGGGCACTGCACAGAGTAAAGATCACTGAGGGTCTGTCTCTCTAAAAGTAAACTAGGCTATTTATGTCCTGCTGCCACTGAAGGCATGTTGTTACTCACTTAAGGTCACCACAGAATCAGGCCAAACAACAAGGGGTTCCAAATCAGCCCTCCAGTCCCTCTTCCCACATGATGTTAGGATGGTTTAGAAGTCCTGCCCCATGCCCAATTCAGGGAATGGTAAGCGGGGCATTAATTTCCCTGCAGAATCTGAACCACTGGGAAAGGGACAGACTCCCCAGCAGTCCCACTCTCCGCCGGGGCCAAAGGGCTACAATTTGAGAAGCCACATTTCAGAGCCTGCAAACAGGACTACTGAGACGGGCAGCTGTTGTCACTCTCTCTTTCTTGAGGGTTCATGGATGAAAGGGTGTTGTGGCAAGGCTGAAAGGAGGTGCTGGGCCCGTGGGGTCAGACGGGACCCTGGTTCAACAACCTTGGTACTTGAGTTCTGGCTAAGAAGGAATTCAGAGCCAAGACTCAAATTCTAAGATAAAGTTTATTTAGAAAGTCACAGAAGGAGAAGAAGTGAGCTGTAGAAGAAATGGGCCTAGGAAACAAGTTACAGAGGCAAAAGAAGGGCCCTTGGAGCTTAGGAGAGAGAGAGAGCCAAGGAAACCATGTCCGGGGCGGGGGGCGTGGGGAGGCGTGGGTGTTCTCCACAGAGAGAGCTGCACTGGGTCCTCTGGCTTGAGGGTATTTATCTGGAGGTCTCAGGGGAGGATCCCAATAGAATATTGATTAGCTTCCTAGGTATGACCTTTCAGGTTCATGGTCTCTACTGATTGGTCAGCGCCACGGCAGGGGGTCATGAGTCCATGCAGCTGGTCCTGAGGCAGCCGTGGTGTCACTTGTCTGGTTTTGCTGCTTCTCTGGGCCTGGATGTATTTGATGCAGGTCAGAACCTTATTGTCCTGGGGGTTTAATGTTTAAGGCTATTTTCTAGCCCTCTTGTTTGTATCCCCCTAAGGCGGTCTAACCTGCATGACTAGCAACAGGCCAGGGGAGGCAAGGTCAGAGGAGGGTCTGAACCGCATGACCAGTGATTGAAAGGTCAGGGGGGTCTATGCTATGAAGGAAAGGTTACTCTGGGGGCGGGGTCCTTGTTTTCCCAGTTGCTAGGCAACCTGCGCTTTCGGCCCTGGTGACCTTTTGTACCTGGCTCATGGTCCTTGCTCTGCTCATGTCTGTCTAACTGCCTATCATAGAAGGAATGAGAGGCTTAGAATCCCCACTTCCTTGGTTCAAGAATGTTTAACCATCCTGGCCCTCCCGATGTCAGCACCAGGGTATGGGAAATATAGGATGGGGCAGCCCACTCAAGACCACTCAAAACTATGGTGAACAGAGTGTGTGTGCAAACACACACACACAATTAGAAGCAAACCAGCAGCTCACGGAAGAAAAAGGTTGCTGCAGGAAATATTAAAAGTACACAAAAATGGTAGGATGGAAATGCTGCCTTCCCAGTGACAGAGAAGACAGGAGAGGAAATACAGCTGGTCCCAGCGGAGAGCCCTCAAGGGTAGGGTGAAGGTCTCTAGAGATGTAGCCCTGGGCACAGGCACTTGCTTTCACTTTTCTTAAAACAGAGCAGAAAGCGCTCCCATGGGTGCAAAAAATTGAGCTGAGGGCATTTTTCTTTCCTGCTGAAGGTTATAATTCTACTCCTGCTATTTTGGTTCCTCTTAATAGGGTGACAAGCATATGAACTGCCATTATTCACCTTTATCCAACTGCATAGGAGCTAATTTCATTACAGAAGCATGTTCTGTAGCCAAACAGATTGCACCATTATTAGACACCAGAGGTAAGGGAACTTAGCTGAAACCGGTTTGGCTCAGTGGATAGAGCGTTGGCCTGCGGACTGAAAGGTCCCAGGTTCGATTCCGGTCAAGGGCATGTACCTTGGTTGCGGGCACATCCCCAGTAGGGGGTGTGCAAGAGGCAGCTGATCGATGTTTCTCTCTCATCGATGTTTCTAACTCTCTATCCCTCTCTCTCTTCCTCTCTGTAAAAAATCAATAAAAATTAAAAAAATAAAAAAATAAGGGAACTTAGCATTAGAATTATCCTCTGATACTAGATTACCAACTCGGCCACCAAAGATGCATTCATGCTATGAACTCCTTGAGGGCAGTGAAAGGACAGTGACTTCACCATATTTATTCCTGTACACTCGGCACCTAACACAGTAATATCCCAAGTGGTTGTTGAATGAATAAATGAAACCCTATTTGCCAGGCACTAAGGAAACCGAGCACAGAGAAATGTGGGGGTGGCAGCCTTGGCACACCACAAATCCTGCTACAGCACACCTTTCACAGCATCGCTTACAGTACAAGTGAAGACCCGAGATCCCGAAGGGACCTGAAGCTCTTCCCTGAGCAGGATGAGAATGAACCACCGAGATAATAAACAAAGAGAACAGTCCCTAGACTCTGCAAGGCGATTCCCGCTAGGGATCTCTCATGGAATGAGAGTCAGAGGACAGCTGGGGCTGAAATCACCCACTGACATGCCCAGCTGGCGGCTGGGACAGGTGGGGTTCATCAGCATTTCTATCTCTGCATGATCTTTCCATGAGGAGTCTAACTTGGCAGCTTCAAGGTAGCCTGACTTCTTACATGGCAGCTCAGGTCCCAAGAGAGAGAAGGCCAGATCGAAGCTCTATGACTTTTGTTCCTTATCTTCCAAAGTCGCAGGTGTCACTTCCACTGCACTGTTAGTTGAGGCAGTTGCAAAGGCCCACCCAGATGGGAGAGTATAGAGACACCCACTACCAGAGAGAGAGAGAGAGAGAGAGAGAGAGAGAGAGAGAGAGAGAGAGAGAGAGAAAGAGAGAAGAAGAAGAGGAAGAAGAGAAGAAGGAGGAGGAGGAGGAGGAGGAGGAGGAGGAGGAGGAGGAGGAGGAGGAGGAGAAGTCGTCTCTTTGGGGGCACAGAGCAATACCTTGATTTTGTAAAAGAAAAAAAAAAGTTCAATGCTTGGTTTTGCCACTTTTCATGACATACCAAAGTATGTATGCCACCCCCACCCCCAAAAGAACTTGAAGGTCCTCTAACCATAAGCTACTCCAGTAACAGAAAAAGCCTTCTTAAAACGCCTTCCCTTTTCATCCTTTGCAAGAGTCTGAAGGCAAATTCCCTCTTTATATTCACCAAGAGCAGGCCTCCTCCCCGGCTCCCCCACAAAGGCAGCTGCTCGCCAATGCCAAGAAGCAAACAGCCTCTCAGAGAGAAAAGGGAAGCTGTGTATCTTGTCTAACGCAAAACTGACAGCCTGATATGCCCCACTCCGTATACACCCTCTTTTAAGATGTGCAGTACAACACTTTCACTCACATTAACACAGCTAATTAAATGAAAATAGTCATGTGCCACATAGCAATGTCTCAGTCAATGAGGGATTACATTATGAGGTGGTCTCATAAGATTATAATGGAGCTGAAACATTGCTGTCCCCTAGTGACATCGTAACCCTCCTAATGTCCTAGACTGCGCAATGCATTACCCACGTTTGTGGTTATGTTGATGTAAACAGACCTCTGCGCTGACAGTCATAGAAAAGTAGAGCACATACCATCATGTACAATGTACTCACATACCACCAAGTATTATGTACAGTTGTTCATATGAAAAATAACACAATAATTAACACATAATCATACAAGAGTAAACTGTTTCCCACACTCACAATTGTAAACCTATATTTGCCACACCCTATTATTTTTAGTATTTCATTTCTTAATCTCCCCTTCAGCAGATCCTGAGGGAGCATGCCTGCCTCAGCTCACTCTGCAGGAAACAGTTCGGCAGTTCATTCTCATTCTATGGCGTCCTTTTCCTTAGACCACTCAGAGATGCAACGGAGCTCCGCAAGCATCGCACCAGCCCAGCAACAGCCTCGAGAAGCCCCTACCAATGGCTGCCTGCCCTCAGCAGAGCTCTGGTCACTGGAGCTTCTACAAAGCATCTCCCAGGGGCCCTTCTTCTATGGCTCACGAGCCAACATGTCATGTAGACATTCTTCCAGGCTAGAAATTAACTTTATTCAGGACCACGAATGGCAGGCTCTGCAAACAGGCCCTGGGTCTATCTATATACACTGAGAGGGGATTCTTTCTGGAGAAATGCATAAATTGGTAGCAAAGCATTTCAATTATCAGCACAGGCCAAAGAACTTACACTGAAGGTTAAAAGAGATATTCTTAGAAGTATAAGTTATAAAACAATGTATACAATATACATAGGCTGCGAAACAATATAGGTGGGCGAAAGTAGGCTTACAGTTGTGAGGACGCAAAACACAAGAGTTTATTCTTGTATTATTATTATATCTTAATTATCGTATTATTGATTTGTATTACTACTGGAAACCTACTTTTGCCCACCCCTGTATAGAAATCTTATTTTAAAAATGAATAAATAGTATAAACGCATAAAAGAGAGACCGGAAGGGTTTACACCAAATAAATAATGCTACTCCCTGGGAGATTAGATTGGGTGCCTTATTTTCCTTTTTGTGCATGTACATATTTTTAAAGATTTTTCTATAATAAGAAAAAACGTTATTTTTACTAAGTTAAATACATCTGATCCATCCAGTTTTCTCCGGCGCCACTGCAACCACCCTAGTCCAGGCCCCATCATCTCTGCCCTGGACTAACGCTGCCCCTCTCGCCTCGCACCCGTGTTAGGAGCACCGTCTGCCGACCAGACCCGTTTCACTTCTCTGGCTTCTTCTCACTGAGGCCAGAGTGCTCTTTCCACAACATAGATACGGCTATGTCACTTCCATTCTCAAAACCTCTCACGGCATATTGGCTGCCCTTAGAATAAAAGTCACAGTTCTCACCAAGGTCCAAGGCCGCTGGCCCCTTCACTCAGCCTCGCCTCTTGGGGCTCGTCAACATGCTGCTTCCGCCATCTGGAACTCCCCGCATTCTCTTCCTCTCGTACTCACTCACCTCTGAAGCCTGGGCCTAGATGCCCCTTCCCCAGAGAGACCTTTCCCGAACCCCTAGTCCAGGTAAATCCACTTGCACTTGGGGCTTTCTTTTCGTGACTCTGATCAGACGTGTCATTAGTTACTTGCTTAACGTCTGTCTCCAGGGATGGCCTGTGAGCTCCGAGAGAACAGGACCCCTGGAGCCCCAGTCTGGCAAACAGCAGGTCCTCAATAAACATGGACTCTGAATGCTTTGCTCCTTTAAAAATGAAGTGCTGATCACCAGGGAAACATTAAATAAAATCTTTGTATTTCTCAGCATGTTATCTCCTGTGATAGTTTAAGAACTACATTTCTTAAAAAGAGAATGTGGGAGGAAAAACATTTATTGTGTCAATGTTTTCTTTATCTACATACCTCTCTTCGCCTAAGACAAAACAAACAGCAACTATCATAACTAAAGCTCCTATAATTGGCTGCCTTTTAAAAACAGGCACCGCTCCTGTTCGAATGAAACAAGAAGGCCTGAAGGGCTGGGTTCACGCACCCTTCCACTCTGCCGCCTAGAATTCAGAGTCCAAGGGCATACGTCTTCGCTCATCTGGCCCCCCTCGGGCTCAGCAAAGGCCATTAATCATCGAGGAAACAGTGACGTGAAGTGTTGACAGAAGACCATTTTAAGATGACCTTGGGCCCCTATCTTTCTCATCCTGCGGGGGTTTAGCTGTGGTAATTGCTAAGGTATTTGTTGAGCCTTTGCTATTGGCTGCGAGGCTGACAGATTTGCAGCCAGGCAGGAGCAGCGCACTCCTGTTGGAGCATCTGTGCAGGTAACTCCCTGAGGCTTCTGTGGGCGATGCAACAACAGGTCAGACAGCTGTAAGCCGTGGGGCTTTCAAGAAAATGAAACGAGGCACCAAATTTCCGCTTACTCTCACAGCTTGAGTTCATTTCCCAGCCTCTTTCCAAAATTCTTACTAGGAAACTCAATTACCAACATATAAAAGATCACAGCCATTTCCGTTTGCCTGGAGATACCTTCTACTGTCTTCTTCTCCAATAGATAACCTTTCTAAAGAGAAAATTACACATTATCCTTAAATCTTGCTCTAGTTCATGGTAATAAAACAGTTTATACCACAACTTATTTATTTCTTATTTAAAAACATTTATCAAGAATTTAAAATATGCCAGGCAGTCCACTAAGTACTATTATCATCTGTAGGCCCAACACCTTCAAATTCGTATCTCTATTCCAAATCTCTCCTCCCAACTCCTGACTCATATATCCAACAGCCCACTCATCATTCCCACAGGGATGTCTCAAAAGCTCCTCAACTCTACAGATCTGGGACCAAACTTACCTTTCTCCAGTGTTCCTATTGCAACTCTGCAAGTCTAAAAATTTGGAGTCAATCTTGAAATCTCCCTTTTGCCATCCCCTCTACTGAATGCTGCAATGCATCACCACTGCATCCATCCTCTTGATTTTGCTTCTAAAATCTCTCCTCACATCTATCTCTATTACCACACTATAATCCAAACTAGCACTGTGTCTTGCCTGAGCTTTTGCAATAGATTCCTGATTAGTCAACTTGAATCTACTTTGGTTCTCTCTACGTTTTCTTAGCGGCACAAAGTGATATTCTCAATTTGTAAAGTACAGCCAGTCTTGCCATTGTTTAAAACTTCAATAGCATTATGCTAAGTCAAATAAGTCAAAGACAAATACAGTATGATTTCACTTATATGTGGAATCTAAAAAGAGCTGAACTCATGGAAATAAAAAGTAAATTTGCTGGTTATCGGGGGGAGGAGGGGTGAAGATATTGGTCAAAGAGCACAAACTTCCAGCTATATGACAAATAAATTCTGGGGATATAATGTATAGCATAGTGACTATAATGAACAGCACTGTATTATATACCTGAAAGCTGTTTAAAGAGTAGATCTTAGCCCTAATTGGTTTGGCTCAGTGGATAGAGCATGGGTCTGTGGACTGAAGGGTCCTAGGTTTGATTCAGGTCAAGGGCATATACTTTCGTTGTGGGCACATCCCCAGTAGAGGGTGTGCAGGAGGCAGCTGATCGATTTTTCTCTCTCATCGATGTTTCTAACTCTCTATCCCTCTCCCTTCCTCTCTGTAAAAATTCAATAAAATATAATTTTTTTTTAAAAAGAGTAGATCTTAGCCCTGGCTGGGTAGCTCAGTTGGCTAGAGCATCGTCCTGATACACCAAGGTTTTGGGTTCAATCTCCCATCAGAGCACATACTAGTACAAGAAGCACCAATGAATGCATAAATAAGTAGAACAACAAATCGATGCTTCTCTCTCCCTCTCTCTCTCTCTCTCTCTTTCTCTCTATCTCTTTCTTTCTCTCTCTCAAACTCAATATAAACATATCTTCAGGTGAGAATTAAAAAAAATAAATTAAATAAAGTAGCACACAAAGTTGAAAATAAAGTTTGAAATGTAGATAATTCTTAAAAACCTGTAAAACAACCAAAACATCCACCAATAGCAGAAGGGAAAAATAAATTATGATATATTCATATTACATAGCACTGTAAATCAAGAAGCTATTATTACCCATAACTGCATGGATGAATCTCATCAACATCCTGCCCAGCGGAAGAAGCCAGACATAGAAAGAGCGTACTGCATGCTTCTCCTTATATAAAACTCAGAAACAGGCAAAACGAATCTATCGCGTTGAAAGTCAGGAGAGCGGTTTGGGAGGAAGGCAGCCAGTGACGGGGAGGAACGGAGGAAGTCTCCTGGCTGCTGGCAGCATTCCATTTCCTGACCTGGAGGTTAGTTGCCTGAGTACGTTCACTTTGTGACAATTCATTGATCTGTATGTTTAAGCTTTATGCATTTTTGTTAGTTTAATTGAAAAAAATTTTTAAAGAACTTTAAATCTCAGGATCTGGATTTTCTGAGGAGGAACCACTCACTTTTCTAAGAAAGGCAACAAGGATTACTATGACTCTTTCCAGAGTAGCTGAGAAATCTCCCCCAACCACTGTCTTTGATTAAGACTGATATTGACATGCAAAGTGCTACCCCAGTCACTTGCTAAGCTCAGCCGCATTTCTGACACTGCCAAGGAATTAGTTTCCATGCATCACTAATGCTGGTAAAGCAGTGAAAATACCTCCTTCCAGGCAACATCCGAGTGCCCACCAACAGAAACACAGATGCTGCTCCTTGTGCCCACTCTTCCCAGAGCCCCGCACTGCAAACTGCACAGCCATCTCCTGGTGACAGAAATTCAGCAAACCAAGAACTGTATCTCTGCCCCAAACTTAGGTGGAGACACTCACTGTTTTAAAAAAAAAACAAAACAAAAAAAACCCCTGCCCTAACCGGTTTGGCTCAGTGGATAGAGCGTCGGCCTGCGGACTCAAGGGTCCCAGGTTCGATTCCTGTCAAGGGCATGTACCTTGGTTGCGGGCACATCCCCAGTAGGGGGTGTGCAGGAGGCAGCTGATTGATGTTTCTCTCTCATCGATGTTCCTAACTCTCTCTCCTCCCTTCCTCTCTGTAAAAAAATCAATAAAATATATTAAAAGCAAAAACAACAGGTGGCTTAGATTTGCCGCCTGGGAGTTCACGAGAGAGTGGAGATAGCAGGGTGTGATGGCTGACATACCCATCTGAAAGAGAAATGTTTAACATCGCCACCTTTGCTTTGCTCATCCCGAGACCCATCCTCTCTACTAGACGTGCTTAGAGTCTTGCAAGCACAGAATGTACGGGTTTTTAAAAAAATACTCCTGTAAGTTTATGTTGGGAATAACAAGGATCAAAATGGGAGAGATTTGTTAGCTTTCTATAACAACACTGCAGTGAGGTTTCAATGGCTCACGTGAGCTTAGAATATGTCCCTGTAGCTGCTTTCAACTTGAAAGGACTAAAAGGACAGATAGGGTGACCCTACACTCAGAGCCATCCTGAAGACCAAGCCATGAGGCAGTGTGGTCTCTGCCGCTGTGACCACCTATCTCCTCTCCATGCATTTCCTCTCACTTCCCTTCCAGGGGATGACAAGCACAGAACTCAGATACCTGTCACAAAGTCATCTGGCAAATCTTGGGGCAATTTAGAAAAAAAAAAAAGAATCTGAATTTAGTTCTTTTGTTCCCTAGGGAATAACAGCAGGACCCCCTAACACCTCGGTGCATGCCTCTGGCGTCAGGCCTCATCTCTGGCCAGGTATCCGGAGAAAGGAGCCAGAAACAGTAGGTTTCTCCGGAGGGGAGGGAATCCATACTGTCTTGAGAAAAGTGCGGACTTGGGAGGAGTCTAAGTCGAGGAAGAGGAATCTGGGTGTGGTGACCTGCAGCTACCCCTCCAGGTCCTCAGTTCTGAGAGGGGTTTATTTTAGGACCCACCCCACATCAAGGACACAGCCTTCACTGGGCCTATCTTCACAGCTTCATAAAAAGCCCTGATGTACAGGTTCCTGGATAAACAGGGGACAAAAATTGTCAGCAGGTTATTCGACCGCCCCCTTCATTCTCTATCCAGAGCAATGCTGAGCAACACCTGGCTCTCAACACCCTGCTCTCAGCCTCTGCTGCTGGCAGCCTTTCACTCATCCAACAAGTATATACTGAGCACCTACTATATGTCAGGCACTGTGCTAGGCACCAGAGTCACAGCACAGAACAAAGCAGACAGAGGTCCCTGCTTTCACAGAACTTTCATTCCATGTGATCCTATTTATATAAAATGTTCAGAAAAGACAAAGCTACACAGAAAGAAAGTAGATTAGTTGTTGCCTAGGGTTGCAGGGTTTGAAGAAAGACGGGACTGACTGCTAATGGGTATGGTGGGGTTCTTTTTAGAGTGATGAAAATACGTTAAAATTGATTGTGGCGATGGTCGCACAACTCTGTGAATATATTAACAACCACTGAATCGTATACTTTCAATAGGTGGCCTGTATGATATGTGAATTATATCTCAATAAAGCTGTTGTATTCAAGAATGAACAAAACCTAGAACTTTCAACATCGAGCTCTATGCTATTTCCACATCACCAGACTGCCTTCTTCATATAAGAGAGAAAAAAAGACACCCAATGAGGCTAAAAAGTAAATTACTTGGAGAGACCTTTAAGTGCCCAACGTATTTGCTAAAGTATTAGGCACAGCAGAGATGACATCAGCCAGGATGACCTAGGTTACAGACAAACCCAACACATCAGTGCCTGAACAACGGAAGTCTGACACTCCGGCTATGTCCACACAGGGCTGGATGGGGCTCTGTCTCCTCTCGGACTTGCCCAGGCTGACAGAGAAGCCACCATCTGGAGCTTTGCCGGCCTCCGTGGCACAGGGAAAATGATCACACGACCCAGCTCAGAAGTGACGCAACACACTTCTCACAACAACTTGGCAGCGTGGTCACATGGCCCCACAAACACAAGGAGGCCAGAATCACATGCCTGGAAAACAGAGGGCTTTGCACAAGCAGTAAATAGCACAGATGTTTGCGCAGGGAGTCAGGGCACAGTGTGGTTAAGAACGTGATTGTGAAGCCAGCATGCTTGGCTTTAAATCCCAGCGCCATCACTCACTAGCTAGGCATCACCTGCCACCTTGGAGAAGTTAACTTGACCTCTTCATGCCTTGACTCCTCATCCATAAAATGGAGATAGTACTAGTATTCACCTCGTAGATTTATAGGAGTTCTATCTGTAAGGAACTTACAATAGTACCTGGCAAGTGGGAATACCATAAGTATTACATAACTTGCATTATTTTTGGAGGAAAATTAATGGCAATTTTAAAATTTTACAATATAATTAGTGGATGGGCACTGTGTGAAGTATCAGCACAACATCCAACACATACAAAGAAAGTACAACATATTTGGCAGCCTTTACTAACAGAGAACCAAGAGGCCCAGGCCCCGCCTGGCTTGGCCTCAAACCAGCTGCCCAGTTTCTTGGCTTATAGGCTACTTTTTAATCTTTATTTTATTTATTTATTTTTTTTAATTTCTTTATTGATTAAGGTGTCACATATTTGTCCTCATCCCCCCATTCCCATCCCACCCCTCTCCCCACGCATGCCCCAATCCCCTGTTAAACTTAACCGTTGGATAGGCTTATATGCATGCATACAGGTCCTTTGGTTGAACTCTCCCCCTCCCCCCACCCTCCCCCTACCCTCCCCTATCCTCCCTCTGAGGCCCGATAGTCCGATCGATGCCTCCTTGCTTCTGGTTCTGTTCTTGTTCCTCAGTCTATGTTGTTCATCATTTCCCCTAGATGAGCGAGATCATATGTCACTAGATATATACTAATAAGAACTGAATGTGAGACGAGCAATAATAGTTATGCTGACAGGCAAATGAATCAATCTGTAGCGAGCTTCCCCCTGGACCAACAGTTCTTTTGAGACCCAATTTCGATGTCCAGTAGTTCCTTATGTGTACATGTCAGCACTGACCCCTCAGCTCTGGATGGTGGACAAATGGTGGTAATGGAGGTCCGACTCCCTCTGGTTTGGTCTCGGCCGAACCCAGGGGTACGGCGTCACCCGGACTAAGGGGCACGTGGCCTCACCCATACCCAAGGGGCGCGTGGTCTCACCCGGGCCTGGGACCCAGCCTCACCCGGATGGATCCAGGGGCGCACGGCCTCACCCGGACCCAGGATCTGGCTTCACCCGTACCCAGGGACGCTTGGCCTCTCCCAGACCCAGGGGCACGTGGCCTCACCCGGGCTTAGTTGCACAAGGCCTCACCTGGATCCAGGGACACATGGTCTCTCCCGGACCCAGGGACGCTTGGCCTCTCCCAGACCCAGGGGCACGTGGCCTCACCCGGGCCTAGGTGCACGAGGCCTCACCCGGATCCAGGGACACATGGTCTCACCCAGACCCAGGAACGTTTGGCCACTCCCAGACCCAGGGCCACTTGGGCTCACCCGAGCCTAGGTGCACGAGGCCTCACCCGGATCCAGGGACACATGGTCTCACCCGGACCCAGGGACGCTTAGCCTCTCCCAGACCCAGGGGCACGTGGCCTCACCCGGGCCTAGGTGCACGAGGCCTCATCCGGATCCAGGGACACATGGTCTCACCCGGACCCAGGGACGCTTGGCCTCTCCCAGACCCAGGGCCACTTGGGCTCACCCGGGCCTAGGTGCACGAGGCCTCATCCGGATCCAGGGACACATGGTCTCACCCGGACCCAGGGATGCTTGGCCTCTCCCAGACCCAGGGCCACTTGGGCTCACCCGGGCCTAGGTGCACGAGGCCTCACCCGGATCCAGGGACACATGGTCTCACGCGGACCCAGGGACGCTTGGCCTCTCCCAGACCCAGGGCCACTTGGGCTCACCCGGGCCTAGGTGCACGAGGCCTCACCCGGATCCTGGGACACATGGTCTCACCCGGACCCAGGGACGCTTGGCCTCTCCCAGACCCAGGGCCACTTGGGCTCACCCGGGCCTAGGTGCACGAGGCCTCACCCGGATCCAGGGACACATGGTCTCACCCGGACCCAGGGGCGCTTGGCCTCTCCCAGACCCAGGGCCACTTGGGCTCACCCGGGCCTAGGTGCATGAGGCCTCACCCAGATCCTGGGACACATGGTCTCACCCGGACCCAGGGACGCTTGGCCTCTCCCAGACCCAGGGCCACTTGGGCTCACCCGGGCCTAGGTGCACGAGGCCTCATCCGGATCCAGGGACGCATGGTCTCACCCGGACCCAGGGACGCTTGGCCTCTCCCAGACCCAGGGCCACTTGGGCTCACCTGGGCCTAGGTGCACGAGGCCTCATCCGGATCCAGGGACGCATGGTCTCACCCGGACCCAGGGACGCTTGGCCTCTCCCAGACCCAGGGGCACGTGGCCTCACCCGGGCCAAGGTGCACGAGGCCTCACCCGGATCCAGGGACACATGGTCGCACCCGGACCCAGGGATGCTTGGCCTCTCCCAGACCCAGGGCCACTTGGGCTCACCCGGGCCTAGGTGCACGCGGCCTCACCCGGATCCAGGGACACATGGTCTCGCCTGGACCCAGGGGTGTGTGGGCTCTCCCAGACCCAGGGGCGCTTGGCCTCGCCCGGGCACGGGATCCAGCGTCATCCGGGTCCAGGGGCACATGGCCTCACCCGGACCCGGAGTCCGGCCTCACCTGGACCCAGGGGCATGTGGCCTCACCTAGACCCAGGGACGTGAGGCCTCACTTATACCCAGAGGCGTGTGACCACACCCGAGCCCAGAGGCGCGCAACCCCGCCCGGACCTGGGTCTCAGCGGGGCCCCGTCTTCCCGATCCCAATTCCTGCCGGTCAATCCCCCCTCAGCAATTCCCCTGGCCATCCTTCCAGAGCTCCAGTATGGCTGCTGCAGAACTCGTCGGGCGGCGGCTCGGCGAAGCTCCGGTGCACCCGGTGCATGGCGGTGGGCCGGTCTGGCGTCGCTGCGTCGGCCCTTGGGTCTGCATCGGTGGCCGGTCGCCGAGCATGCGCACCTGGCCGCTTCCGGGGCGTTGAGATTCTTGACGGACTCGGAGGTCAGCAAGCGCGGAGTCTCCCACCCCATGTCTCATAGGGGCTCGTCTGTCCGTGCTTGGCTGCCAGTGGAGCCGTCCCCTCAGCCGGAGACCGCCGGGGGAACTGCGCCGAGCACGTTCCAGGCCGCTGTTGTATCGCCTGAGCCATAGTTCTTTTGTGTCGCCTGAGCCGTAGTTCTTAAAGTGTGGTCTTTGGGTCACCGGCATCAGCATCATCCCACATACCCCTCTTTTATTCTAGTTGTAGAGCATCTACTCAGCCAGCCCTATGGTGGTCTTGGATGGTGTCTGCTCTGCTCTCTTGTCGTAGTCTCAAAGTTGTTGTGGTAGGCAACAATCAGGCTTCCGCCCTATGCCTCCATCTTGGTCCTCCTTTGTATAGTTAAGTCTTGATTGTTGTTGGTGTCACTGGGGGGGCTCTCTTTATCTATAAAGGAAGAGTTGCTGTGCAGGAGACACGTTTATGGGCCGGGTCTTGGTGCAGCAAAGCTTTGGCGCTCACTGAATATTCCCGTTGAATGTGTCCCTTATGCACGTGGTTGAAATCTGGTGTCATCTCCCACAGACCACTAGATGCCCTCGTTTCTGGGTCTCCAATGGGGTGTAGATCAGCTACTGCCTTAGGCACTCAGCAAGGATTACAGCAAAAACTGTAGTTTCTTCCTCCTGTCTGAGTGGCCCTGGAGCAGTCCGACTAGAACAGCAGTTCATCTGGTCCGCTGCCAGAGGGCAGGCCACCCACATGCATAAGCCGTTGCTTGGGGCGCAGGTGTGCCTGCAAGACTTGCGGGGCAGGTCTTCAAAACGTGCGGGGCGGGTCCCAGGGCGGGGCGGGGGTCTCAGGGCGCCAACAGGCCATGGTGCGGCGAGCCGCGATGGCTGTGAGTCTGGTCCTTCTGCCTTCCACGTATCTAAGTCCCCTCGTTCCGCACTCCAGCGCAGCAAACACTGATTGCTGGGCGCACCTCTGCAAGAGTCCCGCCTCTCCCCGCAGGCATCTGGGTCTCCCGGGGTTCGCCAGAAGATGGATTTCAGGGTGATGGAGAGCTAATCTCCCCTAGGTTTGGAACAAAAGCCCCTTTCCCCCGCCACCAGCCAGACCCACGCGCCTCCACACCTCATCCCCTCCGATTTCGCTGGGTGCGAGGCAACAGAACAGCCTTTAACCTCCGCCGCCATCTTTTTCAAACTTCCCAATTTGTACTTCTTAATCCCTTCATTTCAGTCAACTCTACTGAAGTCTAGCGCCGCCGGGAGGTGCACGGAAAGGGCGCCCGGGCCTCCGTCCGGTGCGCGGTGCGCGCGTCCCGCGGAACCAGGCGCGCGAGGGCCGCGCGGCTGGGACGGGCGCTGGGCGGCCGCCGAGCTCCAGGCACCGCCATCGCCCCGTTCCGGACGTCGCCGCCGCGGCGTCCCCCCAATTTGTACTTCTTAATCCCTTGAATTCAGTCAACTCTACTGAAGTCTAGCGCCGCCGGGAGGTGCACGGAGAGGGTGCCCGGGCCTCCGTCCGGTGTGCGGGGTGCGCGGCCCGCAGCACCAGGCGCGCGGGGGCTGCGCGGCGGGGACGGGTGCTGGGAGGCCGCCGGGCTCCGGGCGCCGCCGCTGCGGCGGCGTCCCCAGCGTCCCGGGCCGGGCGGCCTGCGGGGGGCGGCGGAGTTGCGAAAGTGAGTGAGTTTCCCAGGGTTTCGCCCGGAATGGGGTTCAGTGCAATCGGAGCCGGTGCTCAGCGCACTCCGGAGCCTTTATCTCCTTCCTGCCAGTGAACTCCGGCCAGGTCATCAGCCGCCCCTTCCTCTCCGGTTCCATCCTCCCCGCAGGCGCGTGTGCTCGTGTCTCCGCCCGTTTCTCCATACCTCAGGCTTTTACGGCTTCCCCGACTGTCCCCGTGGCCTTCTCCTTCCCCCCAGCTGTGGGCATTTCAGTCCACCAACTTTCCTGTGGTTCTGGACGATGTCCGTTCTGACCTCTAGTTGTATTTTTGAAATTGTTGTGCCCGGCTGCAGGTTAGGTGTTTAACCTATGCCGCCATCTTGGTTTCTCCACTTTTTAATCTTTAAATGAGGGGTTGTCTGAGGTGATTTCCAAGGTCTCCAGAATGAAAAGCTTGGAATTCCTTGATTCATGGGTCACTGAGTTGGCCTGATAAGGTATTTTCATTGATCACTCTTTGTTCTTTGACCAGAAAGATTGATCCACTCCTTCAAATCAAGAGGGCACTAATACATCACCCACCTGAAAACAAATCTCACCCAAATTCTCCCCCTGGGCAGACCTACCCTAGCCCTACTAATCTGGGAAAGCACCCACTAGCTGCCCCCAGCCGACCAGCAGGAAGCTGCCAGGAGAAAGGCAGGTCCCTGGGTGACTTCAAAGGAAGCACCTCAACTTGCAGGGAGAATGAAGAGTGGTCAGCAGTCCCCCCAGAGGGCAGGACTCTTACCCCTCCTCTTACCCCTGGGTGGGGACTTTGAAACCACTCAGAAGTGCCTCCTGCCTTGGCCTGCCCACCAATGTCCTGGTTGGGGACAGCACCCGTGTGTTGGAGGGGCAGTAGCTATAACCCTCATGGTGTAAGGGGAGCCACACAGTCCCAGAGACTTTTCTGTTGTCCAGTCTGGTCCATTCTGGGGTCAGAAACAGAAATACAAATTTAAAAATTAAGGTGTTCTGTATGAGAGGGGAATAAAAGCTCTCAGTAGAACAAAGCTTTAATGAGTAGGGAGGCATTCGCAATATTTCAACCTCAGCCAAACACAATGAATGCATCAATAAAAATGCATGTGTGCCGAGGAAAAGAATTCTCTTGGTGCTGCTGTTTTTCAAACGTTAATGACCACATCTAATGATTTCAGTCTTGGTAGCTGAGGCCCCTCCTTTTTAGGTGCCATTAAAGCCACCTTCACCCGAGTCATCTATCACCTTAAACCCTTTTTGCCCTTCTGTACGTGTCTCTGAGCATGCTCTCGTCCTGCTTTATACTCCACATGAATTTCCCTCTCTGCACCTCTGCTATCACATCTCTTGGAGCTGTCATGCTCATGGGATCTATGTAGGCTCCAGGCTAGTCCCACCTTCAGAATAAAGCCCTCCCCGAATTCCCCAGCCCTCATCACCATTTCTGGATCACTTATTGTCAACAGCACCCATTTGAGACGGCCTTGTGTTGTCTTTAAGGCTCAAGCCAAATGCCACGTGGGTGGACCTTCCTGGAGGTGGACTGTCCAGCCCCAGTCAAGTCACAGATAGCAGTAGCCCTGGCCAATGTCTTGGCTGCAACCTCATGAGGGACCCCGAGTCAGAACCACCCGATGAAGCCACTCCCAAATTCCCAACTCACAGTAACTATGTAAGATAATATACGCTTACTGTTTTAAGTAAGGTGCTATGTTTGGGGTAATTTGTTAGGCAGCAATAGCTGACTAACTTTCGGTGACAAAGTACCTATAACTATAGGTGATAAAGTTTAATAAAATGTTGATAGCAGAATTTAGGTGTCGGTTCACTGTAAAATTCTCTCAACTTTGCTGTATGTATGAAAATTTTCATAATCTAATGTTGGGGGGAAGTATAGACCGCACAACATAAATGTGGCAGCCGGATCAGTCCGTGACACAGCTGCAGTCATGCTTCCTGACCAACAGAAGAGAATGATTTAAAAGGGTTCTCAAGAAATAGTTTTTGTTTGTTTGTTTGTTTTGGGGGGAAGCAGGTGTCTTTAGAATGGTCTTTACTTTCTATATATTTTATTTTTATTTTTTTTAAAGTAAGATTTTCTTTTAAAAAATATATTTTATTGATTTTTTACAGAGAGGGAGGGAGAGGGACAGAGAGTTAGAAACATCAATGAGAAACATCGATTAGCTGCCTCCTGCCCACCCCCTCCTGGGGATGTGCCCGCAACCAAGGTACATGCCCTTAACCGGAATCGAACCCGGGACCCTTCAGTCCGCACGCCGACGCTCTATCCACTGAGCCAAACCAGTCAGGGCACTTTCTATATATTTTAAAGTATGGATTTGTGTGTATCAAATAGTAGTAGACGTATATGTGCTATTTTATTTGTTTTTTTATCTCAACCTCCAGTTTTCAAAAATGCATTGATCTGCCAACTTCAGTTTTATCAGCCAGGGTACTTCTCAGGAACCCCATGACAGGTAAGAAATTCCTGTTCTATCAAAAGTAACCTATTTCTTCACCCATTTGTCCTACTCTGCGCGTTGCTCTCTGTTCGTTCTGATTTAGTTCCCAAACTAATTAGGCTAGCTAGCCGAATTCTCCGCTGCTTTGTCAGGTGATGGTTAGAGAAAGTTGATTAACTTTTTAAAATCATGTGCAGCACAAAGCTGCAAGAAACAGATACTTCTGCGCTCCAGAGGACTCTGACTGGTCAGACCAGTGTCGATGCCAGTTCATGTTTTCTTTAATATTTACCTGGACCTGACACCCTCTCCTGCGTATTTTTATAGTGACAATAGGCTGCTAAAATTGCTTCTTATATAAAATGTTGACAACAATGTACTTTTAGATAAGTGATGTAATTAAGCCTAGTCTTTTCATGTAATGACAGGAACCATAAAAACATTTTGTGATAAACAGAAATCCAGACTCATTATTTTCTCCAAATATAAATAAACTGAACTCTGCCTGCCAGTGATACTTTATAGACATCAGAGAGGATCATCACAGTGTGATTATTAGGGCTCCTCTATTGCAAAGTACACAGGATTGTTCTGAAGATAAGCTTGGAAAATACTGACTGTTGGATTCAGTGTTTACATAAGAGTTCAATGTTGTGTGTGGTATCTTCTCAACACTGGCCAATACCAACATACCTGGAAGGAAAGGCCCCCCACGGTATACACCACAAACTAGCAAGATGTGAGGGGACTGGCTTATCTAACCTCACCTCATCCACCCAGTTGGAGGACAGGAAAATAAAAACAACGTTTTACAGACCCCACCCCTGCAGCTATAGATTCAGATGGGATCCAACTACAGGCACCTGTGCAAAACAGACAGCTGGCGGTGCAGCAGAGGCCGTGGCTGGCAGGCCAGCTGTGTGAATGGGGTTTTTCCAGTCACGTTCTAGGGCCATTCTCTTGAAGGAATGGAAGGAATGCTGGTGGCAGCCTCCTCTCAATTCCGGGTTCCTGACCCCACAGCCTTGTTAATGTCCTGAGTCAGGAGCCCCCAGATGAGCCAGTTCTTCACTGTTCCAGGGATCGCCCCAAGGCCCAACCTCCGCCTCCCAGGGCCTCCCGCCTTTCCAGTGAGTCTGTAAGCACTCAGTCCCCCGTCTCTTCTTGCTTAAAATAACCTAGACTGGTTTCTGTTTCCTGCACTCAACCCTTATTCACAACAGAAGTCCTGTATCTTTTGAAAATATTAAAAAGTACAGGTGGAGTTATTCCCTCCTATGTTCACTCTCCAAACTCTCAGTCTCCCAACACTCCAGGACGCGTGGCAAGTACTGAAATGTCCGTTTCCTTACCAGGTCTTTGCATTTCTGTTTCAACATCAGGCACCTGGGGAAGGACAGGACACGTCTCTGGAGAAACAGAAATGCAAAGACCTGGTAAGGAAACGGAGAACTAGCTAGTGTAGTGCCAGGGTCCAAACTGGGCTGCAGAGAAGGGAAGAAAGGCAGGGATAAACCAAAGTCAAAAGGCTAAATTAGGTAGATGTGATGGGCCCATCAACCACAAAGCCTGCCTGAGGACACAGTGCCTTAGGGAACCAGGCTCAGCTTAGCAGGGAAAGCTCACACTGTAGAAGGTGGGGCTAAGAAGAGGTGTGAGCGCAGCAGTTCTTTTTATGGGTGTGATTTGACTGAGCACTTCCAGGCTGTGCTTGCACGGGGATTTACTAGTAGTATTTCAGTTAAAGGGAAAGTCAGGAAGCAATGTATGTGGTTCAAAGCCAGCATTTCTCATTTCCATTCCCAACACTGCTGCTGCTGACTGGATGGACAAATGCTGACCTTTTTCCTGTACGTCCTGACTGTCCTACAAAATATCAAGCTTCTCAATAACAAGAGTAGCAGCTACCTTCTACTGAGGACCTACTATGTGCCAGCACTCTACATGCCTCTCATGGAACCTCAGAACCACAGCATCCGGTGGATGGTATTAAACTGATGCAGAATCCCACCACTTGCCCTCTTTGTGGCACTCCCATGCAGTCCAAGCCTCCATCCTGTCTCACCTGAATGCCACATAGCCTCTTGCCTGATATTTCTGTTCCTGCTCTTCCCCTCTCCGCCCTGACCATTCATCACAACTGCCAAGGTGATCCTGTTTATAAACCTTAAGTCACATCATGTCACTCTTTTAGTCAAACCCACCTCCCACCCCTACCCCGAACATGCTTCTCATATTTCCCAGAACAGAAGCCCAAGAATTGTACAATGGTCTGTAAAGTCCTCTGGGATCTGCTTCTCCTTTCCTCTCCCATCACCTCTGCTCCGTCCCCTGGTTCTCTCTGCTCCAGCCACATTGGTCTCCTCGCTGCTCTTCTCACACACCAGATACAACCCTGCCTTAGGACTTTTGCACTGTTGTCCCCTGCACAGAACAGACTTCTTCACCCAGATATCTAAATGGCCCTCTCCCTTCGCCCCTGCAGGTGTTTGCACAAATGCTACCCTATCGGCGAATGCCTCCTCTGATGACCTTGTTTAAAACTGGTCCTAGCACTTAACACTATCTATCTATTTATTTATTTTGTTTACTGTGATTTTCCCTCCTCTAGCTCCACGAGGGTAGCAATTGTTGTGTTCAAGGCTGTATGGTCGCACAGTCAGCACTGAATAAACACCTGTTGAATTTAAAGAAGACGTGAAGAAGCTAAGGAAGGGATTAGGCATCTTGCCCACATCTACACTGGTAGCAAAGAGCAGTTCTGAGGCCACCTCATCCCTTCTGAGTCAGAAGCCCGTCCATGGCGCCCAAAACCCTCCTTCCAATCGCAGGGGCTGTTAAGAGATGCTGCAGGCAGGAGGTTTGAACTGACGTGAGTCTAATGGCTTTCTGTCCTCTTCTCTACCCAGGAGAGGTGCTCACCTTAGACACCCAAGGCCCAATCAACGCTGCTCCCTAACTGGGAAGGGAAGCAGTGGGAGTCCACTTTCTGAAGACTTCCCTTGTCCTTCTTCCAGTCCTTCCTTGAGAGCCCCAGCAGCCAAGCAGCCCACTAGTCCACCTACCGATCTAACCCAAAAAGCTGGGCACAGCCCTCCGGACTGCAGGCACAGCCAGCCACTAACCTGGCGGAGATGGCTTCTGCAAATTAGCTCCCATCAGGCAGACAAGGGGATAAGGTCCGAACCGAGCACTGTGCGCCTGCGGGATGGACGAGAAGAGGAGGGCTCCTGTCGCACTAGGGGTCTGGGAGGGAGGAGGGAGGTTACAGTCCGGGCTGCACAGAAATAGGAACAGCAGCAACCTCCCTACCAGCATCCCTCACCTTGCTGAGTGAAACATGTCTTTGAGTAGGAGGCCCATTAGCTAGAGATTGGCAGTCTTTCCTGTTTCACCCTATTTTGAGACCTCTGTGGTTTTTAAATTAAGTGAGTTAATATAAATAAAGGCTTAGAATAGTACCTGCCACTTGTAAATCTACATTTATATGGGATTAATTGCTATTATTATAATGGGACTTAATTGCTATATTTCCCCCACAACAGCCGAAAGCTCAAAAAGGTTTTTCCAGGTAAGGAATATAAAGATCAATTTTGCTTTAAAAGCTGACTTTTAAAATATTTATCAGCCCAGACTGTTCTAAAAAATCAGTAAGACTAGGCTGTAAGCTTGGTAGAAAAGGATCTGGACTTACTTCTTTCCATATCTCTACTGAGATGTTGAAATGATTATTCTGCAGGATAATTAGCTGGGAAATTTTTATTATGGTTATGTTAATTATGGGAATGTTATATTAGTTAAAATAAAAATACAGTCCTGGACAGTGGGGCTCAGTTGGTTGAGTGTCACCCTATGCACTGAAAGGCCACCAGTTCAATTCCCAGTCAGGGCACACACCCAGGTTGCACGTTTGATCCCTGGTTGGGGTGCGTGCAGGAGGCAACAATCGATGTCTCTCTCACATCAATGTTCTCTCTCTCCCTCTCCCTTCCTCCCTCTCTAAAATCAATAAAAACCTATATATGAAACAAACAAAAATGTTTAAAAATAAACAGGCAGTGTAAATCCCCGACGGGACTACACTGTAGCAGACCTCATGAGAGAGTCACAACCATCTGATAAGCGGTGAGAGAAGTGGAATAAAAAAGAAATTTTAGGGCAAATGTAATTTAATGTTACAAGAATGCAGGACCCCGATGACGGCTAACTAATTAGAACTTTCAGTGGAAACCACAGAAACAACCCAGCAAACCAGGCCCACTAAAAGAAGAGCAATCCCGCCCTAACCGGTTTGGCTCAGAGGATAGAGCGTCGGCCTGCGGACTGAAGGTCCCAGGTTCGATTCCAGTCAAGAGCATGTGCCTTGGTTGAGGGCACATCCCCAGTAGGAGGTGTGCAGGAGGCAGCTGATGGATGTTTCTCTCTCATCGATGTTTCTAACTCTCTATCCCTCTCCCTTCCTCTCTGTAAAAATTCAATATAATATATTAAAAAAAGAAGAAGAAGAGCAATCCTGTGGGTCAGTGATAGGATGGGGCATGTTATCTGCACGCTCAACTCATTGCTTCATTTGTTTTTTTGACGATGACTTCCTTCAGTTGAAGACCCATGGCCACAAAAGACACTAGCACCAACAAAGCTTTTTCAGTGAGAAAGGAACGAAGAAGCATCTTCGTTACAGCGCTAAATATGCAAAGCATCTCCGCCTACTCACTCCAGGGTGAGAAAGGTTATTTCCAAGCATCTCCAAGTGGATGTTGCCCCAAAGCCCCTCCCCAAGTCACTGAAATAAGTACTTGGCTTTAATGCAAAGATACTGCAGATACACAGCTGACAGGCATTTTATGTTTCGTTTCCTTGCAGAGAGATGCCTGTGGGGTAGTGAGGAGGGTGTAAAATGCCTTGCTCTGAATAAGGGGAGCATTCTCTTGGCTGGGGTCCTGCTGAGCTCTTCAAAGGAATGCGTTTCTAAAGAATGTTGTAGTGAACTTTAAAAGTTCCGAGCAACCCGACACTGACGTGTGGGGTGTGGGGTGCAGTATTTTCCAAGAAGACATTTCCCTTTTGAATGCACATGTAATCGAACCCCACTGAGTGGGGCTTAAGCTGTGGAGGGAAGAAGACACAGAAACTTCTTGCTGAAAAGAAGTATTTGTTTTTATAAGCATGGGTCCCTTAAAGGGCAAACACTGGAAATAGTTAGAAACAAGTCTGGTGCTTCTACTAGAGAAAACGATTAGACAGGCCTAAGTCTTGATTTTGTAGGTAGGATTTACGTACTGTGTCAAGAGAAGTCAATCTCGATAAGAAGCATTCGGATGATGATGTGCTTTGCAATCATGATGGGGCGGCGGGGGGAGCTATTCCTAAGAACTGGCCTTAACTACAAGCCCCATCTTATTGCACATTCCCACCAACGTGTCTCTTAGATACGGTAAGAGCTGTGCTTTTCTGGGCTGGAAAAATTATGACTAAGCTGGGTACAGTGTCCTCTTCTGGCTTTGCTAAGTGCATCCCTATTACTTATTCATCCGACTGCCTTGGCCTGAAATAAATTCAGTAGGACCTAATAAATTAAAATACAAGAATCAACAGAAACCTAAACTATGACCCCACAGTCTATTATGAATGCTCAAAGCCACTAAAAGCACTACTGCTCTAACGAGAACAGTAATAACTTGGGTACAGCCATTTGCCAGTTCCAAAGTGCTTTTCATCCTAGATCCCCTTTAATCTCCACGTGGGACCTGGGACATGGTTGTTATGCTATCACCCCTATTACCAGTGAGAATGCAGAAAAATTCAGAGGCTTAACGATGACGCACCTGGTGACAGAGCCAGTACTTTTCCAACTCCAGTCCTCCTCATGTTCAATGCATTTTTTCCTTATTAAAACAGTATCTCATGATATTGCATTTCTCTAACCACGGTATATCCCATTTTCTCTTTTTGGTGCCAGGAACTGCAGGGTAGCATTTCTATCTTGGATACAGCAGGGCAAACAGCCTCTGACTCCTGGCCTTGGGATCTCACGCTGCGTAAGGGGAAGAAAAACAAGAGAGTGGAACCTGGCGGTCTCCCGGGAGGCAGGGGTGTGATATCTAGGGCTCAGACCTGTCCAGTGACAGGGGCCTCTGCTTCTAGCCTCTGGAACTTAAAGTCTGTTCATTGTCTCCTGAAAAACAGACAGTAGAATTTAAATTTCAAAATTCCCGAGGGCAGCCCTAGCCGGTTTAGCTCAGTGGATAGAGCATCGGCCTGAGAACTGAAAGGTCCCAGGTTCAATTCCGGTCAAGGGCACATGCCCGGGTTGTGGGCTTGATCCCCAGTGGGGGACTTGCAAGAGGCAGCAGTTCCATGATTCTCTTTCATCATGGATGTTTCTCTCTCTCTCTCTCTCCCTTCCTCTCTGAAATCAATAAAAAATATATATTAAAAAAAAAAAATTCCCGAGGGCACATCCCTGAAAGGGAAAGTGGGAAAGAGACAGATTTCCTGGGTCTGGTCCCAGATAGCACCGCATCTGCCCACCTCTCGGAGTTTACACATTGACTTCAGTTAGTGTCATGCAGGCTCATTGTAAACAGGGTGCTGGCTGGTGATTTACTCTGCCCTCTGACAGCCCTTACTCCAAGACAACCAAACCTTCTACATAACCCAGACGACCCCACACTCCTTCGTACACAATATTCTCTTCTGTTATTCAACTATTGTCTTCCCAAATGAAACTGCTAAGTACAAAACAAAAACAAAAAACAAAAAAAGCTTACTAATCCCTCTTTTCAGTGTTCCTGAAACCTATCAAACAGCATTTTAGGGCACATACCCAGATTTCAGATTTGATCCCTGGTCGAGGCACATGGGGGAGACAACCAATCAATGTTTCTCACATCCATGTTTCTCTCTCTCCCTCCATCCCTCTTTCTTCCTCCCACTCTAAAATCAATGAAAAACTGCCCTAGCTGGTTTGGCTCAGTGATAGATTGCCGGCCTGTGCACTGAAGGGTCCCAGGTTCGATTCCGGTCAAGGGCACATGCCCAGGTTGTTGGCTCGATCCCCAGTGGGGGGCATGCTGGAGGCAGCCAATCAAAAACAAGATGTGGCGAGTGACTAAAGCCACCTTTCCAGGGATTAACAATCAAGAACATTTACCACCCCAATAAATAAAAAAAATAAAAGAAGAAGAACGTCTACAATCTTCATATATCCACACAAGAACATAGCCACCTGAGCAACCAACAAACCTCATCCTGTATTATTTGCCTGGTCACCAGTGTTAAGAGACATTACCTAAGAGGCCGTACAGTGAACTAACAAATGATCCTTTATAAACAAGGCATTACTCAAACCACCACAAAGGCAAGGAGTCAGATACAAGCCCTCTAGCCCTATCTCCTGTTACTCCCTTTCACTAAATCTGAGCTCCCGCCGCACCGCTAGCTTCTCTCTTCCCCAACAGGGCTTTGCCTCCGGCCCCTGTACTCTCTCCAGACCGGCCCCCCCTTCAGTAGTTCCTGACTATCGAAATCCAGGCTGCATTCGTCTGCTAGGGCTGCCATAACAAATTACTCAGAAAGTTGGCAGCTTAAAACAGAAAATTATTCTCTCACAGTTCGGGAGGCTAGAAGTCCAAAACCAAGGTGTTGGCAGGGCCGAGCTCCCTCTGGATAAATGCAAGGTGCTTGCAAGGCATTAAGCAAAATACAATGTGAACCGTGGATAGCGTGCTTTAGTCGTGTTGTCTACACAGAACATATTTGTTAAACAAAACACAAACCCAACGGACAATGCAGGCCTCATAACCCCTGAGGAGGCCAAACGATCCTAAGAGTTCTGGTCTCCGTTGGTGGGTGTCTGTTCCCTCATCTCCAGCCCTACTCAAGTCCACCCCAAGCCACCAGGTTCCTCATAAAATTCTCATTAAAATGTTTCAAGAGCTCAATAACTTCAAATAGCTTTCGATTTACCATGAGACACAAGGTTACTCCATTCCTGTTCACAGACCTCTAGGCTCCCTATGCCCCCTCCTGCACCCCCATCCCTTGTTCTCTCTCAGTGGCTGTCCAAATCACCCTTAAATGTTACCTGATACACTCCTAAGTTATTCTCTTTCTTAAGGATATTTTTATGTTGATCTGGAATTCTGGGAGACCAAAAAACTAAAAAGATTTAAAACAATGAACTTCTAATAATAAAATTTTAGACACAAGGGAATGAGTAGACGTTTTAAAGAAAATCTTTCCCTTCAGAACACACCGACTGGGGAGCCAGCTTTCTACCTTCTTGAAAGTGAGCCAGCGCTGGCTACAGATATATCCATCCACGGGCAGCTGGCATCCTTAATAATGAACAACTTCCTTCTCTTCTGTCAAGAGCAGAGACAAAGACATGATTCAGGGGCCCTCCAAGTGAATTATCGTCTTTGTTTAAACCGCCCCTCTCGGGCAGAGCTGTCAGCTGCAGCAGCCAGTCCAGGGAAGGATGAGAATTAAAGCAAAGCTGCTGAAGTGCCCAGGCAGCCAACACAAGGGACTCTGCCTCCACTTCATGCCCAGCCCCACGGAACTGAGACTGCTCCAGAGGCGATGCCTGGGCAAGGACAGCCTGCCCTGGACCCGGCACCAGGAGGAAGGCAACATGCTTCTCCTGTGAAAAAGGATGCAAGTCCCTGCCAAGGTTACCATCAGCTCACACCCAACAACAAACCACCCCTGGAACACAATTATAAACTTCAGGTCACACCCATTTGCAAGTCATGAAATAAGTTAGTGGGTCACAAGCAACATTACAAAGAATGAAATAGAATAAAATAGAAAATGTCAAAGTACACTGCATGTATTTTGGGAAACACTTGTTTCACTTGTGTGTGTATATTTATATTTGTACTAGAGGCCTGGTGCACAAAATTTATGCACTGGTGGGGGGTTGTCCCTCAGCCTGGCCTGCACCCTCTTGCAATCCAGGACTGCTGGCTCCTAACTGCTCATCTGCCTGCCTGCTTGATCGCCCCTAACCACTCTGCTCGCCTGCCTGATCGCCCCTAACCACTCTGCCTGCCTGCCTGACTGATCGCCCCTAACCACTTGCCTACCTGCCTGATCATCCCTAACCACTCTGCCTGCCTAATTGCCCCTAACTGCTAGCCTGCCTGCCTGTCTGATCGCCCCTAACCACTTTGCCTGCCTGCCTGATTGCCCCTAACTGCTTGCCTGCCTGCTTGATCGCCCCTAACCGCCTCTGCCTCAGCCCTCACTGCTGTGGCTTCGTCCAGAAGGACATCCAGAAGGTCGTTTGGTTGTCCGGTCTAATTAGCATATTACACTTTTATTAGTACATACTGGGTTACATCATAAAACGCATTTATTACTGTGGGTCACAAACCAAAGTGTGAAAGCCACTGTTCTTGAGCAAAAATGAAACAAGTGTTCAATTCAAAGACATAATCAAAAGATTACCTACATTTCTTTTTTAAATGCCAATAATTATCAAACAGTACCTTGGACAGTGTCAACCACGTCAGTCTTTCCTAAGCATAGTTCTGGGGTCCTAAGATGTATTTTTAGAGATATGAGAATTTGTACATTTTGTATTCTCAATGAGAATCTAAATGGAATATATTTTGAATCATCTAGATGTCTCCCTCATAATTGTGTTAGGTCGTGTGGTTTAAATGTTCACATTGGCATTTGTGTTTATAATCAAACTAGAGGCCCGGTGCACGAATTCGTACATGGGTGTGGTCCCTCTGGGTGGCCTGCAGGGATAGGCCAAAACCCAGTCCAACGCTGCCTGCAGCTCCTACCTGCCGCTCCCACTCATCCCAGCCCCACTGTGCCTACCGCGGGCTCGTACCCAATCAGTCCCGATCGAGAGAGGCTCACGCTATTGCAGCAGCACTCACCAGCCATGAGCCCTGCATCTGGTGCCCTCCCAAGGGGAGTGGCCTGTGGGATCGGGCTGAAACCGGCTCTCCGACCTCCCCCGAGGGGTCCCAGATTGTGAGAGGGCGCAGGCCAGGCTGAAGGACCCCACTGGTGCACGATGGCCAGGGAGGGACTGCGGGAGGGCTCCAGGGCATGTCTGGCCCATCTTGCTCAATCCCGATCGGCCAGACTGAGCATCTGCCCTACCAGTTAGAGCATCTGCCCCCTGGTGATCAGTGCACATCATAGCGACTGGTCAACCAGTTGACTGTCTGCACCCTGGTGGTCAGTGTACATCATAGCGAGCGGTTGAGCAGCTTAGCCTATCATTAGCATATTATGCTTTGATTGGTTGTTCGGTTGTTCTGCCATTTGGTCTATTTGCATATTACCCTTTTATTATATAAGATGGAGGTGGGTGGACTGCTGAGAACAAAATAGAAGCAGGCTTCCTCTAATATCACTGCACCAGATATACATAAAGGCCAGGTAGGCTGTACAAAGGGATCTCAGTCATCCAAACAGAGATGGGGTGGAGGTTGAGTCATCACACAACAATTGGTAGCATGACATGCCAAACAAGGCACCTGGACCAAGCACTCACTACCAAGTCAGGCAGCACAGGGTGCACTACGGATCCCGTCTTTGTAAATACCAGTTTGCAACAACTTCTTCATGCTAAATGTAAAAATGCAATGAAATAAGTAATTTTCACATATCACAGAACAAAGGGACTAACTTAATGTTCTACAAATTATATATAATTCCGTATACATTTCCTGTCATGTTACTGTAGGTAATTATTTTCTTTCCAGTATGTCTAGAGGTTAAATGGGGCTGGGGGGAAAAGAGCACTTATGAGTTACACATTCACATATTTTCGCACAAAAAATTTTCTATCAATGGAGAGAAGCTGGAGCATAGAAAATACCAGTGGCAGGCTGAAAACGGTTTGGCTCAGTGGATAGAGCGTCGGCCTGCGGACTCAAGGGTCCCAGGTTCGATTCCGGTCAAGGGCATGTACCTTGGTTGCGGGCACATCCCCAGTAGGGGGTGTGCAAGAGGCAGCTGATTGATGTTTCTCTCTCATCGATGTTTCTAACTCTCTATCCCTTTCTCTTCCTCTCTGTAAAAAATCAATAAAATATATAAAAAAAAAAAAAGAAAGAAAATACCAGTGGCAGGTGATCCTCCTTGTTTTTTATTTGACTACTAGAGGCCTGGTGCATGAATTTGTGCACAGGTGGGGTCCGGCCAGCCTGCCCCGAGGGAGCCTATTGGGGCCAGGCTGGCAGGGGGCAGGAGACACAGAAGGGTGGCCAGCCCCATTCCCGATAGGGGAGGCGATCAGGGGAGGGTCCGGACCCAAAGGAGGGGCTGCGGGAAGTTGGAGGGGGCTGATCAGGGCCCTGATCGGGTGGTTGGCTGCTGCAGTGTGCATCATAGCGACCAGTTGTTCCAGCATTCTGGATGCTTGGCTTTTATATATATAGATGGAATGCTTTATTGAATTTGTCTTATGGCTCATTGATTTCCTTAATTATACTTGCCCTAAAGCAATATTAACTGAGTGTATATTCCCAATTATTGGAAAAGGGAGGTCTTAGAGCAATGGGACATTCAAAGGAGGGCCAAGCTGAATTTTTTAATTCAGCTAAAAGTTGGTAGAAGTACATACCAAGACAAGCTTCCTGGAAAGAAATTCAGCAATATGTTTCCAAAGCCTCAAATTGTTGCGTGCTCTTTGACCCAGAAATTCCTCTTTTAGTAACTGATGTGAAAGTAATTACTCAGGATGTCAGAAAGGAATTAGTTGCAAGAATGTCTAATACCAGGGGATTGGTTAGCAGAGATGGTATAGTCATATAAGGATGCTGAAGTTGATAAGATAATGATATCTCAGATACTTATGCAAGCCTCTATTCTAAGCACTCGACATCCATTATCTCATTTAATTCTCCAAGTACCCCAATATAGTATTATTATTATTCTCCCAATTTTTCAAGAGTAGGACAAATTAAATAATTTGCCCAGCTAATTAGAGGCAGGGATGAGGTATAAAACCAGAATCTGATGCTAGAGTTTGTGCTCTTCCCCTCAATGGATCACCAGTAGTCATGTAAAACTACGTAATATCTATTTTATAGAAACATGTTCATGAGATAGTATACAAAGCAAGTTATAGAACATACACTGTAGCTCTAACTGGTTTGGCTCGGTGGATAAAGCGTCGGCCTGTGGACTGAAAGGTCCCAGGTTCGATTCCGGTCAAAAGTATATACCTTGTTTGAGGGCACATCCCCAGTAGGAGGTGTGCAGGAGGCAGCTGGTCGATGTTTCTCTCTCATGGATGTTTCTAATTCTCTATCCCTCTCCTTCCTCTCTGTAAAAAAAGCAATAAAAAATATATTTTTAAAAAATCAGTTAAAACATACACTGTAGCCCAGCCAATGTGGCTCAGTGCTTGAGCATTTACCTATGAACCAGGAGGTCACAGTTCGATTCCCAGTCAGGGCACATGACTGGGTTGTGAGCTTGATCAGTGTGCAGGAGGCAGCTGATCAATGATTCTCTCTCATCACTGATGTTTCTATCTCTTTCTCCCTCTTCCTTTTTCTCTGAAATCAATAAAAATATATTTTAAAACAAACAAACAAACAAAAAAACCCATACACTATAACCTCACTTTTGTAAAAATTTTAAGACTGGCAGGATATATGTCAAAATGTAGTGATTACTGATACTTTTTCTTAATTATTTGAAATTTCTTTAATAAATAAATAATTTTTGTAATTAAAAACAACACATCAATTAAAAATATGTCCCAGGTAAGCTTACACTCTAGTTATTAAGCGTTACATAGTTGTACAACATCACAGCAAATTCTGGTAAGATTTAATAGCTCACCTCTCTATTGCTTTCTAGCAAAAGATAATCCTGAGAGAAGCTTTCTTGTGGGACTTTGATTGAATAGCACTTCACTGTCAAATAAAAAGTAGTTTAATCACACCAAACTCTGTAAGAATTCAGACTGCCCAGAGTCTTTCTTCCAGCCCAACTCCCTTTCCATCTCATCAAAGCCTCTGGCCTGTGACAGCAGGTGGGTGGATGTGCCGGGCAGCACCTGCCTGCACAATGACCCCCTTCCCGACAGACAGACAGACACGTCCCAGCCACAGAGCAGGTCTCAGCCGATGAGACAGCTGCTGAGGCAGCCGCCGGCCGTTTTCTACAGCGGAAAAGTTCAGGCCTGGAGGCCAGGCTTGTGGCCACAGTGAACCCACTTCTTCCCTTTGAGGGAAGGAGGACATGAAGGAAAATCCAAAGCCAAGCACGAAACCCACCCTGGGCTCTGCACCTCCTCTGGAACAGGAGCAGCGAGTTCCTGTGCCCAGAGCCGGGAATGGCCCCAGCAATAAAGCTCTGAATCCAAGGGGTCGATTCATGAGTGTCCTCACCAGATGTGACTTCGCACCCAGAAAGGCCGAGTTTAATGCGAAACGTGAGATACAGACGCTAAGTGCAATAGTTCAACATCACTTTAGAAGCTTTCGATGCCCACTTATAAGCTTGGGAGAAATAGGGAAGAACCACAGTGGTCATCTGGTCCAGTGTTTCTCAGTGGGAATGCCATTGGCATTTGGAGTGGGCCAACTATTCACTGGCCGGGTGGCATGTCAAGGTTTCCTGTAGAAATCTTGTCCCCATACACTGTGACAACGGAAAATGTTTCCCCTCAACATGTCCAAGAGCCCCTGGTGGGACACTGCCTCCCCTGGTGAAAAACCACTGAAGTCCATCACTGAGGCCCGGAGAACTAGTCAGTCATTTGTCAAGGCCACCGAGGTAGCCAGAGGAGGATGCCATGGCTCATAACACTTAGCTCTGTGCTCGTCCCCCTGCACCAAGCTCCCCTAATTATGCTCATTAGAGCAAGAGACACTTAAAAGTTAAGAACAGAGTTCACACTTAATGACAGGATTTATGGCGTCTGGGTCTAAGAGTGATTGTATAAACTTATTTTTTTTTCAATCTCATTATGGGTATTCTGGTATAAAAACAATTCTATTACTATAATTACTTTAAAAGAGCAAAAAAAAAGTGTCTGATCGAGCAACCACCAATCCATATTCAAAGCTTCAGGATGCACTACGTACTGAATTCATACTGCAAAGAGTTTCTTTGAGGGGAGAGAGAGGGGAAGGGGAGCAGGTTAGAGGAGGGGAAGGAAAGAGATCTGGAGCCATTTGCATTTTATTAAGAAAATGTTTTCCTAAAAGCACCGTCTCTATAAGCAGTCAGGGAAGTGAGTCAGTCCTACATAAAGCCTTTAACTTCAAGATTTTTTGACATCAAGATTTTCCTCTGAATGTGAAATCTGAATTTAGTTTTTAAAATAATTCCTTGCTAGTTCTTAAAGAGCTTGTAACAAAATCAGTCCAAAGCATGACATCTACCCTCACCATGCGGGAAGAGCACCACATATTTTACAAGTCCCACGTTAATCTGAGGACACTAGCACCACGTGAGCTCTCCACTGAAGTTTCAGAGGAGACTTCGGCATAACCATTTCTTGGTAATAGTTTATTCATGATTCTTCTAATGGTGAATAATTTTTCCTTCAGTTCTCTAACTTGTAAAAGCACAAAGAGATACTTTTATGAGTTACAATTTATCATCCCTACAAGGTAAAGGAAGGAGAAGGGAAGGGAAGGAATGTTAGAGATAGGAAAAAAGATAGGGAGGGGAGAGAAAGAGAGGGAGGGAGAGGGACAGACAGAATAGGACTGCAGAAAACACAGTGCCAAAAATAAAATTAATCTACAGAAATTTCAGGTAAAATTCAAAAAGCACTTTGAACCTAGCATCAAATCTTGTATAGGTGGGCAAATCACATCAAGTCACAGTAACAATTACTTAGTAGTATTCTTTTTCATTTCTAACAATGAAAACCCTTTCAGGGCCTAAATCCACCTCCAAGACAGAGTGTGTTCCAAAGAGACCACTCCCACTGCATGTGGCTGGGAGAACCTTCCAGTCCACAGTCACAGTCCCAAACAGAACCGCCTTACAACAGAGCTGATAAGGGGACTTACCTCTGCAGCCAGGACGCTGAGGGCCTCACAAAGACAAACCCTGGGCCTTTGTGTGGTTGGTGGGAAGGCGAGGGGGTCTGCGGGGTATCAGCCTCAGCTCCTCCACCATTTACATGTCAATGGTCAAACCAAAGCTCCTCAGACCCGGACCGCGCAGGCGCGCCTGGAGCAGCCAGGTCCAGTGTTTTGTGCTTCTCCCTTCTCCCTTCTCCTTTCTTCTCCCTTCTCCCTTCTCCCTTCTCCCTCTCCCTTCTCCCCGGACTCAGCCTTGAATCTGCTGGCTGCCAGCAGGTACTTGGCAAACCTCGTTATGAGGGATTTGTCACCCTCTTCAAGCCCTGAGCCTGGGTAAATACGTCAGTAGTCGGCAGGCAGTCTTTTCAAATTATCAGAGGACACCAGGCTGGGAGAGATGAATGCTTTAGATAAGATGGACAGAGTCAGAATTCCAAATGTGATCTGGGTTGAAAAAATGTGCTGAAAGGGAAAAGATTTCAGAAGAATAGATGCTCCATCTTTCACTTAAGATCAACTCTGGTGGGGGGGCGGGGGGTTGTTTGTAAACTAACACAAGAACAGACCTAATTTTAGGATCCATGATCAGAAAGCCAGTATTATGAACAAGGGGGGATGGGTTGGGGCTGGGGTAAGGGAGGCTCGATGGTCTGCATACTATTCTACAGAGAAGAGTGGGTAACCAGGACAGCAACAATTCTAAGAATCCTGTCTGATGAAAAGGAAATGACTTGAGCAGGGTGGGGCAAGGGGTGGCCATCCTCAATACACGAGGGTACAAAGAGTAGATATATTCTGGGGGCTCCAGACAGCTGAACAAAGGTTTGTTGGCTGGGTGGAAAACGCATCTGCATAAGCTCAGAGAATTTTCTAACAATGAAAAGCTCTGGCCGCGTGAGTCAGGGAGTGGGCAAGGGAGCGGTCCAGTCCTGCAGGGCCCTGGACCGGGAACTTCCTGGTCTTGCCTGGACGCCAGCTGGGCTTCAGTGACCGACCTCCTTAGCATCTGAGGGGAGAAGACCGTCTTGAGTACAGAGTCTCATGGCTTTAGAGCCGGCAACAAAATGACTGTAAAATAAAAACAGGGATTTTAAAAGTCACATAATCTGTGTAATGTAGAAAGACTGACTGATATTGGGATGAGGCCACTCTCACAATGCTCAAAAACAGTCCAAGCATTAGTCATTTCTGAAATTATATAATGCAGGCCCATGACCCATGAATTACGGTTTGAAAATGGCAAGGCTGGCTCCCTGGATCCCATTCCCTTAAATTCCTTTTCCTTGTTCAATTTCTCATAAAGCTATTGATATAAAATGGATCACTTCCAGCACTTACATTTACAAAGTGTTTTATGCTCAGTTGAATTTTATGAATATTTCATAGAGCAGAATCTCACTGCTGGTCTAGGACCCAGAAGCAGCGGAAAGGAGGGAGGTCCTCGGAGGTGCCGTCCCAATGTCTGCAGGGGCCTGGGTGACCCTCCAGTTTCCACCTTACAAAGGACAACTTTTTCGTCCTCTAAAAAGTTTATCTTTCTTCCTATGTGGTGAAAGAATCATGACATTTGCTTCGACCCACACTGCCCCTGGCACTGTTCTGGGTACGAAGACTACTTGAATGTGGCTTCATGGAGCTTCCTCATGGAGTAGAAGATACCACCACCACCTAGGCACTTAATGACTTTATTATAAAATAGCTATCAACATGCTTATTTTTCTAAAGTCAGCAAGGGAAATGCAAAAGATAGGTGCATATAAAACTTCGGTAATTACTGATAAATTATATCCAAATACACTGAGTGGTCAGATTATTATGATCTCTGAACATATAATAATCTGGCCACTCAGTGTGTGTGTGTATGTGTATATGTATATCTATATCTATCTATCTATCTATCTATCTATCTATCTATCTATATTAGAGGCCCAGTGCATGAATTCGTGCATGGGTGGGGCCCGGCCAGCCTGGCCAGGGGGAGGAGACATGGGTGGTTGGCTGGCCTGCCTGCTGGTCAAACTCCTGGTCAAGGGGACAATTTGCACATTAGCCTTTTATTATATAGGTCAGTGATGGGCAACCTTTTGAGCTTGGTGTGTCAAACTTCGCCAAAAAACTGAGCATAACTCGGGTAGTGTCTCACTTTGAGGAAAAAACATTATTTCACAAATGTTTCATCCTCAGGAGCAGCAAATGTTTCATCCTCGGCATGCAGCCGCCTCAGCGGCCACGTGTCATCAGAAATGGCTACGTGTGTCAGTGCTGACACGCGTGTCATAGGTTCGCCATCACTAATATAGGATATACACTGAGTGGCCAGATTATTATGCGTTCAGAGATCATAATAATCTGGCCACTCAGTGTAGATGTTACCAACTTGTACTCCCACCAACATCCATTGGGAGTGCCCATTTTCCTACCTGTTCACCAACATGGACTTAATCAGTCTTTTTGTGATTTTATCTCTGAGAACTTGCTTTTTAAAAAAATAACATTGCCCTAGCTGGTTTGCCTCAGTGGATAGAGCATTGGCCACGGACTGAAGGGTCCAGGGTTCGATCAAGGGCACATACCTGGGTTGTAGGCTCAATCCCCTGCCTTGGTCAGGGGACATCAGGGAGGTAACAAGTTGATGTGTCTCTCTCACATCGATGTTTCTCTCTCTCTGTCTTTCCCCCTCCCTTCCTCTCTCTCTAAAAATCAATGGGAAAAATATTCTCAGGTGAGGATTAACCAACATTTCCTCTTTTGAAGACTGAACCTTTCCTAGGAAGTAAAGTGTGGTTTGTATCATTTGGGATGGAAGAACCCCTCCTCCGTTGGTTCCTCCCTCCATTGGGAAAAATCTGCTTAAAGGGCATTGTACCATCAGAGTCACTAATACAGTCAATATGCTGCCAACAGAAGTGGGATTTAGAGTCTAGGAGAGTGGAGAGATTACAGAAGTCATTTTGAAAAAAGCATGGGATAGAAGAAATAGCTCACTTGGAAGGCTGATCTTTTGGGACAATTACATTTCAGACAGACAATGACCTAAGAGAGTATAAAAAGACTCCGATGCGCACATCTGCTAGTTAGAAACCAGCACAGAAATTGTGTGGGCAAGACTCTGATGGTACAATGCCCTTTAAGCAGTTTTTGGTTTTTTTTCCCAACGGAGGAAGGAACCAGAGGAGGAGGGGTTCTTCCATCCCAAATGATACAAACCACACTTTACTTCCTAGGAAAGGTCCAGTCCTCAAAAGAGGCAAATGTTGAGCTGTTTTAAAACATCCCAAAGGATATAAGACTATAATAAAACAAACTGATTTGTTAATAAAATTCACTTGATTATTAACTGGAATGTAAGTCATCATTTCTGAAAAACCATTTGACCTTTTTAAGACTATAATTTTATTTCTAACTACCACTAAGGTAAGATTTCTAATCATGAAAAAAGCTTTATGCAAAAATATATACTCCATGGTATCTATATATATAATCTATATATATAAAAGGCTAATATGCAAAGTGTCCCCTCAGGAGTTCGACCGGGAGACCAGGAGTTCGATCGCTCACTATGACGTGTGCTGACCACCAGGGGTTGGCGCGGAATGAAGGAAGGCCCTGACCAGCAGCCGGAAGGCCCCGATCGACCCTGATCGCCAGCCAGGCCTAGGGACCCTACCCATGCACAAATTTTGTGCACCAGGCCTCTAGTTATCTATAATAGCAAAACAGTGGAAACAGAAAAAGGAGACTTCTACCCAATAAAAGAGGATGAGTCAATAAACCAGAAAAACCTCCATCTCGCAGAACATTACACTGCCTTCAAAATGATATTTCAAGGTTCACATGCTTGTCTCAGTAATGCATTACTGGGAAACTATTTTTTAAAAATCCTCACCAATGATATGTTTTATTGATTTTTTTTTTCGAGAGAGAGTGAGAGAGAAAGGGAAAGAGAAAGAGAGAGAAACATCAACCAGTTGCCTCCCATATGCACCTGACCGGGAACTGAACCTGCAACCTTTTGGTATATGGGACACCGTTCCAACCAATTGAGCCACTGAGCCAGGGCTCAGGAAATCTACTTTAAAGAAATAATCCAAAAACACAGGAAACTTATGTTTGAACAAATAGAAAAAGATAAAAAAAATATGAACAATAAAATGACAACAAATACATATCTACCAACAATTGAATCTAAAAATCAAAATAAATGAGCAAGAAAGCTAATGGACAAAATAAACTGATGAACAAAATAGATCCAGAGACATAAAAGCATGGAATAGACTGTTGAATCTCAGAGGGAAGGCAGGTGGCTGGGGGGGAGAGATTAACCAAAGAACTTATATGCATACATGCATAACCCATGGATACAGACAATAGTGTGGTGAAGGCCTGAGGGGAGAGGTCAATGGGGGAAAAGTAAGGGGGACATCTGTAATAGTTTCAACAATAAAGATGAAATTTTAAAAAAAGAATATGCAGTTTAAGTATTTGGCTATATATTAAATACTCAATATTAAGGACTAAATTAGCAAATTATGGTAAATAACAAAGTACAACATTATACAGCTTTTAAATGACCATTATGAAAGATATGTAGAAACAGGAAACAGCTTATGAGACTGTTCAGTGGAAAAAGTAAAATATGAAAATACACTAACTATAACTGGTAAAATATATACATATGTAGATGATAATTTGCAAAAATAAGTTATTAACCTTTTGCACTCGGATGTCGAGTGTGACTCGACACGGTTAGCATTAGAATAAAGGAATCGAGAAAAAAGCAAGCGAGTGCAAAGGGTTAAGAGTAGAATTATGCATTATTTTAAAAGATTCTTTAATATAACTATACAGCATTTTCATTTTTAAAGTCTATGGCCCAGGCCCTGAACAGTGGTTAGAGCATCAGCCCACAGATAGAAAGGTCATGGGTTTGATTCCTGGTCAAGGACATGTACCTGGGTTGCAGGTTCAATTTCTGGCCCTGGTAGGGTTGCATGCAGGAAGCAACCTCTCTCACATCCAGGTTTCTTTCTCCCTCTCTCTCTCTTTCTCTCTCACTCTCTCTCCCTCTTCCTCTTCCACTCTCTAAAATTCAACGGAGCCCTAGCCAGTTGGGCTCAGTGGATAGAGTGTCAGCCTACAGATTGAATGGTCCCGGGTTCGATTCCAGTCAAGGGCACATGCCTGGGTTGTGGGCTCGATGGAGGTGTGCAGGAGGCAGCCAATCAATGATTTATGATCATTAATGTTTCTATCTCTCTCTCCATTAATGTTTCTATCTCTCTCTCCCTCTCCCTTCCTCTTTGAACTCAATAAAAATATATCTATAACTAGTAGCCCGTTTGCACGAAAATTCGTGCAATAGACCTTCATTCACCTGGCTGCCTGCACCAGTTTTCTGCCGGCACCAGGGACCCAGGCCTTGGCTGTGGCCACCGCCTTCTACCTTCTTTCAGGGTCCCGGCTTGGCCCTGGGCGGTGGCCTTGGGCTCGGCTGCACCAGCATCCCTGCGACCCAATCGGAGGAGCGAGCCGACCCCCCAGGTCGGCTCGCTCCTACGATCGGAGCAGGCACCCCGCTGGCGCCCAAGGCCCGGAAAGCCCTGGGCGGCTTTCTGGGCCTTGGGCTCCGCCACACCCCAGCGTCCCTGCAATGGTTTCCTGGTGGGCGTGGTTTATGGGCGTGGCTTGGTTGGTGGGCATGGCTTGGGCGTAGCGAAGGTGTGGTCAATTTGCATATTTGTCTATTATAAGGTAAGATAATAAAAGTATAATATGCTAATTAGACCGGACAGCTGAACAACCTTCTGGATGTCCTTCTGGACAAAGCCACGGCAGTGGAGGCCAAGGCAGAGGCGATAAGGGGCGATCAGACAGGCAGGCGAGCAGTTAGGGGCAATCAGGCAGATAAGCAGTTAGGGGCAATGAGGCAGACAGGCAGAGTGGTTAGGGGCGTTCAGGCAGGCAGGCGAACAGTTAGGGGCGATGAGGCAGGCAGGCAGAGTGGTTAGGGCAATCAGGCAGGCAGGCAAGTGGTTAGGGGTCATGAGGTAGGCAGGCAGAAAGAGTGGTTAGGGGCAATCAGGCAGGAAGGCAAGCAAGCGGTTAGGAGCCAGCGGTTCCGGATTGCAAAAGGGTGCAGGCCGGGCTGAGTGACCCCCCCAACCCTCCCCCTCCTCCCCCGTGCATGATTTTTGTGCTCCGGGCCTCTAGTTAAAAAAATAAAATTCAATGAAAGAAAAAATAGCCTTAGGTGAGGATTCAAAATAAATAAATAAAAGTCTATGCAAATGTTCTTTTCCAAGAATATCTATACACTGTTTTACCCTATCTAAAGCTTATAACCATTCCAAGAATCAACTTCTTGAGTACAAACAGTCTGGCTCCCCACAACCACCCTGCAGTACTTCACTCCAACTCCTCGGATAGTTTCAGTTTCACTGTTAGTGAGGTGCGCAGGGACACAACCTTCCTGGAGGACAGTCTGGCAGTACCTAATACTCTATAAATGTCCACCCCTTTGAGCATTTCCCACCTGGGAATCTGTCCCACAAAAACAATTCCACACATATGCAAATGTAAAGGTAACAAGAACGAACAACGCGTCTACTTAGGGGTGGCCTCCTCTGGGAGGGGCGGTTTCATTTTAAAAAGCTCCAGAGAGAGAGACCTGGCGTGAAAACCCCATGCAGCTTTGATTTGTTGCCCAGTTTACTATTTCCTTTGATGTCTTTATTTCTGGCAACTGACCAGAAACAAGGGTGCTGATTCAACTCTCCATGTGTTGAATCCAATCACATGCATGCCAGTACAGATGCTAACATACAGAGCCAACTGAAATAAACACGTTTTAGATCGTTCTCTCTTTTGCTCCCAGCTTCACAAACAGAATTTAGAATGTGGCAACTCATTTTGAAAACAGTCATGGAATGAGAGCCATATGCGCACAGCTCCCAAATTGGTGCTTCAATTGAGGGTCAGTTTCCTTAAAAAGTTGTGCCTCCATGCATCTATTCATGTTTACCTAGAGAGGCTTGGGATTGTTGCTTTTTGACAATTTGTAAATGAGACAGTTATCTGATTTTGCATGGTCTCTCTTTATGGTTCACTCAAAGTACAAAAATTCTGACCAGGTCAACAATACAGGGTAAGTCAGACCTCCTCACTGTAGGCTGTCATGGAGCCAGAGGAAAAGCACAAATAACCTCAAGCCAAATAAACACTTTAGTGGACACATCTCATATTTAAAAAAAGAGAGAGAGAGAGAAATCTACAAGTTATTAATACTAGAGTTCCTCAGATGAAAACATCCTTGTGCACGCTGATGATATCTGATTGTGGACCACCGTCCATTCCGTGTCCCTATTTCAAGCGAATGATAGCGTTAGAGATGTGGAGAAAACAGAAGTTGGGAGAGTTGTGCAGTGTCACACTGTGGGCTCCTTGGAGAAGCGTGGCACATCTGTGCCACCTCTGGCACCCCCTTTGTCTCCTGCATTCCAAACGACAAGTTGTCCATTTGGAGCCTGGAGTTTCACAGTTAACTGGACTGACAGTTGTTTAAGAAAACAGAACGTTGAAAAAACACCCACACCAGTAATATGAGGTGTTACTTTACCAATAACATTACTGCACTTGATTAACCAACACTACACATTTGGCACACAGACATTTTCTGGTGAGACTTAACCCTGGGCAGCCTCTGGAAGGATAAGAATAACGATGAGATTTAAAACGGGGAGAAAAACCAATAAGCTACACTAGTGGCCAGATTATTATGATCTCTGAACGCTAATAATCTGGCCACTCAGAGTGTGTGTGTGTGTGTGTGTATTAGAGGCCTGGTGCATGAATTCGTGCATGGGTGGGGTCCGGCTAGCCTGGCCAGGGGGAGGGGACATGGGTGGTTGGCCGGCCTGCCTGCTGGTCGAACTCCTGGTCGAGGGGACAATTTGCATATTAGCCTTTTATTATATAGGATATACACTGAGTGGCCAGATTATTATGTGTTCAGAGATCATCATAATCTGGCCACTCAGTGTATATCTTTAAAGTAATGTTTTAAAAGATGTTACAAACACCCTTTTTAATAAATTCTCTAGACCTACAGCAATGATTACAGAAATAAAGGCATAGGCCAGGGAGGAAAAACTTACAACATGCATAAGCTTGAAATTTAGGATGCCAGGTTAGGAAAAAATCCAGTTATGTCTTATTTAAAGAAACTATTAAATACAAAGAAGAACAAGCAGTGCACGACGACAACACAGAGCACAGGCAGCGACTCTGGGGACGGATGGGAGGTCAGGGAGCAGGCAGTGGCCTCTCTTCCTAGGGCTTTTCCTCGCCAGCGGTGAGCCAGGAACCTTCTCAAAGGGCGGAAGCAGATACACAGCAAGTTGGCCTGAGCCAGCAGACTTGGGGCAGAGGACTGAAGGACCTTCTCTGCTCTTCGGAGGTAGACCACGAGGCACGCAGCATCAAACACCACCACTCACCATGGCTGGCAGAGGAAGCCTCCCACGGCTCAGCCAAAGAGAAGCCAGCAGATGGGAGACCTGTCAGACCCTGTGATGGTGGCAACACAGCCCGCACTTCAAAACCTGAAGCCAGGGTGTATCAGCACCCATCACTCTGAGGTTTTCTAGAAGAATGCACAGGCGATGCATTCACACACCAGGCACAGGATATCCTGGAGGGGGTCCGGCAAAGGACCTAGAACGTTTTTGACAGGTACACAGAGGAGCAGAAATATTGCCAAAGACAAGGGAAGACCTGGGAAGCGCAGACCTCCAGTTCCCCTCGCTCCTCTGTGGGTCTTCTTCACCCTTGGGCACCTACCATGAATTCACTACCTCTGGGCAGAATCACGGTTACCTAGAATTCGACCGTATGAGGTTGTTCTGGAACTTTAGTAAATATGTACATATACATGTATGCATTTATATTTATGCATGTGGAGATGGGAGGGAGGAAGGAAGGGCTGCAGGGGGAGAAGGATATTCCGCATTTGGAAAAAACACGCGGAACGACATGACCTCTTAGCTAATCCATTATCTACGGGATCCTCTGCAAACTTCCATACATTAATTTGAAAGGAAAGTCTTCCATGAAGCTAGTCCAAATAGGCACTGTGTTCTGTGCAATAGCCTCTCTTGGGTGAAACTAATTTTACTACAAGAAAGTTCCTATAAAAACTAATTGACAAAGGAAAGAATTGAGATTTATCGTATTGAAAACTGTAACACTAGTAAGCCAAACAGTACATGAGATAAAATTTCTCTTTACATTTCAACTAATAAAGAAGGAATGATACAAAGTATCCATTCAGCAATACCGAATGGTTTGATGGCTCCAGACATTAAACATCAATGGCTGCTAATAAAGAGAAACAACCAGACAGGACATGCCTCCTGAGGAAGGAACACACCACCATTTACGAAGTAGCCATGTCAAAATAAACTGAGCCTGAACGTGACCAAGCTTTGGGGCCCAACTGCCAATTTACAAGAAATACTGAGGACATAAAAACATGTTAAATGACACCACAAGGATACAGCCAGCAAATCCAAACAATGTAAAGCTCTACAGGACAGAGAACCTGGTTTCATCAAAAAAGCTCACAAAGGCCCTGGCTGGTTTGGCTCAGTGGATGGAGCATCGGCCTGAGGACTAAAGGGTCCCGGGTTCGATTCTGGTCAAGGGCACATGCCTGGGTTGCGGGCTCCGTCCCCAGTGGGGGGTGTGTGGGAGGCAGATGACCAATGATTCTTTCATCATTGATGTTTCTCTCTCTCTTCCTCTCCCTTCCTCTCTGAAATCAATAATAATATATTAAAAAAAAAAAAAGCTCACAAGGAAAGAGAGATAAAAAGAAATTTAAGAATCATAGTGACGAATCCAATAGGTGGATGTTATTTGGATCCTTATTCAAAATAAAATATTTCAAATTCTTATGGATATTGGAAATTTGAATACTGGCTATATTTGATGTTATTAAAAAATTGTTATTTTTCAAATGTGATAAATGGGTAGTGTGGTGATTTTAATAAGTCCTTATCTTTTAGAGCTACACACTGAAATATTTAAAGATAAAATAATGCAATGCCTGTGATGCACTTTAAAATAATATGGGAGGAGGCTCCAGGTCCAGATGGCGCTGCTGGAAGCCATGTTTGGCCACGGAGGATCTCGAATCCCATACATCGAGCAAGTGAGCAGAACCATGCTCGAGCTGAAGGTTCTGGAATCCTCGAACCTCACCGAGGTCGTGGTTTACGGCAACTACTTGTACAAACTCGGAACCAAGTGGATGCTCCAGTCCATGGCCGAGAGGCACCGCCTGAGGCAGGAGCGAGGGATGCTCAAACTTGAGGAGCCATGAATGCCCTCGAGCTAGGCCTTTAGCTGAAGTGAAGCCGGTCTGCAACCAACGCACCGGGGACCAGGATGTGGACAGGAGGCTGTGGCCAGATCTGGAGGGGGTCTGCTCCCCACGTAACAAGGGAAAACAGCTTGCTGTGGATTTTTGCATTTGCCTCCTGATGTAACTTTTTCCTAAGGTTGCTAATTAAAGAATAAAATGTTAAACAGGCCAAAACCGGTTTGGCTCAGTGGATAGAGCGTCAGCCTGCGGACTGGGGGGTCCCAGGTTCGATTCCGGTCAAGGGCACGTACTTTGGTTGCGGGCACATCCCCAGTGGGGGGTGTGCAGGAGGCAGCTGATCGATGTTTCTCTCTCATCGATGTTTCTAGCTCTCTATTCCTCTCCCTTCCTCTCTGTAAAAAATCAATAAAATATATTAAAAAAAAATGTTAAACAGTTCCTCGAAAAAATAAATAAGTAAAATAATATGGAAGAAGGGAGTGTTTGGGAGGTAGGTGAAATAAAATTGACCATTAGTTGAAACTGGGTTATAGGTACAACAAGAGGGTTCATTATATATGCTATTTGATCTACTTTCATTTCTGTTTTAAAATTTTCATAATAAAAGGGTGCTTTTTGTCCTGGCCAGTGTGGCTCAGTTGGCTGGGGCATCATCCCATACACCAAAGGGTGGCGGGTTCAATTTCCGGTCAGGGCACATACCCAGGTTGCAGGTTCGATCCCCCATCAGGGTGAGTATGGGAGGCAGCTGATCGATGTTTCTCTCCCAGATCAATGTTCCTCCCTCTCTCTCTCTCTCTCTCCCTCTCTCTCTCTGTCTCTCTCTCCAAAATCAATAAAGATAAACAAAAAATAATACAAATATAAAGGGTGTTTTATAAGGCTCTGGGAGACCACTGAAGGCTTACTAATAAATCAAAAGATAATCATTGTAAAGACCAACTCCTCTCTGATCGTTCAACTGCCATTTATGAGCTTTCTTCAAAATATCATTTAATTCTAAATGACTTTTTCTCTCATATTTTTAACCTAATTTTCGATATGATTATTCCGACTAGGGTGAAAGTTCTGCCAACAAGAACTTCAAGCTTACCGCAGCCCAGGTCCACGATTGGTGGGCCAGGCAGAGTGGTTTCAGTGGGTGGGAAAGACCCAGAAGACAAGAAATAGAAATAATCAGAGTAGTCAGATTTTTTATGGACATTAAAGTAAAATGAAACTAGACAAGAGAGCAAAATTCAAGTTATAGATTTTACAAAGGAGGAAAAGAACCTAACTTATCATTATTAAAATTTATATATTGTATACCTCAGAGACCCAAGAAAGTGAAAAACAAACACAAAAACAAAACTATTTGAAACAAATAGGAAGTTTAAAAGGTTGTTGTTAAGGACTGAATTGTCTCCCCAAAAAAGATATACAGAAGACCTAAGCCCCAGTACCTCAGAATGTGACCTTATCCTACCTAATAAAATAGTAATATGCAAATTGACCACACCTTCGCTACGCCCAAGCCACGCCCACCATCCAAAGCCACGCCCACCAGCCAATCAGGGCGAGTATGCAAATCACCCAACAAAGATGGTGGTTAATTTGCATACGCTGAGGGAGGGAGTAGTGAAGACTGAAGACAACTTAGAAGGAAGACGGAGGAAAAGCGGAAAGCAAGATGGCTGCCAGAGGGAAAGCCCGGGCAGGGCAGGGCAGGGCGGAGTGGGGCGGAGTGGGGTGGGTGGCAGCGGCGCACGGGTGCAGGCGCGGCGGCTGCAACAGCGGCGGCAGCAGCAGCAGCACATGCGGCCGCAGCGGCCGCTTGCAGGATTTTTCCTGCAAATGGGCTACTAGTTTCCAATAAGATCTTTATGATATAGTCAAATTAGGGTGGGCCCTGACCCAACATGACTAGTGTCCTTATAGAAAGGGGAAATGTGGACACAGAGACAGACACAGTGAGAACATCATGTGAAGATGAAGGCAGAGAACAGGCTGATGAGGTCTATAAGACAGGGAATAGCAAAGATTTCCAGCAAACCACAGACACTGGAAGAAAGGCATAGAAAACCCTCAGAAAGAACCAAGCCTGCTAACACCTTGATCTTGGACTTCCAGCCTACGGAACTATGAGACAATACATTTCTGTTGTTTAAGCCACTCCAGCTTGTGGTACTTTGTTACAGCAACCCTAGCAAACTAATGTGGTGGCTATTTACAAAAATTAATTCTAAAACGAAGTATCTTTGATTACACCATAAAAAAATCAGTCAAAAAATATGATAGATGATGCTATTCACAATAACAATTTTTAAATATTTTTACTGATGTTAGAGAGAGGAGGGGAAAGGGAGAGATAGTTAGAAACATCAATGATCGCCTGCAACCTGGACAGGTGCCCTGACTGGGAATCGAACCATGACCTCCTGGTTTATGAGCTGATACTCAACCATTGAGTCACACCAGACAGGCCAAAATAATAATTTTTAAAAAGTACAACACACCTAGGAATAAGCTTAATAAGGAATACAGATATATATATATATACACATACACACACACACACACACAACTAGAGGCCCGGTGCACGAAAATTCATGCACTGGAGGGGGGCGGTCCCTCAGCCCGACCTGCCCCCTCTCACAGTCCGGGAGCCCTCACGGGCGGGAGGCAACCTGACAATCAGGGGTAGGCGACACCCCCATCACACCTCTGCTGCTACCACTGCCGGCAGTGCAAGCCTCAGCCGGCCCTGGTTACCTGAGCCTCGGGCAGCCCTGGGTGGCTGGGAAGCCATCATCCAAGGCTTGCCTGCACCTCAGGCCAGCCCTAGGCGGCTGGGCAGCCGACATCCGAGGCTTGCCTGTGCCTCGGGCCGGCCCTGGGTGGCTGGGCAGCCGACATCTGAGGCTTGCCTGCACCTCAGGCCGGCCCTGGGTGGCTGGGCAGCCGACATCCGAGGCTTGCCTGCACCTCAGGCCGGCCCTGGGTGGCTGGGCAGCCGACATCCGAGGCTTGCCTGCACCTCGGGCCAGCCCTAGGCAACTGGGCAGCCGACATCCGAGGCTTGCCTGCACCTCAGGCCGGCCCTGGGTGGCTGGGCAGCCGACATCCGAGGCTTGCCTGCACCTCAGGCCGGCCCTGGGTGGCTGGGCAGCCGACATCTGAGGCTTGCCTGTGCCTCGGGCCGGCCCTGGGCAGCTGGGACTGAGGGGACTGGGGGACTCTGGAAGCAGGCACGCGGAGCGGCTGGACCCGCCTGGGGGTGGGCCCGGCCATGCCACGCACCTGCCACCCCGGCGGGGCTGAGGGGACTGGGCGCCGCCATCTTTGAGGGCATGGCAGTCAATTAGCATATTTCCTCCTTATTGGCTGTGGGCGCCACCATCTTTGTGAGGGTATGGCGGTCAATTGGCATATTCCCTCTTTATTAGATAGGATACCTGTAAAAACTACTGAGGAATGCATGTGAAAGATGAGTTAAACAGGAAGACAAATCTTGTTCTTAGTAAAACTCCTTAAAAGAGTTGTCTATACCTATGGCTCCAATTTTTCTTTTTTTCTCTCTTGAATCCACTCCAATCAGGCGTTCACTCTATTATTCACTACGACTGCTCTCATCAAGGTCACAGGTGATCTCCACTCCACACTGCTAAACTCCAACGTCACTTCTTAGTCCTTGACTAACTTGGCATTAGCAGCATTTGAGAAAGTGACATACACACCCCGAGTTTTCTTCCGACCTTTTTAGCCACTCCCACCTGTAACATTAGGTAACTCGGCCCTTGGGCCTCTTGTCTATCTATACTCACTCTGCAGGTGTCTCATGCCTTCTCTGGGCTTCAGTTACTTTCAAGTGCTGATAACTCCAGCATTTGACTTTCCAGCCTGGATCTCTCCTCTAAACTCCAGACCTCCCTGATCTTGTCTCCTACTCCTCTCTGTATTGCTCTAACCACAAGGCCTCTCCTGCTGTTCTTTGAAAATACCAGTGCATGCTTACCTCAGGACCTCTGCACTTCCTGTTCCCTCTGCCTACTTTCCCCAGACATTCACACGGCTTGCTTCCTCTTTCCCAGCACTTAACCAAGAGCCTCCTTAGTTGAGGCCTTCCTGGCCACCTTACATTGAACACTCAATAATATTTATATTCCTTTTTTTCTCTTTAGCTTTCCTCTTTAGTACTTTTGGCCTTTAATATTTTATGTTACTTATTTATTTTGTTCATAGTCAAGACTCTCCTCTAATACACATATCCCCAAACATACTCTAGATCAAATTTGTCCAACAGAAATATAATGTAAGCCACATATGTAACTTAAAATTTTCTAGCAGCCACATTAAATACATTAAAGCAACAAGCGTAACATCTGAATCAGTAGACTGAATAAAGCACGTGGCTCTCCCTAATGTGGACAGGCCTCATCCAATCTGGGGAAGGCTGGAATAGAACAAAAGGCTGAGCTAGAGGGACTGTGCTCTCTCTACCTGAGGTCTTCAAGCTGGGACATCAGCCATCTCCTGCCTTCAGACCCAGACTGGAACTTGCACCATCTGCTCTTCTGGGTCGCAGGCCTTCAGTCTGCAGATCTCGGGACTTCTCAGCCTCTATAATCACGTGAGTCAATTCCTTATCATAAATTTCTTTGTGTGTGTTTGTGTGTGTGTGTGTACCTTCTTTCTATTAGTTCTGTTCCTCTGGAGAAACCTAATACAATTACTATAGTGTTAGCTATATGAGAGAAAAAAAAAGGTATGCTCTCCAAAAGGGGGTAAATAATTTTTTATTCAATGGAATACTTTACCGCCATTTACAATAATAAGGATTAACAAAAAACTAGCTTGAAAAGATGTCCCCAAGATATTAATTATATGTTTATTATATATTAATATCAACTATTAATTATATATTTATTATTATTGTATATTAAAAATTATATATAATTGTTAAAGCAGGTTCCAGAACAGCATGCATAGTACTAGTATAAAATCACTGATATAAAACCATGTGTTGTGCACGAGAGTGTATAGTATGTGTGTGGAATGGAACAGGATGTTTAGTAAAAGACAATTTATTTTTGAAGGGTGGCATTTTGGATGATTTTTACCCTCTTCGATTTCTGTATTTGTATTTTTCTCCAATGAGCTTATTTATCAGGCAAATTAATTACACTATTCTGTTTCATTTAAAAAAAAAGTTCATAGAGGGAAGAAGAGAACTACAATCCGCTGTAGCAGGAAGAGAATTTGGGTAAAGCAAGAGTTTGTGTGGTTGTTGTTTTACAATAGGAGAAATGAGAAAGTTACTGGGGGGAAAAACAGAAGGAAATGAAAGACTGAGCCAGCCAAGCAGCTGGAGTGCGCTCAGGGGATCCAGGGATGAATAAGTTGGTTCCTATCCTCAGGCAAGAGAGATAAGGGTCTACAAGGTAAAAAGAATTCCAGATGAGTCACACGGGAGCTACAGAATGCGGAGGAGCACTGCCAACCGGGGACCAGAAAGGAATGCTGGGGGAGATGCCGTCAGTTCCACGGCAGGTCGGGTTGCCCTGCACAGAGACCGGCGGGAAGGAAAGTGCTGGCTGCTCAAAGCCTGCCAGGCTACTCACTCAGGGCATAATTTTGGGGTCCAGGGGCAGCAAATGATGAGACTAACAAATTAATCTGAAGCTGATGGTAAAGGAGCTTGAAGAGGTAAGGACTTTGACCAGAACGCGGCAGGAATTTCAGAGTGCTGGGCAGTACACTCACCCACTCCCAACGGTGCTCAGGACAGAGGAGTCAAGTGGCTGCTTGTTGGACTCTCAGACTGAAGGAACTTGACCACGGGGCAGGAACAGCCCAGTGAAAAGCTAATGTCACAGAGATGTGAGCTGAAATTGTGACTTTAAATGGTGGCAACAAAAGGGGAGAACCACAGGAAACGCACTGTGGTAGCAGCCTGTGTACAGCAGGAACATTTGGCATCTACAACCTCAGGAAACCATTCCAGACAAGGCTGAGCTGATTATCCGAGGCTCTGCTGTCAATCATTTTGCAGTAAGAATTTTACTCAAATACCACATTTTATAAACAGGTGTTTTCTTTTCTCCTTCTTCAACTTACTTTTGTGCTGGGTACAGGAAAGCGAGGAGGTAATAATTAACAGTCCTAAAGAAAAATCCAAAACCGAACAGACAGCTTTAAAGCCTCATTTAAAAAGGGCTGAATTTATAAGACAATAATCATTACTCATGAGGCAAAAAATAAACAGACCCAGAAATGGGGGTTGGGGTTGAAGAGTCAAGGGATAGAGGTGGGACAGGGAGAAGCTAGGGAGAGAGACTCAAGAAGAATCAAGTTTGTAATATATATTTTTACAAAGGGCTATGCCTTGGAAAATTTATTAAAATACTACTAAAAACTCTGAAGACAGATTAAGTGGCCAGATAAATACTATAAAACAGCTTAGGTTAGCTGAAAACAGTCATAGCCACTCAGAAAAAGTAAAATAAAAAATTTAATTGTAGCCCGGCTGGTGTGGCTCAGTGGTTGAGTATCAACCTAGGAACCAGGAGGTCATGGTTCAATTCCCGGTCAGGGTACATGCCCAGGTTGCGAGCTCTGTCCTGGTAGGGGGCGTGCAGGAGGCAGCCAATCGGTGATTCTTTCTCATCACTGATGTTTCTATCTCTCTCTCCCTCTCCCCTTCATCTCTGAAATCAATAAAAATATTTTAAAACAAAATTTAATTGTAAGTAAACCTCCACATTCAACCATCAAAAAAGAACATCTTTGCCATGCCCAAGTAAATAACATCTAAATATTTATAAATAATATTGGTAAGAACTCGATGTTTGCTCTCCTGCTTTATGCAGATTTTACATATTTTTCCATCGTCTGTTCTTACTTTCAAATAAAAGACTATAGGTATTACAGAATAGTTCATTAAACTTTAAGTAAAAAAAATAATAATCTAGACATGTAAGATAAGCATCTTCATTACCACCCATTAGGTAAAATGTGAGTATGTAGACTCTCTAACTAGAACTTCAGGAATCTCCTTAGAGTGAGAGGATAAACTACAAAAAAAAAAAAAAAACAAAAAAAAACAAAAAAAACCAACAAACCTGTAAGACCCAAAGCCATACGTGTTTGGTGTGAGTCACCCAGGGGTTTTTGGAACACTCTTCTGCTTTTTCTTAAACAGAGGAAGGGGAAGCAAGGGAGGGGAGGGGCTTACAATGGGGACAGCTTGAGAAGTAAAAAAGGTGGGAACTGTCAGCGCGACAGGAATTTTTACAGCTATTTCACATTCCAAAAGGTGTTTGAAGGTATGAGTAAAGCTTCAAACTGCACTTCAGCTCCAGGTTTCACAAAAATATATGCTTCAGGCTCCAGCCTCCAAATGCTACGCGGATGAATGAAGCCCTCAACATAAGGATGCATTCAGGAGTTGTATGTGCAGGAGGCATGAGCAACAATGATCTGCCCTGTACTCGGTGAACTCCTGTGACACTCTTCAAAGGAGTCAGTGAAGCATAAATCTTTTGCAACGGCTCCAATCTTTCTAAGAATACCACCTTTCAAGACATTTGGATACTAAGCATTATGAACTCAGCTCCACAAAAACCTGTGGGTCTTTTGATGATTCTACATAGGGAGCCCTTGATTAATACAGGGCATGAACAGTGTGGCTGACTGTAAGAGTGTAAACACTAAGACAGTGTCCAGTAAATAGTAGAGGAGTCCATCACGATACCATACTAGTAAGTGTAAACACAAAACAGGATTCATAATATCTAATGCGAATGAAGTATACAGCACCCACAAAGCAAACTGCAAATCACAAGTCAACTCACCAACAAGTATCTGATATACTCAGAAGGAAAAAAAAGAGACTTTCCTATTGTGTACATAAATAATATACTTTGGATACTATAATATTATAAGTATCAACTGTTTTGTAGTCTTCTTTTAGAGACCTTATGGATAAAGCTTAATTGACCAATCTCGAGGGTTAGATTCATTAGCCAAGTTGTTGAAACTTTATTCCTTGAGGGGAAAAGAAGCAATGAAGCCAACCAATAGCCTTTTTACCTAAAGAGGTCTTATGAATTGATATTTTACAAGAAGGTGGATACTTCAAAAAAAGAGTGCACAAGGAATTCAGACAGATTTCACACACAAGGAAGAAAAAGAAATACAAGAGTTAAAACATTTATATACAGAGTGGGGCAAAAGTAGGTCTACGGTTGTTCTTATGGTAAATAATACAATAGTCTATAATAATAAAAGCATAATATGCTAATTAGACCAAACATCCTTCTGGACGAAGCCGGGGCTGCGAGGGAAGCCCAGGTCCCGGGTGCCTGCCAGCGGCCGGAGGGAAGTCCGGGTCCTGGGTGCCAGAGGGAAGCTGGTGCCGGCAGCCACGGGAAGGAAGGCCTACTCTTGCATGAATTTCGTGCATCAGGCCTCTAGTTAATAAATAATAATACAAGAATAAACTTTAGTATACTCACAATTATAAACCTACTTTTGCCCCATCCTGTATATAAATGTTAGGCCTTCTTCATAATCAAACAATAATAAAACAATGAAGATACAATCTTTTTACCTATCAAATTGAATATAAAAATTAGAATAATCAATACTGACAGGAGGGTAAGAAAACAAAATTGCATGTATTGTTCGCAAAATTTCTGGAGGGCAATCTGGCAATATGTGTCAAAAGCCTTAAAAATATAAATAAATACCTCTAGACTCAGCAGTTCTACTTCTCTTCATGGAAAGTACTCAAGAGCAAGATTAAGGTGCAAAATGTTTATTAAAGCATTACATGTAAACCTGAAGCATACCTAAAGCTTCAACACTATGGTAACAGTTTAATAAAATGAAATATATCCACCCATTAGATTGGAGATGTTCATCTTCTGCTAATTTCTATATTATCTGTGTTTCTACTATGAATATGTATTAATTTTGCGGGCTAGGAACTTTACCCATAATGATGCAATGAGGCAGATACTATTATCCCCATTTTAAATATGAGGAAACTGAGGCACAAAGAGGTTAAATAGCGTGCCCAGGGTCACACAGATAGCATGTCATGGAATCAGAATTTGTCTTAAGTTGGCCCAGCTCCAGAGTCTGATCACTGAGCTACTTTGCAAACATTCACATTTTTACAATAATTTAAAGCAAAATGCCAGAAAGAGGACCTTTATGGGCCAGATTTTCAAGGCAAATCAGGAGGCACACGGTGAAGCCGAAAGTTCTCTCGTGTCTCACCAGGACGTCTCTTTTTGTTTGGATTTTTAGTCAGATTGTCTGAACAGTTATCCATTTCCTTCCTCCTCATCACCATCCTCTCTCCCCTCAACACACACAAAATCACAGCGCTATCGAATTCCCATGCTGCAATTGGCAACACTCTTGTTCCCTTCCTGACCCCAATAATTGCTTTCCTGCTCCTAAAAGCCAAGATAGGTCCTACACAAACAACTCCTCAGGTCTATCTAGACAAAGTAAAATTTAACTCACAATCCAGTATAAAATAAAGAATCTTCCATTTCCCTTACACACAGAAATGTATACTATTTTCCAGGACATTACAAGGTAATTTGTATAGGAGTAATGTAAGTTCTTTAAAAGATGTTTTTAAAATACAAAAGACTCTTAACAAACTATGGTGCATCACATATGAATAGGCAAGATTACAGGATCCCTTCCTGTGTATCATGTGACATTCCTGTTCTGGCCTCCAAACAAAAGCCTGACAGATGTAAGTGCTTGTAGATAACACTCTGAACCATCTGAACCATCTAGGGAGCTTTGAGATTTCTGTAAGGGTGTATAGATGATCAAGTTGCAAGGGACTAGAGAAATGTTTTCTATATCTTAGAGGAAAAAATATTACTAATCAGTATAAAGCAAGCTCTAGCCATCTGTTGTTCTAAAATTGGACACTTGATCAGGTTAAAAAGAAGTGAAGTTCCTGCCGGTGGAAGTAGGAATTTAGACTACTAGATAAAATATCACCACTGGTGATGAAATTATCTTATTAAAGAACAATGACAGCTTTCTAACTTCAGGGACCGATAATAATTCTCCTCAGTTGCAGTTCATAAAGGAGTATGTTATTCTGTTATCCCAGACTTTATTCAAGACAAGCCTCTCTCACTGAAGGGTGGTTTTACACCTAAGTGACAAGTTAGATTAGTCCATATTTCCAGTAGATAGATATATACATTATCATCTCTTTTTTCTTTTTACAAAAGTGGACCTAACAAAAGATTGCCTTTCCTAGGAATGAGACTAGTTAGTATGATATCCTTCAATGATAAAGATTTATCAATAAACAATCCTATGAAACCATGAAAGATTTCAAATAGCCAAAGCAATCTTGAATAAAAAAGAACAAAGCTGAAGGAATCACACTACGTGATTTCAAAATATACTACAAACTACAGTAATTAATTGACTCTGCAAAACAGCCTGATCCCAAATGAACACAAACACTGCAAACTTCTTTCACTACATTTTTAAAAACTAGCAACTACTCACTTCTAATGAGCCTGTGAAGTAAGGTAGAATATAAATATGCTAATTTAGTTACATTTTTATGATATGAATTTTATGAAACAGTGTGACAACTACTCCATATATTAGATAAACTTCCAGGGGTGTAAAGATTCAATAACATCATTTTTAATATTCTGTTCACAAGTTGGGGTTGAATATGGCACTCATTTCTGCAGACATGTGAAATCCAATCCAACTACAATATATTTAAAGGCTTATATTCTTACCATGTTTTAACAATGCTCCTAATTTCCTTTATGAATGGCTCTAAAACGTCTTTATGAGTGAATGAATTTATGAACAAATCTAAAACATATATAGATTCCCAGAAAGATGACCCAGTAGGTTCTAGAGCAAATTAAGCCTGAAATATCCTTGGAGGCAAAAATGACCAAACTGACGCTGCCCTATTTGGGACACATCCTAAAAAGGAAGGGTTCTTTGGTAAAGACAATGCTGGGAAAGAGAAGGCAGCAGGAAAAACAAATATGAGATGTATTGACTCTGCAAAAGAACCCACAGGCATGAGTCACAGGAGCTGAGCAGTGGTGTTGAGTTCAGGACATGGTAAACACCACTCATTCATAGAGTCGCCAAGAATCAGAGCTGGCTCTACAGCCCATCTCACACACACACACACACACACGTCTTTATTTAACAAATGATACTGAGTTGTTACGAGTGAATGTGGACTTCTAAAAATATTTAAATCCTAAAGTACTAGCATCAGCTTTGCAATGGACATAAATAGGATCAACATAAAGCCATGAATCTCATACTTCCATACTGCTAAATCATTTGGGTAACTATATGTCTTCCTACTAACAGCACCTAATGCTATGGCATTAATTTACAATCTGTCATAAGAAATATCATCCCATACCAAGTCTACTACTAGTATTCTCTCTCATCAACTAATACACTCTCCCTATTAATCACCTTTACTCTACTCAGCTTGCTTCCCCTTTATATATTCTTCCTGCTCCTTAGCACATGCACTTCTGGTTTTTTGTTGTTGCTGCTGTTGTTGTTTTTTTGGTCTCCTGTTCACACAAAGGCATGTTGATCCCAATTTCAAGGAACTCAGCAACTCCAGAGGTACATATGAATCTTCTGGAATTAATACTCTACTTTGTGAATTCTAGAACATTGATATGGCACAACCCAGCAAGGATGGACAATTTGACTCTGAGATAATGATTTCATTTCTTTCTCCTTCCATTGTCTCTCATCCTGAAATGATCCTAAGTACCAAACATAACAGAAAACTTAAGAGAAAAATGATTTTTTAAAAACGTATACTTCCTAAATCTTGTTCATATACAAGGCATTTTTAAAGCTTCTCTGATTTTAATAGTTATTTATCTAAGTTGCTTTGTCTTATAAATATTGCCTATATAATCTCTCTCAAAAAAAGGAAAAAATGAATTTGTTATCCATTGATGATAACTACATTGCTATCCAAATGGATCACTGTCAGGCAAGTTTCCTGTCTCTGTGATCATGATCTTTAGGGTCCCATTATTCCTCTATAATGGGGAATAATAGATTCCCAAAAAGATGACCCAGTAGGTTCTAGAGCAACTGGATGTGCTCTAGAAAAAGGCCATCTGGACCCCAAATTTGAAAAAATGAGGAAGAGCCCCAACAGGACAATTTCTTAAAAACTTCCACAAAGGAAAGTGAATTATTTGAATCAAAAGTAAAGTGATTTATTTCCTAGGATATATGCTCTCTAGGGCCAAGGATAATATTTAATCAATTTTATATAGTAACAGCATAGTTCGAGAAATATTAGAAATACTATTGTCTGCTTTCTTTTTCCATGATAATTAAGCAGAGTAACATTTATGGGAAGAAGTAAAGATGAGGTCTGACACATCTGCTTACAATTGTCATCATGTTTAAATAAAATAACCCTAAGCCTTACGAGGCTGCTAAGCTAGATAAATGATCCTTAGTGGAATTAGAAATAGTGGCTGAAGAACTGGACAAGAAAGGACATTGCAGAGTCCAGTTCTCTGGAATAGTAGCTTTGGATTAACCTGAGACTCATCTGAATTATTGCCAGATTTATGGAAATTGAGGCGATGAACTTAAAGACATGGCAATTTGGAAGAACAGAGACCATTGGAAAGAGGCAAGACAAATGAGGATGAACTTTGTGAACCACCAGGACAAAGAAGCATCTACATTTCTAGGAGTGTACATCCTTTCTGATTGCCCTAGGTTGCTCTGCCACCACTCTTTCCTTCTTTTTCTTTTTTTAGTATGTTTTTATTGATGAGAGAGAGAGAGAAACATCAATGTGAGAGAGATACATCCACTGGCTGCCTCCTACATACCCCCTACTGGGGATCAAACCTGAAACCTGGGCATGTGCCCTGACCAGGAATCAAACTGGAGACCTTTGGTGCATGGGAGGACACTCAACCAACTGAGCCACACCGGCCAGGGCTGCCACCACTCTTTTCAAGTCAAAGGGTGGACCTAAGGTGGGCAGCGGAAGTAGCTTCCCATGGGGCTGAACCCCTGGACACACTGCAGGCCAAGACCTAGGCGAGACCACAGTCCCTCAATGGAATTTCACATACATTCTACTCCTCCATAAAGGTATAGCTCAAAATCATCCGTTTTCTCCCATAATTTTCATTTATTAGTTTTACCATTAAAATAGATTAATTATAAATTGTATTTTCATATAACAAACTAAAAATATGAGGGGGGAAAATGGTTCCACTCTAGCCGGTTTGGTTCAGTGATTAGAGCATTGGTCCACAGACTGAAGAATCCTGGGTTCGAATCCAATCAAGGGCACATACCTGGGTTGCACACTCGATCCCTGGGCCTCGTTGGGGTGCAGGCAGGAGGCAACCAATTAATGTGTCTCTCTCACATCGATGTTTCTGTCTCTCCCCCTCCCTTCCACTCTGTCTAAAAACCATTAGAAAAATATCCTCAGGTAAGGATTAACAACAACAAAAATGTTCAATTAATTTACTAGGGTTCATTCAGAAAACTTCAGAGTTAGTAACTTTAACCAGTAAGTCACACTATTTTCTAGTAGCATAAGCCAAAATAACTAATGCCACATTTTATTTTTTTAAATATATTTTTATTGATTTCAGAGAGAAAAGGAGAGGGAGAGAGAGATTAGAAACATCAATGATAAGAGAGAATCAATGATCAGCTGCCTCCTGCATACCCCTACTGGGGATTGAGCCTGTAACCCAGGCACATGCCCTGACTAGGAATTGAACCTCAACCTCCTGATTTATAGGTCCATGCTCAACCACTAAGCCACACCAGCTGGGTGGGCATCAAAGCAGTAATTTAGTTTAAAAGAAGCTGTTATGGTGGGCCTAATCCAATAGTGCTAATGTCCTTATAAGAAGAGAAAGACACAGCAGGAATGCATGCACACAGAGGAAAGACCACATGATGACACAACACAGCAAGAAGGCAGCCGGCTCTCTGCAAGCCAAGGACAGAGGCCTCAGGAGAAACCAAACCTGCCAACATCTTGATCTGGGACTTCCAGCCTCCAGAACTGTGAGAAAATGAACTCTGTTGTTTAACTCTGTGGTACTCTGTTACAGCAGCCATGGTAATCTATTACAAAGGGGAAACCCACCGATTAAAAAAAGAAAAGACTCAGAAGACATAACAAAAACATTTGAAGAAACAACACGAAACTATGGTGTCTAAAGATGCATACCTGGGTAACAGAACTATGAAAAATACAAGAAAGTGATTCCTATAAGTTAGAATAATAGGCTCCCTTTACTTTACATAGCTCCAGTACAGACAATTCCAGTTCTCGCAGGTTAACTTATACCAGTCCTCCAATAGCATGGTTCAAATCTCATTTACAAACAGTGCATGAAGTTTGAGAAACTGCATAAAGTCAAACCTCACTAATAGCTCTTCACAAAGCAATTAATAGATGTGCATCGTGATCACTGACCAATCACATCACTTCTTTCGAAGTCTGTCATTGATCAGTCACTCCTCGTGTTACTTAGTGCACAGACAAACAACAAACCATGTATTTGTGTTGCCTCCTTGTCTCCCAGTGACAAACCGACATAATATTTTATCAAAATTAACAACAGAAAGAGGAAAGTGGCCAACAAAGAAGAAAGTGCAGCAGATAAATGAAAAGTGTTAATATATGGTAGTAAAATTGAATGGAATGGGACAGAGTTATAGAAGGAAGCTGGGACTACTACTACTTGAAGAAGCTAGATGTGCAGCCAGAGGAACTTAAGGGAACTTAACCTACATGAGTGAGGAAAGTGTTTGAGGTGAAAAGGATGAAGAGACAATGCTGGCAAAAACTTCACATTGAAATAACTCTTGGAGATCCTTTACAACATAGAAAGCACAAAGAATAAATTTTGGAAACTGATCCAAACTTCAAAAAAGGAGTCTGAAAAATCCATCAAGGCACAGAAAAGATGTGTATTCTGTGTCGTAAGGTAGAGGATGGGAAGAAGGTGGCAAACTGTTCAAACTACTCTTGGTATGTTTTTACAAAGAAATAAAAGTTTAATCCCCATTGTGGCTAATGGTTTAAATGACAGTGTACCAAAGTTTACTACTTTTTCATTTCCCAATCTATATATATAAAAGTCTAAGTGACAGGTTGACGGAATGTCCAAACAACCGGTTGACCAGTTGCTATGATGCACTCTGACCACCAGGGGGCAGATGCTCTACGCAGGAGCTGCCATGACACACACTGGCCATTTAAAACTAAACAGCACCACAGACCCTAGCGCCAACAAACCAACACTCGGCTTCCCCCCCCTCCCCCCTCTCCCCGCTGGGACACAGGCCCCGCCACCATCCCGGAGCAACACCCCACCAAATCACAGCCAACGCTGCTGAGACCCCATGGTGCAAAATGTGGCCCACAGCCCAGCCCAGCCCGGAAATTAAATTTGCAGTTACATTGCGAGGAGGGAGGGATGCAACACAGGTGGAGTTTCTGGGGTGACGGGCGAAGTTCTACTTCCCCACCAGCAGGGCAGTTATAAAGGTAATTACCTTATAATAATTTGTTAAGCTAAAAAAAAAAAATGTTTCTGTGACTCAAATCCCTGAGAGCAGGGGACTAGTCAATGAGGAACCAACCACCTGTGGTCACCTTCCTAAGAGAGGGGGGGGGAAGTAGGAAAGTGAATTGACAGAGGGCACAAAGGCTGCTGTCAGACATGAAACCAGAACCAGGCCTTCCTGGCAGCCAGGGCTGCACTCCTCTCTTCAGAGCCTGCCAGTCTCCCATGAAGCAGACTCCCCCGAAAGGGCATCTTTATTGTGCATTTCCAAGAGAGGTAATTCAGCTGGGTTTGAATGTGGAGGCCTGGGGTTTTAAGCTACATTACTTAACGCTAACCAGAAAGAAAAGGACAAATAAATAGGGAGCCCAAAGGAAAGTCATTGACCATAAAATTTTCCCCCTAAATTATTTTTCAGGTGGAGAGGTTGGGCTTTGCAGAGAACAGTAAAACATTTTGCTTCCCTGATCCCAGGGCAGCAATGCAGGCAAACTTAACCAATGCCACTTATTCTGTGGGGCCCAGGCAGCGCTGCTGTGGATTTATGATAACGGAGTTGGTTACGATCAATACTTGGTCTTTTCTTCCAGATTTAGCACAATAACATAACATTTCCCGCCTCACTCACTAGTAGTAAATACCCTAATAGCCTCTAATGTAGCTTTTTTCATACCAAATCCATCACGGCTTCTATTTGCTTGCTGCATTGGGAAATGTGTTTTCTCCCCACTTTATACACAGCTTTCATTAACACTACCAAGTATACCTTATATAACTGGGATATTAACTTTCATCCAATTTAGTTGGCTAGTAAATTCAGAACAAATACTAAAAGTCTCTAATGATTTATTCTCTTACTCCCAAAGTAAATATCCCTGACATTAAGGCAATTTCAAAAGCCTGGAGAAAGAGGGACATAGTAAGAAAAACATTTGATATTCTAATATAATATTTTACAGCCTATTTTAAATGCACAAACCCATGGTTACTTTTAACACAACCATTCAATTACAAGCACAGTGTTGTATTTTTGAGTCTTTAAACACTAAGAGAAGAACGTAAATTAATGAATTCTAAAACACAGAAATCCACTGAGCATCAAGACAATTTGTTTTGGGTATATCAAAATAATAGTTATTATAATTAAAATATTAAGTTGTTATTATAAAGATATTTGTAACTATGTGTGGTGATGGATGTTAACTAGACTTTTGGTGAAGATCATTTCACAATATATATCAAATCATTATGTTGTACACTTGAAACTAACATAATGTTATATGTCAATTATATCTCAATTTAAAAAACATACCAATAATCTAAAAAAAAATGAATTTTTAAAGCCATAAACTTTCTTTTCTTCAAAATGGCCTTTTCTCAAGGATTTAGTAAGAGAAAGGAAAGAAATTCTGGTATCTAAAGATCAGTTAGACCCATTCCATATTTTGGAGGAGGGGAAAGGAATGACTTAGAGCTATCATTATAATACCAATAGTATATGAGAAAGTGTTCCACAACAGTATTCCTAACCTTCTTGGCAATGATGGGCTCCTAAAAAGAGTGTATACTCTGAATTTTATTAATTCTAAGCATATATTATATATCCTGGATCTAAGGGAACTCACTATTTAAAGGAAATCTTTGATAATCTCATATAGGATATTTGAAATGTTTTTGAAATAAATTTCCCTAGATGTGTCCCATCACGAAGGCATCTAATTAGCTGTAAATCCCTCAATGGGTAATAAAGTGTTTACTTACATTTCAAAGTACAAAATATCCTGGCTTACATCCAATCTAACATCCAGATTTTGTTTCAGCAGGGTAGCAAAGATAAAAACTGTTTAAAGCACCTGATTTTCAGTTTTAAAACAGTGCAACATAGCTGCACTCACATCAAGAATGACTGCTTCTACCTTCAAGTCTTTATGTATTTTTTGGCTGGGGTCGGGGGCTTGGGGGAAGAGGGGGTACTGGGCAGGGAGTGGGTTTCACTTTTTTCTGTCTTGTTTAAAAACCCACCAGGTGCCAGGGGATTTAGCTATTATTCATTACTGGTTTTACAGCTCTTTACTAAGTTTTTGAATGGCAAATGGAAGAAAACAAAGGCTTCAGTGAGCGAGCCATTCATTAAGTATCCCATAACCCAGGATCATACATTGTGGAGATTAAGGAAATTATAAACAATTAAATAAGCATCCGTTCTTAAAGTACCTATAAAGCACCAGGACTTAGGTCCTTCCTCTCTTGGTAACTCCTTCTGCTATTAACTTTTACCTTGATTTTAGAGAGACAGCAAACAGAGGGCCATAGGCTAATATTAACTCGAACAGGCGTCCTGTGTTCCAGTGGAAACCAGTCACAGTTGCTAAAGCCCCAGGGCCAACTTTCCTGTCATTATTTCTATTTGGAAGCAGAGCCGCAGATGGCTCTATAGGTGGTGAAGTCAGGCAGTGAATGATTTGATTTATAGGATAAGCCCACTGGCTGGGTCCCTCTGCACATGTTCAGAATGCTGATGATTAACACCCGCTGGGCATTCCCCTCTTGGTTCCAAGCTCCCCTATCAAGTAGGCAAGGCTTCAATAATGGGTGAGACAAGAAGCATATCTCGACTGGTAGAGAAACTATTTCTAGGGACCAAAAGACAAGTTGCCACAAGGGTCTGAGCTGCTTAAAGGATAGGCCACCTGCACCCTCCCCACCCCCATTCCGATGCAGGTGTTATTAAATGTGCACCTCCCCGGACCTACCAAATCAGCATCTAGGGAGGAGAGAGGGGATCTTGGAATTTTAGTAGATTCCCCAGATGATTCTTATGCATAAGTTTGACAAGTATTGGTCTAAGGAAGGAAGGAAGATAGATAGATAGATAGATAGATAGATAGATAGATAGATAGATAGATAGATAAACTAGAAGATACATTTAGTAACTTGCCTGAAATAATTTCGTATAAAGTCCACTTTATTGCAACTAATTCATTAGGCAGTTTCATTATTCCCATTCTGATGGTGAGGTAACTGGGTCAGAGAGATTGCTAACTAGGAGCAGTTGCTCCCATACCAAGTTATGCTAATTTTGAGTCTACAGAAGGGGTCAGCAAATTTTCTGTAAAGGAATAGACAGTAAATATAGTAAGTGTTGTGGGCTACATGATCGCTGCAACAACTACTCAGCTCTGCCAGAAGAGTGTGAAAGCCGCCACAGACAGTACGTAAATGAATGAGTATGGCTGTGTCCTAATAAAACTTTGCTTATGGAACAGCTAGATAGATTTGGCCCATGGCTATAACGTACTGTACTTTGGTCTAGTGCCGTGGTCGGCAAACCACGGCTCGCGAGCCGCATGCGGCTCTTTGGCCCCTTGAGTGTGGCTCTTCCACAAAATACCACGTGTGGGCGCGCACATACAGTGCGATTAAAACTTCATGGCCCATGCGCAGAAGTCAGTTTTCAGCCTGGGCGAGTCTATTTTGAAGAAGTGGTTCTAACGCCGAGCCACACTCAAGGGGCCAAAGAGCGGAGCCGCGGTTTGCCGACCACTGCTCTAGTGCAAGCAGGTCAAACTGGCGGCCATGGGCCGCATGCCTCCCGCCGGCCGCGAGTTTGATATGTTTGGTAGTGCATCTTTAATTCCAACATGGGCACCATGAAATAGTTTTTTTTTTAATTACAACTGAAAAATGGTAAATATTAATTATTTGGACCCTTTTCTTAGGTAGAACAGCCCAATCTCAACCAGTAATGGATAAATGAAGCATTACTAGAGTTAGTGTACACAGCTAAAGTTGTGGACCATTTTTCAATGACTCCAACTGGGTACGGGGATCTTTCACATGATGTTTCATTAATCCCTCAATATGTCCCATCTGTAGCTGTCAGATGCTGGATAGAGCCAAATGGCATACTCCTAGGCACAAATTTACTTCAAGTGAATAAGATAAATAGGTCCAAATCTTATCACTTTAGTTTCTCTTAAGAGCAAATAAGTACAAGTGACACACACATTTTGTGATTGTATAATACCTTCCAAGGCAAAGACTGCTTTTTTTTTCTTTTTTGTGAGGGGAAGAAAGCTTCGCATGCCTATTACCAGTCACTTAAAGTAGTTTTAAACTGTTATGATAACATTCATGAAGCCAATAAGACATGCATATTCTTGTTCTCTGCTAATCTTCCTCTGTTCCATTTTTCTCAAATGTACATTTCTCTACACGGTTGGATAACTTCGAGAAAATTAAATACGCTTCATCCCCTAATAAATATATGAACCTAAATGGCTTAATCCCATTTTTATTTGCTTACAAGGCAATTATGATACAATTGTTTCTGTAGAGGGGTCTCACACTACAAGATAACATTTTATATACAGATGTTTGTAAAGTGAGGAGTAAATTATATGAAGGTAGTTACACTTAACTGACCAGTAAAACTAGCACATTGGTGTTAGGTCTGATCAAATAATTGAATCGATACCCCCTCCCCTGGGAACTGACCTTTAGGCCACTTCACAATGGACGTTACACTTGCTAAGACCATTATCTCTCCCCTCCAGACTTTCCCAGGATCCGGACCTGCACAGAGAACTCTCCGCCCAGAAAAAGCCCGCCTAGAGTCCTTTAAAAATCTCTGACTGCCCTAGCTGGTTTGGCTTAGTGCATAGAGCGTTGGCCTGTGGACTGAAGGGTCCCAGGTTCGATTCTGGTCAAGGGCACATGCCAGGGTTTCGAGCTCCATCCCCAGTTGGGGGCATGCAGGAGACAGGCGATCAATGATTCTCTCTCATCATTGATGTTTCTGTCTCTCTCTCTCTCCCTCTCCCTTTATCTCTGAAATCAATAAAAATATATTTTAAAAAATAAAAATATAAAAATAAATAAAAACCTCTGACTCCTGGTCTTTGGGGGCTGACGCCATTTTGGGGCTAAGCCCATCTGGTATCCAGATGACCTAATAAATTCATAATTCTTCACTCATTTTGGCCTCATGCGTTCCTCCTTCGGCGACCCCAACAATTGGTATAAAAGATAGCTACATATCCACCAAAGAGTTCTGTTCCCCTTTCAAAGTAAATGATTATTGCTCAGAAGCAGCTGTCCAGCCAGGACTACATTTCCCAGCCTCCTTAAATTGAGGTTGGACTATTAATTGGTTCTGGACAATGAAATGTATGCAGAAGTGGTGTTTTTACTCACTGGTGGAGTTAATCAATCTGGTTTGCCTTTTCCCTACTCTGCTCCTTTTTGTAACACTCACTGGAGGCTACATGGTAAAGATGGTGGCATTACAAGAGTTTGGTGTGTGTTTTTTTAATCCCTGAGTCACTTAAAGAAGAGCTAACTAGCTCTGGCTGGTGTGGCCCAGTTGGTTGAGCATCATCCCATGCACCGAAAGGTTGCCAATTCAATTCCCAGTCAGGGCACATACCTCAATTGCAGGCTCTAAAATTAATAGAAACAGGTAGGGGGCGTCGGATTGAAGAGTCCCAGGTTTGATTCCGATCAAGGGCATGTACCTCGGTTGCAGGCACATCCCCAGTAGGGGTGTTCAGGAGGCAGCTGATCAATGTTTCTCTCTCATCGATGTTTCTAAATCTCTATCCCTCTCCCTTCCTCTCTGTAAAAAATCAATAAAATATTTTTTAAAAATAAGTTTTTAAACTGACATGAGACATATTATCCCTGACAAAGAAAGAAAAATAACTTTCATTTTTGTGAAAAATCTGAAATTTTTCAAGTTGATTTTTTATAATTAGGTTTATTTTTTATTCTCAATAATAAATTCAAATCACTATTGTAGCCGAAACCGGTTTGGCTCAGTGGATAGAGCGTCGGCCTTTGTACTGAAAGGTCCCAGGTTCGATTCCGGTCAAGGGCATGTACCTTGGTTGCGGGCACATCCCCAGTGGGGGTTGTGCAGGAGGCGGCTAATCGATGTTTCAACTTTTAAGCATCACCTATGGTTCTGTACAGGCTTCCCAACGATAACTGTTGGAAGAAAGCAACAATGAAAATCAACAACCACACTAGGAAAATACGACTTTACAGTGTCTTCTCACAAACTGTTAAAATATCACCAGGTCCTCGCTTAGGCCTGGACAATAACAGGACAGGGGAGGAAAGGTCTGTGCTTTCTAAAAGGCAACAGGACAGTCATCTGCGACATTGTTATTCAGGCCAGCTTTCCTTGGAGGGTTAATAGGTACCCTTCATTGAGAGGAAATATTGTGGTGCCGTTGAACATAACTGTTTCATCTGCAAAGATGATCTGTCTCTCTGTGCTGTAAGTATCTACATAAATCAAATCCTACTCGAAACATTTTCGGGCCTGTAACCCAGGTCCAAACTCCCCAAGACCAAGTACCTTCCTCCTGAACTCAGAAGTGCACTGGTCCAGCCTCGGGCCTCCAATCAGTTCTGAGCGCCTCCCCACACCAGGGCACATATTGGCAAGTGAAAATGAGCACTCCAACAATGGCCTGAAAAACCAGCGTGTGCCACGGTGGTACGTCAGAGTTTGCTGTTTGAAAAATGATAAATCATTTTTCATAACTTACTTGCTAAGATTGAGATTTCAGGCCCTGGCTCTTCTTAAATAGGGACAATGATATACATATGGACATTTATTTAGTACTACTTAGCAATCATCAAGAAGCCACAGCGAGCTCTCCCTCTCCGGGGCACACCCGTGCGTGCCCTTCTCTTCCCCCTCATCTCCACCTCAGGGGCGGTACCTCTACCTTTCTCTCTTCTAAACCCCAAGGGCCCTTCTTCTGCCTCTGTAACTTGTTTCCTGAGCCCACACAACCTGGCTGTCTCTCTTCTGCAACCTCTGTAATTTTCTAAGTAAACTTCCGGGGGAGGGAGGAGCTACCATTTTCTTGAGACTGTTATATTTCAGGACCTTCATAGATGCCTTTTAATATATACATTGTCTACTTTAATCCCCTTAATGACCCTACAAGGAGGCTTTAGCCATTCCATTTTATATAGACGAGAAAACCATACAGCCTACTCTACACAGAAGCTTAACCTGGGGCCATTTCAAGCAGACCAATTCCCAAACTGTACACCAGTACTCGGGTGCTGTAGTAAATCCATAGGGGCAACTTAGGATATTTAAACATTTCAAGGAAAACATACGTAGTGTACTTAACATGTTGGACACTGCTGAACCTACAAACTGGAGGTAGTTCACAGAATCACATTGCATTCATATCAATGGCATCATATCTTTGCAGAGTTTGGGCTTTAGTGGTTGCAGTGATAAAAAGCAAGTGCTGCAGAAAAATTAATGTGGGACAGGAAATGAGAGTGGTGGGATCCAGTCTGATCCCAAGATTTGAAAAGTAGTACAGACACATCTTGTTGCTAATTGTGGTTATATTAAGAATGATATTTAAAAAAATGTTTTTCTTTCAATTATGTGTATTATTTTTTCAAACATCTTCTATGTTGTTTGGGCAAAAGTACTCATTACGTTGTCTGAGCCTAACTACTACTTAACCTAGGGCAGTTCGAAAAAATTACCGAGATACTAGGGCAGCAGGAACCAAATTTAGGAATCTCGCTTTAACAAATAAGTGACAGAGTTGTGAGCACTGGGTGACCCTGAAGAAATGACTGGAAACAAAGTCCATAACACAAACATCATAATCAGAAAAAGAAGAGTTTGTGTTAAAACCATTTTTAAAGGTCACTCTCAAACAGCTTAATCCTTCAAATCCCAAACAATGTCCCCTGATAATTTGTATACAAAAAAAAAAAAAATTCAAAGACACATGCATGCAAATTACTGTTTTTTCCAATGCTTAGGGACTCGAGCAAAGCTTTTAAAATGATAGGCTCCAAGCTATGTTGAAAGAGACTGGGCTTCCCCTACACAGACAGAACACACCCGTCTGCAGCAAGGAGAGGGGGCACCCGCGCCAAGGTAAGGGGGAGCAGGGACTCGAGAGACTGCCCCGTCCCAGCACTTCGATACATTCAGCTTTTTTGTGGTTTTCATCATACTCTCAATAATTGCTTTTAATTTCTATAAGACTGCTCCAGGCTTTTGTGTAAATCCTAGCTTGGAAACTTCCCTCCCCCAGAGTTTTCCATGTCAACCAATGGTCATTAAAGCAAGTTTGGTGCCAACAGGAATCCCCAATTTGGGGTGTGGTGAAGAAGAAAACTGAAAATGTTATTCAGTGTAAAGAGCTCAATTGTGACACAGCAGAGCTGTGAGAACAGCACAGACGTGAGCTCAATAGTGTTAACTCAATTATGAAATAGCACAGCTGCAAGGCCTGGCCTCCAGTGAGGTCCCTCTCTGGCTCAAAAGCTCCACCCTGCTCTCCTGAGACACCTGCATTTCAGCTTCAGCTCCACCCTGGGAAAACCCCAGACCACTATGACAAGAGAAAGTTAAGGACCTGCACTGAGAGGGGGTGGGGGGGGGGGGGGGGAGGGAGGAGCTGACTTATATAGAGAGAAATCCCCACCCCTGATCCCTGATTGGTCCATCCTCATGCAAACGAGGGCTCCAAATCTTCACAGTTTGATTGGGCCAAAAAGCACTGTCCTGGTTGGTCAAAATAGAGCTGCTCTGATTGGTCAGTAAAGATGCTACTATGGATATAGCTGTGCAGTTTCTATTGGACAGGGAAAGCCTCAGTCCTATTAGCTGAAATACAATTCCAAGAACTCCTTTATAAGGGTTGGCTCAGGTGGCAGGAATACAATGCAGGCTGGCAGTTCAAGGCAGGAGGCAGGTAATTTAGTGCAGGCTTCTCCCACTGTTTAGAAATGGCTGCTAGGCTCTGTTTTTAAATTTGAATCGTTAGCTACCAGGAGTCCTTCTTGGTAGTTATCTTCTTTCTCTGGATCAACACATGTCAAATATTAAGCGTGAAAATCAAAGGGAAATGAACACAAATCCAAACTAGTGGTTCCTCAGGGGGGAGAATAAGTGAGTAGATGCCATGGGGAGGGGTACTGGGGGGTCCAAGGACCTGGGGATGCTCCAGTTTTTCAGCTCGGTGATGGGTACTAGGGTGTGTGTTCTGTTCTTATTCTTTAGATTGTACCTCTACGTTTTATACTTTCTGAATGTGTATTCCACAGCAGCAACACCAGAATTTCTATATAGAAGGGCCTTAGGAGTTGGAAGTGTGCCTTGTCTCTGAGCAGAGTTGGCTCACATCCCATCTGCTTTTACTTCAGTATATGCTTATCTGGATGGGCTATGGAGAAGTTGATGAGTTTACGTGGAAAGCTGTGGTTACCTTTGGTGTTACTAACCACAAAGAAGGAGTTAACAAATTAGCATTTCTTTTTAAAAAATATATTTTATTGGTTTTTAGAGAGGAAGGGAGAGAGAAAAACATCCATCAGTTGCCTTCCGTGTGCACCCTTACCAGGCCTCAAGCCCGCAAGGTAGGCATGTGCCCTGGCCAGGAATTGAACCAGTGACCTTTCAGCTCCAGGGACAACACTCAATCAACTGAGCCATACCGACCAGGGCAACAAATTAGCATTTCTTATCAACCTTGATTTACTAGGTATACCTTCCAACGGTATGCAAGTGGTGGTTGTTTTTTGTCTCTTTTATTCTTCTTCATCCTATTCTACTCTCTCCTCCCCACTTATGACACAGAGGACAGAAAACTCTTTTGATTTTAATTTATACCTTAATTTAAAAAAATTCTTTGTTGTCCATATGCTAAGCACCCGCCAGGAATGATACTAGTAGAAGCTAAACATGTATAGTTGCACCTACTAAGGGTAAGAACAGTAGGTTGCTATTGCTGTTTTAAGGCTGGAAGCGCCTCCGCTCAGGGGCCATCAGTGCTGTGTGGGGCCCCTGTGGGCCCAGGTGTGTCTGTCTCCATCGCCCAGGTTATTTCCATTGACATCACCTAAACACGAGTGAGTATCACCATCCAACTGGTTCACAAAAAGGATGCCGAACGTTTCAGAGCAGTGAGCCAGGCATTTTACTTGCATCATCTCATTTCCACGACACCACCGGGTTATGCATTCTACGCCCCGTTTACCGTTCTAAAACCTCAAGTTCCCATAAGTGGGTTTTCCAAAAGCACGCACCGAACCAGCGGTGGCCTCAGGACCCGGTCTCAAAGCGGATTTCTTCCGCACTCCCTGTACCGTCTCACCGAGCCTCAGGGACACCGTTCCCGACCAGCTGGACGAAAGCGAAGCCCCTCTCCGGTGACAAATAACGCTCTCCTCCCGCCCCCCACACTACCGGAAGCACCACCCCGAAATTCCCAAGGCAAGAGTGAGCGAGCCACGTCCGAAGGCAAACCACACAGCGCGCGGGCTTCCTCGGGCCCGGGGGGTCGTCACTCGCCAAGTCTCCAGAGCTGAGCCCCGGCCCGCGCGGTCCTCCCGGGGCAGGACAGCCCCCGCCCTCCCCGCGGGCACCTCTCCGGCGAGGGGAAGGGGGGCGGACGGCGGGCGCGCCCGAGCCCAGCCTGGTCACTCTGACGCCGGCCCGCAGGCCCGAGGACAGCGCGGAGCGCCAGGCGACAAGAGGGGACCCTCCTTTGCGCCTGCAAACCGCGTCCGGGAGCCATACCTGGTGATCCCGCAACTCCACCATCACCACTTGCTTCAAACTCTTAGAAGTCACTCAAGAAAGAGGAGGGGGGCGAGCAAAGGCGAGAAAGTTCTCTGCTCCCCGCCCCCCCCCCCAAGTCTATATTCTAGGGAGGTAACCAAAGCAAAGCGATAAGGCAGGGGCCCCAGGAAGACCCCCTCCGGCCCGGGCTTTCCCAGAGGCCGCAGGCAAGAAGGCAACGCCTTCCGTCTGAGTCTCTTCCCCAAGCAGACAGCGGACTGGGGCGCCGAGGGCGCAGCGCCCCCATCCCCGACGTCGTCCTCCCCAGAGCAGAGGTCCCCGGGAGTGGGGGCGCCGGCGCGCAGGACGCACGGTACCTCTTTCTCCTGCGCTGGACGTCCGCGCTGCAGGAACTGATGCCAGGGACAGGGTTGGGGTGAAGGGAGATGATGGGGACGGGCTCCCGCTGGCTCCGGCGGCCCCTGGGCCTCGGCGCCGCCCCGCGCCGCCGCCTCCAGCCGCCCGCTCTCCGGGCTGCGCTCCCCGCTCCAGCAAGTTACCTGTGGCCGCGCCCGCCGCGCCGCCGGCTGGGCCCTCCGCCCCGCCCGCCCCGCCCGCGGCTCCTAAGCTGGGGCCGCAGCGCCCCGCAGCGGCCGGCGGGGCACGGTGGGTGCGGTGGGGGCCCGGGGAGGTGGGGCGTTGATCTGCAGCCCGCTCGAAGATGGGGCCGCTACCCCTTTGCCCTGGAAGGAGAGGTCTCCTTCGCAGAGAGGGAGGAAAGGGGGCTGCGGGAGGGAGAAGGAAACTGGCAGGAGAAACCATCCCTCAGCCCGTGGCAAGTGGATATTTCAGTATCCTCGTAGTTCACGGAACTGTGGTCGCTCAATGGACGCGAACATCAATGCTGACTGATCCAGAGGGCTGGGGAGGGGAAAGGAAGCCTTTATTCCAAACAGCTGGACGCAACCATCCTTATGAAACAGACAAAACCTTTGAGCCTTCCTGACTCCTATATTCAAAGCACACCTGACATACCATGAACTCCTGTTCTTGTGTTTTTCAGTTACTTCTTCAGTATATAGAGGAGTTCCCGAACATAGTGAACACTCAATAAAGTATTGTGGAGCGAATGTATAAATAAAGGGGACCTCAACCTTTTCAAGAAGCAGGGCAGGTGTCTGCTCTCCCAACATAGAACTCTTTGGGACAAGCTTATTTTGAACCTTTTCTGTTGGAAGCCGCCCATTGCCTTCACTAGCAGAGAGGTATGGACAAGGAACCAGGAAGGCTGGTCAACCTTGAAGCTCTGAAAGGGCAGAGCCAACCACCCACTGTCTAGTTGAGACAATGATAGCTAAAGCAACTTCCACCTTTTAGTTTTATGTAAACCCTTGCTGATTGGCTATTATTGGAATTGCCTGCCTAAAGGCTATGGGTGTATCCCATCCTACCTAATAACCTACCTAATAATAGACAAATATGCAAATTGACCATACCTCCGACACACCCACAAGCCACAGCCACCATCCAATCAGAGCGAGTATGTAAATTAACCCATCCAAGATGGCTACAGCCACAGAGAGCAAGGTTTCCCAGGCAACAGAGGGAAATAAGCTTTCCGCCAGCAGTTGCAGGCCTAAGCCTCCACTCAAGCTACAAAGTTTCAATTATAGAAGGTAAACAAATTCAAACAGAAATGGCCTCAGAATGGAGCTTGAGAGAGCAGGCCAGGGTTGCCACCGGCAACAGGGGAAGCAAAGCTTTCCGCACACCCTGGCTGGGACCACCCGCTTAAGGCTACAAAGTTTCAATTGTAGAAGGAAAATAAATTCCAGATACCAGGGCCTCCCCTTGGGTTGCCAGGAGGTGTGGCCGGCCTGCAAACCACCACAGGCCCCTCGCTCAGGCCACCCTACGCCCCAAGGGAACCCCACCCTGATCAGGGACACCCTTCAGGGCAAACCAGCTGGCCCCCACCCCTGTACCAGGCCTCTATCCTACCTAATAAAATGGTAATATGTAAATTACCATCACTCCGCTACGCCCAGGATTGGGCCAGAGGGAGGTGCAGGGGGCAGGACTCGGGGTGGCCAGGGTAGCCAATTGGGCCGGCGGGACACTGAGCTCGCATCGCCAGCGGTGGCACGAGCTCAGCATCTGCGCCATGGCTGTGCTGCAGAACAGAAGGGGCCTCTGGGGCAGCGAGCTCACGTCCTGCTGCAGACCATCAAAAGCGGGGGAGCTGGGTGCCTGTCTGCTCTGGCACCAGGCCTTTCGGAAGCCTCCGCCAAGCTGGAGGCTTCTGAAAGGCCTGGTGCACCAGCGGACAGGCACCCAGCTCCACTGCGATCGAAAGCGAAAGCGTATAGGGGACCCTACACATGCATGATTCAATCATGCACTGGGCCTCTAGTAGTCTTAATAAAAGGGATAGCAAGGCCAGATCAGGGTGAAGTCCTTCCCCTTGAGTTGGGCTCTCGCCTGGCCCCCAATATTTCCAAATTAATATTTTCTAGTCTCTTTCATTTGTGTGCGGCCTCCTCCAGAGCCCGAACCCTGAACCTGAACCACGTGGGACGTGAAAGGGGTTCACTACAAACTGGCGCCTTCGACGTGGGACCTCTGGAGGGAATGATATTTTCGCCTAGAGCGAAGAAAGGAAGAATACACCAAAAAGGTAGGGGAAAAAATACACCGAAAAGGTGGGAAAAAGATCACCATATAGGTGAGGGAAATTCACTGCATGCAAAGCCCATGATTAGCTGCAGAAGTCGTGATCTGTAAGTAGGGTGGGAATGTCTTTTTCAGCCAGGCTAATGGGGCAGAATTAGGTTATAAAGTAAACTTTATTATAGACTTTTGGTTTGCATGCTTAAGGAATGTGGTTTCTTGTTCAAATTAAAATCTTAATTTGTATTTGCAATATAAAATCTGTAATAAGAAATGAAACTCCGCTGCCGAAACCACCTCCAGTGCAGAGAAATTCAAAGGTGGCAGGAGAGGGCAGGGCTATCTGCTCTCCCGCAATGAGATTACTTAAAGTTTCTAAAAATTATAGAAGAACTCACAGGGAAATGCAAAATTTGGCCAAATTAAGTGCTAGTAATTACTTCGGAAAGCGAAAAAGAAAGAAAAAATTTAAGATCTGTCTTTATCTATTACGTGTGAAAAGATACTTGGCCAGATCTGTTACTGAAAAACTTCCCCCAGAGCAAGCAGGATGTGGGGGAAGGGAGACACGTGGCAATCCAATATGGAAGCCCACTCTCCCAGTATGCTGATTTAAAGTTTCCTTTCTCGCCATGAAAAAGTTTTAAAAAATTTAGAAATGCGTCTGGGATATCTGTGCACATGTACAGAGAGAAAGCTAGTTTAAGACAAAATGTGCGCACGGTCCGATTTCGGATATTAGATCGGTCCTGAACTGGACTTGACTCTTTACAAGGGCTACAGAAATGAAAAACCCAAGACTGGTTTTTTCCTGAGAAAAATGGCATTTTTGACCAAAAGGAAAGAACACAGGCTAGTTCCAGCAGCAGATTGGCATTTCTATAATAAAGAGTGGTTTTAAAAATGCTAATGAAGGTTTAAAAATTTAACTTTTAAGGCCTTCAAGAAAATCAGTGAATTGTGTTATAAAAGAATTTATCCAAAGAAAATGCCTTAAAATAATTATAATTGACTCTAGAATCTCAAAAATTGTTGAAAAATATATTATAAAGATCAAGTAGCCCAGGTAAAGACTGGCTACACCCTTTTGTTAATGAAGGAAGAAGGCTAGTCGCCCTTCCCCCAGGATACAGGTAGGCCAGTTTCCCGCCAGTAGCCATTCTTTAAGGACAATTTTGCATTTGAATACCTACAAGCTTGCTACTCAACTTCCCCAGGCAGAGAAAAAACATGGTCGGTTTAAAGTTAATTATTGTATTTTTAAAATTTATTCTTAAAAATATAAGTGTTATTAATCAAAGAACTGCTAAATATTTGACTTGCCAGCTCTAAAAGTTTAAAGTTCAAATCAAATTGGGAGAAATTATATAGTTGTAATTAAATGCCTAAAGTATAGAAATTTAAAATGTGTTTTCTCTAATAATTAGGAATTCAAAATATGTTGCTTATTGGTCTAATTAAATAAGAAGGATTAATTCTGTGATCCCAACCAAATTTTTAATGCAATAACCAGTTTAGAATTTAATTGATATCTTAAGTTAATTATAAAAAGTAATATAATCTTTAAATCATATATAGATATTTGTTTGATGGTTTTTTCCATGTTAAAATTTCAAGGCTTTAACCGAGAGATGATTCTTGGAGAGCTCTAAGGGCACCCAGAGTAATTCAAGAAGTTATTCTCTCTTCTTAAAGGAAATATTTTGAATTTAACCGATCTAATATACTTGAAATTGCATGGAAAGCTTTATCAAATAAAAATTAATAACTATATTTTACTTATAAATGTTATGAAAGTTTTGGCCTCTAAGGAGGGCAAAATGTTTCTTAAAATACAATATTGGAAAGTTAAAATAACAAAAGCCCATAGCCGTCTGCATTTTTAATTAGGCTGAAGGTGGGGCCACTTTTGCACCTTGTGAATCAGATGTAAACAAGTACTAAGTTTGCTTTGCTTTTTTAATTAAAGATACCTACTTAAATTATAAACAATTAAATTCTAATAAAGCCACCAGAAACAGCTAGTGAGATTTCTGTTTGTCTGCAGTGTAGTTTTGGCTTTAACAGTTTAGACAGTCACCATTTTTGGACTGCCTGACTTGGCAGCCGCCATGATGGCCACATGTCTTGCCGCTCCCCAGGGGGCTGCCATCTTGAAACAGCAAAGGCCAACCCCTCTCTTTGAATAAAGTTACTGAGACCTCCCATTATCCCTCTGTATATGCTAATTAGCCAAAGGGGATACTCTTTAAAAATAAAATTCTAGCTTAATAAAAAGGAGAAATTTGAAAATTTTGAAATCTCTTTCACTAATATTTACAGGTTAAACTAAGATTGTTGTTAAAGTATTAAATCTGACAGTAAAATAGTAGTCTTAAAGAAAGACAAAGAGTTTTAAATGAAACTCTCTGTAGCCTGATAATTATTTTGGAATGAAATAAAGAGAGGTTTTCTTCAAACACCTGAAAAACTGTAATTAAAAGTCAATAAATTCGGCCTCATAAACTGAAGAAAATAATTTATGTTTTTGCCTCCCTAACAAAGTTTATGTAAAGTTATTTAAAAACTAATTTAAGAAGTCTAATTAATATCATTTATTGTCCATAACCTAGGACAAGTGAAGTTAAAAAATAAACCTTATTTCAGATTAATTTAAATTGGCTAATTGAAATAAGTAAATATTCATAAGAACTTAATTGTACTGGACAAAAAAACTGTTCCTGAAGTATTAACTAAAATTTTTATTGATAGTTCATCTCATAGTAAAATTGCTTAATATGCTATGAATCCAAAGCAGTCATATTTTTGTGCAAAAATTAAAATTAAAAGTTATCAAGACTGCAATATACAATTTCCAAAAGCCTCCTAATATTTAAATTTAAAAAGGGAGGATAGTGGAAAAATATCCTGTAAGAATAATTCCCTGTAAGTAAGTTACATCAAGAAAATTTTTTACTTTGAAGGTTAATTTTCATTTGTAATGCTAATCGCAAGACACCCATGAAAACACACATGGTGTCAAAATAAGCCAAAGGAAAATTGTTTGGGCAAAAATAAAAAGGATCCCAAGTCTAATTTATAGAAAAGATTCCTTTATTAACCTTTGGTCAAGAATATGTTTGTATATTTCCAGAAAACAACTCCAAGACCATGTGGATTCCTGCAACAACGGATCCCAGAGAGGAACTGACAGGACTGCTCCAGCCATGAAGACAAGAGGAGAAACAGTCCAGAGATGGAAGACGCTGAAGACGCCTTGCTATGCTAGCAGTCATCAGCTGTGTGTTGCTGCAGGTTGTCCAGGACCAAACCAGAGGGGGTCGAACCTGCATTGCCACCATTTGTCTACCATCCAGAACTAGCATATCATTGCTGACATGTACACATAAGGAACTGTTGGACATTGAAATTGGGACTCAAAACTGTTGGACATTGAAATTGGGACTCAAGAAACTGTTGGCCCAGAAAGAAACTTACTACAGACTGATTCATTTTCCTTTCAGCATACCCACTACTGCTTGTCTCATTTTTGTTCTTTTTTTTTTTTTTTAATGTATTTTATTGATTTTTTACAGAGAGGAAGGGAGAGGGATAGAGAGTTAGAAACATCGATGAGAGAGAAACATTGATCAGCTGCCTCCTGCATACTCCCTACTGGGGATGAGCCCGCAACCAAGACCAAGGTACATGTCCTTGACTGGAATCGAACCTGAGACCCTTCAGTCCACAGGCTGACGCTCTATCCACTGAGCCAAACCAGTTAGGGCTCATTTTTGTTCTTATATGTTTATTTCTAGTCTGCAGATGCAAGATTTTTTAAGGAAAAAATAACGGGGGATATGTTGGAAGCCACCCATTGCCTTCACTAGCAGAGAGGTGTAGACAAGGAACCCGGGAGGCTGGTCAACCTTGAAGCTCTGAAAGGTCAGAGCCAACCACTCACTGTCTAGTTGAGACAATGGTAGCTAAAGCAACTTCCACCTTTTAATCTTGGAAGGATTTTAATCTTATGTAAATCCTTGTTGATTGGCTATTATTGGAATTGCCTGCCTAAGGACTATGGGTGTATCCCATAGTCTTAATAAAAGGGATAGCAAGGCCAGAGCAGGGTGAAGTCCTTCCCTTTGAGTTGGGCTCCCGCCTGACCCCCAATGTTTCCAAATTAATATTTTCTAGTCTTTTTCATTTGTGTGCGGCCTCCTCCAAAGCCCGAACCCTGAACCTGAACCCTGAACCACGTGGGATGTGAAAGGGGTTCACTACACTTTTCTTTTTTTAAATTAAAATATATTTTATTGATCTTTTACAGAGAGGAAGGGAGAGGGATAGAGAGTTAGAAACATTGATCAGCTGCCTCCTGCACACCCCCCATTGGGGATGCGCCTACAATCAAGGTACATGGCCTTGACCGGGATCGAACCTGGGACCCTTCAGTCTGAAGGCTGACGCTCTATCCACTGAACCAAACTGGCTAGGGCCTGAATTTTTTTTTTCTTATCCTCTGAAATAGGCCTGGTTTCCAGGGCCGGGAGGGGGAGGGTAGGGGGAGGGGTGCAGAATGATGATCTCCTTTTTCTTAAGATATTTGTCTTCCTCTCTCCTTCAGGGAGCATTAGGCAGGGATAATCCAAAAAAAAACCCTACCCAAACCAGGGAAGGGTAAGTGCTCAGGAACTTCCCCCACCCCTAATCAGAGATTTGTTTCCCCACCTCTGTCGCGCGCGCACACACACACACATCTAGAGCTATTAGAACACTTTTCCTTCCCCTGCCCATCAGGTCCCCTGAATTTCTCTGTGGACAGGTCACTAGGGAGTTCTAGGTGGAAACCCCCAAAGGCAAGGTATGTATGCATGACCTTTCAACTAGATCATTTATTGTTATACTTTTCCAAATTCAAGGGTTTTCCTAGTTAGTTTCTTCAATAAACTTTCAAAGATCCAAAGTGCTCCATTCCTGTGGGAGGCTTTTATAGCATCATCATAAAGTCACAGTGAGATGGAGTTTTAAGTTACATTTATGAGCAGTCAGAGCAATCGCACATTAATTCTGCTGAAAGGAACAGAATGCCCAAGCCAGCATGTAAGATATGTGAACGGTCTTGGGAGCTGACAGGTCTGCATTTGTTCCCAGACCTTGATGAATGGGAATTCCTAGCAGGGGACCTCACGAGTGCCAAAGCAAGCAGCGCATAAGGGCTGCTTGGAGATCTTGCTTGCTTATCTCCAAGTGGGCACTCAGTTCCTGGGCAACTAATGAAAGGAGAATCCTAACCCTCCCTCTATATGAGAAAGGCTCCCAGCCTGCAGTTCCGTTCTCACCGCTCTGCTCAGCTCAATCACAGTCAGCCTCAAAAAATCCACCCCACTAACCCCTCCTTCTGCCTCTTGAGAAAGAAGTCTGCTCTGTCAATAACTTTAACTGCGTTGTGAGAAATAATCTCAAATTGCCAGCAACACATTTCTTTAATGAGTTGACTGTCCTAGCTGTCTTTTATGTTGGTAGTAGCTTCAGTTTATCCTTCAGCCTGCCATTCTGGCTTCCAGCCATTCTATTCCCTGAAACTGCCCTTGCTAGAAATCTTCCCCAAGCCCTTCCGTGATCATAGTCTCCTCCTCCAGAGGAAACCACCTGAATTTGTGGTAATGATTTTCTTATCTTGAATATATTTAATGTCCCTAAACATGACGTTGTTCAGTTTTGCCTGGTTTTGAACTTTTGTAAAGGGAATCATTCTATGGGACTCCTATGCAACTTACTTTTTTCACTCAGCATTCTCTTTCTAAGATTTAGCTATTCAACTTCTCTGATATACAATATTTCATTGTAAGAAGATACCACAATTTATCCAGTCTAATTTCAGACATTGGGTTGGCTCCAGTTTTTGCTATTGTAGCTATGAGCATCCTGTATAATAAAGAGGTAATATGCAAATTGACCATCACTCCAACACATAAGATGGCCGCTCCCATGTGGACACAACATGGCCTCCACAAGATGGCCAGCAGGGGAGGGCAGTTGGGGGCGGCCAGGCCAGCAGGGGAAGGCAGATAGGAGTGGCCAGGCCTGCAGGGGAGGGAAGTTAGGGGCGATCAGGCCTGCAGGGGAGGGCAGTTGGGTGGGGTGACCAGGCCTGCAGGTGAGGGCAGTTTGGGGGGACCAGGCTGGCAGGGGAGGGCAATTAGGGGCAATCGGGCCAGCAGGGGAGCAGTTAGGCGTCGATCAGGCTGGCAGGGGAGTGGTTAGGGGCAATCAGGCAGGCAGGCAGGCAAGTGGTTGGGAGCCAGCAGTCCTGGATTGTAAGAGGGATGTCCGACTGCCCGTTTAGTCGGACATCCCTCAAAGGGTCCCAGATTGGAGAGGGTGCAGGCTGGGCTGAGGGACACACACACACACACACACACACACACACCCCTTGCACGAATTTCGTGTACCGGGCCTCTAGTTACTAAATATTTATCCTGATGCATGTGTGCAAGAGTTCTTAGAATATATATGTAGAAGTGAAATTATTGGGTGTTAAGATATGTATGTGTTCAAATTTACCTGGAGAGGCTTAATTGTTTTCTAAACTAGCTATATCAATTTTCATTGCCATCAGCAGTGTAGGACAGTCCCCTGGCTCCACATCTTTGCCAGTGCTTGTTTCGTGTGTGTGTGTGGGGTGGGGGGGGGGGGGGCGGCGGAGAGGAGGTGTAAAATAATTTCTCATTATGGCTGTGATTTGTATTTCCCTAATAACCAGTTCGATCAAGAATCTTTAATGTTTCATAACTATTCTTGTTTTCTCTTTTACCCTGTTTCATGTGTTTTGAGAAATCCTTCCTGACCCTGAGGATATAAAAATATTCTTTAATATTCTTTTCTAAAAGTTTAATTTCACATTTAAGTCTACACTTCATCTGAAATTCACTTCTCTTCTCATTTGCAATGCCAGAGCTGCATTATAATGTGTTTGCATGTATATATGAGTCGGTTTAGGTTCTCTATTTTGTCCCATTTGCCTATCCTTAAGCTTTTACCATACTGTCTGAAAATATGTGGTTTTATATTAAATCTTCTGATCATAGAAGTTCAACCCTTACTTCGTTGTTGTTGTTGTTGTTGTTGTTGTTTCATCTTCATAAGGGTCTCAAGTATTCTTAGCCTTCTGCTCATCCATAGACATTTTAAGAATTAGCTTATCGGGTCCCATGAAAATTTTGGGATTTTGGTTTGGAACTGACTACAGTGGGTCTATGTGGTGAACTGCATTATTCATTTACAACTTTTTATTCCCTCCCCACCTTTGCCATGCTTTCCTATAGTGGCATAGATTCCTCTGCTCCACTCGTTTGGGGCTGTGTGATTTTCCTTGACCATGTTGGAGCAGAAGCTTTAAATACGTTGTGACTTTATGCTTCTTCTACCTGCCTTGAGCTTTTGCCTTCTGCCATGAGAATATCATGCCCAAACAGTGGCTGACCCTTCAGCTGGGATCCCAGAATGAGAAGACACATGAAATGAATTATTCAGAGCCCAGTATCCATGGTACATGTACGAGACACATGGTGGGTACGTTTGGAGGTTTCTTTTCAGTTTATTCCCTTTTGTTAAGGACTGCCTCTCACTCATGAGAGTAGACCTCTGCAGCCACCCACTGCACCCCCAGCCATAGAGGACTGGACCATTAATTCAGTGTACTTATTGGTATTTGACCACCATCAAGCTACCATATTGCACACAGAATACAGTGTAAATGATGTGTCCTAGAAGTGTGCTTCATGGAGAATGTGACCACTTTGCTAGGCAAGCAAAAGCAGATGGTCCTAGAGTCTAGTGGTGAATACATTCGTCAATCAAATATTAACCTTTTGCACTCGGATGTCGAGTGTGACTCGACACGGTTAGCATTAGAATAAAGGAATCGAGAAAAAAGCAAGCGAGTGCAAAGGGTTAAATTACAGCTAAGTAATGCTCTGAAGGAGTAACATTCATGGTGCTATGTAAAGGATGATTAGGGAAGAAATTAGGCCAGGAATGGACCACTGGCCCAAACTCAACTAATCTGATTTTCTTGCCTGGGAATTGAAGATAATGATAGCTAATACTTCTAGAGTGCTTACTGTTTTTAATTCTTTTACATAGTTTAATGGATTTAATTCTTCTCATAACCACTTTGAGGTATATAACATTATCACCAGTTTAGACATGAGGAAATTGAGGCATAGAGAGGTTAGGTAGCTTGGTCCAGATCACACAGTTAGATAGTGGTGGTGCTAGGTTTTGAACCCCGGAAGCCTAGATCATGAGCCTGGGCCCTCTATCACGGGGACAAGGAGGGTGGAGCACTCATCTGTCATCCAGTGTAAAAAGCACAAAAGGACAGTTTTCATGAAGAGATAAGAATGAAATAACTATTGAGAGAAGCAAAACCAAGTTCCCCTTTGTATGAAACCTCCATTATCTCCTGTATCATCCTGAGACAACTTTATCAGGTTTCTCTGAATATGGCATTGCCGGGACTGACCAGCAGACCCTCAGCGACGGATGAATGATTACTCTGACACACGTTTCTGTGAAAGAGAGGCTAAGGGACTGCTTGGCTACAGCAGCCAAGCAGTCCCATTCACCTGCCTCCTTAGGCTTTTATTGTAACAACTGCTTGAACTAAAATTAACTATTAGACACTATCAGCAGGGTAAATATCCTTGAGAAAGCACATGCTTCTACAAGGTTGTGTCTAAAGACTAAACAGAGATTTCAGTAAAACACCCGGAAGCTTGGACTTGTTTGGAAAAGTCAAGGCAGAGGCTGCTGCCTTCGACAAGTTTCCCCCAGGGGCCCCCTGCCTTTTAGAGAGTCCTCCTTACAGACTTTCCAACCAAGTCCCGTGCTTCCCCACAGTGCATAACTTCTGAACTTTACCACCAGTTATATGATAAGATTTCATCCATCCATCCCTCCCTCCCTCCACCCCTCCACTCATAAAAGGTATATATTGTGTCAATTAGGATATTTCTATTGCAAAGTTCAGAAGACCCTACCTTCAGGGGCTTAAGCAGAGCTTCCCAATTGATTTGCCACCACCACTTGTGTGCCATAAATGGGTTACAGATATGGCCACGTTATCGATCCCCTCAGCCTTGAGAGCAGCTGGGCAGAGTCTAAGGTGGCCAAAGTCTCTGGGCAGAGTCTAAGGTGGCCAAAGTCTCTGGGCAGGGCCTAAGGTGGCCAAAGTCTCTGGGCCAGTCACCTCTTGCCAGCAAGCAGCTTGTCCGTTTAAGTCAGTGTGGCGCACAAATCATTTCCTGTGTGCACCTTGACTGGACAAGGTGGGGAAGCACTGGCTTAAGGAATGGACTTCTAATTTTCTCATGAAGTAGGAAGTTTGGGAGTAGGCATTTCCAGGTTTGAGTACAGCAGTTCAGCAAGGTTATCCAGGCTCTTTCTCTCTATATTCTGCCATTCGCGTGACAGGCTTGGTCTTAGGCCTGTTACCTCATGGTTGCAAGAGGACTTTTCTACCTCCGATACCAGGTGCTTACACAACTGTTCGAAGTGGAAGAAGGCTGGTGTCAGGGGGCTCTTCTGATTCATTGTCCTCTTTTATCAGGAAGCAAATTCTTTCCTAGAAGTTCTCCATGAGGATCCCTCCTTATTTCTTACTGACCAGACATAAAGGAATCTCAAAGTTTGAGTATCTGACTTTTCCCATCTCTACTTTGAGAAGCAGGCCAGGGAGAAGCGTTTGGATTGGTTGGTAAGTAGCTGACTGACAGTGCCTGCCACTTTTGTGGTAACATTTAGTGAGCGACACGTATAAATGAGAGTTCCTGGATTTCGTTCTTTTGGATTTTTTAAAAATATATTTTTACTACAGGCCCGGTGCATAAAATTTGTGCACGGGGGAGGGGGGGGGTGTCCCTCAGCCCAGCCTGCACCCTCTCCAATCTGGGACATCCCTCTCACAATCCAGGACTGCTGGCTCCCAACTGCTTGCCTGCCTGGCTTCCTGATTGCCCCTAACTGCTTCTGCCTGCCAGACTGATCACCCCCTAACCACTCCCCTGCGAGCCTGATTGATGCCTAACTGCTCCCCTGCCAGCCTGATTGCCCCTAACTGCCCTCCCCTGCAGACCTGGTCACCCCTAACTTCCCTCCCCTGTAGACCTGGTCCCCCCCAACTGCTCTCCCCTGCAGGCCCGGTCGCCCCCAACTTCCCTCCTCTGCCAGCCTGGTCACCCCTAACTGCCCTCCCCCTGCAGGCTTGATTGCCCCCAATTGCCTTCCCTTGCAGGCCTGGTCCCTCCCAACTGCCCTCCCCTGCTGGCTGGCCCACAACTGCCCTTCCTTGCTGGCCTGATCCCTCCCAACTGCCCTCCCCTGCTGGCCATCTTGTGGCGGCCATCTTATGTCCACATGGGGCAGCCATCTTGTGTTGGAGTGACAGTCAATTTGCATATTGCTCTTTTATTAGATAGGATAGAGGCCTGCTGCACGGGTGGGGGCCAGCTGGTTTGCTCTGAAGGGTGTCCTGGATCAGGGTGGCCGTTCCCTTGGGGCGTGGGGCGGCCTGGGCGAGGGGCCTGTGGTGGTTTGCAGGCTGGCCATGCCCTCCGACGACCCAAGTGGAGGCCCTGGTATCTGGGATTTATTTATCTTCTATAATTGAAACTTTGTAGCCTTGAGCGGAGACCTGGGCTGGCCAGGGTTTCCATTGCCAGGGAAACCCAAGCCTCCTGTTCATTCCATGGCCACAGCCATCTTGGTTGGGTTAATTTGCATACACGCTCCTGATTGGCTGGTGGGCGTGGCTTGTGGTGTAGTGTAGGTATGGTCAATTTGCATATTACTCTTTTATTAGATAGGATTGATTTCAGAGAGGAAGGGAAAGAGAGAGAGAGAGAAAAACATTAATGATGAGAGAGAATTATTGATGGGCTGCTTCCTACATGCTCCCCACTGGGAATCTAGCCTGCATGTGCCCTGGACCGGAATTGAACCCGGGACCCTTCAGTCCCCAGGTGATGCTCTATTCAGTAAGCCAAACCAGCTAGGGCCTATTGGATTTTTAATAAGGTAATTTGTTTTAGAGAATCTGCTTTCTTGTATCATTAAGTGAATAAGTTGGTATAACTCTCCCAGCCAAAGTAGGGGTTACAAGTCTAAGCTGACCTATAGACATGTGGAACTTTTTTTTTTTTTTTTAAATATATTTTATTGATTTTTTACAGAGAGGAAGAGAGAGGGATAGAGAGTTAGAAACATCGATGAGAGAGAAACATCGATCAGCTGCCTCCTGCACACCCCCTACTGGGGATGTGCCCGCAACCAAGGTACATGCCCTTGCCGGAATCGAACCCGGGACCCTTGAGTCCGCAGGCCGACGCTCTATCCACTGAGCCAAACCGGCCTCGGCACATGTGGAACTTTTAATGTCTCTGTTCATCTGACTTTATTATCAAGAGCTTTCTGCTTTCATTTATATCACCATTTATCAGAAGCTTGTCCTTAAAAGTTCATATAAATAAAAAGTTAATTTTCTTTAGAAGTCCATATTGCTACATATGTAGCAAAAAGTTTGGGACTTTTTTGGGATAATTGCAAATGTCATCTTTTAAAAAAATGTCATCTTTAGTTTATTCATGGCTTGTCATTGGAAAAATTCATTATGTGGCAATATGCAGTAACTAGAATGTTAGAAATCAAGGACCTTGATTCACCTCCCACCCACAATCCTGTCCCTACCTGGGTCTTGCTATTTCAATAAATGGCATTATCATACATCTAGTTGCTCAAACCAAATGCCTGGAAGAAGTCCTTCCCCTAACTATTCATGTTAAATAAGCTATCAATTCTACTGCCAAAATTTATACCCAATCTATCCACTTTTCTCAATTTCCACTCTCTTCGCTCATTTCTCTTTTGGACTATGACAATGACCTCCTAACTGTTTTTTTGCATCTATCTTAAATTTTCCTCACATGGGCCAGAGTATGTGCATCAGTTACCTATAGCTATGTAAAAGAAATCCAAGCACAACAAAACACCACAAATCTTAATGGCTTAAAAAAACAGACGTTTTATTACTCAGGATCCTGTGGTTGGCTGAGCAGGGATCAGCTGGAACAGCAAGTCTGTTCCATGTGGTGTGGGCTGCACTTGCCTCAGGTGACTGCAATTTGAGCTGGAGAATCCAAGACGGTGTCACTCACAAGTCTGACCCCTCAGCTGGGATGACTCAGATGCTGGGATCTTTTTACTCTTGTGCTCAGCATCCCTCAGGGCTTCTATATCCCTGGAGCCTTTCCAACGGGCTAGCCCAGACTTCTCTCCATGGTGGTTCAAGGCTCCAAGAGAGTAAAAAAGAAAGTAGCAAGGCCTTTTATGGCCCAATCTCAGAAGTTGTGCAATGTCACTATCACTTCTGCCACATTCTATAGGTTAAAGAAGTCGCAGGGCCTGCCCACATTCAAGAGCAGGGAGAATAGGTTGGAGACATGGCAAAGTCACATTTGCAAAAGGGAATGTGGGATGGCATGGATGGTCGTGGCCATCTTTGGAAACCATCCACCAGAATGAGCTTTTAGAAAAGGAGACCATACATTTCACCTCCCTTCTTAAAACTCGCCAAGCCTTCCAGTAGCACTTAGAATAAAATCCAAAATGCTTATCCTGACTGCAAAGACTACCTGTCTCTTGTGCCTACCAACCTCTCCCTCTCATCACATGGGCCTTTTTGTTCCTCCCACAGCAAGCCCTTTCCCTTCTCCTGGGCTTTTCCAACTGCTGAGACGCTCTCTATCCTGACTTTCACTGTGTGCTCACCTTCTTATGGTCAACTCAAGTGCCACCTTTTGAAAGAGGCCTTCTCTGGCAACCCCATCTACATCAGGCTCCTCTCACCCCAGTTAGGCTTTCACCTCCCTCTGTTTATTTCCCTTAAAGCACAGCCCTGCAAATCTGATTGTCTTCATGATATAAAAAAAAAATGTTTGTTGACTGTTAAAGAAATGAAGTTATCAAAAATAAGTCTCTATAATAGCAACAACCATGTTTGCACATTTAAAAGCAGAGAGCTTCCCTTTCTGGAGGGGAGCCAGGAGACTGTAGGTCAGGGGAGGGAGAGAAACTTAACTTTAAAAAATATATATATTTTATTGATTTTTTACAGAGAGGAAGGGAGAGGGATAGAGAGTTAGAAACATCAATGAGAGAGAAACATCGATCAGCTGCCTCCTACACACCCCCCACTGGAGATGTGCCCGCAACCAAGGTACATGCCCTTGACCGGAATCGAACCAGTTAGGGCGGAAACTAACTTTTTATTGGATATTCTTTTATGCTGTGTGACTATTTTACCTTAGGCATGTTTTTAAAATGTCACAACGTTCTTTTAATAAAATTTCTTTAAGGGTGGACTGCCTCAGTGGAAACGATTTAATGATTTGTCATGATTTCATCAGGTCATCAACTGTCTTAGGCCAACCGGAGGCTGTGAGCTACCTCTTGAGAAATTTGGCTGGCTTCCCTGGATCAGCAGGTGTCCAGCAAGATTCTGTACAAGGCTCTTTCCTTTGTTTGTTTCAAGAAAAAATTAATAGCTTTAAATACATATTTAAAAAGAGAGTCTGAAAGGCTTTCAACATGTGAATCCCAGGAATCAGGCACAATGCCATCAGATGCCTCAAAATACTCTAAGATGTAGGATGCAGGCTGTATTTAATTGCCTGCCCTGCTCAGGACTGCAATTATTCTGACTAAATTGTATAGATTTCTTTTAAAACCCTCTCATGTTCTTTGTCACAAGACATCTAATTGGCAACAGCAAAATAATTCACTAAAATAAGGGCACAAACTTACGACCTTTAAAATTCAAAATTTAAAGCCAAAAATACACTTACAAGTATTATACTTTAGCTTAGCATATGGTGCAATACAGTCACATAATCCAGAAAGGATACTAAATCACTTGCTATTTGTGTTCCTAATAAAAGAAATGATATCAATCAATGATTGTCTATGCAACCTTTCAGTGCATGGGACAATGCCCAACCAACTGAGCCACACTGGCCAGGGCAGTCCTCCCATGCTTGAGCCCACTCTTCCTAAGAGATTGGGAATAAGCTCTTCACGTCCCTCCCCCTTTTCAGTTCAATGGCTATCATGTAACTGACGTTAGCCTTGGGCCATTAAAGAGGAATAATATCTAATGTCTGACTGAGTTCCAAAGTAGTTTCACCAACCGCTCTTATATGTTACCTTGTGCAAATTATTTAACTTGTTTTCTTCTGTAAAGTAAGGACTATAACATCACTTACTTAATGGGATATTTTGAAATTTATATTATTTTGGAACCGGACCTTATTCATGGAAAATCTTAGTAAACATTAGTTGGTTAAGTTATAATGGGCACCCTGGCCGGTGTCACTAAGTGGTTAGAGCATCAGCTTGCACACTGAAGGGTCGTGGGTTCGATTCGTGGTCAAGGGTATGTACCTGGGTTTCTGGTTTGATTCCTGGCCCCAGGATGCATTCGGGAGGCAATCAATAGAAGTCTCTCTTTCAAATCGATGATTCTCTACCCTCTCCCGTTTCCACTCTCCTTGAAAATCAATGGAAAAATATCCACAGGTGAGGATAAACATTAACAACAAAAATTATAATGGGCAATAGACAAAGCTCATCTTTCATGATATCACAAAATATTTCTAAAAGTTAAGTTTTTTAGAAGGAGGAGTTGGTAAAAATAAAGTAAGCATTTAATAGTCATATTGTAATTCCTTCAAGTCTTCAGGCAGTACTGAAGGGATGAGGCTTAAGAGTCATCATCTCTTGCATGGCTGCTCATTGGTTGTACTCTAGTAGCTCACAATTCATATTTATCTCACTGTAGCATTTCCCAGGGTTTAGGATAAGTGGAAAATTTGGCTTATGTATCTTCCTAAAGTTTCTCTTAAAAACATACCAGATCTGACCCTGGCCAGTGTGTCTCAGTTGGTTGGGCATTGCCCCATGCACCTAAAGGTTGCTGGTTCGATTCCCAGTCAAGGCACATGCCTGGGTTGTGGGTTTGATCCCTAGTTGGGGTGTGTGCCAGAAGCAGCCGATCAATGCTTCTCTCTCTCTCTCTCTCTCTCTCTCTCCCTCCCTCTCTCTCATTTCTTAAAATCAATTAATATATATATATATGTGTATGTGTATATATATATATATAAATATATATATATATATATATATGCCAGCTCTGTGTAGAAAGCTGGCCATGTACTATCTTTCGTTCATTCCATAAATATTTATTAAACACCTATTATGTATGTGTATATCACCCTGCCATGGTTACATACAACAGCAAAGACCATGAGTAGCCCATAGATAAATCCTCACATTCTTTTTTTTAAATTTATCTTTAGAGAGAGAAGAAGGGAGAGAGAGAGGGAGAGAGAAAGAAAGAGACATCAATCAGCTACCTCCTGCAGGCCCCCCCTACTGGGGTGGGCATGTGCCCTGACTGGGAATGGAACCAGCAACCTTTAGTGCCTGGGACAATGCCCAACCAACTGAGCCATGCTGGCCTGGGCAATCCTCACATTCTTGAGCCCACTCTCCCAAGAGACATCACAGGCATTGCCAGAGTTCAGGCCAGAGAGTGGCCAATGCCATAGCCAATTTACTGAGCAGATTCTACACCGTTCCCAAAAGGTTTTCCATTTGTAGTAGTTTTCTATTTTTATTTAAATTCTGAAAGAATCCACATACATGACTTCTTAAATTTAAGCACTTTTATTCCTAAGATATTTTAAAACATATCCCTAATTTGAAAGCTGACAGTATTGAAATAACAGCAAAAGAAAAGCAATAGATCCTTCCTGTTCTGTTTGCTCCAACTTTATCAATACCGTACATTTCTGAAACGACAGTGAATTAGAAACTCTGAAACCTGTCTGTGACTCTTTTATCTACCTTGAGGTGGAACATTATTGAGGATTTGGATTTTATTACTTTTTGTGGGTTTGTTCCCTTATTTTCTCAAGAATGGTCCAATTCTCAGATATCTTAGGGCAGTGATGGGCAACCTTTTGAGCTTGGTGTGTCAAACTTCGCCAAAAAACTGAGCATAACTCGGGTAGTGTGTCACTTTGAGGAAAAAACTAACTCCAGGACTCTAGTCGCAAATGTTTCATCCTCAGGAGCAGCAAATGTTTCATCCTCGGCATGCGGCCGCGTGTCATCAGAAATGGCTACGCGTGTCAGTGCTGACACGCGTGTCATAGGTTCGCCATCACTGTCTTAGGGTGTGCTCCAATCTGTTGCTGGTGTTTCCCCCTAAGTTCTCCCTTCTTGGCATAGGCAGAGGATCATCAGCTATCTCTGTTCTTCCTGGGACTCAAGCACAGTGGGGCTTTTGGTTTAGAAATTGTCCTATCCTGAACCCCTGGGGTCCTGGGGCCCACACACTTGGCAACCAGCCAGGGATGCCTTAATGGTCTGGGTTGACCTTGGACTGGCTTCTAGGGCCCCGTAAGTAGTCCTCTGTAGTTTTAATCAGGCCAGCTCAAAGGCTTTGTGCTAGGCTGGTGGGTTTGTTCTGGGATAGCTGAAAGTCTTGAAACCCACCCTGGGAGAGCCCCTCCTCGTGGGGATTTCCTTTAACAGAATGAATGAAAACGGACTAGGAAAATGACCCCTGGAGTAACTTCCTCTTATGAGAGCAAGTAGAGCCTGCTTGTGCTGGTTGGTTACATTGTTTGGCCCCCAGCCTACCTGCCCAACTCTTGGACCCTCTCTCTTTTTTAAAAATTATTTTATTGATTTTCGAGAGTGGAAAGGAGAGGGATAGAGAGATAGAAACATCGAATCGGGTGCCTTCTGCACAACCCCCACTGGGGACTGAGTCAACAATGGCAAACTGTGTATGTGCCAAACTGAGTATGTGCAGCAACCAGAGCATGTGCCCTGACCGGGAATCGAACCGAGACCTCCTGGTTCATGGGCCGATGCTCAACTAACTACTGAGCCACGCCAGCCGGGCCCTTGGACCCACTTTCTGACCTCCCTAGCCAATCTCTGTGTCCTGGACTAGGTTCCCAGTTCCTGGGACCTCTGCCTTCCAGTTGGATTTTGCCTGTGGGAGGCACTTCCAGGAGAATGGAGGGTGGGAGCAGAGAGAGGCCAGGGTATTTCTTCCCACCGCTTCTCTTCTACATGAGACGGCTCTGGTACTGGCAGCCTCCTCATCAGCTGCAGCTCCTATTTTGTGTCCCTTCTCCAGGACTCTAGTGCCCTTCCTTCCTCCTACTGTTTTAAGGCATGATTATCTCTTCCCACTGTTGCTAAGCTCTGGCTGATTCCCTAAACTCCGTCCACACCCCTGTAAAGGGTCCCTTCACAGAAAGCTTTTTAAGTTAAAAACTTTGCATGTGCCATCCATTTTCCTCCTGGGGAGGTTCTTGATCGATACAGTCATACCAACTTATACTCCTCGACCTGGAAAATCGGAACACCTTTCCAATAAAAAGCAGCCGCCTCTTAGAAGGGGTTTGTATCCATCTTCGACACTCACAGCCAATACAAAATCCAGAGCATGAGTCATAATTTGGTAGGCTGCGGGCTCTTCCATGGCAGGAACACTGTTCTGAGCATCAAGGGATCTTACCCCCCGCCCCACATATAGTAGGTGCTCAACAAATGTTCCCTACAGAGACAGCACCCTTGGGCTCCAAGAGCCTCAGCCTCAGCTCCCTTCTTCCTCTTCTCCTCCCCCACACCACCTGCTGAGCTGCTGGCACCTGTAGGATCTGTATCACCATGCTAGCCAGCTGGATTTATTTCTTATTGTTCTTGACAGAGGAAGTTCATTCACGTGATTTTTTTTTTGCAGTATCCAGAAAGGGTGGGTACACTATGTCCTGTGATGAAAAGCTTGTGGAGGAATGCAGGCTTTAGTTTCACCCCCACATTGTTGCTATTCCTATGAGAATTGTCCCCCCTCACGCAGACACCGTCTCCCCGACCCCACACAAAAGCCTTGAAACATTTAATTTTGAGATATGAGATTATAGTCTATGCAATGAGACAGGATGAGATGAACATGAGTAGCCCCTGAGTGTGTTATACCTGAGCCTTTCCCAAAACACTGCAGAGGAATTATTCAGTCTAGACAGCCAAGAGGCAGGTTATTTTTTCAGAAACATTTACATCTGGGAAGGCCTGATTTTTTTTAATATTCTTGGTGGGAAGCAATTTGAACCATGAAGACACACTGAAAGGCAATTGCATCGGAGACTGTGCCTCTGCAATGCATTTCTCTGAGTTTTCTTCCAGGGGCGCTTCAGCATCCACTGGGTGTCCTAGGAACGCTGCTGTGGGTGGGAACCCAGTGTTAGGGGGGCACTTGGGACGGGAGCCCTCCCCAAGGATGAGAAGCTGGAGATGGCTGCCCAAAGTAGGGGGTGTGTGTCAAAGGTGGGTGGAGGGAAGGTTCTCAGGGTGTGCAGGCCCCCAGCTCGCTCGCCTGTGCGGGGACCACGTGCAGAAGCGGCGCGTGGGGGCCTCTGGCGCGCAGCCGTGGTAGGTGCCTGCACCCGGGCCCGGGAGTACCCCGCTTGTGTCCGTGTGCGCTTCTGGGTGGGCGGAGGGCCGGGCGCCGTCTTGCTTCCCACCCCCCCAGGCGTGTGTGTGTCCTCAGCCGAGCGCCAGCCGAGCGGTGCCTGCGCCCGGGAGAACGCGCGCGCACCCGTGCGGGGTGTGTGTGCATGTGTGAGTGTGTGTGTGAGTGTGTGACAGTGTGTGTCAGGTGACTTGGGTCACGCAGTCTCTCTCTCCCTCCTCGGGGAGGAACTGCCGCGCTCCGGTTGAGTCCTCCGCCGGCAGGCGGGAGGGGCGGCGAGGGGGCTCCGGCGCGCAGAGAACCGCGGGACCCAGACCCGGAGGCCGCCCGCCGGGGGAACTCGCGGCCCCCGCCTCCGCCGGCTCCCGCCACGCTCCAGACAAAACCCCAATTCAGATAGGTTGCGAGCGGCCCGGAGGAGGCTGAGCCCCTAGCCCGGAACTCGCCACCCACCCCACCCCACCCCCGGCCGCCGCACGGTGGGCGCGATGAGCCAGGTGCTGGGGAAGCCGCAGCTGGAAGACGAGGACGACGACGAGGAGGATGAGCTGGTGGGGCTGGCGGACTACGGGGACGGGCCCGACTCCTCGGATGCCGACCCGGACAGCGGGGCGGAGGAGGGAGGTGAGCGCGGGGGTCCCCTGCCGGCCCCCCAGCCCCGCGCGTCCTGAGCCGGCACCCCGTCCCGCCCCCGGCCGGGCCGAGCGCGCGGGCCGCGGACTTGGAGGGAATCCAGGAGAACGGAGTTGCGGGGTGGGGGTGGGGAGGGCGCCGGAGGAGCGACTGCAGGCTGCAAAATGGGGGAGCCCGGGTGCCAGCGGCGATGCGGGGACCGGGATCCTTGGGGGAGAGCAGGGAGAGGAAGAGTCTGGGTTGGGGAAACGCGCGCTCGCTGGCCCGCTCCAGGGCGGGTACCTCCCCCACCTCTCACCCGAGCTCCCAGCAGGATCTGGGGGTTGGGGAGGGGAGGGGACCGCCGGGCTCGCCCTGGGACCTCTCCCTGAATGCTGCTGTGGAAGCTGAGGTCAGATGTCGTGGCTAAAAAAGGCAGCCGGCGGCAACGTGACTGGCAGGGTCGTCGGCAGCTGCGGGTGTCAGTCTTGCCCTGTGTCGTCGCGGGAGGGGTCCTGGGGCCGCCCAGGTCTGCGGCTTAGGGGCACCCGGGGAGATGCACCCAGGTGATGTGGGAGTTGCCGAGTGGCCGAGGGTTTCCCGGGATCCAGGCAAACACGGTTGTTAGGACACCGTATCTGCGCTCAGTGTCACCATCTGGGCAGGACTCTGCCTGTCCTGGAGAGAGCGCGTGGTGGGGAAATACATGCCGCTCAGAAGTAAACTGTTTACTGTTGATGAAGCGGATTTAGCAGTTGTTCAGCCTGTGTGTGTGTGTGTGTGTGTGTGTGTGTGTGTGTGTGTGTGTGTATTTGGGGGCGGAGGGGGGTGTCCTGTATTTAATTCTTAAGGCCTAAGGAAGCTGAGAGTTTTTTGGGCTTCCAGAAAGGTTCACTTTTTTTTTTTCTTTCTTTCTCCTTTTTTCTCCAAAGCAAGGGAAAAGTTCTTTATTGTAAGGTCACTTGAAAAGGTCCCTAGGAGGAGGCTGGTAAACGCAACATCAAGGTGAAGCTGTGTGCATCCAATGAAGGGACTGGTTTTAAACATGTGCACTTTGAAAAAATCCTGGGGGATGAAAGTACCTCTGGGACTGTTGATTTTGAAGAACTTTTACTGAAATTCACTGAACTTATTTTAAATTCCCTGTCCAAAGCCTTGGTCGGGAGAACGCTTTCATTATTTTGTTTATGGTAAGTGCGGAATTCAGTGAATCAGAAAGGGAAGAAAGTGAACTAAACCTTGAGCCTGAGAGATGAGAGAAGCGCGCCAAGTCACCCCTGTTCATCGTGGTCTGTCTCCTGGGAGGGTTTGTGCTGATTCCCCGTTTGCTTTAACCGGTGTGGGCACCTGTGCCCTTCTCTCTTCTGCACCCTCCACAATTGGTCCCACAGCTGAGCCCGTGGTTACACTTTTGTAGATGGAGGCGTTCAACCCTTTTGTTGGAGTCCCTAGGGCTACCTTTGGTAATGAAATTGTTCTGTCACTTCATTATTATTCAAATTGCATGTGTTGGCTCCTCCTAGTTTCTCGGGAGACTTGAGGGATTCAGAATGCGGTTTTATTTGCAAGGTATTTGAAATGGTAGACACGCAATAGGGTGTATTTGTGATACTCTAAAAAAAAAAAAAAGGAAAATGAGAAAGAGACTGTGTGGGGAGGAACCGCCCTGTAATGTGATCCTGTCCTGGGGGCCAGAGGACCTGTTCATTCTGCAGCCCTTTAAGGGGGCATTTTAAAAACTGGTTTGGGGACTTAAAATCGAAGTGAAAGGAAAGCTTTGCCTCAGGGGTGGGCTTCCCCAGGGCCTGGCCTCCATGCTCCCCACTGCACCTAACCTAAAGGCACACCCACCCAGAACTGACCCTTTTGATGACTTCACTGATAAAATCCTCCCTTGTGAGTTCTTTGCTCAACCTGGAATGTTGCTATAAAATAAAAGCACTGAGTATATGTATGTGGTAGGAGGACCCAAGAATGAAAATTTGCTCCCTCAGACATTACTGAAGCTGGGCCTTTCTCCACGCGGGCCTGCGGTGGATAGCTGGTCTGTTCTCGGAAGACTCCCTCTATTAGTTCAGGCTCCTGTGCCTTTCACGTGTTCCTGGTTTTGATTTGGGGCTGTGGGCCTGAATCTCTGTCAGAACATGGGCTTTCTAGAGGAGCAGATAGGCTCCTTGGCCAGCAATTCTAGGAAAGGCTGTCCCTGACAACAGTCACGCCCGCTGATACGGTCCCTGGGAGTCGGGGTGAGGGAAGAGGTTAGGAGTTGTGACTTCCATTCCTGGGACCTTAAGGTGCCACCAAAGGGTCATCTCGATTTCCATTGTGCCCTGGACACATGTTGCATTATAACCCTGTGTTATTTGTGGTAAAATTTACACTTGCCTACTCTCAAACTTAAAAAAGGGGTGGGTGGAGAGGGACTCACTCTGAGAACATTTGGATGTGGTGCGGTTTGAACAGTGAGCAAAGCATGTCTCTAATGAATGCTCCTCCCCCTTCACTTTCTTGATAGACTTGGTTTAGTGCTGAGCTCAGTGGAAACCTGGGGCTTTTTCCATGAGTTCAGAAATCTACCCTGGTGGGTGGGATGCAGGACCGAGTAGCATCGCTGGGCAAGAGAAAGTGGATTGAAGGTGGGTAGCGTGATTTTCATTTCCCATAGTCTTCCAAGGAACCTCCAATTTTATTTTTAAACCGAGTGCCTTGTAGTTTTACCACATTGTGCTAAGTTTGAAAATGTAGTGGGCCAAGGTGAGACTTAACTTGCACTTCCCTGGCTTGCACTCCAGACTTTATTCATGAATACCGGGAGTGTTCTCCGGTACTTTAGTTCTCCTAAGGACATACTTGGGCACCTCTCAACGCCCCTTTCAGGGCACTTAATCAGAGATAGGTGAATCTGTCTCACCTTCAACTTCCATGCTCCAGATAAAACTGCTGTGCAATAAATAATTAAGCCATTGGAAACAATTGCATCAAAAGTAATGATTGTTTTTTTTGACACATGGACTTTAAATCTTTAGGAAACTGCTGTGCTTTAAAAACTGTAATAATAAGGAAAGCAATTAAAAGACCATATGCAATAAAAAAGTGAAATTGTTTTTTCCCTAAAGTCCCAATATTTAAGGGAAACCTGGCTAAGACAGCTGCTCACCCACAGTCCAGCTGAGTGCAGACTTGTTTCCATGGCAGCCTGTGTACTCTCTTAGGGTCTGAGGAAGTGACAGTTTAGGTGGTTACTGGAGGCACGTGCGCGCGTGCGCGCGCGCGCACACACACACACACACACACACACACACACAATCCAAGGTCAGGTGGTATTTCCTTGATGGGTGTAAATGCTGTGACTCCAGCAATTCATATCTATTAATCATTAGTGTCAGGTTTTTCCCACTTAAAATGATTTAAAAATGAGTGAATTCATCTTCTTGCAGCTTATTGAGAGTAAGCAGAGATCATTGTTCTTCCGATATGCCAGAGATACCAGGGGACTTTAGTGCAGCCACAACATGGTGTAGAACTGAGCGAGGTTTAGGAGAGGGTCAAGTTCGTGAAAATGTAAATCCCTTTCCTTGTAGATCTGCCTTGACCAAAAAGAGTTGGGGTAACTACAGCCCTGTCCATAGCTAATCTCTTGGGTTTTCTTCTGGCCCTGAAAATACGAAGATATGTAAGAGTTGGAATAGATGTAAATACAGAATAGTTTTAAATTATGTGACCAAGGCCACCTTTAGGCACAGTGCTTGTTTGAATACATATAGTTAGAGAGTATACATATATTTATACACTGAGTGGCCAGATTATTATGATCTCTGAACACATAATAATCTGGCCACTCAGTGTATATCCTATATAATAAAAGACTAATATGCAAATTGTCCCCTCGACCAGGAGTTTCACCAGCAGGCAGGCCGGCCAACTGCCCATGTCCCCTCCCCCTGGCCAGGCTGGCCAGACCTCACCCATGCACGAATTCATGCACTGGGCCTCTAACATATATATATATTGAGTGGCCAGGTTACTATTCATTCAGAGATCATAATAATCTGGCCACTCAGTGTATATATTGTTGTTAACCCTCACCGGAGGATATTTTTTCCATTGATTTTTAGAGAGAGTGGAAGGGAGGAGGAGGAAGAGAGGGAGAAAGAGAAAAATCCATGTGAAAGAGACACATTGATTGGTTGCCTCCTGCACCTGCCCCACTAGTGCCAAGGATCGAACCTAAAACCTAGGTTCATGCCCTTGACCAGGAATCGAACCTGGGACCCTTCGGTGCTCCGGCAGACGCTCTAACCATGAGCAACACCGGCCAGGGGAGAGAGCATAGTTTTATGTCAGATGTTTTATAAACTGATTCAGTGTATCATAGAATCTTGATTCTCTACTCTTATCAGAGACTCCCATTTTAATATTAGAACAGACATAGGGTAGTCTAATAGAAATAAGAGGCAGAAACATCAAGTTCTGGATAAGGTGTGTGGCTCTGAATTTTCAGTCCCTTGGCGACTGTGTCTCTCTCAGAGTTCACTGCTTGCTTTATTTAGTCTCTCATACCCATAGCTCTTGGTGACACATTTTACTTCCTACCACACCACTTCTTTCCTGCTCATTTTTCTTCTTTCTTTATCTCCTTTATTCTTCCTTCCTTCCTTCCTTTTTTCTTTTTTTTTTTTTTTTTTTTTTTACCCTTTCATTCTCTCTCTTCAGCAAAAGCCTTAAAGCTCTCTTATGAGAGTGGTTTTCCCTGGTACTTCCCTGACACTCGGACATAGATTCTTCACTCCTGGTCTAAAGCCTACAGGGAACTGGTCGACTTCTCCTCCTGAGGACGTCTGGGGCAGACTCAACTCGGTGTCTCAGTGTATAAAGTAGAGGACTACATAACACCAACCTTGATCACTCTCAAAGCAATTGTTTAAAAAAAGTGCACAAGAACAAATTTCCCTTTTTGCAGGAACATTGGTAGACCAGAATACATTAGAAATGTTATTGGATACATATTTTAAGGAAATATTCGTAGAGGGAATCATGCTTTTTAGTTACTTGCTAGTGTGATGTGAGAGGATTTTGTAGAGAAAGATTTGGTCTTTACATATAAATAAAAGTCACATTTATGCCTTTGAGAATGTTTTATTGGCATTTAATTCTCCATACTATGTAGTTAATCAGATGGACAGTGAATCTTCATGATTTTGCAGTCTCTTGTTGATGGCACTATTATTATGCATGTATTTAATTTCCACTTGCATTGGAATTTCTTACTAAACTCCTGGATCTTGCATGTGTAAGTAGTTCCACTGATCAGAAATATAAAGGCACATAGATAATGTTGCAAATAGAATCAAGGCCTCTTCCTAAAACCATAAATAAATAGAACCTCTAGGCTTTGTTGACCCCACAGAATACTGATAAGGAAGAAATGCTAACTTTCCCTTATGGCTGAGTGAGCCTTGCACTGTGGTCACATTCCACAAAAAAGACCTCTTTACCTACCTAGGCTTGGGCTGGGGTGGGGACGGGGGGGGGGGGGGGGTGGGGGCGGGAGGAGAAGGGTTTTGTGTGTGTACTCACATGCTGATAGAGACTGATAGGTGAATAAATAATGACTCAAGGGCTAAGGGACATGTAGAGGGTCACACAGCTGATAAAGGACAGAGCTGGGACTTGAACCCCAGTCTAGCACTAACCCAGTACGTTTTAAACCATTCAACTTGCCATCTCTTTGCTACCACGTTATTCTTATTCTTTCATTGAATCTTTGTTTTAGTTCCCCATTTTGGGTCTGTTTAAAGGTGCCGCCTCTGGGAGAACTTAATTATAATAGCTCTCAGTTGTATGATACATCTATAGATCCACTTCACAACGTATGAAGTGAATTTCTTTCCATGTCTCCCCCTCAGAGAGACCTTGGGCTCTGGGAGGCTGGGCCAACCTTGTTAGAATTGTATAAGGAGGGGCCCATTGCCCTTCACTTCCTGACTTCCAGCTCCTCCTTTGTTGTGACATTCCCAACCCGCAGATCCGCCAGGCCTGGCCCCCAGGTGGCCTTGTACTCCAGCACATGATCCTTCTTTCTTTCTCTTCTTTTTGTATTTCCAAGGCCTAAAGGTTTCTGACTGGGCTTTGCCAGTTACTGATTAAGTAATTAGCCTGCAGGGGTTAAAGACTGAGAATGTCAGGGTTAGAAAACTCCTCCCATAATACTGTTTCTTGGGGAATGAATTTCCCTGGGACCTCCAGCCAGTCTACTTATAAAGCTGGCTGCTTGGTTAAATTTGGTAGTGACAGGACCCAGTGCAAAGTAGGTGAGGTATGTTCCGTGCCCTTGACACGGTAGATAAACTTTCCTTAGGCAGAAAGCTCATCCTCTTGATACCCAGGTGCTGGCCTAGGCCAAAGCCAGATATAAAGTTTCTTTTTAAAGCTTTCAGTTAATTTATCTTCAGATGCTGCTCAGTCACTTGCATTCAGTCATCCTAACCAGCAAACAGCTATGGAGTATTTATTGTGATAAGCCCTGAAGCCTCCGTTTTTCACATCCGTAAAGAACAAATGTTATCAACTTGAAGTTTAGAGATGGCACTGCCTGCTAGGCAGGCGGTCAGTAATGGTAGCTGCTGGGTGACAAGAGCAGGTTGGCTTGAGCTTTTTCTTGGTGGCCAAGGCTAAAACCCAAGTGTGTCCTCGCACTCAACCAGGAAGTTCAGGGACAAAAAGGACCAACAATGCATGGGCAGTCTTAGCAACCTGAATTCCCACCTCAAACCTGTCTGCAACCCCAGTCTTAGGGCCCTTCTGAACTTCCAGACCCTTTTCTCACCTGAGCCACAGGTCAGCAGGCACCCCAGACTCAACAACTTCAAATAGCCTCTTCCCTTTTACCACCCTGGTGAATGCTCTGTCAGACTGGGAACTCAGAGCCTTTTTTCCTTGTCCTGCATGTCCCGTGGACCAGCGGATACAATTGAGTTGGTTTGAACTTCTCATGAATCCATTCCTTTTGCCATGGACCACAGGCCATGCCTGAGTTCTTGGGGTTGGTGAAAGGGCACTTACGGAAAAACATGACTTTTTGGGAAAAATAAATGGGCCCGTAGCAGAATAGGTGGGAGATAGTAGTTTTGGGAAAATGTCTGGGTGTGGTGCAGACTTCTCTTCTTGGCTCAGTCTCAGTCTCTAATCTCCTAACTGGAGATTCGAGTTGCTCCTGGGGAGATTTATGACAAGTGAGTTCTTTCGGGAGGCTCTGCTATAGGCAAATAAAGGATCAGGAACTCGAATGCCTTTAGCTGAAAATACTTTTCATGCCTCAGGGACTTATTCTAAACCCCATCCCTACCTACACATTGACTCCCTCTCAGGATTCTGTTTCCAGAGTGAACTTAAGTGTAAATCTGATCATGTGAGTCTCCCCTTAAGAGCCTTAGTGATTTCTTTATGGCTTTCAGAGTAGAATCCAAACTTCCCAGCATCTCATTCATGAGCTAGTCTGTTACTTCTCGACATTGTATTTTGTGTGTGTATATGAGAGGGACAGACAATTAACAAGAAGACAGCCATAAAGTAAAAAGATAATTTTTATAGTGGTAGGTATTGTTAAGAAGACACAGGGTTGTTAGGAAGTGATGGGGCCTAGATTCCGTCCGAGGAGGTAACATTGCCGCTGGAAGGCCAGTGTGGCTGTAGCATCGGGAGCTAGTGGGGAAGAGGAACCAGGCATGGGATGAGGGTAGCCCACCTGGGGCCTTTGGAAGGCAGCAGGCATTTGGATTTTAGTCTCTATGCTGTGGGAAACCAGTGGATAGTGCAGAGCCTTTTGGGGTTTTTTTGTTGTTTTTTTTTTTGCCTTTGAACTTACATTCCCTAAATTCCAGGAGTGCCAAAATCTCTTCCTGGTGCTATTTCCCCTTCTTCATTTCTTTGATGCCTCCTCTTCTTTAATCCTCAGATGTTATATCTCCAGGCACCCTCTTTCTGAACCCATACACCTAGATAGCAGCGAATTGTCAGTTTTTTCTTGTCTATTTCCCCCTCTAATCACTGAAGGATGAATCTTTACTTTGTGTCTGCAGCCCCTGGCTTAGCCCTGCCTAAAGCTTGGCGGACTTTCAGGGAACCTTTATGAAACAGAACAAACTGCCCTCTGGTAAATTTCACCTCCCTCCTGCGCTTTCTCCCAGTCCTGCTGACACTTTTAAAGAGCCCTCTGTGGGGGTCCATCGAATCCCAAATCCTGTGGTTCCTTTCCGATTGCCTTTTTAAGCACTAGCCCTTTTTGTCCCCCCTTTCACAGCAGCCAGCCCTCATTCTCGTCACTCTTTTCACCCTTCTTAGGTTCGTATTAAACTCGAGTAAGTGGGTGATGCTCAGGGAAATGGTGGAGAGAGCCCAGACCCCCCCAGGAGGCCGGAAGGTGGGTTGTTTACCTTCCTGAGGCAAACTCCCTGCTTCCCACTCCCAGAGTGGACTGAGACCTTCTGAGGAACCCCATAGGGTTTCAGAAGCTGAGATAATCAAGGAAACGCAGGAGAATAAGATAAGAGGGGAGGTTTTTGTCAGCAGTCCTTTCTGAGGTAAGAAGCCTCTCCTGATCAACAGCAGTGGCCTACAAAACGTTTTTTTAACTGTGGTCCACAATAAAAAAATACACTTATATTGTGAACCAGCATCCACATATGTATAAATAAACCTAGCCATGCTTACTCTTTTTTTTTTTATTCATTTCAGAGAGAGGAAGGGAGAGAGAGAGAAAATCATCAATGAGGAGAGAGAATCATGGATCAGCTGCCTCCTGCACGCCCCCTACTGGGGATCGAACCTGCAACCCAGGCATGTGCCCCTGGCTGGAATCGCACCCAGGACCGTTCAATCTGCAGGCCAACGCTCTATCCACTGAGCCACACCGTTTAGGGCGCCATGCTTATTCTTAGTATGCATGATGTACTTTGATATTTTCTCGCCTCTACCCTTTTTTGTTGTTGCAGTTTTTGTTGAATGCCATTTGATTGGTGGGGTGGCTAAGGCTCTGGGCAAGGACTCCACCAATGGGTATATAAATCTGAGTTCAAAGATATTTTTTCTTCAGTTCTTTAAAGATCCTGTTCTATTCCCTTCTCTTCTTGTACCCCGTGTTGTTAAGAAGTCTGATGTCTTTCTGATTTCTTTGTGGGTAATTGTTTTCCTCTTCTGATAGTCTGCAGGATTTTATTACTATTCTTAATGTTTTGAAGTTTTGCTATGGTAATTATAGGTGTGAGCTTATTTCTGTTTACATTTCTCTCTCTGTTCCTTTTGAGTTTTATCCTTTCTTAGTTTGGGAAAGGCTTACCTATTATTTAGTTAAATATTGCTTTCCCGTATATTCTGTTTTCTTCTTTTGGATTTTCTTTGGCACATAGTGGGACTTCTGAGTCTTATTTCTGATGTCACTTTAATTTTCATCTCACACCTTCCAGTGCACTATCCCTTTGTACTCACTGCATTCTAAGAGAGTTTGACTTTCTACTTCACTATTACCCTCTTTACCTGCGTTTATTCTGCTTTTCAATCCATTCATTCCCGAATTACATTTTTATTTCCAAGATCTCTAATGCCCTTTGTCATGACTGCTCTTATTTGAAAATTGTTCTTGTTTCATGAATGTCATATTTTCTCTCGTCTCTGTGTATTTTATACTTACCTTGAAAGTTCGCTCTGATTCCATGATGAACTCAGCTTCAGGCGTACATTCTCCCATTTGGTGAGCCTCTGCTCTCTGCTACCATTTGGCTGTCCTCTTTTGAGGAAATGTCTGAAGGGAAGATGGTGCTGCTTCCACGCCTTGAGCCCCACACGCACTGTGGTGGAAGTTGGGTGAGGTTAACGCATTTGGAGCGTGGTTGCTCCCCGTTCTTCCAGAGCATCACTAGCACTGCCTTCCCTCTCACACCCCAGCTCCTGGGTTCACTGCGCCCACCTGGAAGGTGTTCTAGAGTATGTGTGGGATGGCGTTCGGTACCTGGGCAGTGGTGCACAGTTTATCTCCTTGGCTCTCCTCACTTTGATTCTCCAAATAATGACCCTGTTGGTTGTCTTCCTGCCCCTTCCTGGTTGGGCTTCCACCAGTTCTTGGACTTCCACCAGTTCTAGCTTCTGCAGCAGAACCCTTCCATCCATGTCCAGGGCTGGCTGCAGGTTCCCTCTTCAATCTGATCTTTGTGTTTCTTAGGGAATTTTCAACCATTAGTCAGTTTTGAGTGTTCCTTTTGGTTCCAAGCTCAGCTGAGCTTGAAAATGTCCATGTTTATTTGTTCATCTATTAATTGTTTATACCTTCTCTATTCTTTTTAGGGATTTAATATGAAGAGGTGAAGACTGTGACATGTTATTAGTCTGATACTTTTGAAACTGGAAATCCTGTGTTCTTTCCTTTTTTGGTTTTGCTAATCCTCACTCGATATTTAGAAAGAGAGAGAGAGAGTGAGAGAGAAAGAGAAAGAGAAATACCATTGAAAGAGAGACACATCAATTGGTTGTCTCCTGCATGCACCCCAACCGGGCTGGGGATCGAATATGCAACCCACGTATGTGCCCTTGACTGGGAATTGAACCTGTGACCCTTCGGTCTGAGGGCCAACGCTCTAATCATTGAGCCAAATCGGCCAGGACCTGTTTTCTTTTTAAATTCATGCCCTGGTTTTGGTAAGGTTGACTTATAAAGGCAATACTGCAAATGGGTAGCATATAATCACTGATGAAGAAGAAAGCTGGTGACCTTTGGGTAATTTACATCCCTATCACTGCTTCTATCATAGCTCATCACCAATTTGTTGGATTGGGTTAAGCAGAACTGGAAAAGTGTATATGGGTAGGACGGGCTGAGATGTTGCTTATAATAGAGTGGTTTTTGTATACATCTGTGCCTGCTTACTTTATTCATTATTGTTCTACTCAAAATTTTTTTGTTTACCCACACCTCTTGCAAATTCAAACATAAAAATATTATATGTGAAATTAAGTAAGATTATCAAGAATTGTGTGTTTTGGAAAAAATTGTTAGTTACAATAGGGAAGTAAAGGATTACTTTTCAGTCTCTATTTGAGTAGGCTTAGACTCGAGTAAGGGACTGAGAAAGACATAAGAAGAGTAGTTCAGAAGGAAACGAAATAGAAATTTGGAAAAATAATTTAATATATTTAGATCTCTATATTTGCCTATATTCTGCCTTTTTACTTAAAATGGTTTCCTTTCTTGACCTTTCTCCAATCTTCATTATTATTTATTATTTTATTTATTTCGGTCATTCATGAAGCTGTTTTTACAAAATTGAGATATATTTCACATATCATAATATTTGCCCTTTTAAAGTATACAAATGAGTGGTTTTAATATATTCACAAAGGTATGTAATCATCATTCCTATTTAATTCTAGAACATTTTTATTACTCCAAAGAAACCACATGCCTGTTAACAGTCACTTCCCATTTCTCTTCCCTATAGCCCCTGGCAACCACACAGTATCTTTTATTTCTGAATTTATCTCTTCTGGCCGTTTCCTATAAATGGAATCAAACAATACGTGACCTTTTGTATCTGGCTTCTTTCACTTTCAATGTTTATCCATGTTGTGGCATGTATCAGTACTTTGTTCCTTTTTTATATACCACATCTGTTAATCCAATCATCAGTTGATGGCCATTGTATTATTTCTACTTTTTGGCTATTATGAATAATGCTGCTGTAAACATTCATGTACAGTTTTTTGCTTGGACATATGTTTTTATATCTTTGAATATATTCCTAGAAGTGGAATTGCTGGGCCATATAGTGACTCAGTCTTTTGAGGAACGGCCAAACTTTTTTTTCTTTTTTCAAAGCACACCATTTTACGTTCTCACCAGCTGTGTATGAGGGTGCCAGTTTATCCACATCCTCACCAACACTTGTTATTATCTGTCTTTCTTATTGTAGCCATCTTCGTGGATGTGAAGGGGCATCTCACAGTGGTTGTGATGAGTATTTCTCTGATGGTAAATAAGCAAGCATCTCCTTAGTTCATAGAGACCCTGATGAAGGACTTTGCTTTGGAATGCTAACACCAGATCCTTTTCCCGGGCAGTCAGCTCCAGGAAACCTCTACTCTTCACCCTCTAGATTCCTTGCTGGTGGTGCAAAATTGTACAGGTTTTCTCCCCACCCCTCATTACCCCCACCCCCCCCCACCCCCCGCCCGGGACGGTATGAGAGGTTGTGAAATAGCATTTTTCAGTGTTTTGCACTTACTAAAAGCTGGCCCCTCAATGAGTGGGGTGATGTAGTTAGCACTCCCCATATTTGGAAAAGTCGAATTGTCTGTGAATCATAAATCACATCTGAGGTGGAAGTGAAACTCGTCGAATTAACCGCGGTGAAAGCGGCTCACCCTCATTTTTGTTTTGTGGTTTTCTGCAGTCCTGGACTTCAGCGATCCCTTCAGCACGGAGGTGAAGCCCAGGATCCTGCTCATGGGCCTGAGGAGAAGCGGCAAGTCATCGATTCAGAAAGTTGTCTTTCACAAAATGTCTCCCAACGAGACGCTGTTCTTGGAGAGCACGAACAAGATCTGCCGGGAAGATGTTTCCAACAGCTCCTTTGTGAATTTTCAGATTTGGGACTTCCCGGGACAGATTGACTTTTTTGACCCTACATTTGACTATGAGATGATCTTCCGGGGAACAGGAGCCCTGATATTTGTCATAGACTCCCAGGTAAAGCCGGTCTTGGGTACCGTGGGACAGCAGGCCCTCTCCCCCCTGTAGGCAGCCGTCCCCCTGGGTCTAAACAACTTCCTTTGTGATCGTTTAGGTTTGGGGTTTGGTTTTTAGAATGGAAAATAGGCCTCTCTACCAGACAAGCATTTCTCGGTTGGGGGGTCTCAGGGTTTGCAAAGAAGTCTCCCTTCGTGCAACCCTGACCACCAAGTGATGGCGTTAGGGAGCTGTGTAGCAGTTGTGTACGTCTCAGCAAATCACAGATCCAGAAACCTCCCAGATGGAGGGGACCACTTACAGGCCACAGACAGCAGGTATGGGTCCCCCCTCTGATGCAGGTTCTGGGCAACAAAAACATGAATATAAGTTTACGTTTTAATCTGTTTCCTGTGAAGTGCAAGTTCCAAGTATGAAATGTTTTCTTCTGAATTAAAATGATCGTAATTACTGTTAGTGCACAATTAATAAAGTCAGCATAAGTATTGTGTATTTTATGGGTGACTTGAATATAAAAAGTAAAATTTGAGATATAATTGTCTCTCCTAAGAAGATGAATATTTTCCCACTTAATTCATGTGTCCATGCTTGAATAAGACAGGATTTGGCATCAATTCTGTTTGTTTGTTTGTTTGTTTGTTTGCATAGATGTAAGCACTGAGAAGCCTCGCTCACATAAATATGTAGGTGTAGAGATAGGGTGAGTTTTGGTATAGCGTCAACTCAATTATTTACACTCCTTCTAAGTTATATCCCCTAAATTGCCCAGTTTTCTATCACAAAAAATTATTTTTAGTAGTTTCCCAGCAGACATGCTGATTGGGTCTTCTTCAACTTTGCTGAGAGCAAAGAATTGGGAGCACTTTGACTTGGTACCCAGGCATAGAGTCACTCACTTTTTCAGTTATTCAAACCAGCTTTCTGAATTGTCTCTTTGGCAGCCTGGGATTTTATATCCTGAGCCCATGTCAAAGGAGAGGTGGGGGAGGAAAGCAGTGGGACCGTCGGTGTGTCTGAGGCAGGTCAATATAAGAAAGAGTACAGCCCGGCTGGCGTGGCTCAGTGGTTGAGCGTTGACCTATGAACCAGGAGGTCACAATTCGATTCTGGTCAGGACACATGCCTGGGTTGCGGTTCAGTCCCCAGGGCGGGAGGCATGCAGGAAGCAGCCGATCGATGATTCTCTCATGATTGATGTTTCTGTCTCTCTTTCCCTCTCCTGTCCTCTCTGAAATCAATACAAATATATTTTAAAAAGAAAAAAAAAAATAAAGTACAGGCAGCAAGATTGAGATCTTGAGGCCCTTCAAACTCTCCATGTCCAAGTATTTAGAAAAAGTGTCTGTGACGTGTGGCCCAGCCCCAAGGCCCTTCCAAGGGCTCTTTTTTGCAGCTGTGGGGGAATAAAAGGCAACAAGTCTTACAGGAACGCACTAAACCAACCCCAAATTCAGGTCCCGACTTTTAAAAAATATATATATTTTTTATTGATTTCAGAGAGTAAGGGAGAGGGTGAGAGAGATAGAAACATCAATGGAGATTGAGCCCACAACCCAGACATGTGCCCTAACCAGGAATTGAACCATGATCGCCTGGTTCATAGGTCGATGCTCAACCATGGAGCCACACCGGCTGGGCAGGTCCAGACATTTTCCAGAAGCTGTGGGCCCACAATGAGACAGGTGGGCCGAGCGCTCCCAGCCCTTGCAGGAGCACCAGTGTGGTTAGCGGGGAAGGGATGTGAAGACTCAGTCATAATGGGTCTGAGCCCCAAACCGTTCTCTGAGAAGACTGCTCATGCCAGAGAGCGTTCACGGAACGAGGTGTTCGATAGAACAATGAAATTCTCAACTAAAGCCTTTTCGTTTCCAGCGACTGCATTTTGTACTTCTACTGTAGCTGAGGGAGGTTGGCCATGTGGTTAGAAAGGGCTCTTTATTTTGTGGTGGGGTAGAGAGGGGAGACTTTACATCCCAGTGCCTGGTCTAGGGACCGCGGTGCCTCTCCTCCCTTGGACCCTTCCAGAGGCGTGTGCTTGTAGAAGCTGCATCAGGTCCAGAGCCTGTGTTAGTCGCTGCGTTCCTGGCTGTCCCACTTTGACTGACCTGTTTTCTGGCCCATCTGTGGCCTTGGCAGTATCCCTGCCTTCCTGCCTCAGATCTGCCAGCACCATAAATTAGGGAGTCGCATGGGAGGTGAGGCTCCAGGGATGTCACGCTCATCCGTCTCTTCTAAACTCCATTTTCCCCTAAGTCACGTGGCCGCTGTTTCTGTAGTTGGTGAACTAGGTAGTGGCAGCCCATGCGTGAGTAGATTCCAACCAGATGATTCCTCATTTCAAGACAGTGGCTTAGTAAGTAAATACTTCAATACCACGTTGCGCTTCCCTAGCAGGAATTTAAATTTCCAAAACAAACCCACCTCAGGTGTTTGTACGATGGTTATAGTGGGGCTAAAATAGGTACACTTGCCTATTTTTAAATTGCAACCATAATTTGGTTTGATTTCCACCTGAACATGGGAATGGACCTTCAGTTTGGGTTGGTAAATGTGTTTTTTGTTTATTTGGTTTTTTTGTTTTTGTTGTTATTTATTTTTTAGCTGTAAGACAGAGAAAGGTAAATGGATGCTTGCAAAATTCATCTTTTAAGTTATACTTTTTAAAAATATATATTTTATTGATTTTTTACAGAGAGGAAGGGAGAGGGATAGAGAGCTAGAAACATCGATGAGAGAGAAACATCGATCAGCTGCCTCCTGCACACCCCACACTGGGGATGTGCCCGCAACCAAGGTACATGCCCTTGACCGGAATTGAACCCGGGACCTTTCAGTCCGCAGGCCAACGCTCTACCCACTGAGCCAAACCGGTTTCGGCAAGTTATACTTTTAAAAAAGGATAGGAAAAACATTGTTGAGAGCTGTCATTTACTAAAAATATATAAAGGAATTAAATAAGCAGCTTCAGAGTCTAATACACTTTTCTGCTGGAAGCAGGCTGTGAAAATTGTGTTTGTGGGAATCTTTGCAGGATGTGATTACAAGACTGAAAGGGGAGCACACATCAGGGAAGGACCTCCGCAGCACTCGACAACCATTTTCTTTATTTCTAAGCAGTGCTCTGTGGGTGGGACACCTCATCTTCTTATTTTTCTCTTGTGAATTCCTCACAGTCAGAGGATTGCCAGATAAATATATCACCAAGGAGAAAATGTGTCCTCACAGAATGTTGTAAAACAAAAGAGAATGAAAGCATTGAGAGCCCTTTCCCTCGACCTGCATGTATGATCCTCCAAACCCCGGCAGAGCCCACAGATGCATCACATCCCCAGGCCCTGCTTCGGCCCCCTGAGGCCATTCCACCTGTGACTTGGGACACACACATCTATAATTCCTAGATTTAAATTTGGATTGAAACTAGGCATTCTAGTTTTTATTTTTGTCGTAGAAGATAATAACAAACACAGTAGGAAAAATCACCCACAACCCCTCTGCTCTAATAAACCAAGTATATTCTTCTTTTTAATGTCATTTGTAATTCTTGTAGCTACATACTACTACATCAGTTAGTTGGTAATCAGGCCATTCTGTATACTTGGCAGGGAGTTAGAGTAGCAATTTCTAATTTTTTTGCGACTGTAATGCTCTCTTGACATTGGCTAGCTGTGCTCACAGGCCTGTCCCTTTAACTCCCCTCTTCCTTACATTATAGACATAAGCAGTAACACTTTTTTTTGAGGTGAATATACAGACAATAAAATGCCCTCGCTTTAGATGGACAGTTCAGTGAGTCTGATAAATGTCTACACCCTGTGACTAGCTCACAATCAAGATGTAGAATCTTTCTACCACCCCAAAGGATTCCTTCGTGTCCTTCCTCAGCCAGTCCCCAACCCCAGCTCCAGGACTGCTGATGTGCTTTCTGTCACTATAGACTAGTTTGCCTTTTCTAGAATTTCACATATGTGGAATTATACAGTAATAACTTCAGTTTTTATTTGAGACTAGAGGCCTGGTGCACGAAATTCGTGCACGGGGTGTGTGTGTGTGTGTGTGTGTGTCCCTCAGCCCAGCCTGCACCCTCTCCAATCTAGGACCCCTTGAGGAATGTCCGACTGCCCGTTTAGGCCCGATCCCAGTAGGATCGCCTGCCTCCCTTCCTGATTGCCCCTAACCGCTTCTGCCTGCCAGCCTGATCACCCCCTAACCACTCCCCTGCCAGCCTGATTGATGCCTAACTGCTGCCCTGCCAGCCTGTTTGCCCCTAACTGCCCTCCCCTACAGGCCTGATCACCCCCAACTGCCCTCCCTTGCAGGCCTGGTCCCTCCCAACTGCCCTCCTCTGCTGGCCTGATCACCCACAACTGGCCTCCCTTGCAGGCCTGGTCCCTCCCAACTGCTCTCCCCTGCTGGCCATCTTGTGGTGGCCATCTTGTGTGTTGGAGTGATGGTCAATTTGCATATCACTCTTTTATTAGATAGGATACTTTAAGGTCTTAAAAAAGTGCTACAATTATTCATCTAGAATTTTTCCAAAATGCTTAATCTGCTAGCCCAGTGCTCAAAATTCCAACTTTCATTTTAAGTGACTCTTTAGAGTGTGAGGATGAGAAGAGTCCATTTGCTGTTTGTCTCTCTTCACATTTTCTTATTATTATCTTTAATATTTTTATTTACCTAGAGACTAGAGATGTGTTTTCTATTAATTTAGTTTGGGGAATAGAAGAATGCCAGAACATCCCCTGTTTTATTGGCTTTCTGTCTTGGTCCAGGTTTGGAGTCAGAATAGGGGGTGAAAAGTCCTTTGAATTCTGTCCTGCAGATCCCTTTCCTTTCTTTGCTGTAACAATAAGACCGGCTCATACCTTCAAGTTGGCAATAATTAAGAGATCTGACAACACTGAGTGTTGGTGAGGGTCTGGAGCATCCAGTTTTCTTACACATTATCTAGTCTAATTCAAGGTGCTCCTTCCTATGACCCAACAGGTCGGCCTTCAGGGTAAGCCCCCCCAACTCACAGACAGACACAAAGAAGCATGTGAGACTGCCCACATTATCACTGTCTGGAAACATTTTGAATGTCCATCAACAGTTATCAACAGTGATAAATTATAGACTATCCGTACAATGAAACTTTATAGAGCTGTTAGAAGGAGTTACGGTCTGGCCGGCATGGCTCAGTAGTTAAGCGTCAGCCTATGAACCAGAAGGTCACAGTTTGATTCCTGGTCAGGGCATATGTCATGGTTGTGGGATCGATCCCCAGTGGGGGGGGATCTTTTTTTTTTTTTTTTTTTTAAGTTATACACTTCAGTGTAGGTGAATCTCACTGATATAATGTTGGGCGAAAAAGGCAAACTATAATATACATGTAACTTGATATTTTTATAAAATATAGAGCAACGAAAATGAATTCTGTATATTGTTTAAAGATAGATACGTATGTAGTAGTGTATCAAGAGACGAGTGAGAATAGACACTAAACTTGGGATAGTGCTCCCTCTGGAGGGTAGGGGGTAGAGTGATGGAGTAGAGGGAGGAAGGGGAGGAACACACAGGACTTCAGTACCTAGTGTTTGATTTCTTTTTAAAAAATATTTTTATTGATTTTAGAAAAAGGAAGAGGGAGAGAGAGAGAGAAACATCACTGTGTGAGAGAGAAACATTGATTAGCTGCCTCCTGCAAATGAGCCCACAACCTGGGCATGTGCCCTGATCAGGAATTGAACCAGCAACCTTTTGGTGCATGGGACGACACTCAAAACAACCGAGCCACACCAGCCAGGGCTAATATTTGATTTGATTTCTTAAGCAAAGATTATATATATATAGTGTGTGTGTGTGTGTGTGTGTTTATTACATTATTATATAGGTATCATCTGTAGGAAGGAGGAAAATAGTATTGTGTTATTTGGGGCAACGATTGTAGACCATGTCAGCAATCATATTCTATAAAGGGCCAGATGGTAAATATTTCAGGCTTTGCAGGCTATACCATTTCCACAGAAGAAAGCTACTCAACTGCCATTGTAGCATGAAAGCAGCCGTAGATGCTATGTCAACAAATGAGTGTGGCTGTGCTCCAATAAAACTTGACTTACAAACATCAGGCATGGGCCCAATTTGGCTGCTCTAGACCAGTGGTTCTTAAAAGTTTTTCCTCCTGGCTCCTTCCCCAGTGACCCATATCATATTTTCATCTCTAACTGTTCATCACAGTTGACCAAGAGATTCAAAAATCTGGGAGGAATTGTATTCCAAGGGAGGTCCTAGGTGACCTTTGTGAATTTTTGATTCACAAAACTGCAGCTCTGATCTTTATGACTGTCACCAAGCTACTCATAAGAGCCTACAGCTGGGTTTTTCTGGCCTTTCTTTTTCATCTCTTCGTTAACAAAACTTACATTTTCAATCTTGAATTCTATAAAACCAGCTTTTATTGGGCTTTTGCAAAATATTTTTGGACGTTGTACCCAGATGGTTTCCAAATTAAGAAAGAATGTGGAGCCCTGGCTGGCTTGGCTCAGTAGATAGAGTGTTGGCCTGTGGACTGAAGGGTCCCAGGTTCGATTCCGGCCAAGGGCACATGCCTGGGTTGTGGGCTCGATCCCCAGTAGTGGGTGTGCAGGAGGTAGCCAATCAATGATTCTCTCTTATCATTGATGTTTCTTCTCTCTCCTTCTCTCTTCCTCTCTGAAATCAATATATTTTTTTAAAAAAAAGAAAAGAAAGAATGTAGGAAGGAAAAACATGGTTAACTGTGAGGCAAGGTATTGGAAAGGTTAGTTAGCTTGAGTGGGGGTATCATTTCACAACATGTGCCTTTTATCAAAACATCCCATTGCACACTTTATTTTTTTATTTATTGATTTTTTTTTTTTGAGAGGGGTAGGGGGAGAGCGAGGCAATGTAGGTGAATTTCACTGATATAATGTTGGGTGAAAAAGGCAGACTATAATATACATGTAACTTGATATTTTTATAAAATTTAGAACAACGAAAATGAATTCTGTATATTGTTTAAAGATAGATAACTTTAACTTTTGTTGTTCCACTTATTTATGCATTCATTGGTTGCTTCTTGTGTGTGTCCTGATTGGAGATTGAACCCTCAAGGTTGCTTTATGGGCACTCTCCTCTAACCAACTGAGCTACCCGGCCAGGCCTCCTATTGTACACTTTAAATATATGCAATGTTTATTTGTCAAGCATCCCTCAATAAAGCTGGGGAGTTATGTGAAAGGCACCTTAGAAGGGTTTAGAAAGCAAAGCCGCCTCCCCTGACAGGACTGTGCCTTTCTTCCCAGGACGATTACATGGAAGCCCTGGCCCGGCTGCACCTCACAGTGACCAGGGCCTACAAAGTGAACACTGACATCAACTTCGAGGTGTTTATTCATAAAGTGGATGGTCTGTCCGATGACCACAAAATTGAAACCCAAAGAGATATTCATCAGAGGGCAAACGATGACCTCGCAGATGCTGGATTAGAAAAAATTCACCTCAGGTGAGAACAGAAATCCCTCAGGGATCCCTGTAATGGACAGAAAAAGCAGATTTGGGGTCCAAAGTCACCACAAGTGGTCCACCCTATTTTGTACTGTGGACATTGGAATGGTATTTGGGTAAAACAAGCTTTCCATGTGCTAATTCTAATCTTGGGGGTTTAAAAATAATAATTTCTTTTTTTAAATAAGTGGTCAAAGCTAAGATTCCTTCTCTTTTTGAGAAACACATAACATAAAACCCATGAACATAATCCAGGAGGTAAATGGAAGCTGAAGTTTACAGTTCTTGATAAATATTAGAGTATCTAACTCTGATGATGATTCAAGTAGAAATACAGAGGAAAACCACTTCATCATTTTTTTTGTGGGGTGCTCCATGTATCATTGATTTCACAAGTTGGAAAATGAAAAACGTAGGTACTTCAGTATGAATAACGTCACTGTTACTAGCCCATGAGGTGTGTGTGTATAGATGACCTGGTGTGCATTCTCTTGCAGAATATAAGGAAGCTGGTATGGACACAGACAGTGCTTTTTTTTTTAAATATGGAATGCTTCACAAACTTGCGTGTCATCCTTGCGCAGGGACATGCTAATCTTCTCAGTATTGTTCCAATTTTAGTGTATGTGCCGCTGAAGTGAGCACTACAATGCATTTTTAAGCTTTCCGCTCCAGCCAGTCAGCAGATGAGAACGGACACAGTTCTTGTTTTTTGGGTGGTGGGAGGAAATGGCCCGTTAAGACATGTTCAGTTTTTACCAGGGCTGTTTCAAATTCTGAATGTGTGTGTAAGGAGTGTAGACACAGAAGGCAAGTACTGGTGTTATGACAGAGCGTAAGCAGTCTATTCTCCAGTCAAGGGGAAAATGTGATGAAATATTGTTTCCTCTTTCAGCTTTTATCTGACAAGCATATATGACCATTCAATATTTGAAGCTTTTAGCAAAGTGGTTCAGAAACTGATTCCACAACTCCCCACCCTGGAGAACTTGCTAAACATCTTTATCTCTGTAAGTAAATAATATCATCCTGTGAGCGTCATTTGCAGAATTTAAGAATAACATTGCAAGAGTGAAAACGATCTTATTTCTGTTTACTCTTACAGCAGCATTTCAAAGTCACCAAAGTTTGTACTTTTGGAGGTTGATCCAGAAATTGTTTTAGGCCCTTTAAATTTTAACTCCCAAAATGGATGCCTGTACTTTACTGATATAATTGGAGTGTGTATTCAAATTGTAGGCAATCATTCAATGTTAGTAGAGCCTTACCAGAAGTAGAGGGTATAAAAATTGGTTTGGCGATAAGATATAAACTGTTAACACTGAATGAGTCCTATAAACCACCAGCTCTCGTCCAACTCTGCGGAGTAGCATTAAGGCAGACCTGTTGGTTTGTACTCACATGAATTCTCACCGCACAGTTTGGAATTTGCATGTTTAGATTTCTTAAATTTATTTTTTAATTTAAAATCAGTATAATTAGTGTTTTTACTTGGCCAACACTCAGTTTGTTTGCCTACAGAAAGTAATTTGTGATAATTAATTCCACTTTTCATTTCCTATGCAAGCCCATAATAAAGAAGTATATGACAATGAGGTTTAAATTGTAATAACATGGAACAACCTAAAATTATAATAACTTAATTTTTGCTTGTTTATTTTTTACATAGAGGATGGCATATAGTTTTATAGAACCATGACCTGGTTTGAAATCAGCTGTTGCTTTAAGTCAGCATCTTCTTTTTGTTTCAGAATTCTGGAATTGAAAAGGCTTTTCTATTTGATGTGGTCAGTAAAATTTATATTGCAACTGATAGCACCCCAGTAGATATGCAAACCTATGAGCTCTGCTGTGATATGATTGATGTGGTGATTGACATCTCTTGTATTTATGGGTAAGTAAGGCATTCTTAAAGGCTAAAAATCAAGCCATACTTCTCTTTCAGAACCTTTGAGACATTTTGCATTTACTTATTTGATTTTAATAGTTTGGTTTTAAACGACTGAGATCTGTAAATAAATATACCATTTGGCATGCAATAATAATAACAAATAATTATTGAGTAAATTCCTGGCATTATGCTAATAATCTCATTGCATATGTTATATCATTTAATTCTCCTCTACTCCATGAGGCAGGAATTACTACCCCCACTTTAAAGATGGGAAAACTGAGGTTTACACTGGTTATGTTTCTAATCTTTGCTCAATAAGGGCTGGAACTAGAATTTGAACTTCAGCCTAACTGATTCCTGGGGTTTCTCTACTGAAAATCTGTCATCATACTATAATGTCTTATATACTTGGGAGAGACTAATAGGATCATTGAACTCTAAATATCTCATGTTAACAACAGTTCTATTATCTTCTTCATTATTGGAGATTACTGGGTTGTTGTTTTTAAAATATACTTTTATTTTTATTATTCAGTTACAGTTGACATTACATATTAGAGTTTCAGGTGGTTAGCATAGTGGTTAGACATTTACGTAACTTACAAAATGATCCCTTCAACAATATTCTTTTTGATTAATTTTTATTGTGGGCAGCAGGGAATTTTAAAACTAAGCAAACAGCACTGCCTGTTTACTATTAAGGTCTTACATTCTTAGAAAATAGTGTTTTACACTTAAAATCAGAAAGTAAACAAGGAGTGGGGAAAGTTGATTGTGTTACCAGACATAGAAACAATTCCACGTAATTATAAATTTGCGGAATGGGTGTCATCCAGAGTGAATGGGTATGAACTAGTTTGTTTATCTTACTAAGATATCAAGTTGTCTGGTTATGTTAGATTTATGTCTTCATCCAATCATTGATTACTGGAAGCTTTTTGTTCCTCTTCCTCTTTACTCACTGTGACCTGCTTTATATAGCCTCCTCTTCCGTGACAGTCTCAGTCTCGCCGTTTCTCTCTTCCACTGTCTGAAAATCCTTTGCCAACTCAGTTTAGATTCTCTGTTAACTCTGTTACACATTCTAGTACACATGCAAACACAGTGCCTTCTGTTGTGAAAACGGGAAAGTGAATCTTCACAGGACTGGAGTGAGAAAGAAATAATTAGGTTTTACCTGGTAAACCCTGGATAAATGTAGCTGCTATCATCATCATCATCATCATCATCATCATCATCATCAAACACTGCCATTCGGCTTTAGAAATAGGCCATATTTCCTAAGATTATTTCCCTACAGTAGTCTGTTATTTTTAAACTGTAAAGTGAATGACCTTGAAATAGCCATGGAAGCTGAATGTACCGTGATTACAGTCCAAATTGCTGTGGTAATCAAATACAATGAACAACACAACTAATCTGGCTCATATTTAACGATATTCATAATCATGATTGAGCCATAAGGTAATTAGACGTAAGTAGTTAGTAGTTCTTGTAAATGATGTTGATCAGAGTTACCTTTACCCAGCTGAAACAAACATGGGCAGGGTTGGGAGGAGGAGGGAGCTGGATCCTGCCATCACATTGTTTTCCTGTGTGGAGTGCAGTGTTCCTGAGAACCTCCCAGGTTCAGTGAGAACCAGTCTTGGTCACAAATGGCCCTGTGGTTTTCCTCAGACGTTCGCTGGCCAGGCAAGGAGCCAGCTAAGAGGGGGAGGGCTAGCAATGTGTGCGGCCGCCCAGGAAGCAGACAGCCCAGGAGGCAGGCAGCCCAGGAGGCAGGCTCCCAGCCAGTTCCCAGCTGCTCCCTGGAGACCAGCAGGGGTTAGAAGCAGGTGACCTGGTGCCTCAGTCCGATGCTCAGGAATCTCAGCTGAGCCTCTGCTAAGGCTGGTCAGCTCTGCACACACACACACACACACACACACACACACACACACACACGTTAAAACACAAAGCCATCCTCATGTGTTTTTATGGCTTTGTAGGTGGAGATATGAATAGTAGAAAATAGTTGCAGTCGTAAAAACTCACCAGTTTCTACTTGTAATATTTTTGGTCTTCCTTTGTTTTTCCAATTTGTGTGATGTTTACTTTTTCTGAATGTGAATGTAATATGAAAATATGTAAAACTATAAAGAATAACATTAAAATAGCCATAATCTTATCACCTAGAAACAATCACATTTTTATATATTTTATTCTTATTTTTGTGTAATTTTTAGGATAATGCGACCACTTTGTATATTTAACATTATATCCTGCTTTTTTCACTTAACATTATCACTTAAGAATGTTCTTAGGTAACAAAAACACTATTTAGTGTCTATATAGCATAGTATTATATTTACTTGGAAATTTTAAATGCAGTTTTCTTCATTGGTTACAATTTTTAAATGTTTCAGTTGATTCTCAGAACATCACAAGCAAGAAATTCAGTTTAGAAAAACAGTAACTAAAAGTAGTACAAAGGAAGTTAAGAATTCTGTTAAGCATCTTTAACATTTGAGATTTAACACTTCTTAACATTTTTCATTACTATTCTGATAGGTTATAGTGAGTTGCATCCTTTTATAAAAAACTAACTTCTACAACTTACTTTTAAGTAGCCATGTGCCAGTTTAAAAGACTCTCAAAACTAAACACCTACATTTCCTTTAAAATACTCTCCTTAAAATACTCTACAGCCTGGCCTTCATGGCTCAGTGGTTGAGCATCATCTAGAGGTCACAGTTCGATTCCCAGTCAGGGCACATGCTTGGGTTGCAGATTCGATCCTCCTGCACCCATGTGCAGGAGGCGGCTGATCAATGATTCTCTCTCATCCGAGATAGATGTTTCTATCTCTCTTCCTCTCCCTTCCTCTCTGAAATCAATAAAAATATATTTAAAATAAATAAGATACCCTACAATTCAGGCAATTTTATGTAATCTGGTTAGTCACCCTCCGCCCTTGTGATATTTATAAGATTAAAGGCATTAACTCTAAAATTAGTCAGATGAGTTTGAGGTCCTGGCTATACCCCCATCATCAGCTTTGACCAAGTTATCTTATTTTCCCAACCTCACCTCAGTTCCTCAGCACCGAGGATTCCTGTGCCACACAATATAATGCATGGTAAGAACCAAGAACGGTGCCCATCACAGAATACATGTTTAGTAAATGCTGGCTCTTACTATGCAAAATGATAAGGATTAGCAGCAGCTGAATTATTATGCTTATCTATCTATAATAATAAAAGCATAATATGTTAATTAACCAGGTGACCTTCTGGATGAAGCCCGGGCTGCGAGGGTCGAGGGTCGAGGCAGCCACCACGGTTGCTTTGGGGGGCTGCGAGGGCCGAGCCCCTTGCACGAATTTCGTGCATCGGACCTCTAGTGTATTAATAAGGCTTATTTAGCACAATTACAATTAAATCAGATTTCTGGTCAAGTATTTATAAGTTTGGGAAGCAAAAATAAATCAGAAAATGTATGCATGGTTTCCACATAAGGGGAAGAGGTACAGGGAAGCGCCCCTTTGCCTGTGAGGAAAGGATGCATAATTCTTTGATTACATCAGTGTCTTGGAGGGTCCAGTTTCAATCATTAAGGCTGTGGGGATTCAGAACTAGTCATCCTAACATATGTCTCCGTGGTATGCAGATTGTTTTTTGAGCTAAAGGCAACTTTAGCCTTGGGTTCAAGAGAAATTTCTGCCCCTCCCTTAACTACCTAGAAGAACTTGAATTAGGGGCTTTGCATATAATAAGAGACTATCAGTGATAAGCTTTTTTTTTTTTTTTAATATATATTTTTATTGATTTTAGAGAGGAAGGGAGATGGATAGAGAGATGAGAGAGAATCATTGATTAGCTGCCTCCTGCACACCCCCTACTGGGGATCGAGCCGGCAACCCAGGCATATGCTCTTGGCCGGAATCAAACCTGGGACCTTTCAGTCCGAAGGCCAACGCTCTATCCACTGAGCCAAACTGGCTAAGGCAGTGAAAACCTTCTTAACCCACCTATATGGCAGGGCAAACTTTTATGTATTAAACATCTGTTCTTATCATCCTGTACTGACCCTTTGAAGCCCCCAGTTACCTCATCCTTAGCTCAGATGTCGTATATTCCCAGATCTCCCCTTTCTATCTCTGAACCTCTCCTGCATGTGGGGTCTCTGATTCTCTCATGTATGCAGGGTTCCCATACTATGTAGATATTAAATTTTATTATTTTCTCTTGCTCATCTGTCTCATGTTTATTAGACCAGTCAGAAGAACCTTGAGGATAGAGGAAAATGTATTTTTTCCCTGACAAAGTCATAATAATAATAGCAGTTAACATTCATTATGCATATTACATGGACTCAGCACAGTGCTCAGTGCTATATATGTATTATTTCATTATATTAGGAAGCTTTGAAGTAATTACTGTTAGTATACAGATGAGGAAATTGAGGCTCAAAGACGTTACTTAACTTGCTCATAGTAAGTAAGCTGGGATACAAAACCCAAGTCATCTGTGTCTGTGTCCAAGTGAAATAAGCCAGTCAGAGAAAGACAAGTACCATATGATTTCACTCAATGTGGAATCTAATGAACAAAATAAACTTAACAAAACAGAAACAGACTCATAGATAGAGAACAGACTGACAGCTGTCAGAGGGGAGGGGAGTTGCAGGGCTGGGTGAAAAGGTGTAGGGATTAAGCAAAATTAAACAAAGCAGGCCCTGGCTGAGTTGGCTCAATGGATAGAGCGTCTGCCTGCAGACTGAAAGGTCCCAGGTTCAATTCTGGTCAAGGGCACATGCCTGGGTTGCAGGCTTGATCCCCAGTAGGGAGCGTGCAGGAGGCAGCCGGTCAGTGATTCTCTCCCATCATTGATGTTTCTATCTCTCTCTCCCCTCACCCTTCCTCTCTAAAATCAATAAAGATATATTTTAAAAAAATAAAACAAAACAGAAAACACCACTCATAGATACAGACAACAGATTACCAGTGGGAAAGAAGGTTGGGGGAAGGAAGAAGAGGGTATAAAGGTGCTAAATGGTGATGGAAGGTGACTTGACTTGGGGTGGTGAACACACAATATTATATACAGGTGGTATATTACAGAATGCTACACCTGAAATCTATATAATTTTATTAACAAATGTCACCCCAATAAATTCAATGAAAAAAAAAAAAAATAGACCGATCTATTTATTTAACTTTTTATTTTAAAAAGATTTCAAACCTACAGAAAATGTGCAAGGATAGTACAATGAATTCCTATATACCCTTCATTGGGATTCACCGTTTTTATCAATTTGCCCTATTTGCTCTCTCCCTCTTTTTCTATTCCATATTGTTTGTTTATTTTTTCCTGAACTATTCGGGAGTAAGTTGCAGACATCGTGGTTCTTTGATCCTCGTTACTTGAGCATCTCTCTTAAGAACAAGGACATTCTTTTTTTTTTTTAATATATTGATTTTTTTACAGAGAGGAAGGGAGAGGGATAGAGAGTTAGAAACATCGATGAGAGAGAAACATCGATCAGCTGCCTCCTGCACACCTCCTACTGGGGATGTGCCCGCAACCAAGGTACATGCCCTTGACTGGAATCGAACCTGGGACCTTTCAGTCTGTAGGCCGATGCTCTGTCCAAACCAGTCAGGGCAAGAACAAGGACATTCTTTACAGCACCACGGTTGACTGATCCAAGTAAACATATTTAGCATGGCTACTTCACTCGATTATCTAATATACAGTCCATATTCAGATTTTACCAGTGGTCCCACTTCTACCTTTTCCCCTGCAATTCAGCATCTAATTCAGCATTTGGCTGTCATGTGTCTTTAGGCTTCTTTCATGTGGAACAGTTCTTCAGTCCTTCTTGGTCTTTCATCAGACCATGCCTTTGACAGCCTGGTTATTTGATCAGGAGAAAATGAGAAACGCTGGAGGGCCACAGAGGGGAGAAGAACTAACGCCCGCCCGTCCCTCACCTGTGTTCCTCAGGTGTCTGGGGAGTCGCCCAGCTGCCACAGCAGCCACTCCTTGTGTCAGTAGGAAAGTGGCTGTCATACACTGTGCATTCTTGTGATGGTGTGTTTCTGAGAGTGATCTTCAGCTGAAAGGTCTGAATCATTAGGCTAGTTGTTTTAATATGTTTAAAGAAGTAAATCATTCTGTGTTAAAGCTGGTTTTTGTTGTCAGGTTACAGTTTATAGTTCTTTCTCGATGGTCAAATACGTTTTGGTTTCTGTTCCCCATTTAGTCTCAAAGAAGACGGAGCAGGAACCCCCTATGACAAGGAATCAACAGCCATTATAAAGCTGAATAATACCACAGTTCTTTATTTAAAAGAGGTGACAAAGTTCCTGGCTCTTGTTTGCTTTGTCAGAGAGGAAAGCTTTGAAAGAAAAGGTAATTTTGTGTGTGTGATTTAAATGAAGCGTTTCCATTCAGACTGATCCTGTCTTTACTGCCTGTTGAATGTGGATGGGGAGCAGCGTGCCTCTGGAAGTGGGCAGGCTTGAGTCACAGGCCCCCTTGATCAGTCAGCTTTGGGGATCCGTGACCAGCCTGCCCTCTAGTGAAAGCTGCTGTGAGGTGGAAGTGGGAGCAACCATCCACCCTGGGGCCTCAGCTTTCCTGCGGGTGCAGCTAGCTGGGGTGCTGCCAGCCTGTAAAGTTTCTGACCGGGGGAGGCCCCCAGGGCAGAGATCGTGACTTGAGCTTGTGTTTCTCTGTCATGGTGTCTAGATAAATACCCTCTTGGGCCACACCTCTAGAAGGTTTTAGGGACATGTGACCACTTGTGCTCCCATGTGGAGGAGGGGACTCATATAACATTGAAGCTAGACGGTATTTAGCTTGTGTTCAGCCTCTGTATAGTCTTTAGTCCTCAAACCACAGGGATGGCACCATGATTCTGAAAACGGAAGACATGAATACACTTAATAATATCCCCAGATATCTTTTAGTTTTATTTTAAAACCAAAGCAATTAACCTCATAAAAATACTCATTTTCCCCCTTGCTACCTAACCTGTGTAATAGCACCTTACTGCTGCTGCTATGAATTTTTGCAACTAGGATATGATTTACCAATGTGTTGGGTAAAAATATTCCCAACAAAGTGGCAATAGTAACATTGACTGAAAAAGCCTTTTTTCTTTATAGAGCAATACATGTTTATTATAAAAATGCTTAGAAAATTTAGGAATGTATAACAAAAACAAAATAAAACCACTCAATTTCACCATCTAGAGCTAAATCCCATGCTAAATTTCTGAAATGTGCTTTTTTTCTCCTCTCCTTCCTCCCTTCCTCCCTCTCATCTTCCCTTCTTCTCTTCCTTCATCTCTTCTGTGCTTCCATCCAACAAAGTGGGGCCAGGTGACTGTCTATGTAGTTTTATATCCTGTTTTCAAGTTCATTGAGCATGAAAACATAATTTAGATATTTTTAAATTATAAAAGCAATAGATTCACTTAGAAAATTTATAAATAACAAATAAGCAAAAAAGAAATATTACTGATAAACTTCTCACTCAGATACTCAATATTTTCTGTATAACTTTCCAGCTTTTTTCATATATATCTAGTATCTTTATATATGAGATTGTATAATACATACTACTTTATAACCTTCACTTAAATTATTATAGACATCTTCCCAATTTACTAAATCTTTTTTCCACATCGTTTTTAGATTTTCATGTTATAAATAATCTACGATGACCCTCTTTGCACTAAATATTTTTGTACATCTTTGGTTGTCTCCTCAGGAAAAACTTTCAATGAATGGAATTACTTAGATCAAAGGCTAGGCATGTTTTGGTGGCTGCTAATGCATCATTACCAAAATGTCCTTTAGAAAGACTTTATGGGTTTATGCTACTAAGAGAATATGAGCATGTCAATTTTGCTGTAGTTTCAATATTGGGTATTAGCATTAAAAATTTATAATTGAGCCTCAGCCACTTTGGATCAGTGGATAGAGCGTTGCTCTGTGGACTGAAGGGTCCCGGGTTCGATTCTGGTCAAGGGCATGTACCTCAGTTACAGGTTGCAGGCTCAGTCCCTGGCCCTAGTTGGGGCACGTGCAGGAGGCAACCAATCGATGTTTCTCTCTCTCTCTATCTCTCCCCCTTCCTTCCGCTCTCTCTCTAAAAATCAATGGAAAAATATCCTCGGATGAGGATTAACAGCAACAAAAAATGATAATCGAGCCCTGGCCAGTGTGGCTCAGTTGATTGGGTGTTTGATTCCCAGTCAGGGCACATACCCAGGTTGCAGCTCTATTTCCGGTAATGGGCATACAGGAGGCGGCCAATCGATGTTCTACTCTCACACTGATATTTCTCTCTTTTCCCTTCCTCTCTCTCTAAAAATCAATAAACTATTTTAAAAATTTATTATTGAAAACTGGTATGTCATTTAAACTTACATTTCCTTGCTTCTTACCGAAGTTATGCATGTATTTTTTCTCATGTTTACCTACTATTGCCAACCAAATTGCCTTTTGTGTCCTTGGCCTGTAAAATTTTTAATTAAATGGTGTTAATCTTTTACTTTTTATTTTCATCTTGCTGAAAGTAAGATTATATAATAAATCCATGGAATTTTGAAGATAGATAGGACCATACTTTGTTTCACTCTCTCAGTTACAGATGATTTTACCCAGACCCAGGACATAAGTGACTTTTCCCCTATATAAGGTCATACCATCAGTGTATGGCAGTCAGGCCTAACGATTCCTGGGGTTCTCCCTATGTGGAATCAGTGTTGTATATTGTGTTTAAAACTATTATATGTATATTTTCTTGGGTAAAGATACTTCCAGAATTCATATCTGATGATTAATATTTCATGTTGATTTTGGAAGCCAATAAAAGTAATACAAATAGTACAACTACAGCCCCCAAACCATCTAGGATGGTGGCAGTTTCTAAAAGAAATAATTTTGAACCAATTTTGGATTTCCAAAAAACTTCTAAAAACTGTACGTAGTTTACATATACTCCTCATCCAGTTTCCCCAAATGTTAACATCTTATATACTATAGCACAGTTTTCAAAACTAGGGAATTGACATCAGTAAAATGCTATCAATGAAACTACAGACCTTCTGCAGAGTTCACCAGTTTTTCCAAAAATACCTGTTTTCTGTTTCAGGATCCAATATTGATTTAGTTGCTATTTCTCCTGGTCTCCTCCTATCTGTGACAGTTTGTCTTTCATGATCTTGACACTTTTGAAGAGTTCTGATCAATTATTTTGTAGAATGTCCCTCAAATTGGGTTTGCCTGAGATTTTCACACAGTTAGAATGAGATATTGCATTTGGGTAAAAACACCACACGGGCCTGGCCAACGTGGCTCAGAGTTGAATGTTGACCCATGAACCAGGGGTCACGGTTCCATTCCCAGTCAGGGCACATGCCTTGGTTTCGGGCTCTTGATCCCCAGTGGCGGTGGTGGAGGAGGCAGCCAATTGATGATTCTCTCTCATCGTTGATGTTTCTATCTCTCTCTCCCTCTCCCTTCCTCTCTGAAATCAATAAATGTATAGTTAAAAAACACACAGAAATGATGTGTGTCTTTCTCTGTGCATCATATCAAGTGTTTGATGATGTTTGTATGTCTTGTTGCTGGTGACACTGAAGTTGACTTAGCTAAGGTGGTGTCTGCCAGTTTTTCCACTGGAAATACCCTACCTGTCCCTTTGTCATTAATATATGCTTTCAAACTATGCAAATCCTGTTTCTTCTCACACTCTTGCCCACTAATTATAACCTTCATTTATGCTTGTGGAAGTAAATTTAAGCAGGAGTTCATCATGTAGATCTTTTACTAAGTTACCTAGGTGGGATCATCACTGTGGATAGGCAGACTTTGTAGAACTTACTAAACTAAATAGAAACGTAGGTGTTAGTTCATGTCATAACTAAGAAATGTAAATACATAGGCAGACTAGGTGTAACCCCATCATGTTAAACTTGCATGTTTTTTTAGGGTGGCCAACCATCTCTATTTGTCTGGGATCAAGAGGGTTCGTGGAACAGTAGACCTCCAGTGAAACTGGGCAACCCAGATGAGGTGGTCATCTTATCTATTAGACAGCTGTCTTTAAAAGGAACTTAGGCTTTAAATGCACGGAGTAGTTGGATTTACTTTGTTACTTGAATTTCGTATTGCTGAGTCCTGTTGCTGCTGAAATCAGCACTTGGTGATTAGCTTTTCTCCACGTTTGTCTTCATCTGCGTTTTCATTAATGATCCCTGTGACTGCTTCGGCAGAGGAGATAGAATTGAAAGCAGATGCGGGGCTCTCCGCCCTAGATGCACATGATAGGCACCTTGGGATGGGGGGCAGTTAAAAAATACGGACATCTGGGTCCTCCTCCATGTAATTAGAATAGAATTCCTGGGAGGGGGGCCTGGGGTTTGTTAATATTTTTGAACTTCTTTGGGTGTTTTTAATGCCGAGCTAGGGTGAGAACCACTGAACCAGAGAAGGGTGTGAGACCATCCTACAACTGTGTACGTTGGTGAAGGTAGTCCTTATTCTGTTCATGTCTCTCTTGTATTTTCAATGAAAGTGTTGAAATAAGTAGCAAACTCCTTTTCTGAGTGTTTACTTCCTTTAAAAACCTCAGTTGTGAATTTTTACCATTTTACTTTTAAAACTCCAAATGCAGCAAGATTACTGTTTTTAAAATTTTGCGCATTTAAAAATGTGCAAAGATGGCTAAGTTAAGATTTGTCGAAAACTATCAATAGGATGTCTCTGCAGTTTCCCATGTTGAGTATTTGATTCACTCATCCCATTGAAGCAGTCAAGCTAAGCTTTCTTCCTAAGGCAGTTAGTTGCACATATGATAGAGAATTGTAAGGTTGTTCTAACATCTCATTTCCAAATTCCCACTAAGTAACATCACTTCTTTGCGCTTTGTTTCTCATTTCTGCCTTATTCTGCTGTTTCTTACTTCTGCCTTACTGCCTTGTTGTTGTTGTTGGTTTTTTAAAACTGGATGCGTGGCCACTGCAGAAGCAGCAGAGGGCGCTGCTCCGAAGGTTTCCTGCTCTGGAAGCTGAGGTGGTGGTTCCTCCAGTTCACTCGCAGTTGTATAACTAGTTTGAAGAGTTTCAGTCCTTGGCTGGAATCTCAATTCTTTCTTTGGGTTTCTGGAAGCATCACCTGAGTGGATGGAAATAATGGTTAGGCTAGTTGTTTTAATAAGTTAAAGGTAGTAAATAGGACCAACTGCCTATCTTAATTAGTGTAAACATAAGCCACAACACTAATAAACTAGCGGTGATGCTGAAAAAATACACTTAAGACTTTGCATTCTCTTTTATTCTATTTTTGTACTACTAATTAATTTCTGAAAATACAGTAAGATTCTAGCCTACTATTTTTCCATTAAAAAAATCTTTATTGTTGAGAGTATTATTCGTTTTAAATTTACATGCTATTGAAGAACTGAGAGTGTCATTGGTTGTTGAATTCTTGAGCTTGAGTTGACCTGAGGTGACTGCTATCACTCTACTAGTAAAACCAGGGACTGTGCTTTCCCCAGGACTTATGACCATAGTTTAAATATAATACACATCCAGTAAATATTGATAGATTACTTGATTGATTCCGTGGCTTTGTTATCTCAGCCACACTCCAAGTCAGGGTCTCCCTCCACATAGAGTCAATTTAATAATGCCTTTTAGGGAAAAGTAATAAGTATTTTATTTAAGATATAACTTTATTGTGAAAAACCTTTAATTCTGAAAGGTCAAAAAAATGTGTTCACTTGGCTTTTCAAATGTTTTGGGTCACAGACACCTTTGAAAATGTGGTATATACTCTGGAAACTTTTCTTAGTGAAAAATACGCATTCACAAGATCTTGCCTGCGATTCCTGAGGACCAGATGCAGACTTCCCCGTGCAGTCTTTGGATCTGATGTTAAGGCCGCTTCTCTACTGCCCCCTACTGGTTAATCCTCGTCATGGTCGACATGAAAAGGTGGATATTCTTTCTTTCTATGTGACATTTCTAACTATTTTTTGTTTTCTTCTCCAGGGCTTATTGACTATAATTTTCATTGCTTCCGGAAGGCCATCCATGAAGTTTTTGAGGTGAGAATGAAAGTGGTGAAATCGAGAAAGGCTCAGAATCAACTGCAGAAGAAAGAAGGAACCACCCCCAACGGGACCCCTAGAGTGCTGCTGTAGGTGAGGTTTCAGGAACAGCTTTTGAAATCAGACCTTTCATTGAGGCTGCCGCACGGTGTTGCACGAAAGAAAGAGGAAGAAGGAGATTGGGACACGTGACATAAATTTGTTGTAAAAAAAAAAAAAAATCCCGTGACCCTCTTGATCTTTTCTTTTTTAAATAAAGCAAGCACTTTGAAGCAAAAACTTGTATACTAATAATGAAGTTGAATCCACTGTAATTTCATGACATAAATGTACACTTTTATGGTCTGTAGTCAGAAAAATCCTGTGTGAGAACTGCCAGGAACTGTATATATTTTGCACTTTTTCATTGAACTGAACTTTGATAAAAAAACAACTTTTCTAAGCTTTTTCTGTACTTGGTGTGAAGGACATGCATACTGCAGTTCTTAGCTATGGCAATCAGAAATGAATCAAAAAAGTAATGCATTGGCAATGACTTTTTATAAACTTGGGAATCTTTGCTACCAGTTGTTGAGGAAAAAAAATCATTTTTCAGTGGAGATGGTACAGATTGGGGCAGCAAGCTGTAGGAGCAATAAGAACTGTCCCTTGTTTATAACTAATATAAACAGGAATTTTGATGAATAATATTAGCACCAAACTTACCTAAAACTTTCTATAGCTGTGGCAGTGCTTCCCTACTCAACAGTTTTCACAAAGCTCTTTACCTCAACACACATCTCTATAATCATTTTATACAGAGCGGTGGGTTTTTGTTTTTGTTTTTGTTTTTTGCTGTATTACTGTTCTTTAGTACCTTTGGGACCAGATTTCCAAAATGGTGCCGATCACTGGAGACAAATAGGAATGTCATTGAATTGCAGGGACTCTGGAGGCTTTTTGTACCTGCCACCCAGGCTAGAGTAACATCAGAGGACACGTGGTTTCCCAAATATAGGTGATTGACAACTGCAGATATAAAAATAGATATACAATTCTGTATGTTTGGCCCCTGTGAAATGGGCCTGTTATTGTGCAACATTTGAAATGTTTATTTAGGACCAGCTTTTTTTATCGCTCCATGATCACAGAGAATGTCTTAGATCTCTACCATAGAGTTGACTCCTGTTGGGCACATTGGTCACCTCTGAGGAATGTTCTCATTTGTGACAGTACACCTTATAGACTCTGCCTGTTCCTATCTTATGGCTGAACTAGAGCTCAGCTTGCCAGCAGTATGCCTGCACAGCCGAAAAGCCCTCAAAGATCAGTGGGAAGGGGCTGGCCAGAGGAGACATTACAGTTAGCTATGTATTTGTTTCTGTGAAATTCTCTCACTTATGTTTACTTTAGACTAATAGCAAGTTAAGAGGTTCCTAACCCCCCACCCCCAAACCATTCCAAGTAGATAATTCTAGATCCATCCCAAGGGTTGGTGCCTAAGGCATGCTTGTGGGTATTAGAAGATAATATTCTTTTCTTTTAGCAGAGGCTCGTAGGGATATCAAAGCTGCTCCTAGCAAAATGTACCAAGTTCCTAGAGCAACTTGTCCTTTAAATTATCCCACTTCTACCTGTGACTTCTTTCTATCCTCTCTCCTTCCTCTCCTCAAGCTACCTGTTCTTTGAGGCTGGTAGCTGCCGTTTAAAATGGTAGCTGTTTGGGTTTAAGGTTTGAGCCCTCCCAAGAGGCTGTGCATTTTGGAAGAAAACTTCTAAAAATCATGAAGGAGCACCAACTCCCTTCCTCATAATTTTTGCCCAGAAACCTGGCTGAATAGTATCCTGGGGTTCTAAGGAAGTTTTTTTCTCTAATTTCCAGACCTATATCCTGTTGGACCTTAGCCAACAGGCCTGGTATACTATAGGTGGGTTATTCTTATAAATCTAATTCTCTCATATTTTTATAATGTTTCTTTTTTGAGTAAACAACAAAGAATTGCTTTTCTAATGTGACTTTATCCTCAAGATAGAGACATTTGCCTATCTGATAAATCATACATTACTTAGGTATATACGTATATTATTGTAACCAAGAGGAGCTTCCATTTTTGAGCTGGGTATATGATGTTTTTTTTAAAAAATAGGTTTTTATTGATTTTTAGGGAGAGAGGAAGGGAAAGGGATAGAGAGATGGAAACATCGATAAGAGAAACATCATCGATCAGCTGCCTCCTGCATGCTCCTTACTGTGGATCGAGCCAGCAACCCGGACATGTGCCCTGACCGGGAATTGAACCGGTGACCTCTTGGTTCATGGGTTGACATTCAACCACTGAGCCACACTGGTCAAGCTATGATGTTTTTTTGTTGTTAAAATGTGCCTTAAGAGCCTATTACTTCAAGAGCAAATGATTCTTTGGGGGAAAGGCAAAATTAATGCTATGGCATAAGGACCCAAGTTCATGGTACTAAGTGCACTCTTTGATTCATCACACACTAATATATAGATGACTGCCTCAAACCTGTAAGCATGGCAATGACCTCTTATTTAAAGAGAGATGTAGGAGTTATGTCTAAGCGTTCAATTTTTGAAGTCTGTGCTATTGAAATTACAAAATCTCTCAATTCCTTTTGCATTTTTATTGATTTCAGAGAGGAAGGGAGAGGGAAAGAGAGATAGAAATATCAATGATGAGAGAGAATCATTGACAGGCTGCCTCCTGCATGCCCCCTACTGGGGGTCAAGCCCGCAACCTAGGCATGTGCCCTTGGCCAGAATTGAACCTGGGGCCCTTCAGTCCGAAGGCTGATGCTCTATCCACTGAGCCAAACCGGCTAGGGCTTGCATTTTATTTTTGATATGGGACTTAGCTTACTGTGATGTCTATGGCCACATTTAGGTCACAAATCCAATGCTATAAATACAAAGCCCCAACACATGGCTACAGTGACTGCTCTGGAACATTTTTGCTCATTTTCAAAGGTTGACAACTTGACCTATAGGTTTCTAGGGCAGTTAGAACTTCTATGTGGAGGTGAGACTCTGTGAATTACCTAGCATTTTTGCTTATTTCCAGTTATGCAGATTAGTGTGAATGACCAGGGTAGAGTGTTTTTGAAGGAATATAAGTAAAAAACTGTTGACATTCATGGACAGTGTTATTTTGTGAACATAATATATTTTGGACCCTTAAATATTAGATGACTAAAAACACAGCAATATTGTTATATACGGGTTATATGCTGTTTGAAATGTACTCCAGAAAAACCGCCAACTGTCTTGATTATTAAAGTATGGTATGCATTCAACTTATATGGACTGAGTGTAATTTATAATCAAATATAGTATTAAGTTTTACTTTAAGGGATAATCATTTATAACCATTGTTAAATCATTGCCTTCACAAATGTTAACTGCCAGTTTAAAAGTTTGTGTCATATACTCATGATATGCTAAGCTCTCATTTTATTTTAAGCATATTCATAACTAATCTTTCAGGGAACAGAATGGTCTCTTTGGTGAAAAGGAAGTATGGTCTTTCATATTTATGAGGTGGTTTACCATACATGTATATTACTGCTCTCTTGGCCTTGTTTGTGGAAATGAGGATAAATCACTCTATGTATATTGGATTTGTACTTTTGTTTTTATTATTTTAAACCCTCTTATCTCTTTATATTTTTGATTACAATTTGCCTGTTCAGACGATAGATCTATTATTTCAGTAAACTTCAGATATTCATTCTGCTACTCTGGCTCTGATCCCTAGATCTCCGGAAATTCTCTTCCTAACAGTGCACCTTATCGCTCCTTACTTGCTTAAGATGCCCATCTTTGTAGAATATTGTTTTTTTATTTCAATAAATGATTTAGCAAGTAAGATTCCACTTTTTAATGACTTGTACAGATCCCCTAAGAGTTCTTAGAGCTTACATTAGATGTTATATCTTATATATGAAATCCTGTTTCTGATGGAAAACCTGATCTGAAATAATTATTTCCAAGAATTTTAAATCAGTAGTGATGTTGAGTTTAGGAGGAAGAAAACATTGTCCTTAACAGAATTATTTAATAATACTAGATATTGAGTACACACAGTATACCAAATGCTGCTCTTATGTGTGTTTATGTAACTTATTCTCACAAACCCAAGAGGTAGGTACTATTATCACTCCTATTTTACAGATGAGGTAAACTGAGTCCAAAGAGATGAAATAATTTGGTCAAGATCATATTACTAGTAAGACACAGGTCTGGAGTTGGACTCAAGAGTCCACTCTCTCAGCTATTCCTCTAAGCAGCCTTATCAAATGTCCCCTTAAATGCCCTCCTTTCACCAATATGAAAAGGGGGACTTGACGTGTAGGATTTACAGTTTGGGTTTGTGAAGGCTGAGGTGCTGAGATATGTAAAATACCTTTCCTTACAGGAGAATCAATAGGACCAGTCTTCTAAATGTGCTTCACTCAGAGAAGAAAGTCAACAAATACCATGTTAGTTTCCTCCCTAATCCAGTTAGTAACTAGTGCCCAAAATAATATTAACAGAGTATTTAAATATCAGAAGAAAATTTAAATACATTTTACAGCCATTTGTTTTCTAAGAAAATCAAGAGAGAATAAGCTGTTGATCTCAGCTGTACTCAGCCTTTGCTTTGAGTTTTTAATATATGTAACAATAACCTAGAAAATAAAGTACTTATCCGGATTAAAATTCAAAAAGATACATTTCGATCCTAATCCTTCAGACCTATATTTAAAATTGCTATTAGCATGCTTCTGCTGGACTCTTCTGTAAGAGGACCTCAGATCTAACGTCCAGAATTGAGCTGGCCTCTTTCTTGCTAAATCTGTGATGCGTGACTATCCTCCCCTGAGTCCCTGCTAGAAACGCATTCCTCTGTCTTGACTTTCCTTCCTGCTCACCTCCTCCACTCAATCATACTTCTTTCAGTTCAGCCGTACAAACCTCCATTGCATCTCTTCTCTCCATCTCTTCTGCCACTATCCTGTTTAGACCACCATCACCTCTTATTTGGATCTCAATAGCCTCTCAACAGTGTCACTCTGCCTCACCCACCCATCCATTCCATTCTCTATACAAGATACAGAATGACCTTTCTAAACCACCACAATTCTGACCATATCGCTTGCTTACATGAGCATGCAAATTAACCCAAACCAAGATGGCTACAGCCACAGAGAGCAAGGTTTCCTAGGTAACAGAGGAAGCCAGCTTTCTGCCAGCCATTGCAGGCCTAAGCCTCCACTCAAGCTACAGTTTCAATTACAGAAGGTAAACAAATTCAAACAAATGGAGCTTGAGAGAGCAGGCCAGGGTTGCCGCCGGCAAGAGGGGAAGCAAAGCTTTCCGCATACCCTGGCCAGGCCCACCCGCTAAGGCAACAAAGTTTCAATATAACCCCAACACAAATGGCTTTGGGCCTCGGAGGGAGCCCCAGGCTTGGCTCTGCTCCAGGCTACAAAGTTTCAATTGTAGAAGAAAATAAATTCCAGATACCAAGGCCTCTGCTTGCATTGCCAGGGGGCATGGCCTGCCTGCAAACCACCAAGGCCCCTCGCTCAGGCCGCCCCATGCCCCAAGGGAACCCCACCCTGATCAGGGACACCCTTCAGGGCCAGCCAAAGTCCTTAATAAAGGGTGTAAGACCCTGTCTCCCCAGTCCATACCTCCCTATCCAGCCTTGGTTCATCCTCCCTTAACAGAGCTGGACCAGCATGCCCACACAGTGTGGTAAACAAGAGGATCCATGAATTTTGGTTCCTTTGTCAGTCATTTTCTGAGGGAAACCATAATTTTCTTTCATTCAACAGTTATTGGTAGGACAGCTGTTGTATGCCAGACATTGTACTTTGTAAAATAGCTAAAAGACAGATACTGGAGATGGAAGGATTTTAATATGTAAAAATAACAAAGTAAACTACTTTAATTTTAGATAGGCCCTTATAGTCTTCACAACAGCTCTATAAGGCTTGCCCTCTCCAGCAAAGACCATGGATAGCTAGAACTAGCATCTGAGAAGTTGAGTTGTTCAACCAGTAGCAGATCAATAGCTATATTTAATATTGTTAATTTACAGTAAGACTACACTATAAGAAGTAAATTGAGGAAGTGAAAATGTTTATTGTAGTGCCTTCCCTTATAATTAAGGAAAGAGGTAAATTATGTTAAAAGTGTGGATACACACACACACACACACACACACATATAGCACGTGGTTCCAATTTCATTTGCAGATCTTATGGTACTCCAACTCAAGCTCACAAGTTACACCTTTGCCACAGCCTTAGCTAGAAAGTGTGAGTTTTAAGTGTTAGTTATTTTATTTTAATCCTCACTAAATATTTTTTAAAAATACATATTTTATTGATTTTTTTTTTTTACAGAGAGGAAGGGAGAGGCATAGAGAGTTAGAAACATCGATGAGAGAGAAACATTGATCAGCTGCCTCCTGAACACTCCCTACTGGGGATGTGCCCACAACCAAGGTACATGCCCTTGACTGAAATCAAACCTGGGACCCTTCAGTCCGCAGGCCGACGCTCTATCAACTGAGCCAAACCAGTTAGGGCGAGGATTTTTTTATTTTTTTATTTTGTATTGCTTTTTAGAAAGAGTGGAAGGGAGAGGGAGAGACAGAGAGAAACACCGATGTGAGAGAGACACATTGATTGGTTGCCTCCGGCATGCCGCTGGGAGCCTGCAACCAAGGTACGTGCCTTTGACTGGACTCAAACCCGGGACTCTTCAGTCCGCAGGCCAACATTGAGCAAAACCGGCTAGGACAAAATGTTAGTTAATTTAATGTTCATACTTTCTTAACTTAATACATATCACTTCCAGAATTAGATTTAATTAAAAGTTTATTTTACTGTTACTCCTCTTTTCAGTCTCTTTTGTCCCAGGGAACTATGAGTGCTGCTTAAGGAAAAGGTTTTTGTACTCTTAATATGTTGACATGAGCCACAGAAGATGTGAGAAGAATCAGATTTCATTACCTTCTATAGCCACTTGGTTTTCTAAGAATATAGAATATAGGGCTAATGCAGACCTTCTTTTTAGATCATCTAGAATTTTGAAAGATTGGATGATACTTTAAAATGTGCCAAACTTGGCCTAGCAAGTCCTCAGGAATATCTTCTTTTATCATAAATTCAAGGAAAGTTCAGGTAGTGATCTTATTTCAGCTGTACCACCAATATCTTTGAAGATTTTTGTTTTTTTGTTTGTTTGTTTTTAAAATAAAAGTCATGGTAAAGTGAAAATATAGGCTTTAATGGTCCTTATCATAATTTTAAAGATACTTCAAATTCTGTCATGTTATTATAACGAACAATTCAATTACATAAAAACAAGCAAATTTAAATTTATATAAATTAACAAAATTATTAAAAATAAGTAAATAAATAAAAACAAAATCCAAAATAAGATCCTTAATATTAGCCCAGTAAATGCCCATCTTCGTAGAATATTGTTTTTTTATTTCAATAAATGATTTAGCAATTAAAACTGAGATGGGGTCTGGTCCTTAGTGTTTAATCTTGAAAATATAAATTATCTTTAAAAAAATGACCATGTGAACTTAGTGTTTGAATTGTATAACTGCCCTGGGACAGAACTGTAGGAGTTAACCCTTTATGAAATGCATTTTAAACTTTTTGTTGTGAACCATAATAACTACAATTCACATTGCCAGCTATCCCACACTCATATATTTTTTAAAATATATTTTTATTGATTTTTTACAGAGAGGAAGGGGGAGGGATAGAGAGTTAGAAACATCGATGAGAGAGAAACACCGATCAGCTGCTTCCTGCACACCCCTCAATGGGGATGTGCCCGCAACCAAGGTACATGCCCTCGACCGGAATCGAACCTGGGACCCTTCAGTCCACAGGCCGACACTCTATCCACTGAGCCAAACTGGTCACGGCTATCCCACACTCATATTTGCAAATATTACTTTTCAAAAACCTCATGAAGTACTAGGCTTTCTACACGCAATCCACTCTAGGATTCATTCATTCAATCCATTCATTTCTTTTTTAAAGAAGTTCTCAGAACTCACTAATGGGTCTTGACCTGCAATTTGTTTTTTTAAATATATTTTATTGATTTTTTTACAGAGAAGAAGGGAGAGGGATAGAGAGTTAGAAACATCGATGAGAGAGAAACATTGATCAGCTGCCTCCTGAACACCCCCTACTGGGGATGTGCCCACAACCAAGGTACATGCCCTTGACTGGAATCAAACCTGGGACCCTTCAGTCCTCAGGCCAACGCTCTATCCACTGAGCCAAACCAGTCAGGGATTGACCTGCAATTTGTAAAGCACTGCTAGAGTGAGCCCACTGGCCAGATCAGAGATACCTGAGAATTTTCTTTCTAGCCTAAAATATTTTCCTCCTTTCTCTTAATTTTCAGATCTTAAGAAACATAAGGGAAATACTGATCAAGTTCTTGAATTTTTCTTTCATTTGGTTAGGGCTTTCTACTCTGTTTACCAGAGCAGTCTTACTTTTTATTGCCATCCCTTGGATGTTTTGTATGCTGGGTTGTATTACCAATGTGGGGGGCATCCTGTGGGCTGTAGTCCTGAGAGGATCATCTATTACTATAGACTCTATCCTTTTTTTAAAATTTTTTAAAATTTTATTTATTTATTTATTTATTTTTTGCATTTAATTACTTTATTGATTAAGGTATCTCATATTTGTCATCAACCCCAGCCCCCATTCCCATCCCAAACCCCCCCCCCCCACACACACACACACACATGCCCCATCCCCCTGTTGTCCGTGATCACTGGTTAGGCTCATATGCAAGCACACAAGTCCTTTGGTTGATCTATCTCCCTTGTCCCCACCCTCCCCTACCTTCCCTCTGAGGTCTGACAGTCTGATCAATGCTGTTCTTGTTCTTCAGTCTATGTTGTTCATCATTTCCCCTAGATGAGTGAGCTCATGTGATACTAGGAATACACTTATAGGAACCAAAAATGAGACAAGCAATAATGGTTATGCTGAGAGGCAAATGAATCAGTCTATAGTGAGTTTCCTTCTGGGCCAACAGTTCTTTTGAGTCCCGATTTCTATGTCCAACAGTTGTTTATGTGTACATAACAGCAATGATATTTCAGTTCTGGATGGTGGACAAATGGTGGTAATGCAGGTCCGACCCTCTCTGGTTTGGTCCTGGGCAATCTGCAGTGACGCACATCTGCTGACTGCTAGTATGGCAAGACATGGTCAGCGTCTTCCATCTCTGGGTCTTCTGTCTTCATGGCTGGAGCAGTATAGACTCTATCCTTGACTATAATAAATAATTTACTTGGAATTTAGTAACTCATGAGTCCATATTTAACTTGTATGGGATCCTTTGTCAATTCAGATGACATTTGTCTTATAAAATATCAAGAACACATAAGTTTGCTCTTGTGTGCTATTCTGACACTCCCAAGAACCACCTGCACAAGCCCCTTCCCCATGAAAGGGAGCTGATCTTGCCTCTAAATTCAGGGTGGAGGAGTGAGGTGAAGGTGAGCAATAAAATTCAGGCCTTGACCACCCTGCTTTCTCAATCTGTACCAATAAGCTGCTGAGGCAAGGGGGATTTTTCTTGTCCCCCAAAACGGAAAGCAAAATACGAAGGTCCTTCCCTGAATAGCCCACTACAGTAGAGCAATTAAGAACTCAGATTCCGCCCTAGCTGGTTTGGCTCAGTGGATAGAGCGTTGGCCTGTGGACTGAAAGGTCCCAGGTTCGATTCCGGCCAAGGGCACATGCCTGGGTTGCGGGCTTGATCCCCCAGTAGGGGGAGTGCATGAGGCAGCCAGTCAATGATTCTCTCTCATCATTGATGTTTCTATCACACTCTCCCTCTCCCTTCCTCTCTAAAATCAATAAAATATATTAAGAAAAGAAAAGAAAAAAAAAGAACTCGGATTCTTCCATGCTAACCCTCACCATCACTATGGAGAATTCCATTCCTACAAGCTGTTTCTGTTTGCTTCCAGCTTCCATTATTGCCTAAGTCCTTCGCTGCTGTCTAATTCTCTCTGCCTCTGGCCTTACCTTCATCAACTAGATAGTCAATAACCAGGACTCCAGACTTTTCCCAGATCTCTACAAGGTGGTCTTGGTAATCAGGCTTTCACTTCCCCTCCATGTGAAGCAGTCATTAAAGGGCTGACTGGGAAGACCAGTCCTGCATGTCTTTCTATCTTGATGGGAGAGGGAGTAACTCAGGTTTATAATGTATAAGAAATGGTACTTCTGATTCATGTCATAAGGTTTCATTTAATGCCCTAGGCCAGGGTTTTACAAAATTACCTGATCCTAAGAATCATCTTGGATGCTTAAAAATGCAAATTCCTATCTACCCGCTTCTTCTTGAATCAGAATCTCTGGGCAGAGGTCTGGGAATCTGTATTTAAATAAGCACCCTAGGCAATTCTTATAATTTGGGAGACATTATTTGGCCTGTAGTTGTTAAAAGGGACGCTAAGGGCAGATGGTGTGGGACTAGGATTGGAGTCATCCTTCCTCCTCTCCTCCATAAACACACACACCCTCAAGTAATTAGTGTTGCTTTCCAACTTGATTATGTAGCTTTTAACATTGGCATTATCTAATCTACAATTTTATGGATGTAAACTAAATAATTAAAAAGTATATTTAGACCACTTATTAATTTATATATTTAAATACTTATTCACATTTAATATCACAAATTATACAAAATGGTATTAATTTAGAAAAGTTGTTTTTTCTGCACTCAAATCATTCAAATTCTTCTCAGGCATCTTCTGTAGCAGGGTTTTTTTAATCATCATTAAACAACATTTTGAGTCACCTAACAGTTCCCCTCTAGTTATTTAATATAGAACATGTTTTAAATTGAGTAAGATGCTGTCGGTGGCGATTTTACTGCATCTCAAGAACCATTTGTTAAACATTATGACAGATTTCTCCCCTGCATTTTCATAATTTCCACAAATAAGTACTTCTTGTATTCCTCCTTTCAGTGACCTTTTAAAAAGCCAACTAATAATAATCTCCAGTGCTTGTTCTCCAAGGTCATACCCTCAGGAATAATTAAATGTTTTCACCCATCCCCCGGATTTCATTATGTGACCCTTATAAGACAGAAAACTTCCAGTGCTTGAGGTACCTTCAAAGTGTTGTCTCCCTGGGAAGCATTTTGTTCAAACAGCACAAAATAAGGACAAAAATATAAAGCAACTCTTTTTTTCCCCCCTGAAGAATGATATATTTGGGGAAAGTCTGCTCTCTGTTCTGGCATATAAGGTATATATTTCCATTTAAGAACATCTGCACCTAAACCCAACCTCAACCTCCAGGGAAGTTAGACGGCCTCAGCTATTTTCTCACAAGATGCTAGAAGGCAGATGGAGTGGCATACATCCACCTTTTGGTTATTTTGTGCTAAAAGAATACGTTGTAGGGAAGTCCAGGACTGCTTTTTAGAAGTTGATGAGTTGGCTATTATTTAAAGTTTGCCTGTATTGTAAAGTGGATTTTAAGGGGAAGCAGCAGTAGGGCTGTTTGTTCTAAAGACATTAATAATATTGCCAAAATGCCCTGTGGCTACAGAATGACTCTGAGAAGTTCCATTATTTATGTGTGCCCTGAGCATTCTCTGTACACTGAAGAATGTTTCACATATCTATGAAATACTATTTTTTTGGAAGTTTGTGGATGCTATCGTGGTAGATAAAATACAAACGTGTTTTACAAGTATTGAACTCTTAGTAGTTTTTTGTCATTTTGCATTTTCCTTTCCAATGGATAGAAACTGAAACTACTTTGAAGGTAGGGAACAGTTCTAAGCTATTCAAGCTAGTTAGTAGGTGACCAAGTTTCATCAATCAGCAAATGGACAAAAAGAGTCCAGAGAATGACAAATTCTCCAGGATATGGAGACACAAAAAAGGCATAAACAGAGTGGCACAGAAGAGCTATTAGGAGAGGACTGAGAGAGAGAGAGAGCAGAAGATACAGCTGTGCCCACGCTATCTGCTGGTACATCACGAAGGACCTGTTCTTTCACCAATGAGCAGCCCAGTTTCATCTTAGTTGCAGGTGTTTCCTTCAGGGCTAAATTTAGAAATTGAAATATCTCTTGTCAAACTCATCAGTTCATCAGAACTAAGGAGTAAGAAATATGAGTTGTAAATTTTGTTGCTAATTTTAAAACACCTTTATTATTTTTAAAAAAAAAGAGAGAGAAAGAAATGTAAAAGCCATGCAAATAAAGCAAAAGCACAATACAAAGTAGGTTTCTTGTTCCTCATCCCTAATACCAAGAGCTGTAATTTGAGGGGGAGAGGGGGAATGCCAGATAATTCAAAGCTGTGGTAGCAAATTGGGTCTCCAAGAAAATACATACTTTTTTAGAAAGCCGCAGTAAAAATGATTTTAATAATGTTGCAAACAACCATTTACAACTGCATGTAGAAAATGCTCCTTTGCTTATTAATGGGAAAAAAACCTTTTAAAATGAGGTATCTGGTGGAAGACACCTACTAAACCAGTATTGTAAGCACTCCACTCGGTTTCAAATAGACTCACTTGATATCTCTCAATAATGTTTTTTCTTTCTTTCTGGAATACAGTTTTAGAAAGTGTTAAAACAGAGCACGCAGATAAGGCATATCTTGAACATTGAACCTGAAAAGGAAAACGTGAAGTCATTTTCTCCACTGGCTCTCTCAGCCGGCCACCAGTTGGTAAGCAAAAGCATAGCTATTAGACCTGCCATGTTGCAGGGTGAGGCACACTGAACAAAGAACTCCTTCGATCTGCCATTTTTGTTAAGGTGACCACAGTTAAAACTTGTGTTGCTGATAAGGAACAACATCTCCTAACATTAATACCAACTACATCCCCCTGGGAAAATTAGTCCCATCTTTTCTTAACCTACCAAAGGGGAAATCCTGGGGGGGAAAACAAAAGAAAAGACCAGTGTTTTTTGTTTTGTTTTTTAATGAAAGCAAAAAAACTCTTATTACAAATATTCAGAGGAATTAATAAAAGTACATGATAAAGTTCATCTTTCCAAGCTGTTTTCATTTTTAATTATACACTGGGAAGACATTGGTGTCAAATTAGTCAATTCATGCTATCAGTCTAAGCCAGTGGTCGGCAAACTCATTAGATAACAGAGCGGCAAACCGCGGCGGCTCGCGAGCCACGGTTTGCCGACCACTGGTCTAAGCGATAACAGCACTGCTACTTGCAGAACAAGTCCTCCAGTGTGAACAGAGACTGCCAAGGTGGAGCCATTTATGTCAGGGGAAATATGTGGAGCTGGAGGCCTCAAAGAAGTTTGTCTTGTACATGTTCCACCCAGCATGTTTCTCCATAAACATTTCCCCCCACTTTTATTGACTTTTCAATGTTTAAATCCTTATAACACGGATACAGCATTACATGGACTTAGCAGGAAGGTTGCTTCGGAATTTGGCACGAGCTATCCCACTGTTTCCATGAGCACGAGTTACCCTTCCCAGGTGACTATGGTTTGGTTTGGTTTGCCTCCAGGAGTCAGTGTGTTATGCTTTGCTTTGCACACATAAACACATCTCTTGCCCAGATCGAATTCAGTTTCATCTCAGGCATAAACACTTTCAGTTTTAAAAAGAGATGTGTGCTCCCTCTGGTTCCGAAGACCCCGCTTACAGCCGGTAAAAATGTCCTTGGACCACAGCCTTCCACACATATTTGTCATCGGAGAAGTCCTGTTCCCAGCAGGTCTCCACCGCCCCAAGATGGCAGAAAGAGCTCTCCTAAAACGTTTAAACTCAACCATGCCTGGACTTTACCTCTTCCTCACCATCACAAACAGATCACAGATCATCTACCACATTCTTTACTTTGAAAGGAGCCAACCATTTTGCCAATGGTTTGTGTGTTAAACTCAACCAATCCCAGTTAACCTAACCAGAATCCTTCACTTATATTAAGAGGGCCAGATTGAGAAGGAGCCTTTATAAGCCCTGCCTTTCTTTGTTTTCTTTTCGTTTAAGCCTCTTTCTTGGTTTACACCAGTTAGCTGATGGCAGATATTTTTAGTATAAAAAAGTATATGCAATGGAATTTTAACTCTCTTCAACTACCTATGCTTTATAAATAAAGGCTCAAGATAAATACACTAAATTTACAGGGGTCCTCAAACTTTTAAACAGGGGGCCAGTTCACTGTCCCTCAGACCGTTGGAGGGCCGGACTATAGCTTAAAAAAAAACTATGAACAAATTCCTATGCACACTGCACATATCTTATTTTGAAGTAAAAAAACAAAACGGCAAAAACACCCGCATGTGGCCTGCGGGCCGTAGTTTTGAAGACGCCTGCAATGTTCATCATGGCCATTTCTGAGTAGGGGGATTATGGGAGAGTTGCATTTTGTTCATATTCCAAATATTGAACACAATCATGTATTATTTTTGTGACCAAGAAAAAAAATAGAAAAATAAGAAAACTTTTAAGTGATGAAGAATACATATCTTAAAGTATGTGGTCCAAGAATAGCTCTGAGTTTCTAAGAAACATACCCCTGTTTTCAAATGGTGGTGTAAAAAAAAAAAAAAAGTTCTTGCATGACACAGACATCCTGATTCATTTTTCCCATAGCGAGAACAATTCAGATTTCAGAGTTGGAAGACCTGGACTTTTTCAGTCAGGATTCCTCTACTTTCTAGATAAATAGCCTTAAATAAGTCAATGAAACCTGGAGGACCTCTGTAAAATAAATTTCAAAGTATTCAAATCAAATCAAGACATAAATGAGAATCTAGAAAAGTTTCATCAATTTGGTAAAATAATATGCCGAAGGATAAGAACTTGTAGTTAAAAAAAAACCTGAGAATTTAAGTAAATTGCTTGATTTTTCTGAGATGTCAATTGTCTTCATCTAAAAATGGGTATAATTCATGAGGACTTATAAGAACTTTGATACCACAACTTATGGCCCAACATTGGATTTTTGCAGCTTGAACTCTGAAGCTGCTTATGAGGTACAACTTTACCCTTTTCGACTCTGAAACTGCCTGCAGAGCAAGCAGCCCTCCTGTGCTGATTGCACTATTTGGTAATTGTACCTTCTCTGTGGTTGATAAGCAACACCCCCTGGAACTGCTTAACCAAAGCCTTTGTTCTATGAGTCTGAACTGAAACTAGGACATTAATAAATGCTTAATTATATGATACCCATTGTTTTTTATCATTGAAAGTTCAGTTACCCCCACCAATCAGAAAATGAATGATGTAAGTTTATAACCTTGTTTTCCTACCAACTCTCTCCTTTTAAAAACCCTCTTCTCTCCCAGCCCCCAATCCCTGAAGGAATCTTTGGTTCATACCAAGGCCTATGTTCTCTGATTTACAAATCATCCTATATAATAAAAGGCTAGTATGCATCTTGTCCCCTGTACCGGGAGTTCAACCGGAAGTTGGACCAGGGGGCGGGGCTGGCTGGCCAACCGCCCATGGCCCCTCCCCCCGGCCTGCCCAGCCTGATGGTGCCAATCAGGGCTGGTAGGCTGGATCCCACCCGTGCACGAATTTGTGCACCGGGCCTCTAGCATATGAATAAAACTCTTAATTTCTTTTGGAATTTTTGTTAACAATAATCTGTGACACTGCCAAGACTGTTGTGAAGGGTAAGTGAGTTGATGTATGTGTTGGGGAGGAAAATTTTCCTCTACCCTCAAGCTTCTTTCAGCTGGTTTAATAATCAAGTAGACATCAGACTGATTAGCAAGAGAAAAATAACCAAATTTAATATGTACTGTAACTCCGCATACATGACAGAATCATAGACCCCAAATTCATGAGAGGTTCAGAGATAGAAGGAGGGGATCTAGGTATATAAGACATTCTGAGCTAGGGATGAGGTAATTGGGGGCTTCAAAGTGTCACTGCAGGATAAGAAGAACAGATGGTTAGTAAATAAAAGTTTGGTAGGTCCAACTTTCAGGCTATCACTAATAATCTTTTATTATGGGCAGGAGAACCAAAAGAGAAATTGTTACCTGGAGAGGAGGGACAAGGACAAGCCACATCAGTAGGACCACCCTACCCCCACCCTCCTTGCCTATCTTATATTAAAAAAGAAAAGGCTATTATGCAAATTGACTGTACTTCTGCGATGCCCACCACCCAATCAGGAGTGCATATGCAAATTAACCCAACAAATATGGCGGGTTAATTTGCATATGCAGGCGTGGAGCGGCTGGGGGTGGGGTGGCCGCTTGTGCGTGCACTGGCACCAAGCAGCCTGCATCCTGGGGACAGGCGTCCTCGGGACCCAGGCCACTCTGAACCTGTAGGTCCGCACATAGGCCTGGAGCAGCCGGGGTCCCGGAACGACCCCCGGCCGCTCCGGGCCTATGTGCGCAGGTGCAGAGCAGCCGGGGGTGGGGCGGGAACATCTGCCGCATCGCCATGGCAATGTGGCGGATGTTCCTGCCCCATGGCTGCTTATGCGTGTGCTGGCGCCAAGCATCCTGCGTCCCGGGGACAGGCGTCCTCGGGAGCCAGGCTGCTCTGAGCCTGTAGGCCTGCGCGTAGACCTGGAGTGGCTGGGGTCCCGGAATGACCCCCCGGCCACTCTGGGCCTACACGCGCAGGCGGCCAGGGGCAGGGCAGGAACATCACCCACAGCGAGCGAGCAGACAGCAGGGCCCTGCTTGCCCCTGGCCATGGAAGTGAGGGGCAAGCAGTTCCCCGCAGGGCCCCCACAGAGAGCAGACACCAGGGCCCTGCTTTCCCCTGCGGCAGCAAGTCAGCAGACAGCTGGGCCCTGCTTGCCCCTGGCCCCGGCGGCTAAGGGCAAGCAGGCCCCCACAGAGAGCAGACACTAAGGCCTGCGGTGGCGCCAAGCAGGCAGGTCCACAGAGAGCAGAGAACCATGGGGAGCAGGCCTAAGCCGTCAGTAGGACATTCCTTGAGGGCTCCCAGATTGGAGAGGTGCAGGTCGGGCTGAGGGACCCCCCCTCCGTGCATGAATTTCGTGCACCAGGCCCCTAGTAATAATAATAAAAGGCTAATATGCAAATAGACCAAACGGCAGAATAACTGGTTGCTATGACATACACTGACCACCAGGGGGCATGTGTGGAACATGGCAGGGGGCGGCTGCGGTGGGATGGTGGAGCAGGTGAGGGTGGCGCCAGACCAAGGGGGGGGCGCTGGTCACTGTCATCGGGGTGAGCCTCTGGTGGCTACTGAAAATTCTTTGCTCCCACGCGCTGCAGAGCTGCCCAGTGCTTGCACCTGCTGCTGGTGCCAGAGCCACCGCTCACACCCAGTCAGTGCCTGGTGCCAGTCCCGATTGCTTGGTGCCATCAGTGGGTGCGAACAGCGGCTGCCCGCCCTGATCGCTTCTGAAGGCTTCTCCACCTTCCCTTGCTCCTGAGGGGTGATCGGGGCAGCAGCCACTGCTTGCACCTGCTGCTGGCGCCAGCCCCAATCGCTCTGTGCCATCAGCGGGTGCGAATGGGGTCGTCAGTGCGTGGGATGGCAGCAGCGGGAGCGGGGCTGCCAACAGACAGGGGACTGGGGGCCCCTAGTCCTATATAATAAAAGCCTAATATGCAAATCAACTGAATGGCGGAATGACCGGTCACTATGATGAGCACTGACCACCAGGGGGTAGATGCTCAACACAGGAGCTGCCCCCAGCCCACAGGCTCCAGGCTGCCAGTAGCCCCGCAGAGGGAGGCAACCAGCGGTGGTGGCGGGGGGTGGGGGGGGGACCAGCAAGTGAGCAGCACCACGGGTCACCCCACCCCCACAGATTGGCCCTGATAGCCAGCCAGACCTAGGAACCCTACCCGTGCATGAACTTCGTGCACTGGGCCTCTGGCGCTTAATAAAAAACTTCCACCTAGAAAAAAAATCATAATAACCCTTATGCCCAAGAGGCATATTTTGAGGTGGCATATTCTGCTACCCCTCAAAGAGAAAGTTTTCTATCTTTGACAACAAAACTTGCCCAACCTGATTAACCCTCTTCACCCCACCTAGAATTCTTCCCTTCCCCCCTCCTGCTCTCCTCCATCCCAATCCCTCTCTCCCTCTTGTCTTAAATGCTCGCTCCTCTTTTTAAGTCTTCAGAACCCAGTCCTCTTCTTCTCCATCCCATTCTTTCCACCATAAACCATGAAGGGTGTCCTTTGAGGTTAAGCCTTTCTTATTTGTACGCACTCACCCAAATTCAATGTAATTATCATAGTTTTATTTTTTGACAGGTTTTAATTCATTTTTCTAAAAGTGTCCGGCACCTAAGCATATTATCTGAAAATAAACTGTTACAAAAACCCTACCCAATTCCCTTATCACTGGAATTCCCTCCTGGACTGCTTTCACCCCAAACAGCTACTGGACCTAAAAACGAAGCACTGGGTGGACACCGCGGGGCCGCGCTGCGGGGCACTTTGCAGCCGGTCCGGGACCCACGCGCGGCGGGTATGGCCTGGCTGCTTCCGGCCGCGCGGCTCCTCGCCGAGCCCCGCGAGCGCCTGGGGTCCCCGGATGGGCCCGGCGGAAGGTCGGCCTCCGGGGAGCAGCGGCGACAGGAAGACGAGGGCGTCGCCCGCTCTCGCAGACCCCGGAGCGGCCTTCGCGGGGCCGGCGGCGGCGGCGGCGACAGAGTGACCGACGGCCGCGCGGACCGGCCGCCACGAAGCCACTGCCACGTCAGGGCAACTTCACAAACGCGGCGGGGCGGTGACGCAGGGGCGGCGCGGCGGGTCGGGCCCGCGGCCAATCCCGGACGCTGACCTCCAGCCCGGCGCCCGCTTCAGGGACGTCCGGCCGGCGCCGGCGCCAGCCCGGCCCACAGGGAGGCGGGGACAGCGGGGAAGGCGGCGCCGTCGCGGAGCTCGCGCTCGCCGCGCCCTCACCGCCCCGCCCGCGCCCTCGGCACCCGGTCCGCAGGCTGGTGGCGCTGGGCGGTGTCTGCGGAATCCCTGGGCCTGGCCCCGGTGGCCGTGCCGCGCCGAGGCCGAGTAGCCGCGCCGCAGAGAGGAGGCCGGAGCCGGGCAGCGACTAGTCATGGAGACCCGCTACAACCTCAAGAGTCCGGGTGAGCAGGGCGGGGGCCCGGGGCGGCGCTGGCGGGCTGGGCCGGAGGGGCCGCCACGGACTCCGGGGTCGGGCCCTGCGGTCCCCTCGCGCCCGCCGCCACTCGCGGCTCCACTCGCGGTGTCGCGCTCTACGCGAGTCCGCCGCCCGCCGGGCTGGTGCAGGCCGCGGGGGCCGGGAGGCCGGCGGGCACCGGCTGCCAAACCCGGGGACGGGCCCGCAACACCCCCAGCACCCCGACTCTCCCTGCCCTCAGCTGCGTCGCGGGGAGCTGGGTTATAAACTCACCCCTAAGAACAGGTGTAAGGATGATGTCCATGGGGGAGAGCAGCCCCCTGTCCCACTGCTTCCTGGGCGCTGTCGTCTCTTCTCTGTCGCTGCCGCCGGACTTTCATTAGCTGCCTGACTCCCGCATCGCAGGATTTAGTTTTAAATCAGATGAAGGCCGGCTTGGAATGAGCCACAATAAATAGTATGTATTCTGTCTGTACCGTGATACATTTGTCAGGAGGGAGAAACCCCCCAGTCCAGCTCTCAGTGATCATCTCAATATCAGTCATGGTTGGTTTGACCAACTCTTACTGCTTTCTGTTTTTTTTTTCTTCTTCCAGAAATCCTTGAGAATATGCAAAGACTCCAGAAAAGTAGAGCTTTGGTAACTCGAGTGCTGTCAAGCTAAGAAATGTCCTTAGGTGACCGAATGTGTAGAATGGGTCATAACACGGGGGGGCCGGGCAGAGACTCCTTTAAAAATGTGGTGAAGGCCTTGGCTCTCCAGTTCAATTTCCGCGTGTTTACAGCTTCCCTCCTCCAAACCCACCTCATAAGAATGTCAGGAGGCGGGGCGGGGGAAGGAAGGTCCAAGAGGAGGAGGGAAAGAAGGCTTAATTTTAAGGTTAGGTGGTGAGGTTATTTAGATGGTGGCAGATTTATATAAAATGGGGGGAGGGGTGAAAATGTCTGGTGACTCCTTGGTCACATGGTACCAAGTTCCTTAGGGCTACCTGAAGTCCTTAGGGAAATGTCCAGAGACAACAGTGCCGTTTGGAATGGAGATTGTTGTCAGAAGACATTGCTCAATTGTATAGGTCGTCATACCTGAGATTATGGTGAGCATTTAATACTCTCCAGAATTTTGGACATTTCCAGAGAATATGACCTATTGCCAGCAGGCTGAGTTTCGGCCCCACATGCTTCTAGCTGTGTAATAAGTTTGCTTCCTCTTTCTTGTTTCATTTCCTCAAAGGTGATGTTACCGTTCTAGAGAGAATTTAAAAAAAAAAAACATATTTTTTTGCTGTTATTGTGTGGATCATTTAGAGTTCGTGGAGAAGGGACTTATTGAAAATGCTAGGAGGCTTAATGAAATTACTTCCTTTGTTTTATTCTCAGTCCTGTGATATTTTTAGAGTGATGCATATGTGAAAGGAAGTTGTTAAAAACACTGTAAAAGATGTAATCTTTTTTCTCTCACGCGGAGTTAGTTGTCTTAGAAGTATGGATAGGACAATTGAGACAGTAAAGATAACTGGTTAAGGGCCAGTGTGCTAGCGTGTGGATAGTAAATTTGTTCATTTCTTTGTGAATGGACTTGTGTGGGGCCACCTCATAAGTCCTCTGACTAGCCTATCCGTAGTTGCCTCTGGATCAAGCTCCCTGATTCTGTTTTGGGTCTGCTCTGGCTAAGATAGTAGGGTGTCAGAATACAAAATAGGGAGACCTACGTGTAAAGAACCTCCTGTGGCAGCTTTCTTCAGAAGGGGCTGACGGGCATGTTCAGCAGGTGACTGGTGTATGTATGAGAGACTGGTACAAAGGCACCCACTGCCTCTATCAGAAACCTAGGAGTTATCCTGTCCATGTCCTTGGCGTCAACTGCACCTCATGCTAATCATTTTCAAAGCTTTAATGTTCAGTTCAGATCCTTCTCCTAGGCTGCAGATAAATACAACTTAATGGTGATTTAATATCTTCATCCAAATTTCCCACAGACCAAAAAAATATCTAAAAGTATAAACACAAAACATATCAGTTTTCTCACCTCCCCCAAACTTGCACCTCACCTTAATATTCCTTATCCCACGGATTGATAGCACCCAAGTGTCCATGGGAGTGATCTTTGATCTCTTGGTCTACTTCTTTACCCACTATCCTAAAACTCTCTCACACCCAGGCATGGGCGCCAATACATGCAAACACACATATATCTAACCAGTCACTATTGCCACCAGATCAATGAAAACAACAAAATAAAACCTGATTAGATCACTCCTCAAATTGAGAAGTTTTCAGTAGCTTACTGATAGCTGTGGATACAGTTCAAAGTAAATTGTTTTGCTTGGCCTATAGGGCTGCTCATGATTTGATCGTTGCTTTTCTCACCAGCCTGAACTGCTACCACTACTATGCTCCTTTGCATTTTCACCATCTATCTACACTAAGTGGCCAGATTATTATGATCTCTGAATGCATAATAATCTGGCCACTCAGTATATATCCTATATAATAAAAGGCTAATATGTAAATTGTCCCCTTGACCAGGAGTTCGACCAGCAGTCAGGCTGACCAATCGCCCATGTCCCCTCCCCCTGGCCAGGCTGGCTGGACCCCACCCATGCACAAATTCATGCACCAGGCCTCTAATATATATATATATATATATATATATATATATATATATATATATATATATATACTGAGTGGCCAGATTATTAAGCGTTCAGAGATCATAATAATCTGGCTACTCAGTGTATTTGCCTGAGTGTCCCCAGATAGAACAGCTCTTCTCACCTCTATGCCTTGGTCCCTGTTGGAACCTCTGCTTGGAATATCCTCCCTTTAATCTATGTGAAAGTCCTATTAATTGTTTAGGCTTCTTTAAGGTTCAGTCTTGTCCAGCTCCTGTAGGCAGTCTAAGGTGGTCCCTATATTTGTATATACTTGGTCAGTGTTTGTAATTGTTTTCATGTCTTTCTCACTGTGAACTTTTTGAAGGCAAGAAGCAAGTCCTGGTCATTCTATTTCCATTGCTCAGATATTCTTTAAATGTTTATTGAATGGATACATTTACAGGGTCTTTCTGGGCAGGAACATTAGTCCTTAAATATTTGCTTACGTGCCTTCATATGGGAACAGGAAGAGGCGGTTGGGGAGCATGACATTGGGTTTACATCCTCAATACACCTGCCTCTTTTCCATTTTACCCATGCTTTGGAGATCGATGATATCAGGATATTTGCTTTCTAAAAGAAATAGATGCATGAGAGACAGTAACCTGTAAAAGATCCCCTTAGCTGGAGCTTTGTCTCCAAACCACAAAACAAACCCAGTGAGCTAGCCTGGGCATGTGCAGAATGCAAATGCCTAGGCCTTTGGAGCCTAGAGCTTGAATCCAGAGTGATCATGTGGCCTCCATGAAAAGAAAGAACAAGAGCAGCCAAGCCAGTGCTTCCCAACCCTCTTCCCTTTTCTGGAACATCTTATCTCCCCGTGATAGGAGAATTGAATAATCTTGCAAAGAGATAAGAGAGGAGCTGATGGGGGAAAAGTTTTCTCTGTAGCCAAGAAGTAGCGAGAGATGGAGTATCAGGAGTGGCAGACTATGCTCTAGCTTTAGTTGCCAGTCAGTACTTTGAATCTCGACTATTCTATAGCAGTGATATTTCTCCTTGGGAGCCAGGTAGCCATGCCATGTGGCCAACTACATATGCTCAAGTCCTGATTTTGAAACAGAATTGAGAGGGCCTTCTATTGCAATTTATTTCTGACCTTAATAACTTGTGATCTGGGGAAAAGGGATGGGTGAAAAGGAAAGAAGAAATATGTGAAGAAATTGTTGACTCCCATTTGACAGATGTAAACATTGAAGCAGAATAAGATTGACTTGTCCAATGATAGAGAGTTAGAAATATCGATAAGAGAGAAACACCAATCAGCTGCCTCCTGCACACCCCATAATGGGGATGTGTCCGCAACCAAGGTACATGCCCTTAACCGGAATCGAACCTGGGACCCTTCAGTTCGCAGGCCAACGCTCTATCCACTGAGCCAAACCGGTTCCGGCTGGTGTTTTTTTTTTTTAATCTTCACCCAAGGACATGTTTTTATTGTTTTCAGAGGGAGAAGAAAGATGAGGGAGGGAGGGAGGGAGGGAGAGAGAGGGAGGGGGGAGGGAGAGGGAGGGAGGGAGGAGGGGGAGGGGGAGGGGGAGGGAGAGAGACATTGATGTGGGAAACATCAATCAGTTGCCTCCCACATATACCCTGATCAAGGATCGAACCCACAACCTGGGTATCTGCCCTGACTGGGAATCAAACCCACAACAACCCTTTGGTGCACAGGATGATGCTCCAACCAAATGAGCCACAAAGGCCAGGGCTAAAATGAAATTTTATGCAAGAGACATGATACATACTGCATTATAATATTGTGTGGGAGTTGATTCTTAATCTCTCCTGATAACTTTCCATCCAGTGCCTCCACACATTTTACTTCTATTGTTTCTCTGCCTATTCATACCCACCTGCCTAATTCCTATTGTCTTTCTTTCAGATGTTAGTTATAGGTTTGAAGTGAAGTTAAGAATCATTTCAAAAAGGAAATTAATTAGGGCTATGGAATAAAATGACCTCTGGAGATAGTCCCATTAAGTTAATACAAGATATTGGGTAAAAAGTCCCAAGAGGTTGAAAAAAACGGGGGGAGGAGGTTACTGTTCATGAGAATGAGTTCCAGAGGGCACGTTTTTTTGTTAATATAGACATTTTAACATGGTGGAGTTGTATTGTCTGTGTTGGAATTCCAGCTCTGTCACTTACTAGTTGTGTGACCTTGGACAAGTTTCTTTGTCTAGAAAATAGGGATTTTCTATCTCATAGCAATGCTACCACATAGGACATATATATAAGTACTTACTAATAAAAAGTGTCTTTATCAGACTTACCTATATATTTAATATATAACTCTCCTAATGCCTATCTACCATTTCCTCTCCTCCTCCAATGATTACTATTATCCCATAATTAAAACTTTATCATACACTCAGTTGAGCCAATCCTCTCTATACAAGTTTTGTTAAAGTAGAAACTTTTTCATTAGGTTGTAAATCTGATTTAATCACTTGGTAAAATATCTTTTAAATGTCTCTATCTTATGAATTTTATTTTAGCTGTTAAACGTTTAATGAAAGAAGCGGCAGAATTGAAAGATCCAACAGATCATTATCATGCACAACCTTTGGAGGTTAGTTTCTGTCTCCATCTTCTACATATGGATTTTAATATTTTAAACAAATTCCTTAAAATTGTTTTTTCATTGCTTTGAGTCATTACAGATGTGTTTGATGTGGTTTATTAGTATATTTTATTCCGAGTATTTCCTGAGTGGCTAATTTCCTATTAGCCAATCAGAATCAGACATTTTACAAGAAGCAGATTTCTGGCCTCTATAAAATGGGTCTCAGATGCTAAATTGGTTTTAGGTCTTGAATATGAGGGAGGGAAAGTGGAAAGAAACCAATACTTTTTACAGTTTGGAAGACATGGCCCCTTGAGGGATCTCTGCAGCTAGTGTGGGCTTTTTGTATAAACATCTCTAACTCCCTTCGTCTTCGTATCTGTAAAAGGAGGGTTTTTAAATATGCTTAGTCTGGCTTCCATGGTAATAGTGAGAATAAAATGTAATAATGTATGCACAAATAGTTTGCAAACTCTAAAGTACATGGTAACTGTAAGATGTTGATAGCATATGTATTAATATTATTAACCTTTTAAGTAAGTGTTTAGGTATCTTTAAGGGTTAATGTAAAAGATTGTTAAAATAATCCAAATTTTTATTAATTATTTGATTATACAGTTGACCCTTGAACAATACAGGGGTTGGAGCCCCAAATCAGTATATAACTTAACTCCCCAAAAACTTAACTACTAATATAATTGACCAGCAGCATTACTGATAATATTAATAGTCAGTTAATACATATTTTGTATCTTATATATATTATAGACTGTATTCTTACAATAAAGTAAGCTAGAGAAAAGAAACTGTTATTAAGAAAGTCATAATGAAGAGAAGATACATTTATGTATTTATTGAAAAAAATCGAGTATAAATGGACCCATGCAATTCAAAACCATGTTATTCAAGGATTGATTATATAATAATTATCATTAATTAGTATTCAAGAACTAATTTGTTGCTTAATAAAATCTATGCCCTTATTTATGAATACATAACAATGCTCAAATATTTTAAAATGCATTTGTTTAAAAAGATTTAGCTCTATGGCACATGAAAACTATAACTTTCATAACTTGAGACATTTTGTGCATTAGAAACTGTTCTAGCAATAATATAAAATACTACTTTTTCTCACCCAGTAATCTTTCTAATAGTCATTTAATTAAAATGGTCAAACTTTAATTTACTGATGTCTTGTTCGTTATTTTTTTTGTTCAGGATAATCTTTTTGAATGGCACTTCACAGTTAGAGGGCCCCCAGATTCTGATTTTGATGGAGGAGTTTATCATGGACGAATAGTACTACCACCAGAGTATCCCATGAAACCACCAAGCATTATTCTTCTAACGGTAAGAATTCTTGGCTTTTTGAAATGCTTGTGGTTTTTACTCTTCATGGTGGCTGCAAACTATGGTCAACATACTCATTTACATTAAGAAATAAAGTAGACTCTGGCCGGTGTGGCTCAGTTGGTTGGTGGTTGTCCTGTACCTTGAAAGCTTATCAGCTCAATTCCCAGTCAGGGCACATGCCCGGGTTGTGGGCTCTGTCCCTGGTAGGGGGCATGCAGGAGGCAGCTGATAAATGTTTTGCTCTCACATCAATGTTTCTCTTTCTCCCTCTCTCCAAAAAAATTATTTTAAAAATTTTTTTAAAAAAAGAAAGTGGCCGCTTTTGGGAACCAGGCCTTGATACTATAATTTCCCCCAAAAAATTAATTTATAGAATTATTTATTTTTATTTTTATTTATTGTTGAATAAATAAATATTTAACAGAGAAGGGGAGAGAGAGATATTGTTCCACTTATTTATACATTCATTGGTTTATTCTTATATGTGCCCTGACGGGGAATTGAACACTAACCTTAGCATATTGGGACGATGCTGTAACCAACTGAGCTACCGGGCCAGGGTTATAGGAATTATTAATGCTAATTAATGTAGAATTACCATAGTATGGTTGTTAGAATTCAGTGAATTAATGTATGCAAAGTGTTAGGCAGAGTGTCTGGCACATGGTAAGTACTTAGTAAAGGGTTGTTAATATTATTGTACCTCTTAATCACATCATCTCCATTTAACCTCTCACTTTTCATGTGTAGCTCTTAAAATAGAAGTGACAGAGTCCTCAATAAATGATTGTTATATTATTACTTATATCTTAGAATTTCTTTCTACATCCACATATTTTATCTCCATGTGAAGGAAAATGACTAATTTTTTCTTCTTTTTCCTGAGACACGTTTCATCAGTCAATTCCTCTCTTAATTGTTAAGCTTTTCTTTCCTCATTTCCTTTTCTTTACAAGTGTGTTTGATTACCCCCAACCTTGAAAAAAAGCAAAAACAAAACATAAACACCTTTCTTTATCTCTGCTCACCACTCTATGTTGTTCTGTTTTTTTTCTTTGATAGCCTTCAAGGCATCTTTACTCTAGTTTGGCTTGCTGCAGTCTGGTTTCCACACACGCTCACAGCACTAATCTCAAAGACCAGTTTGAGAAATCCCACTGTCTCTTCTCAGTCTTTATCCTATTCCATCTAAGTTAAACCTGACACGGTGTAGCAAATAGTGAAAGAAAAGGTACTAATTAATAAATATCAAATTAATGCTGCTTTTTACCTATATTTGGTGAAGTGAAAAGAGCATTAGTTTAGAGCCAGTAGACCTGGATTCTGACCAGTGCTATTTCTGTTACACCACCGGCAGGTTATATAATCTCTTTGAAATTTAGTTTTCTCATCTGTCAAAAGGGTTGTGTATGGTAAATATAATCACACTTTATAAAGTTCCTCATATATAGAAGTTGCTTAACAAATATTAGTGATATTTAGAATCAGTAATGCTGGCAGTAGGGCTGGAGCAGGGTCTTGGAGGGGCCCAATGTGTTAGGAGTCACTTTTATTTGCTAGATCATGGCGAGAACCAAGTGGTCTATGGCTGGTACATGAGGAAACTGGTGGGGGTGGGTAGTTGGAGAAGCAGCTTTTCACCAATAGGTATAGAAATATTGAAAATTTTCAAGAGTTAACCAACGTTATGGTTCATATTTAGCACAGTGGCTGAGAATCAGTCCTGCCCTCCTGGTTTTCAATATTTGCTTTTTCTGGTTCACTTCTTCCCTTTTGAAAATGTTCCTCTCTTTTCCAACCTTCATTCAACAAATAATCATTAAACACATGTCATTCACTATGTGGGTGCAACAGAGAATAAGTCAAATTCTCTGACCATATGAAACATATATTCTAATTCATGCCTCTTCTCCCTTCCCCTTTCCCTAAGTATTGATATTCTACAAGTTCAGACTTCAACTGTTTTGTTTTGTTTTGTCTTCCTATGAAATGGCTTTAATAATCGCCTCTTAAAGTCATGTACCAAAGATGTATATCCTCTTCTGATATCACCATGCCTATAATTCTACCTGCCTGCTGGACATCAATAGCTCTTCTACCAAAAAAATAGATTCATGTCCAAAGCTGAAATCATTATCTCTGATCTTCCTCCTTTGTGTTCCTATTTTATGAATCATCATTCTGAAAATCACTCCCACCTCAGAGCCTTCCTCACCAATATCTAGTTAGATGATATCAAATCCTTAGGTTTTATCCTAGTCTCTGTACATCTTCTATTTTAGATTCTTCACAGAGCCTAAAATACTAGGCACATAGGACGACATCAGGACATCTTTATCACTTATTTAGATTTAAGTTGTATAATTCAATTTCAAAAATGTGTTACAACTTCTAAAAACAGTTTGTATTATTCACTTAGAATCCAACAAATATTTGTGGAGTGTCAATCAGAGGACAAAAATCTGTATCCCCTTAGAGATTACATTATTTTAAAATTATCTTAAAAATTTATTTATATGTAAAAATATTTATACTGATAAAGTCTAAAACATTAAACACATCTACAATTTTTAAATGCTTTATTTATTCCTAAGGCTAATGGACGATTTGAAGTAGGCAAGAAAATCTGTTTGAGCATCTCAGGACATCATCCTGAAACCTGGCAGCCTTCATGGAGTAGTGAGTACTAATTTAAAGTGAATATATCTTATATAACTTCAATCAATTCATAATTATAAAGTATAATACCTTCTTAAAATTGAAGCTGTTTTTGATAAATAATTTTATTATTGAATAAATAATAAAAATGCTTTTCCTTGTCTAGATTTTGGTCATCATTTTACTACAACCCTCCTACCTGTACCTCTTCAGTGAAAGACTGTCTTTTTTTCTCTTTTCAGAGTAAATCTGGTTCCTTTTACAAAGTAATTTAGATTGGTGTTTACTTTTTATTTCAGTAAGAACAGCATTGTTAGCCATCATTGGGTTTATGCCAACAAAAGGAGAAGGAGCCATAGGTTCTCTAGATTACACACCTGAGGAAAGAAGAGCACTTGCCAAAAAGTAAGTTTTGCATTTCATTCTTTGTTAAAACCCAAATATTTTTCTGGAAATGGCTATTAGGAAACAGGCTCTGCCTCTTACTTTGTGAGTTACCTTTGCTACAGATTCTAGCCTTGGTTTTCCTATTTTAGAAATTCAGTTGTACTAGTTTACTCACTGTTGACCTGAGTCTAAAGAATTGATTATAGAAAGTAGTTAATTTACAGTGGGAGATATCTTCTCCTATAAAATAGGACAGGTCATTCATCTCCACTTAGACAGTAATAAAGATGGAAAAGAACTAGAGCCATTATTTTTATGGAGCTTTTCACAAGATTAAAAACTTCTTGAGAGCTGAAGGAAATCCACTTATCCATGCTTGTATCTATAGTATCTGGCTCATAGCAAATGGCTCAGTAAAGAAAATGAGATTTTATTAAGTTGTCGTTTCCCATTGGTATTGTTTTCTGTTTTTCCCGGGTACATTCTGTCTATATAACCCAGATTAGTTATTAGATTTAGAGTATTTTCTTCTTTGAGTAGTGCTAAGCCTAATTCTAGATTTTGATCATTTTCTTTTTTTAAAATATATTATTTATTTCAGAGAGGAAGGAAGAGGGAGAGAGAGAAACATCAATGATGAGAGAGAATCATTGATCGCTGCCTCCCTGGGGATCATGCCCCCAACCCAGGCATGTGCCTTGACTGGGAATTGAACTGTAACCTCCTGGTTCAACCACTGAGCCATGCTGACCAGTCTTGATCATTTTCTTGTTCTGGACTTGGCTGCCTGCCACTCTTCAAATGTATTTTATGAATTAAATTATACAGGGGTTGGCAAAAGTAGGTTTACAGTTGTAAGGATGTGGAAGTTTTTGTATTATTATTTATTAATTATTGTATTATTTTTCATACGAACAACTATAAACCTACTTTTGCCTACCCCTATAGTATATCTTACCTGGTACAGCCCGGAATAGGCCCTCTATACATGTTTGTTAAATCAAAGAGATTTTAGTGTTTGGAAGATTTGGTAGACTCCTTGGTTTCTTTTTAAATCTTATTCTCAAGTTCTGGGCATATACCTTACTTGCAGCTACTATTCACAAATTATAGTATGTACTTTGAATACATGATATTTGTTTTATTTGATTTTTTTATATTGGCTTTCTGTCTTGATACTTTTATCTAGTGTATTTCATGTACAGATAAAAAAAAGAATTAGTTTTTTTGCTCTAGACTTGTCAGTGTATATATTCTAGGTTCTTAGTCTGTAGTAGAGGCTTTTTAAAAACCAGATTTTGCATTTAACTATGGTAAATTACTATTTTTGTGGATAGACTAATATATTTAAAGTATTCTCCTTTAATTTTCATCTGATTTCTCAGTTAAAAGTAGACACAGTTTTTATCCAGCCGAGGTGGCTCAGTGGTTGACCATCGACCTATGAACCTGGACGTCATGGTTTGATTCCCGGTCAGGGCACATGCCCGGGTTGTGGGCTCGATCCCCAGTGTGGGGTGTGCAGGAGGCAGCCGATCAATGATTCTCTCTCATCATTGATGTCTCTCTCTCTCCCTCTTCCTTTCTCTCTGAAATCAATTAAAAAATATATATTTTAAGAAGTGGATACATTTTGCCTGGCTGATGTGGCTCAGTGGTTGAGCATTAACCTGTAAACCAGGAGGCCATGGTTCCATTCCCAGTCAGGGCACATGCCTGGGTTTCAGGTTTGATCTCTAGGAGAAGGCATGCACGAGGCAGCTGATGAGTGAGTGATTCTCATCATTGGTGTTTCTTTCTCCTTGTACTTTCCCATCTGAAATAAATTAAAAAATATAAATAAAAAAAGTAGACACATTTTAAGGCAGATGTTTGGATATAGCTGATTCTCTAAAGCAGGGGTCGCAACTGGTGGTCCGTGAGGTCTGAAAGGTTGGCGACCGCTGCTCTAAAGGATATGGATAGCAGTGCTGCTTCCGGTGAAACAAACAAAAAAATATTCATCAATAAATATATTAATAGTACTTTGACATATTTTATTTACATGAAGCTGTTTAATAAGTTTAAGTACCATATTCTTAAAGACCTAAGGATTTTATTATATTGACCTAGATGTACAGTAAAACAGTTTTTTTAAAATATGTTCTTACTGATTTTTAGAGAGAGGAAGGGAGAGAAAGAGAGAGATAAAAACATCAATGAGAGACAAATATCATCAATTGGCTGCCTCCTGCATGCCCCCTATTGGGGATCTAGTTTGCATCCCTGGCATGTGCCCTGAGCTGGAATCCAACTGGTGACCTCTTGGTTTCTGGATCAACACTCAACCATTGAGCCACACCAGCCGGGCTATAGTAAAATAGTTTTTAAAAGGAAGTTCAGCAATGTAATACATATTTTTATATAACATACATAACATACTTATTTCTGGTCATATAAATCCTCAGCACTCTTGTGAGTTTTAGGCACTTTTTGACTATATCTGGAATACAGAAGAGGAAATGAAAACATAGAAAAACAAAGAAATCTTAGCAAAGTCTAGTTAACAGATTGAGTATCTACCTAATATAATCAATGATAAATTTCAGTCTGGATTTCCACCAGTTTTTTGCTTTTCAAGTTGTACTGCTATTAAGATTAATAGGATTTGTGAGGTTTTATTTCCCTGGAAATACCTGTAAATTCTATTTTTAAAAAAATATGTATTTTTATTGATTTCAGAGAGGAAGGGAGAAAGAGATATAAACATTAATGATGAGAGAGAATCATTGATCGGCTGCCTCCTGCACGCCCCCTACTGGGGATTGAGCACCAGCTGGGAATCGAACAATGAACTCACAGTTCATAGGTCAATGCTCAACTACTGAGCTACACTGGCTGGGCTGTAAATTCTATTTTTAATTGGCTTCTTTATATATGTTTCTGCTAAAAATAATTTGAGCTTTATATAGAGAGTGGGCTTTTTCACAGGCTTAACATAGGCTTAGTATATATGATTTTGAGGACAGGTAGTTAAACAGTTTATATCTTTTGTTATATAAATCTATAGCTAAGTTTTCTTTAGAAAGTATATTAGGAAAATAATGAAATCTAAACCGGAGTTTAATGTTAGACTTTTAAAATATTTAGATATAATTGACATGAAATTTTTATACCAACCTAACTTGCGTGTATGTTTCATAACAATAATTATTGCTATCATTGTCTATTTTGCATGTAGATAAATGTGATATGGAATTGTACAGTGTTCTTTTCTTTTAAATTTAATCACTCATTGTTTTAATGTCTTGAATTAATGTTCACTATTTGATTTGTACTCATCAAAATTATTTCCTACCAGATCACAAGATTTCTGTTGTGAGGCATGTGGCTACACCATGAAGGATGTCCTGCTGCCTTTAAAATCTGGAAGTGATTCAAGCATGGCTGACCAAGAAGCCAAAGAACTGGCTAGACAAATCAGTTTTAAGGTACTCTAAATTGATAAATAAATTTAAATTTTGTAGCCCTTTTATTTACTTTCAGAAATAAAGTAATATAGTTCTATTGCTATAATGTTTTTACAAATAATTTTATCACAAAACTAATACATTCACAAAGGCATTATATAGCATAGTGGTTAAAAGTTTGGACTCTAGTATACAATGCCAGGGTTCAAATCCCAGCTTTGCTGCTTATTAGTAGTAGGACATGAGACACATTACTTAGCCACTTCATGCCTTTTACTCACCTGTAAATATTAACAGTATGGTAATTAACCTGTAGGATTCTTATGAGGATTAAGTGAGTTAATATTTACTTTAATGTATTGCATTTAGAACTGTCCCTGGTGCTTAATAAGTGTTAGCTATTATTATAGAAAATATAGATAAGCAGTTATAAAATAACAATCATATAATCCCAGCCCCAAGAAATAAGTGCTGCTAATTATTTTGGCATATCTCTCTTATAACCTTTTTTTTCACATATATTTTACCCAAACATATAAATACATCTATAGCTCCATAAAATAATGTCAGCCTGCATTAAGCAACATGTTACCTTGTCCCTCTTCTCTACCTCTCTACATCCTGTCTGTCCTTCCAAGGTCCAGTTCTTGGGAGAAATTTTTCTTCCTATTTTATTGTGCCTGAAAGAGGAGGTGCTTAATAAATGTTGGTTATATTCTTCCTTCTGAAGATTGCTATTGTATGTAAAATTGCTTCTCTGAAAATCTTAGGGCCAGATGTATTTTCTACTTCAGAATTTCAGATTTTAGAAAATATCAAACATATACCATATATTAACACTCATTGAGACCTGGGGCAGTACCCCATAATCAAATTCATTATTTCATCAGCAAACCTGGGAATATCTACACCAACGTAGAATAAAGACTGTTAATAGCCTCACATGTCAGGCTTTGCATAAAAATTACAAAAAAACTTCAGTTTTTAGAGATTTTTGAAATTGTGGATTATGAACCGTGGGTGTTAGTTTTGTCCCTCACCAAGTAACATCTCCTTGAACAGGGAATGTCTGTGGGTCTTTCTGTAATATCTAGCATAGTGTTGGACACATGAGTGCTCAACACTTAACTGATGGATATTGATATTAAAGTACCAATTAAAGTAAATCTAAGAAAGGGAATTTAGGTAGGTTGTGGGTTAGTTTGTATATTCCCTTTTATAATACTGCTCTTGGGTGTTACCTTTTTTATAGGCAGAAGTCAATTCATCTGGAAAGACTATTGCTGAGTCGGACTTAAACCACCCTTTTTCACTAAATGATTTAGAGGACAATATACCTACCACATTCCAGGGAGCTACGGCCAGTACATCGGTATGGTTCTTCTCTTTTGTATATGTATATATATATATCTATACCATTATCATTATTTGCAATAGGAAGAGGAGATCCCTAGAGGAAATATCTGATTATTTTGGTTTTCCTAACAGTTGGATACCAGCCCAGCTCTCTCTCTAATGAATTTTGTTTTCTTGAGCAAATTATTCATACTTTCTGGGCCTTCGTTTTTTGTTAAATTATTTTGTTAAGTAATTTTAAGTTCTATTGTCCATCTAGAATTCTATAATTTCTCTGAAAAGTTAGTTTTAATATAGTGCTACAGTAAAAATAAAGCAATATACATACATTAACCACTTTCTAAATAGGCTGTCTGTCTTTGGAGCAAAACATTTGCCTTAGCCCTACTCTGTCCAGTGTAGTTGCTACTAGCCAATGTAGCTATCTAAATTTATGTTTGAACTAGAGGCCCAGTGCACGAAATTTGTGCATGGGTAGGGTCCCTAGGCCTGGCCAGCGATTAGGGCCGATTGGGGCCTTCCATGTTGGCTGCTGACTAGGGCCTTCCTTCCTAATGGCTACCATATTGGACAGCACAGATATCGAATATTATCATCATTGCACAAAGTTCTACTGGACAGTGCTGCCTTGTGCATAGTTAGTGTCCAATAAATAATTATTGAACAAAATATTGAATGCTTTGGCTGTTGTTAGTTGTGCCCTGATCTATTTTTAAATTTGGGGGGCGGGGGCGCGTTTAAATCATTAGAGAGACTGATTAAGAAAATATGTGATTGAATTGTTGCTAAATAATTAGGATTATGGGGCCTTTCTATATATAACAGATGAACCATCTTTGGGTTTTTTGTTTTGTTTTGTTTTGTTTTTGGTAACAGGTTGTTTGATGGAGTAGCCAGATCTCTATTACCCCTCCAGTTTGCAGAGGTTTTAAAGGGTCAGGAAAATTAGAATAGAAACTGGGCAAATCAGATTTGCTCTTTATCCAGGAATAACTTACTGTGACGTGTGACTAAATAGTGTTGAGTGGCTCTCTCCTATTGAAAGAGTAAGATGGCAGAAAGCAGGGGAGAGGCTGCTTGGAAGAAAGTACTACTTAGAGGACTGGAGAAGGAGGTACTACAAGAAAAAAATGTATGTTGAGAGTTAAATTGTTTTTACATGATCTCCATGTGATTTTATGAATTATAGAGGAACATAATGAATTTATTTAGTCAGTGTATGTTTTTTCGTCTTCAAAATTGAAATTGTTTTCTTAATTTCATAAATAGTTTTTTAGTAAAAAAAAAAAAAAAAAAAAAAAGCCCTGGCCAGTGTTCTCAGTGGTTAGATGGTTAGAGCATTGGCTCAAGCACCCAAGGGTCAGTGGGTTCCACTCCTGGAAAAGGGCATGTACCTGGGTTGCAAGTTCAATCCCCACCCCATGTCAGGGCAAGTGTGGGAGGCAACCAATGTATCTCTCTCACGTCAGTGTTTTTTCTCCCTCCCTCCCTCCCACCTTCTCTCCCTTCAACTCTCTAAAAATCAATGGAAAAAATATCCTCTGATGAGGATTAACAACAAAAAAAAGAAAAACACAATCCACATCCTATTATACAGAGAGGAAGGTGGTAATCTTTGTTTCACCTGTAAGGACCATCTCCTAATATTTATGATGTGTTTATATTTATCTTTAGTTTGTTTTAAATCTGTGTCAAGTTTCCCTTATAAACACATCATAAATATTAGGAGATGGTCCTTACAGGTGAAACAAAGATTACCACCTTCCTCTCTGTATAATAGGATGTGGTTGACACAGATTTAAAACAAACTAAAGATAAATATAAACACATCATAAATATTAGGAGATGGTCCTTACAGGTGAAACAAAGATTACCACCTTCCTCTCTGTATAATAGGATGTGGATTGTTTTTTTCTTTTTTTTGTTGTTAATCCTCATCAGAGGATATTTTTGTCTATAATTAATTTTAAAATAAATTACAATTGGAATAAGTTCCTTGAGGATTAGGATTGTGTCCACAGTGCCTGGCATAGTGCCTTGTATATAGTAGGTGGTAAATATATAGTTGTTGATTAAATAAACAAATTTTAGTATTAGCACTTTTGGAAATCTAGGAGTACAGGTAAAGAAGTCAAGAAGTTTTAAGTAAATTAGCATAAACAATGTTATAATTACAATTGTATTTTTCATTTTTATTTTAAAGTACATAAAACTTAGAATTATTTCATAGATACCAGTTCTGGTTAAAATACTGACAAGCAATAAATTGTCTACAATTTGTGAGTTAAGCTTTTAATTACATTTACATACAAATCTCAGTGTGATTATATGATCTGATTACTATGGAGGTAACTGATACCTGGTTTTGGCTAAGGTGGCTGCTTTACATGCAAGTGTAATATAATTCACTGAGATGTTACACATCAAATTCCAGATAAGCTGTTTTTTAGCCTTGAGGGGGCGAGAGATTGCCGAAAGTCTAAATACAGCAGATAGCATTAGACCATCTGTTGCTTGTTCATGCAGATTTTTTAGCCATGTAGAAATAGGAAAAATACTGATGGTAGTTTTATGTTCTTCCAGTCTGTCAAATTTTTCCCTTTTCCAAAAGATTGAGTTTCTGAATAAGCCATTTCATTTTGTATTAATAAGCAAACACAAAACTCTTCATATGATGATTATTCCAGGTTATTATAGAAAAATTTATGTGAATTATCTCTGACTGTGCTTTTAAAAAAATACTTAAATTAAATTAAATTAAATTAAGTAAAACATCACATTTGTCCACCTTTCCAGAAATGGTTGCTTCAGAAAATGGAAACTACTATGACTTGTCTTTATTCTGTGATATACGTTTGAACAAGTTTAGGCAAACAGCAAGGATTTAGAAGTCCTACCACCAATCTTAAAGCATTTTGAAAATGCTAAAGCCCACTTGATTCTCCATCTGGCAGTTCAATATGAACTTCAAAAATTTAGTCCAGCCCTAGCCGGCTTGGCTTAGTGGATAGAGCATCAACCTGTGGACTGAAGGGTTCCAGGTTTATTCCAGCCAAGGGCACATGCGTGGGTTGCGGGCTCCATCCCCAGTAGGTGGTGTGCAGGAGGCAGCCAATCAATGATTCTCATCATTGGTGTTTCTATCTCTCTCTCCTTCTCCCTTCCTCTCTGAAATCAATAAAGAACTACATTTTAAAAAAATTTAGTCCAATTAGTTCTTCAACTCTAAATAAACTAGGTTCTCAGCATCAGGTTGCAATTTTTCCTTGATGTGATTATTTTAAATAGAGGTTTTAGAATTTTATAATACTGCAGCACTAGCTTTTAGTCATTTATTATCTAAAATGTAACAAAGAATATAGAACCTAATTAAAATAGTATATCTATATAAATATTTCCATTAAGTACATGCACTAAATATCACCTAAAGTTAATGTTTTAAGGAATTGTTGTTCTAACTATATTAATCATACTTATAAAGGTCCAAACAGCTATTCTAAGTCATGACTTTTTTTAAGCCTAAATCTGATATCTCCAAAGGAATATATTAATAGTAATGATGTTAATACTAACTAGCATTTACTAAGCAATTGTTTATCCTAAGCACTTTATATCATTATCCTGTTTAATCCTCACAACTACTGAATTGGATATTAGCCTCATTGCACAGATGTGGGAGCTGAGATTAATGACTTGTTTAGGGTCACATGTTTACAAAGTGGTAGAGCTATCCTAATAATGATAAGGCTTTCTATTTTAGTCAGGTATATGGGCAGGTACAATACCCATGTCTATATTAGTCAGGTACAATGTTTTCCCCTCAAACTAATGGAAAATAATAACATATATATAAAATATATAGAGAAATATGCAAATTAGCCAAGACACCATAATGTCATGACCGAACAGCAGGGACTTGAGGCTGCATGGCACCTGGCTGGGGCGAGGGACCTCAGGCTGTGCCCCCCACCCCATGGGGCTTGACAGGACCTCAGGCCGCGCCCCTTGCCCGGCAGGGCTTGATGGGGGACCTCAGGCCGTGCCCCCCTGCCCAGCGGGGCTTGACAGGATACCTGAGGCTGTGTCTCCCCGCCCCAGTGCCAGCTGGGGAACCTCAGGCTGCGCTCCCTGCCCAGTGGGGTTTGACAGGGGACCTGAGATTGTGCCCCCCACCTGGCGCTGGGCCGGGGGACCTGATGCTGGGCCCCCCGCCTGGAGGGGCTTGACAGGGGTGGGGCCAACCGGGTCTGGGTCTCTTGCGTTTTTTAAGTGCATGCGGGTGGTGGGCGGGGACTTTACTCTAGGTCCCATTGCATGCCCCAGACTCTGATAGGAGGGAGATTTTCATATACATTTTACTAATTCTCTTTCATCTCTGACACTTCTATTATAGAGAAAGGGCAAATAGCAATATTAAGATATTTTCTCTAATTCCCCTTTAATGTGCATGAATTTCATGCACTGGGCCACTAATACATAAAAAAAAAAAGCTTTAAGCTGAGTCAATCTCTTGTGCTACTTTCTGGATTGATAGGACCTCATGTTTTTTATTTTCCTTAACAACCCATCTTCCTTTATAAACCTTTAGTACTTTTGCTCTATCAGATGCTTTTATCTTGGCTGAGCAATTGAAAGAATGGCAGATTTCAGATAGAATGTTTGATTGGCTGCTGTAACTCAGTTCAACTCAATGAGTATTATTAAGTCACTACATGACACCTAGGACAATGTAAGACCTCATAAAATGCTGCAGCTTTGTATATCTGCTCTCTTCAGTGAGCAGATTATGCCTGGGAGTCCTGGAGTCCAAGTTCATGCAGTTTAATTTACTATTAGCACTAACATATTTTTAATTCACACTCAGTAGCTCTTTTTGACTGCTGTGTTATGGGTCACTACATTTGAGTGCTTCCAAAGGATAGTTTCAAGAAATACAGATTATATAAGCCTTTTAATGCTGAGATGAATGTCAGATTTAAAATGTAATTTCTTCTGCAGGTAACTGAGATGAGCAGTTTTTTCCCCTAATGTTTACAGTTGTTGCCAGCACAAAGCCCATCCTTGTATCTTTCTAGAAAGTATTTGAATTACATTACTCAATTCTTTTTTCTTCTAAATATTAAGTTTTTCTCTGATGGAAAGTATCCTATCTAATAAAAGAGTCATATGCAAATTGACCATCACTCCAACACACAAGATGGCTGCCCCATGTGGACACAAGATGGCCGCCACAAGATGGCCATAGGGGAGGGCAGTTGTGGGCGATCAGGCCAGCAGGGGAGGGCAGTTAGGGGTGACCAGGCCGGCAGAGGAGGGCAGTTGGGAGAAACCAGGCCAGCAGGGGAGCAGTTAGGGGTGACCAGGCGGCAGAGGAGGGCAGTTGGGAGAAACCAGGCCAGCAGGGGAGGGAAGTTGTAGGTGATCAGGCTAGCAGGGGAGGACATTTAGGGGTGACCAAGCCTACAGGGGAGGGCAGTTGGGGGAGACCAGGCCAGCAGGGGAGGGCAGTTGGGGCAACCAGGCCTGTAGGGGAGGGTAGTTGCGGGGGGACCAGGCCTGCAGGGGAGGGCAGTTGGGGGGAACCAGGCCAGCAGGGGAGGCAGTTAGGGATGACCACGCCTGCAGGGGAGGGCAGTTGGGGGTGACCAGGCCGGCAGGGGAGGGTAGTTAGGGGCAACCAGGCTGGGCAAGGGAGGGCAGTTAGGGGTTACCGGGCCAGCAGGGGAGGGCAGTTGGGGGCAACCAGGCCTGCAGGGGAGACAGTTAGGGATGACCAAGCCTGCAGGGGAGGGAAGTTGGGGGAGACTAGGCCAGCAGAGGAGGGCAGTTAGGGGCAATCAGGCTGGTAGGGGAGTGGTTAGGGGGTGATCAGGCTGGCAGGCAGAAGCAGTTAGGGGCAATCAGGCAGGCAGGCAGGCGAGTGGTTGGGAGCCAGCAGTCCTGGATTGTGAGAGGGATGTCCGACTGCTTGTTTAGGCCATTGGGATCAGGCCTAAACGGGCAGTTGGACATCCCTCAAGGGGTCCCAAGTTGGAGAGAGTGCAGGCTGGGCTGAGGGACACTCCCGCCCCCCCTCCCCGGCTCCATGCACAAATTTCGTGCACTGGGCCTCTAGTATTTTATATTTGCTCAGTTTTTAAAGTTATTCTGAATAAAACATGTATTCTTTTTTATTTGAAAGAATGTGTATTGACACTCATATAATCAGTATATACTTGTTTTCAGTAAGAGAATTAAAGGCCACTTTAATTGTTGTTACAGGTAGAGTTATACAAATAAAATGGAATTCATATTAAAGAGCTTTCTTGTCTATAAGCTATAATTAAGGTTTTTGACTCAGTTGGTACCACATTGTGGTTATGCTTTGATGGAGCAGTCAGTAAAGGATGGAAAGCATTTAACATCCAGTACTTTATGGGGAGCAACTAGTGTGCCAAAGTAGAGGGTACATCGAATCTCCCACAACTACCTCCAAATTTTTCTCAGCACATACCTAAAGAACTCTTGATATCACATGAAGTAACACAATTCAAACATGCAGTAAAGGGTTCTTCTAAACGTCTGTTCAATTCATTTAACAAGAATTGTGAGAAAGGATAAGTCCGGTTGGAAAACCACACCTAATTTTTACAACAATATTGCTGTGAAGAACATATGTTTTGAAATTATTTTCCATGTTCTGTGATTGTTGATGGAAGCATGTTGACATAGTCAGATAATATTTAAAGAGGCACACTGTTGAGAGTTGTCTTTTTTTGCCATTTAGAATGGCAAATTTTCAGGCAGAAAGTGGAAATCAAATTGCTTCTCTCCTTGACTCTCCTGAAGAAGGGAGGTGCCCAGATGCCTAGCAAATTCTGTTGGAGTTACAGCTGAGGGAGTATAGAAAGCTGTCTATGGAGAATATGGGTAAACTCTGTCCTTGTCTTATTTTTTCTAGTAAATTCCTCTTCCATTTGTTGAGTACTTGGAATATGTAATGTTGCTGGCTTACTCAGAAGGGTAATAGTCTCAGCAATTAGATAATTCATGGTAGTTTTGCCCTCAATCGTGTTTAGTGCTCTATGATTCTTTGTACTCTTGAATAGATAATAGGTAATGTATAAATTTTCTTTGCCAATTTCAAATAAAATTTCTTAAAACTTTCTAGTATGCAGTCCAGAACTCCTCGGGAACATCCCTTCAACAACCTGTCCAACCTGTGGCTAAGAATACCTCCATGAGTCCTCGACAGCGCAGGGCCCAGCAGCAGAGTCAAAGAAGGTCGTCCAGTTCACCAGACGTCATCCAGGGCCAGCAGCCCAGAGACAACCACACTGATCATGGCGGATCTGCTGTACTGATTGTCATCTTGACTTTGGCACTGGCAGCGCTTATATTCCGACGAATATATCTAGCCAATGAGTACATATTTGACTTTGAGTTATAATACTGTTTTGTGTTTTAAAAGCTGTGACTCAACTGCTTCATTAAACATTCTTCATTGGGTATAGTCTAAGAATTGTTTACAAAAAATTATTTTGTATTTGCCCTGCATTCCTTTTTTTATCCTTATAAATTCATTATAACTATAGCTAGACATTCAGACTGTGTCCTGCTTAGTTTAAGGGACTGGAAGTGAAGTCCCTTGTCTCATTATATAAACTGCTTTACAGGGAAATAATTGGTTATTTCTCATGTTTCAGCTTCTTTTTATGTAAAGTTGTGATAGTTTCTGTATAGCCCTTTTAAATTTTTGGGTAAAAGATGGTGTTTTAAGTTCCAATGAGTATTAGTAGTTACTCAGTATCATTTATTCAGTACTCTGTTTCTACTTATGTAGAATGATAGAAGGATAAGCGTTAAAAAGGCAAAGTAAAACCCCCTCCAGTAGCTTACTTCATGGGAAACATTGGGATTACCCATTCTGTGATATACTTTATGTCCTAAACATTGTCAGTGAAAGTTACTATATCAGTCAAACATTTAAGAGTAAATGAGGTTACATCTTGGTTACTGGATTTTACTTGAAGAGGGAATAATGCTTTGTAACCACTTTGATATGTTGTTATCCCATTCTCTCCAAAGAGCACATAGGATTTAAAAGAAAGAAAGAAAACAGTCCTCCATAGATCTTGGAAGGAAGAAAGGATGGGAAGGAAGGAAAGAAGGAAGGGTTCAAGTCAGGAAATCACTTAGTTTTATTCTAGAAGTTAAGTGGGAGTATCTTAAGATTTGAATGTTTAATCTGCTTTGAATTGTAAATCTTTTGAGATGTATATATGCCTAGCTTTGTAATCACTATAAATTTAATTATTCTGGAATATGCATAATGTTGTACTATTTCTTGTACCATATTAATGGAAAAGCTCAGGGCCCAAGCAATAGTGATAGAAATTAGAAAAACCTTTACTTGGAATTGTACACCTACACAAAGCCCAAGAAGTAATTTTCAGCGCAAAATCAATATATAACATAGTGCTAGTTAGCTCCACAGACTCTAGTAGACACTTTCAACATCATAGTGCCTGGCGAAAACATAATTACAGAGAAACATTGCCTTTAGCATGTTCAGTAGCAGCATTGAAGTCACTCTTGAGAGCATTATTAGTGAAGATTTAACTTTTAAATACAGGCAGTCCCCAGCTTTCAAACAGGTTATGCTCTAAAGGTGCATTTATAAGTTAATTTTTTTTTTTACAACTCAGTGTTGTAAATGTGTTTAGGTTCTAGACCAGTCCACAAAAAAAGTCCACAATGTATCTTGAATAATTTGGGGGATGGTATCCATAAAGTCCTTATGTGATTTTAACTAACTAAAACTATGGGCATGATAGAAACAATTTGTAAAATGATTTTAAAGGCAAATTTAATTTTTACTTCTGCTATGGGACTTTGGTTCTATAACTGTCACACAATATCTGTGTCTCATAGCCATTTTTCCTTTAGGTCTGCATTTAAAATAAGAGTATATTGTATACTATGATATAACACATAATTGTATTAAACTTTAATAAATGAGCATTTTAAAAGTGTTTACAGATTGTTTCTGTTATATCTACAACTGAAGGTGGTAAAGTCTAAAAAGCCCAAGGACTTTATGAAGACCTCATATGTTAGGAAAATTATAGGTTACCATTTTAGAACTTTATTGCCATTCTGAAGTCTTAGTTTAGAACATAAGATATTAGAAATATTGGTTCTGTCATCAGTGGTCTCCTAACATGAGGTCACTGACCCTGGAAGGCCAGGTAATGTTATCACCAGAGAAGGAATCCCTGCACTAACTGAAATTACGTGGAGATGAATCTTATGCGAGAAACAGTCTTCCCTCCATTTCCTCTCAGTCATTCTGAGCCAGCCTCTGGAGCTATGTGATCTTACTGCATGTTTCCATGGGATATAGGATGTACCTATACTTTCAAATTGACTAAGCCAAGAAATTTTACATTGTGCAGATCCTTTTCTGTCCAATTAGCTTCTCTTCCCGCTTGTCAAATGGCAGACCACCTTCTTTGTGTTAGGATTTATTTTTAACAGCTGATACACATATCTAAAAGTGGCATCTTTTATGCTCCTTCCTTTCAGCTTAACTATGTTACTTAAAAATCCTTAAGTTGTCAGTCTGACCTCCATTGTGGAGTTCATGAGCAAAATTGATCTTTGGGGCCATTTTTACTCACACTCCACCTGATAGGCCTCTTCAGCAAACTATTATTTTTAAAGCCCCACTTTAACCCTTTATTTACAGCATAAAGACAAAATGAAACGTACGATCTGGCCGGTAAAGGCTTAGGACTCATTCTTTCCCCAGTCTTCAGATTTACGTAACTCAGTGACGTTTTCTTTGGCCAACATAGCACATGGCTACATACTAAGGTAGTTCAAATTAGCATGCTTGAAGAGATATATAATGTCTGTCTCATCTGTAACTGTTTAAGCAAATGAAACCTTTCAGATTTTATGTATTGTGGGGCTTTTATGTAGCACTTTACATTTTCATGCTGCTGATTGTTTTCTGAAATAAATGAATTTCATCAAAATTCTCAATTTTTTTTAATCCTTTAAAATATGTTCATTATTTTGACTATGGAAATATAAAATTTCTATTTCAGGAGGATAAGAAATTTTTTTCTTATTTTAAGCTATGAATAAACTTTCTGGCATTTTGAGACCTCCCATTTTTATAGACCAGAATCAGTAAATAAGCCAACTTCACACATTTAGACTTACTTGAGCAGAAACCTGGGCTGAAGTACTGAAAAGCCTATATTGTTTTATTACTTGCAAATAAGTATATGAAAGGCAAATGCATTTAGTGAACCTGACCTTTAGCAATAATGTGTACGTTAACTTGTACTATGAAAGCCTATGGGTGGCTGTACATTGCTCAAAAACTGTTTGGAACTCTAACAGTTAACCTTCAAAACTAGTTTGAGCTGCTCAATAAAACCAGTGACTTTATTCATACTTTGTTTTGACCAAAGGTTGTATTCTTTATGTCATCTGGTCTTCTGTCCATTTTATGTCCTTGAATATTCTCTCCCATCTTTTCACTTCATGCTCATGGCTTTCCCTAATTAGCCATCATCTCCTCTGAATCAGTGCAGTAACTTCTAACAGGTCTCCACTCTTGCCCCATGCCTGACACTGCAGCCGGTGCACAGACCTGACTGTCCCATCTCCGTTGCTCTTACAGGCTTCATGTGTAGGACACAAGGCTGTGTGTGGCCAGAGGCTCACCTAGCTCTGTGGCCTAATCTGACTCAGCAAATGCTACTGGGGCTGTCCCACAGCTCTGAGCCTGAGCCACGGGCCAGCCCTCTGTCCTGAGAGAAATGAACAAACAAAGCTATACAGCCACTGCCTCACACCACATACAAAAATGAACTCAAAATGAATCTGAGACCTTAATGTCAGAGTAAAAACTAGAAAATTCTTAGAAAAAAACAGTATATCTTTGTGACCAGGGGTTAGGCAGTGGTTTCTTAGGAGATTAAAGCACATACAACCAAAGGAAAAGAGGTAAATTATATTTTAAAAAAGAACTTTTCTGTTTTAAAAATTATTTAGAAAGTGAAAAGACAACACAGAATGGGAGAAAATATTTGTAGATAATATATCTCATAAGGGACTTGTATCTAGAATATCTAAAGAACTCTTATAACTCAACCTGATTTAAAAATTGCAAAATATTTAAATAGTTGTACAAAGAAGATGTACAAATGTCAAAACTACATGAAGAGATGCTCAATAGTCATCAGGGAAATACACATCAAAACCACAGTGAGATAGCACTTCACACTCCCTGTGACGGCTAGAATATAAAAGGGTGTCGGTGAGGCGGGAGCTCTCACACGTTGTTGGTAGGAATGTAAAGTGGTACAGCCACAATTCCTCAAAAAGTTAAACATGGAGTTACCATTAACACAGCAATTCTAATATGCAAGAGAAAGGAAAGCATGTTCTCACAAACTTGTATGTTAATTTTCATAGCAGCATTATTATGAAGAGCCCCAAACTGGAAACTCAAATGCTCATCAACTGATGAATGGATAAACAATGTGTTAGATATCTATACAGTGGAATATTATTTGGTAATAAAAATGAAGTTATATTTATTACAACGTGGATAAATCTTGAAAACGTTATGCTAAGTGTGTGAAGCCAGCCACAAACGGCTACATATTGTATGATTCCATTTGTATGAAATGTCCAGCATAGGCAAATCCAGAGAGGCAAAGTCGATCGCTGATTGCCAGGACTGAAGGGAAGGTTTCTGAGTGAGGTTTCTTTTGGAGAGATGAAAATGTCCTAAAATTAGATAGTGGTGATAGTTGCACAACAACTTTAGAATATACTAAAAACCACACTTTGAAGAGGTGAATTTATGGTATGTGAATGATATTTTAGTAAAGCTGCTATAAAAAAGTTACACCATCTCCAACTGTGGTTTTCTTCCTACTGTAATTACATAATTGAACTGAAAATAGTTTTAAAAATTCGTAGGATCTAAAGTTGTATCTGGAATGCAATGAAACAAATATTTATTGAAAACCAATATCCGACACAATTCAAGGGTTCCAGCCAGTCCTTTATAGACTTGTGTTCCAAATGGAAGAAAGGAAGAGAGCTCTTTTGAACAAAATCTATGGAAAAGAACTTTAACAGCTCTCTCCCCTTATCCACTAAATCTTTGGCAGGAGTGGGGTTTTTAGACAAATTGCCTGGATAATTCTGGGGAGTGGCCAGGTTTGGGAACTACTGAATTCGTTCCCATACTGAATTACTCCCACTCCAAATTTCTATTCAACTCGCTGTAATCTGGCTTCCTGCCACATCTCATAACTGAAACTACAGTTCACTGAAGTTAGGCACAATGTTCTTTTTGGGTGTCAGATCCAGCAACCTGTTTTCCACCCTCACTTCACACCACTGACTGTTGATTACCCTCCTTCTTGAAACTCTCCTTCAGTTTTCATACTCAACCTATTTTGCTAGTTCTATGCTTTTGTTCTGACAGCCCATCCATCCTTTAAAAGTATAGCTTCTCCAGGGTTCTATGCTTGGACATGGACCCTGGCAGATCTCACCCTTTCCTGTGATTAAATTATCACCAGGCACTGATGGCACCAAATCTGTTTCTCCAGGCCAGACCTTTGTCTTGAGCTCCAGGCTCATAGTCCAGCTGCCTACTGGGCATCTGGAGGTCCCATGGCACCTCTAACTTCACCACACAAAATTTATCTCATCTCCCCACCAAACTTTCCCACCTCTAATGAACATCAAGTAACGGTTGTACCATCACCAGACCTACCTCCAAACCAGAACCTCAATGTCATTGTGGACTTCTCTTACCTTCTACTCCATTCAGTCACCAAATATATTCTACTTCAGTAATAACTTGACTATGTTCTCTCTCCTTCATCCCTCCTCCCTTCTAGGGCAGGACCTCATCCTCTTTTATTATTGCAACTTCCCTGATTCAACTGGTTCTAGTTAGGAATTTCTGAAAAAATAAAGCAAATCATGTCATTCCACTTTGCTAAGGAATCAAAAGAGCTGCTTTTGATTCTTTCGTCCTTAAGCCCAATTTGGTTTCACTTTTGGCTCTTGCTCCTCCTGACCTCCATCCTCATCTCCCTAAGTATCTACCACACTGGGGTTATCTCCATCCCCAGATGCAGCAGGCAGGCAACAAGTAGTTTGAAAACATTTTATTCTGTCGGTAGGTTAAACATAACCACATGGATCTTTACACTTCTGATGTTCATAATTCCATATCTTAGAATAGGCATCAAGCCTAATTTATGGTGTTTAACATTATACATTTTAGGATTAAGGACCAAAGTTAACCTAATGCTCATGATAGGAAGAACAGCTTACTATAATAGTATATTATCCTGGAATCTTTGGTTTATGCTTTCTTTCAAAATGAAAATGGCCCTAACCAGTTTGGCTCAGTGGATAGAGCATCGGCCTGCAGACTAAAGGGTCCCAGGTTCAATTCTGGTCAAAGGCATGTATCTTGGTTGCGGGCACATACCCAGTAGGGAGTGTGCAAGAGGCAGCTGATCGATGTTTCTCTCACATCGATGTTTCTCTCTCTATCCCTCTCCCTTCCGCACTGTAAAAAATAAAATATATATTTTTAAAAATGTATCTTATCTACCTAATAAAAGAGTAACAAGCTAATTGACCATACCGTCATGATGCCCACCAGCCAATCAGGAGTGAGTATGCAAATTAACCCAACAAAGATGGTGGGTTAATTTGCATACACAGGCACTGAGTGGCCGGGGGTGGGGTGGGACCCAGGCATTCTGCACCACCCCAGCTGCTCTGGGCCTCTGGACAGCGTGGGAAGGCGGAAGGAAAGGCGGCTCCAGCCAGAGCAAAGATGGTGCCAGCAGCCAGGGGAAGGAAGGCCCATTCTTACACCAATCTTTGTGCATCGGGCCTCTAGTATTTTGATGTGTTTTCATTGAAGAAATTGATGTGTGTATGGGGGAAAGCAAGCCTCTTTGGCAAAGCACAGTCTCTTAGATCAAGAAAAAAAGCAACCATCTGGCCTGTGTGGTTCGGTGGTTGAGCATTGTCCTATGAACCAGGAGGTCACAGTTGGCTTCCTGGGCGCATGCCCAGGTTGTGGGCTCAATCCCTAGTACAAGGCACGCAGGAGGCAGCTGACCAATGATTTTCTCTCGTCATTGATGTTTCTATCTCCTTCTCCCTCTCCCTTCTTATTTGAAATCAATAAAAATATATATTAAAAAAAGAAAGAAAGCAACCTCGTGACAACAGGTCATGGGTGTGTTTACTCAGCATTTCCTGAGCATCTTCATTCACTCATCTCCATGTCCACGAAGTCTTCCTGCAAATCCACTCAGAGTCCAAGCTGACTCCCTGGACCAAGTGACAGACTGATTTTATGTAGCCAGAGAGATGGATTAATGATTTCAGCAAAAAGCTGGCATGTTCCAGAGATTTAATTTTTTTTATATAACAGTTTTAGCCAAAGCTGGTTTAGAGCTCAGCGGAGGCAGAGTTCCACAGGAGGACGAACTGGTTGACTAATGACCAATCACTAAGCAGCAGGGAGGGCAAAGCCTCGAGTTTGTGTCAGGTCCTGGGGAGTGGGGGGTGGGGTGGGACAAGCATCAGTATCAAATATTAATTCGGGAAAATCAGCCTGGCCAGCCATGCCCACGCAGCCCCTCCGAGGAGCGCTGTCACGAGGCAGCAACCGTATCAATGGTTAAGCCGGGGGGGGGGGGGGGGGGGGGGGGGGGGGTTGGCCCCGCCGCAGGCCACTGGAAAGCAGCTTGTGGCATCGCAGACGTTCACAAAATGCCTTATCTTACAAAACTCATTTTGTTCTTGTTTTGCCTGATGGTTCTTGTGGACAGCAGAAAGCCCAGGAGGAGGAGAGGGACAGGGCAGCTGGAAATGCCCAAGCCAAGGTAAAGTGGGTGAGCGGGGAGGTGGGGGCACAAGCACTCTCGTGTCACCTGCAGTGAGAGGGCAAAGCCAGACTGGGTCGAGCCCCCATTCCGATGTCTGTGTGCGGCCAAAGCATTTTGGTTTGAGGCAGGTAGTTGAAAACTGAGTAGGTAAAACATCTTTGTGTGCCTCAGGTTGAGCTGCTTTGTAGCTCAGGATGACCTTCCCTCCATCTCTCCCTTCTTCCCTTTTTTCTCTCTCTCCCTCCCCGATTCTCCCTCCCCCTCTCTCTCCCTCTCTGTATCCTTTCCCTCCTTTTTCTTTTTTTGCTTAGTGATACTCCAGTCAGTAGACTATTGTTTTAGGACATTTTGGACTTGACTTCTTTAGGATTATGTACGGTGGTGGCGAGAAAAAAAATCTGGAAAGAGTGAGTGTGAATGAGAGAGAAGAGAGAATTACTCCTTTGTCATCTGGGTTAGAGGGAAGGGAGTGAACCAGGGTCTTCCAGCTCCAGCTCCCCCCACCTCCCCGGGCAGCAGGAGCCACTGCATGTCCAACTTGGCCTTGGTCCCTGCTGGCTATGGACAGAGGCTCTGCGCCAGCTGGACTGATGTCAGCTTGGGGTCGCAAATGTTTGTTTTTCACGAAACCAACATTATAACAACATAAGAGAAATGATTAAAAAGAATAAAAACCCACATTTTAATTCCTCCACCTTTCAACCCAACTATTGTCCTCTAGTCATAACTTTTGACAATTAAGAGCTTGCCAGGTGGAATGGTGCCCTGCAGGGAGGTATTTCCTCTCGAAAGGCTCTGGAGGGGTCTGGTCCTCCCGGCCTGTGAGGGCCTGGGGCAGGGAGGGGAAGGGGGGGCGGTTGGGAAGGTGTCTGTGTGTTTGAGCCGATGGAGAAAATGTGCCCAATGGTAGTTCTTGCAAAAAGTACCCTCTCCGACCAGTCTCACTCCGTGCCTGGTGGGCCACGGAAAAGTGTGTCTCCCTTGTCTCTGCAGTCACCTGTCTAAGAAGAACCTCGACGTGACCAAAATCCGGAAAGGGGAGGCTCGGCCGCTCCTCAGAGTGGAGGACCACGATTTCACCATGAGGCCTGCCTTTGGAGGTAGGACTGTGTCCTTCCCTTGGCCTGGCGGGGCTCGGCCCCCAGGCTGCTGCCGATGCTCCATCCCTTCTCTCAGGCCTTGCCTCCCGCCCTGCACCCCGACCCCCACCCCCTGGGTTTTCTCACTGAGTCAGATCAGCCTGACTTGGCTTCCAGAGTCACTAAGTTTCCCTGGAAAGAAAGAGCTGGGAGAAAGGGAGTGGAGAGGGCTGTTGACTGCAGAGGAGCGGATGTGACTAAGCTGTTCACGTTCAGAAAGGACAGGCCTCACTGCTGCCAACTTTTCTAGAAAAGTAAGAGCTGGCCAGGAGGGTCTGGACACAAATGGCTCCCTGGCTCAGGTACCCTGTGCCCAGCTGGAAATTTGGGGGTTTGAGGGGGCCACCTGCTTTTCAATGCAGCAACAATAATTTAGCAAAAGCCCCATGACAAAGCTTCCCTGCTCCGGGGGTCAGGGAGGAGTGGCATGGCCGGTGGCTGTCCCTCCAGGAACTGGAGAAATGCCACAGGAGGGCGGTGGCTGTCCCTTCAGGAACTGGAGAAATGCCACAGGAGGGCGGTGGCTGTCCCTTCAGGAACTGGAGAAATGCCACAGGAGGGCGGGGAGAGGCGCCAGCTGTCTGCTCTGTCCAACCAGCAGGGAGCGGGGTGAGAGCAGCAGCAGGTAGGTGCAGGGCCAACGCCCCGCCTTGTGCATGTGGGGTCCAGAGGGTTAAGTGACAGCCACAGAACAGCTGGGGGCAGAGCTTGTGTTTTTTTTTTTCAGCTGTAACCTGAAAGCCTTATAAAAACGCCCCTCCTCTGGGAGGAAGCCTGAGAGCCAGGAGCCGGGTCTCAGGAATGGCAGGTGAAGCCCCGCCATGCTCCCAGAGAACCCAGCTCTGAGCACAACCATCCAGCAGGCTGCTGCCCCCGCAGGGTGCTCCTCCCTCGAGCTGTGCTGAGGAGCAAATTGGACTTCCTGTGCCCTAATCCCTGCAGCCACCCGGCCCATTTGCGGGGCCCACCAGCGTGTGGAGGGTGGGGCTAGTCCCCTGCCTGCCTGAGTGGGCCTCTGAGGCTGGGGAGGGCCCTCACTTTGCTAGACGCTGCGGAGGAGGAAGGTGTCCCCTCCAGCGGGTGCAGTGAGACCGAAGGCTCTTATGATCTCAGTCACTAAAGCATAGAGCGGAGGCCACTCCTGCTTCCTTTCAGGGCAGTGGGCCCTCCCTGTGAGGCTTCCCTGGGTGTGCAGATGTTAGGGGAGCACGTAGTGAGGAGTCAGAGCCCCCCCCCCCTCCCCGCTTCCCCCTAGCCTATAAACAAGAAGTGCCATGACTCCTGGAGCCCTGGCCGAGCAGGCAGGATGGGGCCATCACAGCAGGGCCTTCCCATCGCCTGCAGTTCCGATGACTGATGCCATCTGTCATCCCGGGAGCCTCTGGGGATGGCTTAGATCCAGGGAGCCTTCGCCGTGGATGCACCTCACTCCTGGGCAGGCACACGGGCCAGGGGCGGTGGGTGGTGAGGAGGAGGCTGCAGGCAGCACACGGGGACTCTGCAAATAACAGAAGGCACTCCTTCCTCGGGGGTAGCCTGTGCCAGGCGCCGGCCGGCCCGGTAAGCAGAGCCTGGGCCCTTGCTGCCCTGGTGCGGGCCCAGCCTAACTCCGGCCTTCCACTAGCTCTCACGCACACCAAGCAGCTCGTTTGAACAAAGATGTCCTGCAGCAGTTGTGGGTTTGTCTTCTCATTTCTACCTTTTCCTGTTCTATTTCCCTGAAAGGGACTTTGGTGTGGATTGCTATTGAACGGTATTTGACAGAGAGACATTTATCTAAGACTAGATACCCCTTGGATGACCTTTTCAGTGTGGAGAGAGAAAAGCTTAATAGCAGCTTCCTAATAATCCCAGGGATCAGTAGAAATGCAAATACTTTGTCTAAGCCCCAGCTGCCTGGTATGTCCCTGTGAGAGGAACCTCCGGAGACCCGGGGCTTCTCCATTAGTTCGAAAAAATATTGTAACGCTGATTTTTTAACATTTACATTTATTTTTTAATTGTGGTAACATATAACATAGCATTTACCATTTTAACCGTTTTTAAGTGTATAGCTCAGTGGCATTAAGCACGTTCATGTTAGGCCACCATCACCACCTTCCATCTCCAGAACTTTTTCATCTTCCCAGACTGAAACATCAAACACTAGCTGCCCACTGCCCTCTTCCCCCAGCGCCTGGTACCTACCCTTCCACTTTCTATTTCTATGACTTCACCTCATCTAAGTGGCATTCATACCGTTTCTGACTGGCTTTTGTAACTGGCTTATTTAGTTAGCATAATGTCTTCAAAATTCGTCCACGTGGTAGCACGTGACAGCATTTTCTTCCCTTTTAAGGCCACGTAATAGTCACGGTATGAGTAGATCACACTTTCTCTATCCCCTCCTCTGTGGATGGACATTTGGTTTGTTTCCACCTTTTGACTCTTGTGAATAATGCTGCCTTGAACATGTGCATATAAATACCTGTTTGAAGCCCTGCTGTCAATTCTTTTGGGTATATCCTCGGAAGTGGAATTGCTGGACCCTATGGTAGTTGTTTGAGGACCCAACACACTATCTTCTGCAGCAGCTGTACCATTCTGTATTGCTACCAGCACAATGCTGATTTTTTAACTCAAACTGTGTAGATGAGAGGTAAAGGAGGGACGTGGTGTCATCACAGATTCTTTTGAATTGTATCCAAGGAGTTTGTCAGGATGGTCAGGAAGAATGGTGGCAACAAAGTAGGTTAGGTTGTCCAACCAAAATACTATTGTTCATAAGCAAATATGTGGGGTTTTTTGAGCTGTTGTTATGTGTCAGACATGGTCTATGACAGGAACTCATGGTGAGCCAGACAGCCAGTTCTGGGAATCTTCATGTTCTAGTGGGGGAGACCAGTGTTAATGAAATCCTCACACCAAGATGTCAAGTTGTGAGAGCTGCTGGCAAGGAAGTCAGGAGCTGTGGGGTTGGCACAGTGGGGTCTGAACAGCTGCCCCAAGGAGCCGACGAAGACACAGGAACGCCAAGGAGCCTCGCTCGCCTGGGAAGCTCATGCGATTGGAGTCCTTTACATTCAGTTACTGTCCCTGCAACAATATCATTCTCAAGGAGTCTACCAAGGAAACAGATAAGTGGTTAAGTGCAATCAAATGTCATAGAGCAACGCGGGATGCTCTACGGATGGAGTGGGGAAACTGAGGGAGTGGTCAGTTCTGCCCAGAGAGGATCAGAGAAACGTTTGTTCAGGAGGCGATGGTCACCATGAGTCTGGAAAGATGTGCAGTGGGCGAGCCCAGCGGATGGAGAAAGGAGGGCAAGCTGGGGAGCAGGGAGCTCACGGATGAGGGTGAAGCATGCCAGGGAGCTGCACTATGTCATGTGTGAGTGTGTGAATGTGTGTGTGAGTGAGTGCACGTGTGTGTAGACAGGGAGGGGACACAGAGAGATAAGGCTGGCACATGGGCTGGGGCAGCTCTGGGAAGGTTGTGCTGCATCTGGACTGTGCACAGCCGGGCTGAGGGATGGCAGGACCAGACACGAGCTGTAGAAGTTCCCTGTGGGCCTGTGGGGAGGATGCTGCCGCAGTTGAGAATGAATGCCGGACAACAGCTGACCACTTCGGCAATGGTCCAGACTGCGGTTAATGAGGGAGGAAGCTAAGGCCATAAAAAGAAGCAGGGGCTGGGGGTGGGGAGGCGGGGATCTGTGAGATGCTAAGGAGGGAGATGGCCTCTGATGGAATCAGAGGAACCTGGGACCCTAAGTGTCTGACCTTGGGAGAACATTCACTGAGATGGAGCACCTGGAAAGCAACTGGAAAAAAGACATGGTAACAGTCGGGGGACATACAGCCTGCTCCAAGGGGTGAGGGAAGAGAGTTTGATGAAGGTCTGCTTGCAAGAGTGTGGGCAAGGTTCAGGGAAACCAATGAGTCACGAGGAGGCCCCAAGGGCTCGAAAAGTGTGGAGCCATTAGCAGGTGGAGGCTTGAATTATAAGAGGAGGAAGCAGTATCTCTCCCAGGTTGTGCTCCTGGCGGGGGTGGGCCTGCGAGTGTTGGTGCTGCCCATAGAGCTCAGCTCCTCATCACAGAACAGGCGGAGCAGAGAGGAGAGTGGATCTGGAGAGGCAAACCCAGAGGTCAGCGTTGGGCCGGTTGGCATTGAGTGAGTCAGGGAAGGCTGGGGATGGGACCCAGCTTGTGACCAGAGCACTGGCGGGGCCTGTAGTGCCTTCCCCATATTAGCTTCTAGAACACAGGAGAACCTTTCCTGTGATAAATAGCAAAAGGCTGATTTAAGAGACAAGGCAGCGACGTTGGCTCGTGTGCTTCTCTGAGCATCACTTGTTAGAGAGGCAGTTCTCCAGTCCCACCCCAGGCCTCCTGAACCAGAGACTCGGGGGTTAGGGCCCAGGCAGCTGGGTTTTCACAAGCCTTGCTTTGATGCTGATTAACAGGCAGGTTGGAGAAACACTGGGTGACTTCCAGAAGTGAGGTTTTATGATGTCTGCCCTTTTGCTGTCAAACCCTTCCACTCTCCCACCTCCACCAGCTCTCTCCACTCCCTACTGATCACCGTCTCCACCCCACTGCACTTGCCGAGTGGAGGACTCTTTTCCTGGACCTCGGCCTCCCTGACCTCTCTCCCATGGCCATTCTCCTCTGTGGTCTCTGATGCAGCTCTTCCTTGGCTCCTTCTCTGAGGTCCTTGGGTCCCTTCTCCTCCCAGAAGACACTCAGCCGCTTCCACAGCCAGCTCTCTGCTGCTGATGACTCTCAGTCTCCCCCTGGAGCCCGATCTCTGACCCAAACTCTAATGGCCTAGCTGTTGTTAAAATCTAAAAGAGGTCCCCACTGGATAGCTAACCAATTTCTTAAACTTAATATTGAAAAACAACCCTGCCCCATTGCCCAATATCCTGTCCTTGGTGCATGGTGACTGCACTGTCATTTACACTAATATTTCTGTTGAAAACCAAATCCTTAAACTGTCAGCATTTCTGAATTATCAAGTTGGACAATATTTATTTGTTAATTGGAGCACTTAGTCCATTTACATTTATTATATAATGTATCTAGTGTTGGTTTTTAAAAAAATCATGCTCCTTTTTAAAAAATACATTTTTATTGATTTCAGGGAGGAAGGGAGAGGGGAGAGAGAGATAGAAACATCAATGAAAGAGAATCATTAATAGGCTGCCTCCTGCAACCGGGCATATGCCCTCGACCGGAATTTAACCTGGGACCCTTCAGTCCACAGGACAATGCTCTATCCACTGAGCAAAACCAGCTAGGGCTGTCTAGTGGTTTTTACTCTATCATCCTACTATGTTCTTTTATTGCCCAACCTATTCTATTTCTCCTTCTTTGTTACTTTCTTTTGGATTTATTATTTTTGCTTATTCCTAGTTTGGCTTTCCTATTTTAGTTTCGAAAATGCATATCCTTATTATATTTTGGTGGTTCCCCAGAAAACAACATGAACTCTTGTCTTATCACACTGTTGTGTTAATTAGTGACTTTTATTGTTTTCCGGACAACGCAAAGACCTCAGAACCCCTTTTGCTCCATTTATTCCCCTCCCTACTTAAATGTTGTTTCTCCGTGTGTGTGTTTTTGTTTTTCAACTCCACAATATATTATTAGTATTGCCCTATGTAGTCAATGTTCACTTAGAACTATGCATGTATTTACCATTTGTTCTTTATTTGTTCTTGCATGCCCAGCTTTCCTTCTGAGATCACGTTCCTTCTGCTTGAAAAACATCTTCATTTAGGGCAGGATGCTTGTTGGCAAATTCTTTCAATTTTGGTTTGTCTGAAAATTCTATCTCACATTCAATCTTGAAGTGTCAGTGAGGGAAAAAATGACATTTATCTTAATTTAAAAGTTGGATAAACCCCTGATATGCTTTCCAGGACCACATGAGGAGAATAACAGCAGAAAGAATTAGGAACCAAGTGAAGTCCTTGGCTAAACATGTATTTCCCTTCTGCTGCCTTGAATCTGTCACCTCACCAGTGACTTCTATGTGGCTCACCAGATCCCTCTCTTAAAGCAGAAAACCCCACAGCTATGTTAAGGAGCCAAGACGTGAAGGCCTCGTTAGCTTAACTAGACTACCTGGCATATTATTTCTAACACCTGATGGGACTCAAGACATAACATTGCTCCCGGAAGAAATCAGTAATTTGGAAGAATTTCTCCCAAAACCAGGTTGGGAAAGGCCACAAAATGGAGTGTTCAGGAGAGCCTGGGAGTGTCTTCCTTTGGGCAGGTCAAAGGCCAAGGTCAACTCCATTGCGCTGAGACCAAGGATGGCAGAGCAGTTGGTTCTGTTCAAGCTGGAGGTGTGAGTCCCCAGGTATGCAGCTCTGGAGCCTCCTGAATACACAGTTTGTTTACCTCCAACAACCCAGGTTCCCTGTTAACCTGACCTGCACTCCCTCGTGGCCTTACCTGCCGAGCACCAACACCACCCTCCAGGCTTTATCCAGGTTCTCGTAGAAGGTGGCTGGCGCTGTGGAGGCCAAAGCAGGCCCTGAGAACAGAGAGACACAGTAACAGGTATCAAGCAAGCTGATATATTTTATCTGTAAAATGTCCTTCGCCAAAACCAGCTCCAGGTTAAACACAGTGTGTTTTATCTGAAAACCAGGCCACTGGGAAGTGAGCCCAAAGAGGGTGATGGCTATATCGTTTCTTCCCTTTGGCTTCTGAAACACTGGATGTTGCAGGTCACACGGCCAGTGGGCTGAGCAGAGCACTCCTTCCACAAGAAGCAGTACCACCTGGGGTTAAGAGCTCAAACTCTGGGCTATTTTAATATCTCGGGCTAACAGAGGGTCCAGAGGGCAAAAATTAACTGGTCCCACTTCCTCCATGGCAACGTTGGGAGCACACAGCCCTGTGCAAGGGTGCAGCGGCCTGGGTCCTGGGAGAGGGCTTCAGCCAGGCTGCCGACAGACCCTCCCTCGTTTTGCAAGGCCCTCAGGAGAGAAAGGCGGACTACTCAGCCCTAAGGAGGGCCCTCTTCTCCACACTGAGCATCCACTTCTGGTGCCTTCAAAGGAGCCTGGAATAAGAAGAGAATATGGCTGTGAGAGCAGGGATTTCTCATGGGCCCAGACCTAAGCCATCAGTTGAGGAACAGAGAAAAATAAAAAGAGCTGAGAGGGAAAAAGTAAAAATAAAAAGATAAAGTATTGGATACATTTGCCTTCATGCTTAAGACCACAGAAAATATACATGAAATTTCACTAATAGTAAATAAAATGCTTCCATTCTGTTGAGCTCAGCCAAAAAGCAAAATCTTTAATGGTAGGATTGCAAGTATTAGCAAGCCTAGAGGGGGCGGTTAGGGGAGCGTGGGTGAGCCCATACAATGCCCTGGGCCACCTCCAGGCGGACCTCCGGCCTGCCTTTGAGCTGAAACAGGATTGAGCCTTCCAGTCCCTATTCTGTCAGGATCTCTGCTCCTCCTCCTCTGCCCCCGGCCGAAAGCTCGGTCCCTCCTGTCCATCTCAATTCCCTGAGAACCAGACTCCCCAAGGTTTTCCCCACTCAAACCACCTACGTCAGAATGTTCTGGTCCTGTACTCCCTTGGCAGGGCTCAGAGGACCCACGGCAGCAGGCTGGCCTCTGACAATGGCCTCTCCCAGGGTGCCCAGTCCAATTGCCATCTGACTCTCTCAGGCACATGACAGACACAGGATTTTTGTTTGCCCCATTCTAGGTTTTAAAAAAATATTAAAATCTAAAAATTTTTATAGAAGCATAATATACATACAAAAAAAAAGTGCACAGATTATAAGTGTATAGCCCACTAAGTTATTGCAAAGTGGCCCTATCATTGTAACCATCACCCAGACCAAGAGATAGAACAGGAACCTGCGGACACACATGGCTTTAGAAATCCTGTCACCGGCCAGGTGAAACCGGGGGCCCAGCTTCTGCACCACATGTGCTTCTCATCTGACATGTCCCGAAAGGATTTTAAAATCTCGTATGGTGTCATCTTCCACTGCCATCTAACTGCACAGAGAGCTCATCTCCCACCATGTCAAAGGCTTCTAGAGGGGGCGGGGCCCCAGCTACTGATAGGTACTCTGTCGGAGAGTTTAAATGACAAGATGAATCCAGCCCTGGGCATGCACGTGTCCCAACCCTCTGTCAGAGGCTCTTGGGCCTCATTCTTAGGCCTCATACTGTCCTTTTTAGGTGTCACAGGAGGGCCAACGACTCAGGTCTTCACTCAAGCACTCGAGCAACATTAGTAGCTCTACCCTACAGAGACAGTCCTGGGATTAGAAGGCAGTATTCTAGCTCTTTGACTCATGCAACAAGCATGGATTAAATATCCACTGTGGCCCTGGACTACAGAGATGTAGTCCCTGCCCTCAGGGACCCAGCAATTCAGGAAGTAGCAAGAAAACCCTATAGAATTCAAGCCTCTGCCTCACCCCTGCTCGGGTCAAACTCCCCTGGGAAGGGGGTGGAGAGAAATGTGCCTTAACCAGCGATCTTTGCTCTTCTGCAGGCCCTGCCATCCCGGTGGGTGTGGACGTGCAGGTGGAGAGCTTGGACAGCATCTCGGAGGTGGACATGGTACGCAGCGCCCTTGGTGGGGCAGCCTAGAGTGTGGGGTCTCGAAGAGCCTGTGGCTGGTGGGGCTGCACTGGTTCAGCTGTGCCTGGGTGGGCCAGGCCGGAGCTGGCGGGAGTAACACTGGGACTTGGAAGTAGGCCCGGCTACAGTAAAATCTAAAGCAGGGGCTCTCAAGCTTCATGGGTAAAAGGAACTGGGGGACTTGGTTCAGTGCAGACCCCTGGGCCCTGCCCTGCACGTTCTGATTCAGAGCCTCTGGGAGTGAGGCCCAGCACTTCACACTTTGAACACACTCTTCAAGTGATGCGAGTGGTCAGATAAACCGCACTTGGAGGAGGATGGGAGGTGAGCATTTTCAGACTGAAATCCCATAAGGAAGGAAGCTTGCTAAGCCGTTTCTGTCTGGTCTCGCCCGCCCCCCAGGACTTCACCATGACCCTGTACCTGCGGCATTACTGGAAGGACGAGAGGCTGTCCTTCCCCAGCACCAGCAACAAGAGCATGACCTTCGACGGCCGGCTGGTGAAGAAGATCTGGGTCCCTGACGTCTTCTTTGTTCACTCCAAAAGGTCCTTCACCCACGACACCACCACGGAGAACATCATGCTGAGGGTGTTCCCGGATGGGCACGTGCTGTACAGCATGAGGTAACTGCCCGTGGGGTCCTGGTTTCGTTGTGCAATGCCATTCTGATACGTGTCAATCTCTTTGGCCCTGAAGAGTTTGTCGCTGTGGTAGGGCCTGTGGGCTACATGGTATGATACAGCCTTCGGATGCCAATTAGAAATCTCTCAGACAAAATGGCCACCTCTTAGCTGGTGACTTCCCAGTCATTGGGGATCTTAAGCTTGGGTTGGGACACTAGATGGGACTGAATGAGTTGAGGGAGGCGATGACCTTCTATGGACTTTCCACCCCTGAAAGCTTATAAATGCTAGTTTATTGGTAATAAAAATGTCTAAAAAATAGCTACTATTCATTGAATGCTGTTGCAGGTTGGCTTCTGGGCTAACTTGAGTGATTGCAGTCTTAGTCACATCTTCCTGGCCTGCTTGTACAGCTCACCAGAATTAGATGCTAATACCTTCAGGTGGATTGTGGGAAGGGGGCAGAATTTTCCAGGTATCTCTGGGGAAGGCTGGCTGAGACCCATGACAAGAGAAGGTGCAGATGTGAGCTATTAGCAGCCAACACCCTCAGCAGCCAGGTTCCAGGCAGAGCACCAATATTACCTCCTACAGAAAGACCAAAGTTAGATACCTGGGTTTCCAAACTTCAGGTTCATGTTCTCCTTACTCTGAGCAGGTATATGAACCAATAACTCATTGCACGAGCCAACATGTGTATTTGGGTTGTCTAGGATTACGGTCACTGCCATGTGCAACATGGACTTCAGCCACTTTCCCCTGGACTCCCAGACCTGCTCCTTGGAGCTGGAGAGTTGTAAGTATCAGGATGCTTAATGTCAAAACTTTGCCTTATTCCCTCTCCAATATTTGTGCCATTTTGATAACCATGAGACTGAGTGCTGGCTGCCAGTATTAAGAACTGTTTACTCATGGGCTAGTGTAGGATTTCCCTGTTGCTTCACCCTGCATCAGAAACAAAGGAGTCAAATTGACTTATTTCCTCTCCCCCAAGATGCATATACGGATGAAGATCTGATGCTGTATTGGAAGAATGGGGACGAATCCCTGAAAACAGACGAGAAGATCTCCCTGTCTCAGTTTCTAATTCAGAAATTTCACACCACTTCCAGGCTGGCCTTCTACAGCAGCACCGGTAGCGAACTTCTTTTTTTGGTGTTTCTTTTTAAAAACGTATTATTATTGATTTTGATTTTTTTTTTAAAGATACTTTTATTGATTTCAGAGAGTAAGGGAGTGGAAGAGAGAGATAGAAACATCAATAATGAGAGAGAATCATTGAATAGTTGCCTCCTGCACACTCCCTACTTGGCATGTGCCCTGACTGGGAATTGAACTGTGACCTCCTGGTTCATAGGTCGACTACTGAGCCACACCGACCAGGCTTATTTTTCAATTACAGACTACATTCAATATTATTCTGTATGAGTGTCAGGTGTACAGCACAGTGGTTAGGCAATCATACACTTCATAAAGTGGTCCAGTAGCTAACTTTTGCATGGTCTGATTCAAATGTGAAAGAAAACATAGTAGAATTCTTCTTCAGCTTTAACCTTTCCCCTCCTAAAGAAAATAGATTCTTCTCATTTAAATAATTCCTAGTCCCCCAAAACAGACAGCACTTAAAAGCAGAGAGTAAAAATGTTGCTGTCCTTGGAAATCCCACGGCCAGAGGTAAGCATTCCTAACAATTTAGCAAACACCCTTGCAGACATCTTGCTTTAATTATGCAATTTCACAAAAATGGGGTTACATGCTGATCTGTAATCTGATTCATTCAACTTGATATGGGCGGATAGCTTTCTGAGGCAATGTTTTTATACCTATATTTGTATCTATAGATTCATTTTTAATGCTCATGTAACCTCTTCTTGGACCCTGGGTCATGTTTGAAGTTTTGAGAGGATCACGTGTCAGCTCTTTTCTAATCTCACCATTAATTCTTGTACTAATTGCTTGGGACTGTCATAACTAATTACCACAAACTGGGTGCCTGCTGCTTCTGAAGGCCCCAGGGAGGACTCCTTCCTCGTCACTCACTAGCTTCTAGTGGCTGCGGCATCACTCGGTCTCTACCTCCGTGGTCACATGGCATTCTCCCTGGGTCTCTGTGTCTTCACATGGTGTTGTCTCTGTCTCTATGTCCAAATTTCCCTCTTCTCTAAGGACATCAGTCATTGGATCATGGTCCATCCTAACTCAATACAACTCATCTTACCTTGATTACATGTGCAAAGACCTTATTTCAAAATCACGTCCCCCTTCACAGGTATTGAGAGTTAGGACTTCAATGTATCTTTCTGGGGGACACAGTTCAGCCTACGGCAGCTCTGCAGTAGCTATGGGACCCTAGAGGACTTCTCACTTCATTGTCCTTCGTCCCACAAATCTATGGTATAGAGGTCCCAGTGCTGAGAAACCCAGGCCCTTCCCTGGGAAGATTTCGTGCTACTGTCTGCCCCTGCATGGCTACCATCTCCCCGTTCACCTGCCCCCACCCTCACCCCTCTGTTCTCAACATCAAACACTGGGAAAAAGCAAGCCCAGCCAAGGTTGTCTTGGTGTTGAGACAGCCCAAGCCTGATTCACTTTATGCCCACAGCGCTCATCCTCATTCCTCTCTTCTCTTTCATTCTGGTATGTACTGCCACACAATTTCTTTTCTCATCTATTCTTGGCAAGTTCAAATCAACTTTCTAAAACCATTAAGAGTTTCTTATATAACTTTTATAATGTACCACTGTTTTGAGTACTTTATACGAATTAACTAATTTCTACCCAACAAACCTATGGTATAGATGTTATTGTCCCCAGTTTACAGATGAGAAAACTGAGACTAGGAGGAATTAAGGTTAACTGAAGTTACACAGCTGGTAAGTGGCCAGGCAAACTGCCTTAGTCACTATGTGGACTCCTCTTAGATGTTTTGTACGTTGGAATAACATGCTTGCTTGTTTGTTAGTTTTTTCCAGGGTTAGAGCCCTTCTGGAGTCCAGATTAAATGCATTTTCTTTCTTCTCCCATTATTTACTGTGTGCCAACAAGGAGGTTTATCATCCCATCCACAGGGGCTATGATCTCACCCAAGAGTGCTCTGTTTAGAACACGAAGTATACATTTTCAAAGCTTCTGGCTTACTCCTTATGTTTCCAAGGCAACTCTCCCTGGTTTTCTTAGACGAAAAAGAGAATGGAACAGTTCTTCATGGAATAAAAGCAGCTCTCAGCTCTTCCAGAAAGACCCTCTGCAAACCTAGGAAGAAATGTGATTTCATGGATGCCAGTTTAAGCTGATGAAATTGGACAAAGGCCGTGGGATGAATGAATGATTAGTAGTTTCTGTCACATTTGAAGATCACTCTCTATTTATTCAGTGTACTAGAAACTCTTGCCTCATTCAAACAATCCCCATACCTACACAATCACATGGCAAACTTGTTTAGACCCACAGACTGTTCCAGCCTTTCCCGTTGACCCAACCCTTCCCTTTCCTGACTCAGTGCTAAATGTCCAATGGCTTTTGTCACCTCAGCAGCATTTCTCAGATGCACCCTGAGGTCTACCTGCATCCGAACCACCAGAGGAGTGTGTGCGACTAGCAGATTTCTGGGCACCACTGCAGCTACTGAGTCAGAATCTCATGTGATTCTTATGCTCATCGAAGTTCAAAGACCATTGCTTTTAGCCAAATGTTCTCAAGACTATGGTGCTCAGATCAGCAGCATCAGGATCACCCGGGAACTGGGGAGCCCAGCAATCTGTTCAAACAAGCCTTCCAGAGGTGGTGTACACAGATTGCCAGGCCCCACCCCCACAGTTTCTTACCAGTAGATCCTGTGTGGGCCCCAGAATCGGCATTTCTAACTAGTTCCCAGTGACACGCTTGCTGCTGGCCCAGGAACACCATCAGGAGAACCACCGCTCTAAGTCAATGTTTCTCAGCTCTGGCTGCGCATTAGAATTACCTGGGGAATCGTTTTGTTGTTGCTAGCTAGTACTTTTTTTTTTTATTGTGGTAAAATACATATTAAAAAATGTGCCATTTTAGCTATTTTTTAAGTGTGTAATTCAGTGGCATGAAGTCTGTCCACAGTTTTGTGCAATCATCACCACCAGAACTTGTTCATCATCCCAAACAGAAACTCTGTACTGGTTAAACAACACCTCTCCATTCCTCCCCCTCCCCTACGACTCCTGGAAGCCTCTCTTCTCTATGAATTTGACGATTCTAGGTACCTCATAAAAGTGAAATCATGTATTTGTCCTTTCGTACTGCCTGTTTCACTTACTATAATGGTTTCAAAGTTCATCCATGTTGAAGCATGTGCAAAAATTCCATTCTCTGTTTTTAAAGGCTGAATAATAGTCCATTGTGTGGATTATATTTAACCATTCATCCGTTGATGGACATTGAGTTGTTTTTACCTTTTGGCTATTGTGAATAATAGTGCTGCTACGAACCTGAGAACTTTTCAAACATGCCTCGGTCCCCATCCCAGACCAATTACATCAGACCCTCCCTGGGGTAGAGCAGGGCTTAGGAGAGCAGTAAAGCTCCCAGGGGCTCCTCCCCGGCGGCCAGGCTGAGTCACTGTTCTCAGCCTGCACCCTTCACTCCCATCTCTGAGCCTCTCCTCTCCCCATCCACTCATCTACCTCACACTCGTCTCCTCCATGAGATCTTTCTTAATCATTCCAGTCAATAGTTATTGAGGTCTCTCTTCCAAAACCTAAAGCACTCACTGTTCCCACAGAGGGACATTTTAGCACTTAGATATGCAAAGTCCTATATCTTAGGCACTTCCATCTTGGGGGACGTTCATGCAGTTCCTTGAAAATCCTTGAGGGCAGGAACCAAGATCAAGGTCTCTGTCTATTCCCTTCAGGCCCCGCACAGCACATGCGGAGGCCCTTGGTGACCACTGTTGAACTGAAGGGACGTTGTGTGAGAGGAGCCCTGGCCTGGGTATTGGAGACACGAGGTCTTAGAAAAGCCTCAGGGAGCTTCCTCATGTTCCAAAAAAGAGGGTTGGATCCAATCTGGATTTCAATTATTCACATAACGCCATGGTGAAGCTTGTCTTACCTACTACTTATGCTGCCATCGACTTAATTTTTTTTTAAGTCAACTCCCCTCTTGTACTTTATTTTGAAAAGGAATTTTACATCACTGTCGTCAATGGGAAACTGGTATCACTTGCCATAAATAGAAGAGGACTTTAATAATAATTGTGATGAACACAAAGAGAAAAGTCCCTGCCTCTGTGCTCCTGAAATCACCTTGCTGTACACCATGTGTGTACCCCGTGCTGTGAGGCACAGAGCTGGGCCACCTCTGAGTTCTACCGTTTTCTGATTCGGCTGGGCTGCGAGGGGGAGGGTGGGGTGCACACAGCTTGAGTTCACTTTACACATTTGCACTGTCCTTAACACCACCTTTGTCCCCAGTGGTTGGGTAATGATATTGTGGGACATTTGAAACCTTACAATTTCCATCCTTTTCTTACAACCATGAATCAGTGATTCTCAAGTTGCCAGAATGAAATAGATAATATCCATATCCTCATTTTCTCCTGAGGAATGAGCAAATGGTAAGTGACTTGCACAAGACGAATGGATTGACTTCCACGCGGCAGATGGAGTGTCAGAAGTAGAACTGATGTCAGGCTTCAGAATCATGTGAACGACCTACTTCTTCTTGTGATGAATGTGGAGACTGACCGAGCTGCCCACGCTCACAATAAGGACAGTGACAGAGCTCAGCTCTGCTGGCTCCTGCCTCAGTGGTATTGGCTTCAACAAAATAGAACCAGTCACTCGGGAAAGGTGGTTGTGGTTTACAAAAACAAACAACTTAACCTAGACCTCTATCGTTCTACCTTTCCCCAAACGGCCGCGAAGAGAAGTTAGGTAACACTGCATAAAACAGCGAATGTACAAATACTGGCAAGACATTTATTTATAGGCGAGAGGGCTTAGATTTTGGAAAGGAAATGTAAGCCACTTGGTCATTCATGTTTAACTTTCTGCTGAAGATGAGAACAATGTCAGGGAAAGGGGGGCCCGTGGGGAACGGCTTTGTGTTTGCCTCTCAGGTTGAACTCACTGGCTTCTTCCTGTGTCCCCCAGGCTGGTACAACCGTCTGTACATTAACTTCACGTTGCGTCGCCACATCTTCTTCTTCTTGCTCCAGACCTACTTCCCTGCCACCCTGATGGTCATGCTGTCCTGGGTGTCCTTCTGGATCGACCGCAGAGCTGTGCCTGCCAGAGTGTCACTGGGTAAAGGCATCTGATAAGCTGTGATGGGTGGTTATTTATTTATTTTTTCAACTGATCACTATGCAAAGAAGAAGTAAGAGCATTATTCAGAGTTCTTCAGTGATGGGCTGTCAAGTCAAAGGAGCAGACCTCCTGTTTCTTGTCTTCACCATTCCCACGCTGCCCTCTGCCTCCTGGGCTACATTGTGAAAACCACAGGGACCTAAAATAGCATCAACTCTGCCCAGATCACTTCAGAAAGATAGAGCTATTCGAGGTATAGACTGCCACCACCGGCAGTATTAGAGCTCAGTGCTTTGATCAATACGATAATTCTACAAATGCCGAACACTTATTCTGTAAGTACAAACATGTTGTTGGTTGACCTTGTTTAGACAGACGGAGCGTTTGAGGAGGTGGGGCCCACATGACCTGATTTCTGGGACGGAGAAGGCTGTACTCCCTGGTGACTTGTGGTTTCAGTCCTCCCCAGACCCCGAATTCCAGAGTGGTTGTTTACAACTGATGATTGTAAATTTGGACAAAATCAGGTTGGGCCCTGAGAAATGTGAGGGTTTGACCAGCAAGGCAGGGTTATTGTAGCATGACAGACTTCCAGGAATTCCCACCGTCTTCACGGACTTCATAAATGAGGTTTAGATGAGGGAGAATGTGTTCATTCCGTGAGGTTTGGGGAGGTTCCTCTAGAAGCGTCCACACTTGAACAGGTCCTTCCTGAAGCTCTGCTGGCCTTGTCAGCCCCATCCCAGAGACCCAGAGTCCCAGGGGCTTCCAGTGAAAGGGGACAAGCAGCCAGCTGGCCAGGGGAACAGCCTGGCTGCTGGTGGAGCAGATCCTGGCGCCTCTGCGAGGTGGAAACGTGTCCGGGGAATTTCTCGTTGGATTTAAGAGGTGGAGAATGTACAGGGTGACTTAGTGAAATGGGGGTGGGGTGGCATTCTGCACCCTCGTCAGCGGCTGAACTAAAAGCTGGATGTTGCAGGTATCACCACGGTGCTGACCATGTCCACCATCATCACGGGCGTGAACGCCTCCATGCCCCGCGTCTCCTACATCAAGGCCGTGGACATCTACCTCTGGGTCAGCTTTGTGTTCGTGTTCCTCTCGGTGCTGGAGTACGCGGCCGTCAACTACCTGACCACCGTGCAGGAGCGGAAGGAGCGGAAGCTGCGGGAGAAGGCGAGCGAAGTTGCCTTCATTGCCTTGTCTGAGCCCATGCAATTAGGAGGATGAGAAGGGCGGGGGGGAAGGGGTTGCAAGTAGAAAAGGGTTATGTTTATGCAAAAGAAGGGTGATCCATTTTAGAATAGGTTCTAGCATCTACCATAAAGGATCCCAGAAAGCAGGAAGTCTTTGGACAAAGACTAGGAACAGGAAGACTTGGGTTCTTAAGCCGAACTCTGCCATTTATGCTGGGCCTCAGTTTTTCCGTCTGTAAAAAGGTGTAACAGCATCCTCACCCCACCTTCCTCTCAGGGTTATTGTAAGAGTTACATAAAATAATGCATGTGAAAGTTTTGAAATTGTAGGGTTCTAGACACACAGAAGTATTAGTGTTATTCTTGAACAAGTCTAGAGAAAATGCCTTCATATCCTATGGCCAAATAAGGCAAGAATTCTAGACTAAAAGCTCCTTTATTTATCAGTGCTCTGACTCAGTGAAAATTCAGCCACATAGGACCTTAGTCTTTAGAGTATTGGAAATACTATACTATGTATACTTAATGCACTATGCTACAGGAAACTACACTGTGCTGTGAGATAGACTGCGAATGGGGAATCAAAGGCAATGTGTATGGGCCTTTGACAAAGGATGGGAAAATCTATTTCATTCATATTCATACTCATTAATTACAGTAAGAGATAAAATGCCAACTTGTTACCAAATCATTGCCAGTCATTGCACTAATCAAAATGAGTGTTTACCTGAAAGGTATAGAGATCAGGGACATGAAAACCTCACATTTATGCCCATCGAGGTGGCTGCTAGCTCCTTAGCACAAGGAAGTATACGTTTCAGGAAAAGAGGATGTGTTGCCTTTTCAAGAGGTCTTTCAATGCCCACATTATACCTGTTAAAAATTTCCACATTGTCTGCAAGTATGCTAATTGCTTAAACATTTATATTTCAAATTCTATTCAAACCTTTTTTACTTCAGCACTTGAATATTTGTTCAAATTAATAATCTATACATTGATCATTATTAAATGACTGTGGGTTATATGTAAAACCCAAAGTCATTTAATAATGATCAATGTAAACGCTTTTGATTATAGTCTGTTAGACTTTCCTGTTTAGAGATGTTCAAAAAATAACAAAGCCTTCATCCGACAAATGTGGCCTCATGAATCATTAACCAGAAATAACTTGTAGTTGGCAGTTCTTGTGACCATACGCTGGGGCCTGGTCTTTGCCAGTGATGATCCGACACAGTCTAAAGAGAAACAGGGAGATCACACGTGGAAAGACAATTGGGCAGTAAGTCCAGCTGCCTGTCTGTGTGGGAATGGACACCTGGTGGGGGGAGGGTGAGAGCTTGTGCCATTTAAAGGCAAAAAGGTGCAGTTGCTGGAGGATGGGCAGTGGTGGGAAGACACAAAACCTCTCTCCTGCTGCCACACACAGAAACCACTATTCACCGCTGTGAAAAAGGCCCTCAGTGGAGTTGAGGTTCCCAAAGTGGAGCCAAGGAGCACCTGGCCTCGATTCACTTTCTCAGCCATTAAAAATGGAGATTCTGGGGCTGCAACCCAGACCTACTGAGTCAGAATTTCTGGGGGTGGCATCCGGGAATCTGCATTCTTAATAAGCTCCCAGGTGATTCTGGTGTTCCCCGAAGTTCAGCCTCCACTCCACCAAAGACAACGCTGACTGGAGCCTGCTAGGCTCACCCTGCTTCAAATGGGGCCCGCGTGCTTGGGTTGAAGGGATCTGACTCCTTACTTGGGCTGATTATTCAGACCTGTTCAACATGCCAGGAGTTGCTTAATTTTTCTCAGAAACAGGGTGTTGTGGAAAATTATCATAATCTTTGACATTTCCTGATTCTAACTCAAAATGTTAGGAGAAAAGTCCGTTTTTATTTTAGCAGAATGCATTTCAATTTAGAACAAGGGAAAGAAGTAAAGACCTGTGCCTTTGACAACAACAACAAAAGGCTCCAGTGACAATATCTCACACTTTTATCAAAGTTTGGGTGTGATCATATCTAAATGCAAAGAATGGAATAGATGACCTCTTACTGACCTTTTATTCCTAGAATCTACGGGTTAGTCTATTCTAGGAATGTATTAATGTGCTACCTAATTATTGTGACTGTTGGGACGAGACATAGGAAAAAAATAATGAAACAATGGCGCCTGATTTAAAAAATAGCTCCCCCAAACCACAAAAGATTTCTTCAAGTGTAAGAATACTTCAAGTAATTCTAATTTTCCATAAAAATCATCCATCTGTTTTTGCATCTCTTTATGGTATCTGTTTGAGTATTTCAAGACACATAACAATAGAAGTCAGATGTGAAACGTCATTATTTCACATTCCCAGGTGGAAAACAGACACTGGGGGGCTGAGAGCCAGGTTAGAAACATATGAACACCAGCAGGTTGGGAGGGATGAACTGTGGGGCCAGTTGGCTGTATCAGGCAGGCCTCATGCCTTTGGCCAGCACCAACCAGTGCAGCGCCATCTGGGAGCTCTCCCTTTGCTGACTCAGATTGTGGGAAAAGTTAAGCAAAACCGTTTCCTTCCCTTCAACTTATAATTTATAGACATTTTCATACTTGTAGAAACATTTTAACAAAATAGGATAATATAACATCCATCCAACATTGTTAACATTTTGCCTCTTTGTGTGATCTCTTTTTCTATATAAACATGGTTTTGTTGGTGTGGTCAAACCATTTGAAAATACATTGCAGGCATCATGACCCTTAACCCTCACATGTAACTCTTCAGAGTAAGGACACTCTCCTCCCTAATCATTTTTTAACCCCTGCACAAAGATGTGGAGTCCCACACTGCAATCAAGTCCTGGGTTTAAAGTCCTGACTCTGACACTGGCTGTTTGATCTCAGGAGAATTGTATTGGATGATTCTCTTTGGGTCTTAGTTTTTGCCTCTGCAATTGAGGACACTTGGACTAAATCAGTGGTTCTAGACCCTGGCTACATAGTAAAATCACCTGGGGGCTTTAAATTCGTCTAGAATGGATTGTGGATGTGGCCATTTTAAGAGTTTCCCAGGAGACTCTAACATGCAGCCAGGGTAGAGAACCCTTGGGCTAAGTGATGTCTGGGGATCCTTCTGGCTGTGCTTTTTGTGGTTCTGAGCAGTCGTGGGCACTTCCTCTGCCCCTCTCCCACGGCCTAGCCATGCCTGACACTTTCCCTTATGTTTGCTGCCCACAGTTCCCATGTGAGTGTGGAATGCTTCCCTCAAGAACCATGATGCTGGATGGAAGCTACAGTGAGTCTGAGGCCAACAGCTTGGCTGGGTACACGAGAAGCCACATTCTGACAGAAGAAGAGAGGCAAGACAAAATAGTGGTCCACCTGGCCCTGAGCAATGAATCCAATTCCTCCAGGAAGAAGGGGCTTCTGAAGGGCCAGATGGGTCTTCGCATCTTCCAGAACACCCACGCCATTGACAAATACTCCAGGTTGATATTCCCTGCCTCGTACATATTTTTCAACCTAATTTATTGGTCAGTGTTTTCCTAGGGGCTCCAATGCTGTGCCTGGGAAAGGGCCTAGACATCTATGGGGCCTGGCCAGCCATCCACATGGATCTGCTGACCACACTCCCCTCAGCAAACAGAGCAGCAGCCCCTGCACTCCCGTGAGCAGCGCCCCCTCCTGGAGGAGCCCAGGAGTCCTCCAGGTGCCCGTCTTGACCTCATGGGTTTGCCCCTCATTCATGCTGTGTTGTGTCCCACATCATGTCTCTCTGTTCTTGTGTGTGAACAGGTTATGAGAGCCCCTTCTATAAAAAAAGGACTCAAATGCCTTCCAGATGTCCTGAGACCCCCTATGAAGCCTAGGATTCAGTTGTGAAGGCAAAGGGGGAAATGAAGGGCAGACTTAGGGGCATTCTGGATAGGAGATGGGAAATTAGGATTTAAAATAGGAATAAAACATCTGTAAACTCATACAACCAGATTAAGTGCCTCCTTAAGAAGGAAAAAGCTCAGATCCCAGACAAGAAATAAGTTGACCTGTGTGAGTCTGGCAACTGACATGATTTTGCAATATTAGGGGACATTATTCATTCATCCATCCATTCAACCATTTATTAAATCTTGAGTGCCACGTGCTGTGGACATGAACAACTAGAAGTTCTCTTTTCACAGAAAACTCTAAGCCTGTGCTCATTGTACATCTGGCAGGAAGTACTCTGCTCTTCTCCCGCCCTCTAACCCCCCCCCCCCGCCCCCCTGCCAGTTACTGCACAGACCCATTCTGTTTGCTGGTGCTTTTCCTGCTAGGTCTGTCTAGAAAAGCACTTCCTGTCTCCCATGAGGCCCTCATGAAGCCAGCGCAATGCTTTTCTCCCGGAAGTTCCATGCAGGAGAAGCCTAGCACTGGGGAGAGGACTGGTGAAATAGTGACAGCAAAACTTGGTCTGGGGGCGGAAGGAGGCATGGGTCTGCTGCAGAAATTTATTTCAGGTGCCATCTTACCTCCCTCTCTATGCTTCTTCTCCAGAAGGTATCCTCAATAATCCCTGTGTCCAAACCCTGTCCTCATCCCAGGGAGCCCCCATGCCAACCAGAGTGCCCACACCCTAGAATAATTTCTCCCTTACTTCCACAAGCTAGTGACTCTTTCCTCGAAGGCAGCTAAGCTCAGATTAGGAAAGCAGTCAGGCTGATTGAGTCTACAGTAAATTGTGAATGACCGTTTCCCTAGTGAATGGAGTAGAATCTTTAATTAGCAGAGGATATGATTTTGAGGAGGTGACCTTTACTTCAAATCCTAGCACTTGGAATTAGAAGGCTGCTCTGGGGGAAAGAGCCCTCTAAACCAGTAACATTTCTTGCTTACTGAGGAAGTTGTTCTGCTTCCCCCCGCCCCCCCCCCCGCCCCGCCCCCGCCAATGCCCCTACCACCTTCCTGCTCAGGGTCTGGGTGTCTGGTGCTTTGGTCAAGAATAGTCAAATGGTGCAACCAAAGAGAGAGCATAACCCCGCTTGAAGTAAGCATGGGCCTGTGGAATCTGCTCCACAGCTTACAGACTCCCAGGGGCAGGATTCTTAAAGGTTCCTGGGGACTGGAGCACACATGGATATCAGGGCCTCTAGAAGTTTCAGGTCAGAGGCCGGTAGCTACCTGGTCCTCTCACTCACTCAGTATGACCGACTGTGCAGTTGCTCTCTGCATCCCAGCTTCTCTCCCCCTTTCCCCAGATCAGGCAGCCACCTATTCCTCTGTTCCCATATACACTCCTGGTGTGACCCTGGTCCCAGACACTTGCTTCACCACCCCATTGCTCATGTTGAGGACCAAACTCATCATCTCTGGCCACCAGCCCTCATTTGAACTGTGGCCTCCAGCCCACTGGCCCAGGGGCTGTGTGATTCAAGAAGCTTTACTCTCAGTGTGACCAGCTCCCGGCAACAATATGAATTAGATTACCTTGGGCAACTACAAGTACAGAAGTTCCCCAAGACCATTCTCAGGTTTAATAATTTTCTAGAAGTTTAAGGGTTTGGAGAAGAAATGTACACGCTAGATGCACAGGTAGAAAAGGACACACTAGATCTCTGCTGTCCAATATAGTAGCCACTAGCCATGTATCTATTTAAATTTAAGTTAAATAAAGTAAAAAGTGCGGTCTCTCAGTTGCATTGGCCACATTTCAAGTGCTCTGCTCAATAGCCACATATGGCTGGTGGCCACTGTATTATACAGTGCAGATCTATAGAACATCCCCACAATCATAGAAAGTACTATTAGCGCCTGTGTAGATGAAGGGATCTGCCTGAGCAAAGGCATGGGAGAGGCAGGAACGTTTGGGGTTGCAGAATATAGGGCTTGTGGGGCAAGTCATCTGTTTTGGCTAGATCCTCGGCTGTGAGAAAAGAAAGTGAAAGACCCCCCTCTTTCTACAATGCCAGGGGTCATGGCAGGTGTCCCATGCCAGCTTCCTCTCCATGGAATTGCCTGGCCCAAGACCACTGGATTTCCCAGCCTCATAAGCAAATGAAGAATGAAAGTGTGTAAACAAGGATAATTGGATGGGACAGGGCATCTGGACTTGTTGAGAAACCTTTACTCTCTAGAGACTCTCCTAGGTCACCATGCTGCTCAAAGAATGACAATTATATTGTCACTAAATATATCATATTACTTTAATTATCTTATTTAATTCCAACACTACTCTGCTTCTGACTACATTGTCTTCATAAATTGATGCTTATATAACATAGTAGCTTGTTCACACCATAAAATATAAAGATGTATTTTAACTAGCTTATATATTTAACTGGAGTTAATTCTATAACAAACATATAGCAGCATTTTATCATGTGATTAATTGCCTTATTGCAGCATAATAGTCTGACTCTGCTTGAGAACAATGGAAAATTAAAGGAGGTAAAGAGGAGACACGGTAGGAGTAGAAAATAGGAACTATGGAAATGTTGAGAACATAAAATGATTCGTCCTTAGGGCAGACAGAGGAGCAAACAATTGTTTGCAGGGATGCTTGAATGATACTTTATTTCACTGAATCTAAGACAACATCAAATATAAGTAAGATGCACCCATATTTTATGTACCATCAATTTTTCCTTCAAGGAAGAAAATTTTCTATTTAAATTATAGCATGCCAATGATTATAAGATGAACCCTGATTTCACCAATATTAAATTGTGAAAAATATGCATGTTAGAATAAAAGAAATATACAAAAACTGGTGATTGGACTTACTTCTTTGACACCAAGAAGTCAATATTTATTACACACTTGTCTTCAAGTCTTTGTGCCCAAGCGGGGGTGGGGTGGGGTGGGGGGGGTGGAGGTGGTGACAGATAATGAAATTAATAGCAAACACCTTTTAGTCATTAAAAAGTGAACACTGTAGTGGGCGTGGTTCAAAGGAGGGGAGATCACAGAATTTTGAGGAGTAAATGCTGATTGTTTTAAATTTTGAGCGATAGATGAAATTTCAACTAGTAGAAAAGGAGGGGAGGGGATGATAACCTGGCAGAAGGAAAGCCCAGGTGTGCTCAGGGGACAGTGAACAGACACCCAATCAAATGTACAAAAGTCTCAGGTTCTCATCCTTCTGGTTTTATGGCCCTGGTGTCAAGGGTTCTTCTACGTTCATTCCACTCCTGGGAAAGAAATTTGACTGGTCTGGTCTGGGCCATGTATGTCAAAGATGACCAAAGCTCTGCACTCTGTGTAAATTTAGAAAGTGGTAACTCTTCAAAAATACTTTGATCTTTTTGTAAATATTTGTGGAAGGGAGACTAGGAATTAGAAAGATGAAAATCGGCTTAGTTTGAGGGAACCAATGAGGCAAGAAAATAATGATAATAATAGTGGAGAAAGTTCATGTTAAGTTCAGTTATGTGGGAGAGCCGCAGCCTGTGTGCTGGTGTTAACAGAGAAGCCAGGGGCAACAGCTATTCCATGTAGAGGGTGAGGAGTTTTGGTCTGGCAAGCAAGAGGAAATGTCAAATGAAAAGTTATAAATGCTGTTCCGGGGCTAGAGGGAGGGGAAGATTTGGGACTACCCTCTTAGATGTGCTCAGTGAAACTATCTGGGTGGATTAAATTCATGAAGGAGAAAAGCAGAAGGCAGGAGGTCTGCGGACAAGAGCTTGGGAGCATATACCTATGTGGGAAGAGAAGGGCTGATCAGGGAAACAGAAGGAGAAACAGACTTGTTGTCATAGAAACTGGGAGAAGGGAGACTCTCAAGTGGAGAAGGATTGGGCCGGGGGCAAACAATGACCATAAGAATTGAGGGTAAAGACTGTGAACAGATGTGGCAAGATGGAGGCTGGAGGCCAGGTATGATCAAGTACACAGGTAGATAGCCCTCCTTGGTAAAGAATGGGGACCCTTCTCTCAACTACAGGTGATTTAGAGAGGTTTTCATTCTCTGAAGGAAAAATGTTAAGAGAATTATTGCTGTTTATTATTAGAAAACTCTTTGTTTTCTTGGTGGATTTAAAAATAGCCTTGTGGCATACTTGGCCCAAATGAGGGTTTTGGTCTCCATGGTTGGTTCCTCAAACTATTATATTGGAATTTAGGGGCGTGGTCCAAGGACAGTGTTTATAACTCTGTCACCAGGTCTGTGGACAAGAGCGTGGGAAGCAGCCGTCTTGAGAATGTGTGCCATCCTTCGTTCCCACACCCATGGGGTCAGGAGACAGTGGGGTCAGCCATCACAGAAGACAGGAGAACAAACGTCTCCTGCAACTGCATTGTGTAAAGTGTCAGGTTTTGAGTGCATTCTTTGTGCTTGCACCATGGTGACAGCGGGCTGTGTGGTTCCTAATTCACTTTGCATGTCAACCCCATGGAGGTAGGAAAGATTTTCCCTTCTGCACACCCACTAAAGTGTGCTGCTTCTATAACTGTGTTCAACACATCCAGGTAGGTGGACTTTTAATTTCTCATGGTATTTTCAGGGAAAAGGTGATTTATTCCCTTACTTAGATGGACAGGGAAGGGGTTGAAGAGGAGTAGAAAGAAAACCCAAACTGGTCTGGGTTGTGCTAAAACATGTCAGCACAGAGCGGTCCCCACACCCAGGTAGAAACCTGGAGTTGAGCTAGGATGTGACCCTTGAGACTGGCAGCTGGTCTGTGGGACACACAGGCATTCAGGGTGGCCAGCACAAAGCAGTGTGGGTTCCCACCACCCGTGCTGTTGTAGGGGCAGAAAACGTTTTCCTCCATCCTCGTAGGGTCCCTGGCTGGGTCTGAAAATTAAACTGAAAAGGACAGATTAGCAGGAGAAAAGCATATACATTTTCTAATACAAGTTTTACCTGACACGGGAGCCTTTATACAGAAATGAAGACCCAAAGAAACACTTAAACTTGAGTGTTTTTATGCTAGCTTTGAAGAAGAGTGGAAAGTTGTGGAAAGATGATAGGACAAAAGAGATTCGGTGAATGTGGCCCACTGGGGGGAACTTAGCGAGGCCTAGGTGTTCAGATTCCTCTCTGTGTCCCTCATCTTGGGACATCCAGATGCATTTTTCCTAGGTACAGGGAGGGCACTTCTCACAAGAGGGTTATGACCTGCTTCAGGAGAAGGTCAGAACGTCGTTCCTAAATATGCCATTTCTCAAATATTCAATAGGCCAACATGCCATATTTGGGGGGGGGGGGGGCGGCGTCCTGAATTCTACCACTGTTTAAATGGTATATTCATTTAATGAATGCAAAGCAGAATTCATAGACCCACTACACCATTAGAGACCTCTTCCATTTTTCATTTTATTGTAGAACAGACAGCTGTGGCTGGGGGAGGGGGGCATGGTTTTAACACTGGGTTGGAAACAGTCAATACCCCAACCCCACTGCCCCCACCAATCACTAGGAAATGTGACATGAGTTAACATGGTCCCCACAATGTGCCCAACATGTGTCTGAGGCTAAGTGTGCTGTCCTGTGCACAGGAGAGCTAAATCCTGTGCTAGGAGGGTCCTATGTCCCAGCCTGTCCAACCTCCAGAGCCACCAGTGGGCGTCCACACTGCAGTATAAAAACAGTCTCCATTAGCAGATTGGACAAAACACTCAATCCTCACCCTCAGACCTTCAGATGTCATTACGGAATGACATTTGGGTCAGCTATTGAGAACATTAGGTTTGGGATTTATTTTAAAAGATAAATTGAAAAATAAACCTCAGCTGTAGTAAACCATTGTTAACCTGGCCGGGTTTATGCTAGTGAATGCTCTTCATCTTGTCCATTTAGCCCAGGCATCTTAAATTAAAAAGAAATATTTTTTATTGATTTAAGGGAGGAAGGGAGAGGGAGAGAGAGAAACATCAATGAGAATCATTGATCAGCTGCCTCCTGCACACACACACTCCCCCCCCCCCCCGCCCACCCACTGAGGATTGAGCCCGCAACCCAGGCATGTGCTCTTGACCGGAATCAAACCCAGGACCCTTCAGTCTGCAGGCTGATGCTCTATCCACTGAGAAAACCGGCCAGGGCCTGACATCTTACATTTTAATGTGTATAAGAATGACCTGGGGCCGAAACCGGTTTGGCTCAGTGGATAGAGCGTCAGCCTGCGGACTGAAGGGTCCCAGGTTCAATTCTGGTCAGGGGCATGTACCTTGGTTGCGGGCACATCCCCGGTGGTGGGCGTGCAGGAGGCAGCTGATTGATGTTTCTCTCTCATCGATGTTTCTAACTCTCTATCCCTCTCCCTTCCTCTCTGTAAAAAATCAATAAAATATATTTAAAAAAAAAAAAAAGAATGACCTGGGAATCTTATTAAAGTGCAGGTTCAGGAAAACCCAGTTTGTACTTTATCCTGACATTTTCGTCAAAGGACAGATGAAAACTTCACCCTGGACCAGTGGCACTTTTGGGGACAACCTTTCTAAGGCAAGGCTTGGTCTTCATTTTGCAGATGAGAAAACAGACCCAGAGAGGCTGAGTAACTTGCCTAATTTTTAAAGGAAAGGTGTTTACTTAGTTACCCTCTTCTGCAAGTTACAGAATTCAAATTAGTTAATATCCACAAAATTACATAAAATGGGTGACAGCAGGTGACCTGGGTTGTGATTTCTTGCTTTGCCTAGAGATTTCACCCTCTCGGCCCTCTGACCCATGGGACACCTGTGAATACCCAGACTTTGGTATGTGATGTGTTCTCTCTGAAGTTGGGATGATAGGTTAGGTGGCCCGCCTCTCAGGATTTGTCACTGAATCATGCTTTTTATTGAGTTTCCTAGAATATATTTCTGGCCTCAGGAAAAGCCCTTTGAAAAAAGTCTGCTTGAAGTTGTGGGGGTTCAGAATGAGTAACCCCAAGATGTACTTTTAGTGGTATGCAGATTATTTTGAGCTAAAGACAATTTTAGCTTCATGCCCAAGAGAAGCTTCTGCCATTCCCTTGACTACCTAGAAGAACTTGTAATAAATAATAAGAGATTATTAACAATAATCTCTTTTTGACCCATCTATATGGCAGGGCAAACTCCTATTTACTAAACATCTGCTCTTCTTATCATCCTGCAATGACCCTTTGAAGCCTACAAGGCACCTCATCCCCAGCTCAGAATGTTCCATACCCACGTTCCCTTTCCATCTCTCACCCTCTTGTGCATGTGGGGTCCTGACTCTCTCAGGTATGCAGAGTCCCCATACATATGTATGCATTAAATTTGGTTATTTTTCTCTTGCTAATCTGTCTCACATCTATATGATTATTAAGACCAGCCAGAAGAACCTTGAGAACAGAGGAAAGTTTATTTCACATACAACCCCCCACACACACACACAGCCATTGAATACCATCAGATTTATGCATTTACTATCAGTGACTTGTGGAATGTAACTACATCAGTTTCCATTAGATTTAGCTACAAGTAAAAGAACACAAGCTTCAAAGAAAGGAGATTAAAAGTGACCATCTGCTCCAGGCAGTCCTCAGGGACTGAAAACTCGGGCTCTTTCCTGCTTCCTGCTTGCTGCCTTCGAGTATGGCCCCTGATCTCATGGCCCACGGTTGTGCCTTAGCCATCATTTCTGCTATTGAAGAACAGGATGCTTAACGGGATGAAGAAGGGGAAAGGGAGCATGTCAGCTATCCTCCAAGGAAAGTTCCAGGAGGCTGCCACACACTTCCCATTGGCTGGAACTTGGTCCCATGGCCACCACATCTAGCTGCAAAGAATGCTGGGAAATGTATTTACTCTGCCTAGGCATATGCCCAGCTAATAATAAGGCATTCTGGAAGAAGAGGAAAAACATATAGCGGAGAATTATTAGGAAGCTCAGCTCGAAGGACAACACGTTTACCCATCGCCTCCTCCCGCCCTCTCACCCAGATTCCTGCTTGTTCCTACCTCAGGTGTGAAGCAGACAGGTCAGAAATAAATGGGTCTTTCTAAGACACTGCGTTGATGCCAGGAGCTTCTGTTAGCACCGAGCTCAGAGAGACAGAATGTTTCTGTGCCCAGAAATAGGACCTGGGCACCCGGTCCCTGCCAGTGTTCATTTTGAAAGAGGGCAGGATTTCTTCTTCTCCCCTAAACTCTGCTGAATTCGGGGTCAGTTCATCCAAGGAAATTCTCCTCAGGACAGACCGTGAAGGCCCAAAGCCCCCGCTCCCCCTGACTGCCTATCTATTTCAGTGACCACTCCTGAGCGGCTCTCTCCAGAGGTCAAGCTGGCCTGAACTCCCTACTCTCATAGGGGCCTTGATTACCAGATTGAAGAGGGCATGTCCAGGCCTCTGGTGATCCTTAGCCCTTTTCCCAGGAGTGGTGAAGGGTTTGCCCTGGGTCACCCCATCCTCTTAGTCAACAATACTGCATTGTTGTGAGATATCCTGCTGGTTTGAAGGGTGTAAATGTGACCACAGAGGAGAGGTTTGACTGTCTTTAAGAAACCGAGTCAGTAAGCAAATATGATATATGTGTGTTAAAATAAGAAGAATACCAGAATGAGACAAATAGCTGGAGTTTATTGTTCTAGAGGTTCTTTCTTAAAAGAAACAGGACTCCAAAGTAATGTGAATAACAATGTACTAGTATTACTAAATGGGTTCCTAATCTGGACCATTTGTGGGCCTGATATTCAAGTTACCGCTGACCTTAAGGTCATAGTTTCAAGGACAAAGACATGTTTTGTTTTCTACAATATTATTCTGCTTTTATTTATTGTATGTTAATCAATAGTCCACATGAATATGGACATCTAAATAATTGGCATGTCTAGTCATATCTGGAAAAGCTACCTTTTAATAAATGATTATTAAATAACTGTGCAACTACTTACAGCTGACGGCTTTTACTGAGGCATGATTCACATGCAGATCTTAAATGTACAGTTCAGGGAGTTTTAACAGATGTGTACACCCATGAGCTCCCTTCCTATCAGGAGGTAGAACATTCCTGACACTGAATAAAGTTCTTTCCTGCCCATTCCCAGTCCGTCCTTACGTTCACCTCCTCCTGACCTCACAGCCGCTGATAGGAGTTCTATTACCATTAGATTTGTTTTGTAATTTCTAAAACTTTATATAAGTGAAATCATAAGGCATGTGACCTTTTACATCTGGCTTTTATCACTCAACATAATATATTAAAATTTTTTCTTGATATATATATATATATATATATATATATATTTAAATTGATTTATATTGAATATATATTTAAATTGAATATATATTTAAATTGATTTTAGAGAGAGAGGAAGAGAGACAAAGAGAGAGAGAAACATTGATTGGCTGTCTCCTGCACGCCTCCTACTGGAGATTGAGCCCAAAACCCTGGTATGTGCCCTGACTGGGAATCAAACTAACAACCTCAGTGCATGGCACAATGTTCAACCAACTGAGCCACATGGGCCAGGGCTCAACATAATATTTTTAAGATGAATTCATGTTATTGCACATATACGCAGTTCATTCCTGTTTGCTGTTGAGTAGTGTCCCATTGTATGAGTAAATCATAATTTCTTCACCCATTCTCCTGTTGATAGGCATTTGAATTATTTCCAGTTTAGAGAAATCAAGCTTCTTATAATAGTTATAATAAATAATAAATCTATAACTTATGAATAAAGATACTGACAGGTGTATGTGTATGTGTGCCTGACTTAGCACTGAAACATGCTCATCTAAGATAGATGCTTGGCTGAAGCTCAGAGGCAGCAAACACACAACTTGAACTTCGTTTTGGGTGGATATAGGGGTGAGGGAGGCCTTTGTAGAAACTGGTAGGATAACACAAAAAATTACCAGTTTATGCAGTCTTAAAAAGTTGTTACTGTAACCAAATGAAGAGAAAAGGCTTGGTATGAAAATGCATGTTTACAGTTTAGAGATGAGTCACTTCTGCTGGGCTGTTAATTGCTTCACTTTCCAGGGGAGAAAATTCTTGGCCTCTTAGTTTCCTTATGTATAAAACAGAGGCACTAATTCGCACCTAGCCCACACAGGGTTGCTGTGAGACTCGCGTGGGAGAATGTGTGAAAAGCATCTGTCAGCACAAAGCTCTGTCTCTGTGTAAGTGCAAGGTGGTGGCGTTGTCTATGACAAAGTCACACAGTTTCCCCTTGGGAGATGGCAGTGGAACATTCTACAGGTGTCCTGCCCTTTTGTCTATGAACTCACCGCCCTGAGAAGTCAGTATTGTTACTATCATTCCCGTTCTGCAGATGGACACCTTGAGGCCTGGACAGGTTTAGCTCCCAGAGGCCACACAGGTGTAAAGGAAAACTGGGCTTTGAATCTCGATAGAACTGGCTCGAATCGGAGCTCTTCCTATTGTGCCATCTGCCTTTCTAACAAGACGTCATTGTATCTCCTCCTCCTTTACAGTAACTGTCTTTCTCCACAGCCTACATTTCCTTGTGGGAGGGTTGCTGTAGTCAAATTCTTTGGCATTTTATCTTTAGATGTAACAGAAGGAAGGTGAATGTTTGCCTAAAATCTTAATGATTTTCCATTTTGGTCTTCCTGGAGGTTTGCAGTGAGATTGCTGGGCCGTCATGTTCTTAGTGCAAACTTTGTATTTAGGAGAGAATCAGCATCACCAACCCGCTTCTGGGACAGGACCAGGGAGCTCCTACCCTGGGCTCTCTCACAGACACACAGCGTGCCCAGCTGAGGTGGGAAATGCCCCGTGGCATTGAATGCTAAGCAGGGAGCAACCTCATACCCGAGGCCATTTGGTCATTACTCGAATGTCTCTGTCCTTACCGCGGGCAGCGTGGCCTTGCTTCCCACAGACTTCTCCAGCACCTCGGGCGCCGCCTCCTTCTGTCTGAGAGGCTGCGGGTAATTGAGTTGGAGAAGCACCTTGCGTGACCGGGTGGGGGTAAGGTGGGGATGGACAACGCAGAACTTCTCTTTCTTTTCCATTTTAAAATTACAAGAAACCACGAATTAACACCTGTAAGCTGGCTTGAAAGTAAATCATGGTTTTTAAGCAAAACATTCAAGGTGTCTAAAAATTTCTTGACCCTACACAGGTTTCAGGGCATGAGCTGTGGAAGTCCTAAAGTTAGGTGAAGCTTAACTCAGCAACTCCTGAAACTACTGACTTCTCAATTCAAGAACCAACTGAGAAAGCCACCTGCGCTGCTCCCTAGCATCGTCTGCCCTACAAGTAGAAGCAGGAGGCATGGACCTAACGGCCACATCACCAGGGATGGGATGGCTCTCTCTCCAGCATTGAACAGACAGGAAGTTACCAGATATATCCAAAAAGAACCAATGAAAACAAGCACCTCCTATGACTTTATGGAGAAAGCAACCAACACCAAAGAACCCATCTGGACCTGTTTACTGTTGGTAAACGGGGTAGAGTAACCTGGTGAGCCCCAATACCTCTCCCAGCCGGAATAGTCTCGATTCTAGAAGACCCCTAAGTAAGCTGGGCCTTCCCTGACCAAGGACTGCAATCCCTCCGGCCTGTGACTTACGTTCACGTCTGAGCTGTGCTGGATGTCCTCCTGGTGGCATGGCAGAGCTCGGAGCACTATTCAGGGTGATTTCAGAAGCCCCTAGGAAAGTCTAACCCCAACCCTCAGGAGGCAGAAGGTGAACTCAAATCTACAAAAACAATTCATTTCACTGACCTTTAAAGATCTCCAGTGTTTTTTTGTCCCTCCTTAAAGCAAAGAACCAAGTCATTTGAAAAAATGGAGACAAGAATATACTCTGAGGCTTGCTATTTTGTTTTTACGTTTTTAACAGATTCAAAGAGAGAGTGAGGTTTATGTTAACTTATTTTAAGGAATTATATGCACCTGAAGTTAATCTGTGAGTCAAGATAGTCACATGCTGAGTAAAGTTAGTCAGGCCCAGCCGGGGTGGCTCAGTTGGTTGGAGCATTGCACCATACACTAAAAGGGTTTCGGGTTCGAATCCTGGTCAGGACACATACCTAGGTTGCAGGGCACATACGGAAGGCAACTAATTGATGTTTCTCTCTCAATTCAGTGTTTCGCTCTCTCTCTCTCCCTCCCTTCTTCTCTCTAAAGTCAAAATCAATAAAACAACAACAATGACAAAAAGTCAGACATTAAATGGTCCTTCTTTTCTGCTGTACATTTGCCCATGAGTTCAATTTAAGCATGTTGTGTATTTTGTTAAAAAACTTAATTACAGCCCAGCCAGTGTGGCTCAGCGGTTGAGTGTTGACCTATGAACCAGGAGGTCAGGGTTCGATTCCCAGTCAGGGCACATGCCCAGGTTGTGGGCACAATCCCTAGTAGGGGGCGTGCAGGAGGCAGCTGATCAATAATCCTCTCTTATCATTGATGTCTCTCTCTCTACCTCTCCCTTCCTCTCTGAAATCATATATCTATGTGTGTATATATATACATATATGTGTACATATATGTATGTATATACATGTATATGTGTGTGTGTGTGAGTTTTTAAAAATTTATTTGCATTCTTTCTTTTCTTTTAAGAATTGAACATTTCCAAATGTGGCTTCTCATTCAAAAAATTTATTCTTACCATTGCCAGAAAACCTCTACTTCATTCAGATGAATCAGTCCCTCTAATTAGGAGGGAATAATCTGGAACTAAATAACTAAAAGATCTGACTTGTCATCAAAATGCCGTGGGCAACATGGTAAGTAAAGAGACTGGGTGTCAAATGAAATCATTTTACAGGACCAGTCACTTCAGGAAGGGGAAAGCACAGGTCCTGGGATCAAAAGCAGGGATTTGTCCTTTATTAACCACATGTCCTGGGAAAAATAAGTCAATGTCTGCGGGCCTCAGGTTCCTCACCAATGAAGTGAAGGGGACCTGCTATGCCTACTGCCCAGGCTGGATCTGGGGCCAAATGGAACTGAGGATGTGAAAATGTTTTGTAAATTCCAAAGGCCCGTTCCATTGCAAACTACTGCAGTTATTCAGTAGCGGTTGGGTTGTGTGGAGGCAACAAAAGAAATCCTGCATCTTGTATTCAGCCCTCAGACCACGTACTGCTGCTGAGGGGCCCCTCTTCCTTCCTAGTATGAAGGGCTGTAGGCCCAGACGATCGATCTCTTAGCATTTCCTCTTCTCCCCACAATACCTGCCACAACCATTCCCCTGGACTGTGACAAGGAGATCATACTCCATCAACAAGAAACCCAGGGACTCCTTGTGGAATTATATTTGAACCTGGAGGCCTACGTGTTTCAGTTAAAAACAGACTTGGAAACGAATAAAAAGTTGCCTTAAACAAATTTTCTATCATTCCAGCAGAGGGAGACAGGACTGCACTGACTCTCCCACAAAAACTGCAATTCAGTTTGAAGGCTTACAACATGAAGGCTTCCTTCTTTCTTTCTAGTCAGATACTGTCATCATAATTCAGTACCTCTGGGTGGAGAAAACACATGGCTGCAGGCCATTATGAATCCAAACACTCTCACATGGGTGTGCATTTCATTGCTCTCAGGGGACACTGGGCCTTTGGAACAGCAGCGGCATGGTATGAACTCAGTCTCCAGATGCTTCACACCCGTGGTGGGCACCCCTGGCGGCTGAGCCCGCATTCACTCTGTTTTCCTCTCTCCTGAATTAGAACCACGGATTTGTTCAAGCACCTGCCCTGTCCCCAGTCCAGAGGGGGATCTTGATTCGCCTAAGCCAGCGATTTTCAACATTTCTCATCTCATGGCACACATAAACTAATGACTAAAATGATTCGGCACACCAAAAAAAAAAAAAAAATTTGGGGGGGCTCATCTGTAAAAAAAAAAGTATAATTTTGATTGATTCAGAGCAGACAGCTATTGTTGTGTTGGCTGTTGTCTTTTTTTTTAAATCTTTCTTCCTGATACTTTAAATATATTTTTATTGATTTCAGAGAGGAAGGGGGAGAGAGAGAGAAACATCAGTGATGAGAGAGAATCACTGATTGGCTGCCTCCTGCACACCCAACACTGGGGATTGAGCCCACAACCTGGGCATGTGCCCTGACAGGGAATAGAACCCTGACCTCCTGGTTCATAGGTTGATGCTCAACCACTGAGCCATGCTGGCCAGGCAGCTGTTGTCATTTTAAAAAATATATATATTTTATTGATTTTTTTTACAGAGAGGAAGGGAGAGGGATAGAGAGCTAGAAACATCGATGAGAGAGAAACATCGATCAGCTGCCTCCTGCACACCCCCCACTGGGGATGTGCCCGCAACCAAGGTACATGCCCTTGACTGGAATCGAACCTGGGACCCCTCAGTCCGCAGGCCGACGCTCTATCCAATGAGCCAAACCGGTTTCGGCAGCTGTTGTCATTTTTAATTTGACAATCTAAGAAAAAGGGACCAGTGCCCCTGACTAGTCAGGGACTGCACGTTTTAAAAACTTGTGTCGACTGCCGCCGCAGCCCCGCCCGACCACTGCCTCCCCCTGCCCTGCAGCCGTCTCCACCGCCGCCGTCTGGGTCGCCGCCGCCTCGGGACCGTCTGTATGATTAGGCCACAATCTTCAATGAGTAAACATATTCCTTTCTGTGGTGTTCTTGGTCACACATTTATGGAGTTTCTGAAGGGCAGTGGAGATTACTGCCAGGCACAGCACGACCTCTATGCAGACAAGTGAACTGTAGAAGTTCATTACTGCTCCACCCAGAAGCCCCCATCTGAGTGGTTAACCTGGACACAAGTGTTGAACTGAAAACTGCAGAGCATTTTACGAGTTCTGACCTGGATGGGGTAAACCTCAGTGCACTTCCTTTCTATTGCCTCAGTATTACTGGATTGAAGAGTTGCTGCTTCTTGTTAGGAGGTTCATTTCATTTCCCATTACTCCCAACTTCCCTCAAAGCACTGAGAATTTCAAGTGGATTATGTTGAAGTAGACTCAGTTTCTTTGCATCGTTTCTGTATTCGATTTTTAAATTCTTTCATAACCCTATTGAGTGTTTTTTAACTAAATTATCATGGCTCGAATGAACCGCCCAGCTCCTGTGGAAGTCACATACAAGAACATGAGATTTCTTATTACACACAATCCAACCAATGCGACCTTAAACAAATTCACAGAGGAACTTAAGAAGTATGGTGTTACCACAATAGGAAGAGTATGTGAAGCAACTTATGACACTACTCTTGTGGGGAAAGAAGGCATCCATGTTCTTGATTGGCCTTTCGATGATGGTGCACCACCGTCCAACCAGATGGTTGATGATTGGTTAAATCTTGTAAAAATTAAGTTTCGTGAAGAACCTGGTTGTTGTATTGCTGTACATTGTGTTGCAGGCCTTGGAAGAGCTCCAGTGCTTGTTGCCCTAGCATTAATCGAAGGTAGAATGAAATATGAAGATGCAGTACAGTTCATAAGACAAAAGCGGCGTGGAGCTTTTAACAGCAAGCAACTTCTGTATTTGGAGAAGTATCGTCCTAAAATGCGGCTGCGCTTCAAAGAGTCCAGTGGTCATAGAAACAACTGCTGCATTCAATGAAACGGGTGCCTGATGCCATTGCCTTGAAAGTGGAACTTGAGGTAGGACCTAATATGTCATATATATTAGCCAACATGTTGGCTTGGTGAATAAGTCTAATGAAGCTTCCAAAAGAGGGTTGAAAAGCAGTTTTATCGGGCCACAAGCTTGACAGAATTGCAACCTCTATGTTTGGGTTATGATCAACCTATTTTGACACTTGGCAAGATTCTTACTGTTCAGCATTTAAAAATCTGCTCATCATTTGTACCAATTTACTTTTCCTGAAATCATGCAGTATTGAGTTATGTCTTTAAATCTATTCCCATGTCAGAATCTTACCGATATATAAAAGATTTAGAAAGATTAGGTGCCAAAATACCCAGCACAATACTTGTATATTTTAGTTTCATACAGAACTAAAATCCCAGGAACTATGAACACTCTGGACCTTATGTGGTTTATCCCTTCAGTCATTTCAAACATAGAAAGTAGGGCCTATATGTGATTATTTGCCTGCTCACTTTATGTTTACATCTCCCACATTCATACAAGTATACATCAGGTTTGCTCAGCTTTTTGATTTTTATACAAAGTTTTGGTTATTATTTAATGTCTTTCTATAAATCTCATTTTGTGCTGTTATGGAAAGCCTCCATTTTGAAAATCTGAATTGTATAGAAGCACATGTCTTTAATGTCTCCAGACAAAAAGCCTTACAGTTAATTTTAATGTTTGCACTTAATGTGCAACTTATAGGGAGGGCCTGAGAAAAGAATGAGAGGGGGCTATTAAGTATTTTTAGTAAGATGTTGCCTTTGTCTTGTGTGGAACATGTAGAATATGCTCTTTGGTAAATATTTTTTTAAAGGTAGACATGCTTTGTTGTAGCTAAAACGATTCTTAATCATAAAAATTCTGAATTCTTGTATTTTTTTTCATACATTCTGAAGTTTACCAACTTATTTTTGTTTGAAGTGTGATTTTTTTTCCCTTCCCACCCTCTTGCAAAAAAAAAAAAAAAAAAAAAGAAGAAGAAGTGGGTTTCTGCTAATGAATTGAGCAGACATCTAATATTTTATATGCCTTTTGAGCTGTGTAACTTAATATTTGGATACTTGATAATTTGTTTTATTATGTAATTGATAAAATGGTGATGTGTATTGATGTTAGTTCAACCATATATTTATACTGTTTGGGAATGTGTGGTTATAGTTCTGTGGGAGAAATAATTTGTCAGTGTTCACCAGCTTGTAAGAATTTAGTGCGAGAGCTTAAACATCTAAATAAATGAGATGCATTTATCATCACTGAAAAAAAAAAAAAAACCAAAAAACTTGTGTCACTGGTACATCTACACAATGGAATACTACGCTGCTATAAAAAAGAAGGAACTTCCACCATTTGCAACAGCATGGATGGAACTGGAGAGCATTATGCTAAGCAAAATAAGCCAGTTGGAGAAAGATAAATATCACATGATCTCACTCATATGTGGGATATAATGATCAACATAATTTGATGAACAAGAATAGACCCAAAGACAAATGGCAGGGTGTGGGGGTTAGAGAGCAACCAAAGGACTTGTATGCATGCATATTAGCATAACCAATGGACACAGACACTGGGGCGGTGGGGGCTTGCCCAGGATGAGAATGGCTGGGGGTGGGGGGTTCAAGTGGAGAAAAAGGAGACATATGTAAAACTTTAGACAATAAATTAAAAACAAACAAACTTGTGGCACTGGTTGAAAATTGCTGGTCTACGCCGATCCGAGCACATTTTTCTCTGATAAAGTTTGCTGGTCCAGGGGTGGACTTGATGACCTTCCTCGGCCCAGTCAGACTGAAGGGAAGGGCTTATCCTCCACGTTCTGGGAGGAGGTTTGCCCTCTGGCTTTCACACTGGACACGAGCAAGGAGACCCATTGCTCTGGCACCATATTGCAGGTGCGAATAAGATGGCCAGAGGAAAAAGGACACGTGAAAGGATGGCTTGTTGATGACACCACTAAATCAAAAAACCCCGTGGCCTGGACTTCTTGGTGTGTGAGGGAACACATTTTTGGTTAAGCCAGCTTGAGGCAAGCCTCTGTGTCAAAGCCTCTGTATTTTGCAGCCACCGTACCTGTATGCATTGATGGACCCCCTCAGTTTTCCATGGGCTGCTTACTGAGGGTACTGTTGCATACTACTTCTGTGATATTATTGTTTCATTGACACAGCACTTTATACATATTTATTTGTTCCTACTCCTAGATGGATCTATAATTTAGAGGGATTATCTCCAAACGAAAGTGCAGTACAGCAAGTCAAAACATGCCCAAAGCACCGCAAAAAAACAAGTTCAAAGCCATCTAAGATGTCCATGACCCTGTTGAAAGCACCTGTACTTCATAAGTACTCTCATTTCCAGGTCTAGCCTGAGAGAGGGATATATTCACGTAATCTAAAATAGAAATCCTTAGTGTTGCCTTTCTTCATTCCCCTTTCTGAGGGCGGAGGATTTTATATATGTGTGTTTTTCGTACTGACTCTTCATTGCTCATTCATATTTATAACCTCTAATTCATTTAAATAAAAAAAAAGACATTTTAAAAACCGCATGTGGCTCCTGGTGGAAAGAGCTTGCAGAACAAGACCTAAGGGTTGCCTCACAGGAAGGAGACCAAGGTGCCCAACTCCCAAGGACTTTTGGCCAAATATTTGAGGGATTGTTCAGAGAATCACCTGATAATTGAATAAGCATTCACGAATGGATTGTGCCCAGTACCAGCGCTGGTTCCACAGATTCAACCCCAGGGAAGAGTGGGGGCAGGGAGCTGTCCAAATCCAGCCCTCGGCTAAAGCAAATGATAACGGCTGGAAGCTTAAAATAGATGCAGAAAGGAGCACATTCGTGTGGCACAGAAGCAGGTCCGCACCTCTGACGTTTCTCAGTTTGGAAATGGCTTTGGTCGTTTTTACTTGCTTCTTCATTGGACCGGAAAATACAGATGTTTACGAACATACTTACCACATCTGACGATGAAGTAATTTAGGCCAGTCAACATAATTGTTCCACTGGGAAACAGGACTTCTACTTCAGTTCAGAAAATCCCTGACATCTGACGTAGGAGGATTTATAGGTTTAGTGGAAGTTGCTTTCTCCGGCTCTCCAGATTACATGCTGTGGGTTAGTATGTTTGTTGTTGTTGTGTGTTGTTGTGTTTTTTTTTTGTGTGTGTGTGTGTGTTTTGCATGAGTAAATATCCTTCTAATAATGAACAGACCAATAACGTCTTAAAAGAGAAAAATAACAGTCTTTTCCTTTTTGCTGTTTCTTGAGAGAACTGCCTGGATTTGGCTGTCCAGAATATGAAAGCTGGCGTCTTCCTTTTGTGGTGGGGATGGGTTTGTGCCACTGAAAGCAGAGTGCGCTGGCGAGGAAGAGAAAGCCAGGAGATGTCTAAGAAAGGCAGGTGAGTGGGCGTTTAGGGGTAGAGGGCTTAGGGAAAGCTGACGATGTGGGCCTGGAATCTTTTCCAGCGTATGGCGCTTTCTGCGGATGCCTTTTCCTTCCTTTTCCCCTTGTTCTCCTGCTTCCCTCCTCTTAGGAAGTTAGAATCATGTTTTATTTTTAAATGATGCCAGATCAGACACATCGCTATCATTGCATATTCTTAAATCTCTTATGAATTGTCCCAGGTGAAAGATAAATTCTGAGGGGAAAAAGAATACAGTATAGGCACATTTATTAAAAAAAAAAATTAAAGGCAAATTATTTGATATCTGCATTCTAAGTTGGAATAAATCTACAAATTCTCAACCACTGGGACCTCAAATTAGTGAGAATGATCCTATTAGTTCTAATTATTTCTGCTGGATTTGTGGGTCCCTTTAAAAATAATTTAAAAGAAAACAAAGCAGGTTTCTTCAAACTATAATGGCTAGAAGGATCATTAGATTGTCCTCTCCTGATAAATTGGGAGGGTGAGGGATGGAGCTGCCTGCAGACCGGCTTGCTTGCTCGTTGCCAACATGGTACGTGCCACCCTGGCCGTACCAGCCCGAGAGGAGGGAGCTTAGACAGAGCCAGGCTGTCGCTTCCACGCTCGGAGTCACTTAGGCAGCTCTGATGACAGCACTGGTATGTGAGTGCCTACCTGCACCCGTGCTGGCCCAACATCCACCGACCCATCAGGGCTTTTGGAGAAAACCTCATGCAGCTCTCTCTTTACTGAAGAGGAAATAGAGGCAGTAAGGACATTCTTGACTCTTGGTTCCTTACCAGGCTTTGGTCCAAACTGAGCTTCAGATGTCTTTATCTCCGGATGTGGGTATGAATAGAGGTTGGAAAAGAAACTAATATAAAAGGAAGTCCAGCTTTCTGGAGTTTGGAGCTGGCGGGAGGTGGGGGGGTGGGGGGGGGGTGCTGGGTGTCTGGCTCCTCCGTGCCCTGATCCTGGGTTTGAGAGAGCCTCCTGAACAGCCAGCTGTGGCTCACAGCACTTGTTACAGGCTGTTTTAGCAACATCACAAAGCCGGGAGCTGAACCAGCCAGTGGTCATGGCGAGGCCCGGGCACGGGGGGAGATGGCTCTGCACAAGCCATAAACCCTGTTTCTGTCAGAGTTAAAAGTTGCTTGAGCAAACAGTGGAATTTGTGGAGCTGTGCAGCCATAGAGATTGTTTGAATCAACGGTGCTCATGAGGATTCAAAGCAACAGCAGCAACAAACCCTATTCATCAAAAGCTTCTCAGCCTCTCTCCTAAGCCAGAGCTAGAGTGGTGACTTATTGGTAAACACCAATAAAGAAGAGAAGTTCTGGAGAGCAAAACAGGTTTTCTTTTAAAAAAAAAAAAATTACGAGAACTTTCATTTTTTTTTAAATTATAAAAGACATACATGACAATTATTTAAATTTTGTTAAATAAGAAAAAGGTTTTAAAAACACACAAAAATCATCCATAATCCCCAAACCCAGAAATAACCTTAACATTTTTGTACATTTTTTTCCCAATGTTTTTTTTTTTTTTTTTTTTACCTAAGTATATGTTGTATATTAACTAGTGTGGGATTATTCTGTGCACATAGTTTTGTAACCTTATTGTATTTAATGTGACTTTGTCAGCATGTTTACTTACTTAAAGTCCACTTGAATGGCTGCATATAACTTATAATATGCATAATAAGGCACCATGTACCACCGTTCAAGCAGTTTCCTCTATTTTATAGACATTTAGTTGCTTCCTTTGTTATTGTAACTATTCTGTAAGAATATCTTTGTGCAAAAGAATGTTTGTCTACATATACAATTATTGAATTAGGATGGCCTCCTGGAAGTAAAGGGTCAAATGGCCTGAGAACATTGAAAGCTCCAGACTTATTTGGCAGAACTGCTTTCCAGAATGATGGACCCAACTTATGGACCCTCCACCAGCCAGGTTAAGTTTTCGTGTTATGTAACCTAAACTTTTCAAGGGCTCGCTTCATTTCACCCAGATTCTAGGCTCACAAGTTGGTGGTAATTTGTATCCAGGCTTCTTTTCATGATTTATACGAATAACATGGGAAGCAAGGTGAACTCATGCACAAAACAGAGGAATGTTGGACAACTGATTTAACATGTGGAGCCTCCATTTTATTACTGTAAAAGGGGAATAAAACTTCTACCCCTTTACACTTGTGTGAGGACTTGATAACTTAACGTAAGTGTTGAAATTCAGTTGTATTCAAAATCTGTCTGCCACCTGCCAGTTGCATGCTCTTGGATAAGTTATTTAGCCAGGTTAACTATCAGGCCCCATTCCCAGGCCACCCGAATCAGAAACTCTGAGGCGGGTCCTGGACGTTGGTGTTTTAAAGCTCCTCAGTCATGTTTCCTAAATCACTGTCTTGGACCTTCAGTTCATTTACCCAGAAAGCTGGTGAAAGGAAGAGAGGACACCCAGTAGCTTAAAAGAAGAATTAACATATCCCATCAAACCTGTCAAGATCAAGTCCGAATGCAAATGGTTTTTAATCGGGCTTAATTGGAATATGTGATCAGCCTGTTTTCCCCGTTGGCAGCCCAGTTCTGAAACGAAGCCCCGACATCACCAAATCGCCACTGACAAAGTCAGAGCAGCTTCTGCGGATAGATGACCATGATTTCAGCATGAGGCCCGGCTTCGGAGGTATGAGACCTGCACTCCTGGGAATCGTCTTCTTTCTTTGGGTCCATCAGACTGTCTATGAGCAAAAGTCAAGCCGAGGGACCACCCAGCTCTGCTCTCCCTTCATCAGGTCTGCCTCGGTTGTGCTTGGTGGACAAGGCACTGAGCCCCCAGCATCTTCTGAGCATCTGCCCTGCCTGGCCCCACCCAGGCTCTGCTGAACACACTCTCAGGAGGTGCCTGCTGGTCCGTGGCCAGGCCGAGCTGTCCTCAGGCCACTGCTCCTGGCAAGGATGGCTCAGGGCTGGTGAAGCCAGCAGCTGGCTGTGGGAAGGGCATGGGGAGACAGGACAGCTGCGGCCCAAAGCTGCCTCCGGAAATGCTCTGAATAACAACCTTGAGCTAAATTTGTTCTCATCTGGAAGCTGGCAGACAGAACCCTGGGTACATATCTGAGGGCAGAGGGTGGACTGCTGGGTTTAATTAAATGAAAGTAGCTTGAGAAAAATAATCATTTAGTGTAGAGGGATGCCAAAGCCCTTTGAAGCTTAGCCTGCAGCTGCCAGATTTCAGCCCGCTTAGTGTCACATAGGATTTCGTCCTTATGGGGCATTTTTCCTAGAAAAAGAAAATACTTATTTGAGAAATAATTCTCATGCCTTTTATGTTTTCCAGTACTTTCACCCAAAGAATAAACAGGTTCTAGAAGGGAGTCGCTATTCAGTCCATAATCTGCTGCTGTTGGATTCAAACCCACCTTTTCACATGACGATCCAAGTGTGCTCTGTGCCTGCCCCACGTGCCTGAAAGCAGGGAGGAAAGGGGCAGCAATCCACGCCTTTAGAACGTTTCCTTTTTTCACCCTTTATGAATATTAAGTTCTCATGACCTAGAAATGCAAAAACAAAAAAAACAAAATCTAATGGTTTCAAGGACACCTGGTGTATCATCTCTCCCCGCCCCCCGCCCCCTGCCCTCCCCAGCCCTGCAAGCTACTCCATCATGTGGCCAAAATGCAGATCTGTGGGCTTGGCAAATCCTCTGAGCATGACTTTGGTTCTGGGTGCCTATTTACCAAGCAATGCCTTTCTCATGGCCTGACAGAGGCATTGGCTTCCACGATGAAAGAGGGTGCAAAATCAGGAGGAAGATATAAAAAATAAAGTGGATGACCTCATGCTAAGGAGTAACTCCTCAGGCCAGGCCTGGTTCTGATCAGCTTTGACCTCGGTCTTCATTGTACCTTTACACGAGCATGTGTAACCAACCAGGGATATGGTATATTAACGTCCTTGTTTCAGGATCACCTGGATCAGTGGTCGGCAAACTGCGGCTCGCGAGCCACATGCGGCTCTTTGGCCCCTTGAGTGTGGCTCTTCCACAATATACCATGGCCTGGGCGAGTCTATTTTGAAGAAGTGGCGTTAGAAGAAGTTTAAGTTTAAAAAATTTGGCTCTCAAAAGAAATTTCAATCGTTGTATTGTTGATATTTGGCTCTGTTGACTAATGAGTTTGCCGACCACTGACAGGGATGATTAAGACCAATACATATTTTTAAACTTTTGCTGGAATATTCCAGGGAGCCAGCCCATGATTCCATTCTTTGATCTCTGGTTTGACTTCAGCGTGGGAATACCAGACCTTTAAATCTGTGGGAACACAGACCTTCAAATCTGACATACACTGAGGTTCCAGGGGAGCTTGCAAACTTCCTGGAAATGCTCCTTATGCCTAAATTTTTCATAGTAAAAGTTTTAAGTTAAAAGACTAAATGCTCTTGCCTTTCCCTGTCCGCAGGTCCGGCCATTCCTGTTGGCGTGGACGTGCAGGTGGAAAGCTTGGACAGCATCTCAGAAGTCGATATGGTAAGTGCTTCTCTTTCTGGCCACGGGAATCCACACAGGGCCGTGCTGGGCCAGAGCTCCGCCCTGGCAGTGGGCATTCCCACACTCATGGCACAGAGGCTCAGGGAGGGTAAGACACTTACCAAAAGCCTCCCAAGCGGTCTGAAGCAGAGCCAGATGACAGAGTTGATCTTCCCCCTCCTGGGCCCGGCTCCTGGCATCGGGACGTGTTCTCTGGGCAAAGGCTCTCGAACATAAACAGCAGGGCCCCAGGCTGCGGCTGCCACGTGGCCAGGCGCCTCCCACCGCTGCGGATTCTGTCTGGCTGCGGAAACGCAGAAGCAGAGTGTCCCTTTTTGTCATCTTTGGGTTTAGGTTTTAAAAAATAGAACCGTCTGGAGCTCCTTTACTTACAGAACTTTTGAGGGCCTTGTCTTCGTTTGGGTTCCCCAAGAAGCAGACCTGAGACAGCATTTTAGCACAAGGAGTTTATTTGGGAGACGATTCCAGGAAACATGAGAAGAGAGTGGGAAGGTGGGACAGGGAAGGGAATGAAGCAAAAAGGTCAGTGCCATCAAATCGCTTACTATGGGGGTGTGCAACGCCGTCCCATTGGGGTACTCTGGGAGTCAGCACAGAACGCACTTCAGGGTTGTCCCAACAGGGTGTCCAGGGCGCTGGGGCCCTGATCCATCCCCCTCAGCAGGTGAGCGCTGCTTCCAGAGGCATTCAGTCTCCTGCTGCCCTGTGCGAGCCCGGGGCCCTCCGACAGCGGGCATGGTGCTGGCGCCTCAGTTTCATTCCCAGCCTGGTGATGGGTCCACAGGGGTAGAGAGTGTCTTGCTGACAACCCGTGGGTTCAGCGTGTGGGGTCCCCCTCTCTGCCCTCTGCCCCAGGACTTCACCATGACCCTCTACCTGAGGCACTATTGGAAGGACGAGAGGCTGTCCTTCCCCAGCACCAACAACCTCAGCATGACGTTTGACGGGCGGCTGGTGAAGAAGATCTGGGTCCCCGACATGTTTTTTGTGCACTCCAAGCGCTCCTTCATCCACGACACCACCACGGAGAACGTCATGCTGCGGGTCCAGCCCGACGGGAAAGTGCTCTACAGCCTCAGGTAAGGCCCGTGGCCACCGCCCTCCGGGCCCTCCCACCTGCGGAGGTGGTGTGTGTTTTATACCTCAAGCTTGGGAAGAAAGGCAAGCCATTTGTCTTAGCCGAGAAAGTCATCGGTTCTACAACAGGTGCTTGGCTTTTTGGCCTTGAACAGCTGGCCTTTAACCTTTCGGGAGCTGTCACCTTTTCCACATCAAGGAAAACGGACTCTTACACATGAGTCAAGAATTGCTCAGTCCTGAAAATACACTGGGGGAAATTCCTCAAGCTGATAGTTATGATTTATGTTCTACCCTGTCTGTTACATTTCAATGGAAAACCTTTACTATAATAAAAGTTTTAGTCTTCTAGTGGGAGTCAGAGAAATAAATAATGCATTCTTTTCAAAGACTCCCCTCCTTCAGCTCTCTGATCCCCTTACCAACACCCCCCTTTTTTTTGCATGTAATGGTGATGTGTTAGGATTAAACCTAACACACCGTTAGGTTTAATCCGCTTTCTTTAGACACTTTCTTAAGTCTAAACAGTCAGCAAAGCAATAAATCAAGCCCTGGCTTGCAGAATTTGCCAGTTTCTGTAGTGTGGATATGCCCATCCTGGCTGATTTCAAGCTATCCGATGTCACTGAATGCAGTGTTGGGAAGAAATGGGTGGTAGCTCATCTTTAGATAGTATTTCCACCATATAAATGCAGTATAGTAGCTGTATGTAACTTCAGGAGTATAGATAATGAAAAATAATTCAGAAGTGATGAGTTTTGAATATTTATTAAGTTTATTTTAGTGCTTATTTAATTTTAAATTTATATAATTTAATTTTAATAATGGCTATGTTTAACAACCAGCTTGCAAACCTCCTGAAAATCCAGCCATCGGCTCTCATGAGCCGCTAGATGTCTGATTCAACATATTATTGGATGTGACAGCACGAGGCAGAACAGAGGGACAAGAGCAGGGAAGACCTGTGTGTTCAGAATCAACGTTGTCAGTGAGCCTCCTTGTGCCTAAAAACAGATGATTTGATGTTTTTATTGCAAATAAAATCATGCGTTTGTTTGATTTAAAAGGGGGAAAAAAAGAGGCCTAAGTTTCTAAACACGACCATTTTGAGATTTATTTGGGGAAAAACATAGAGTAGCTGGATATTGTCAACTCTGTCAGCAACAGGTTGACTCCTAAAATATGTTCTAATATATCATCTTCCAACTTCATCTTTTCATTGATTAATTAACAGAATAAATTTGTATGAAGAGCATTCTGGGTGCCAGGGTGTTGCTGGGAAGAGTTAAGTGTATGTGGACCGGAATGTGGGTGGGTGCACCCTGACTTGATGCTTCACTTGTAACCCACACACTGAACATGCACAGTCTGTGGTGTAATCTAACCCATGTCTGTTTTTCTACAACTTCTGCATAGCCAATTTTCTGTTACTGAAGAAAAAATAGTATGTTGAATACCAGCCATTCCCATCATGTCCTGTCATACGATGGGAGAGCTTTCTTCTATGACTGATGATCTACTTGTTAATTCTTTGATTCAGAAGCCTGTTTTCCTGTGTAAATTATAGAACAAAACCATTAGATGCTTGCATGTTGGTACACTAAGATCTTTCAGTGTTTTTCCATTATATAGTCTCCATGGGCTTATGCACGAAAAACATCTATATTCATTAGAAGACATTATTATCAATATAAAAATATGAGCACTGTAAAAAAAAGTGCTGCATTTGGCAACTGGCATTAAGTGCTTCATTAATATTACTTCTGAAACATAGTACACAAATATAATATCAATATAATAAACATCAACATATTGAATATCAATATATTGATATCAATATGATCAATGAAAGAACAGAAGAACTTGAATGTATCTCAAACCAGAGGAACAATACAGGCATACCTCGGAGATATTGTAGGTTCAATTCTAGACCACTGCAACAAAGCGAGTCGTAATCTTTTTGCTGCTGGCGGGGTGGGGTCTTGCCTTCAGTTTGTAAAAAGACACTTCTGTGAATCACAATAAAGTGAAGTACAATAAAATGAGGTATGCCTGTATATGTACGGTCTTATGGTTTCTTTTATATCACAGTTATATTGACTGAGACCATTCCTTCCTTAAAATGCATGAATGTGATAGGAGTTAGCAGAGGCATTCTGTTTGCCTCACACTGACACTGGGGTTAAACTTAAATACTTAAGAGTATGCTAAGGAGGGTATCACTCATAAACGGCTCCATCTAGATCCTGACGCGTTGCTTAGGAATTATAAGAAGGAGGCAATTCTACTGAAGGAAGCAGAGGCCTTTCCTGTTTGTTTTTGCATTGTGCACTTGTGTTTTGCATCCTCTGAGAACCCGGACGTTTTCTTCTTGTTTTCAGGGTCACAGTGACCGCAATGTGCAATATGGACTTCAGCAGGTTTCCCCTGGACACACAAACCTGCTCGCTTGAAATTGAAAGCTGTGAGTAGCCTTGTGCCGGCCGTTAGCATGCAGCTCCTAAGTAGCTCTGAACACCTCCAACTTTCAGCAGCAGGACAGTGTGTGTTCCTCAGTCACCACTGTGCTTTTAAAGCGACTTTTAGATGGGAGCTAAGTCTAGGGAAATTTTTTAAAACCAGGAACAATTCGGGACTAAAACCTTCTATTCCCATAATTGACCTTTTGACTAGTAATGTTTATGGCAATGGTTTTCAGTTTTGTTCTGTGGAACCTGGAGGTTTCCCAGAGTTTCCCAGGGTCACTGCTTGGGAAGCGATGGAGAGGGCTCAGGAGATCCGGGCCTCCTGCCAAGTCCCCGGCTCAACACTCGTACACACACTCCATCCGGAGAGCTCAGTTTTTATCTGTTTTATTGCTCTTCTAAATAAGATTTTGTTGAAGAAAGAATTTCCTGGCAAAAACAAGTCTGGGGGAATTGCCACGGTGAGCACAGGTGGTGGTTGAGAGTCTCAGGCACAACCCAGGGACTTCAGGCAACTTGCACACATGGAAGTCCTAGAAAAGGAAAACAGCAGGCCCAGGGAAGAGCAAGGTGGAGGCAGGGGCGAGGACTAGCCACTCACATCTCTAGTTCTCTGTGTACCTGTCCCATTCGCCAATCTCTGCCCAAAGGCTTCCTCGGGTGGGCATTGTCTGGATTCCATAACTCCAACGTGTATACCCCTTCCACACTAGCACACAACCACTGGCACTTCCCAGCTGGTCAAAGTCCTCATTGCCCCAGGGCACTTTTGTAAGCCAGCCTGGGCTGGTGGCGTGGATCAGGGGTCCCCTGCTTCCATTAATCCAGCCGAGGAATGCAAGGATGTTGACCCCACACATAGCAGGGGCCAGTGGACAGGTCTGCAGGGCGCTGAATGTGGGAAAAGGGTGTAATGAAACCCAGGACCGTGGTAGTGACTACCTACTGCATAGTAGCCTCACACCTGTCCTGTCATTCAATCCTCAAAAGATCCCGGGAGCAGGGTTAGTGTTCTCTTCATCCTACAAAGGAGGGACGAGACTTGCTGAGGACATGGAGCCAAGAAGGACTCAGCTCGTGGGCTCCGGAAGCTTGTTTTCCCAGTACACCCAGGCATCTCCACCTGGAACGTAGCTTCTTCCAGGCTGTATCCGTCAGGGCCACCAGAGAAGCAGAGCCATAGGAGATTGATGGTCAGAGACTTAATGCAAGGAATTGGTTTACATGGGCCCGGGCGCTGGCGAGGCAAGTCGGACATCCTGCCCATCAGGAAGGGCAGGCTGGGCGCTCTGGGCAGGATCTGACCCAGCTGCCCGTACGTGGAATTTCTTTTTCCCTGGGGGAACCTCAGGTCTGCTCTTAAGGCCTCTCCATTGGATCAGGCCCACCCAGATATCCCTGGGTCATCTCCTTTACCTGAAGGGAACTGATTGTAAACGTCACCTCTGCAAAACATCTGCACAGTAACACCTAAGTATTTGATTGAATACCCAAGTCCTATAGCCTAGCCCAAGTGGGCACACAAAATGGACCATCACACAGGTTGAGGGTTAGAATTAGAATAAAAAAAGAATAGGAAAATAGAGCACTGGGGGTCCTGCAAAGAACTGTTTGCACATGAGCAGACTGGGCTGGCACCTCTGGTTTTATCTCGTTCTGCCCAGGCCACCGGTAGGTTTGGAGTAAGCAATGTACTCACCAAAAGCGGGCAGGGGGTGGGGAATGGTAGTGCCAGAGGGAGTGATCCTCCTGGGAAACGCCTTTGATTTTACCCTGGGCAGGAGCAACTGGAGGCCTACAGAACAGGGATGGGCTCTGCTCCCGTCTCTTTCTGGGTCTTTCCTTCCTGGAATGCAGCCCTTATCACTGAGAGTGGTAAAAGGCATCCCTACACTTTGAAAGACGAAAGGGCTAAATTACCTTGGTTTTGAAGGCTGAAAACCATATGCAATTCTGCCGTTATTTAACCACTTGTGATCTACGGAAACAGCGATTTCACTTGGTTTAATTGAATAGATGGCAGGCTGAATTGCGGGGTGAACCCTTTTGCAGGGATTATGAGCTCTGTGCCACAGAGCTGCACAGACAGGCGTGTCTTCCCACCGCCACGTGCCTCACGCGCTCTCCCATCTTTTCAGATGCGTATACAGAAGATGACCTGATGCTGTACTGGAAGAAAGGCAATGACTCGTTAAAGACAGACGAGCGGATCTCACTCTCCCAGTTCCTCATTCAAGAATTCCACACCACCACTAAGCTGGCCTTCTACAGCAGCACAGGTGGGCGTGGGGCGGGCCGAGGGCCTGCTGAGCACTAGCCTGAATGGGATGGGCCATCCTCTGTTTTAAAAAAGGGTTCGGACTGGTGGTCAAGTGAGTAGAGCCTGAGCCACTTGAATTAGACACCAAAGAAGGGAATCCTAAATCAGGTCTAGGGTGTGGTGAGCATTGGGTGGAGGTGATTTTTTTTGACGTCAACAAAGCATCAGAAGTGAGAATCTAGAAAACATCAGTAATGGCTGTTTAGCATCAGGCAGCTCACCCTGATATGATTACCAAACCCCCTGTTCTCTGCAGGCAAGGAAGAGTCCAATTTCAGGTCTGTCGTTTTCCATTCACATTCTCTCTGCTTCTGCCAGGCCCTCTGCGGGGCTCCGGTCTTAAGCGATCCCCTCTTACTGTGCTGCTTGCACAGATCCTTCTTGTGCCCTTCTTGTGAGCCTCGGTGCAAGAACTACTGGTCACTTCCCTGTGGGCAGTGTTGTTTCTTGAACCAAGGTTCTGGGCAGGCTTGCCACCGCCTGTTGCCTGAGGGTATGCTCTGTGGTCTTTTCTCTGGAATCTGAAGTTAACAGCTGAGGTCCCTTCTTTCCAGCCCTTGCCTCTTTCTTGACTAATCACCTCCCAGGATGATTTTGCTAGAATCTTTATGCAGTTTCCATTGCTAACACATAGCAGGATTGACGACAGAGGGAAGTGCAACCTTTTAAGTCTTTCTGATGTAAACATAGGGCATCCTTTTACTTCCAACATATTATGGCAATCTAGCACATCTTACCTTCTTTATATGTCACCCATGAATCTTGGTTCTTCAGGGGCTCCCCATTCGTTGAACCTTTAGCACTGTAAGGCTCCCTTTTGTCTTAGTCTATTTGGGCTGCTCTACAGATTGGGTGGCTCCTAAATAACAGAAATCATTTCCCAGACCTGCGAAGTCCCAGATCAAAGTGCTGGCAGACTCGGTGATGAGAGCCCACTTCCTAGTTCGTGGACAGCCCCTTCTCGTTTGTCCTCACAGACGCTCTGTGGTCTCTTTTGTAAGGCACTAATCCCATTCACGAGGGCTCCCCCTTCATAACCTAATCACCTCCCAAAGGTCCCTCCTCACCAGACCATCACACTGGGCATTAGGTTTCAACCTATGGATTTGGGGGAGGCGGGGGAAGACACAAAACATTCCATCTACAGCACCTCTACAGTCACTTTCTGGAACTGTTATAATTATAAACACTGCATTAAACTTGCCAATTGGACGCCAAGTTTTCCAATTAATGTTGCCAAGTCCCCATTTTATTTCCAGTCCTTGTTATCTCAAGCTTATCCTGCCTTTTCCTTTCATTGTGCTCCCATTCCTCTCATCTCCTCCGTGCATTTTTCCCTTGTAAAGAACACAAAGGCCAAGCTGAAGCATGGCTGGACCTGTGATTGTTCACTGTGTTCCTGAATGCGATGCTGTGTTTAGCTTGAGGTTCTAACTTATAAACACATTTTCACACATAAAACAATCCAAAGGGGGCTGTTTAAGTCTGTGCCTCTCCAACTTTACTGTGTGTATGAATCACATGCAGAATATTATTAAGAGAAAATTCTGATTCAGTAGATCTGGAGTGGGGATTGAGAGTCTACATTTCTAAGCTCTTAGGTGATGCTGTTGGGTCCTGTCCATAGTGTGAGTAACAAGAGCCTTAAATGACCTTCTCAAGGGGTTCCCTTTGTATATAGAACAGGGGTCAAAGATTTCTTGAGATGGAATCATCCGTGTGGTATGGGTAACATATAATCACTCCGTTCCATGGTTTTTCTCACCTCGACTTTGTGAAGGTATGGCAAGGTTCCAGTGCAGTGTCTAAGACATTGATGATTCCCTGAATAAAATTTGATTTACGAAGGAGCTGAATAGCCATGGTGTGTGCTGTGCTTTCTTCCTGTGTCCCCCAGGCTGGTACAACCGTCTGTACATTAACTTCACGTTGCGTCGCCACATCTTCTTCTTCTTGCTCCAGACCTACTTCCCTGCCACCCTGATGGTCATGCTGTCCTGGGTGTCCTTCTGGATCGACCGCAGAGCTGTGCCTGCCAGAGTCCCCTTAGGTAAGGAATATTTCACGTGCGCATGCCAAGCACCTGAAAACACAAATAATGCCTTCCAGATAAAACCCTCATTTCCAAGTGGTCCTAAGCCACTGTTTGGCGTTATAACTTGGAAACACTGCAAGGTCTTTATCCACAGGTAAAGGACCGTTATTAAAAACCCAGGTAGAAAAGCTGTTTTCAGGTCCCCCCGCCCCCGGTGCCATGCAAACATTCCAACTTCAGTCTTGTCTGAGCCTCGCTTTGGGGTGGGTGGTCTCGGTCTGTGGGTGCTTTCTCTGCCCACTTGCAAAAGGAAATCACATTCAATAACAGGTTTTCTCAAAAGTGGCCCAGGGAATCTTTGTGACAGAATCTCCAGTGGACATTTTTAAAAAGAAGAATCCTGCATATCATCTCTATGTACCGAGTTAGAATCCAGAGAGAGGACCAGGGGCCTGCATTTTGAACAAGTTCTCCCACTAATTCTTATGCGTACTCAAGTCTGAGAACCCCTATTCTATGAGCATTCCATTTATAGCAATTTGCCACCAACTCTCTTCCCCATTTTAAATATTGCACTGACTAGCCCGAGCCAGTGTGGTTCAGTTGGTTGGGCGTAGTCCATGCACCAAAAGGTTGCTGGTTCCATTTCCGGTCAGGGCACATGCCTGGGTTGTGGGCTCCATCCCTGGTAGGAGACAATTGCTGTTGTCTCTCACCTTGATGTTTCTCTCTCTCTCTCTCCCCTCTCCCTTCTTCTCTCTCTAAAAATCAATACAATTATTTAAAGTAACAAATAAATAAATGAATATTGCACCTACTCAATCACACGCTACTAGTATTATTGCTCAGACAGTTCAGGGACTTCAAGGGAGAGGGTGACCCACCAGGTTTTAGTGAAACTGGGTTGGAGCTGGCCCTTAAGATGACCCCAATCCCCTGTGATTTAGTGTTTGCAAGCAAATGTTCTGAGCTTAATTTGAAATCCCGAGCAAATTTCCACTGACAGATGCCCTGTCCTTTAACAGTTGTTCTGTTGCTTAAACAGTTACTGTGCGAAAATATATATATATACATTCTAATTTTAAATACCTGTCTCCTTTAAATGAGGTTAACATCATCATCTTTGATAAAATGGACATTGCTGAATAGGCAGGCAGGCCCAGCCAGGGGAGGAGTGGGGGAGGGGTTCTGCCAGAGGCATCCTGATAGTTGATGATACAGGCCTGGAACTGCAGGACTAGACCACAGCAACAAGGACACAAATAGTCAAATAAACCCGAGTACTTGTTTCCTTCTTTAGAGAAGTAGTTACAAGAAACATTTATGTAATTTTTAACAATGGAATGGAAATAAATGTCTTGCTGCCAAAATGTCTGGGGTTCTTAGCAACAGGAGAAGGTGATGCAGGTGCTAGGATGAGTAAGCAGGTATACAAAGTGGGGAAGGGTGACCTTGAGGGGAGGAGGCATGGAGAGCTTCCTGAAAGCTAAATCCTGAAGGACGAGTGTTTGTTAGACGGAGGGGCAGGGATGTAGACATCTGAGGCCGAAGGATCAGGAGGGACAAAGAACAGCGGTGTGAAGCCCTCTGGTATGCTTGGTGAAAGACAAGCAGGTGCTTATTCCTCACTCTGTTTGCAGGTATCACCACGGTGCTGACCATGTCCACCATCATCACGGGCGTGAACGCCTCCATGCCCCGCGTCTCCTACATCAAGGCCGTGGACATCTACCTCTGGGTCAGCTTTGTGTTCGTGTTCCTCTCGGTGCTGGAGTACGCGGCCGTCAACTACCTGACCACCGTGCAGGAGCGGAAGGAGCGGAAGCTGCGGGAGAAGGTGACTTTCCCATGAGCTAAACTGTCTGCTCAGGCACGTAGCCTGGTCCAGCTCTGGACCTTGGGCCTTGGGCAGGGCCGACGTCCTCTGTACAATGGGGCTGACGCACCTTCTTCCACCTACTTGATGGGCTCGGTGGGAAGAGGAAACAAAACACCGTGTTGAAGCAGTGCGCAGTGTCACTCTGGGCTACACCCCTCATTCATTCAAACACGTACTTAGCACCTACCATATACCAGGAGCTGCTAAGCCAAGTTAACTAAGACATTGGTCCCTTTAATTTGGGTGGTGTTCATAGTGATAAAAATAAATGACAATTCAGCATGGTGGAACAAATTACTTAATGGCGCAGAGGTGTAATTAAAGAAGCTTCCAGGGAAGCACATATGCCATTCTAAGGAATTTTCCTTCATATGTGATCTCAAACACCTCACATCATTTTCCAGGCTATTTTCCCTTCCACCTGATTTTCCTTTCTTCCTCCTGCCTGCAGCTCAGTGGTTATCTCTTACAGAAAACTCTAACTATGCTGTAGAGTAGCAAACTATTGCTACAAGGCCACACTTTTCAAATTCCTCGCCCCGCTCCTCTCTCTCTCAGGGGTGCTATCTGTAAACATTTGTATCCGGGCTGCTAGCAGCTAATGATCTGGTGGAGAAGAGGGCGGTTCTCTGGCCATGAACATTCCTCTTGGTCTCTGGTGTGACATGAAGTTTCCTAAGAGCTGATGTGTAGACTTTAGCTAAACAAACAACCTGCTGCTTTAGAATGTTTACTGTGCTACCACCATTATTTTCCCACCTCCCACCCCAACTGGGAATAAAAGAAACCAGAATAGGGCCACCCCCTCCGCCATGCAGTTTCTCCTAAGAAGGGCTTCTGAGAGAGGAAGCTGAGCTCACATCCCAACGTGTGTGTGCTGTGTTCGCAGTTTCCCTGCACCTGTGGACTGCCTCAGCCACGCGCTGTCATGCTGGACGGCAGCTACAGCGACGTGGAGGTGAATGACCTGGGCAACTACACGCCGGAGAATGGCGAGAAGCCAGACAGGATGATGGTGCAGCTCACACTGGCCACCGAGAGGAGCTCCCCGCGGAGGAAAAGTCGGAGGAGCAGCTACGTGAGCATGAGGATCGACACCCACGCCATCGATAAATACTCCAGGATCATTTTTCCAGCAGCGTACATTTTATTCAATTTAATATACTGGTCAATTTTCTCATAGATGCCTGTAATCCTATAAAGTTCACGTTCTTTTGTGTGTACTACAGAAACGTCTGTATAAAAAGTAAGGTTATGGAAAAAAAAAAAAGTTCCCAGTATCTACCCTTGTCCAAAACTACCTTGGCAAGAGACTTGCTGGTTTAATTTGCACTTAGGAACCATCTGTTGTACACACAGAATGATGCTAGGTGCTGCATAAATACAATACCCATAGCAACTGAAGAGAGTTGTTACTGGAATCTCCTGGAAATACAGACAGGCTTGTGGGCACACTGTAGTTCAACCTCTTTTAGACCCTAAACGCTTATTCACAGGAATGATTTCCTTTGTGTTACGTTCTCTGGATGAGGAGCACCTGGACTACACCTAAAGTTCATTTGTATGAACATACATGCACCCTAACCGGTTTGGCTCAGTGGATAGAGCGTCGGCCTATGGACTGAAGGGTCCCAGGTTCAATTCCGGTCAAGGGCATGTATCTTGGTTGCGGACACATCCCCAGTGGGGAGTGTGCAGGAGGCACCTGATCGATGTTTCTAACACTTATCCCTCTCCCTTCATCTCTGTAAAAAAATCAATAAAATATATTTTAAAAAAAAGAAACATACATGCACCTAAAAGTCCCCACGCTGACCAAAATTCATGCTTCAGTTTATAGCCTATTACCTATTTTTAGTGTGTTGCCTCATGTTTATTTTACTACAAGGCAACAATGATATTCCTATTTGCATTTACATCTCGTGGATCATGAAGTTTCACCTCTTCACGAGAAAAGCTCCTTAGATGGTGCAATTGCTTTGACTTGGGTAGGAATTTCCCTGGTCGGGATACTTTGAGGATAAGGGGCATGCATGGCATTTTGTCAGTTTTGTGGTAGCGATAACTAGCCCCGCGAACTTGTGTTTAAGTGTCCCCTGCCTTATATCTCCACCGTGGAGCACGTCCTAGTTCAAAGTCCTTCCTCGGTAATATCTTTACCAAGGAACTTGGGAATAGACTGATTTTTCCCCATATAAACACTTTAAGAAAACGCATAGTTTGGGACTACCTGTAACTTATTAGGATGAGAAAGACTCACATGGTTTGTGAAGAGAAAAACAACACCAAAAAGCAAAAGAAATGGGAAGACATCACTGGACATCTGCATTCAGACTCAGTGAATATCAGCATTTCCTCTGAACCAGAAAACAATGGCCACTAATGTCAGGGCATGGGACAAAGGAGAGGGTTCTAATTTGATGCATCGTTTTAAACAAATAGTTACTAATATATATCTATAGGATCAACCCCCATCAAACTTATCCAAACAGCATTTGTTTGAAACTCACTTTAATAAAGTGAATGCTATACATAATAATGTAATTTTCATTCCAAGTTAATTTGACTAATCATTTATACTAAATAATATTGTGGTATTTTTCATATACAGGAAGGGCTATATACTTTATTCCCATCTGGAAAAAAACACACAAAAACACAGCCCTGGCCTATGTTGCTCAGTGGTTAGAGTATCAGCCCATGCACCAAAGGGCCTTGGGTTCGATTCCCGGTCAAGGGCAGATACCTGGGTTGCAGATTCAATCCCTGGGTATTCTTGGCCCAGTAGAGGCATATGTGGGAGGCAACCAATTGATGTGTCTCTCTCACATCAATGTTTCTCTCCCTTCCTTCCACTCTCTAAACATAAATGGAAAAAACAGCCTCAGGTAAGGATTAACAAAAACACACACACACAAAACATATTTGCACAAATCCTAAGGCAACTTCCCATTTTCCCTAATAGAAGCTCATCAAAAAAAGTTTTTTGATACTCGGGATATAAAAAAATAGTTAATTGTTAACTATAATATTAAATTTTATTTTAAAACATTACTTTTTTATGCTTATTTTATGAAACAATTTCAATCAAACTCTTCACAGACATCTTTCTTTGCCAAGGGCTTTTTCCTAATGACCAAGGCCACCTTAAGTCATCTAGCTGCTAGATTCTAGCAGGTTCCCAGGGTACATCGTCTGAGCTTCCATCTGCTTCGTTTGGGAAATTCCACCATTTGAACCAGCACATAGGATGCTGTACTAGTCTGCGGGAGCTACTACAGCAAAGTACCATAGAGTGGGTTTGTCATGTGAAACCTACTCACCCGTATTGGGAAGGTCCAATACTTGGAGCAGTACATTTGCGAATGGAGCCCCTTGAAGAGCTCTGCGACTGCTCTTCTCTGTAGGCCACACGCTATCGTGGGAACTGCAGTGACCCAACCGGAAAACCTGAATAAAATGGCAGCAATTGGATCCTGGGTGGCAGGGGCCAAGTGGTGGCACTCAGTGGCCAAAGTTTACCGCAATGGACAGCAGAGTCAAAGCAGCAATCAAGATAGTCGAACGCACACAGATCTATGGCATTCGTTTGTTACTCAGTGTTCTCAGAAATGAAATAGGAAGCCTGCTAAATTCTTTTGTGATCTGTATAAACCTAACAGTTGTAGGTCAAATGAACAAAAATCTAACTCAAATAATAAAAACAGAGTCACAGCCCCTTAATAAAGTCTCAGATTTGAGCCAAATTATAGCCTCAGAAGCCCTTGAATAAAGGGAAGGCTGGGATACCGTGACCTGATATTTTTTTCTGGTTTATATTTTCAGGTTCTAAGACCATTAAAACATCAGTTTTTAAGCAAAAGGACTTAATTGTTCTTTAAAATTCTCATATGAATAACATAACATTTATAATTTAAAAGCACACGAACATCTGTGATAATGATATATTAATGATCATAAAATAGTATATTTGGGTGATTGTGTTTTATCTTCGTATATTTGCATTTTAGATGTGATGTTGGAAAAAAACACATGACAATCTCTATTAGATGAACATTTATTAACATTCTACTTTTTTAAACATACTTTAATATATATTAAGATGTTTTTTAAAACTACTGTCATCTGATGGTAGTAGACAGTAATTGCTTACTTGAAAATATTAACTTCGTACATACCAAAATGCGCCACCCTCATCTATAAAATTAGATTACAAAATATGTTGAAACTAAAAAAAACAGTCTGAAAATTTTAAGAGGCAAGCTAAATATCAGCTATCCTCTATCTTATTATATGACACATAGCAACTTAATTATTCATAGTCCCACGTGCTTGTTTTATACATGCCTCCTATTCAGGCCTGCTTTTAAAATGAAGTCACTACATGGAGAGATTGAGGGGGTTAAAAGGGAGAGAGATCGCCCAGCCAGCATGGCTCAGTGGTTGAGTGTTGGCCTATGAGCCAGGAGGTCACGATTTGATCTGTGTCAGGGCACATGCCCGGGTTGTGGGCTCCAATCCCCAGTGTGGGGTGTGCAGGAGGCAGCCGATCAATGATTCTCTCTCATCATTGATATTTCTCTCTTTCTTTCTTCCTGACAGTCTGAAATCAATAAAAATATATGAAACAAAAAAAGGGGAAATAACTCATGGATATGGACAACAGTGTGGTGATTGCGGGGCAGAGGGGCGGAAGGTGGGTAGAGGCGGAAAAGGGCACAGAGGGGATACATGGTGATGGGGGGGAAATAATTAAGTCAGTAAAGAGAAAATATTTTAAATCTGTAATTAAATTTAGATTAGTTTGGATTATACCTTTTTAAAAAACATGACTTTATTGATTTTTAGACAGAGAGGAAGGGAGAGGGAAAGACAGGGAGAAACATTGATGTGAGAAACATGAATCAATTGCCTCCCACACGAAGCCCTACCAGAGATCTAGCCCGCAACCTGGGCAAGTACTCTCACCAATCATCTGCATGGGACAACACTCAACCAACTGAGCCACACCAGCCAGGGCTGGATTACACCTTCTAACATTGATAGCCGAAAGGAAAAGGCTTTGCAAAAGGTGAGTATGTAATAAAAACATTTTCCATAAAAACAAAGGCACCTCAAGCAGGACCACCTATATCTCTAGTTTAGGTCAGAAACTAATTTAACATTTTTAAAAATCATATAATCTTAAACTTTGCACTAAATGAGCTTGGCCTTCCCCTCCGCCCCCCCAACTGAGGTTTGGTGTACCTGAAACAAATTAAGCAAATTGTAAAGACTGTGGCTTAAAAAAATACATAATCCTGTGGAGGAATAATAAGAACCTCATCACGCAAACCAATTCTGAGAGGAAAACTTAGTGGCCCCCTTCCTCAAGAACAAGATACAAAATTACAAAAATTTTCAAGTTCTATTTATTTTTCAACCTTCTAAAAATAAGGATTCATCTCTTAAATATAAAGAGCTAAATAAACTATTCTAAAAGAGACACTGTTCACCTATAATCTAATGCTTCCCTCTTTAACTTCCAAAATGTTTGGAAATTTAATCCAAAATGTAAGAACCAACTAACCAGCCAACAATGATATTTTAAGCTAAGAATAACTACTTAGGAAAATTTAGCACAATTTCACAATTATTACAATATTACTATTACAATTATTTAGAAAACATGCCACTGGAGTATGAGGGTAAAGAAAGAACTTAGTCCCAAAAGGAAAAACTAGCACTACAAAAGGAAGCACTCTCCCAAATTCAAATAGCTCAACAGAGATTAGTTAGAGTTGGTTGCTCTGGACCTGAGAATTTGGCTCCAGCATTTATTTATGTATTTATTTACACTTTATAGTGTAATATGGCTCAATTAACTCACTGGTATGTGAAAATTAAAAAGGTATTTTAAAATCTGAATTATAAAAAAAAAATGTTAAAGTAACATATTGTAAAACAAAGACCTGGGAAAAAACCTCATACTTCTAGATAGACTTAGAACGTCAGTTCTCAACCTCTTTTCTGACATAATTCCATGACCTAGTCCAATGCGTAGACCCTTATTTGGACTAAATTTTTCAAAAATTGAAAAAGAAATAAAATATGACAGAAACTCAAAAGTGACCCAAATCTTAGTGGTACACGGATATTAGTTCCTCACCACGGGTTGTGGCAGACGGCATGGTGCAGGTTACACCTGTTCCCTGCATGCCAGCAGCAACGCCACAACCTGCTCTCCCACACAAGAACGCTTATCAGATGCAAGTGAAGCAAGAGAATGCCGTCTTCAATTTTCTCGGATATGTTTTTAAAAAGGAAAAGTACAAATAGTTTGTATGAGTAACAACTTGTAACACTTCACAGAAGATGGAGAATATTAGTGTGTTGGATACCAGTTAGTCATCACTGTTCTAGGATGTTATCAAGGCTTTAGAAAATAAAACCCCATTCCCGAGTGCAGGAATTTAAAACTTACAGTTGAAATTTTTATAAAATTGATTATTATGAAACTAACTATTTATATAAACCGGAGGTCTCAGACATAACCAATTCTCAGCCTGAAACCTCTGTGGATTCCTCCCCTGTATATAAAATACACACCAACCATGACTTTTTGATATTATAAATAGTCAGGAAACGGGTAGCGTGAAGGTTCAGATGCTAAAAGTTGAGGTGAAAAGTTAGAAGACTGGCTTTCATAGGGCAAGGTCTTAAGGCAGTAGGGTAGCTGCATCCCCGAATGAAGTAAATGCTAAAAACAGGCAAACTTCTGAAGGGCCAGAACTCCACTGAGGACAAACTTGGCAGTGTGATGGTCAAGTCAGGGCACGGCCATCTACATCCCTCTTGCCACTATTTTCAATACAGAGGCATGAGTTTTATCCTAGGAGAACATCTGATTATATGGTGGAAATCAAAGATGAGTGGATTGAAAAACTGTGGTACATCTACAAAATGGAATACTACGCTGCGGTAAAAAAAGAGTTCTTACCATTTGCAACAGCATGGATGGAGAGCATTATGCTAAGTGAAATAAGCAGGTTGGAGAAAGATAAATATCACATGATCTTACTCATGTATGGAATATAAAGAGAAACATGTTTTATTTTACTGTTATATAGGACAAGAGCTGGCAAACATTTTTTTGTAATGGACCAGACGGTAAATATTTTTAGTTTTGAGGTCACATCATCTGATCTCTGTTCCTTTCTCCCCTCCCCAGTCATTTTTTAGCGTGCTAGCCACTTGCTAGATCAGACTGTGGTTTGCTGACCCCTGATGTAGAAGATAAGCAATTCTAAAGTACCAACACTCCCCCAAAACTATTAGGAATTGGGGTTTCAAAGGACTGTAAGTGTAAGTGATTTATTCTAACTTTCCAAATGGAGAGCTAAAGGCTCAGAGGGGCCCAAATGACTTGCTTACAGCAGAGGCCAAATGCTCACTTTTCTCTCCTTCCCCTTCCATTTTAGAATATTTACCCTCAAATTTGAGGACTCCCTTTAAAATAAAGTATACTGAAGCTTTGCTATATTCACAGCTTAAGATATTTGCTTAACCAGATACTTTCTCCACATCCTTTTATCATGATTTAAAAATTCATACTAAAGTAAGAACCAGGAACAACTTACAATACTTTGTGTACCCAGGCTGGGCTGGCTTCTGAGTAGAAGCCTGAGCAATTAGCATTCAAGATAGGCATTGTTCTTTTCTCATTAAGTCCTCTTAGAACATCAAGCAGACAACTTACAGGAAGAGTCTAATATTAGGCATCTGTAATTTTTTCTATTACAATGAACATAAACTAAAGCTTATTCTTTGTACCTGAGTTCCCCACAGCATTTCTGATTAAAAACCTACTTTTATTACCAATGAAAAACAGTCTATAAACCAAAACAAACAGTCAGACATCAAAATGAACTTCCTTCAAATTCAGAACATGAATTTTAAAACTACTTTCTAAAACAATTTTACCACCCTATACCAGGAAAAAATCTTTCATGAGTCAATTCTGAATATAAGGTTTGAAATCTCTTGGACCTTTTGAAATATACTTATACAACATATGAACTTTTACACCATTATCACTGATAAACCATGTGTCATCCAGGTTGTTTAAGAAATGCCACCACATACCAGCTCCTGAAAGATCACAATTCCATCAAATACAGATTTGTGAACATTTTAATTTTAGCTAAGAGTTCATGTGTTTTCTCCACACCATGTCCTCACTTTTCAGGAAGAGAAATTTGATTCCTTTAAGATTGAAAAACAAAGATGGCCTTCTTCATTAAAAAATGAAGAAAAAAACATCATCACTTCTCCTCAATGATCCCTATGTGGCTCCTAAATCTTCCTTTTATTCTACTCTATTTAAAAACTCTTCTTCTTGAAGTTTCCATTTAAAGTCCTCTCTGATTCTTTCTAACAACTCTGGTTTAAAAATAACATCCAACGCAGTCATTGCCAGAGCTTTCGCTGTACGCAAAGTATAGAATTGAGCTTCTTGTGATCCTAAAAGGTTGAGAAAACAAATCAAAGTATTATTATAAATTACAAGAGGCCCGGTGCACAAAATTCGTGCACGGGGGTCAGCCCAGCCTGCACCCTCTCCAATCTGGGACCCCTCGAAGGATGTCCCGACAGGCCTACCGGGACCGGGCCTAAATGGGCAGTTGGACATCCCTCTCACAATCCAGGACTGCTGGCTCCCAACTGCTCACCTGCCTGCCTTCCTGATTGCCCCTAACCGCTTCTGCCTGCCAGCCTGATCACCCCCTGCCAGCCTGATTGATGCCTAACTGCTCCCCTGCCAGCCTGTTTGTCCCTAACTGCCTTCCCCTGTAGGCCTGGTCACCCCTAACTGCCCTCCCCTGCAGGCCTGGTCACCCCTAACTGCTCTCCCCTGCAGGCCTGGTCCCCCCCAAATGCTCTCCCCTGCAGGCCTGGGTCCCCCCCAACTGCCCTTCCCTACAGGCCTGGTTGCCCCCAACTTCCCTCCTCTGCTGGCCTGATCATCCACAACTGCCCTCCCTTGCAGGCCTGGTCCCTCCCAACTGCCCTCCCCTGCTGGCCATCTTGTGGTGGCCATCTTGTGTCCACATGAGGACAGCCATCTTTGACCATACAGGGGCAGCCATCTTGTGTGTTGGAGTGATGGTCAATTTGCATATTACTCTTTTATTAGATAGGCTAGAGGCCTGGTACATGGGTGGGGCCAGCTGGTTTGCCCTGAAGGGTGTCCTGGGTCAGGGTGGGGGTTCCCTTGGGGCATGGGGCAGCCTGGGCAAGGGGCCTGTGGTGGTTTGCAGGCCAGCCACACCTCCTGGCAACCCAAGCAGAGGCCCTGGTATATGGGATTTATTTATCTTCTATAATTGAAACTTTGTAGCCTTGAGCGGAGCCAAGCCTCCTGCTTGCTCTGTGGCTGCAGCCATTTTTGTTGGGATTTATTTGTTTTCTATAATTGAAACTTTGTAGCTTTGAGTGGAGGCCTGGGCCGGCCAGGGTGTGCGGAAAGCTTGGCTTCCTCCATTGCTGGGGAAACCCAAGCGTCCTGCTCACTCTGTGGCAGCAGCCATCTTGGTTGGGTTGATTTGCATACTCACTCCTGATTGGCTGGTGGGTGTGGCTTGTGGATGTAGCAGAGTGATGGTTAATTTGCATATTACTCTTTATGAGATAGGATTAGTTCTCAGGCTTGTTCTCAATATCTAAATTGCCTCTCCACTGCCCACCACAATATAGAGTTTTCTGAGGTTAATCTAAACTAAACAATCAGAAAAGCAGCAACTACTACAAAAGGAGGGCATGTGCCAAAATATTCACTTCTAACACTTACCTGCAGCTTCAGTATATTGTTCTGTGTGATTCAAGGCATCAGATCCAATGTAAAAATATGGATGAATTCCAGGAACCACAAAACTAACATTTCCAAAATCAGTAGATCCTTGGAAAAGTAAGACAATCCATGAATTTCTAATTGCTAGTCCAATGGCTATGAGATCATACTTCTCTCATTCAGTCTTCTTAGCACCTGGCATGATTTACTGTTCCTTCCCTTCTCGACATTCCCCACTCCTTTGGCTTCCATGACTCCACTCTCACCTGATAGTTGGGCTTTCTCGGACCACTCTCTGTCTCCTCTAGATTGCTTCCTTTGCTTGTGTCCTAAATGCTAGTGATCCCTAGGATTTCTTGGGCGACCTCATTAACTGTTTTCCATATACCTTTCTGATATTGACAACTCCTAAAATCTGGAACTTTTGGGAGTTCCAGATTCAATAGGCTACTGAACAGCTCCTCTTAGAAATCCTGTAAGCACCTCAAATTTAACATACTAATCATTTATACCACCCCCAATACCTCGATCTGCTCCTTCTCTTGAACTCCTTATCTTAATGAATGACATCAGCACCCCATTTTTATCACCAAGTTTTTCTGAGTCTACTTCATCAACATCTATTATTATATTTTAGGAGATACATCTCTAAGATGCAAATGTTTTAGTAATGTTTTTAAAGGGAAAAAAATCTAAAATAAATCCCAATAGACTTAAGATTATTTAAAATTGAATAGTTGCTTATTACTTCTCAGAAACCAAAAATGACCCCATATAACTACTTACTAAATACTTAGTAGCCTGCATACTGATGACTAAGAATGAATTGAAATTCTATTTCCCCTTTTAGTAGCTTATTTAAAACTTGTCTGCAATGGGTGATCATTTACTAAGTTATATAATGTCCAATCACTGGATTATACACCTGACACTAATATAATATTGTATGTCAACTGTAATAAAAAAATACAAAATTATTTTTAAAAATTTAGAATTAAGAAAATTTAACACTGGAAATACTTAGAATATAAAGCAAAAAGTATGCTGGCTTTCATATATATGTATATACACATATATATATATATATACTTTCATATATATATATATATATGTATATATATATATATTTTTTAATGATTTCAAAGAGGAAGGGAGAGGGAGAGAGAGATAGAAACATCAATGATGAGAATCATTGATCAGCTACCTCCTGCGTGCCTCCCATTGGGGATCTAGCCCGCAACCTGGGCATATGGCCTGGCCGGGAATTGAACTGTGACCTCCTGGTTCATAGGTACACACTCAACCACTGAGCCACACCAGCCGGGCAGCATGTTGCCTATTTCTAAAAACAAACCTGCTTGTTTGACACTCTACAATCACTGAAGAGTCCATCAGTTTCCTTTCCCTAACCATTAAGTTTGTGAAAAATATAATTAAAAGCATCAGCAATACCTCCCTACCTTCAAAGCTGTTAAACAAAACCAAAGATAGTATTCCTTTCCTCAAATAGCACAATACATAAAAGAATTTAATTACCTGAAGGTACGTTCAAAACTGCATCATCTTCTGAAATGAATTCTATTCCCAGCTTTTCCCCGTTTTCAATATAAGCTTTCCATAGGCTCTTATTGGGAAGGACATTGTAATAATCATGTGCTCCACCTTTAATTTCTACCTATAAAAATTAAAAAACAAATTCCTCAAATTCACCATCTAAATTTCAAACCAGCAATTGTTTTTTAATAGAAAGAGGTTAAGAAGGGGCATGTTCCCTTCTGGGTATAAACTCTTTCAAGTCTCTTACCGTACAAAAATGTATTCTGTTACTAAGAGTTCCTAGTACCCTATCTCCTTTGTTATGTATGCACCAAATCACATGAAGTCACCTAGCTCTACTAGCCAGAGAGTCTCAACTCCAGTCACCTCAGTAGGGTATGTGTCTGTGTGCAGGTGGAGGGGTGGTGTCAGACATCTCCACTTTAACCAGCACCCCCAAGGAATTCTGACGTAGGTGGTCCAAACACTCTGAGATACACTGCTCCAGGCTGTGGCTTCTACAAGAAGAAATTACACTTTACTAATATTCAGTATATAAACCGATACTGACACCACTGCCTGGTCTGAAAGGTACAAAGTTACCCTGAGAAAAAGAAGATTCATAATTCACAGATCTAGGTTTGATTAAATCAAAAGGCCAATTCTCCCTCAAACTAAAGATAATACCTAGGACATTAGCAAAAGCCAGTTATAAAAGGGCAGAGATGACATCTAACCTTAGCAACATCTAAATTAGAAACACTGACAACTTAATCAGATATTATAAGTCAGCCAAAATATAAAAAGTTACTAAAAAACTATTTAAAATATAGACTTAAATCCAGTAACAATGAACCTTATCCTAAGGAAATATTACACCTTGAGATACCAGTGAATGATCATAGTTCATGTATTCTTTTTCTACATAAATATTTATAATTATAAATAAACAAGGGTCAAATGCTTCCTTTTTTACTTTGGACACTTAACACATCCTGTCTGCAAATCACTGTTCCTGTGTGAGACACGGCTACTATCTGAACACATCTCCAGTCCAATGAGGGCAGAAAAAAATAAGGTACTGCACGCTCCCTCCCGGGTGCCTGCCTGCGCCTCCCCCCAGGCACTGCATCTTTGCCTTTCTTTCTCCTAAGCTCCAAGGGCCCTTCCGCCTCAGTAACTTGTTTCCTGAGTCCATGCATCCCAGCTGGCTCACTTCTACTACCTCTGTAACTTTCTAAATAAACTTTCTCTTATAATTTGAAAAATAAAAGGGAAGTATTATGTATGAGGGTTAGACCCCAAAGCTTCATAAACATGACCTCACTTAATTCTCACAAGAACCCTAAGCTAGGTTATATTATCTCCATTTTTCAAGATGAAATGGAGGCTAAGAGATATTAAATAACGTTTCCAAAAGTTACAGAATCAGTGAGGCTGAGAGGCACAGATCCAGATCTTGTCTCTCCAACCAGATGACTGGCGCCCTGCAGGGCAAAATTTATGTCATTCTGTAACTTCTCATGCCACTGTATGCCCTACATCATTGGTACATGAATGTTACTGACTTCATGGTGCAAATGAACAAAACCTCTTGACTAACTTCTGTGTCTATTTTAACTTGCACTCCAGGAAGCCGTAAGTACTTATGCCCCTGCTATACCTATCTAGAACTTCAACCAAAAAATAGCTTTTGCTGATTTTGCCCTAGAAACTATATAGAGCAATTCTAAAAGCATAACTACCAATAAGGACAGATATAACTTGCAAAAAGGCAGAAATTCTAGCTCAGCAGAATCAGTTATTCCAATTACTGTGTAATATGATGAAGTCCTCCCGGAGCAGACAATGAGTAAAATAATTAACAAGTGAAGACTTTCACATCAACTATTCAGTCAACTGAATTTACATACTCAAGACAACACCCAATGAAAAAGCAAGTAAGATTCTAATCTAATTTAAATCAAACAACCTCAGTCCACAGATGTATGTCTGATGATAATTTAGATTAACTCTTAAAAGTTCTTACTGTGCACCCAGTAGCCCAAGCTGCAGCTCTGAAGCAATCTTCTGCCTTTTTGGTCAAAACTGGAAGCTCTTTCATTGAGGGTGCACGGAAGTAATAGATTAATTCAGAATAAGAGGGAATGATATTGGGTTTTACACCACCATGTTTTATTATACCTATAAAAAGAACCAAATTACTGGAATTGAGCTTGGAGACCATTTCTTTAAGCTTAAATACACGCATAACATTTTCCAGCCAATTTGTACACAAAGAAAAATAATTTAAACGTATATGCTTCACAGAAACGCCAATCAAAGACTTTGCTGTACAACAAAAGTTTCTATATGTCATAGTGTGATACTTTCTAGCTAACAGGAAAAGAAATAAAATAATTGTCTATATGTACTTTATTCTAAGGAATTTATAAGAAATTATTATTCCTGACTTTAAGAAACTATTAGAAACTTTATAACTATATTAAGCCTTCTGGAAAATGCTTTTATTTCAGTAACTTATATTACAGTTGTATATTTTGATAAACGTTTGATATGAGAAGAGAAAAAACCCCGATGGTGTGAAGTTCTATAATTACCCTTGTACTTAAACAATTGCATGAGTATTTTAAAAGGCATTTGACTCAGGGAAAATAATTTTTATTCTAAAAAAAAATGTGTCAAAGATCACTAAGTATTATTAACTGTTAAAACAAAAGCATTTATTTGGAACTACACAGAGAAGGAAGGTTTATCCCTTCAAAATTATAACTAAAATAGATATACAAAACCTAATTGTATATAACCTGCTTTATAAAGTACTTTTTTTTAGAAACTAAGGTAGTGTAATTACAAACTAATTTAAGCCTACAGCTAAATCAGGTAAAAAAAAATAGATATTGAAGTATAACAATTTCCCAAATCATAAAGAAATGAACTAAAAAATAAATTTGTACCTTCAAGATCATACTTTATTACTGTATTGATATAAAGATAATTTTAAAAGATGTTACTTAGGATTAACAGCACTTGAGTAAATAAAAACCAATAACCCTAATTTCTTTAAATTGAGGAAATGACAAAATTTTGTTATCATTAAAAGATAGGATAACTGGAAAGTCAAGTTCCAACTTTCAAATGACCACAGAAAGGTCCTTATATAAAACTACTGACCTCTAATACTCAAAATGACTGTTCCATTTATATTTAATAATAATCTTATATGTCATCTGACCCACTAATAGGCAAACATCCTAGTGTCCTGCCACATAACTTCTGACAAATGTTTCTATACCCAATGTTTCTAATTTTTTAAAAAAGCAAATATTAGAAATTCTATTGCATTGAAATGTATTAAGTTCCATCGACTACACAAAATATTTGACATTCGTACCATGAACTCTCCAGGTTGGTTTCATTTGCTGTCGTAACACAGACAGGTTGTTGTAGGCAAGAACAGCAGCATCTAGTGCGTTCACTCCCTCCCAGGGATACGCAGCAGCGTGAGATGCTTTTCCATAGTATTTCACAGTCACACTAGGAAATAAAACATCATTGGAATTACCTTTTTTCAGTATCACTAAAGTAAGAAAAGCCAAGGAGTCAGAATTACCCAACTAGTATTCAAATTAATTCATACTGCTAGAATTTTCGTTTGCGAATCATTTGTAGCCATAACAGCAATTTTTGTAGCTTAGTTGTCGCTTATTACTATGTAATACAGTGGCTGACACAAAGAAGGCATTCCAAAAAAGGAGAGAAACTGATCAATCGACCTCCTATGCAAACTGAATTTATACACAATTACCTTCAAACAAGTATGCAATACTGTATTAGGTGCTGAATTTACAAACATGAAGACTCCTGTCTCCTTCTAGACTTCATGTGATAGTTCTATACCAAATGTCTGCAAAAACTCAGATAATTCTGTCTTAAGGATGGGGGAAGGTGACATTTGAAATGGGTTAGGACAACCTCTAAAAATCCGATTAGCGCGACCGGTGTGGCTCAGTGGATGAGCCTTGACCTATGAACCAGGAGGTCAGGGTTTGATTTCTGATCAGGGCACATGACTGGGTTTTGGACTTGATCCCCAGAAGGGGGCAGGCAGGAGGCAGCCCATCAACGATTCTCTCTCACTGATGTTTCTATCTCTCGCTCCCTCTCCCTTCCTCTCTGAAATCAGTGAAAATATATTTCTTTAAAAAAAAAGAAAGAAACCAGATTACTCTCAGACAGTTCAAAATAGAACATGTGTCAACATACTGTTTGCTATTCATATGCTTTTTAGGCGTTATTTTAATAGTCCAATTATGAACATCATATTAAATCTCAATTAGAAGAGGCTTGCCAAGTGTGAGTCAATTAAAACCAAGTAAGACATCATTATCTTGCGATTTACTTCTTAAATGTATAAATCTGGAGTTTTAGTCTCCAGTTAAGACAGAAAAGTATTCTAGAGACACGGAGGAAGGACGATGTGAAGGGGCAGAGAGAGGAGGCCATGTGAAGACAGAGGCAGAGATCAGAATCGGGCTGCCCCACGCCAGGAATGTGTGGGGCTCCCGGAAGCTGGGAGAGGCAGGAAGGGTCCTCCCACTACAGGTTTTAGCAGGACCTTGGCCCTGTCACCTGATTTCAGACTTCACGTCTCCAGAACTTTAAGACAATACATTTCTGTTCCTATTTAAAAAAAAAAAAAAAAAAAGACATAAAAGTATTCTAATAGTCCGTGTTCCACTAAGAAGTTTATTTCAACTTGATTACTTACTCATGTTCAGCCACATCAGGGAGATAAGCAGCATTCTCTTGGGATGGATGGGCCATAAAAACAACATCAAGGTTTTTAAAAGCCCCGGCTTCAATTAAATCAATTTTGCCACCACCTTCTTCTTCTGCAGGGGTTCCCAGGACAATTACCTAGAAGGAAATACCTGTGTCAGAACAAAATAAAAAATCCTAGTAGGAAAATATCAAACAAGCTCTCTTGCATACGTATTCCCAATCTATACGTCTTCTAGTATATGGACATAATTATTCATAAGCACTTTTCCAGTTACTTATTAGTTCTTCTCACAACAACCCTGTGTGGTAGGTGAGTGATCTGTGAGGTATAGGGTGAAGGGTCTTGCCCCACATCACAGAGCAAGTCTTCAGGGAGAGCTGGGATGAGATGCTCAGGCCTGTTCCTTATTGAGCTACCTCACGAAAAGATCTTAATTCATTAATCATTCATGAAGAACATTAAATAAACCTTAAGACTGAAGCATCCGTCTTATATAGAAACTGCTGTTTGAAATTTTAACCCTATTTGGCTTCTGTAAATGCCTGATTGCTTAAATAATAAGGAAAATAAGACTACTCCCACTTCAGAGAGGCCATTAAACCTTCCCTGGATGAAATTATCAGTGCTGGCACCAGGCCAGGCCTTTGGTTGAGGTCTCAAGGCCCCAGCACATACGGGCTCTTTAAGAACTTGCAAAGGGGGCCAGAAACACCCCATATTTGGGAGACAAAGAAGGTAAAAAGATATAAATAGGGAAAATTCCTCCATGTTGGGGCCCAGAATTTGAGAGACATTTTCCTCTGGACCCGTGCGTAATAAATGTAACTCCATCTCTCTAAGTATTGCTTGGTTCTTCTCTGGTTTTCTGTAACAAGACCATAGTTAGGAATGGCCAACTATTACACACACTTACTAATTCTTTTCTACCAATTCAACCAGGCAGATTTATTAGTCACCAAACACCTAATTAAACAAAAGAGAACTTTGCAGAACAAGCATTTTATTTTGATATCTCAGTTTAACTTCTTCAAACAATTCTTAAAGCAAAGAAAAATTATCTATAAGCAGCTAATATACTTTCAAGATCACATATAAGAACACAAAGAACAAGTTGGAAAAAGGCTGGCAAAGGGAATCTACATAAATTTCATTTCCAGGTAGGACAGATAACCTGGCTAAAAACTCAGCTAAACCATTCAAAATCAGAACTGTGTACATCTCCCAGTCTGGCTTTCTTTAGAAGTTATAAGGCACCCAAACTCTTAAATTAAGCTGCTTTAAACTCTTAACCCTTGACAAGTTAAATGTGATGACTTCAAATTTGTTGACTTCTATGAACTTGTCACAAACCCAGTTAAAGCTAAATCTCTCCAGTGTTTCATGTAACGGCAAAGAAAACCTCACCCCAAACAAAGCAAAAGCCTAACCAGATGCCAACACAAGCCCCCAGAGCAGAACAACGAAGGCAGCTAAACAGAAGTCACAAAAGCTGGAGCTGCTAGGATAAAAGTAAAAGGTTACTGACATTGGAAAAAAAGGGCTAAAGAATAAAATAAAACATTAGTCTTCCCCTTAACCTGAATGGCAATGACTGCATCTTAGCTCACAGAATGAGTATCCCATCAGGAAAAACAGAGGAACACAAGATTACACTTGCCCTACGACCAACATAAACATTTCCCCATTTACAGAACTGAGGTGTTTTATTAAAAACATGAAATAGCCGAAACCGGTTTGGCTCAGTGGATAGAGCGTCGGCCTGCGGATTGAAGGGTCCCAGGTTCGATTCCGGTCAAGGGCATGTACCTTGGTTTCGGGCACATCCCCAGTAGGGGGTGTGCAAGAGGCAGCTGATCGATGTTTCTCTCTCATCGATGTTTCTAACTCTCTGTCCCTCTCTCTTCCTCTCTGTAAAAAATCAATAAAAAAAAAACCAATCAAACATGAAATAAACATTAGGACTCAAAGATCAACTACATCTATGTAGTTGTGTGTGTGTATATTTCTAGAGGTTTGGTAGTTGTAATGACTGAGAATATCCTACCCAAAAACTAATGATTCAAGCCCTGCCCGCCCAGCAGGTGTGGCTCAGTGGTTGAGCGTGAACCTATGAACCAGAAGGTCACGGTTGGATTCCAGGTCAGAGCACATGCCTGGGTTACCCACTCATCCCCAGTGTGGGGCGTGCAGGAGGCAGCCAATCAATGATTCTCTCATCATTGATGTTTCTCTCTCTCCCTCTCCCTTCCTCTTTGAAATCAATAAAAAATATGTTTAAAAAACAACATGATCTCATTCATCTAGGGGAAATAATGAACAACATAGACTGATGAACAAGAACAGACCCAGAAACAAGGAGGCATGGATCAGACTGTCTGGCCTCGGGGGGGAGGGTAGGAAAGGGTGGGGGTAAAGGGGGAGATCAACCAAAGGACTTGTGTGCAAGCATATGAGCCTAACCAGTGGTTAAGGACAACAGGGGGGTGGGGGTATGTCTGGAAAGGGGTGTGGGATGGGAATGGGGGGACGAGGACAAATATGTGATACCTTAATCAATAAAGAAATTTTAAAAAAATGTTTAAAAAACAAACAAAAAAACCTAATGATTCAAATTACAACTCCTATGACTGCCACCAACAGAAGATTTGGGGGGAGCCTAACGAAGAGGGGCTGTAGGTTTCCCTACAATAACCACTTCCAAGAGACTGCACAACCTTGTCAGCAAATGGCAGTGGCTACAGTTACCAAAAATAAACCTCCACGAAAACCAGGCTTGGTTCTAAGTTCTTTCGTAAGGGAGAACCCACTCAATTCTTTACAAGTACATAGGAGGCAACAAAACCCAATTCTCTGCAAAGTGTAGGCAGGCCGGCACCTCAGTAAGTTTTACCCAGGGTCTCTGCCTTCGTACCAGGCGAGGCTGGGACGTCCGGTGGCGTTCCCACACCGGCCCGGGCTGGGAGGACTCAGGTGCGCGCGGAATGCGTCGGGTCCTGCCGTTCCCGGGTCGGTACCGACCGGGGCAGGTGATGGGAGTCCCGCGCCGGGTCCCACCTCACCTTCACCGGCGGAGGCGGCCCGGGGAGGGTCTCCAGAGCCCCCTTCACGCCCAGCGCGGCCGCCGCGCCGACCTCGGCGATGAGGTTGTGGCCGCAGGCGTGCCCGATGCCGGGGAGCGCGTCGTACTCGCAGAGAAAGCCCAGCTGCAGCGGGCTGGCGGCCGACGCGCCCCCCGGCGGCTCCCACTCGGCGCGGAAGGCCGTGGCCAGCTGGTAGTGCGGCTGCACCGTCCAAGAGGCGGCCGGCGGCTCGCGCTGGAAGAAGCGCGTCAGCACGCCGTGGGCTCGGTGCTCCTCGTAGGCCAGCTCGGGCTCGCTCCAGATGGCGCGGCTCAGGGCGCCCAGGCGCTCCGCCGCCTCGTCGATGCGCTCCGCGGCGCGCAGCTTCAGCAGCTCCAACTCCGAGGCGCCGCCGCAGGCGCCCCCCTCCGCAGGCCGCTCCTCTCCAGGGCTCATCGCGCCCGGAGCGGGTGACCGGTCAGCCCTCCGCTCCAAAGCTACCTCGATCTCCCCCTCCTGGCGCACCCCGCGCCTGCGCACGCTCCGAGGCCGCGAGACCGGGTGCGGCGCGCGCCGGCCGGCTCCGCAACGCGCCGCAGACCGGTCCCCCCTCCCCCCGGACCCCGCCTCCCGCGCCTCGCGGGGAGCGTGGTCCGCCCCTTCTGCAGCTCGCAGGTGCTCCGCCCCGGGGCGGGGGCGGGGGCGGGGAGCGCTGGGAAGAACTGGGGCTCGGGAACTCATCTCCCTTCTCCATGGCAGTCCAGATAACGGAATTAGCTCCAGAGTTATTATTACTTTTCCGCGGTTGCTTATTCCCCACAGCAGCGGAATGAGACCAGTTTTATTGGTTAACGGGCATCGGAGACAGACCGAGTGGAACGTAGCCCCCTGAAAAACGCCACCCGCCTTTCTAGAACAGTACCTGCAATAAAAAGTTATACAAGGTTTTTAGTTCATAAAACTATACAAAGAACACTGGTCAGTAGATTCTGTATACTTAAGTGTTCGGTATTGCCTCCCACCCTCCACTTCCTTCTCCTTGAGGTTGCTGTGTTATTTAAAAGCTGCAACTACTGTCTATGAAGTATAGTTTTCTCATTAGAAATAAAAACTTAGGAGTAGAGCAAGTGTCTAGCATAGCATCTGGAATGTAGAGAGCACATACGTATTAGCTGGTGTAGTCTAACTGAGTAAAGTAAAGCGAAGAATTTTAAGTGAGTTGTTTTAAAGCCCAAATCAGAGAGTTAGTAGAAGATTTATGGTCATGATTATTCATATTATTTTGTGGATGTGGATGTTTGTTTTGATCAGCAATAGCTTTGAAAGAACATATGACTGGTTTCGTTTATAACTTTGATGCTGAAATCAAGCAACATGATATGTGCAGCTGGTCTTCACATAATGGGTTCTAAGTTACCCAATGAAGAAATTCAAGAAGCCATACTCTTGTTTTTCTCCAGAGCGAAGCACAAAGTCTGAAAGTTGTCCTTGATGCCATGCCTATTAATAGTGTTAGGGGCAGAAATAGAATGTTGGGGACTAGCTATAGTTATCAGAAATATTAATCATGCTCTGCTAACCTTGACTGCTTTGTACTAATTAAAGGAAGCACATTCTAACCTGGCCAGGAGTTGTGCCCAACCCTCCTCCCCCCACCTGGGGGTCAACCTTGCCCTTGGGACCTGGAGTCAACCTTGGACTGCCCTCCATTCTCATTCACCAGTGCTTTGGTGGGAAGAGTAAATCAAAGATTTCTTTATTCTGGAGAAGCAACATTATTTGTGACTGAAATACTAGCCAAATTTATGAGATGATACTGGATATTATTTTGGACTTCAGATTCTTTGGCAAGACAACAGACTAATATGGTTTGTTTGTTTGTTAATTAGGATAAAATAAGGTAATAAAATAAAATCCCCAACACAAACTTGCAAAGCATGACCTAAATGAAAAAAAAAAAATACTTTGAGCCTGGCTGGCATGGCTCAGTGGTTGAGCTTCAACCTAAGAACCAGGAGGTCACAGTTAGTTTCGGGCTCAATCCCCAGAGTGGGGCATGCAGGAGGCAGCTGAACAGTGATTCTCATCATTGATGTTTCTAGCTTTCTCTCCCTCCCTCCCTCTTCCTTCCTCTCTGAAATAAATAAAAATATTTTAAAAACTATTTTGAGACATGGAAAAAGAAATGAAGTGAAAAAATAAAATGAAGAAAATTAGGGAAGAGCAAAGGCAAACAGAAGGTGCTGGGGGTGGGGAAGGAATAAAGTTTTAAAATTATTTCATCCACAGAGACAATGCAGATATTGCACCAGAAAATACAACACACACACACACACACACACACACACACACACACACACACTTACATGAACACTTTCAAAAATATAGAAAAAGGAAGCATTTCCAAAATTACACACAAATCTTGCCAATTATCTTTTCATTTAAAAAATTAAAAAATTTTGGAACCTGAACAATTTCCTCCAGAACCATACCCTGGCACTGCATGACTTGGGGGCTGCCACTGCCTGCACACAGAGCAAGCAAAGTACAGTGTCACCTTAGGTTCTTGGTTGTTCACAGCATCCCCCTAGCCTCCTGCACCCAAAATACTTATAGGTGACTCCAGAGATACATCTCTTTAACTGTTACCAGGTACCCTATAGGTAGCACATTAAGAAATCACTTCTGGCCGAAACCGGTTTGGCTCAGTGGATAGAGCGTCGGCCTGCGGACTGAAGGATCCCAGGTTCGATTCCGGTCAGGGCATGTGCCTTGGTTGCGGGCACATCCCCGGTAGGGGGTGTGCAGGAGGCAGCTGGTCGATGTTTCTCTCTCATCGATGTTTCTGGCTCTCTATCCCTCTCCCTTCCTCTCTGTAAAAAATCAATAAAAATATATATATATATTTTTAAAAAGAAATCACTTCTGGGGTAAGGTGTTAAAAAAACTGGCTGTCATTTTCCAGAAATGACAAACTAAGAGAGGAGGTTAGCTGAAAAGTGAGTTTTGATCAGGGGTGAAGGGACATAGAGGAATTGTGTACACATGGTTAAGGAATTAAATTTTATCTAGACAATGGCTATCTATCGGATATTATTAAGCCGGGGAGAGGTAAAACCAGGTTTTTCTTCTGGAAGAATAATTAATGACCACATGGAGGATGAATCAGAAACAGAGATTTTGGTCTGAGACAAGCTAAAAGGTTCCTGCAAAGTCTTAGGACTCCAGAAACATTCCACAGGCAGAAGTGACCAGACTTGATGCCTGATTGAATGTGTTTGCGGGGAGGGGAGTGGGGGCACGTGATGGAGAAAAGGAGGGAAGATGACTGAGGTTTTTAGTGTGAACAGCTGGGTGGATGGTAAAGTCATCAAACAAAATATGGGCAATGGGACAGTTAGGGGCGAATTGATGGATGTGTGATAGTCATGTGGAGAGGAGGTGGCACCCGCCATCTAAGAGACTAGAAGCAGTGATAAGGAAAGTGGAGGAGATAAAAAACTGTGTTTTTGCCATGCCAGTGTGGCTCAGTGGCTGAGCATCTTCCTATGAACCAGGAATTCATGGTTTGATTCCCGGTCAGGGCACATGCCCAGGTTGTGGGCTCGATCCCCAGTGTGGGTGTGTGCAGGAGGCAGCCAATCAATGATTCTCTCTCATCATTGATGTTTCTATCTCTCTTTCCATCTCCCTTCCTCTCTGAAATCAATAAAAATTTATGTTAAAAAAAGAAAGAAATTGTTTCCACATTATCTCTATGCATGATGATTATACCAAGGGGAGAATTAAACCACCCAGGAAGTGAATGACTAGGGAGGAAAAATTTAAGCTGAGGAAGAAACTCTGGAAAATAAAAACAAAGGGATTGATTTAATTCTTTTTGTAGGTATATATGTACCACATCTTCTTTCTTCATTCATCTATTGATGGGCTCTTAGATTGCTTCCATATCTTGGCTATTGAAAATAAGTCAGACAGAGAAAGACAAATACCATATGATTTCAAAATAAATGAACAAAAAACAGAAACAAGCTCATAGATACAGAGAACAAATTGGTGGTTGCCAGATCATAAGGGGATTTGGGGGTATGGGTAAAAACGGTGAAAGGGATTAACAAGCACAAATTGCCAGTTATAAAAGTAGTCACAGGGATGAAGAATACAGCCTAGGGAATATAGTCAATAATATTGTAATAACAATGTATGGTGTTAGGTGGGTACTAGACTTACCAGGGTGATCACTTTACAAGTTATATACATGTCTAGTCACTATATTCTACACTTGAAACTAAGATAATATTGTATGCCAACTGTAATTAAAATAAATTAAAAACCAAAAGCAAAGGGATTGAGCAAAAATGCCTGACAGAAATGTGTTTCTTTGGTGTAAGGTTTTGTCACTATGTTCTGTATGGATATCTTCGAACGGGCCACGAGGTGAAGGCAGCTATTTTAAAGCCTGGAATGTCCTGGTACGTGGTTACTTGAGGCTCCCTTTGGCCTCCCTCCCTCTTGGCAGTGAGATTAGATGCTCTGCTGACCATAGCCATTCCTGGAAATGAGGACAGTGAGGTTCTTGCAGGGGACAGGCTTGGTCTTTGCCCTCATTCCCTGGGGGTGGCATATGACAACACTGCTTGTGCTGGATGAGAATATTTCTGTCCTGAGGTTATGCTTCAGGAAAACGAAGAGAACTTTCATGGCCGCCCTGCAGTTATTGATACATTTCGATCTTAGAACCAATCCTGTGTTTGAGGGTCTTTTTTTTTAAATTTCTTTATTGATTAAGGTGTCACATATTTGTCCTCATCCCCCCATTCCCATCCCACACCCCTCCCCACGAATGCCCAAACCCACAGTTGAACTTAACCATTGGTTAGGCTCATATGCATGCACACAAGTCCTTTGGTTGATCTCTCCCCGCTCCCCCAACCCTCCCCTATCCTCCCTCTGAGGCCCGATAGTCCGATCGATGCCTCCTTGCTTCTGGTTCTGTTCTTGTTCATCAGTCTATGTTGTTCATCATTTCCCCTAGATGAGCGAGATCATGTGTCACTAGAGATATACTTATAAGAACTGAATGTGAGACGAGCAATAATCGTTATGCTGACAGGCAAATGAATCAGTCTGTAGTGAGTTTCTTTCTGGACCAACAGTTCTTTTGAGACCCAATTTCAATGTCCACCAGTTCCTTATGTGTACATGTCGGCACTGACCCCTCAGCTCTGGATGGTGGACAAATGGTGGTAACGGAGGTCCGACTCCGTGTTTGAGGGTCTTTTAAGAGATGCCTCTCTCAATGTGTACACCTTGACCGTGGTTAGTAATCACCTTTATGTGGATTCACTTCTCAAACTTGTTTGGTCATTTTGATGCTACATATTTTAAGGTTGTGAGCAGGAATGATGGCGTAGATGGCCAGAGAGTGCTTAAAATACTTTAGATGCTTTGTAAAAGATGTAGTAATTAAGTCATTAATTTAAAAAAAGTGTGGTCTAAAATTAATAAACATCTAGTAATTGGAGGCATGATGGAAGATGAAACAGGAAGCAAACTAGAAATTTCCAATAAAACTGATTAGGGAAATACTGTTACAACATTCAGAAGGTCTTGAGCATTAAGTGCCTTTCCCCTTTTGTTTTGCTACAGTGTGTGAGACCAAAACGAATAAGAAAAGAGGAGACAATAGAGGAAACTCCCAGCTGACCAGAAAAGATAGGGAAGCCAACTTAAGTGTTTCTTACCAGTTAACATTTAAAAATATGTACTTTTAAAAATTATTATTATTGATTTCAGAGAGGAAGGGAGAGAGAGATAGAAACATTAATGACAAGAGAGAATCATTGATTGGCTGCCTCCTGTATACCTCCTACTGGGGATTGAGCCCACAACTGGGCATGTGCCCTGATTGGGAATTGAACCACGACCTCCTGGTTCATGGGTTGACTGTTAGTTAATATGACAAAAATAAGCCTCTGACAGGTAGTTATATTAAAAACTAGTGGCCTGGTGCACGAAATTCGTGCACGGGGGCGGGGAGTGTCCCTCAGCCCAGCCTGCACCCTCTCCAATCTGGGACCCACAGGGATCAGGCCTAAACTGGCAGTTGGACATCCTTCTTGCATTCCGGGACTGCTGGCTCCTAACTGCTCACCTGCCTGCCTGCCTGACGCCCCTAACCACCTCTGCCTGCCAACCTGATTGCCCCTAACTGCCCTTCCCTGCTGGCCTGATTGCCCCTAACCACCTCTGCCTCAGCCCCTGCCACTGTGGCTTTGTCCAGAAGGACATCCAGAAGATGTCCGGTCTAATTAGCATATTACCCTTTTATTAGCATAGATGGGGCAGTGTTAGTTGGTTCAATGGCTGGAGAGAAGTGGTCATTGATTATAAAATTTCAGTTTTGCAAGATGAGTAAGTCTTAGAGATCTACTGTACAGCATAGGGCCTATAATAGACAATATTAAAAGATTGCTAAGAGAGTAGATCTTATTTTGGGTGTTCTTATCACAAAAATAATAATAAAGAGGATAGGAGGATATTTTGGAGGCTATGGATATATTAAATAAAGTGAGAATGAAAGGTTCTCTTTATTTCCCGAAAGCTGATAGAGCTAGTGCTGCTACTAGCTACATGTGGTTGCTGAGGAGTTGAAATGTGGCTAATGTGACTAAGTCATAAAATTTTAAATTTTACTTTAAATGTAAATAATCACACATAGTTAGTGGCTACAGTACAGGAGAGTGCAGACATAGAATATTTCCATTGTCATAGGAAGTTCTATTAGATAGTACTGAGCTAGAGGCTAAGCCAGACTCAGTGTTTTTGCAAGAGTGTACTGATGTGAACTTCCTTCAGGAGGGCACATAAAGTCTGCTTGTTTCTCTGTATAATTTAGCAGCCATTGATGGTCATTGCCTGGATCCATGACTTTATTCAAGGTTACAAAATTATAATATTCTAATTCTGTCATTCCTTCTTTGTTTTATTGACTGAAATACTTTTAGAAATAAAATTTCTCTCATCAACCATTTGGGTTACCTTGAGGTATAAGTTTGTACAGAAAAGTTAGGATCAAAAGGTAATCAACTAGGTTTGTTTTTTAGTATAATTATGAATTTGTACAATTAAAAGTATTTTATATTTTACTTCATTGCACTTATTCTTATTGATACTCAACTTGTCTTCTCTTTCGTCAGTATTGTCTTTTGGATCCTTTAACATGACTCCAGAAGCCTTTGATAGCTTCTTTCTTTCTGATATGACAAGATATTTCTTACTCACTCTTCCAAAGTCATGATTCCCTTTAGGAAAAAAAGATATTTAGAGACCACAGCCTAGGCTCTAAGGGTGCCAAATGCTACTGGACTGGTCATTGTTTCTAAGCCGTTTCAGTAGACAAAGGTAAGAAATATCCTTTTTTTTTAAATTGAGATATAATTGACATATAACATTGTATTAATTTTAAGTTTAGAGCAGGTCCTGGAATAACTTCATTTTGTTATAATGTTAATGAGATGTGACTGGTTTTGTTATGTGTTGTTTCACTTAAAGTTGCAGAACCTATGGATATAAGTGAGAACTCACTGTATAAAATAATAATTTGATATATGTACATATTACAGAATCATTACCACAGTAAGTATAGTTAAAATTCATCACCACACATAGTTACACATTTTCATTTTCTTGTGATGAGGACTTTTAAGATCTACTCTCATGGCACCTTTAAATTACACATTACGGTATTGTTAACTATAGTCACCATACTGTACATTATATCCCAGGATTTATTTTCTTATAATTGGGAGTTTGTATCTTTTGATCAGCTTCACCCATTTTGCTCACCCCTCCCCTTCTCACCACACCCCAACCTCTTCTCTGACAACCACCAGTTCTCTTTATCTATGAGCTTCAATTTTTAAAATTTGTTTTTTGTTTTTTATTGATTTTAGAGAGGGAGGAAGAAAGAGAACGAGAGAGAGAGAGAGAGAGAGAGAGAGAGAGAGAGAGAGAGAGAAACATCGATGTGAGAGAGATACACGGATCTGATCTGTTGCCTTCCTTACTGGCTCCATCCAGGGATTGGACCTAGGTATGTGCCCTGACTGGGAATTGAATCTGACACCTTCCAGTGCATGGATGACACTCCAACAAACTGAGCCACACAGGCCATGGCTTTTTGTTTCCTGAATTCCAGATATCAGTGAGATTATACAGTATTTGTCTTACTCTGTCTGACTTAAGAAACATTTTTTTAAAGAGAAAAATATATCACATGCAAGAACCTTTTAACTGATCTGCTTGTACCAGTCTCTACTTGAACCATACTTCCTCCTATTCATCTTTGGCATTTCTGTCAGAATCCTCCTTATAAAACACAGATCTGATCTTCCTAATCCCCTGCTTAAAAACTTTTGATGGAGTCCCATTACCAAAAGAATTAAGCCAAAGCTCCTTGGCATGGTATACATATAGAGCCTCTCAAAACTTAGCTCCTAACCTCCATCCCAAACCTGTTAGCATTCATTCTTCCTTCCCCTATAGTTCAGCACACCATACTACTTCCACTACACTGTGCCTTTGCTTGTCTAGTTCACTTTCCCTCAAATACCATGTTTGTTTGTTTTTCTATTTCTTGGTATTTATATTCATCCTTCAATAAATAGCTCAGATATCAATTTTCTCTAAAACGACTTTCAGTCTCCCTTTCCCATAGAGAACTAATCTGTTTCCATCATACCCTACATAGCACTCTGAAATATCTTTATGTAGCACTAATGAAACTGTATAATAATGATTTGTTTACATGCATGTCTCTTTCTAGCTAGAATGTCTCCCAAAAGTACAGGGCACTTACCATTGACGATGGTACTATCCATGGTTTTACATGTTACACTGATGAAGCATTAAATATTGAATTGCATAGTATAAGAGTTACTCCCCTTTTACATTAGGGAGAAAGTTTTAGTTTGGTCCTAGGATAGCTTTAGTAGCTTCCTGTTGTGTGATTAATTTCACTTTTTTTAATTGAATTCATTGGGATGACATTGGTTAAAAAAATTATACTGGTTTCATGTATACAATTCTACCATACATCACCTGTATATTGTATTGTGTGTTTACCACCCCAATAATTTCCGCTTTAAAAGAAAGAGGTCTCAGGATTTGAAACTTTGTAGATCAAAGTAATTGGCCAGAATTTGTATGTTCTCTTTCCACATGTTATTTGGTTTAAAAAAGCTCTCTTTTAACATAAAAGTGAGCTAATTTAAAAAAATAGTAAGTATATTATGGCAAAAACCGCATAGGATATATAAAAATGACTTAAATATGGGAAATATTGGGCTAGGTCATTCAGAATTAGGAGGCATGCATAACTTTTTTTCATTCCCAGTTCCTAGTGCTATGTTTAACAACAGCACATCATCACTAAACTGTTGTTAAATTAAGTTAGGAAGGAACACCCACCTCCAAATTCTCAAGATCCAATGTCATTTTTAATTAATTTATTTTTTCTTCTTTTTTCCAATGTCTTTTTTAGTGACAGGCCTTCTCTAAACTAACTTTAATGAAAAAGCTAAATAGTATCCATTATTACCATATAAATGAACTTTAAAATTATTTGCTATAGCTACAGTGAAAGAAATCAAATTCATAAGAAGGTACACCATAGATTCTCCAACTGGGTTGTGTGGAATGATGTCTAATAAACCCAAGTGCAGGGGCAATAGAAGGATGCTTACAATACATTCTATACAACCACATCACTTTTCATCTTCAAGGTCATGGTACCTTTAAAAAAAGGGTAGACCAGAGCAGCTCTTACTTGAGGAGAGCTAGCGCCATCTGTTGGAGAGTGAATTCATAGCATAAGATGATATTCACTATCAGGATATATAAAAATGACTTAAATATGGGAAAAAGTCATTAATCTCAAATTTTTACCTTCAAAATACTTTTTATCACACAAATTTCAAGACACTCATGCATACCCAAATACAACTGAATTTTTGATCAGTTCTAGTTCTCCACTATGACAGTAAAAAACAATTTAATGAATTTAAAATATACTAGTCTTTCATGATTTGACACCTTAATTAGACTTGATAATTAGCCTACTTATATTTATTTAAGAAATGGAAGAAAAGTTAGTTATGCTATGCAGCCACTTACACTCTAGTATTGCTTTAGAATAACAAACGTGTTGCTTAATCTTATAAACCAGCCTCTAGATATTAATAAAAATATTTTTAAATACTTTAGTAATAACCCAGAAACAGTAATTTTCTATTTTCAAACTCTTTTCCCCAAAAATCTACTGATGAAATTGAGAGGGTTGTGTTTCTTCTGTCTGCCATTTGGAATAGTGGCTCCAGAGTGACAGAAAGAGTAGAAGAGGCAGCGGCTTAAAATGGAAAATGGAGCATGAGAGGGAAAGGCCTAAGTGCTCAGATTCTAAATGACAAGTCTGGATGCTCAGTGGTTAGAGAATTGGCTGTGAACCGAAGGGTCACGGGCTTGATTCCCCAAGCCAACCAATCAATGTACCTCGATGTTTCTCCCCCCCACCCAATCCTCTCCCTTCCATTCTCTCTAAAAATATCAATGGAAGAAAATAAAAATATATCCTAGGGTGAGAATTAAAAAATTCCCAACCATCCACATCATCTGTTCCTAACAGCCAATCATGACATCCTCATAGCTCCAGGACCACCAGCAGCAGATGATCCTCTTTCTGACATGACATATGGTTAGAAGGTCAACAGCAGCTGTATGCCACCTCATTCACCTCACTTCACTTAAGTAGGCATTTTATCGTCTTCACAAGAAGGGTGAGTACAGTACAGTAATGAAAGCAAATTCACAAAACTTTTATTACAGTCTATTTTATTATTAGCTACTAGTGGCCTGGTGCACAGATTCATGCACATTGAAAGGAAATTAATTAGAAGAAATCTATATATATAAAACCCTAATATACAAATAGACCAAACGGTGGAACAACTGAACAACCAGTCGCTATGACGTGTGCTGACCACCAGGGGGCACGCACAGACCATGACAGGCATCGGCCTGGTGGGATGGTGGAGCAGGTGAATGGGGGCACCAGACCAAGGCAGGGCGCCGGTCACTGTCATCAGGGAAAGCCTCTGGTGGTTACTGAAAATTATTTGCTCCCATGCACCACGGTCCCACCCAGCACCTGGCACTGGCCTCAATCACTCCACGCCGTCAGCGGGTGCGAGTGGGGCCAGCACCCGTCAGCGTGTGGAAGTGGAGGTGGCAGGAGCGGGGCTGCTGGCAGACAAGGGACTGGGGGTGCAGCAGGAGGGGCCAGGCGGGGGCACAGAGGATGGGCTGAGACCGGCTCCTGTGCCCACCTCGCGGTCCACAGTTCAAGGTGCACGAATTCGTGCACTGGGCCCCCAGTATTTTAATATAGCTATTTGCCCTTTCTCTATAATACAAGTGTCAGAGATGAAAGAAAATTAGTAAAATGTATATGAAAATAATATATAAATTGATTAATAAACAATAACAACATGATATAACAACAAAGACATGATATAAAAAACAACAAAAACATGATATAAAACATTGATAAAAACAATGACTGATAAATTGATTAAACTTATTCTAATATCTCCCTGTATATCACATTAAGAGTAAAAACACTTTTAGAGTGCTTGACTAATTTCCCTTGTGATGAAGTATTTACAACTTTAACATCACACGCTCTTCAAACTTGAGAGAAAGCAATCTATAACTGACCATGTCCAAAAACAGGTTCAGGTAGGAATATTCCTAGTCTGTCTAGAGTTTGTCCATGTGACTTATTAATAGTCACCCCAAATGCTGGCATCACGGGAAACTGTCTTTGAATTAATTTAAATGGGAGGCCAATGTCAGACGGGGACAGTTGTGCCAATAGTTGGTCTTCAGACATATTCTGAAGACGCTGCTTTCTTTCAGCTTCAGAATGTCAACAAGAACAACCAAATTCATGATCAACAATGACAGATCGAAACATACTGTGCAATTGGCGCCAGTGAGAGCTTTATAGGTATCTCGCATGCGGGAGTCAACATTTATTTTTAATTTGCCAGTGTGCATCATATGTACCTGGTGGTCGGTTAGTCACTATATATATATATATAGATTGTTGTTCATCTCTTACTGTGCCTGCCTAATTTACAAATTAAACTTTATCATAGGTATAAATATATAAGAAAAAACAGTGTACATAGGGCTTGGTGCTATCCCAGGTTCCATGCATCTGCTGGGGTCTTGGAAATATCCTCCCCACATAAGGGGGGACTCCTCTAATGGATGAAGATCAACACACACACACACACTCCTCACAGTTTGAAAGCCTAATAAGGCTCACGACTGAAGGGACCAGGAGGCAGAAGAATCGCCAAGGTCCAGGGCTGAGAATGAGGGGGTGGGGAGAGGGGAAGGAAGGCCCCAGTGCCCTGGGCCGTGGCGTGGCCCCACCCTGATGCTCTCTAGCCCGGCTCACCCGCCTCAGCACCCAGGACCCCTGGCCTCCCCCTCCTGCACCCTCTGACACCCACTGCCCCACGCAGACGCCTGGGGACCAGGCCTGCAGACCCCTCCCCGGCCACCATCGGCCCCTGGACACAGGGCAGCCGCCTGACCGGGCCCACTCCTCCCGGGCCTCCCACGCCGCCCTTCTCAGCTGCCCCGGAACCCTGGGACCCCGCCCCGCCCCCCCCTAGCATCCCCGCGGACCCCCGACTCCCGCACGGCCCCGCCTTAGGTCCCCTCGGACTCCCCAATCGGTGCCTCCCACTCCGCATCCCGCGGCCCAGGGCCCGCAGCGCCGCCCCTCCGGGCTCCCCGGCCCGGGCCCCACCCCGCGGTCCGTTCGGACCGGCTCGCGCCGTGCGCCCCCCTCCCCCCCACACGCCCGCCTCTGCGGCTGCGCGGCGGGGCCGAGGCCGCGGGGAGGGGGTCGCGCGGGGGCCGGCGGAGCTGCGGTGGCGGCAGCGAGACGTGGCCGCGGGCAGGCCCGGAGGGAACGGAGGACGCGGACATGTCTCGCTACACGAGGCCCCCCAACACCTCCCTGTTCGTCAGGAACGTCGCGGACGCCACCAGGTGAGCGGCGGCGGCGGCCGCAGGTTGGGGCGCGGGGAAGAGGCGGGGTGACGGCCGCATCTCGGGGACCCGCCGGGTGTGCCCCGCGCTCTCCGTCGGCGCGGCCGCTGCTGCCCGCGAGGGCGCCCCTCCCGGGGCGGAGGGAGCCCTGCGCTGCCCGGCGCCCCGGCGGGACCGCGCCGCCGCCCGCCCGGCCCGCATTCCGCCGCCCGGCGGGTGCCCGTCCCTCCCCGGGGACCGCGGGCCGCCCCTTCCCGGCCGCCGGGGGCCTCCCGCTCCGGCCGCGCGCGACGCCGCCCGAGCCGTGGCCTGCGTTCGGCCGCTGGGTGGCCGCGCCCGGATCCAGCCGCGCGCCCCGCCCCCCGGACGCGGAGGACCGGGATGGAGGACGCACGGCCGGGTGATGCGCACCTGGGGCCTGGGGTTCCTTCCCTCCGTCTGAATGCTCGCAGGTGGTGTCATCTGGTTAGATGTCATCTGTACTGTACGCAGAGGATCACTTCCGGAATGAGATGTATGTGGTTTTCTTTAAAGTCCTGAACACAGTGGAAACACCCGTTGTTCATGATCTGCATGGACTTCGCTGGTCGATGTTGGATGTTCTCAGTCTACCCACCACCACCGCCCCTGGAGAATTCTGTCCACATTGTGCCCAACCATAGGTCTTAACCAGTAACTTCTTCCTGTAGCCCTTTCTCCCTTCATGGGAGCCCGAGGGGGTGACTAGGGGCGGGAGCGGGACTGGGTTTGCCCCCACCCCGGCCTTCCGAGCCCGGCCTCCGGCCTCCGTAGGGATGCGGTGTTACCTTACCGCACGCCAGGGAAAGCTGAGCCCAGAGTGTAAATGCCTTCCCGGGGCCTTCACAGATACAAATACATTGGAGTCCTCGACTCCAGAGCCATCTCTTGTCATCACAATTTACCTCTGAGGGGTAAATGTTAAGTATTTTTTAATTTGATCCCTGCTTTTATTTATTTTAAAATATATATTGTATTGATTTTTTTTTTTTACAGAGAGGAAGGGAGAGGGATAGAGAGTTAGAAACATGGATGCTAGAGAAACATCAATCAGCTGCCTCCTGCACACTCTGGAATCGAACCTGGGACCCTTGAGTCCGCAGGCCAACGCTCTATCCACTGAGCCAAACTGGTCAGGGCCCTACTTTTACATATGTCACAATTGTAGACAGTGAGTTAATAAACCTTAATTGATCTCTAAAAGATGCCTGTGCTTACATTTCTTCTTTCAACCTGTTTATCAATTCATTACATAGAAAACAAGCAAAATTTATCATTTGGATAAGGTAAAAACACACACACACACACACACACACACACACACACACACAACACACCACACAACACACCACACCACAGTTAAAGAGATCCCTTGAATACTGAATAAGCATCGTGTCTCCCCAGAGTGTGTGTCTACAGAAATTAGCGGTTTCCAATTCTAATGGCCACAGGGGCCAGCCAGGGTAATAGGAGTGAGAGAAGTTGTCAGGTTATAAGACACAGTAGGATGGTATGGACTGTACAAATGGGAAACAAGATGTGCCATCTCCTGGGGACAGCAGCTGCTACTAAGCTCCAGCTGATAGCTAGTATATAGACTTGTTGCCATATCTTTCTGATTTTCAAAAGAAGTCAGAAAGTTGTATTTTGTGTGTGTAAATGCTGTTTCAAAATGGTAGCATTTATTACATTAAAGCATATGAAATTCGAATTTTTGTAGATTTAAAAGCTGTAAAATACTGCATGTGACATCTTGCCTCCTTGTCTTCAGTTTGGCAGAAACACCTTATAAAAATTAAAAAAAATAAAAGGTGTAAAATATTGGCAATTTCGTGTTTCAACAGGGTTTTTATTTTTTTACTGTTTTAACATTGTGCAGGCCAAATAAAACTCATGTTACAGGTGATACCTGACCTGCAGGTGACACATGACCTCTAATCTAGATAATCCACTTCTGAATAATCAAGACTGATAATTGAGGTTTATTGATTTTCTTTTCCATTTTTCACCACTTCTTAACGCTGCTACTGGGGGACAATCAAAATGTAGGAGGATTGTATTAATGAAATAACAATTGTTAACATTTCTGAGTACTCACTATGTCCCTAAACACTATCCATATTATCTTAATTAAATTTTCACAATAAATGTATAATACATGTTTCTTAATAATTCCATTTTACAGATAAGAAATTTAGGCTTAGATAGATTAAGTATCTTGCCTAAGATTGCACAGCTGCTGAGTAGTGTTATGAAAGCAGAATCACACATGTAACCTATACTAATAACTTTTTTGTACAAGGTGGCATATAGTGTAAATTAACTAGCAGTATGACACCTAGACATTAAAATTAGCTTTAACATTTAGGATGTTTATAAAGAAAATCATTGGGATAAATGTGAAAATAAAACAAACAGGTTATAAAATGATATGTACTGTACTGTATGATTTTAATTACCTAAAAATGAGGAAAGGAGAAACTACATATAAAAAATGAGCCTGGAAAGAAATCTATTTGCGTGGTTTTTCCCTTTCCTGTTTTCAAATTTTCTTTAGTAAAAGTGTTTATAACAAAGCCAAAATTTATTTAAAATGTTTCTTTGAAGTGGCCATTTTAATATGTGTGATAAAGGACAAGACATTAAGAGACACTATGGGTTAGCATAAAATTTGTTACGAATGCAGTTGAACATAAGAACTAAAGAAAGACTTAAAAATATATTTTACACTCGGCTGGCATGGCTCAGTGGTTGAGCGTGGAGCTATGAACCAGGAGGTCACGGTTCAATTACCAGTCAGGGCACATGCCTGGGTTGCAGGCTTGATCCCCAGTGTGGGGTGTGCAGGAGACAGCCAATCAATGATTCTCTCTCATCATTGATGTTTCTATCTCTCTCTTCCTCTCCCTTCCTCTCTGAAATTAATAAAAATATAAAAAGAAAAAAATCTATACTTTCAGAGCAAACTTTAATTATATATATATATATATACACATATATACATATATATATATACTTCACAATTTTGTTACATTTCTTTTCACTAGTAAAACAAGAGGTGGATCAGGAAGAATATTAATTTTAATATCTTTGCTTTCTTATTGTGTAGAAGAGTAATTTTTAAAAATCTCTGATACAGTTTTCTAATGGAACAAAGTAATGTCCAAATCCCAAATATAACATCCCCACTTTGATGTATAATATATTAGGTTGGGGAGGAATGATCAGTACCTCTCTTGGACATACTTAGTAGTATTCTTTGATTACAGTGTATATGAGACTATATTGATGTTAACATTGATGGTGATGTAAAAAAACATTAAAATTCAAGATTTCATGAATTCAACAAGTATCAGCAAACTAGGAATAAAAGGGACTTCCTCAGCCTATGAAAAAGCTATAGCTAACACCATACTTACTGGTCAAAATTGAATGCTTTCTCCCTAACATCAGAACAAGACAAGGATGCCCATGCTCACAGCCTCCATTCAGCATTTTATTGCAGATCCTAACCAGTGCAGCAAGGCAAGAAAAATAAATAAAAGACATAAAAATTATAAAGGTAGAAGTAAAACCTGTCCCTATTCTTAGATGACATGTTTGTTTATATAAAACTATGGAACTAATAGTCAGTCTTAATAACATATCAGGATACAAGGTAAACTTAATAAAATTCTATTTCTATATATTAACAAATAATTGAAAATAGTAAAATATTTTTTAAATTCCATTTATGTTAATGTCAAAAACATACTTAAGAATAATTTAACAACAACAAACCAAAATGTTAAAACTTTGCACTGAGCCCTGGCTGGATAGCTCAGTTGGTTAGAGGATCGTCTCCATATGCCAACTTGCGGGTTCCATCCCGTCAGGGCACGTACAAGAATCAACCAATGAGCCCTGGCTGGGTGGCTCAGTTGGTTGGCGCATTATCCAGTACACCAAAAGGTTCCTGGTTCGATTCTCCATCAGGGCACATACCTAGGTTGGGTGTTCATCCCATCAGGCACATAGGGAATCAAGTTCAAAACCCCTCCATGAGGCAAATTAAAAAAGCAAATTAGCCCTGGCCAGAGTTGCTCAGTGGTTAGAGTGTCGGCCCATGTATCAAAGGGTCCCAGGTTGGATTTCCAGTCAAGGACACATACCTGGGTTGCAGATTCGGCCCCGATCAGGGTGTGTATAGGAAGCAACTAATCATTGTGTGTCTCACAGTGATCTCTCTCCTTCAGTCTCTTTCTCTCTCCCTCCCTTTGTCCCTCCCTCTCCCTCCCCACTGCTATTCCTCCCTTCCACTCTAAAAAAAAAATCAATGGAAAAAATATCATCCGGTGACGATTAACAACAACAACAAGCAAACAACAAATCTTTACACTGAAAACCACAACATATTGCCAAGAGAAATTAGAAAGACCAACATAAGTGCTGGCTGGATAGTTCAGTTGGTTAGAGCATCCTCCCAATATACCAAGGTTGTAGGTTCAAAACCCAGTCAAGGCACATACAAGAAGCACAAATGAGTGGAACAACAGATTGATATTTTCTCTCTCTAAAAAATCAAATAAAAATAAATAAAAAGACCAACATAAATTGATAGATATACCATGTTCTTGGATTAGAAGACAAAATATTGAGTTTTTAATTTTTCTCCAAAAATGATTATATTATAATTCAAAGCATTCCTGATCACAGGCTTTTTAAAATATAGAAGCTCACAAGTTAATTCTAAAACTGTAAGGATCAAGAAGAGCCAGAGTCTTGAAAAAGGTTACTGAAACGGAAAGACTTATACTACTGACTTAGAGACTTACTAAGTGATACAGTAATCAAGAAAGTGTGATACTGGCCTAAGGATATACAAGTAGATCAATAGAACGGAATAGAGAGTCCATAAATAATCCACACTTACACAGTCAATTGATTTTGACAAAGGCATGAAAGCAATTTAGTAGAGAAAGGAAAGTCTTTTAAACAAATGATGCCATAATAACTGGATATCCATATAGGGAAAAAATTAACTGTAACTTCTAGTTCACATCATAATTTGAACTGGATTATCAGTTGAAGTGTAAAAGATAAAACTATAAAGGGTCCAGCTGTGGCCTAGTAGTTGAGGGTTGACCCATTCGCCAAGAGTTTGTTGGTTTAATTCCTGGCCAGGGTGCATGCTGGGCTTGCAGGCTCGATCCCCAGTGAGGGGCATGCAGGAGGCAGCCAATCGATTCTTTCTCATCATTGATGTTTCTTTTTTTATTTAAATTAATTAATTTATTTTTGTTTGTTTTAACTTTTTATTAAAATGCTTAGGATACAGATTGACTTTCTTTTGTAAATGACTGTTTTACTTTTCCTGAAATAGGACCTATATGCACTCTGATAAAGCAGAATGAAAAATCTCAATTCATGGGAGTTCCTGCACATAGCTCAGTTCCTCTCTGTTAGGAGCCAAGCTCCTCACAGCTGCTTCTTTCTGCTGTTACTACAGGAACAATGTTGTATGTGAGGTCATCATTGATGTTTCTATCTCTTTATCCCTTTCCCTTCCTCTCTGAACTCAATAAAAATATATTTTATAAAAATAAAAGCCATGTTTTGTGCCCATAGCTTGATGCTGAATTTCTTAAGATTTCCATGAGGAGCCCTGGCTGGTTTGGCTCAGTGGATAGAATGTCAGCCTGTGGACTCAAGGGTCCCGGGTTCGATTCTGGTCAGGGGCATATGCCCGGGTTGTGGGCTCGGTCCCCAGTGAGGGGTGTGCAAGAGGCAGCTGATCAATGATTCTCTCATCATTGATGTTTCTATCTCTTCCTTTCCCTTCCTCTCTGAAATCAATAAAAATATATTTAAAAAAAATAACTAAAGCAGAGTAACGTAAACATTAAAAAAAAAAAAAAAAGTACACAGTATTGGTTAGTTAGAGTGTTGTCCTGTATGTGAAGGTTATGGGTTCAATCCCTGGTCAGGGCACATATAAGAATTAACCAGTGAATGCATAAATAAGTGTACTGACAAATCAATGTTTCTTTCTCTCTCAAATCAATCAATGAATAAAAAAAAATTTTTTTAAAGAGAGTAAAAAGAACACAGACTAGTGTCAGACTGTGGGAGTTTGATTCCAGTTCTGTCTGTCACTTGCTGTTCAGTGACCATAAGTGAGTTAATCTGTCTGTGCCCTCATCTGTAAACAACCATAGAGTTGTGAGAATTAAGTGGTGTTAAGGCACGCAGAAGCTAGCATATAAATGTACCATAACTGTCAGATATCAATGCTAAGTATTTTGTCTCTTCAGTTAAATTGTAGCTCTATGAAGACAAATATACTGTGTATTTCTTTGGTATCCCCTCTTTAATATCTGTCACAGTGAAAGGCATATAAGAGGCTCAAAAATACTTGTCAAATTTGAGAATATAGTAGTTATTTTGTTTTATGCTTAATTTGTAAAATACTCATTTTTCTTTAAAACCTGAGAAATTATTTTAGGACTTCTTTAAATATATATTTTGATTGATTTCAGAAAGGAAGTGAGAGGGAGAGAGAGATAGAAACATCAATGAAAGAGAGTCATTGATTGGCTGCCTCTTGTACGCCCCATACTGGGGATCAAGCCTGCAACCCCGGGCATGTGCCCTGACTGGTAATTAAACCATGACCTCCTGGTTCATAAGTCGATATTCATCCACTGTGGAGTGGCCAGGCGATTTTTGGACTTCTTTAAATTTTAATTCTTGTGCTCTGAAAACAAAATCTAACATAAATATGAATTCTAATGAAACTAATGAGTGTGTTCTTAATGAAATAGTTAATAGTTAGGACTGTTTATATGACCATTGAAAAATCTTGTAATAGGAATAACTTTGGGGTAGATGTGGGTCATTGTTTCTCCAACCTGAGTAGGCATGACAGCCACCTGGAGTGCTTGTAAAAATACAGATTTCCAGCCTGTAATCCAGATTTCTTGAACCAGAATCTCTGAAAGTGAGGCCTGAGAATTTTTCTTCTTTTTTTCCCTCTTTCATTTGTGAACCCTGGGTGAGTCTTCTGAGAGATATTTTTAGGTAATGCTAGTACAGATAATGTACTTTCTTTTGAGGGTTTCAACTGGATTTCTGTAGGCATGATATTTTAATCCGGCTACTCATATTTCTTTGCCTTATTTCTGAAACAATTCAGGCCTGAGGACTTGCGTCGTGAGTTTGGTCGGTATGGCCCCATAGTAGACGTTTACATTCCACTTGACTTCTACACCCGCCGCCCAAGAGGATTTGCTTATGTTCAATATCCTTTCTTTTACTGTGTGCATTTGAATATACTACATACATGTGCAAATTACATATATGTATTCAGGAGCATATGTTATGAGATTAATATTGCCTAATTAAATGTGTTTATTTCTTTATCTCAGAAAATCTAAAGCAGTCCACAGTAGCTGGCAAGAGCCCCCCAGTTTGAACCAACCTGTTAGCTAGAATCCGAGCATAAACCGAGCAGGCGAGACAAAAGGCACCTAAAGTTCAAGCATCAAGGAGTAAAGAGGGAGGGTGGACACAGAGATAAAGACCTGGAAGAGGGAAGTCTTTATCAAGCAAAAGACAAAGCCAACACCAGGTTGAGACTTCGGCTTTCCTACATTTACTCAGAGTTCCAGAGTCAAAGCCAAGTCTGATTTTGTTGGTTCTTCGTCTCTTATAAAGTCCATCTTGCAAGCCTTAAAGAGTAAAGGTCAAGGTTCAAGATCAAGTGACATTGAGGTAATTGCCAAAGTCTCATACTGTATTGCATTTCTTGGCTTTTTCTGTTTTCTATTAAAAAAAAATTAAACCAGTGAATAACCTCCTAAAATACAGCTATTCATTTTATATAGCTTATTTCTATTTTAGTTAGGTTTAATATATAATTTACATAGATAAGGGAGTTTAGTGGGTTATTACAAATCAATATATGTAATTCCATATGTTTACAGATTACTTCTATGTTTTTATACCCCAAGTAATAAAAGTATAAAGGTATTTTAAAGCAGTAGGTTCAAAGCTAAATATCATTTTTAAAGAACTAAATCAGTTTTGAAAATGTGTTTTAGCTCAGTTATGTGTGTGCATTTTGCTTATAAGTAATTGCTCCAAAATATCATAATTAAAAAGCTTTTTGCTGAAAAGAGTAATTTAAATTCAGAATACAGGCTTCTGCATGCTGATTTCTTTTAGTGAAAAACCTGATGAATTTTTTACCTGAGAGAAGGGCAATGTTGGACTTAGTAGTATTTTGTTCTCATGACATGTTTGAAATTATACATTTATATAGCATAAATTATACATTTATACTAATGTATGCATTTAAAACATAGTTGCACATTTGTTTCTTTTTTATTTTTAGATTCACTCTTTTAAATCATAATGAGCATTTGTTTTCATAATAAAAGTGAAATTTTTTTGATTATTCATATTATATTGTAGATGTGAGCTTAATAACTTGAACTTGTTTTTTCTATTAATTTTCTGTCACCTAAATAATTCTTTTAAAATAACATTTTTACTTGATATCTGACATTCAAAGTGTCCTTAACAGCTAGTCATATTTGAAGATGTTCGAGATGCTGAAGATGCTCTTTATAACCTCAATAGAAAGTGGGTATGTGGCCGTCAAATTGAAATACAGTTTGCACAAGGTGATCGCAAAAGTAAGTGTGACTAAATGTTAGATCTTGTTTACTCAGCAGAATGAATTTTAGCAATGACAGATTTTTTTAGTTTAAAATTATTTTAGAAAATAATACTATTTGAGCGGTTGTGACTGAGGTCTTGCACTTCATATTCCAGCACCAGGCCAAATGAAATCAAAAGAACGTCACCCTTGTTCTCCAAGTGATCATAGGAGGTCAAGAAGCCCCAGTCAACGGAGAACTCGAAGTAGAAGTTCTTCATGGGGAAGAAATAGGAGGCGGTCTGATAGCCTTAAAGAGTGAGTATCAAATACAAGAGTATTGAAAACTTAATTTTCTACTTTTTCTGGAAACCATTTTTTTGTTTGTTTGTTTGTTTGTTTTTGTTAATCCTCACCCAAGGATGTTTTTCCATTGATCTATTAGAGAGAGTGGAAGAGAAAGGGAAAGACAGAGAGAAACATCGATGTTAGAGAAACACATTGGTTGGTTGCCTCTTGCATGCGCCCGACCAGGGCCCAGGCTGGGGAGGAGCCTGCAAATAAGGTATGTGCCCTTGACTGGAATTGAACCCGGGACCCTTTGGTCTGCAGACGGATGCTCTATCTACTAAGCCAAATCAGCCTGGGCTGGAAAACATTTTAAAGAGCTTTGAACCAGGTCGGTATGGCTTAGTGGTTGAACATCAACCTGTGAACCAGGAAATCACAGTTCAATTCCCGGTCAGAGCACAGAGCTGGGTTGCAGGTTCGATCCCCCAATAAGGGGTCTGCAGGAGGCAGCCAATCAATGATTCTCTCTCATCATTGATGTTTCTGTCTCTCTCTTCCTTCCTCTCTAAAATCAATAAAATATTATTTTTAAAAAAACAACATACACGTGTACAGAAAAACCAGGCCACCATAATAATTTTGTTTAATATTCATAAAGAATTATCTTTTGTAGAAAGCTTAATTTAGGCTTATTGAATAACTCCCAATATTAAGCTTTTTATTTATTTTTTCTTCTGTTTCTTCTCGGGACTCAACCTTTTGACTGGAAAGATAATACTTAGTGAAAAAAGCAACATATTAAAAAACATATATTTGGCAAATAAAAATGAGGAATATTAAATAAGTAAAAATTTCCTAAATGAACCCAACAATTAAGAAAGTTAAGTTCTCCTCTGGCTGATGTGGCTCAGTTGGTTGGGCGTCGTCCTGTGCACTAAAGGGTTGCCATTTGGATTCCCTGTCAGGGCACATGCCTAGATTACAGGCTTGATCCCCAGTATGGGGTGTGCAGGAGGCAGCTGTTTGATGTTACGCTCTCACGTTGATGCTTATCTCTGTCCTCTTCCTTCTAAAAATTAGTAAAAACATACTTTTAAAGTGATTTAAAGAATGTTTCTCTCACACCGATGTGGCTAGTGATGGTGGTTGACACTAAAATTAATGTAAATAAATATATTTATAAAAGTTAGTGATTTTAAAAATAAATTCCAAGTATGGTAGTATTATAGGAAGATATAAGACTAATAAATTCTTCAGAAAAAGATATTTGCAAGTTACCTATTTTGCTAGCCAGTTGTTTGTTTCTGTTAGAATAATAGTAAATCACAATGGAAATTAATTACTTGGTGAAATTATTTAAATAATAAGTCGTATTAGCATGCCTAAGTTCTTAAAACATTAGTACTATTTGAGTTTTAATGCTGAATTTTTTTCATAGAGAATTTTTTATAGAATTTTAAAGTGAATTCTGTTCTCAAAGAATGATCAATATTTAGACTAGTATCCGAACTGCTCACTTTCACTCTAGTCCCTTCATTCTTCAACTTGTTCTAAATTCAGTCCCTCCATTACACTAGCTACATTTCTTTTTCTTTTTTTTTTTTTTTTATTCTCACCCAAGGATATGTTTATTGATTTTAGAGATGGGGAAAAGAGAGAAAGAGAAAGAGAGAGACATCGACATCCATCAGCTATGCCCCATAAACACCCCGACAGGGTATTGAACCCACAACCTTTTGGTGTACAGGATGATACTCCAATCCACTGAGCACACTGGCCAGGACTCCATTCCTCAACTCTTAAGAGCCTAGACAAAAAAGCTCAAAATAGGATATATGTACTAGAGCTGGTGAGAGAGTCTTTGCTCCAAGTGGCCTGGCACCAATCCTTCCAGCCAAGTGGAAGGGAAAATAGGAAGAGAGAACTACATCTACATTCTATGACTTTAAAATCCAAGAATCCTAATTGCTAGAAAATGGGCTGGCCTACTCAGAGCCCTACATCTCAGATTCAGATTCTTACATGGCAATCAGTACCTCTCCTGGGAATGAACAAAATGCTTTGATTTTGGCCCATCTTTAGAGGCATGAAGGTGGGAGAAAGCCTTAAGCTTCTTTTAAAACCCAAGAGAATCCAGGTCAGGATTGACCATTACCGAAATTGGTGAAGGAAAATTTAGAAACAAGTCATATTCTGGAACTTGATCCTTTTTATCATACTTTCTCTGATAGTATAAGAATATAAATATCCCTTGTACCTATGGAGAATAATCCAGCTTATCCCATGGCTAAGAGATTTTCCCATTGATTGGTATTTGATATTTAGACTCTGATATAAAGTTTCCATATTCAAATACAAAATTAAACTTATAGAAGTTAAAATATAGTGAGAGAAAATTAAAGAGTTAAATTTACATGCCTGTATATAGAAAAACACAACTAATACTATTGGTATTGCTTCTGGCTTCACAGGGGACATGAATAGTGTAAGGGAATGATGTTCAACAGTTCATTCACATTATGAATTTTATATATCTCTATTATATGTACTATACATGTAAAGACTATATATATATATATATATATATATATATATATATATATATTACTATATATAGTATAAACTATACATGTATAATTTACCATATGTTTATAATGATGTGGCTAGTATACATAAAATGAAAATTTTATATATCAAAGTTCAAAGTAGATATAATATTGTGCCTAAAGCAGCACTGTCTTGACATACTGAATATCCAGTTGTCTTGGTAGATAGACTTCTACACTAATAAAAGAGACATGCAAATTGACCATCACTCCGCTACACCCACCAGCCAATCAGGAGTGAGTATGCAAATCAACACAACAAAGATGTCGGCGGCCATGGAGCTGGAGCGAGCAGGAGGCTTGGGTTGCCCCTGGTGATGGAGGAAGCCAAGCTTCCCACCCGCCCTGGCCAGCCCTGGCCTCCGCTCAAGGCTACAAAGTTTCAATTATAGACGATAAATAAATCCCAGATACCTGCTTCCAGCTGGCCCTGGCCTCTGCTCAAGGAGGTGCTGAGAAAAAAAAAAAAAGGAGAGGCTGGGAGCTTGGGTCACCAGGGGGTGTGGCCAGCCTGCAAACAGCCATCAGCCCTTCACCCAGGCTAGCTAGGCACCCCAGTGGGGACCCCTACCCTGAAGGAGGTGTGGCCAGCCTGAAAACAGCCCTCAGCCCCTCACCCAGGCTGGCCACACCCCCATTGCCCGATCCCTGTAAACGGGCAGTCCAACATCCCTCGAGGGGTCCCAGATTGGAGAGGGTGCAGGCTGTGCTGAGGGACACACACCCCCGCCCCCTCTCGCCCCCGTACACGAATTTCGTGCACCGGGCCTCTGGTAGTTTATAAAAGAAAACAAGAAAAGAAGAAGTCCATTTTCATTCATTAAGAATATAAGTTATTTCCAAATACATTAGAGCCTTAGTTAACTTTCTGCCTTCTAGTTGAAATACAGTATAATACTTAGCTGGAGAAAAAAAAAAAGTCTATTGTTCTAAATTATGATGGAGTAGCAGGAATAGAAAGAACACATATTCTTGCAAGACAATGCTGTTCTGCTTTGTATGAGTTATAAGGTCATTGCTTAAACTCACCGACCTCAGTTTTTTTAATCTGTAAAATTATATTAAAGAGAATATATCTTACCTAGCTCTCAAAGTATTCACAAAGATCAGATTTGCATGTGTGTGTTCATGTGAGAGAATACATATAAACCAAACATGCATATATATAGTATATGTAATATTACTTTGGACTATAGTATATGTAATATTTATTTTGCCTTTAGTAAATGTGTGTGGGGGGCAGCTAGTTTGTTGCTATTAGTAGACTATGAGGTCTTTGAGGAGCAAGGACTTTTGCCTTATTCAGGCTTGTATCCCTAGCATTTAGCCGTAGTCCCTAACTCAAAGAATGTTAAAATAGCATCTTTTTTTTTTTCCATGTTAGATTTTTTTTCTTCAAGGACAGTGTTCTGTTTTTTGTTTTTTTTTTTTCCTAGAACTATGTACCACAGGAATGAAATTTAATAATTTCTAAAAGATTGCTTTTATTCCAGAATATATTCTAGATCAATATATTCATACTTTTCAGTGCTCTTTATTCTTTCCTATAATTCCATGCTTTTATTTAAGGTTATTTTTCTTCATTTAAAAGTTTTTAAATATATTTTATATATAGTATTGGTCTGCTGGCAATGAATTCTTTCAGCTTTTGTTTGTCTGAAACATCTTCATTTCATATTAATTTTTGAAGTATATTTTTGCTAGGGATCGATTTCTAGGTTGGTAGAGACTTTTTGTCCCTTTTTAAATATCATTCCACTGTTTTTCTAATATCCATAGTCAGCTGGAATTCTTAATGTTGATCCTTTGAAGGTAATGTCTTTTATTCTTTAGCAGATGTCCATATTTTACTCTTTGGCTTTGTTTTCTGCAGTTTCATTGTGATACTAGGGGTCCAGTGCACGAATTCGTGCACCTTGAAAGGAACTGTGGGCTGCAAGGCTGCAATGGGGCACAGGGGCGGGTCTCAGCCCATCCTCCATGCCCCTGCCTGGCCCCTCCCGTCCCGGCCCCCAGTCCCATCTGCCGGCAGCCCTGCTCCCGCCGCCACTGTTCCTACGCACTGATGGCGCCAGCCCCACTCGCACATGCTGACAGCGTGGAGTGATTGGGGCCAGTGCCAGCAGCAGGTGCAAGTGGGGCTGGCTCTGTCATCGGGTGCAAAGCGGGGCTGTCCCCGGCAGCGGGTGCGAGAGGTGGCTGCTGGCCCCGATCGCCCCTCAGGAGCAGGGGGAGGTGGAGAAGCCCTCGGGGACAATCGGGACCGGCGCCCCGCCTTGGTCTGGCTGCTCTGCTCACCTGCTCCACCATCCCACCGCACCTGATGCCTGCCATGTTCTGTGCTCTGCCACCTGCTGCCGATGCCCGCCATGTTCTGCACGCATAACATGGTGGTCAGCGCACATCATAGCGTCCGGTTGTTTGGTTGTTCTGCTGTTCGGTCTATTTGCATATTAGGGTTTTATATATATAGATACCTGGTGTAGTTTTCTTTGTACTTATTCTACCTGGGTTACTGAGCTTTTTGAAATTGTGAGTTGATGCTTTTTGCTCGTTTTAGAAAATTCTAGGACATTATCTCTTCAGATACACTTCTGCCTTATTCAGTTTGTCCTTTTGGCCATGTGACTATGTTCTAAATATATTTTATGTTCTGTTCTGGATTTCATAAAATTCCTTTTCTCTTACTGTGTTTCGATATAATATTTTTCTAATAATCTGTTTTCAGTTCACTATTTCTTGTTGTATCTAGACTGCTGTTAAATCCACTTAGTGACTTTAATTTCAGATATACATATTTTCGTTCTAAAATGTCCATTTGTTTCTTTTTATAGATTCCAAAATTCTTTTGAAATTTTCCATCTTTTTCATCTATTTTGTCTTTTTCTCTTATTTTTTTAAATATAGTAATTTTTAAAATTCCTGACTAAACAATAATACCAAATTATTTTAGGTGTAGTTATTTTGAATTCTTTTTTTTTTTTTTTAATCATTTTACTCTATTTTTCACATACCGTATAATTTTGTATTGGATGTTGGACATTGTTCATGAAAAATTATAGAAACTTTGGATGCTACCATCCTCCAAAGAAAGTTGTTTTCTTCTAGCAGGCAGATCACCTTGACCCTTTCAAGGTTGGTTTGAGGCATTGATAAGACTGATTTATTTAGCTTTACATTTCTTCCTAGGGCATGGTCCTTGCCTGTAGGATACTGCCCTTAATTGGAAGCCTTGGCTCTCACTTACAATTCCTTGACCTTTTGGAGTCTTGAACTCCAGCCTCTGTCCCCAACAGTATGTCTCTGGTAAAATTTCAGCTCAGTTATTCAGTCTTTCAGTTGCAGTTTGTTTGTTTGTTGTTTTTAATCCTCACCTGAGGATATTTTTCCATTTATTTTTATTTCTTCTCGCCCCCCCCCCCCCCCCCCTTTGGCTATTATGAATAATGCTGCTAGCTAGGAACAGGAATGTACAAATACCTCTTCAAATCTGTTTTCAATTATTTTGTGTATATATCCAGAAGTAAGATTGCTGGATCATATGGAATCTGCATACTTTTTTTTTTTTTTTTTAGGAACTGCCATACATTTTCTATAGGGGCATTCCACTTTGTATTCCCCCCAGCAGTGCACAGGAATTCGTTTTTCCATATCTTCACCAACATCTGGTTTCCACTGGGTGTTTCAGCTACAAGCACATTTCAGTACTTTATACTCAATAGTTTTCCTTCTACATAACAACCATTCCACAATTAGAGTGAAAACTTAAGTAGGAATCCTGTAAGGCACCTGGGTTGGAGCATTCTCCCCTGGGGCACATGCAGAAATCAACCAACTGGAGCCATGTTTTCCAAATCTGTAAGTAATGGGTCCCCATTGCAACAGTAAAAAGATCAAAAGTACACCAAAGTAACACCACAAACCCATCCACTCGCTTGCGCAGTATAACCCATTTGTGTCTGATGAGAGACACCGAATGCTGTTTTTGGGAAACAAGCTCACCAGGGGAGAGCGCGAACGCAGTCCCCCACTACCACAAATTATGCAGTCGAGTTTCCCACATTTGGGGAAATCGCAGGGGTCAGCATACCCGGAGTGCAATGGGTAGGCCTCGCCCTGGGGAAACCACCTTCGTGATCATGGTATCTCCCCTGCCAGGTAAGTATGAGTTCTGGACCTTGCTTGGCACATCACCATCATCCTCAACACACTTTAAAGTCATGGTTAATTATATTGAGCGTTCTTTTGCCCTTGGACTCTAAGTTGCAGTGTTGTTTATATGACAGAGACTAAGATACATTCTCTTGGATATCCAGAGGAAATTTTGCTCTGTTAAGACACTCGAACCAGCAGTCACCGCGCTGTGCTCATCTGCATAACCCCGCCTCTGGTCACTTACGTCACTGATACTTGAAGCAGATACATTCGCTCTGTTTAGGCCTGGCGAGCAGCCAGAAGACCATCGCTTCTCGGGATAGTTTTACTTTCCTCGCCTCCGGGCACAGGTTCTGGCGCGGGTCTGTTGTGAGGGGCTTCCGTGCGCGCTTCGGGCAGGGCCGGCCGTGTGGGAGGGAGAGGTGCGCGGCCAGCAGAGGGCGAGGCAGCACCTGGTGGTTATGCCGGAGCCGAGTCCCGCGGCTCCATTCCGGGCCTGGGTCAGACCCTGTCTCTGTGTCTATTTCCTCAGATTGTAAAGAGGGTGTAATGTGCCCGCCTTTAGGTTTCTGTGCGAACTGAAAGAATGTGTGTAACGGGAGCCTTCTGGGCCTTCTGGAATCAATCAGTCTGCAGCTCCCGGCGTAAAGGAGAGCAGCATTCACCCTGGATTTCGTAAGAAACCGAGTGCTCCTTCCTTCTTTTTAGAGGACGAAAGTGACACCTATTTTCTTTTCTGCCCTTTTGGCTAGATCCTCTGCGCAAACAACTCTGCAGCAATTGTAGCATCAAAGGCTTTGGTGGTGTATGTAGAGGCAAAACTGCTCTGTCTGTTAGGGTCTCAGGCTGGGCCTAAGGATAAAGTTGGCAGGTCCAGTGTAACAGTATAAAAGCATTCGCATTTATCTAACCCGAGTTTACCTGACACAGGCGGCTCATTAAAAAATGAAGAACCAAATAAGTGGCAACACCTAAATGGTTTTATATTAAGTTGAACAAAGAGAGGCAATTGTGAAAAAGTAACTAACATATATGGGGACATGGATTTTTATAACAAATGGAAGGGAAAGGGGAGAGAGAAACATGCACGTGTCACCATTGGTTGCCTCCTCCTACACAAGCCCCGACCAGGGCGGGGGATTGAGTCTGCTGCCCTGTTGGATCAGAATCGAACCTGGGACCCTTCAGTCCGTGGGCCAGCATTCTACCCACTGAACCAACCTGGCTAGGGTGCAGCTGCAGTTTTGCTGACCTCTTGGGAGTCTCATCCTGTGCATGCACAGTTTAGAAGATGGCCAGTGACTTGAGAATTTGTAAGCAGATTTTAGGGTTTTTTGTTATGCTTTGTTTTTGTCTGTAATTCTCTCATCTCTTGGATTTTGCCTCTCAAGTCTCAGCCACGTTGGTAGCCCTGAATTCTAACTTCTGTCTCTGCAGCTTAGTCAAATAGCCATTTTCTAGTTGGGCTCTATTTGCAATGCTGGTATTAAGAAAATGGTCTGAGTAAAAGACCCACGGCTTGCCTAGCCGGCTTGGCTCAGGGGTTGAGTGTCAACCTATGAACCAGGAGGTCACGGTTCCATTCCCGGTCAGCGCACATGCTGGGGTTGTGGGCTCCATCCCCTGTGTGGGGCATTTTGGAGGCAGCCAATCAGTGATTCTCTGTCATCATTGATGTTTCCCTCTCTTTCTCCCTCTCCCTTCCTTTATAAAATCAATAGAAATATAAACAGAATAAAACAAAAACAAACCATGGCTTATAACCCCTCAAGTTCTGCTTGTGTTGGTTATTCTCCATTGCCTTCACACAGTTGTTTTATAAGTGTTATTAACCTTTTTTCTCTTAATTGTTTTCTTATTTTTTAAATATATTTTTATTGATTTCAGAGGGGAAGGGAGAGGAGGATAGAAACATCAATGATGACACAAAATCATTGATCGGCTGCCTCCTGCACGCCCCCTACTGGTGATCAAGCCCACAACCCGGGCATGTGTCCTGACTGGGAATCAAACCATGACTTACTGGTTCATAGGTCAATGCTCAACCACTGAGTCACACTGGCCAGAGCTCTTTTAATCTTTTTAAAACTGAATTTATTGGAGTGACATTGGTTAATAAAATTATGTGGGTTTCAGGTGTGTAATTCTATAGTACATCTCTGTATATTGCATCGTTTGTTCACCACCCCAAGTTAAGTCTCCTTCCATCATCATCTGTCTACCTTTTTTATATAGTTAATTTCTATGGGAAGATTAATCTAGTACAAGCTGTTTTACCATGGTAGAATTCAGAAGTCCTGCATCTAGGTTTTTGTTGTTATAAGCATTATTTGATAAACTTTAAATAATTATTTTCATTCCCTCCTTTACATTTTTTTCTTTAGATTTTCATACCTTTTGAGAGTTGTGTAACCTATATTAAATATGCAGAGTATTTTTCAGAACTGACCCATGCCATAAGAATTACTAGTATGTAGCAAAGTAAATATCTTTTGCTTATATATTCTAGTATAACAAGTATTATAAACTTGTTATGTTTGAACCAAAAGCATGCATAATAAAATTAGAATTATTTCTTTTAACTTAGCCAATAAAAACATAACTAATATTATCTGAAGTATATAATTTCCTGCAAGTGTTTTTTCCTAATCTATTAACTGTTTTTGTGTGAAATATATACTCTAACATTGTGGATGTTTGCAGGTCTCGACACAGGCGACTTTCTTATAGCCAGTCTAAATCTCGCTCCAAGTCACTACCAAGGCGGTCTACCTCAGCAAGGCAGTCAAGAACTCCAAGAAGGAATTCTGGTTCTAGAGGACGGTCAAGGTCCAAGTCCTTAGAAAAAAGATCGAAATCAATAGGAAAATCACAATCAAGTTCACCTCAAAAGCAGACTAGCTCAGGAACAAAATCAAGATCACATGGAAGACATTCTGACTCCATAGCAAGATCCCCATGTAAATCTCCTAAAGGGTATACCAATTCAGAAACAAAAGCACAAACAGCAAAACACTCTCATTTTCGATCACATTCCAGATCTCGGAGTTATCGTCATAAAAACAGTTGGTGAACAACAAGAGAAGAGTGCTAGATAGTCTTTAAGTTATTAAACCTCTCATTACGTTAAATAAAAATTCTTCAAGGCTTACAGAAAATGCGAGTTGATACTAGTTATCTTTGGGCATGTACAAGGAACAAAACCTCTCTAGCTTTGAGTTAATAAAGATTTGGTCTCCATTTAGGGTCCACACCTCAATTTTGATGTCTAATGTCACCATTTTATGGACCATTTCTGTTTACATTGTGGCAGAAGGGTACTTTTCAAAGGAAATGGGTAAATGGAACTAACTTAGAAAATTCTACTTTGATCTAAGTACAGTAGCTCCCCCCTTCTCATGGAGATTGTTTAAAACCCTCCTTGTTCGATGCCTGAAACCACAGATTGTACCAAACTCTATATAGACCGTTTTCCCCTAAACACATACCTATGATCATGATTAATTTATAATTAGGCGCAGTAAGATATAAACAACAATACTACTAATAAAATAGATACATAGTAATATACTATGATAAAAGGTATGTGAATGTGATCTCTCAAAATATTGTACTGGCCTCACTCTTCTTGTGAGATTACAGTGCCTACATGATGAGATGAAGTACTCAGAACTGCATGCAATTTAAAACTAAGAAATTGTTCATTTCTGGAATTTTCCATTTAATATTTTTAGATCACAGTTGATCGTGCATAACTGAAACTGTGGAAAGCAAAACCACAGACAAGGGGGGACTACTGTATTAGTAATATTAATAATACCTTTACAAAAATATTTTTTACTTTAAATCACTTTCATGTAAAAAGTAATTATGACTATGTAATTGCATAGGGCAGACAAACTGTTTGACACCTATGTCTCCTTTTGTGTCTTCTGTTTAAACTTGGGCCAATTCTCGATGGATATTAGTTCATATTACAAAATTCTGACATCCCTAAAAGTTGAATTTATATAGAGATCTAGCATTCAAAAGATAGATTCTCTCCTAAGCTCAAGAAAGGTTTTATTTTATTGGGTGGAAAAGCATAGGTAAGTTGACATTAAATTGCATCCTGTACTATGTTCAGTCACTTCAGAAATAGCAAAACAATTTTTGAATACTGAATTTTGAATGGTTTGAGACCACTATAAAAATTGTGGACAACACTCTTAGTCCAAAAATAATCATATTAAGCCTTATCTCTTTAAAGAGTGGTACCCATTGTATAAAAATAATATTTTATACCATTATTTCTACATACCTACTTTTCATCTACTGCTTAATTTTTTTCTTTTGAGAGCTCTAGGTTAAGATTTTAAATTGTATAGAGTATGTCTTACTACTTTTGGAAGTGTTTAGTTGTATTAAGAAACTCAAGACTGCATCCTCAAAAACAATCCAGTATTTGGATTTACATTACACTGCCCTTCATTTTTTAAACCAAATAACTTTATTGCTATTAATTGCTTTTGTAGTTGTTAAAAATGAGAATTTCTTTAAAATGTGTTTGTGGTTTATGTTTTTCAGAGGGTTTTGGTAGTCTATTTGTGATAACTATGATTCTTATAGGGAATATATTTATAGAGTTCTACTTGTGTACCTTGTTGAAATACATTGAAAATTAAAAAGTTTTCAGCCCATACAGTTAATATTTGTATCTAGAGTGCTTAAGAAAAAAAAAAAAATCTGTCTTATAGTTTTAGCATATGGAAGCCAGTGTTGCTTCTATTTGTTTTGAATACAAATTCCATTTTTCTTTGCATTTTAGATCCTATGTGTAAGAAACAACTTTACAAAATAATTTATATACTTGTAATATTTGGGCAAGTACAACAAATTCATGTATACTTACTTCCTGAATAGAATTTCTCTAATCATAGCAAAAGTTACTTCAGAACTACAACTCTTTGAAGTTCATGTTCATTTGTAATAAAATTTAGTTTCAAAATTATGTGGCACTATTGAAAATTTAAAAGATAGTCTGAAAAAAGAGCAAGATGATTATTAATAGTAATTTTTTATATTTTCTAAATAAATGTTTGGGTTTACACACACACACGTGGTCATACCAAATACTAACAAGGATTTGATTATAGTGTCTTGTCTTAGCATTTAACCATTATTTTAATAATTTGATAAGGCAATGTTTCTGAACATGCTTAATCGTTAGATTTACATCTCATTTAGTTTTCCAAATTGTGATTCCCTAGGCTGGTGAGGAGGATACTATTTGGTTTGATGGAAAAACTGGAATGATAGTAGTTCAAACTTTTTTGAGTATATAACTATGCGCTTGGCACTGTTCTATAAGTTTTACATTATTCCCTCATCACCACAGTAGCTTTATGAGGTAAATACCACTGCAGATACAGAAGTGAGATGCAGAGGTTAAAGGACATGCACAAGGTCAACAGCTATTAAAACTTTGGAGCTGGGGGGTGGCTGGCCTCTAGACTGCCTCTCCCTGACTACTATGCTTTGCCTTTTTGGAATAGAATAGTCTTTGCCAGATATATGCTAAACTAAGGTAATGTTTAGATGGAAAAGAGAATAGAATTAGGAAAAGAAATTATTATAGGCTTTGATGAAAATAGGTTCAGTGACTCTGAGTGGAAATTGATTGGAAATTGTACTGGTACCCAGGAAAATTATCTTTTAGGTATATCTACTCCAGGGTTCACTTTTGTTACAGAATTATTTCTTGGACTACTTAAGAAAGGATACTTAGTGTAAGGTTGTTAATAAATAAAGCAAATGTTTTACACATCTGCAATAATTTCCTTTAAAGATAGTATGTTGACTTGGTTACTTGCCAAGTTTAGTGTAGGGCACTACCTACCTCCGTTTGTTCACAGTGATAGAGGGTAAGTTAATGACAAAGACAATAAAGATGGCCACTACCCCTGCTTGTTTTCTTTCTCCCCATGAATAATACAGTTTCTGTATAGCAGCTGATATTTTGCATCTGCAAACAGATAATGGGGGATAATGTCAAGTTTTTTATTTGGAGTTTAGGATTTAATCTTATACCACTGGGCTAATTTATTTTTAAATGTGAATTACCTTATTTCAGGACTTTAGATATTATTTGTAGTGTTTACTTGAGATACAACTATTCTAAGACATACCGTTGTTATATTACAAATAAGAATTCCTGTCTTTATTCTAATCCCATTGCAAGAAGCAAAATTAGTCAAAGTTGAAAGAAATAAGCATTTAGAAATATTTTTGTAATTCTTCTAAACTACATTAAAATTGTGATTTCTTAGAGTTAAAAATAAATTTTCCAAACAGGGTGGGAGCATATTTGAGGTCTTACATAGATAAATATATGCTACTTCTGGTGCAGAGGATCATAATCTGTCATGGAACCAAACCTTCAGGTTTAGGCACTGGAGATTTTCAAACAAGTCCATGGCTCCCAAGAGTTTAAGAACCAGTGGTTCAGTGAGATGTGTGGGTTTGAGTCAGAACTCATATATATTTGATTAGGAAACATTTTCAAGTAATAAGTGATTATGCACCTTAACATCAAAATCACTCTCTTGATTAAAAAATAAATATGGTATTTAGGATCATTGCATTTACTTGAGTATTGTCCTACCAGATTGATTTAGGCCCTCTGGAAAATTTATATCTTGTGTATCTTTTAAAAGATGTTCACAAATTAAGTATAAAGCTAATGGAGTTATAAACCATTTTAGAAATGTAATATTCCCTGTTAGAAGTGTTATATAAGAAGTATCTTATTCTAGGTTGATTCAACTTCTCTCAAAACAGTACTTTGATAGTATTTTCCCTGAATTGTTTTATAGTCTTTTCTGAATTTACATTCTAGGAATATACCACAACCTAAACTTATGAAAATAAATTCCAATTTGTGGAGGTAGATGGATGCTCAATGGGTTGGTTGATAGTTTTTTAAGTGTGATTTTAAGTGTGTATTTGATTCACATAATTCAATATTTAACCTATACCTGTTGGTTTATAAACTAGTTTATAAAATCGATTACAAATTAAAGTCAAGAATGTCAGGTTCTTTCAGAATGCATTTAGAAAATTTAACGGGTCATTCTCTTAAATGAGAGAATGCCTAGCTAGTTAGTGTAGAAATGGATTGAATGCATGTTCATTTCTATTTTTTAATGTGTTACAGCTTATGTAATTGAAACAAGAAAAATTACTACTATAGTTTAGGAGTATAAAATGCCTAAGTACTAATGCTTTTTAGAAATAGCTTCATAGAGGTAGGCTGAGGAAAACCAGAATTCTTTGCTACAACCATTTTCTAAAATAACCACATTCTAGTTTGTTCGTTTGGGTTTTTTTTTTTTTTTTTTTTTAGCTTACTCGTAATAATAGGATTACAATGCTGTTGATTTTAATTTCAACAAAAATTAATATAAAATAGTCATAAACCCAAGTGATAGCTTATTTCTTTTAATAGTAAGAAAAATTTTAATGGATTTGGCTAGGGGGGCGGTAATTAACCATTCCAATCATATTTGTGACACAGTATTTGCTTTGTGGTAATACTTGACACCTTGAGAAAAAGTATGCTGTTGTTGATCTTTTCAAAATTGACTTAAGCTATATGACTGGTCAGACCCTTTCTGGGTAGTTTAATATTTTGAAAATGAAAGAGAATGTTATTTAAATTTATTTTAACACATTGCAAAATATATAATTCATAAGAACCTTAGTTAAGGAAAAACATTAATGTTCATCGACAGTAAACCTTAAAATTTGACCTTAAAATGTTAAATGTAGCTTAATTAGAAATACTAATATTCTAGCTTTATAGGCTATTCACTATAATTTTTAATATATATAAAGTCTAACCATTTTAGTTTTGAAATTCAGGATCTGGTCTGATACAGGAACTTAATAGACACGGATGGCTAGGGAGACGACTGAATGCAGTGACTAAGGGCTCCTGGAAGGCTGATAGAAAAGAGCAGTCCAACCTTTGATATTAATCCTTTCATTCTAAAAATTGAGAGTACTAAATGCCTGATTATTTGAAGAGTAAGGATAATTTCAAACTTTGGAAGGGACCATTTGAGAGCCCTTATTTTATAGCAAGAAGATAACCCAAATTGTAGATCTCTCCAAAGACTCAAAGCCCTCTATGATTCCTTAATGCAAAGCAAAGTGTAAGTTTCCTTAAAAACAAGTAGTTTAATGAGCTTACTGTTAAGAAGGCAGTTTTGAGTTCAATTTAAATCAACCATTTGCACGTTGGAAATAAGTCATCAAAATATCTTCTACCTGCCATCCCCTTCCCAAAATTCTACACTGCCAAAAACACATTTGTAATTTGGTTTTGACAACTAGTTGGGTTAATGTCTAATCTTAGAATAAAGGGACCATCTGTAATAATTCAGGAGTAGCAATGTATATGAGCAAGCTTTTTGGAGGAATTTGGTTAGTATCTTATTATTTTTACAACCAGATATTTTTCTGCCACTTGGAAAAATTACTTAACTTTCCTGAATCCTTTCTTACAAATGCATAAAAGTTGTGTGAATGACTAGAAAAATGAAGTATTTTTATTGTTTAAGAATGTCATTTCATCTTTTAAGCTATTGTTATACATTACAGATATATAGTCTCTTCTAATTAAATGGAGTTTGACTATGTAGCCTCCTTTGACAAATGTGCATCTGATTTTCCATGATTATTGATGTAGGTTGCTTCTGCCAATCCTTCCATTTTGTCCCTTTATATCATTACTTTATTCAGAGACTAACACCTCTATAAATTCTTCCTTTAACAGAGGAAACTTTACATTTGTGTTACAAGTTCTACACTAAAGCACTACTATAAACTCTGCTTAGAAAAGGAATTCTAAGATCTCAACAATGAACCCTTCTCAGTAAATGTAACACCTTTTATAAATCTTAAATTGTAATTAATTTGGGGGAGGGTTTATAATACAAGTTTTAAGTTTGACAAATATAATTCCTGGGTGTTTAAAACATTACTTATACATTTTAGCATATTTAATTTAGAACTCCAAGAAAATTACAAAAGATGAAAAGTGATCTGAAAACTGTCAGAGATTAATTAAAGACAGTCTCATCCAAGAGATTTAAAGGGTTTAATTTAAGTGTAAAATATTTTCTAAACTCTTAAAAAACAATACTTCGTCCACCCCATACCTTCAGAGAATGCTATCTAAAAATTTCAAGAAAGTTTGAAAGATTAACCTTTTTATGTTTGTAAATTGCATTCTGAAAAATGTACTAAAATTTCCTTTTAGATTTAAAAACAAGTAGTTTCTGAATTACATAATTTGTGCTTACACAATTCTGCATCAGACATACCCTTTCCCCATTTGAAAACTTGTATTTGGAAGTTTTTGAAAGATTTATAGATTCAGGAGTAAGCAATGAAGTACAAAAAACTTGGAGTTAGCTCAGGAATCGGGTGCTCAGCAAGGCAGACCTGTGATTTTAAAATATATTTAGTTCATCAATGCCCTTCAAAAATTTTAATATATATAGGAGAATGAGACTATCAGCCTTTCATATACAAGAATAAGAATGTTTGATTCCTTCAACCTGAAGCACCTATCAATTGCATAGAGGACATGGGAGATGGAGGGCTTCCCACCCTCTAAATAAAGGATAATGTATTCAGCAATGTGATGGGAGGGTAATTAGGAGAAGGGAGAGGTTCAAAAACCAATTATTAATGACTAGAGGCCCGATGCACAAAATTCATGCAAGAGTAGGCCTTCCTTCCCCCAGCTGCCAGCACCGGCTTCCCTCTGGCACCCGGACGTGGGCTTTCCTCACAGCTCTGGCTTCATCTGGTCTAATTAGCATATTATGCTTTTATTATAATAGTTTTACCCACTTTTGAATCTTGGACTAAGAAAACCTTTATTCCTCCTTTCACCAACTGGGCCCCTACTATCAGAATTCAGAACTTAAGTTAGGATTGTCCACTAACAGACTTTTACAGGTAGGCAGAGAACCAACCACCATTTGACACTGTTTCAGAGGAAATACTTTCTAATTCAACAACTAATTTACTATCACAGATGACATTGAGAGTCTATAGGAAGCAAGAAGATTGGGGTCAAGAGCACTGGTAAATGTGTTAAGCCTTATGAAGGGAAAAACAAAAGCATGTAGAAAAACAAAATATTTCAGTTCCATTTCCATGTTCTAATTAACAAAGGTATACCTCTAGGCCTGACCTATCTTCTATCTGCTTGCCATGTCTGCCCAAGTGGTTATCTTGCATTCACCTCAAAAGTTCAACATGCAAATCAAAATTATCTTCCTCTATAATTATGACCCTGTTCCACAGTTCCCTAACTGCTAGTTTTATCTTAACTGCTCAATTTAAAAACTCTCTTCTTACCCTCCATTCAGTTATTCAGTTCTTAATTCTACCTCCAAAACATCTCCCAAAACCCATGCCCATTTCTTCTGATGTCATTTAGGCTCTTTTCAAACTACTGAAATATCTTCAAGTGGTTGTCTTGTCTCAAGTTTTCCCTTTCCAAGCAGTTTACACAGCATGGGACAAAAGTAGGTTTACAGTTGTTTGTATGGAAAATAATACAAGAATTAATCATTGTTTCCTGCACTCACAAATGTAAACCTACTTTTGCCCTGCCCTGTCTTTTCACTAGTTTCCTTTTGAAGCAGGAATCTCATTCCCTTGTTCAAACCTTTGATGGCTATGCCATGCTTACTAGTACAGAATAAAGTTGAAATTCTTTAGCATGACATTCAAGGCCCTCCATGTTATTACCCTCACGCCTTTCAATACATTGAACCTTCCTTCCTTACACTTCTTGAGCTACTAGTCTACATCTTTTCACACAACTGCTCAGACTTTTTCCTTTTCATGTCAAATACTACTGAATGTTTTAAGGTCCAACTCACTGGTACTTCTCAGGTGTCAGATTCTCAACTAGACAACCCTTAACCAGAATTAGTCATTACCTTCTGGGAGAAAAAATTACTTTTGATTTACCTCTTCAGGCATTTTGTTGTGGATACTTAGCCTACTCACCTATACTGTTAAATTTCAGCTCATTCAGTCCCACATTTGTACATAGTAGCTTCCTGTTAAAATACTATGATGAGGTGATTACATATTACTATGCCTAAAAACCTAAATGCTGGTCCTAACAAAGTATAGATTACGCGCCTAATACATTCTAATGTTTTATAAACCATCCTAAAATACTTTAACTTACAAACCATCTTTAAGTTTTAAAAGAATGGCTCCTGTTAACCTTTTAATGGTGTAATTTGGTCTTTTATTACCTTCTTTTTCCTATTCTGCCCACAAGGAGGATGCTAATACTTAGCACCAAGATTAATGCAAATATAAGCAGCTCTTTCTATAGTGTCACTTCATCAGTGGCATGAGATGAATAAACTTGGTATCAGATTGCACAGAAGTATCTACAAACAACTTCAGGTGCTTCAGTACTAAGCACCTATCGGTAGTTGTTCTAGACCAGTGGTCGGCAAACTCATTAGTCAACAGAGCCAAATATCAACAGTACAACGATTGAAATTTCTTTTGAGAGCCAAATATTTTAAACTTAAACTTCTTCTTCAAAATAGACTCACCCAGGCCGTGGTATTTTGTGGAAGAGCCACACTCAAGGGGCCAAAGAGCCGCATGTGGCTTGCGAGCCGCAGTTTGCTGACCACGGTTCTAGACTGAAGTGCCACTTCATTAACAATTTTCTCTACTCACATACTCAACTTATAAACCTCTCACCTCTTACAAGCCCCCTTTCAGGCCACTACAATATAGGCCTGAAGCTGGTGACTGCAAACACAATGTTTGCTTTACACACCCACAAAACCAAACGAATGTAATTATAGAAACATGGGGAAAATTTCTACAAGAGACTTCAATGGGAGAAAAATAAAGGTGGCTGAATAATAACTGGGGTGCACATGGTTTGAATTTACATTGAAACTTAATCCCAAGGTGGATTACTAGGAAGTGAAATGTTTGGGAAGTGATTAGGACATGAGCAAAACCCTTATGCATGACTGTGGTGCCAAACAAAATCAGCCCCCAAAAGCTTCCTCACCCTCTGCCATGTGAGGATGCAATGAAAAGACATCATTTAAGCGAGTTCTCACCAGGCTCCAAATCAGCTCAAATTCCCTGTGTACAGAACTGTGAGAAACAAATGTTTATAAGCTACCCGGTCTCTAGTATTTTGTGACAGCAGCTAGAAGGGACTAAAACTGCTCAATAGTATTTTACTGTAACACCAAAACTATTCAACTTTTAATTTGTTAATATTTTTCACTGAACATTATCTGAAGTCTAATTAAATGTTTTGTTCACTCTTCAAACTATAAAATCTATTATTACTTTACTAGAGGCCCGGTTGCAGTCTGAGACCTCTTGGGGGATGTCCACCTGCCAGCTTAGGCTTCCTCCCTGCGGACATCCCTCTCACAGTCCAGGGCTCTTCACTCCTTACCACCCACCTGCTTGCTGCTTCTTACCCCTCAGCTCGCTGCTCCTTAGCATTGCTGCGGAGGCCAGAGAGGCTCCAGCCATCGCTGCTGCACTTGCCAGCTGTGAGCCTGGCTTCTGGCTGAGCAGCGCTCCCCGTGGGAGCGCACTGACCACCAGGGGGCAGCTCCTGCACTGAGCGTCTGCCCCCTGGTGGTCAGTGCGCATCATAGTGACTGGTCGTTCTGGTCATTCCGCTGTAAAGGTCGCTTAGGCCAGTGATGGGCAACCTTTTGAGCTTGGTGTGTCAAACTTCACAAAAAAACTGAGCATAACTCGGGTAGTGTGTCACTTTGAGGAAAAAACTAACTCCAAGACTCTAGTCGCAAATGTTTCATCCTCGGCATGCGGCCGCATGTCATCAAAAATGGCTACGCGTGTCATAGGTTCGCCATTACTAGCTTAGGCTCTTATATAGATAATACCTATTTCCTTATGTCAAGCCTTTAAGAATTCTAGTCATTCTTTTTACCAGTTAACACTTCCCTTAGAAAGTCTTTTACAAGGCTGAAAGCTCACCTTCTAGAAAATAATTTTGACGAGGATGTGGAGAAAAGAGAACCCTAGTACACTGCTGGTGGGAATGCAGACTGGTGCAGCCACTGTAGAAAACAGTATGGAGCTTCCTCAAAAAATTAAAAATGGAACTCCCACTTGACCCAGTGATTCCACTTCTAGGAATATACCCTAAGAAATCAGAAAGAATATGTGCACCCCTGTGTTCATAGCAGCACAATTTAAAATAGCTAAGATTTAGAAACAACCCAAGTGTCCATCCACAGGTGGGTGGGTACAAAAAGCTGTGGTACATTTATACAATGGAATACTACACAGCTGTAAAAAAGAAAGAACTCTTACCATTTGCAATAGCATGGGTGGACCTGGAGAGTATTATGCTAAGTGAAATAAGCCAGTCAGAGAAAGAAGTATTTCACTCATATGTGTAATCTAATGAACAAAATAAACTGATGAACAAACAGATCCAGAGACAGAGAAGCATTGAACAGTCTGTCAAACCTCAGAAGGCAGGCAGGGGAGGGTGGCAGACAGGGAAGAGATCAATAAAGAACTTGTATGCACATATGCATAAGCCATGGTCATTAACAACAGGGTGAAGGCCTGGGGTGTGCTAGAAGTCAATGGGGGAAGGAGACCCATGCAATACTTTCAACAATAGATTAAAAAAAATTATTTTTCTTCTCTAAATGCGTTTAAAGCCAGCTATATATAGCTATGTATGTGTGTGTGACACATACATAATGAAGTATAGCTTTCTCTACATACATAAAAGAATAAAGCCAGCCTGAGCTAGTTTTTAGCTCAGTGGATAGAGTACCCGCCCTCAGATTGAAAGGTCCCAGGTTCAATTCCAGTCAAGGACCCGTACCTCAATTGCAGACTCAATCCTGGCCCTGGTTGGGGCATGTGTGGGAGGCAACCAATCAATTGGGAAGTGTTTCACATAGATGTTTCTCTCTGTCTCTCCTCCTTCCACTCTTTAAAACCTCGGGTAATTAACAAAAAAACTCCAAAACAAAAAACAAAGCCAGTGCTAAAGAATAATGGTTGGCTGAATTACGTATGAGCTGCATCTACAAGACCGCAAATTATTAATTCTGATTTTGTGGCACCTGTAATAGAAGTTATACGCTCACTGCTCATCAAGTCAATGGTGATTCTAAGTTCAGATGCCCACACCACTACCAACTTTTGTACAGCCAGAAAGTTAAGTGAATTCCTCCTCTCCCATGTGAACCAAATGGCACAGGAGGGTAAGACCTAAGACTGCAAGCCGTGAGCCTTTGTTGGTTCTGCATAGTCTGAGGGTAAAATGTAAACTATAGAACCCTTTTATTTTTTTCTAGTAAGGATGGTAGCACCTTTATTCTACCTTATAGAATCCTCTATATACCCTCTTAACACCCTTTTCCTTTTCATGTCTAAATATTGCCCATACAAAAAAAACTTTCCTTTTTATTTGAGATAAACTTAAGCTTTTTGTAACTAAAAACTACATACTACGAAAAGAACAGTTTAAATTTTAACAAAAATACATTAGCTGCCATATTTATCTTCAAGCAAGCTTCAGAATCCAAATCTCCATCTATTATTTTAACATCAATTATGCTTGCTTTGGTTCAAGTACCACCACTCATTACCAATATAAATCCAGCAAACCAAAGAAGTGTCATTTCTTTCACTAAAAATGTATGGTATGGTCAAGTGAAATAGTACTTTATGAAACAATTCATATATAAATATATTCTAAGTTATAAACTAATCAGCTTTACTTTTGACCAAAACCATTTCCATTTGTAAAATGGGGAATTCCTCCCCTAAGAGGTACTATTATGGATCCCTCTAAATTCCAGATGGAGGATGGATAATTAGTATAAAGTTAAACACCTTTAACCAGTAAAGTGAAAGTTAAAACCCACCTCCTAGTCACACAAACATGAGAAACAGGCACACACACCAAGAGTCAAGACTATAAAAGGGGGAGGAAGGGGCCAAATTATTATTATTTTAGAATTTGATTACAACCGATTTTGTTGGCATTAAAATTAAGAGATATTTTAAATTTGGATATGGATATAAACCAAAAACCAGAAATCAAGTTTAGTAAAAGTGAGAAGTTTTCCAGTAATTACAGATTAGAAGGCAGAAATCAATTTAGAGAAATAGACAAACACATGTTTACAATGATTGTGCCACAGATTTAAATTTCAGTAGTGCATTAGTAAACTGTTCACATTTAGATCTTCACCTTGAGATTCAACAGCTGTTTCTTGAAAAATCTCTCAGTACCTTGTGCAAATAAATTGGTCTTCCATGTGCCTTAGCACACACTTAAAATTTTTTCCATTGTATATATACAAAACACCTACCATTTGGGCAGGGCAAAATACATACTTTTATAACAAAACTATAATGTACCTCTGAAGTATCAATATACACATAATACATGGTATACAGTATTTACAAGATATAAAACATAATACAAGCTGTTTGTAATTTTTTAAAACCCATCTTTTGCCCTCCTAGGTTACAACAAGGCAAATTTCCATTTCTGTACCAATTTTCTTTTCAAGAATGCAGGGATTTTGGAAAAACTTCGTTTTACATACATACTGAGATCTAAGTTTGAACTTTTAGGAGAGTTTTTAAGTGTACTGCCATCAATTCCCTATTTTGGTTGGAATTTTCAATAGTGCTTCCCATCCAGTGACTAGGTGGTTTTGGAAGAACACTAGGAGAAGGTGGATCACTAAACTTTGCCCCAGCATAATTTTCCTTTTGGCTCACTTCAGTTAGAAATGCTGATTTCTTCAAATGCTTTTTTTTAATGTTCTCAGTGTTTTTAAAAGGCTTTTTTTCCTGCTTCTGAATTATATCAGATGAAACAGAATCCTGCCAAAAGTTATTTTCATTTCTTTTTGCAGAGGTGATCTTGGTTAGTGGTAAGTTATATTTGCTTTTCTGTCTGTTTATCTTTGGTTGTTCACACAAGTGCATACCATGAACAAGCTGCCCGTGGGGGATGGTAATTTTCTCCGATTTTCCCATGTTTGATTTTAAATCCTATAAAGACAAGGAACATAAAAGTGAATACAGTCTCATGATAGAAACCAGTCACAAGCCTCATATTACATATTTAATATATATTTAAATAGTTACACTGAACTTTTAGTTTACTGTCTTGGTTAAAACCATGTTTGCTGCATTTATCACTGATGTCCAAGCATGCACATATGTTTGTATACCACTAAAAATATAGTTGATCACCACTGTTACCCGTATGCAATGTATAAGCCAGTTTTAAAATGTTAAAGTAAAAAACCCAAAGTAACCACAAGTCCGTCTTTCTGTAACGGTAAGGAAGAGGAATGCCAACCTGTTTCTGACAAAGGTCAGTGTTTTTACAATAGGATGTTGCCAAGAAAAATTTTCTAATGCTTTCATTTTGGTTAGTTGAGAGTACATTTAAAAATAAAAACTATGTTAATAAGTATACTATTTACCTTTAAGACAGGTACTTTCAAAAAGTTACTTCAGAATAAATAAAAATTTTATTAGCAGAAGCTAGATTTTAGGCGAGGAAGTGTTTTGATAATGGTTACTAAGTACCCAGAAAAACTATCTCCTAGATTCTGAAAACAAAGTTTTTCAGATATTTAAATACTAAAATAAAAACGCAAATACTAAAATACTTACCGCTTTTTGTCATCTTTTCCAGGTATAGTAAATCAGAAAAAAAAAGTTTTCTGCCTGTCCCCTACTTTCTGGTTTCACAACTGCTCCAAAACGCTGCCACACTAATTCTATTCTCTTAACTCAAGTGCTCCTTACAGGAAGGCATGGCTGGATGGAAAGTATAAAGTAACCCATTAGATCACATTGCCCTTCCAACACTTGAAATATGGTAGGGAAGCAGGACACAAATACAGAAAGAACTCGTTTGCATATCCCATGTCATAAGGGAAACTGCTAACAGAGCTCCCTAGTTTAGTATCATTCTGGAAGAGAAAGGATCTTACTGAGCTGGAATCAAAGCACAAAAACTCGCTTTTAGGTCCATTATCACTAACATTTCAGAACAGCCATCGAATTTTAAAACTTGAAAGCCATCTGAAACAATGTAAGGAATTGGCGCGAACCAATGTAATTTCTCCAAGGGCACAGCTGCAAATCGCTCAGCGCCAACAGCCTTTCAACAAATGGCAGTAAGTTATTTTCATGTCACTATTGTGAAAAAGTTTGAAATTGAGTCAGTAAAAAGTTTTATTTTGATATAAAGATTAATTTCAAATCATCTAAACGCTTTAATCCCACTGGGTTTTTTTAATCAATTTTATACCAGTCCAGTGGCATGACAACTGGGCAGCATAACGTCGATTCAACTGATAACTCTTCTTTCGAAAATTTCGGTTTGGGCACAATAAAACCAGCTTCCACTAAGAAGTCCCGTCCAGTACACAGTAGACATGGTTAAATTCCGCTCATCTGATAACACTAGCACCCAAAACACAGCGCTTCAAAGCGGCAGGAACTCTGCCGCCGCTCCAGTCCGCGCTGCAAAGTTAAAAAGCCCAGCTCAGGAGGTCGGCCCCGCGAGGGGCAGGGCCCCAGCTGGCCTGGCGCCCTCACAGCTCAGCGAAAAGCCAGCCCCGGGGCACCCAGCCAGCGTGGCCCATTCCCGACGGCACACCCGGGCGGAGGGAGTGTGCGCGCACGCCGCCCACTAGCCCTGGAGGTACCCACCGCCGCCAGGAAACCAAAAAAGCGGGACCCCACCCCTTCCCCCGCCACCCACACCCGGCCCGGCCTCCTTCATCAGCGCCCCAGCGCTCCGCACGTAGCGCGCGCTGACGTCACCCCGGGCCCCTCTCCTCCCCCCCCCCCCCCCCCCCACCGCGCGCCCGGAACGCTGAAACCCCCTGGAACGCCGCCAGCCTTCTAAATCGGGGCTGTTGCTGGGGCGCAGCCGCTCCTCTCATTGGCTGGCCTTCGGGAGCCAATCAGCAGCGCCACCGCGAGCCTCTCCCTCCCCCTGTCCCCCTCTGCCAGAGCAGAGCAGGCGTCACGGAAACTTCCCTCCCGAGTAAACAGCCGCCCCCCATCCCGACCCCCCTACGAGCAGAGCACCAAGCCCCAGGGCCCGGCTGTGGCCGTCTAAGCACCGAGTCCCCCAACGGCCCCCCGGCCCCTCGCGGCACTCACCTCTTTCCGTAACGAGGGTTGGCCGGGTGCCGCGGGGGGCAGCGGGCCGGGGAAAAGGTTCGCTTCCTCAGTTCGGGTTGCAGCCGCAGGACCCGGGGCTGAGGCGGCGGCCTGGCTCGGGGCTTCCTGCGCCCCGCTCGGGCCCGCGGAGGGGCCCCGCCCGCTCTCCAGGCTCGGCCGGTGCTGCTGGTACTGGTGGAAGCGGCTGGGCAGCTGCCCCGCCGGGCTGGCCCGCACCTTCTTCTTTCGCCGCTTCTTTGGAGCGGCCCGAGGGGTGCCCCCCGCCGGGGCGAGAGTGCAGTTGGGCAAGGGTGCTGGGGCTCGAGGCTGAGGGGTCAGACACGGGCCGTCCCCCCCTAGGAAGTGAGGGAGGAAGAGGGTGGGGGGCAGTGCCCGAGGGTCCGGGATCCGCGGTAAAGGCGGCGGAGCGGAGGTCACCATCGGAAGGGCCCCGAAGTAACCGCGGGCGGAAAAGCCGAGGGGGGCAAGGCGGCCGCTCAGGATCAGCGGCTCCCGCTGCGGGACGGAGACGACGGTCATAGCTCTGGGAGGAAAATGGTTCAGCAGGAAGAGAAGGAGCAAGCGAAGCCGGAGAGGACAGGGCGACGGCTGCTGCCGAGAGAGGCGAGCGGAGCGCGGACGAGGTCTCGGGCGGTGGCGGCGCAGCAACGAATAGCCTCCGCTCCGGCTCCGAGTGTTGTTATCGGAAGCTCCGCCCCATCACCCACCCACCTCCCCGCGAAAGCCCAATCAGAACCCGACGGGGCACGCCACGCCCGCGGCTCCGCCTCCAGCGCCGCTGAAAGACGTACACACACAAACAACCAGCCTGCTGCAGCGGGGCACAAAGAGCGCGCACTGCGCAGGCGCTGCCAACCGGCCCTTTCGGGAAGAGTGGGCCCGGCGAACAATGAAGTTCCGTTTCACCCCGCCTCCCCCGCCCTTTTCCTGCCTTATCCCCGCACCTCGCCTTCCAGGCAGAGGTCAGACTGAATTTGGGGATGGGGTTGCGGGATGACGAGGATGGGGGGCGCGGGAGGAAGGGAGAAAGAATCCGGAAGCACCAAGGCCACTGACCTTGGGGAAGTAATGTCTTATTTCGAGCCCATTATCGGTTTGGGTTTTTGTTTTTTAAGATTTCAAAGTACATTATGGGGATTTCTTTCTTAGCAATCGTGAAGAAAATCCGTCCACATTTATATTTGATGAAGTGTGGTTCACGTTCTTTTCCATTTACTCGGCTGAGCAACGCTGCTCGTTAGCCATGGTAATCGGAGTAAGGATTAAGGGAGTGAAATTAAGTGATTGAAATTTGCCCCTTAATATAGAAAAAGTTTTCCATAAATCCGTAATTGGGCATTGGAAATGTTACTGCCTTCGTACTTGAAGGACTGAGAGACTTTGGGATCGCAAAACGACGCCTGATACTGAATAGGAAGCAATGGAGGAGGCTTGCGTCTCTGAGAAAGTGAAACAGCTCAGCAGCATAGTGTTTTGATATCTGTTTGTAAATAGAAATCTCACTCTCTTCAGGTCGCGCTCTCTCTCTCTCTCTCTCTCTCTCACACACACACACACACACACACACACACACACACACGACAGAACTGTGGCTGCTTAAACAAGAGCTGATGTGTCAGGAACTGTTCTTTACATAAATTATCTCATGCGAGTCTCACAACCCTAAGGAATAGCTCCTCGTTTTATAGGACAGGAAACAGGTTTAGAGAGGCAAAAAGTACTTTGTCAAACATCATACAGTAAATTAACATCAGAACTTGAACTCCAGTCTAGGTTTGGGAAGAACAGAGATTTAACATCCATACTGCCTGCCATACTGGATGGTAGGTTTTTAGAACATAATAATCTTATAAGTCTGTATCCTCAGTGTCTAACCAATACTTTTCAGCTTTGTAGTGCTTGATAAGTGTTAATTAACTAGAAACCCGGTGCACGAAATTCGTGCATGGGGGTGGGGGTCCCCTCAGCCCGGCTTGCGCCCTCTCACAGTCCAGGAGCCCTGGGGTGGGGGAGTGTGTTGGACAACCTTGGGAGAGGCTCCTGCCACTGCTGCTGCGCCTACCCCCCATGAGCCTGGCTCAGGGCTTCTGGCTGAGCGGTGCTCCCCCTGTGGGAGCGCACTGACCACCAGGGGGCAGCTCCTGCATTGAGTGTCTGCCCCTGGTGGTCAGTGCGCATCATAGCGACCGGTCATTCCGCCGTTTGGTTGATTTACATATTACCCTTTTATTACTATACTAGAGGCCCGGTGTGCAAAATTTGTGTACGAGGTGAGGGGGTGTCCCTCAGCCCAGCCTGCACCCTCTCCAATCTGGGACCCCTCTGGGATCCCTCTCACAATCCAGGACTGCTGGCTCCCAACTGCTCGCCTGCCTGCCTTCCTGATTGACCCTAACTGCTTCTGCCTGCCAGCCTGTTTGCCCCCAACTTCCCTCCTCTGCTGTCCTGGTCACCCCTAACTGCCCTTCCCTGCAGGTCTGGTCCCTCCCAACTGCCCTCTCCAGCTGGCCTGATCACCCACAACTGCCATCCCTTACAGGCCTGGTCCCTCCCAACTGCCCTCCCCTGCTGGCCATCTTGTGGTGGCCATCTTGTGTCCACATGGCGACAGGATCTTTGACCACATGGGGGCAGCCACCTTGTGTGTTGGAGTGATGGTCAATCTGCATATTATTATTTTATTAGATAGGATAGAGGCCTGGTGCATGGGTGGGGGCCAGCTGGTTTGCCCTGAAGGGTGTCCTGGATCAGGGTGGGGGTTCCTTTGGGTTATGGGGCAACCTGGGCAAGGGGCCTGTGGTGGTTTGCAGACCAGCCACGCCCCCCGGCAACCCAAGCGGAGGCCCTGGTAACTGGGGTTTATTCATCTTCTACAATTGAAACTTTGTAGCCTGAAGCGGAGCCAAGCCTTCTGCTTGATCCATGGCGGCAGGGGATTTATTTACCTTCTATAATTGAAACTTGGTAGCCTTAAGTGGAGGCCTGGGCCAGCCAGGGTGTGCGGAAAGCTTGGCTTCCTCCATTGCCTGAGAAACCCAAGCCTCCCTCCTGCTTTCTCCTTGGCCACAGCCATCTTGGTTGGGTTAATTTGCATACTCGCTCTGACGGGCTGGTGGGTGTAGTGGAGTGATGGTTAATTTGCATATTACTCTTTTATTAGATAGGATGTAAAATAATTAAGGTTTGACAGCAGTAATATGCAGAATAATGATTCCGAATTAACTTTATATAAACTTTTAATACTATAGTCCATCATTTATGATTGTTGGATTTTATCATATTTGCTAGATTTACTCATTTTTGTGTGTTTCCAACACTTAATACATAGTAAGTGCTTCTGGTCATTGGATGGATGGAAATCATATACTTCAAGAGCTGTAAAAGATCTTAGAGAACTTTTAATTCAAATTTTCTGGTCTGCAAATTGAAGTTGGTTTTAGGACCTGGTGAGGAGAATGGCCTGGCAAGAGTTGAAGAGTAGACAAATATTATGAAACCTTTGGAATGAGTTAACTTGTTCTTTTGTTTTTAAGAGTTTCTACTTTTTCAAGGCACGTTCTTCTGTTCTCTCATTTTATTCTAATCCTTTAAAGGATTACTCTAATTCAAAAAAATAGGTTGAGATAGATTCTATATAAAATACACTAGCGTTCCCGTTGCAGGAAAAATCCTGCAATAGGGTTTCCTGCTGCACTCTACCCTGCCCTGCCTCCTCTCCTCCCTTGTCCCCTGCCCCGCGTTCTCCGCCAGCCCCCCTGCTTTTCTAACTTCTCCGCTAGCCTGCTCTCCTCCCTTCTCTCCTGGCCCCGCCTCCACTCCTCCCTTCTCCCCTGCCCCGCCTTCTCCGCCAGCCTGCTCTCCTTCCTTCTCCCCTGGCCCCGCCTCTGCTCCTCCCTTCTCCCCGGCCCGCCTTCTCTGCCAGCCCGCCTGCTTTTCCCTTCTCCCCCGGCCCCGCCTCAGCTCCTCCCTTCTCCCCTGCCCCGCCTCCGCTCCTCCCTTCTCCCCTGCCCCGCCTTCTCCGCCAGCCCGCTCTCCTCCCTTCTCCCCCGGCCCCGCCTTCGCTCCTCCCTTCTCCCCTGCCCTGCCTTCTCCGCCAGCCCGCTCTCCTTCCTTCTCCCCCGGCCCCGCCTCCGCTCCTCCCTTCTCCCCTGCCCCGCCTTCTCCGCCAGCCCGCTCTCCTCCCTTCTCCCCCGGCCCCGCCTCCGCTCCTCCCTTCTCCCCCCAGTCCCGCCCCTTCTCCCCCGGCCCCGCCCCTTCTCCTCCGGCCCCGTCTGCTCAACTTCCTTCTCCCCTGGCCCCGCCTCCACTCCTCCCTTCTCCTCCCCCCAGCTTGCTTGCTTCTCTGCAGCTTTGCTCCCTTCTGCAGCTCTTGGCTTTTCTACGCTGTCTTGATATGCAAATTAGCCACCATCTTTGTTGGGGTAATTTGCATATTCGTCCTGATTGGTTGGTGGGCGTGGCTTGGGCGTAGCGAAGGTGCGGTCAATTTGCATATTTGTCTATTATTAGATAGGATGTGATATTTAAAAAACCACTAAAGATAAAGTACCTTGGCTAAGGGTTACACAGTGAGTCAGGGACTAAATCACTTGAACTCTAGTTGCCTAGTCCAGTGCTCTTTTTACTATATCACAAGGCCTAAGGTTTGACTTTATTTAGGGGTAATATCACATTGTCCTGGGGAATAACTTATCTTCCAGGGGGCTGCTAATTGCAGTCAGTTCAGTGAGGCCCTTAATAACCCCTTTGCACTTGCTTGCTTTTTTCTCTATTCCTTTATTCTAATGCTAACCATGTCGAGTCACACTCGACATCTGAGTGCAAAAGGTTAATCAAGGACACCTATTATTGTCTGTAAGTTATTGTGTGTGGTATTTAGTGTATTATTTTGAGGCCTTCCTGTTAGACCCTGGATTCTGTACTTTAAGAAAGGTAACCTTGCGAGAGCATTTGAAATCTTGCTTCCCAGCATATGTTCTCAGTTTGGCTCAAATAAACTTTTATAAAAAATTTTTTTAAAAAGAAGAAAAAAAGTAAAGGTAATCTTGCAGCTGTGGCCACCTGGGTAAATGGTGCTAAAATGGTGGCCACCAAGAGACCGTGAGCTGGAATGGACTACCAGAAGAGAGCAATCCAGGTTTTATGAATTTTGGATTTTGTGTTACTCTTGTCTATAATTCCTATAGGCCCTTAATAAAGTCTAGTTTTAATATTCCAACCTGGTTTCATCTGTGCTATATGGTGTAAAGGAAAAGGTCCGATGCTGTTGTGTGGGCCCAGAGGGCCAATCATGGAGGTAGCGAGACATTCACGGCTGAAGTAAATATTGGGCAGTCCTCGGTGCTCTTGAAGCGTTTGGTTCCAGAGCATGCCTTGGTCTTACTTTTGTTAATTCAACAGTTTCTTTAGAGGAGTTTTTTGTTTTAATTGAAAAGTAAACCAGATATTAAAGAGTGGGGGAAAGAGCTAACGGCACCTGAGGACGCAGGCTAAGATATTCAGAGGAAATGGAATGGTGCACATGGGAATACAATCCTGGGACTCGGTGACTGACAAGAGTCTAGTGGAGAGACCAGACCAGGTAGAAGTATGAGGGTGAGGTGTAATAAGAAGGCAGAGTGAAAGAGATGGCTCTCAGACTTTCAATCTGGTTCATTTGGAGAGAAATGATAGCCTTGACAGGAATATGAAAATCCAAAAGGGTAATTTGAAGAGAAAATTTACTTTTGTGGTTTAGTAAGGTTTTGTTTTTGATGTTCTTAATTAAAGTCAAATTATTTGCAAATTTCGTTTTGTCTCTCAAAAACAAAAGAAACCCCAAATAATTAAGTTGTTTTTTACTTGCTTATGAACCCCTGATAGAAAAAGTGTTCTTATTCTTGTTCAGTATGAAAACATGGAAATCTGCCTCCATGGAAATCACTGCGTCCAATCTGTTTACCTCTGGCTACTTCACTTGGCGTTTTCAGAAAATAAGACAAACTACTTGCAAGAAATTTGAACTAAATTAAGGAAAATGGAACATTTCTGTGAAAATGAAACATACTTTGTCAAATCTCCTTTATTTTTCAGGTCCCAATATAGTCTATTTAATCCTGTTCTAGTCAGCTAAAATCTCATGAGAAAAACAGCATGTTTCATTTTTAGAAAATACTGCAGTGCTATAATTTTTTTAAAATGTTTTTATTGATTTTTAGAGAGAGAGAGGAAGAGGTGGGGAAAGAGAGAGAGAAACTTTGATCGGCTGATTGGCTGCCTTCCTTTGCATAATATTGCATGGGTAATATTGCATAGGAGCACCAGAAACTGCCTCATTGAAAACAAGAACTTTTAAAAAAAATCTTTATTGTTCATATTATTACAGATGTTCCTCTTTTTTCCCCCCCATAGCTCCCCTCCTTCTGGTTCCCACTCCACTCCAGGCCTTCCCCCCACACACTGACCTCATCCATAGGTGTAAGCTCTTTGTCCATTCTCTTCCCTTACCCCCCACAACCCTTTCCCCCTGAGAATTGTCTGCTCTCTTTGCATGCCCCTGATTCTATTACATTCACCAGTCTGTTCTGTTCATCAGGTTTTCTATTCATTTGATTTTTAGATTCACTTGTTGATAGATATGTATTTGTTATCACTTCGTTGTTCATAATTTTTTTATCTTTACCTTTTTCTTCTTCTTCTTAAAGAATACCCTTCAGTATTTCATATAATACTCATTTGGTGGTGATGAACTCCTTTAGCTTTTTCTTGTCTGTGATGCTCTTTATCTGACCTTCAATTCTGAATGATAGCTTTGCGAGGTCGCGTAATCTTGGTTGTAGGTTCTTGCTATTCATCACTTTGTATATTTCTTTTTTTTCTTATTAATACAGTATTTATTTGTCTTCCTTTTGTCAAACCCTGAGTCAACCACTTTCCCCAGGCTGCCTAGGGAAGTATAGGAAAAGGAACATACTGGGCAGACAAGACACGGGAAAAAGAACTATGGGAGGCGGAGACAGCTCCTTCACATGGCGAAGAGGATGAAAAAGGCCACCATCAGGCAAAAGAGCCCCATGGCCTCTGAGAGGGCAAAGCCCAGAATGGCGTAGAAGAGCAGTTGCTTCAGAGAAGGGTTCCTGGCATAACCAATGATGAGGCTCCCAAACACAGTCCTAATTCCAGCCCCAGAGCCTGCCACCCCTACTGTGGCAGCCCCAGCCCCAATGAACTTGGCTGCTGTGTCGATGTCCCTTGAAATGGCACTGGTTTGGAAGCTGCGGTTAGAAATAAGCGAGGTCAGGGGACGTGGGGCTGCCAAGCTGCTGAGGCTCTCATCTGTCAGTGTCTCTGGTCATTTCAGCACCACTGCAGACATTGACCGGCTCAGCTGAGAGGCACTCCTGACCAAGGAGGGGGTGGAGACAAACTTGGTGCAGGCATACATTTTCAGGGGATGAGGGGATGAGAGAGGGCCCTTTGTATATTTCTTGCCACTCCCTTCTGGCCTGCATAGTTTCTGTTGAGAAATCAGCTGACAATTGTATGGGTACTCCCTTGCAGGTAACTAATTGTTTTTCTCTTGCTGTTTTTAACATTCTCTCTTTGTCTTTTGCTCTTGACATTTTAATTTATGATGTGTCTTGGTGTGGTCCTCTTGGATTCCTCTTGTTTGGGGTTCTCTGTGGCTTCCTGGACTTGTAAGTCTATTTCTTTCACCAGGTGGGGTAAGTTTTCTGTCATTATTTCCTCAAATAGGTTTTCAATATCTTGCTCTCTCTCTTCTTCTGGCACCCCCATAATTCGGATGTTGGTACGCTTGAAGTTGTCCCAGAGGCTCCTTACACTATCTTCATATTTTTGGATTCTTTTTGCTTTTCCAGTTGCATGATTTTTGCTTCTTCCTATTTTAAATCTTTGACTTGATTCTTGGGATCCTCTAGTCTGCTGTTGAATCTCTGTATATTATTCTTTATTTCAGTCAGTGTATGCTTAATATCTGATTGGTCCTTTTCCATATTCTTGAAGGTCTCATTAAATTTCTTGGAGGTTTCTAGAAGATTATTGAGTAACCTTATAACCGTGGTTTTGAACTCTATATCCAGTATTTTGCTTTCATCCATTTATTTCATTTGTGACTTGTTTCTTTGTCTCTGCATTTTGGCTGCTTCCCTGTGTTTGTTTCTATGTACTGGGTAGCTGCTAAGTTTCCTTGAATTGATAGAGAGGCCTTGGGTGGTAGGTGTTTTATAGGGTGCAGTGGCTCAGCCTCTCCAGTCACCTGAGGCAGACGCTCTTGGTGCACCCCTTTGTGGGCTGTGTGCACAGTCTTGTTATCGTTAACCCTTGATTGCTGTTGGTATCACTGGGAGGAATTAACCTCCAGGCCAATTGGCTGTGATGACCATCTGTGTCTACACTGGAAGATCTGTTGCGCAGAAGATACCCTTATGGGGCAGGACTTGCTTCAGTGGGGCTTTGGTGCTCACTGAGTCTGCCCCTTGAGTGTGTCTCTTATGGATGTGAAGAGTTGTAATCTGGTATGGTCTCACACCGCTGGGTACACTGACTCTTGGATCTCCAAAGAGGTGCAAGGTCAGCCACTGTCTGGGGCCGCCCAGAGACAAAGAGCAGATTCCTTCTCTTTGTTTGGGGTTTGGAAGTGCCCAGATGAGGTCCAGCTGTGAAGCAAAGCGGCTGCTGCTGCCGGGCCTTGGCCTTCTTTTGGAAGCTGTGGGGCTTTCTGACCCAGCTGCAGTTTGACAGGTTTTAGGCGGAGAAAGGACAGGCCATTCATATGAAAAAGCCGATGCGCACAGCTTGGATGGGGTTGTAAATTGGGTGTGGCGGGGTCTCTGGGAATCACCAGGGCAGAGCAAACATCAATGGCTGCCAGTTAGCCCTGCACCAGAAAGTTCCCCAGGTCTCCACGTCCCACACCCTTTGCAGGGACAATGATTGGTGCAAGCACCTCTGAGAGAAAGCTGCCCTCACGTTCCTGTCCCAGTGTCAGATAGTCCAGTTTCTCCCCGTATGTGTCTGGGTCCCCCACAGTCTCGCCCGGAACTGGCGTTCAGAGCAAGTGGGCACTTGTATCTCCCTCCCGATTAAAAGAGCAGCACATCCAGGTGCCAGCACTTTCCGCGCCTCCGCACCTCTTACCAGTCTTAAGGCGCTTTCTTCACCTCTCTAGTTGTGGAACTTCCACTCAGCCAGCATTCCCGCAGTTCTGGGTGGTAGTTCTTCTGCCTTTTAGTTGTAATTTTGATGTGGTTGTGAGAGGAAGCAAGTATAGGTGTTCTTGGTTCTCTACTCCGGAAACAAGAACTATTTAAATAAAAACCCAGGTGTAGGATGCATCTGCACATGCACAGCATGAGGAAGCACACGGAGACCAACCATGGGGACAGCTTCTGGCACTCACACCACAGAGGTACATCTGCCACACGGACATGAAGGCAAGGGTGAAGGAGGGTGTGGGGGAGGAAAGAGGAGTGCAGCTCAGTTCCGGTTCTGGAACTGATTGGACAGCCAGTCCAGTCCCTCATGGAGCCCAGTCCCTGTGATGGCAGAGGTGGCTTGAAGGTACCAGTTTCTGTTGTGCAGAGAGTGCAGGCCCAGCTTGTCTGTGATCTCAGCTGTGTTCATGGCATTGGGGAGGTCCTGCTTATTTGCAAACACGAGCAGGATAATATCCGTGAACTCCACCATCATCCACATGAGCGCCTCTCTGGCCTCGTCCATGCGTTCTTGGTCAGTGCTGTCAACCACAAAGATGAGCCCTTGTCCGTTTGGACAGCAGTGGCGCCACAGAGGCCGGATCTTGTCCTGGCTACTTGCATCCCACACAACGAAGCTGATGTTCTTATACTTCACAGTCTCCACGTTGAAACCTATCGTGGGGATGGTGGTCAAGATCTCACCCAGCTTCAGTTTGTACAGGATGGTAGTCTTCCCAGCACCATCCAGGCCCACCATGAGAATGCACATTTCTTTTTTGCCGAAAAGGCCCTTGAAGAGGTTTGCAAAGATATTTCCCATGCTGTAGACCAGAGGGAGAGACACTGGTCAGAGAAATCCTTGGCAGCCACGGTGCTGCTGTTGCTGCTGCTGCTCCGAGCCAGGCATTGGTTCTGTTTTGTCACTCTTTAGCAGATATTTGTTGATCCTTATTCTAATTCTTTTCATTGCTGTGAGACTTGCACTGTCACTACCAATTAACTCACTGTTTAAAGTTCAAAGTCCAGAGAGAGCAAGTGACTGGGACAGTTTTGATTGGTCTAGATTAGATGATTCATCACCATCATCCTGGTTCAACTGAACTCTTACTAGACACTCCTCTGGGTGGTACTTGGCTAGGATAATGAGCCAGGGTGGCAAGGTACCTATCAATATGGAGTCATAGAGGACAACTTCAGGGACCACTTCAAGAAGTTTGGCCAACCCAGTACCTTGCATAACCTATCTCCCAGGCTCAGAGCATCCTTCTTTTTGTCTCTGCAATTCTAGGAATCCAAGGGAAGTGAGAGGGCCTGTGGGAACTCTGGGAATCTCTGGCTTTTCTTGGAAAGTTGGATTTCTCTCAATACTGCCCCATCATCCCTGTTGAAGCAACAATTGACCAGAGCTTAGTAGAGACTTTTTTAAAAATATATATTTTATTGATATTTTACAGAGAGGAAGGGAGAGAGAGGTAGAAACATCGATGAGAGAGAAACATCGACCAGCTGCCTCCTGCACACCTCCCACTGGGGATGTGCCCGCAACCAATGTACATGCCCTTGACCAGAATCGAACGTGGGACCTTTCAGTCCACAGACTCAGGCTCTATCCAACTGAGCCAAACCGGTTTCGGCTGAGTAGAGACTTTTAAAGAGGCCTGAGCTCATCCAGCTCATTTCACTCTTTACTTACCTGACCTCTTTAGACAAATAAGCTTGAAACTGCCCCAGAGATTGGAGGCAGTGAGACAAATGGCAATAACTTAACAGTGAGACAAATGAGGACGCAGGCTAAGATATTCAGAGGAAATGGAATTGTGCACATGGGAATATAATCCTGGGACTCAGTGACTGACAACATGAGTCTAGTGGAGATAGGCTAGAAGTATGAAAGTGAGGCGTAAGAAGAAGGTAGAATAAAAGAGATGGCTCCAGGACTTTCAATCGGTTTCATTTGGAGAGAAATGACAGGAATATGAAAATCCAAAAGGGGCAATTTAAAGAGAAAATTTATTTCCATGGTTTAGTAAAGTTTTATTTTTGATATTCTTAATTTTAAAGTCAAATTAATTGCAGGTATTGTTTGTCTCTCAAAAACAAAAGAACCCCCAAATAATTAAGTTGATTTTTACTTGCAAATGAACCCCTGATAGAAAAAAATGTTCTTACTCTTGTTCATATTAAAAACGTGGAAATTTGTTTACCTCCATGGAAATCACTGCCTCCAATCAGTCTATTTACCTTTGGTTATTTCATTTGACATTTTCAGAAAATAAGAAATTACTTCCAAGGAATTTAAAAGAAAGAAAATGGATTGAAACATACCGTGTCAAATCTTTATTTTCAGATCCCAGAATAGTCAATTTAATCCTGTCCTTCTAGTCAGCTAAAATCCCATGAGAAAGACAGCTCAGTTCATTTTTAGAAAATACTGCAGTGCTCCAATTTTTCAAATATGTGTTCTTATTGATTTTTGGAGAGAGAAAGAGAAACATGGATCGGCTGATTGGCTGCCTCCGTTGCATAATGCATGTGAGTACCAGAAACTGCCTCATTGGAAACGAGAACTATTTAAATAAAAACCCGGGTGTAGGCTGCATCTGCACATACACAGCATGAGGAAGCACACGGAGACCAACCATGGGGACAGCTTCTGGCACTCACACCACAGAGGTACATCTGCCACACGGACATGAAAGCAAGGGTGAAGGAGGGAGTGAGGGGGAAGAGAGGAGTGTGGCTCAGTTCTGGTTCTGGAACTGATTGGACAGCCAGTCCAGTCCCTCATAGAGCCCAGCCCCAGTGATGGCAGAGGTGGCCTGTAGGTACCAGTTCCTGTTGTGCAGAGAGTGCAGGCCCAGCTTGTCTGTGATCTCAGCTGTGTTCATGGCATTGGGGAGGTCCTGCTTGTTTGCAAGCACGAGCAGGACAACATCCTTCAGCTCTGTCATCATCCGCATCATCTCCTCTCTGGCCTCATCCATGCGCTCATGGTCAGTGCTGTCAACCACAAAGATGAGACCATGTCTGCCTGGGCAGTATTGGCTCCAAAAAACCCGCATCTTGTCTTGGCTGTTTACATCCCACATGACAAAGCTGATGTTCTTATACTCCACAGTCTCCACATAGAAACCTGTCGTGGGAGTGGTGGTCACGACCTCACCCAGCTTCAGTTTGTACAGGATGGTAGTCTTTCCAGAAGCATCCAGGCCAACCATGAGAATGCGCATTTCTTTTTTGCCGAAAAGGCCCTTGAAGAGGTTTGCAAAGATATTTCCCATGCTGTAGACCAGAGGGAGAGACAATGGTCAGATAAATCCTTGGCAGCCACGGTGCTGCTGCGGCTTCGGCTGCTGCTGCTGCTCTGAGCCAGGCGTTGGCTCTGTTTTGTCATTCTTAACAGGCGTTTGTTGATCCTTACTCTAATGCTCTGTCATTGCTGAGACTCAGCCACTCTTTCTGTTTGTGCTTTTGTGTATTTCCACTTCCACTGTCACTATCAACTAACTTACTGTTTATCTAAAGTTCAAAGTCCAGAGAGAGAACAGGTGCAGTTTCAATTGGTCTAGATTAGATGATTCATCACCCTCATCCTGGTTCAACAGAACTCTTACTAGACACTCCTCTGGGTGGTACTTGGCTAGGATAATGAGCCAGGGTGGCAAGGTACCTATCTGTAAGGAGTCATTGAGGACAACTTAGGGACCACTTCAAGAAGTTTGGCCAGGAAGAAACCAAGATGGCGGCATAGGTAAACACCTAAACTGCTGCCTCACACAACAATTTCAAAAATACAACTAAAAGACAAAACGGACATCATCCAGAACCATAGGAAAGCTGACTAACTGGAAATTCTACAACTAAAAGGAAAGAGAAAACCACAAGGAAAATAAGAGAAGCTGTAAAATCCTGAGGTACGTAGACACGAGTACACGAAGAGGACAGAGCTGGAGAGGACGGGGCGGCTGAGTGCCTGGCTGGCGTTCTCTAGCAGGAAGGAGATAAAAGCTCTGGACTGCGCTGAACCCCAGTTCTGACTGCACTAAACCGCAGTTCCGGGAGAGACCCTGGGGACCCAGGCTCATATGGGGAGAATCTTGGCTGTAAGGCAGAAACTCAGGGGAGTGGCGAAAGGCAGAGGTCCAGAGGCGTGCACGTGAATGCGTGCAGAGGACAGACTGTTGACTGTGCTGCTGGATTGCCCTAGCGGGAAGGAGACTAAAGCTCCAGACTGCGCTGAACCCCAATTTTGACTGCACCGAACCTCCGTTCCGGGCAAGAATCTGGGAATCCAGATTTACTGGGGGAGAGACTAGACTGTCTGGCAGCGGGTGAAACTCAAGGGTGCCTTTCTCTCAGAGGTGCTTACAGCAAGTACCGAGGTACACTGAGGGACACTGAGACCCAGGAACCTCATAGGGCAGGGCTGATGGAAAGCTAAGGCTTAGCATTTCACCCTGAAACTCCACCCCATCCAAGCTGAGCACAGAGGCTTTTGCAATTTTGCAAGTCTAGTTGAATAAAGCTGTCTCCTGGCCTAGACACAGCTGATCCTCACAGCCAATTGGCCTGGAGGTCAACTCCTCCCACTGATACCAACAACAATCAAGACTTAACTACAACAAGGCTGTACATACAGTCCACAAAGGGGTGCACCAAGAGTGTCCACCTCAGATATCTGGGGAGGCTGAGCCACTGGCCCATATAGGACACCTAGCACACAAACCTACCCTACCAACTCAGGGAAGCAGCAAAAATGCAGAGACAAAGAAACAGATCACAAACAAAGGAAATGGAGGAAAACAAACAACTGGAGATAGAGTTAAAAACCACGGTTTTAAGGTTTTTCAAGAATTTCCTAGAAAAGGCCAATAAATTTAGCGAGACCCTTGAGGATATGAGAGAGACCCTCAAGTATATGGAAAATGACCAACTAGAAATTAAACATACACTGACTGAAATAAAAAATATTACACAGAGACCCAACAACAAATTAGAGGAACGCAAGAATCAAGTCAAAGATTTGAAATACATCAAGGAACCAAGATGGTGGAAAAGTTAAACAACTAAACTGCCACCTCGCACAACAATTTCAAAAATACAACTAAAAGACAAAACGTCTACCACCCAGAACCACGGGAAATCTGGCTGAGTGGAAGATTTACAACTAAGAAGAGAAAGGAACACAAATGTTGAAAAGCTGAGGTACGGAGGCACGCGAATCGGGTTGGTGGCGGGCGACTGGGTGTGTGGCTTTTCTTCAACCCGCAGGGAGACAAGCTCCCGATCACTCTGAAATCCAGTTTCTGGGGACACGCGGGAGACCCAGATGCCTATGGGGAGAAGCTGGACTCTCGGCCATCGGGTCGGAGAGTGAGAGTGACTTTTCTGCAGAGGTGCGCCCAACAATCAGGGTTTGCTGCGCTGGAGCGCAGGACACAGGGACTTGGAAACGCGGAAAGGCAGAGGAGGCTGACGGCAGCCATCGCTGTTTGCCATGCCCTAGCCTAGTGACGCCCTGAGACCCTGCCCCGCACATTCTACAAACCTGCTCAGGCTCCACACAGCGGCTTTTGCATATAAATGGCCTGTTCTGTGGCAGCTTAACCAAATTAACTGCAGCTTCAGTCAGACTGCTCCAAAACCGCCCAAGCAAAGAGGAGAAAACTGTAGTTCTTGCTGTAGCTCCTGCTGGGGGGCCTCAGACAGTAGCTGACCTGCACCCCATTGGAGATCCAGACACTAGCGTATCTAATGGTCAGTGTGAGACGACACCAGATTTCAACCACTCTCATAAGGGACACATTCAAGAGGCAGACTCAGTGAGCACCAAAGCCCTACTGGAACAAGTCCTGCCCCATAAACATGTCTCCAGCACAGCAATTCTTCTGTTATAGACACAGCGGGTCCTCACAGCCAATTGGCCTGGAGGTCATTTCCTCCCAGTGACACCAACAATAATCAAGACTTAACTACAACAATGCTGTACACACAGTCCATAAAGGGGTACACCAAGAGTGTCCACCTCAGGAAACTGGGAGGCTGACCCGTTGAACCAATAGGACACCTAGCACACAAAGCTACCCAACCAACTCAGGGAAGCAGCGAAAATGAGGAGTCAAGGAAACAGATCCCAAACGAAAGAAATGGAGGAGAACAAACAAATGGACATAGAGTTCAAAACCACGGTTATAAGGTTTTTCAAGAATTTCATGGAAAAGGCCGATAAATTTAATGAGACCCTCGAGGATATGAAAAAGACCAACTAGAAATTAAACATACACTGACTGAAATAAAAAATATTATACAGAGATCCAACAGCAGACTAGAGGAACGCAAGAATCAAGTCAAAGATTTGGAATACAAAGAGGCAAAGGACACTTCTCCAGAGAAGCAAGAAGAGAAGAGAATTCAGAAAGTTGAAGATAGTGTAAGAAGCCTCTGGGACAACTTCAAGTGTACCAACATCAGAATTATGGGGGTGCCAGAAGAAAAGAAAGAGCAAGATGCTGAAAACCTATTTGAAGAAATAATGACCGAAAACTTCCCCCACCTGATGAAAGAAATAGACTTACAAGTCCAGGAAGCACACAGAACCCCAACAAAAGGAATCCAAAGAGGACCACACTAAGACATATCATAATTAAAATGCCAAGGGCAAAAGACAAAGAGTGAATCTTACAAGCAGCAAGAGAAAAACAGTTAGTACCTACAAGGGAGCACCCATACGATTTTCAGCTGATTTCTCAACAGAAACTATGCAGGCCAGATGGGAGTGGCAAGAAATATTCAAAGTGATGAATAGCAAGAACCCTCAACCAAGACTACTCTACCCAGCAAAGTTATCATTCAGAATTGAAGGGCAGATAAAGAGCTTCACAGATAAGAAAAAGCTAAAGGAGTTCATCACCACCAAACCAGTATTATATGAAATGCTGAAAGGTATTCCTTAAGAAGAGGAATAAGAAGAAAAAGGTAAAGATAAAAATTATGAACAACAAATACATATCTATCAACAAGTGAATCTAAAAATCAAGTGAATTAAAAATCCGAGGAACAGAATAAACTGGTGAACATAATAGAATCAGAGGCATAGAATGGAAGTGGATTGATAATTCTCATGGGGAAAGGGGTGTTTGTGTGGGGGGTACGGGAAGAGACTGGAAAAAAATCATACTCTTATGGATAAGGACAGCATGGGGATGTAAGGGCAGAGGGGTGTGGGAACTGGGTGGTGGGGAGATATGGGGAGAAAAAAGGAGAAACAATTGTAATAATCTGAACAATAAAGATTTATTAAATTTAAATAAATAAATAAATAAATAAGATTTGAAATACAAAGAAGCAAAAAACACTCAACTGGAAAAGCAAAAAGAATAAAAAAATATGAAGATAGTGTAAGAAGCCTCTGGAACAACTTCAAGTTTACCAACATCTGAATTATGTGGGTGCCAGAAGAAGAGAGACAACAATATACTAAAAATCTATTTGAAGAAATAATGATCGAAAACTTCCCCCACCTGGTGAAAGAAATAGACTTACAAGTCCAGGAAGCGCACAGAACCCCAAACAAAAGGAATCCAAAGAGGACCACACCAAGACACATAATAATTAAAATGCCAAGAGCAAAAGACAAAGAGAAAATGTTAAAAGCAGCAAGAGAAAAACAGTTAATTACCTACAAGGGAGTACCCATACGATTTTCAGCTGATTTCTCAACAGAAACTATGCAGGCCAGATGGGAGTGGCAAGAAATATTCAAAGTGATGAATAGCAAGAACCCTCAACCAAGACTACTCTACCCAGCCAAGCTGACATTCAGAATTGAAGGTCAGCTAAAGAGCTTCACAGATAAGAAAAAGCTAAAGGAGTTCATCACCACCAAACCAGTATTATATGAAATGCTGAAAGGTATTCCTTAAGAAGAGGAATAAGAAGAAAAAGGTAAAGATAAAAATTATGAACAACAAATACATATCTATCAACAAGTGAATCTAAAAATCAAGTGAATTAAAAATCTGATGAACAGCCGAAACCGGTTTGGCTCAGTGGATAGAGCGTCGGTCTGCGGACTGAAGGGTCCCAGGTTCGATTCCGGTCAAGGGCATGTACATTGATTGCGGGCACATCCCCAGTAGGGAGTGTGCAGGAGGCAGCTGGTCGATGTTTCTCTCTCATCAATGTTTCTAGCTCTCTATCCCTCTCTCTTCCTCTCTGTAAAAAAATCAATAAAATATATTTAAAAAAAAAAAAAAAATCTGATGAACAGAATAAATGGGTGAATATAATAGAATCAGGGGCATAGAAAGGGAGTGGACTAACAACTCTCAGGGGAAAGGAGTATGGGGGGTGCAGGAAGAGACTGGAAAAAATAATACACCTATGGATGAGGACAGTGGGGGGAGGTAAGGGCAGAGGGTGGGATGGGAACTGGGTGGAGGGGAACTATGGGGGGAAAAAGAGGAACAACTGTAATAATCTGAACAATAAAGATTTATTAAATTAACAAAAATTATCCCCCCTCCCCCCCAAAAAAAGTTTGGCCAACCCAGTACCTTGCATAACCTATCTCCCAGGCACAGAGCATCCTTCTCTTTGTCCCTGCAATTCTAGGAATCCAAGGGAAGTGAGAGGGCCTGTGGAAACTCTGGGAATCTCTGGCTTTTCTTGGAAAGTTGGATTTCTCTCAATACTGCCCCATCATCCCTGATGAAGCAACAATTGACTGGAGCTGAGTAGAGACTTTTAAAGAGGCCTGTGCTCATCCAGCTCATTTCACTCTTTACTTACCTGACTTGAGGCAAATAAGCTTGAAACTGCCCCAGAGATTGGAGGCAGTGAGACAAATGGCAATAACTTAACAGTGAGACACCTGAGGACGCAGGCTAAGATATTCAGAGGAAATGGAATGGTGCACATGGGAATACAATCCTGGGACTCAGTGACTGACAACATGAATCTAGTGGAGATAGGCTAGAAGTATGAAAGTGAGGCGTATGAAGAAGGTAGAATAAAAGAGATGGCTCCAGGACTTTCAATCGGTTTCATTTGGAGATAAATGACAGGAATATGAAAATCCAAAAGGGGCAATTTTATTTATTTATTTATTTATTTGGCTGGGTACAGTGAACTTTATTGATGGTGCACGACAAAGTAGGGCTCCCTACGCCCCTCCCCTTCTTCAGGGGGTCTGGGATGGAAACGGTGGTCATGATATTCTCAGTGTCGGGGGACTGATCTGGGGCCAGGACTCCCCAGCAGCGGAGGGCTCTCTTCCTCTTGCTGGGGCTGGTGGTCCAGGGGGCTCTTACTCCTTGGAGGCCATGTGGACCATGAGGTCCACCACCCTGTTGCTGTAGCCAAATTCATTGTCATACCAGGAAACGAGCTTGACAAAGTGGTCATTGAGGGCAATGCCAGTCCCAGCATCAAAGGTGGAGGAGTGGGTATCACTGTTAAAGTCGCAGGAGACAACCTGGTCCTCAGTGTAGCCCAGGATGCCCTTGAGGGGGCCCTCTGATGCCTGCTTCACTACCTTCTTGATGTCATCGTATTTGGCAGCTTTCTCCAGGCGGCAGGTCAGATCCACAACCGACACGTTGGGGGTGGGGACATGGAAGGCCATGCCAGTGAGCTTCCCATTCAGCTCAGGGATGACCTTGCCCACAGCCTTGGCAGCGCCAGTAGAAGCAGGGATGATGTTCTGGGCAGCCCCTCGGCCATCACGCCACAGCTTCCCAGAGGGGCCGTCCACGGTCTTCTGGGTGGCGGTGATGGCATGGACTGTGGTCATGAGTCCCTCCACGATGCCAAAGTTGTCATGGATGACCTTGGCCAGGGGGGCCAAGCAGTTGGTGGTGCAGGAGGCATTGCTGACAATCTTGAGGGAGTTGTCATACTTGTCATGGTTCACACCCATCACAAACATGGGGGCATCCGCAGAAGGGGCAGAGATGATGACCCTCTTGGCTCCGCCCTTCAAGTGAGCCCCAGCCTTCTCCATGGTAGTGAAGACACCAGTGGGCTCCCCAACATACTCAGCACCAGCATCACCCCATTTGATGTTGGCGGGATCTCGCTCCTAGAAGATGGAGATGGACTTTCCATTGATGACAAGCTTCCCGTTCTCAGCCTTGACGGTGCCTTTGAACTTGTCATGAGTAGAATCATACTGGAACATGTAGACCATGTAGTTGAGGTCAATGAAGGGGTCATTGATGGCGACAATATCCACTTTGCCAGAGTTAAAAGCAGCCCTGGTGACCAGGCGCCCAATGTGGCCAAATCCGTTCACTCCGACCTTCACCATCGTGTGTCAGGGTTGTGGTTGCTGGCACAGCGCAGGAGGAGAGGCTGTCTCAAAAGGGGCAATTTAAAGAGAAAATTTATTTCCATGGTTTAGTAAAGTTTTATTTTTGATGTTCTTAATTTTAAAGTCAAATTAATTGCAGGTTTTGTTTGTCTCTCAAAAACAAAAGAACCCCCAAATAATTAAGTTGTTTTTTACTTGCCAATGAACCCCTGATAGAAAAAAATGTTCTTACTCTTGTTCAGTATAAAAACATGGAAATTTGTTTACCTCCATGGAAATCACTGCCTCCAATCAGTCTATTTACCTTTGGTTATTTCATTTGACATTTTCAGAAAATAAGAAATTACTTCCAAGGAATTTAAAAGAAAGAAAATGGATTGAAACATACCGTGTCAAATCTTTATTTTCAGATGCCAGAATATTCCATTTAATCTTGTCCTTCTAGTCAGCTAAAATCCCATGAGAAAGACAGCTCAGTTCATTTTTAGAAAATACTGCAGTGCTCCAATTTTTCAAATATGTGTTCTTATTGATTTTTGGAGAGAGAAAGAGAAACATGGATCGGCTGATTGGCTGCCTCCGTTGCATAATGCATGTGAGTACCAGAAACTGCCTCATTGGAAACGAGAACTATTTAAATAAAAACCCGGGTGTAGGCTGCATCTGCACATACACAGCATGAGGAAGCACACGGAGACCAACCATGGGGACAGCTTCTGGCACTCACACCACAGAGGTACATCTGCCACACGGACATGAAAGCAAGGGTGAAGGAGGGAGTGAGGGGGAAGAGAGGAGTGTGGCTCAGTTCTGGTTCTGGAACTGATTGGACAGCCAGTCCAGTCCCTCATAGAGCCCAGCCCCAGTGATGGCAGAGGTGGCCTGTAGGTACCAGTTCCTGTTGTGCAGAGAGTGCAGGCCCAGCTTGTCTGTGATCTCAGCTGTGTTCATGGCATTGGGGAGGTCCTGCTTGTTTGCAAGCACGAGCAGGACAACATCCTTCAGCTCTGTCATCATCCGCATCATCTCCTGTCTGGCCTCATCCATGCGCTCATGGTCAGTGCTGTCAACCACAAAGATGAGACCATGTCTGCCTGGGCAGTATTGGCTCCAAAAAATCCGGCTCTTGTCCTGGCTGTGTACGTCCCACACGACAAAGCTGATGTTCTTATACTCCACAGTCTCCAAATTGAAACCTATCGTGGGAATGGTGGTCACGACCTCACCCAGCTTCAGTTTGTACAGGATGGTAGTCTTTCCAGAAGCGTCCAGGCCCACCATGAGAATGCGCATTTCTTTTTTGCCGAAAAGGCCCTTGAAGAGGTTTGCAAAGATATTTCCCATGCTGTAGACCAGAGGGAGAGACGATGGCCAGAGAAATCCTTGGCAGCCACGGTGCTGCTGCTGCTGCGGCTGCTGCTGCTGCTCTGAGCCAGGCGTTGGCTCTGTTTAGTCATTCTTAACAGACGTTTGTTGATCCTTACTCAATGCTCTGTCATTGCTGTGACTCAGCCACTCTTTCTGTTTGTGCTTTTGTGTATTTCCACTTCCATGTCACTATCAACTAACTTACTGTTTATCTAAAGTTCAAAGTCCAGAGAGAGAACAGAGAGAGAGCAGTTTCAATTGGTCTAGATTAGATGATTCATCACCCTCATCCTGGTTCAACAGAACTCTTACTAGACACTCCTCTGGGTGGTACTTGGCTAGGATAATGAGCCAGGGTGGCAAGGTACCTATCTGTAAGGAGTCATAGAGGACAAGTTCAGGGACCACTTCAAGAAGTTTGGCCAACCCAGTGCCTCGTATAACCTATCTCCCAGGCACAGAGCATCCTTCTTTTTGTCTCTGCAATTCTAGGAATCCAAGGGACGTGAGAGGGCCTATGGAAACTCTGGGGAATCTCTGGCTTTTCTTGGAAAGTTGGATTTCTCTCAATACTGCCCCATCATCCCTGATGAAGCAACAATTGACCAGAGCTGAGTAGAGACTTTTAAAGAGGCCTGAGCTCATCCAGCTCATTTTACTCTGTACTTACCTGACCCTTTAGGCAAATAAGCTTGAAACTGCCCCAGAGATTGGAGGCAGTGAGACAAGTGGCAATAACTTAACAGTGAGACACCTGAGGACGCAGGCTAAGATATTCAGAGGAAATGGAATGGTGCACATGGGAATATAATCCTGGGACTCAGTGACTGACAACATGAATCTAGTAGAGATAGGCTAGAAGTATGAAAGTGAGGCGTAAGAAGAAGGTAGAATAAAAGAGATGGCTCCAGGACTTTCAGTCGGGTTCATTTGGAGAGAAATGACAGGAATATGAAAATCCAAAAGGGGCAATTTAAAGAGAAAATTTATTTCCATGGTTTAGTAAAGTTTTATTTTTGATGTTCTTAATTTTAAAGTTAAATTAATTGCAGGTTTTGTTTGTCTCTCAAAAACAAAAGAACCCCCAAATAATTAAGTTGTTTTTTACTTGCTTATGAACCCCTGATAGAAAAAAAGTGTTCTTACTCTTGTTCAGTATAAAAACATGGAAATTTGTTTACCTCCATGGAAATCACTGCCTCCAATCAGTCTATTTACCTTTGGTTATTTCATTTGACATTTTTAGAAAATAAGAAATTACTTCCAAGGAATCTTACCTAATAATAGACAAACATGTAAATTGACTGTGCCTTCTCTACGCCCATAGCCAATCAGAGTGAGTATGCAAATTAACCCAAAAAGAGGTGGTGGTTAATTTGCATACATACATTCCCAGCGCCTGTGTCCCAGGAACATCTTGGCACCCAGGTCACTGTGAGGTAAGGCCGGGAAGGGCCTGAGGCAGGGGGCTCCTGGGCAAGGCCAAGCCTGCAATCAGAATGAGGGGGCAGGAGCGGAGCCTGTGATCGATCGCAGGGAGCTGGGGGTCCGCTCCTGCCCAAGGCCAAAAGCCTCAGGAGTGGAGCCTGCGATCGATCGCAGGCAGCTGGGGTCCCCTGCCCAAGGCCGAAAGCCTCTGCCAGAGGCTTTTGGCCTGGGCAGGCCTGGGCATGGGCGGAACCGGCGATCAGAGGAAGCTGGAGGGCCCCTGGCCAGGCCTAAAGCTTCAGCCAGAGGCTTTAGGCCTAGGCAGGGCCCAGCCCTCGATTGTTGTGAACTATAGAGGAAACACCTTTTCTGACTGCACATTGGCTAAGCTTCCTGTATGCCACTGGTAATATTCTTAGTAACATGGGTAATAAGAATCCAAAAAGGTGATCTAGGGTTTTTCCACCACACTTCTGGAGAAAAAAAACGAAAGTCCACTGCTGGAGGGCTAAGAAATGTCACATCCTGCCCTAGCCGGTTTGACTCAGTGGATAATGCCTCGGCCTGCCAACAGCAGGGTCTGGGTTCGATTCCTATCAAGGGCATGTACCTAGGTTGCAGGCTCCTCACTGGCTGGGGCCCAGATCAGGGCTCATGCAGGAGGCAACCAATCAAAGTGTCCCTCTCACTTTGATGTTTCTCTCTGTCTTTTCCTTTCTCTTCCACATTCTCTAAAAGTCAATGGAAACATATCCTCAGGTGAGGATAAAAAAAAAAGAAAGAAAGAAATGCATATCCTATGAAAGACATATCTTGAAATGCCTAAAGAAAGTTGTCATTTTTTCTTGGTGAAGGGACTGGAGTCTGTGTTGATGAAAACACCTTGGTGGCTGTGGTGACTGGCAGTGGCTACAGCAGCTGGGTGATGGGGCTGGTGCCTTCCCCTGTGTCTGGTGCCACAAAGGGAGGCCAGACTGTGGCTTAGGCCCGCTCCCCACGGGGAACGGGCCTAAGCCGTCAGTACGACATCCCCTGAGGGCTCCCAGTATGTGAAAGGGGGCAGGTTGGGCTGAGGGATTCCCCCTCCCCCACACCCCCAGTGCATGAGTTCCATGCACCAGGCCCCTAGTTTAAAATAAAGAAAATGAATTGAAACATACTGTGTCAAATCTTTATTTTCAGATACCAGAATAGTCAATTTAATCCTGTCCTTCTAGTCAGCTAAAATCCCATGAGAAAGACAGCTCAGTTCATTTTTAGAAAATACTGCAGTGCTCCAATTTTTCAAATATGTGTTCTTATTGATTTTTGGAGAGAGAAAGAGAAACATGGATCGGCTGATTGGCTGCCTCCGTTGCATAATGCATGTGAGTACCAGAAACTGCCTCATTGGAAACGAGAACTATTTAAATAAAAACCCGGGTGTAGGCTGCATCTGCACATACACAGCATGAGGAAGCACACGGAGACCAACCATGGGGACAGCTTCTGGCACTCACACCACAGAGGTACATCTGCCACACGGACATGAAAGCAAGGGTGAAGGAGGGAGTGAGGGGGAAGAGAGGAGTGTGGCTCAGTTCTGGTTCTGGAACTGATTGGACAGCCAGTCCAGTCCCTCATAGAGCCCAGCCCCAGTGATGGCAGAGGTGGCCTGTAGGTACCAGTTCCTGTTGTGCAGAGAGTGCAGGCCCAGCTTGTCTGTGATCTCAGCTGTGTTCATGGCATTGGGGAGGTCCTGCTTGTTTGCAAGCACGAGCAGGACAACATCCTTCAGCTCTGTCATCATCCGCATCATCTCCTGTCTGGCCTCATCCATGCGCTCATGGTCAGTGCTGTCAACCACAAAGATGAGACCATGTCTGCCTGGGCAGTATTTGCTCCACAGAACCCGGATCTTGTCCTGGCTGTTTACATCCCACATGACAAAGCTGATGTTCTTATACTCCACAGTCTCCACATAGAAACCTGTCGTGGGAGTGGTGGTCACGACCTCACCCAGCTTCAGTTTGTACAGGATGGTAGTCTTTCCAGAAGCGTCCAGGCCCACCATGAGAATGCGCATTTCTTTTTTGCCGAAAAGGCCCTTGAAGAGGTTTGCAAAGATATTTCCCATGCTGTAGACCAGAGGGAGAGACACTGGCCAGAGAAATCCTTGGCAGCCACGGTGCTGCTGCGGCTGCTGTTGCTGCTGCTGCTCTGAGCCAGGTGTTGGCTCTGTTTTGTCATTCTTAACAGACGTTTGTTGATCCTTACTCTAATGCTCTGTCATTGCTGAGACTCAGCCACTCTTTCTGTTTGTGCTTTTGTGTATTTCCACTTCCACTGTCACTATCAACTAACTTACTGTTTATCTAAAGTTCAAAGTCCAGAGAGAGAACAGGTGCAGTTTCAATTGGTCTAGATTAGATGATTCATCACCCTCATCTTGGATCTACAGAACTCTTACTAGACACTCCTCTGGGTGGCTCCTGACTATGATGATGACCCCCAGTGGTAAGGCACCTAAGGAATCGTTGAGGACCACTTCAGGGACTACTTTGAGAAGTTTGGCCAACCCAGGACATTGCATAATGTATAAAGCATTATTCTTTTTGTCCCTGCAATTCCAGGAATCCAAGGGAAATGAGATAACCTATGGAAACTCTGGTGATCCCTCCTGTTTAGTATGGGGGATGAACCTGAAATCTGGTATGTGCAGTGACCAGGAATCAAATCGGTAACCTTTTGGTGCCTGGGTCCATGCTCAACCACTTAGCCACTCAAAAGAAGTCCCCCAATTTTTACAGTATTTGGACTTAGGGTGATATGATAAAGCAGAATTTCAGCCACTAGGGCTCTTTCTACTGCATGATGTTAAAAGGTTACAGAATGAATACTTGTTTTAGAGAAGTAATTATAATTTTCAAGCCCAAGTAAAGTTATGTAGAGATTTTTTTTTTGTAGTTTAAAACCCCAGAACATAAAAACAAAAGTGAGATGTGGCTGATGATTTTCTGTTAATTCTTCTTAAGAAAGAACATTTCCATGTCCTTCTAACATCCAGAAAGATTGAGGATTTTTACAAAACAATCAAATCAACATTGCCTGAGTTATCTTTACCATGTTCTTATTTTATCCTTAAAAATTTAAGATTTGTACAAGAAGATAACACTGATATTCCCTTAGTTATGTCATTTTAAAATATTCCTGACCATACAGAGAAAGACCAAAAGAATATTTGAAATGCACAGCAGAAAAATAACCACAACCACCTTCACAGAGAAGCTCAAAATGAAGTTGTGATGTTGACGTTTTGCCAAATTTTCCCTGAGATATTGATTATGATTTGCAGCCAAATATGACTCATTGCTATAAGTGTTATATCTAAAATGATATGATTAGTTTTTTGAGTTTCAGGGGAGAAAAAAGGTTGATATTTTAGCTTAACTAATAAGTTAACATATTACAGTTATTCTTTACATGTACAATAAGTGCATATGATTTGATTAGGTTAAATCCTGACACCAAGGTTTTTTAAGACATAGCCCGGCCATATCATCCAATATTGATACCCACTAGCCAATAACACTTGCATGCACACATTCTCTAAAAGTCAATGGAAACATATCCTCAGGTGAGGATAAAAGTCAATGGAAACATATCCTCAGGTGAGGATAAAAAAAAAAGAAAGAAAGAAATGCATATCCTATGAAAGACATATCTTGAAATGCCTAAAGAAAGTTGTTATTTTTTACAATCAGAGCTTACAATCAGATTCTTATTGCTATACTAAAGTGTCCACAGTCAGGCAAGGATCACCAGATTTTTGAGGCTCAAAACAAACAGGAATAAAAAGAATTTGCAGGACACAGAGACAGAATGGAAGGTTTTAAAGAGCCCCTCTACTTAATAGCCTCTGGGCATTAGGAGGACAGTACATTCATGAAACAAATCAAGATGCTATTAAAAAAAGAAAAGAATATATAAAAGGCTATTGAAAATTTAAAGTATTATGGCAGAAAAAACCGTAAGGTTTTGCTTTGTGCACATATTTTAAATAAATAGCTGAGAATAGCCTATACTCCTTCCTAATGATTCATTAGTTGTGGCTGTAGAGGTGGTATTTATTATCATCTTCTGTCCCCTCAAATTCATCTTGGGGTACCCCAGACAACCAATGCAATGTTTGTTTCAACCGTCGGTCATTTCAGGTTATTCTGAAATCCCCTTATTATTTTGCCTGTTTTTTCCTTTTAACTGTTTTACTTCAACATCCTGTGTTTAACTACCTATTCATGTTTGGTGTAGAATATTTAGTTTTACAAAATTATTCTACTCTGAGAAGTAAATTAAAAAAATGATACCAGCAATAAAAAACAACAACCATGATCTTAAACCTATTTGTATTTTCAGGGAACTGACCATGATAGGAAATGGAACTAAACACAATCCAGTAAATAAAATTAATAAAAAACAAAAAACAATGGCAGCAGGAAGGTAAGCTCATTTGTGTGAGTTAATGATTTAAAATATTTATTTTTTATTTTTCCCATTGCTTTTTCAGAGAGAGTGGAAAGAAGGGAGGGGTGCCTCCTGCATGTACCCTGCATGCACTCCTACCAGGGGCGGGGAGCGAACCTGCAACCTTTCGGTGTGAAGGCTGACACTCTAACCAGTGAGAAACACTGGCCAGGGCTATGAGCTAATGATTTTTAAGTGATCAAAAGTTAAAAGCCATAAAATAACTTTTAAAAGCTTTTGAAGGCTCAGCTCTCAGTTTCCAATGATCAGGCACGATTTATCTTTCTAAAGTCCACTCTCCCAGATTACTTTGACATACTGCAATACCATTGCCACCTGGTTCTAAAAATGTCAACATTTCTGTTTGCTCAGCGCAGTTTTTCTTCTCTCTATACTTTCACACATGGAAAATCAAGATTCTGCTTACCCTAAAATCTTCAAATAATATTGGCATTTTAGAAGATGAACTACATGAATCCTTGGTGCCTTCTACTCCTGGGTTACAGATGTCTGCTCCCAGGGTATATGCACCCTAATTTGTAAATCCTACAAACTTCTGAACCCATTCATTTTCCAGATGACAAAAATGAAATAATTTGCCAAGGTTTAGAGTTAAGGATAGAACCCAATGCACTGAAGGGAGAAATTATTTGTGACTTACATATCTGAAAAGGCATTCATATCCAGAATATATAAAGAACTCTTACAACCCTACAATAAAAAGACAAATACCCCCACTTTAAAAATGGGCAAAGGATTTTAATACACATTTCTCCAAAGAAGATATACAAATGGTCAATAAGTACATGAAAAGATGTTCAATGTCATTAGTTACTAGTGGCCCAGTGCACAAAATTTGTGCACATTAAAAGGGAATTAATTAGAGGGACTATTTTAATATTGCTATTTGCCCTTTTTCTATAACAGAAGTGTCAGAGATGAGAGAAAATTAGTAAAATGTACATGAAAATAACGCAGCCTCATGTCCCCTGCTGGCGCCAGGCATCAAGTCCCCACCCACCCATGTGCACCTTACCATGCACGCAGCCCTGCCCACCCACGCCTGCCGCACAGCATACGCAGCCTCCTGCTGATTGGTTGTTACAGTGTGAGGGCGTCACGACCATTTGCATATTAGCCTTTTATTATATAGGATTAGTGAAATGCAAATAAAAACCACTAAGAGATAGTATTTCACATTCACTAGGCTTGCTAGAATAAAGAAGAGAATGGCAGATGCTGGTGAGGGTGTGGAGAAATTAGAGCTCTTATACACTGTTGGTGGAGTTAAAAAATGGTGCTGCTGCTTTGGAAAACAGTTTATTAATTCCTCAAATTGTTAAACATAGAGTTATTTATGACCCAACAATACCACACTTAACTACACAACCAAGAGAATTGAAAGCATATCTATACACACAAACTGATACATAAATGTTCAGAGTAGTATTATTTATAATAGCTAAATGTCCATCAATTAATGGATGGATAAACAAGATTTGGCATATCCATACAATGAAATAATGTTTGTCTATAAAAGGGAATAAAATACTGATATAAGCAATACATGGATGAACCTTGAAAACATTATGCTCAGCCTTGGCTCAATGGATAGAGTGTCGGCCTATAGACTGAAGGGTCCCGGGTTCGATTTTGGTCAAGGGCACATGCCCGGGTTGCAGGCTCGGTCCCCACTAGGGGGCGTGCAGGAGGCAGCCAATCAATGATTCTCTCTCATCATTGATGTCTCTCTCTCCCTTTCCCTTCCTCTCTGAAATCAATTTAAAAAAATATTAAAAAAAGAAAACATTATGCTCAGTGAAAGAAGCCAGACATAAAAGTCCACATATTGTACAATTTCATTTATATTAAATGTCCAGAAAAGGTAAATTCATAGAGAAAGAAGTAGACTAGTAGTTACCAAGGGCTTGGGGGAAATAGGGAATAGAGAGTGACTACTAATGAGCATGGGGTTTCTTTTGGGGATAAAAACTAAGTTTTTGTTTTGAGAAAAATGTTTTAAAATTAGATGATGGTTACATAATGCTATAAATATACTAAACTCCACTGAATTGTAAACGTTAAAAGTAAAAATTTTATGGAGTGTGAATTCACTTCAGGAAAGCTGTTATATTAAAAAACCACGTATTATACTTTTCCTTTGAGCTACTAGGTAAAGTGAGTTCTTGGAGAGACATCGAATTCTTCTGTTTCTAGGTGGGAAATTTCTCTGTCTGGCTCTCCATTAATTAACTCATCTGCTATTTTAATGTCTATCAAGGTTTTCATTGAAATTCCACATCTTACTTTGTGGGCATTGCTGCCCTGACTTAGGTAAAAATCTGTGGAACCCTTTATATTGTAAACAGATAAAAGCAGAGCATTTCTGGTTGGAAATGATGTGGGGGACCTAGTATGCTAAACACATACTTTTATATGTAGCCCAATTTTGTTACATAATAGATAATGAAATACACCTTTTAGCTGGGACCTTTTCTGAATAATAGGGGCCATTATTAGATCAAAAACTAATAACTTTCTCTACCCTAAAACCATTAGTGGGGCTTAAAAGAAAAAAATAAGCCAGGCCCAACTTGTAGCAATATGATAAATAGATACATCTTTTAAAACTATAAAATATGTCTTTTAGATGAATTTGAGGAACATTCCCATAAAGTAGGTTGACATAGGGTGCTGTGTAGAATGTCTAAAAATAACCACAAGCATTCATTTTCCTGCTTTCAAAAAGCTTGTGTACTTTCTTGGGAAGATAAGCATTACATGAACAGTTAATTAAATGATATAATATATGAAAAGCAGATGTTTTTGGCACACATTAAATAAGACCACCAGAATTCATTCACTAAAAACTATTGAAGTGCTTTCTAGGTACCACATGCTATTTGAAACTTGGAGATTGCTGTGCTAAACAAGATAGTGGTCCCAGGCCACCGAAATAGCAACTCAGAGCAATAACGCAGAAGGTGTCGCAGTCACTAGCTGCAGTAGAAATGGTAAGTTACTCCTTAGTATCTATGAAACAGCACTGGAAAGTTCTAACTACCAAGTTTGGACTTGTTATCTGTTTATCAAAAGGTTCGAGGGTGTGGCTCTTGCCTTTACAGCAGCACACAGCCCACTCACGGATGACATGCAATCACTCATGTCTACATATACATAGACTTTTTCAGGTAGAGCTGGGCCGCTTGTGATGGAAGATGAGTGTTATCTGGGGCCAGGCCAGGGCTACTGACAGTTGGCTGCCTGTACCTTCCCTTTATAAAGCAGGTAGTAAGCAAGGTACACAGTGAAGGTGTTAGTAGTGGTGCTGGCTCATGGTGAAGGGTTTATTAACAGGTGTTTGCCTGAAGCCTTCCCACCATGGTAGCAAGGCCACTCCAACATGCTGAGAATGTACAAGTCTTTAAAAAAAAAAATATATATATATATATATATATATATATATATATATATATAGTTTATTGATTTTTTACAGAGAGGAAAGGAAAGGAATAGAGAGTTAGAAACATCGATGAGAGAGAAACATTGATCAGCTGCCTCCCGCACACTCCCTACTGGGTATGTGCCCGCAACCAAGGTACATGCCCTTGACCGGAATCGAACCTGAGACCCTTGAGTCCACAGGCCGATGCTCTATCCACTGAGCCAAACCGGTTAGGGCAGAATGTACAAGTCTTAGAGCTGCACCTGGTGGATTCTGCTATCTTTCCATCGGTTTCTCAGTGTTGACAAAGCTGTGACCCTGCCAGTTAGGCCTGAGGAGATGCAGAGGTAGAGATATAATTATGTGCACCAGCTCCTCCCCCTCTGAGAACCCGCTCCTTGGACTCGCACCCAGCAGGTTGAGCTTCTTGGTTTGTTTCCTTTTTGCAGCCCTGGCAGTGAGACATGTTTGTTCATAAATGTGCCTGAACTTTGTAACCTCTTCTCCTTCCTGAAAACACAGGATGTGATTTCTTTCCCTCAGCCCCTTTCTGGGGGTCTAGTCCACTCCCTTCTACCCAAGACCAGCACACTCCCTCAGGGACTTACATCTGACCCAGTTTTCCTGCTCAGGGCTACCAGCTGTTTTATCCGTTATTGATAAAACATTATTGATATGACTTGCACAATCCTAAGCAAAGAGGCTGGAGGTAGAATGAGTGAGAAACAGGAATCCTGTTCTATTATCAGGGCCTGGGGTCTCTGGAGGGCTGGGGGTTCTGTAAGAACGGTCGCTGTAGGACAGCAGTTTTCAGAATGTCGTCAGAGAATTTTTTCCCTTATGGTCAGAGTACATTTGAGTCCCCAGGATCCTCCCTTTTTCAAATACATGTTTTCAACCAAAACATATCTCAACAGATTGAGTGCAGAAGCTGATATGAGAATCCATCTGCCTTCTATTAAGCCAGACACAAGAGATTTGCAAAAGAGCAAATGCCACTCCTCTTGTTAACTTTTGTTTTAGAAAATATGGCTACATTTTAAATAAAAATGTTCTTCATGCTAACATGTAATGTATTTTTTGTTGCTATTTTAAGTAAATTAATATTTTTAAGTTTTATTTGAATTTTAATGCAATAAATATTGACATACTCATATAAAGAGAACTCCTTGGAGTCCTCAACAATTTTTAAAGTATAAAGGGATTCTGATATTTAAAAAATTTGAGAACTGCTGCTCTAGGTCTGCTTTTGGGCCTTGTTTGTTCTCTTTCTTGCTCTTCCCAAGATACCACACCAATATCCATTTCTTCAACTACCACCTCCAAGCTGGTGATTGCTGAGGTCAGCACCTGAGTTTCTGTCCTCTGCAAGGACCCGGAGGTAAGGGAATCAAGACTGCCCTTAGAGTTGGACTGGATAAATCCCTACACTGCAGATGTGGTCAACCTTTCACTCATTCAACAAATATTTATTGAGCACCTACCTGTGCCATGTACTATTGTAGACACTGGGCTTACTGGAATAAGCAAAACAGAAAATTTCTGAACATTCTACTGGGGTATTGTTGGGAGAGTATAATCCTATATAATAAAAGAGTAATATGCAAATCAACCAAACGGCGGAACAACCAGTCACTATGACATGCACTGACCACCAGGGGGCAGACACTCAACGCAGGAGCTTCCCGCTGGTGGTCAGTGTGCTCCCACAGGGGAGCACAGCTCAGCCAGAAGCCAGGCTCATGGCTGGCGAGCGCAGCAGCAGTGGCAAGAGCCTCTCCCGCCTCAACAGCAGCTCAAAGGATGTCCAACTGCTTGCTTAGGCCTGATCCCCTAAGCCATCAGTTGGACATCCCCCGAGGGCTTCCAGGCTGCGAGAGGGTGCAGGCTTGGCTGAGGGAACGCCCCCCCAAGTGCATGAATCTCATGCACCGGGCCTCTAGTAAAGTATAATGAGAAATAAAGCCATATGTAGAAGTATTATAAGAAACTAGCTTTCCCGTTGCAGGAAAAATCCTGCAATAGGATTTCCTGCTGCACTCTACCCCGCCTCCGTTCCTCCCTTGTCCCCCGCCTCACCTTCTCCTCCAGCCCGCCCGCATTTCCGTTCGCCCCCGGCCCCGCCTCCGCCCCGCCCTTGTCTCTCGCCCCGCCTTCTCCTCCAGCCCGCCCGCATTTCTGTTCGCCCCCGGCCCCGCCTCCGCCCCGCCCTTGTCGCCCGCCCTGCCTTCTCCTCCAGCCCGCCTGCTTTTCCGTTCGCCCCCAGCCCTGACTTCGCTCCTCCCTTCTCCTCCCCTCCCCCCTTTTCGACGCTGTCTTGATATGCAAATTAGCCGACATCTTTGTTGGGGTAATTTGCATACTCGTCCTGATTGGTTGGTGGGCGTGGCTTGGCTGGTGGGCGTGGCTTGTGGTGTGTCGGAGGTATGGTCAATTTGCATATTTGTCTATTATTAGAGAAGATTATCTGTAAGAGCTTGACTTTAGAAAGTATTTGGGATAACCCCAAATTCCAGGATCCTTTTCCCACAAGGTTTCCAAAGGTGTTATTCAGACAATGGACAATGAAAAAGGAAAGCAAAGTAATGTGACAAAGATTGTGCGTGTGTAATTGTATGTGTGCATGTATATCCTAGAAATTATGTTGTCCATTAGCCATTCTGCTAGTAGGCCTCTGGGAAGTAGGTGTTTACAAATTTCATCTTGGTAAGGAGGCAAATATGATGCAAGAAAAGTTCCTGTCAACCACAGGAGTGGGGGGAGGAAGAGACCCAGGGGAGCACACCGTGGGATTGGCAGCTCCAGGACAAGACCATACTAGCAGACTTGCAGCACAGGTTTGTGACAATCCAGAGAAGAGCATGGGCTCTGAGCCACCATGAGGTCACCTAAGCACTGCCTTCCAGATACCATCTCTTAGGACAAAACAGGAAGAGAAACAGCTCTAATAGGGAGCTATTACCTGGAATGAGACTGTCTTAAGTTAGAAGAGTGAGATACTTTAATTGGTCATTTTGAGTTTCATCTCTGACATTTTCCTTGCACATCTGTGACGTTGTGTGATAAAATTTCAGTCTGGCTGCATTAACATTTTATTGTTGTTGTGTTTGTGTGGGAAGCTTTTTGAGGCAGGGAATGCTGGTAAGAATGACTCAATTAGACCCTTCCTTCTAGACATAAATGTTACTAGCAGTTGGCCAAATGGAGACAGGGGGCTAGAAAAAAGAGTTGCCAGAAGGCAAAGAGAACAGGCTGGACAATTTTACTCGATTAATTTTTATTCTTTAACAGTTTTATGAGAAAGATATCACTATATTATAAAGCTACAATAATCAAAACAGTATGGCATTGGCATAACAGGTATGTAGCTCAATGGAAGAGAATAGAGTCCAGGAATAAATCCTTGCTTATATGGTCAAGTAATGTATGCCAAAGGAGGCAAGGATATATAATGGGGTAAAGACAGTATCTCCAATGAGTGGTGTTGGAAAACTGGACAGATAACATGCCAAAAAATGAAATCAGACCATTTCCTTACACCATATACAAAAATAAACTAAAGATGGATTAAAGACTTAAATGTAAGACCTGAAACCATAAAACTTCTAGGAGAAAACATAAGCAGTAAGCTCTTTGCATCATTCTTTAGCAATATCTTTTTGGTTATGTCGCCTTAGGCAAGGAAAATGAAAGGAAAAATAAGCAAATGGGGCTACATCAAACTGAAAAGTTTTGAACAGTGAGAGAAACCATTAACAAAATGAAAATACAACCCACTGAATGGGAGAAGATACTCACAAATAATACATTTGATAAAGGAATAATATCAAAAATATGTAAGGAACTCATACAACTTAAAAAAAAAAAATCCCCCAAAACCCACACCAAAAATCAAACAATCCAACCAAAAAAATGTGCAGAGAACCTGAATAGACATTTCTCCAAAGAGGATGTACAGATGGTCAACAGACACATGAAAAGATGCTCAATGTCACCTTTTCTTTAAAAAGATGGAACCCAATATAAAAAAAACCAGATAGAACTAACCAAGGAAATAACGCATTTAACTTTCCATATGTGATTCTGAACATTTCACTTTTATTATTATTGGTATAATCAGTGCTCAAAATCTTTCTAAAAGGATTTATGTCTGACTGCAATCTAGATCTTAAATATGTATTTAAAAAAAAGTCAACACTCACTTTGTAACATTTTTAGATAAGATGACCTTATGGGAGGTTTTTTTTTTTAAAGATCAAGATAGGGTTTCTGTCAAAGACATGTTAACCAATCTAGCTAGGTACACACACTACTCTGGTACCAATTTGTACAACTTGTATAGTTGTCTCTGTGGTTCTGTAGGTTCTACCGTGGCACTTTGTAATACTGTTTTCTAGTGAAAGTCTTTGAACATTATCTCCTTCCTCAACCTCAGGGCCTTCTCCCCTGCCTTTTCTGAGAGGAAGTGGCCCATCAGCTCAACGCAGGCTTATCTTTCAAAACCATCTTGTGGTTCAGAGGCTGTGCTTTATTTTTAAGAAACAGCTTTCTTTCTTTTTTTTTTTTTTAATATATTTTTATTGATTTCAGAGAGGAAGGGAGAGGGGGAGATAGAAACATCAATGATGAGAGAGAATCATTGATCTGTTGCCTCATGCATGCCCCCTACTGGGGATCAAGCCCGCAACCCAGGCATGTGCCCTTGACTGGAATTGAATCTGGGACCCTTCAGTCCGCAGGCCAATGCACCACCCACTGAGCCAAACCAGCTAGGGCAGGAACAGCCTTCTTTTACACAGATGGGGGAAGTACGCTACCTCAAACTGGACAGGGGATTTCCACCAAGAACTAAGATCTAAAAACTACTGTTTTAGGACTTTTGAGTACAAATGTATACTTTTGTTCCAGAAAGTACACTCTTGAGCGCAAATGCTAAACCTTCTCTTCCTGCTGCTTCTGGACATTGCTCTTCCTTGTCCAAAACCCTTCCTTGACTTGGCGACACTTTCTCTTTAGAGTCACCCTCTCAGATAGGGTGGTTTTAGAGGTGGGAAACCAGACATGCCGGGGCAGACTGATTGCAGCCTTGCACGGTTGCACAGAGTGGTGGAAGTGCACTGGCCTGGAGACCAAGTGATCCAGTTTCTCGTTCCAGCCTCACTGGACTGGACCTTCATGGCTTTGGATCAGCATGTCATGTGTTCCTCTAGGGGTCTCATGTCCCTGTGTGAAAAACGTGGACTAGGAGTGCTGTTAAGTTCTTTCTATCCCCGAGGACACAGAGGCATAGATATGGGGAAAGTATAATGATGGTGGATTCCTCTGAGGCTGTGTCAGAGGAGAAAAGAGTAGATACCGAGGATAACTCACTGTGCTTTGGGGGCATTACTGTAAGAGTCAAATCAGGGTTGTTTGAACACAAGCACTGCGATACCACAATCGTCAATCTGATAACCCAGACTGCTACTAAGTGACTGAGCACATACAGCATGGAGATACTGAACAAAGGGATGACTCACATTCTGATTGGGATGGCAAGAGATTTTACCATGCTACTCGGAATGGCATGCCATTTATGATTGATGCATTGTTTATTTCTGGAATTTTCCATTTAATATTTTTGGACCTACGTTGCTCCTGGGTAACTGAAACCACAGAATGAAATTGACCTTTCAGCAATTGATCACTTTCCTTAAACACCTCCCCCTACTTCCGCTTTGCTCTCTAGCTCCCCACCTTGTCCTACCTCTCTAGCATCTCTCTTAGTAATTTTTTTTTTTTTTTTTTTTTTGGCTAATCCTCTTCATTTTCTTAGCATCCCAGTGTTCAATCCTTGGATTTCTCTATCTATATCCCACTTCTCAGGTGATCGTAATTTAAATATCACCTTCCCCTGCATGTTCCCCATTTCACTAAATGACACTCTTCTGGTGGCTCAGGCCAAAACCTTGGACAGTCCTTTAATCTTGCTCTCCACAATTTCATGTTTAATTCACCAGCAAATCTGAGATATATGTGTTCTCCAGTCTGACCATTTATCCCATCTTCATTGCTACTACCCAAGTTTGATTCTCATCTAATACTTTGGTAGACTTCTAATTGGGCTCCCTCTGCCATGTCCACCCCTCCACATTCTATTCTACACACAGATCCTTAAAACTATTAATCAGGTCCTATTACTGCCCTGCTCAAAACCCTCTAATGGCTTCCCATATCCTCAGAGAAAAGTGCCAAGTGCTCACCATGGCCTCTGACACCCTCTCTCACCATTTGTATCCTCTCTCACTCTCTCTTAGCCCCACACACGGGCTTTGCTTTTCCTTGATCATGCCAAGCTGGCCTGGCCTTGGGAGCTGTGTTTGCTGGACTCTCTACCTGACAATGCTCTCCTCTGGGCCTTGGCAGGGCTCACTCTGTACTTTATATTCAAGCTCTTGTCAAGTGCTGCTTCTTCAGAAAGATGCCCTTCACATGCCACTTAAAACGGCATTCCCAAACTCCCTATCCCTTTAAATGGTTTGTTTTCTCCATAACACTTATCACTACTGGTCATTACATATTATGTTTATTGGTCGAATATTTGTTTGACCTTGTCATTTTTTTGTTTACTCTTTTATCGTCAGTGTTTAAAATAGGACACAGTTGCTATTCAATAAATATTTATTGAATGCCTTTGTTAATGTAAGAGAATTCAGAATCTGTAGAGAATTTTTAATGCGTTTATTTGAGCCAAACTGATGACAATGTAGGGAAGCAAGATAGCGCATGCTCCAAGAAGGACAGTTTTACAGTTTCTTTTATGCATTTGGAATTAAGGAGGAAACATAGGAAGATTACCTGAAGGGGGGAGAAAGCTAGGAGTTGTTTGCTCATGGGCTGCCATGTGTGATGATGAGATGCAGGTCCCAGAGAGGACTATGACTACCGAGGAGTCATTCATTTTGGGGGACATCCAGTGACAGTGGAACCACAGGATGAGCGGGAATAATAAACCCCATTATCTGGACAGTGTTTCTCCAAACACAGGAATCTGAAGGAGCAGTGTGGGAAACTCCTCTGGATACGCAAATCAAACTCAATAAAAATTTAGTTACTTAGATTTGCAGACCTTATCATTTACTCTTAACAATAATCATCTATAGAAAATTTCAAATTAGAAAATAAACTCAAAACAAATTCTTATTATGGTGATGGTTACACAACTCTATAACTATGCTAAAAGTTATTGAATTGTACACTTAAAATGGGTGATTTTCATGGAATAAAAAATGACGCCTCAAAAAACTTTTAAAAACTAAACTTATATTTACTAAATATTGTAATGCCATATTTGAAAATTTAAGGCAGGGTCACACTTAACGTAGTACTCAGTGTTGATTTTTCTTTTTCTTTTTGTTTCTAAATGTTATTTATTTATTTTTAATTTTTTTTCTTTATTGATAAGGTATTACATATGTGTCCTTATCCCCCCATTGCCCCCCCACCCCCACTCATGCCCTCACCCCCTGGTGTCTGTGTCCATTGGTTAGGCTTATATGCATGCATACAAGTCCTTTGGTTGATCTCTCCACCTTACCCCCACCCTCCCCTACCTTCCCTCTGAGGTTTGACGGTCTGATTGATGCTTCTCTGTCTTTGGATCTGTTTTTGTTCATCAGTTTATGTTGTTCATTATATGCCACAAATGAGTGAGATCATGTGATATTTATCTTTCTCTGACTGGCTTCTTTCGCTTAGCATAATGCTCTCCAGTTCCATTCATGCTGTTGCAAATGGTAAGAATTCCTTCTTTTTTACTTCAGCATAGTATTCCATTGTGTAGATGTACCACAGCTTTTTAATCCACTCATCTGCTGATGGGCACTTAGGCTGTTTCCAAATCTTAGCTATGGTAAATTGTGCTGCTATGAACATAGGTGTACGTATATCCTTTCTGATTGGTGTTTCTAGTTTCTTGGGATATATTCCTAGAAGTGGGATCACTGGGTCAAATGGGAGTTCCATTTTTAGTTTTTTGAGGAAACTCCATACTGCTTTCCACAGTGGCTGTACCAGTCTGCATTCCCACCAGCAGTGCTTGAGGGTTCCTTTTTCTCTGCATCCTTGCCAGCACTTGTCGTTTGTTGATTTGTTGATGATGGCCATTCTGACAGGTGTGAGATGGTACCGCATTGTCGTTTTGATTTGCATCTCTCAGATGATTAGTGACTTTGAGCATGTTTTCATATGTCTCTTGGCCTTCCTTATGTCCTCTTTCGAAAAGTATCTATTTAAGTCCGTTGCCCATCTTTTGATTGGGTTGTTTATCTTCCTTTTGTTAAGTTGTATGAGTTCCCTGTAAATGTTGGTGCTTAAACCCTTATTGGTGATAACATTGGCAAATATGTTCTCCCATACAGTGGGCTTTCTTGTTGTTTTGTTAATGGTTTCTTTTGCTGTGCAGAAGCTTTTTATTTTTATGTAGTCCCATTTGTTTATTTTCTCTTTAGTTTCCTTTGCCCTGGAGCTGTATTGGTGAAGATATTGCTTCACATATGTCTGAGATTTTGCTGCCTGTGGATTCCTCTAGTATTTTTATGGTTTCCCATCTTATGTTTAAGACCTTTATCCATTTTGAGTTTATTTTTGTGTATGGTGTAAGTTAGTGGTCTAGTTTCATTTTTTGAATGTATCTGTCCAATTTTCCCAATACCATTTATTGAAGAGACTGTCTTGGCTCCATTGTATGTTCTTGCCTCCTTTGTCAAATATTAATTGAGCATAGTGGTTTGGGTCGATTTCTGGGTTCTCTATTCTATCCCATTGGTCTATATGTCTGTTTTTGTGCCAGTACCAGGCAGTTTTGAGAACAGTGGCTTTATAATACAGCTTGATATCTAGTATTGAGATCCATCCTACTTTGTTCTTCTTTCTCAGGATTGCTGCAGCTATTTGGGGTCTTTTTTTATTCCAGATGAATTTTTGGAGTATGTTCTAGGTCTGTGAAATGTGCTGTTGATATTTTAATGGGGAGTGCATTGAATCTATAGATTGCTTTAGGTAGTATGGACATTTTAATGATGTTGATTCTATCAATCCATGAACACGGTATGTTCTTCCATCTGTTTATGTCTTCTTTTATCTCTTTTTTCAGGGTCCTGTAGTTTTCCGAGTACAGCTCTTTTACCTCCTTAGTTAAGTTTATTCCTAGGTATCTTAATTTTTTTTTGATGCGATGGTAAATAGGATTGTTGTTGTTTTTTTAAAAATCTCTCTTTCTGTAAGTTCACAGTGTTGATTTTTAAATGTATTAAATTAAGCAGCCAACCAAGCCACCGTTCTGATAAAAGAAAAATCCATTAGAAAAGAATTAGGTCACTCATTATGAGTTAACATAAACCAGAAGTGAAACTGCAACAGTGCCCAGGATAACAACGGGGGTTTGTGTAAGGCTTAGAAATCCCTTTCTTGCAACACTCCCTGGCCAGTATGCGCTCTTGTTTTTCCCGGTAAAGCCCAGCCCATATTATCTAGTTACTTCTCTCTCTCAGAACAACTCAGCAAAATAAACTTTTGGTTTGTTTGTTGGACAACATTCTTTCACACAGATATCAAACAGGCCCAAAACAAACAAACAGCAACTTCATAGACTAAAAATTGGGGCGGTAGGGCAGGGGGAGGCTTTTATCTTTGGCCTTTTCAACCATCTCACACAAACCAACTGCTTATAGTACAACTAGGGGCATACATACAAAAAGTTACTGGAATGCTTGGAATACAATTTTTGTCGTTGTTGTTTTTGCTTTTTTTTTTTTTTTTTACAAGGTTGGCTTTTTTTCTCCTTCCAGATTATAATGAACATGGTTGCACCCAGGTAAAGTAGGACAGAGGAGGCTCCAAAGGCTAGTTTAATCATCCAAGATCATTAAAAATGGCTGACCCCCTAACAATTTGTACAAAAATATAAAATGTAAGTAAAAAACACAAACAAAACTTTTAAAAGTATTTTTAAGAATTAAAAAAGCAAGATCTTGGAAGTTTTGGTCTCTTCCTCCTCTTCTAAATTCATATTGTGGTTTTGGTTGGGTAGGGAGAGAGCATGCCGTCTGTGGGAGACTCCCTACGTGAAAATGATCAGATTCTAAGAAGGGAAGTGGAGAGTGAATAGGTCACAGTGGCCTTTTGTGTTTTTTGAAATTTAACTTTTTGGTTTGTGCTGTCTGGTCACCCTCATCAGTCTGCTGCTTCTTGGTGTCAACATCACCATCCTCATCATCTTCAGCTGCCCGTTTGCCCTTAGCTGCCTCAGCCTCCTCATCTTCATCTCCATCCTCTCCCTCCCACCTTCCTCCTCTTCTGCATCTACCTTATTGTCGGCCTCCTTCCCTGCGACCTGCTTCTCTTCAAACTTTCTTGCTGTGTGAGCTTTACTGCCAGAAGGCTAACAATTTTTAATACTAAAGTGGGAAGATAGCTAGGAGATGTAAATTTTGCTGACAGGGAAAAGGCCAAGTAAGAACTTGCATGTAAATCAGCCTGCTAGTTAGGTCAATGTTCCCACCCATTAATCTACATATCTGGACTGTGACTGGAGCAGCAATTGGAATGCTCAGCTGGCCTGGTTTCTACAGATTATGGAAAGCTCTTAGGACACAAGAGCACTGACGTGCGGCCCGCTGCCTCATGATCTTCTCACACTTGTTATTTTGTAATAATTATTACTCATGACAGTGAGCAGTCACTGAATATTCCGGGTTTAGTAACAACTGTGTTACTAAACTTATAATGTTTATTGCCAAACAGACATGCTTAAAACACACAGCAGTGATAGACAATCTGAAAATCTCAAGTCAAAATGTGTCCTTTCTGCAATAATTAACAACGTGTGCCAAGTCCGTCCTCCCTGCTTTTCCTCACGTGATTCTCCCCACTCCATGCTGCAGAGGTGGCCTGACCAGACCGCCTGCACCTCCCAGTCTTGGCTCCTGCTGCGCCTGGGGGTGAGTGGGCAGGGAGCTCCAGCTCTGAGGCAATCTCTCCTGAGTTCACGCCCTTAACCGACCGTGTGACTCAGGGAAGTTCCTTTACCTTCTCCAGAAAATGCAACAATACTTCTCGGGGTGGTGGTTTGGCGTTACCTGCTCAATAAATATTAATATTGTTCTTGGCTATTCTAGGAGAGTAAAAATCCCATTCCCTTTCCTGTGAATGAAATGCATTTCATAATTTAGCACTTATAAACTCTCTTGTATTTTTGCTCATGATTTCATGTGGTGGTTGTCTTAGATCCTCAGATAGCTTAAACCCTCCATGGGGAGAGAGAAAAGGCTTTCGTCTCTTTTAATGTCCACTGGCTCATAGAGCAACACCACACAGGTTTTGAATGTAATCGTTTGTAGGCAGTTGGGTTTGTTGACATCACTGTTTTCAGTTCCATCAGGTTGTGGTAACAGGTTCAGGCCAGGTGACGAGGATGTAGGGACATTGTGATTGGGCTGTTGGATTCGTGTAACTGTGACTGACCACTGCGTGAGGGTTGCCTCCTTGCATCCTGAGTTCAGTTTCTCAGAAGGTGGAAAGCCTTTAATTACTTTATCAATCAAAACAGATGGCTTTCCATGCAGTCTAATATGGGCAATTTCTATTACTCATCTCAATTACTGACACCCAGCTGCCATGCCAGAAGCTTGAGACAGCCTTAACTCTTCTTTCTTTGCCTCCCTCACACCTATATTGATATTGTCAGCAAGACCAGTAGATACCTTCCTTTTCCATGAGGGGTTCTCCTTCCACTCCAGGCTTTAGTTCAGGTTGCCATCATCTCTTATCTGGATCTTCATAATAGCTTCATAGCAGGTCTCCTTGTTGCTTCTAATTTACTTGCTGCTGCTTGTTGTATTTCTGGTCAAACAACCATCTGATTAGGTTATTCTCCTTTTTAAAATCTTTTAATGATTCACCATTATTGACAGGAAAAAGAATCCCCTCCCCTATGGAGTCCACACCATCAAATCCCTATCTCCCTTCCCATCATTTCCCCCCTCACAACCCTCATGTCAGTTATAACTTGCAGGCTCTGTGCTCTTTCAAGCTTCCATGCTTTTAAACGTATTGTTTGTTTGTTTTGTCCTGGAATGCCCTTCTTCACTTCTCTTTTTATCAGGACTTTGGAACAAAGGCTCTAGGTCAGATACCTTCATTTGAATCCCGAGTTTTCTGCTTTTTAACCAGGATGTTGGGCAAGTTATTTAACCGCTCAAGCTTTGCTTTTCCCGTCTATAAAGTGGAGATAATAACTACCACCTCCAAGGGTTAGTGTAAAGATTGAGTAAGGAAGTACATGTGCTACACTTAGTGGTACCTGGCACAGAGTGAAGGCCCAACAAATGTTAGCTATTGTTACCACTTGAAATTCAAGTGTCATTTGAAGTCATTGCTCTCTTGACTTCTGTGATAGGCACAGGGATGGCTCCCCAAAGGTGTCCACCCTAAATCCTGGGACCTACAAATATGTTACTTACATAGTAAATGGACTTTGCAGATGTGATTTAATTAAGGATCTTAAGATGGGAGAATATTATTCATTTTTCAGGCGGCTCCAAAGTAATCACAAGAGTCCTCATTAGAGGAAGGCAGGGCAGTCAGGGAGAGGAGGAGAAAGTAATGTGATGATGGAAGTAAGATTGGAGTGCTGCAGCCATGAGCCAAAGAATGCTGGCAGCCTCTGAAAGCTGGAAGGGGGGAACATTGTATTCTTCTCAGCAACCTCCAGAAAGAACCCTGTCAACAGCTTGATTTCCACCCTTAAGAGTCATTTCTGACTTCTGACCTTCAGAACTGTAAGAAAATGCATTTGTGTTGCGTTAAAACACGAAGTATGTGGTAATTTGTAACAGCAATCTCTCTCTCTCTCTCTCTCTCTCTCTCTCTCTCTCTCTCTCTCTCTCTCATGCCCACACTTTTCCCCACCCGATGCTTTCCTCAGCGTTCACTCTCTCTGAAGCACACCAGGGCTTTTCCCACTCTACTTCCCCCAGGGGCATATATCCTCGCTTCCTTTCTCCTAAGTTCCAAGGACCCTCTACCTCTGTAACTTGTTTCGTGAGCCCACACAGCCCACCTGGCTCACTTCTTCCATGGCTCATTTCTTTTATCTCTGTGTCTTTCTAAATACAATTTTGCTCATATTTGAGTCTTGGATCTGAATTCTTTCTTAGCTGGAACTCAAATATCGAGGTTGCTGAACTGAGGTCCAATTGCCGGTAACATTCTGGTGCTATTTTGCCATCAGCAGAACCAGCCTATGATTTGTGGTGTGGGCATCTGTCCTCTGAGGGCCACACCTTCTCTTTATTCCCCTCTCCATATACCCTCTCCAATGGATTTAAAATAGGTGAAGAACAATCAGCTTCTTCAAACAACTGAAGAAAACTCAGAAAAAGTATGAAAGAAGGAGAGACTGTCAGGAAGCCAGAGAACTCCAAAGAGGTCAAAGGAAGTGACCCTTTTTGGGTAAGAGCATGAATAACAACCAGAAGGTCAGAGGAAATAATGATGAAGGGCCTGCAATGGGGAAAATTTTTTTTGTTATAGCAGTAATAGGACACAAATAAAACTTCCTAGAAAGATGGCTGAATCCCATAGCACTTAGATGTAGGTATGTCATTTTTAATTCACAGGTCTCCTTCATTAGACTGTGTGTTTCTTAGGAGCTGCTGCTGCTTATTAATATTTGAAACCACCGCCTATCCCCACCTCTACATTCCTAGCACAAAGCCCGGCACATTCTTAAACTCCAATCAATATTTGATGAAGGAAAGAATATGGTCTCAAATGTGATTTTTGTTTTGATTGGATTCAGCTCATGGCAAAATGGAGGGACCAGTCATGGATTCTCAAATAATGTTTTGTCTCTGGCAAGCACGGGTATGAGAGATGTGTCAGGGGAAATGGTTGAAAACAGGCCTGCAGGTTGTTTTAGAAAAAGGGAAGTGACTATAATTGAAGGTGTATCTGGCCCTGGAATATTTTGTATGATGAATATTTCATTGGGTTCTGGTCTCTGCTTCTCAAAGATATGTTAGAGCTAGAAAAGATCCAGAGAAGGACATTAAAAATGATCAAAGGCAGAAAGAATTACATAGGATGATAAAAAATGATTCAGTTTTCAAAAAAAGTTAGTCTTAAACTCATAAAGAATAATCATGGATCATTTACTCAACTCCTGAAAAAATAGAAATAGGTAACATTGCTTGAAGCCTGACAGTCCTTCCAACAAAAGTAAAAGGAAATACCTCTTTATATAGCATGCATTACGATATAGAATCCGTGACTCCAAGAGGCTGTGCCTACTGAAAATGTGAATATTGCAGGCAGAGTTGCATTAAGGGTCAAGCCAGCCAGGCAGTTGCCTGAGGTGTCTCTGAGAGACACAAATCATTGCTGCAAACATTAGAATATGGTGTCTGCAAACTCAGGTTTTCCACATACAGCTTCTTACAGTTTTACATCTGTAAAATTTGCCTTGACCTGTTAAAGTAAACAGTGCACTTGAGTGGAATTTAAAGACAAGAAAAACAAAAATCTCCTCACCACTTTTACTCATCTTTGGAATGCTTTGGGATTGCACATATAAGCAGCTTCATCAACTAAACTCCTGGACTGAATAAAAGGGATGGCCTTAGTTAACCAGAAAAAAAAAATTTATTTCTTATTTACATTTTAACCTCTGTAATATACACTGAGTGGCCAGATTATTATGATCTCTGAATGCATAATAATCTGACCACTCAGTGTATATCTATATCTATATCTATATCTATATCTATATCTATATCTATATCTATATCTATATCATCTATATCATCTCTATCTCTATCTCTATCTCTATCTCTATCTCTATCTCTATCTCTATCTCTATCTCTATCTCTATCATCTATATCTATATTATCTATATTAGAGGCCTGGTGCATGAATTCGTACATGGGTGGGGTCCGGCCAGCCTGGCCAGGGGGAGGGAACATGGGCAGTTGGCCGACCTGCCTGTGGTCAAACTCCCGGTTGAGGGGACAATTTGCATATTAGCCTTTTATTATATAGGATATACACTGAGTGGCCAGATTATTATGCGTTCAGAGATCATAATAATCTGGCCACTCAGTGTATATTATATAAAGTTCTCTGGTTTAAAAAAAAACATAAAAGGAAGCTGTAGAGAGAATAAGAATCACAGAAAAGTGGGAATTATTGGGCTGATTTTTGTCCAGGACAGGTAACTTTACGTTGACTAGTGGAAATGAAAGACCAAATTAATCTTAAGTAAATAATTTTTATTGATAAACTACCACTTAATACATTTTCCATTTAGGAATGTTGAACAAGTATTTAAAGAATATTGTTTTGAGGGGCTTCCATTCTGGGGAGCTGAAGTTCTCAATTATATCCTAACTGTAGACTTAGGAAAGACTTGCAAAAATTCATACCAAATTATAAATGGTAATTTAGAAGTTTGTAGATAATAGCAATCCTTGGTCAAGCCAGCCTACCAGATTGTGAACGAATGAGCACGAGTGTGTGTGAAAGTTCTTTGAAATTTATCATTGCTGTGCTATGTATATACTATTGGCCTCTTCCTGCTCCATCTCTTTTACCTGCTGTGCTGATTATGATATCGCCAGACTGTCCCAGTCACAGAGAAGCTATGGCCTGGTCTATTAAAGTGACCCTCCCAACTTGGTCGTTGGGAAATGGTCCCTTGTGCCTGTATGCTTGATGCCTGATAACCACCCAGTTTCCATCATGATTGTGAGGGCATCTCTTCTATGCCTGGTATTCTACAGCCCAGGCTGCAGGGACTAGAGCCTGGGTTGAACTCTGGCTGACAGGCTGTCAAACTGGTTCTACCAATCTTGCACCTGATTCTCATTCTCAGCAGGCCCCTTCCCCTGAAACTTGACCCCATCTGTAATCATCTTTCTTATGCCCCAGGCCCTCCCTGAGTTATTACCTCGGGGAACCCCAAACAAAGCAGATAAATAGGATTTCGAGATCGAGTATCTCCTCCATCCTTCAAATAGAGTGTCTTCCTAGAGATGTTTTGGCTGGAGTTGTCTTGGGTCATTTCCTTGCTCTTTCGAACTGCTCTAGCCAATGACTGCCAGATTCTAGCTGTTATCCTCTCCTCCCCTCCCAGCCCAGGAGCCTTCCCAACATGTTACTTACCTAGGGTTTTGCTCTATATTGTAAATTTAAAATACATAATGTTTAATTTATATAAATATAAACTTTTTTGAGGTAGTTTAAATGAAGGGAAATAACCATTGCTTCTCATAATCTACCCCACAGTATAATTTTCAAAAGAAAAATCATGTGGTGAGAGTATAAACTAGCTCAGTTGCTTTGGAAAAGAGTATGACACTTCCTCACAATGTTAAACATAGGGTTATCTTATGACCCAGCAATTTCATTCCTAGGAACATACCCAAGAGAAACAAAAATTTGTGTCCACACAAAAACTTGTATACAAATGTTCCCAGCAGTATTATTTATAATAGCAAAAGGTGGAAATAATCTAAAGGTCTATTAACTGGTGAGTGAATAAACAAAATGTGGTATCTATATATATAAAAGGCTAAGTGACCAACCGTACATCTGTCTGACTGTTGGACCGACTGGTACATATGATGCGCACTGGCAATTTAAAGATAAACATTGACTTGTGCATGTGCGATACATATAAAGCTCTGAAGTACTAACAGGATCTGTGGAAAGAGTGGTTGTTCTGATTCCAAGAATTGATTTGTCCCCACCTGACACTGGCCTCCCATTTAAATTAATTTGAAGACAGTTTCCCTTGATGCCAGCATTTGGGATGACTATTAATAAATCACAAGGACAAACTCTAGACAGAGTAGGAATATTCTTACCTTAACCCGTTTTCAGACATGGTCAGTTATATATTGCTTTCTCTCAAGTTTGAATAGCATGTGACTTTAAAGTTAAAGTTGTAAATACTTCATCACAAGGGAAATTAGTCAAGTACTCTGAAAGTGTTTTTACTCTTAATGTGGTATACAGGGAGATAATAGAATAAGTTTAATCAATTTATCAGTCATTGTTTTTATCAATATTGTTTTTATATCATATTTTTGTTGTTTTTATATCATGTTTTTGTTGTTTTTATATCATGTCTTTGTTGTTGTTATATCATGTTGTTATTGTTTATTTATTAATCAATTTATATATTATTTTCATATACATTTTACTAATTTTCTTTCGTCTCTGACACTTCTATTACAGAGAAAGGGCGAATAGTGATATTAAAATATTTCTTCTAATTTTCTTTCAATGTGCATGAATCTGTGCACTGGGCCACTAGTAGCTATATAATGGAATCCTATATAATAAAGAGGTAATATGCAAATTGACCCTCACACCCTCACAAGATGGCTGCCTACGACCAGGCCAGCAGGGAGGTTAGTGAGGGATGACTAAATGACTGAATAAGCAGGCTGTGTGGGGCGACCAGGCCGGCAGGGGGGCAGTTGGGGGCGACCAGGCCGGCAGGGGGGCAGTTGGGGGCAACCAGACCAGCAGGGGGGGCAGTTGGGGGTGACCAGGCTGGCAGGAGGGGCAGTTAGGGGTGATCAGGCCAACGAGGGAGGGGGCAGTTAGGAGCGACCAGGCCAGCAGGTAGGGGAGGTAGTTGGGGGGGTTACATGGCCGGCAGCGGTGGACAGTGAGGGGCGATCAGGCTGGCGGGGGGGCAGTTAGGGGCAACCAGGCAGGCAGGCAGGTGAGCAATTAGGAGCCGGTGGTCCAGGTTTGTGAGAGGGATGTCTGACTGCCGGTTTAGACCCAATCCCAGGGATTCTGGATTGGAGAGGGTGCAGGCTGGGCTGAGGGGACCCCCCCATGCATGAATTTTGTGCACTGGGCCTCTAGTCCTATATAATAAAAGTAATATGCAAATTGACCCTAACGGTGGAACAACAGAGAACAACTGGTCGCTATGATGCACACTGACCACTAGGGGGGCAAATGCTCAACACAGAAGCTGCCCCCTGGTGGTCAGTGCGCTCCCACAGGGGGAGCTCTGTTCAGCCATAAGCCGGGCTGATGGCTGCGAGCGCAGCAGTGGTGGTGGGAGCCTCTCTTGCCTCCTCGGCAGCGCTAAAGATGTTCGACTGATGGCTCCTGGGCTGCCAGAGGGATGTTTGACTGCCAGCTTAGGCTGGCCCCCTGGGGAGTGGGCCTAAATGACAGGTGGACATCCCCCGAGGGGTCCTGAACTGCCAGAGGGCACAGGCCAGGCTGAGGAACCCCCCCAAGTGCACAAATTTTCATGCACCAGTCCTCTAGTCTATATATATAAAAGCCTAGCAACCAGAACGGTGAAACGACCAGAACAACCAGAATGACCAGTGGCTATGGCACACACTGCGGTTGCCAACCAGCCTGATCCGGGCCCTGATCAGCCCCCTTGCCTGGCCAGCCCTGCCCCCCATAGGTCCCCAACACCCTAATCGAGAGTGGGGCTGGCTGGGGGCCAATTGGGCCAACTGCCTGCAGCCCCTCCCCCGCCATTGGCTCGGCCCAATGGCCCATCGGGTCGGGCCGGCTGGACCCAATATGCATGAATTTGTGCACCAGGCCTCTAGTACTATATAAAACGGGTAAAAATTCTGATACATATTACTACATGTTGCCACCTTAAAAACATTATGCTAAGTGAATGAAGCCAGTGACACATATAAAACACATATCATATAATTTTTATTTATATGAAATATCCAAGAAAATAAAATATGTAGAAATAGGAAATAGATATGTGATTGCCTAGGGTTGATGGTGCAGTGGGTGATGGATAGGGAGTGTCTATTTTTGGGGGGGATTGATAAAAATGTTCTAAAATTGAAAAGTAGTCAATGGTTTCACATCTCTGTGAATATACTAAAAACCACTGAATTATACAATGGATAAATTGTATAGTATGTGAATTATATCTCAATAAAGCCATTTTAAAAAGATAAAATATGACATTTAAAAAATATTTTTGAAAACTTGTGATTACACAAAAAATAATTCATTCTCATCACAAAGAAATCAAACAACACAGATAAAGTTAAATTCTCCCTGGATAAACAGCACCAATTCTTTTACACTCCCCAAAGATGAACAGCAACTCATTTTTCTAGGCCTTTTTTTTAAAGAAATACATATATTTTTGTTTTTTTGTGTGTAGGTTTTTGTTTGTATTTTTCATTTTTATTTTGCCATACTGTATTTTATTCTATATCTTTATTCTTTTCAATCTTTAGAGCTTTCCATGACAGTTCATATAGGTAGACCTCATTCTTTTTAATTGCTGTAGTATAGACCGACCTTCGTTTATTTAGCGTTTTCTTACTGATGGATATTTAGGTTGGTTACAGTTTTTCATTTTGCAATAAATGCAGGGATGAAGATCCTGGCAGATGTCTCTTTGTGTACGTGTCTCATCATTTCTCCTGGGTAGACACTGGGAAGTAGATAGCTAGATCATGATATGCACATTTTAATTTTAAAAGTATTGTCAGATTGCTGCTAAAGTGGCTTTAATAGTTCATACTCCTTATAGCTGAGACAATCCATTTCCTTATGCCTTGACATATATATGTCTATATTTGGTGTAATGCTTCAATTAAAAAATGTTTATATTTTGCCGAGCAAGTTGGTAGAAAGTAGATTCCTAGTTCCATAATTACTAATGAAATTGAAGATCTATTCATAGGATTGCCTTTTCATATTCTTTCCCCCTTTTTTTCTATTGGAGGGTTTGCCTTTTTATTTTTTATATTTAGTCGTTCTTTATATGTATTTTGTGTAATAAATACCTATATAACTATCTGTATGCACATCTATTTACATATACAAATATTTCCTACCTAATCATTACTTTATGATTTTTGCTTTTTGTGTTTTCTTTAAGGCCTTCCTCTCCTGCCAATTTTGTTAACACATGATCTTGGTATTCTACTTTCCAAATGATTAGACAATTGTTTCAGTGTTATTTATTGAATAACTTCATCTTTTCTCTACTATTTTGAAACAGCATTTTTTTTTCACAAATTCCCATATCAATGACAAGTCTTAATCTTATCTAAAGAAGTGAATCTGAAACTAGTTGAAGGAGGAAGTCCATGACAACAGAATGGGACTGGCCCCCTGAACTGTCTGGCCATGGGAGTTTCCAGCAAGGAAAGCATGGGGACTTTCCAAAGGTAGCGCTGTACTTTTTAGCATTAAGCAAATAAATTGGCAGCGAAATGCTCCCCATCTTAGTAATACTAATTGCTTCAACAATTGATTATGTCATTTTAGCTTTTTTCTCCCAAAGAATTAAGGTCAGGGTATTTATCTTCCAGGTCCTTTCCTGTGACACCCCTCAGATGACTGGTGTCCCTTAACTAAAGGTCACTGTTCCTCCAGAATTCTGGTAACCTCTGGTAACCTCTCTCTTCCCTTGTAACCTTGGACCTCTGCTGCCATCAGTCCTGGGTTCTTGTAGGATTCCTACACCTTTGTAAATAGTCCAGTGGTGTGCTGGTAAATAGCTGGGCGGGGTGGGGGTGGGGGTGGGGGTGGGAGTGGGGGTTGCGGGGAGGGATGAGGGAGGAGAAAAGAAAGAGCCTTAATTTGTAGCCCCTTGCTGTGCTGTAACTATTCCCATCATGGCCTATTTGAAGCTACCAATTGAAGTCACTAAACACGGAGTTGGGAGGAAATGCTAAGAATCAGCTTTTCTAAGTTGTTGTGAGGCAGCTCCAGGACACCACTGAAACGGCCCGTTGGTAAAGAAATTCTTTTTAAATTATCCTAATTTGAATGTGCTAACTGATTCCTATGGATTCCAGGCTGATACTGATATTATCCTGGAACATTGTTCATTCAGAGAGAGGAACTCTCTTTTCTATAGGACTTAAATCTGTGAGGCCATAAGCCTAGAACTTCAGAAGCTGTCTGAAAATACTGCTAAGAGACGGAGGGGGACAAATTCTTGGTGATATCATTGGAAGCCCCGGATACGGCCATACTTGAAAGGAACTGTGCCTTGGCCTTTTCAGGAATATGAACTACTAAATTCTCTCTTTTTCTGTTGTTTATATTGCTTAAGCCAGTTTCGATGGGATCCTACCACCCGCACACAGAAGATTCCTTAGGGATGCAATGGCACGGCATGACCTGGCCCTTTCCTGACGGTAACCACGGTCTCCTTGCTTTCTGCATCCCAGCCACGCTGGTTTTCTCTCAGTCACTCAGAAGCTCCTGGTGCCCCTCTACCATAATCGCTTTGCATGTAGTGTTGCCCTGCCTGAAGCATTCTTCCACCCTCTGCGTAGGTAACTCCTACTCATTTTCCAGATCTTGTCTAACGTCACTCTGGTAGTTTGTTACAAGGTGGCCCCGGATGAATTACACCTTCCAGTATTTGTTCAGTCCCCTCCCCTTGGCTCGGGGCTGGCCCTGTGATGCTGTAACCAATTGGATTCAGCACATAATGATGCTGTGCCCGTTTCAAGCCTACGTCTTAAGAAAGGCGGCAGCTTCTGATTATGTGCTCTTGAGCCCACATGTGAATGGTCTGATTCCCCTACTGGAGAGACCAAATGGAGAGAGTCTAGCTGTATCTCATCCCATGTGCCAGCTGAATACAGCCACATGAGTGATGGTCAAGACCAGCAAAGAAACAGAGCTGAGCCCAAATGACAAAATTGTGAGGAAATAAATGGTTCTTCTTCTTTTTTTAAAAAATATGTTTTTATTGATTTCAGAGAGGAAGGAAGAGGGAGAGAGAGATAGAAACATCCACAATGAGAGAGAGTCATGGATTGACTGCCTCCTGCACACCTCCCACTGGGGATTGAGCCCACAACCCTGGCATGTGCCCTTGACCGGAACCGAACCTGGGACCTCTCAGTTCGCAGGCCGATGCTCTATCCACTAAGCCAAACCGGGTAGGGTGGTTCTTCTTTTTTAAGGTGTGGTTGTTATAAGCCATTATGTTTTGGAGTGGGTTGTTGGCCGCAATAGATAACTGAATGAATCACCTCAAGAAAACTCCTCTAACATTCCTAGACCAAGTCAATCCCCCATTAGACATTATCATAGTACTATACACATTCCTTTACAACACTTATCACAATCTATAAGGATGCATTTAACTCAAGAAAGACTTTCTTTTTCAGGGTCTCCTTCCTGTGATAAATTCAAAAGCTCCAGGAATATTTACCTGACTCACCTGTCCTGGTCATCGTGGTTATGAAGTTGGGTCTGCCTGCCCAAGGACCTGGTTCTCTGCTTCCATCCTGCTAAATGTGTGGCCGATCCTCTGAATGTAGGTTCTGTAGGAGTTTTTGCCCAGAAATTTAGGACAGTAAAGGTCCCACATTTCCCCACTTCCCAATTTGTGATTCTATTTTCAAGCATTAGGCAGCATTAATAGGAAAACTAGATTGGAAAAGATTCATGGTTTGCAGGTTTACAGTATTGAGATTTACACAGCAGGTTCTTTCAAAGTACACTTAAGGGAATCAATCTGTGACTGACTTTGGCAATCTTACAAAGTACAGAGACTTCCAGTTCTAAAGGATTTTGTGGTGAGTCATTTAGTTGAAACAGAAAATCCATATCAGTAATAAATCTTTGTAGAAGTACTCTATGTTCTTTTAAAAATTGATTGTTTCTAGGTGGCTACTTCAACCACCATTATGAAAAGAATAGATTTCTGTTATAATATAAAATGATGCTTTCTGAGAAATTGTTCCTGGTTTTACGTTTTGTTAAAAGTTGACACAGGAGATTTATTATGGAGGGTATTTTTAGAGGACCAGAACTTTTAATACATTTATTCTGAGTTATTTTCATTGCTTAATATTATAGATCATAAATATTTTTAAAGAATTTTAAAATTATTTTTAAAGTATATTTGTATTAATTTCAGAGAGGAAAGGAGAGAGATAGAAACATTAATGATGAAAGAGAATAATTGATCGACTGCCTCCTTCACACCCCCTAGTGGGGATCAAGCCCACAACCCAGGCATGTGCCCTGACCAGGAATCGAACCCATGACCTCCTGGTTCATAGGTCGACGCTTAACCACTGAGCCATGCCGGCTGGGCTAGACCATAAACATTTGCCAGACTGGAAATTTTTGGTTGCTGTACTTGTGGGGCGATGGCCTGTGGAGACCTAAATATAATGCACCTTTGGATTTATTATCCTGGCATCCCAAAGCTTCACCCATGGTGAGTGAAGATATACAGGGATTCCCATAGCCTATCCTCTCACTCAAGTGCCCTTCAGCCCTTCCTACATATCTAAGACAAAAACTTATACAATTTCCCTCGCCAAGCTGTCATCTTCTCTCCTTTTCCATTGACACTGCTTTAGCTCAGGCCTTTGGACTTTCATGGTAGCCTCATAAACAGTTTTCCTGCCTTTAGTCTCAGTTTTACTCCATCTACCTCGAAATCCATTTTCCACCATACTACTGGAGGGATTGGTCACTCAGTCACTCCTTATCTCAAAAAATTCCTGTGACTCACCATTCTCCACAGCAGAGGTAACCTCTGGTCCACATACATTTAGCAGACAAATGGACAAAGGGCCAGAAACCCTCTGAAGTTGTGGAGACAAATGATGTGAATATGGTCCATTTCGTGGAAGAGGGCCTCTAGCTTTCATCAGATTCTCAAAAAAGGTCTGTGGCTCAACAAGAGGGAAGAACCTGTGGCCTACAGGAGAAAAACAAATTCCTTGGCATGTGACATGATTGTCAAAAGGGTAATGAAGGTGGTGAAAAGATGCTATAAATAGTGCAGGCAAAAGGTACAAGTTCCTTTGCTATGCAGGACAAAACGGGACTTGGCAGCATCCTCCCTACAGGAAAGACAAGTTTTCCTTGCCTTCAAGTTTCCATAAAGGCATCCTATGCTGATGCTACCAAGGTCCTTTGGTCCTTTGAGGAAGGCCAACCCAGCCCCTCTCAGCATGGCCTCTCCCAATTGTCCCGAGAGGTTTGTAGCTGTTCTGTCTCCCTGATAGCTCGCTGGTGCAAAGCACAAATTAACTTTTTCAGGGTAGGAATGTACCTGCCCTGGAGATACTTACCTACTTGCCTTTTTTCAGGCATTTGCTATTAGAGGTGGTGTGAATCAGTCTCAGTACATGTGTAAGCGTGGACCGAGGTGGAATCCAAGAACAATCCCAGATGACCTCTGAATCTGACTTTCCCAAACAAGGTAAGGCTTCAAGATTATTTGAAGCTCTATCCCTCATATGACATATAAGGCACTTCATGATCTGCCTGCTACCTCACTTTCAGCTCCATCTCTGCCATGTGTCCTATACTCCAACATTCTAAAATATTCATATGTCCCTGAACTGGCCATGAATTTTCATAACTGCCTTTGGCATAAAATAATATCAATGTAATAATAATAAAAATAATAATTTAAAACTCCAACCAAACTCTTTGAGATAGATAATATTATCCCTAGTTTCAAATGAGGAAACTGAGGCTGATAGAAGTCACTTTGCCCCAATTTAACAAAGGAAGTAAGTGTGACCTGGAATTTTCTTTTTCCTGTGGCAAACGCACTTCTTACAGGGTCAAGTCCCATCACTTCCTGGTAAAGCCTGCTCTGACTTCTCTGGGTGGAGTTGGGAATTCATCCCTCTATGTTTCCATGACATTTTCAAATATTTTTCACCATAGTAATAACATATATTTATCATAGAAAATTGGGAGATCTAGAAAAATAATGCTCAGTCATACATCTATCTAAATTCAATCTTTGTTAGTAACTTTTGTAACTGTTCCCATAGACTTTTTAATATTAGTATAACTATTATGTGTATTTTATTCTGTATTCAATGTTTTTTGGCTGGTAGTATTAACATAAACATTTCTCCATGTTATTACACAGTTTCACAATACCTTTGCTTTGTCAATTAGTATATTCCAGGTGACAGGAGATTTGATTTTGGGTGGTGGACACATGGTGAATATATAAATCTTGTAACATAGAAACCCACACTTGAAACCTATATGATCATATCGATCCATGTCACCCCAATAAATTTAAGTAAAAAAAGAAAAAAAGGATACTCTGGATACAAGTAACAACTCAAATGGTCTTAAACAATAAGGAATATATGATAAACACTATTATTGCTATAACAGCAGTGACAAAAGTAGGGCACTCTCCAGGTATGCTATAATTTGGGTGTCTATCCTATTTTCTACAATTATCTCATATCTGTTCCCCACACCTTCATCCCTTTTAAGGGCTGACCCTGTCCTCAGACACCCTCAGATAACAGGCTGGTGTTGCCTGCTTCCTTGCTCATGGCCGGCAAGAGCGGGGGAAAATGCTATCCTAACAATGAAATAAACTTCCACTTCTCAGTCTGATTTTTAGATCATGTGCTTCTTCCTAGACATAGAATAGTTCCTGGGGAAATTTAACCCTAACCCTAAGCTTGGTTTAAACTTGGGCTCTTGAACCAATCACTGGCAATTCCACTGGATGGGATTATGATCTTGGTTTATTTGGAATCAACGTTTGGAGCTGAGGATGAAGTCGGCTTGTCTTGAGTCACATGACTGCATTGATGAGGCATGTATACTGGAAGAAAAATTGGGATTCTGTTAGAAAGGAACAAAGTGGGTGCAGGGGGAGGGACTGACGATTACAATTATTTTTTGATATTTGCTAATTTGGTAGAGGAAAATGGTTCCTTGTTGCTACTTTAGCTACCATGTCTATAGTCTCCTTCATACACTCTGTTGTGGCACTTCCATATTGTATGGTGGTTATATGCTAATCTGTGGACCTCTTATAGATTATGAGCTTCTTAAGGGTAGGGACTCTGTAATACTAATATTTACTTCCTCAGTGCTTAGCAGATGTTGTATAAATATCAGCTAAATAACTGATTCAATGACAGAATAGGTGAATAAATGAATACATACAGTGAAAAATGCACACAATAAGATGGTATTTAGAATAGTCATGGAACATACAAAATGGTATTAAAATAAAGGAGGCATAGAGATAACTTTTTTCAACAAGTCTTTATTGAGGTCTGACTATGCATGACCTGCTGAAGATACCACAGAGAACAAGACAGATATGTTTCTGCGTTCATGGAGCTTAGATTCTGATGGGAAGAGAAACACTGAAGAAAGGACTGTGAGTCAGTTTTACAAAGAGAAGTGCAGGGAGTTTGGGGCAATGTGTACTTGAGAGTTGCTCTAGGCTTTGTTGAACTTGGAGCTGCTTCCCTTCTGAATCAGATCTTACTCTACAGCTTTTGCTTACAATGAGACAGACAACTCGGCACCAAAAGGCAGAGACCAAGCCTTTTTACCTGCTTTTTGTTCCCTGGTACTCCAGTTCATGACTATTCACTTGTAATGGCACTGCTTCTAGACCTCTGACTGAAGGTGGAGCTCAGTAGTTGCTCAGACGGTCCTGCATGTGAGAGCTGGCAGGCTGTGGACAGATGGTAGAGATTGTGGGTCAGCAGCGCCGGGACTTTGCCTGAAGCCTGCTGAATGAGCTGCTGCACAAGCTGCTGCACAAGCTGCCTGACTACTATTCTGGATGCGTGTGTGTGTGTGTGTGTGTGTGTGTGTGTGTGTGTGTCTCCCGCCCATACTGGTAGTCTGGCCTGCTTCTCAAGGGCAGAAGTTGTGGTTCCATGGTAATATCCAATCACAACTCTCCTATCTCTCATTAAGGCACTGAAGGGACATATTTTTCTTCTTATGTAACGTAACAAGCAAAAAAGAATGATTTCTAGACCAAAATAGGCTTTTGATCAGGGATTTTTAGATGTTACATGCAGTCCTCCTTATTTCTAAGAAGGGGAGTGCCTTACTTAGGGACAATTTACAAAGATCACGAGCCTGTTAATGACATCTGCTTTCTCTGAGAAGAAAATTCCATGGTTCTGTGCTGGCATCAGAGCAATTCAGGCCCTGGGAGGTGTTTCCCACAGTTCCGTCAGGATAGGAACCTGACCTACTTTGGGAGATGAGGGATTGCTTCATTGGGGAAATGATATTCTGTTGAAACCTAAATGATGAGCATGATTTTTCAAAAAAGAAGGAGAGGCTTAGGGAAGGCAGCATTCCAGGCAAGAAAATAGTTTATGTGGAGGCCTTTGGTAAGCAGGACCCGGGGAAATGAAAGTCTCATATGCCTGGTGTGCAAAGAGTAAGGAGAAGAGGTGTGCTTAGTGAGACTGGAAATGGAGGCAAGGGCGAGAACTTGCACAGCCTTGCAGACAGTGTTGTCAGTTTAGGATTCAGGCCAGGTCTGAAATTAAGAAGGTCATCACCAGAACAAAATGTATGTGCATGATTCATTACTGCTCTTAAGGTTTCATTCAGTAATTAACTGACAGTACAAAATAGGTTAAATTTTCATGTTGAATCAGAAGATTGTCTTGTTATTCAACATTTTATTATGAAAGCTTTTCAAAGAAAAAATGGAATCACCTATATTCTTCAATTAATTTTTTGCTATATTTGTTTTGTCACATATTTATCCATATAGCCATTCCTCTAGCCATTTACTTATTTTTTGATGTGTATCAAAATAAGTTGCAGACATCAGTAAACTTCATTCCTGGACACTTCAGTATGCATGTCATTAACTAGAGCTTACAGTTTGTTTATTTTTTGTGGTAAAAGTCACATAGAGTGAAATCTTAAGTGTTTCATTTGATGTGTTTTGATAAATATGTATATAAAAATTTGAAGTTTCAAAAAAGTTATAACTTGTATAAAAATTTATTATCATAGCCCGGACAGTGTGCTCAGTGGTTGAGTGTTGACCTATGAACTAGTAGGTCACGGTTCAATTCCTGGTTAGGGCACATGCCTGGGTTTCGAGTTCAGTCCCCAGTAAGGGGCATGCAGGAGGCAGCTGATCAATGATTCTCTCACACTGTTGATGTTTCTATCTCTCTCTTCCTCTCTGAAATCAATAAAAATATAAAAAAAATGATCACATACTGTTGTAAGGCCCTTACATTATACATGAAGTAGTATAATATAAATTTAAGGTAGATTGTGATAAATTAAGGATGCTTATTGGAATTTTAAGTAACCACTTTTAAAATATTATCTGAAAAGCCAATAGAGGAGAAAGGCTGGAATACAAAAAATACTTAACCCAAAATAAGACCTAAAAGAAGGAACAAAGAAGAGAGAGGCATATAAACAAATCACAAGGCAGTAGACTTAAATTCACCTGCAACATAGGTATACCAAACATAAATGGACTGAACATTCCAATGAAAGATAGTGGTTGTTGCCAGTTGGATAAAAAGTAAGACCTTTAAAAGAGATTCATTTAAATATAAAGATACAGTTTGAATATTAAAACATGTAAAAAGTCTATACTTGGCAAACACCAAGCATCAGAAAACCAGTATTTGTATATATTGGACAAAGTAGATTTAAAGAAAGAGTATCTCCAGAACACTAGTTTAATGATAAAAAGGTCAGTTAATAAAAAAGACATAATCCTGAGGTTGTGTGCACCTAATAACAGAGCTTCAAAGTATATGAAAGCAATAATTGACAAGAAAGAAATGGCGCCCTAGCCGGTTTGGCTCAGTGGATAGAGCGTCAATTTTTGGACCGAAGGGTCCCAGGTTCGATTCTGGTCAAGAGCACATGCCCAGGTTGCAGGCTCAATTCCCCAGTGGGGGGCATGTGGGAGGCAGCCAATCAATGATTCTCTCTCACCATTGATGTTTCTGTCTCTCTCTCCCTCTCCCTTCCTCTCTGAAATCAATTAAAATATACTTAAAAAGAGAAAGAAATGGATTTATAATCATACTTAGAGATTTTAATACTCCCTTTTCAGTATGTAATAGAATAAATAGACAAAATATCAATAAGAATACAGAAGATCTGAATAACACACTCACCCACTGGACCTGATGTATTTAGATGATCCAGTAATTGTGGAGTACACATTCTTTCCAAGTGCATACTGACATTCACTAAGATATACTTTATGATACTAGGCCATGAATAAAATTTAAAAATAATACCATGTAAAGAAAATAAAAACAAAAATACTTAGGGATAAATTCAATAAAAACGTGCGAAACCTCTGTAATGAAAAATACAAAATCTAACATGAGAAATTAAATATCTAAATAAATGGAGTGGCAAATCATTCTTGGATTGGAAACTTCCATAGCATTATGATGCCAACCTTCCATAAATTGATCTATACTGTTAAAGCCATCTAGTCAAAATACTAGCAGGATTGTTTAAAAATAAATTTATAAGCTGATTGTAAAGTTTATATGACATTTCAAAAGATATAGGATAGCTAAAATGATCTTTAAAAAGGACAAAGTTGACTTAACTACCTGATTTCAAGAATTACCAAAAAGCTATAGTCATCAAAACAGTGTGAAATTGGTGTAACTAGATCAATGGAAAGGGATAGAATCAAGAATTAGACTCACACATGTACAGTTAATTGGTTCTCAACAAAGGTGCCAGGGAAATTCAATGGGGAAAAGGAGAGTCATGTCAACAAATGAGACAGGAATAACTAGATATCTATGTGACAAAATATCATTGTATATTACATTTGTAGTATATGTTTACAACAAATTAAAATTTGGAGTCTATGTTGGCCATATCCTGGGAAATAAATTATGCATGTTACCACTATACTAGCTGCCTCAAACCACAGGAGTATCATTATTAAGTAAATTGAAGGGCTGCATTAACAGGGAGGACACAAGGGCATCATTTAGAAAATCGTTTGAATTCATTAAATAATGCTTTACTTTCTGGATGACATAATAAAAATGACCTTCTATTTTTAGAATGCACTTAGATCCTCTCTCTGCATTCCTAGTAGGAGGAATTTCTAATTTCATTTATGATCACTGATAGATATCTGTGAGACTTCTAGCTGGGGATGGAGGGGCAGGTGCTACAACCTGAAAAAGTGAAATCTCTTAAGCCAATAGCTGAACAGCTTGAAAAAGTCAATAGATCCATTATCAACTTCTTTCCGAGGCTTCTTTTAGATACTGGGACAGTCAAGTTCACTGTGTGTCCTTCATGTGTATGGGAGCTGGTGTTATTATTGTGACTAGTGAATCTTAATGAAGAACAGAAGTTTCTGCCGTAACACACTGAAATGTAAATGCAATTAAGTTTTGAAAAGTTATTCCTACCACACATTGGGTTTTGAGAGGGGTTTCTTGAGGACAAAAGATCAAGCTGCTATATAATTCTAACCCCCATATCCAGGAGGCTTTGTAATTGGGTAAGTTTGATATTCTCCAAGGAGTTCCTGTCTCAGAAAGGGCCTCTTGATTCTTACGAGTCAAGTTGCAGCTGGAGTAGCAGCACAGTTTCTTATCATTCCAATAATCTAGGAAATTCTCCCAGAGCCGCAACAAAAATGCTCCCACCAGGGAAGAAATCTTCTCTCTTCCAAACGGTGCTAGAGATGTGCCATTAACTCTACCTTTTATTTAACTTTTTTTCTATCCACCTCTATAGTGGTGTTTTAATTTTAAAAAAATTATAGCCTATCTCTGCAGGCAATGGCACTTCCATTACTATAATGTTACTTGAAATGTTCAAGTTACAGGAGGGTTGATTAGATCACATTTCTGTTTAAATAACACGTGTGAGGATACACTTTGAACACTGTCACTGCAGGTCACTTCCTAAGCCCCCCACTCATATTACAGATCATCTCTTAGGGAGAATTATTGTTGCAAGTTGGTCATTTCAATCATTTTGTCTTTCTTCTCAATTTGCTATTGATGGAGCATGCATCAAGGCCAAACTAAGAGCTTTCCTTACATTATCTAATGTAATCCTTATGACACTCTCTCAAATAGATACTTTTATTTCCCCATTTTACAATTACCTTACTTTAGGACAGAGAGTTAGGTGGTCATAGAATTGGACCTCAAACGCAGACCTGGATCCACGAGAACAAGATCTGACAACTACTCCACATTCCCTTCCTGAGCTCAGAGGATGCATAATCCTGATTTTACCTCAAATCCTAAGCACCTTTCTGCAACAACCTGTGTGTTTGCTATCAATTGCTTGCCTAGTCTAGGCAGACCTGTACTAGGCAGCATGGAGCAAGGTCAAGGAAAATGCAAGAAATTTGCCTGCCTCCAACAAACAAATCTAGGTAAGATATAGTGAAGCAGTTGTCGTGAACTTAAGATGCACACTGGAAGAAGCATCTGTGGAACTTTATCAAATATTCTGCTTTGATTGGTTTGTGGTGAGGCCTGGGCATCAGGACTTTTAAAACTCCCTAGGTTTCTAATGTGCAGCCAAGGCTGGGAACAACCTAGCTTGAATGGGAAAAAAACAAACACGCATGTAAAATAACATCAAGGCCTGGCTGGTGTGCTCAGTGGTTAGAGCATCAGCCCAGGCACAGAAGGATGGCAGGTTCGAGTCCCGGTCTAGGGCATTCATGGGAGTTGCAGGTTTGATCCCAGGTCCTGGTCGGGGCATGTTGGGGAGGCAACTAATAGATGTGTCTCTTTCACATTGATGTTTCTCTCTCTCTCTCTCTCTCTCTCTCTCTGTTTCCCTCTCCCTTCTACTCTCTCTAAAAATCAGTGGGGAAAAAAAATCCTCAGGTGAGGATTAACAAAAAAATGAAAATAAAATAACATAAAAACACCACTACAATGTACACAATAATATATTCTGAAATATATTTATTTCTTACTTCATTCCACAAAGGATATGCCATGGCTAAATAATTATTCTGGAGAGAATGAATTCCACTGAGGCGCACAGACCTATCACATAGGCCATAGATGGGCTGGCACAAGTGAAGTCAGTAGAGAAATAATTCAGTAAAGCTTTATTTCTCTGGTTTTGGTTTGCAAGGCAACGTTTAGAAGATAGTGGAAGAAATAGCTCTCAGAAGACAGCGATTGGCCCAGGTACTGTTTCTAGGTGGTTGATTGGTCCAAGGACTGTTGCCAGGCAGTTGATTGGTCTGGAAGCTGTTTCTAGGCTGTCTGCCCAGTAGATTGCCTTGTCTCCAAGGGTTACTCAATCTACCAAGTGAGAACAGGCCTCAGAAGCTTGTGTGGAATGGTAATTTTCCCCATTAGAGAGCTTATTGAGGAGAATACCAGATGACTCAGGCACAGCGTACATTTTTTTGATCCAACTTCCTTAAGGGTTACAAACTGTTCATAAGGCAGAAGCTTCCTAACTGATTTTTTTCACAAGTCTAGGAGTGCTGGAACCATTCCATGAAAATTTTCCAGCTGTTAAAAGGGCAGCAGTAAACTATTCAGTGCAGTTCAATTGTTGGACTATTTCCTGTCTTTTTTTCCTTTCTTTAGAGTAGATGAACCTGCTCTCAGGAGGAAAAAAAGAGTAAAAAAATGATGGTGTAATAATAGTAAAAGCAAGCCAAGAAAAAGGGTAAAGTCACTATAATTCTATATCCTTAATATTTAACTATTATAATTTTTGCATATTTTAATTTAAATCTAAGGTTGGTATTATTTGGATGAGGATATATATAAAATTTAAGGGTTGACTATCTAACCATATCTTTAAAATGGTTCTATCAATTCCTTTATTTTATAGTGGCTTACCAACTTCCTTTGAAAGTATGATGATGAAACAATTTATAAGCAAATTTTATATTTTTAGCTTCAGATTCAATGAATATTTTTGGAGTGGCACACACACATGCTGGACACTCATGCTACATAATTATCTCATTTAAAAATAACAATAATAAGCATATAGAGAGGCTGCCTGGTGACAGGCAGGCTCTGTTCTAAGAACTGGAGATATGGTTGGGGGGAAAAAATCCGGACAAAATCCATCTCTAGTGGGAAAGATAGGCAGTAACAACCTGGGCTGACACAGATGCTTCTGTGCCCTTGTGCTTGACACATATTAACTCATTTCATTCTTTTAACAATGCTATGAAGTAGGTACTATCATCATTTCCATTTCATAGGAGAGGAAACCAGTGCACAGAGAGGTTAAGTAACTTGCTGAAGGTCACACAGTTAGTGAGCATTAGGGTTGGATTTTATGGCTCCACAGGCTGCATGCTTAACTGCTGTGCTATTGTTCCTCTGTAATTAGCTCATTTATACTTATTCTGTTGATGCAAGACATACAAATTTTCCTTTTTCTTTCTCAAATATTTTCCATTTTTACTTCAAATATGTAATATTACTCTATAAAGATATTGGATAATTACTTTTGCCAATACTTTTCAATTACAGGAAACTCACTGTGTGACCTGTACTTTACCCAAGGAAAATAAGATGAAATGTTTTGCTTGGTGTATTCGCAAAAATTTTGCTTCAAGATAAGTGGCAGGTAGATAATATCTATAATCTCAAAATAGGAAGTGATCTAATGAAGTAGTTTCTAATCTTGTCTGCACATTGGAATCATGTGGAGTATTTTACAAAAAAATAATTAACTTATCCATTGATTTTTAGAGAAACATCGATTTGTTGTTCCACTTTTTCATGCATTCATTGGTTTCTTCTTCTTCTTCTTCTTCTTCTTCTTCTTCTTCTTCTTTTTTAAATTGATTTTAGAGAGAGAGGAAGGGAGAGGGGGAGAGAGAGGAAGGGAGAAGGGAAAAGACAGAAACTTCGAGAGAGAGAAACATTGTCGGTTGGCTGCCTCCTACTGGGGATTGAGCTCACAACTCAAGCAAGTGCCCTGACGGGGAATCCAGAGACCTCTTGGTGCATGGATTGATGCCCAACCAATGGGCCAGGGCATTAGTTGCTTTTTGTATGTGCCCTGACCATAAATCGAACCCACAAGCTTGGCAGATCAGGACGATGTTCTAATCAACTGAGCTATCCAGCCAGGGCTATTGGAGGGATTTAAAATATACTGACACCATGGAGCTCCAGTGGTGCAATCGGTTAGCGCGTGGTACTTATAAAATATACTGACACCAGGGTCCACCAGCTGGGCTTCTGACTCAATTGGTCTGGAGTGGGTTAAAGCATGAGTACTTAGCTAATATGATAATCTGCAAAGTGATAGAATATTTAAAAGCCAGACACTTAGAGTTATAGTCATTACTAAAAGCACAGCTTTGAATCACAGTGACCTGGATGAAATCCCATGTCTGCCACAATGCAGGCCTCCCGAGTTTGCCAGGTTTAGTATGTGGCCCTTTTTTGTCTTCAGATGTCATGTTGCTAGCTTAAAGTCAGCCATAGTGGGAGTATTTATATCAAAGAAACTGGAAAAAATCTACAAATTAGGGCATTCTGGCATATCCCCAGGTAGTTAAACCTTTTCCACACACCATTGCTTCTAGGCCTCTGCACATGTGGTCCCCACTCCACCCCCACTTGGCTCAGCTTAAATGTCACTTTCTCTTGGAAGCTCCTCCTGACTCTTCAAGATTTGGACAGATACCCTTCGGTGATCCTATGGTAATTTGGGCAGCCCCCGTTGCTGTACTTATTATACTGATTTATTTTGTATCCTATATTGGTCAAGTAAAGTCCTTGAGGTCAGGGATCTTGTCTTGCTCATTGCCATTGCTCTCTACCTAGGATAGGGTATGGCACATAGCAAGGTGCTAAATCATATTTTAAAATGAATCAATACATGAGTAGTAGATATAATAAACCCTCCCTATTAAATAATAAGCTTTTTAAGGTTAAAGAACATAGCTTAACCTCTGTATCCCCTGAATTTCCTTACACACAGTGAACATTCAGTAGAAGTGTGAATAGAATGAATGAACTAGACTTCTGATACTTTATCTGAACCTAAAACTAGGGGCCAGTTTAAAATACTCATTCTAGAAGTGAGTTAATGACCTTTGATGTTATGGTTCTATGGAATCCAAACCTGGAGTTTTGAAATACGTCGCCAGAAACTTAAGGTTTTCCTAGTCACCAACTTGCCTCAGTTTACTACTCTTAGTTCCTCATTTCTCCTAACAAAGTGGTCTCAAGCTTATCCCACTCCCTCTTCCCTCTTTGTCTACATGGACACACTCTTTGCTCACAGATTCATATACACAATGAACCACAAGGCAGAGCAGTGTGGTGAGGTGAAAAGTGCTTGGGATTTAGTCAAGAGACACTGGTTGTGTTCCGGTCTGTCACAACCTTTCTGGAGTCTTCATCTCTTCATCTGCAATGCAGAAAATGATTATCTTCCATATCTAATTTACTAAGCTGTGCCCTGGCCAGATAGCTCAGTTGGTTAGCGTCATTATTATTGTCCCGATACACCAAGGTTATGGGTTCAGTCCCTGGTCAGGGCACATACAAAAATCAACCAATGACTCCATAAATAAGAGGGACAACAAAAACCTTTCTCTCTCTCTTCTCTCTCTCTCTCTCTCTCTCTCTAACTCTCTATCTATATATATAAAAGGCTAAGTGACCGACCATCCATCCATCTGTCCGACCAACCGGCTGGTACATATGACGCGCACTGGCAATTTAAAAATAAACGTTGACTCGTGCATGTGCCATACATATAAAGCTCTCACTAGCGCCAATCGTGTTTCGTTCTGTCATTGTCAATCGTGAATTTGGTTGTTTTTGTTGACATACTGAATATACTCGATGGAGATTTTCACACCTATTTGAGTGATGAGTCCATTGATTCAACAGATGCTGAAAAAAAATTTTTTCCCATCAAATTTCTTAATAGTATTACTCCTTCGGGAATACCATGTCATAAATTAAAATTGAAAGTAGGTGCAATCATCATGCTACTGAGAAATCTTAATTGTAAATGGGGTCTTTGTAATGGTACTAGATTTATTATAAAAAGATTGCAACCTAACATAATCGAAGCTGAAGTATTAATAGGATCTGTGGAAGGAGAGGTTGTTCTGATTCCAAGAATTGATTTGTCCCCCGCCTGACACTGGCCTCCCATTTAAGTTAATTCTAAGACAGTTTCCCATGAGGCCAGCATTTGTGATGACTATTAATAAATCACAAGGACAAACTGTAGACAGAGTAGGAATATTCCTACCTGAACCCTTTTTCAAACATGATCAGTTATATGTTGCTTTCCCTCGAGTTCTAAGAACATGTGACATTAAGGTTAAAGTTGTAAATACTTCATCACAAGGGAAATTAGTCAAGCACTCTGAAAGTGTTTTTACTTTTAATGTGGTATATAGGGAGATATTAGAATAAGATTAATCAATTTATCAATCATTGTTTTTATCAATGTTGTTTTTTTATATTGTTTTTTTATATTGTTTTTGTTGTTTTTATATCATGTCTTTGTTGTTGTTATATCATGTTGGTATTGTTTATTTATTAATCAATTTATATATTATTTTCATATACATTTTACTAATTTTCTTTTATCTCTGACACTTCTATTATAGACAAAGGGTGAATAGCAATATTAAAATATTTCTCCTAATTAATTTCCTTTCAATGTGCACAAATTTGTGCACTGGGCCACTAGTCAATAAATAAAAATTTAAAAAATTAAAAAAAAAACCTTTCAAAAAGATGATTTACTAAATGTTTTATAGGATCAAATGAGTTAACAGAGTTAAAAATGGTTTTGTAAGCTGTAAAATACTACACAGAGTAAATGTAAAATCTCTCAGACAAATTGGTCTTAAGCACATGGTATCCTATATAATAAAGAGGTGATATGCAAATTAATCCTCATGCCCTCACAAGATGGCTGCCTACATAGGAAATAGATTGCATCTGAGATAGCAGGTGTGCTATCAATCAGGAATTAAAAAAACACACAAATGATCTTGTCAATTGAAACAAATGATAAGGATATATTGATGGCTGATAACTAGAATAACAAAATTTCATTCCCCAATAGATCTAATAGGCTCCAATTAATCTAAAAGCATAAAGTAATGTCAGAATTAGATCAATATCAAGTAACAGAGTTCCTTTCAAATAGTGACTAGTGAGGATCTCAAATGCAAGCATTGTTGCAGGTATGATTTGCCCATTTCTTAGTTTTAGGACAGATTTTCCCTTGCATATGTTACTGATTAGCTTCCCACAACAGGAAGACTAGGTGTTTTTTTCCAATCAGCAGCAGAGACGTCACTCGAGAGCTTGCTAGAAATGCAGAATCTCAGGCCCACCCAGACCTATTAAGTCAGAATCTGCATTTTAATAAGTACCCAGGGATTGAGTTTAGGTGCACGGTTTTAGGGATCATTTAGTTATTTGTCAAATGGTAAAAAACAATCAGGCCCTTTAGGGTGATTTTTTTCCCTTCAAGGTTTAATACACCTGGACAGCAGAGCTTTGATTGGAATAAAGGTTTCCTGCCTCTGCTGGCAGGTTCCAGCATCACATACAAAAAGGCAGACAATGCTCCTCACAACTTAAACAGAAGTAATTTTTTGCCCTAGCAGGTTTGGCTCAGTGGGTAGAGCATTGGCCTGTAGACCAAAGGGTCCTGGGTTCGATTCCAGTCAGGGCATGTACCTTGGTTGCAGGCTCCTCCCTGGCCTGGGCCCTGGTAGAGGCTCGTGCAGGAGGCAACCAGTCGAAGTTTCTCTGTCTTTTCTTCTCTCTTCCACTCTCTCTAAAAGATCAATGAAAAATATCCTTGGATGAGGATTTACAACAACAACAAAAAGGAACAAGTAATTCTTTATGGCATACAGAAGCAGATAGTTATTCATATCTCTGAAAACCTCCATGCCTTGACAGTAATGCTTTGAAAGCAAATATTTGTTTTTCCTTTTAATCGTTCATATTTTCCAATGAAGAAACTTATGTAAACTGCACAGCAGAGGCACTTTGCTAGTAACTGTTATTTAATAATGTGTAGGTTATGCTGATGTCTGTTATTATGAATGTGATGAGCCAGGGCCAAATTGAACCTTTGGAATGGGTATACTAGCACACATGTGTAATTGAAGAACGTGACTCACTGACCTACTTTCTTGGTTACCAAAGCAGTCGGAGATTGGATTACCTGGGCTTTAGCGCCATCTAGTGGTCACACATGGTTCAGGTTTCGGATGCAGAAATAATATGGGGAATTCTAGTTTTATCTTTTAACCCAAATGCATCCAACTTCTCACTTTCCAGGAGAATCAATCCAACACATACACTTTTTATGCTGTTTTTATACTTAGAATTATAGGCTGAGGGTTCTTGGAGCTGATCGAAAAGTTGGAGATGTTCCTATTTCGAAAAGAAAGACTGAAGTCATCTTTGATGCTTCCCTCATTTGATATATTCATTTTGTCATCCCTCCAACCCCCCAGTAATTTCTCAAAACATTAAGCCTGAGCAATAGGGTTTCCAGACTCACAAAAGATCCCCTTTCCTCACAATGTGGCTGGGGAGCAGTAGAGGGCTGCTGGACCAGAGGGAGCCTTGCCAAAGATCAGTGCCAGCTAAGTAAACAGGTGGCCAACCTTTCTCTTCACCCCTTTCTTAGGAATGTGTTGTCTGAGGCCCTGGAACCAAGATTTAGTCATAGGCATAGAAATGGTGGCAGGGAGTCCCAACAATGCCAGAGCTGGCATCTCCTAATGAAGGGCAGCAGAATATTCTTTCTAACCCCTAATATGCTTCTTTGGCATAAGAATTATTTGGGTGATTATTTTTGAGAACTAGCTGACAGAAGTTGCTCTGAAAACACAGTAGAAGTCGCTATTCTTTAAGGGAAATGTTCATATATAAAGGAAATCTGTTTGTGAGGGTATTCCCCTCTCTGTACCATGAAGAGAAGGATAACTCCAAATTATAGGAGACACTTATCAACCGATAAGGGAGTGACTTAAATCTGCAAAGCTGACCTCCCCTCAACACATTTCTTTTGTCTTTAGCTGAAGAAGGTATTTACTAGTAAGGTGGTGAATTAGGCCATCTGGGGGATTTACTCAGTTTCCCTGGGTATCTTCCATGTATACATGATATAGGTATACATGCTAATAAACTTGCATTTGTTTTTCTCTTGTTAATCTGTCTTATTCCAGGGGTTCTCAGCTAAGAACTCAGAAGGGTAGAAAGAAAATTGTTTTTCTTCCCCTACACTACCTATTTAGCAGAAATGGAATTCAGAATCAAGATTAAGTTGGTTTACAGAAAATAGAGATAAAACATCCTTCCTTGCACAGTTTTGTAGCCAGTGGGAGGGACCAGAGTTTGCTACCCCAACTATACCTTTTGGGAAACTGATTATTTTTGAGAAACAAAACACTCCCTGAGGGAATACCGGGAGCCTCTGAGATCAGGTTTGAAAAAGTGTCACTGAAGAATTTAAACTCTTCAAGCTGGTTCAGCACTGTTGATAGAAAGAAGGAAGAGAAGGTGGATTTGAGTTTGCTCCCATTTCATTCTCTGTAGCTCCCAGCAGTATACAAAGAAAGGGAGGGACATGGAAGGTGATCTTTAAGGCCTCTGTCTCGGTCTTTGACTTTCTGAATAACAATAATGACTCTCTGAAAAAGGGAGAAAAACAGCAGCCAAGTTCCTGGGGGTCAGAAAAGCTTGTGTTTCTGCTGCAAGCCTAGCTATGCCTCCAGAGGTGATGGTGAATGTTGTGGGTTGAGCTGTCCAAAAAGAAAAGTTGAACTTCTAACCTCGGGTACTTGTGAATGCAATCTTATTTAAAAAATAGGGGCTTTGCAGATGGAATCAAGTTAAAGTAAGTTATACCAAATTAGGGTGGCCCTAATCCGATATGGCTAATGTCTTATGAAGATGGAAATTTGCATGCAGCCATCGGTAGAGAGGAGAATGCCATGTGAAGGCACAGATACAACATGTGAAGATGGAGGCAAAGGTTGGAACCAAGGAGTGACTGGAACTATCCAGAGGCTGGCAGAGGCAAAGAAGCATCATTCCTTAGGATCTTTGGAAGGAACATGGTTCTGCCAACACTTTGCAAACTTTTAGCCTCCAGAACGGAGAGAATAAATTTCTGTTGTTTTAAGCCACCTGGTTTGTGGCCCTTTGTTACAGCAGCTCTAGGAAACTAATACCACGGGGGAGACCTCTGATGGAAGCTGAACCTCTGGGTTCTGAGGGCATTTTCTGGGGGTGGACCCCCATCTCGGGAGCAGGGACAGTAGACCTCTGGCCACTGAGGACTATGGAGGTGCTGGCAGATACCTGAATTAATGCTTGCCATCTGAAGAGATACCTAAAGGTTTCTGCCCTTGAAGACTTCAGTGCTCTTATAGTAAACAGTGACTTAGTGTTTGTGATTGAACATCTGAGTTCTCTAGAACAGACGTTTGGGCACTAAAACCTCGTGTGTGCCAGATAAATTCAAAAGAGCTTGGGGAAAGTTGTCTGATTTTTACAAGTGCTAGGGACTTAGGCACAGAGAACGCCGGCTCCCAGAGCTTTAGAACCGGAGAGCGTGGGTTAGAACAGGGGCAGATCCAGGTTCTGTGCGGCCTTGTATCCATTTTCTAAAGCTGTTGTAAAAACGTACCCAAACTGGAGTGGCTCAAAGTGTTTTACATTTTCGGAGGCTAGATGCCTGAAATCTAGGCGTAGGCAGGGCCATGCTCGCTCGGCCAGCAGAGAATTGGGCATCATTTAGGCAGACGGCTGCGCAGTAAGGAAAGTCTTATCTTTGTCCTGTCAAGGGAGGAGTGACACTTTCCACCAAAAGGTCTCAGCAGACATAACGGAGCGGGACCTGACTTAGGCTCTTTGAGGGAGGTGGTGGCCTTTGGGCCCTCTCAATGGAGAAATACTGAGAGGGTCCAGGCATACAGGGTGCTGAGCTGCCCTGCAAGTTTCCCCTCCACTCCTTAAAATACACTCCCCCAGGCCCTGCCGGTGTGGCTTGGTGGGTTGGAGCATCGCCCAGTATTCTGTAAGCCCGCGGGTTCGATTCCGAGTAAGTCACCTAGGTTTTGGGTTCGATCCCAAGGCCGGGTGCCTACAGGAGACAACCAGTCTCTCTCTCCCCTTCCTCTCTCTAAAATCAAGACATGTCCTCAGGTGAGGATAAAAAAAAAACCCCACCCCAAACACGTATATATTCCCTCACACTCACACTCTTGCAGTTCAAACTGAGCATTTGTGCTTAAAGCCAAGCTGCTACATTACAGGCCATTTGCCATCATCAGCTTTATATTGAACACTGTAACGTAGCCCGTTACCTAAAGAGGCTCATTACCAGGTAGGTGGCCTTTACAAAAAGCTTCCAATCCTCTGCCGAACTGAAGGGGAAAGACCTTTGGTTTGGCCAGGCGAAGGGGAACACCGCCACGTAGCGGTGCTCCATTGGGCAATTCCTGCCTGAGCCCAAGATACACGTTCGTTAGTGCCTTGGAGACCTGGACCCTCCGAGGTTCCGATTGTGCTTGGACACTCTGCTGTAGACATGTACGAACACAAGTCTTAACGGAAGTTTTTGGATCCATTTCAGACACCACATGGATCCGCAGGAGCACCTCCCCGAAGAGCAAGTCCTCATTTCTGGTACTCCAATCCCTTCGCCTTCAGAATTTCTCTCAGGCTTTCTTCTCTGGACCCACGTCGGCTCCCCAAATTCCAAATCAAAAGGCAGATCCAGCCGGGACGCAAGCTGGGCCGACAAAGGGCGATCGGGCTCTAGAGCTGCGACAGCGGTGTGATGCCCTTTCCTTCGTACCAGAGATGCTCCTAGGAAAGCTGCGGACCAGCCTACGCATGGAAACTGGCTCGCCTTCTTTTCCTTTCTTCTGGCTCCTGTCTGCTCCCCGGAGGGGAAACTCACCCGAAGTTCAGTCGGCCAGCCCCGAACGAGGGCGACTGCGCCTGCGCAAAGCTGTGGACATGCGCGCGCGCGCGAGCCGGGCTCCGGGCGGGGCGGGGAGGGGCGGGGCGAGGGAAAACCCGCCGAGCTTCTCTTTCTTCCCCTCTGACCTCGGAAAGGAGGGGGCGGGGCTTGGGGGCGGAAGGAGCAGTGCATTGTGGGCTCGCCTGGAGCAGGGGAGTCGCTATATAATGAAAGTGGTGCGCAGCCCCTAACGTTACCCGGCTGGGAGCGGCTGGAACCCGGATCTCGGCTGGGGTTCGGCGGCCGCGCACCTCCGTGCGGAGCGGCCCGCGAGGCGGCGGCGGCGGCGGCGGCGGAGGCGCGGCGAGCGTTGGCGGAGCGGGGGGCGGCTCTGCGCGGCTCCGAGTCATGGCTCACAACAAGATCCCGCCGCGGTGGCTCAACTGTCCCCGGCGCGGCCAGCCGGTGGCAGGTAACCCGCCCGGGGTGTTCGAGTCCCCGCACCGGCGGCTGCTGGGGTGGGCCATCCCCGAGGGGCGCAGCTCTCGGTGTTGGAGCGCCTGTTGGTGGCGTTCCGGGATCGGGGTGTGCTCGGTCGGATGGAGCTTCGTGGAGGAGTGTTGGGGAACCTGGGCCGGAGCGGGTGGGTCGGTGGGTGGGGGCACTTGGGACTCGGGGATTAGGCTGAGGATCGCGGACGGGCAGGTAGACCGGAGGCTGGTGCGGCAGGGACCGAGGACCCAAGAGCACAGTGGACAGTACTGGAAACTTAGTGGGAAGTTTGCGAACCTCTCAGGGTCCTTAGAAGGGGAAGGGGCAGTGTCGGTCTTGAGATGGAGAAGGGGAGGCTAAAGAAGAGGAGGGGCAGTTTTCCGCCGTGCGATGGATCAACATGAGACTGGAGCTTAAAAAAATTCTAAATCACTTAATTGTGTTTTTCCCCCCTCATTTTTATTGAGTTGGACACACATCAAACTTGAAAGTGTACAGTTTGCTAAGTTTTTATTATACGCACACACACATCTATGAAACAACGCAAGAAACCATCACCACAATCAAGATAGTCAACCTTAGAGCTAGGCTTGCGGACTGGAGGGTCCCGGGTTCGATTGCGGTCAAGGGCACATGCCCGGGTTGCGGGCTGGATCCCCAAAATTGGGTGTGCAGGAGGCAGCCGATCAGTGATTCTCATCATGGATGTTTTTCTCTTTCTCCCTCTCCCTTCCTCTCTGAAATCAATAAAAATATATTAAAAATAAAAGGTAGTCAACAGAACGCATCACCTCTCAAAGTCTTTTTCCTGCCCTTTTTTGTTGTTGTTAATCCTCACCCGAGGATATATTTCCATTGATTTTTAGAGAGAGTGGAAGGGAGGGGGAGAGACACAGAGAGAGAACATTGATGACCGGAATAGAACCGGGACCCTCCCGTCTGACGCTCCATCCACCGAGCCAAGCAGGCTAGGGGTCCTCCTGCCCTTTTTAAATCTCTCCCTCTTCATGCTACCACTGATCTGCTTTCTGTTATTATTGAGTAATTTGCATTTTCTATATATTTTTTAAATAAGTGGAATCATTTGGTATGTACTTTTTATTGGTGGAGTATCTGGCTTCTTTCACTCAGGATTATTATTTTGATATTTTTCCATGTACTTGTGTGTAGCAATAGTTCATCCCCATTTATTGCTGAGTAGTAGTCCATTGTTATGGATACACCACAATTTGTTTATTTCATTCACTTGTTTCTGGTCATTTGGGTTGTTTCCAGTTTTTGGCTATTACAGAGTGACTTGCTAGGAACATTCATTTACAATTCTTTGTATGAACATATTCTTTCATTTCGTTTGTGTAAATCTCTAGAATAGAAATGGATCATATGGTGGGTGTACATTTAACCTTTAAAAAAAACCTGCCAAACTCTTCCCCAAAATCTGAACATTTTACATTTCCACCATCAATACGTATATGATTGTTTTATTTGCTCCACATCCTCTCCAACACTTGGTGTGATCAGGCTTTTAAATTTTATCCACTTTATTATCTTACTGTGGTTTGACGTTGAGCATCTTTTCATGTGCTGTTTGGCAGTTCATGTATCTTCTTGTGTGAAGTGTCCAAATCTTTTGCTGATTTTAAAATTGGGTTATCTTATTGATGAGTTGTTAGAGTCCTTTGTATCTTGTAAATACAAGTCCTTTATTGGATGTGTGTTTTTTCTAGAAGGGTGTTTTGAAACAAAATATAAAGGATTTTGTAGTGGCGTCTGAGTACATATTTATACTATGTTTAGTTATATAAAATTGTTGGAAGAGGAGATTCTCTAAGTTATTTTTAAGTTAGATTTTCTTTTTTAATATATTTTTCTTGATTTCAGAGAAGAAGGGAGAGGGAGAGATAGAAACATCAATGATGAGAGAGAATCATTGATCGACTACCTCCTGCACTCCCCACACTGGGGTTTGAGTCTGCAACCTGGGCACGTGCCCTGCTGGGGAATCGAACCATGACCTGCTGGTTCATAGATCGATGCTCAACCACTGAGCCATGCTGGCTAGGCTAATTTAATTTTCTGATTCTTCTAATTTGTCAGCTTTTTTCACATTCCATATAAAATCTTTAGTCAATAAAGCCATAAAAACTATGGATAAAAGTTTATCCATAACTTTAACTGAAAGATACTTTAACCAAGTCTTAGTGTAAGGAAATGTTTTTCTTCAATAAAAATGAAATAATTTTGTTTATGTTCTAATCACTTATATGCATTGTCGGTTGTAATGAAAACAAGTGTACTTGATAATCATTGTACTTTCTTCAAATGAAATGATCACAACTCTACATTTTCTTTCTAGGTCTTACTCTCTAGCCATTGTGACTTTTTCCTTTACCATTTCTAACTTAACATTGAATCCTTTTTTAGAGAGAAGAAGGGAGAGGGAGAAAGAGATAGAAACATCGATGAGAAACATCAATATCCATTGGGGTGTTTCTTACACGACCCCTACTGGGGTTCAGCTGCAACTCAGGCATGTGCCCTGACCTGGAATCGAACAGGTGACCTCTTGATGCATGGGTCGATGCTCAACCACTGAGCCACACTGGCCTGGCGAATCTTTTCTTTTTACATTGGTTTTTCTCTGTAAAGTTATGGAGAAACTTCTGAACTTGGATGTTTGGTGTCTTTTCTAGCCTGGAGATTATTTCCTGGATCCTTTCATTAGAGTTATCTGCTACACTTCAAGAAAAACAAAATCATAGAGACATTCTTGTCAAAGTGAATCTTTTTGGATTAAAAAAATAGCTTAAAATCAGAATTTTAATATAGTCTGCAGGATGGCAACGACAAATATCAGAACATTGACTTACTGTTAGATTAAAAATGGGACAAATGTAGCACTGCTGGGGGTTGATAGCAGCAGGTGAGGTGCTGAGCTCCAGGCAGCTTTATACCTCTCCCAGAAACAGAATTGTGTGCTTTTTTTAAAAAAAAATCCATCTGTTGGAAATGAAGATAAAGAATAAAAAGTTTTTCCTTTATAGCATTGGAATATTTTGGCTAGATTCTTAATTATTGTGGTTTAGCGAGTCTCTAAGCTCACCTGATTGATTGTAGTCCCTGGACAGAACCCCAGGCCTCCAGACAACCAAACTAGATCTTTACTTACTAATAAATAGTGCTTCAGCTTGTAATTCTTATTAGAAAGTAAAGTGAATGCAGTGTAGAATTCTTGATGTTTCTCTGAAATTCCCTTTAAGTTTTGTCTGTGTTCTAGAAGTGTTCATGTTGCATGGTGTATTTTGGAAATGAAGGGTTAGTAGTGTTTTACAGTTAGCAGAGCAAAAAACACTAGCTATATTCTTGCAAGATTTAGTGAAAAAGAAGGAATCATTCCCATTTTCTACTTCCTTTTTTCTTCCTAAGTTTTCTAACTATAAAAGTAACTTATGCTTACTGTATAATTTCTTTGATATTTTACATATGTAGGAAAATGTGTTGTGCCTGCTTAAATTTTCTCATTGTAAACATTAGGATGCATTTTATTAGTGCCAGAAGTTCATAATTTTCCTGGATCAGAAAGAAGATGGTGCTAATTATATATAATCTGTTCCACTATGAAGTCTCCTTCTCTAATTAAACCAGACTTCCAGTGAGAGAGCTCCTGTAGATAGGGCCAAACTTTATTTCTGAAGAATTCTGTTTTCTCCTTCTGTATGATAGATTTCAACTGAACACTTTAAAGAAAACAAGCTTCTTATTTCTTAAATGTCATTGAACATAAAATTATTTAAGTAAGAACTTATTAGGCACTAACTGGGAATATAAATATGAGACAGTCTTGTGATAGTGATGGTAACTTTGAACTTATTTAACATAGCAAATATTTTTTAAAAATATATTTTATTGATTTTTTTTTTTTTACAGAGAGGAAGGGAGAAGGATAGAGAGTTAGAAACATTGATGAGAGAGAAACACCAATCAGCCGCCTCCTGCACACCTACTGGGGATGTGCCCGCAACCAAGGTACATGCCCTTGACTGGAATCGAACCTGGGACCTCTCAGTCCGCAGGCCGACGCTCTATCCACTGAGCCAAACTGGTTAGGGCCATAGCAAATATTTGAGTACCTACTTTGTGCTACTCCTTGGGGTTAGGGAGATGATCATGATATAGTCCTTCACCTTAAAGAGCTCATAGTCTCATGGGAATAGCAAACCATTATTTTAAAGTACCTTTCTGTTATAATAAATGCAGTAATAACTATTATAGAATATTATGGAATACCAGAGGTAATGAACCTAATTCTTTGTTTGAGGTTGGGTAAGAGGAGATGGGGAGGGAAAAGGGGGTCAGGGAAGGCTTCCCAGAGGAGCTGATACATGAATTATCTTGAATAAATAGAAGTTTGCTAGATAGATAGTTGGAGGAGAGGGTCTAATGGCATGAATCTCCTAACATACCATATTATTAACTTATTTATTATGTTTATTGTTTATATTTCCCAGTAGGATGTAAACTCTGTCAGGGACTTTTATCTGTTTTTGTTTTTTCCCCCCACTAATATATTCCATGTACCTAGAACAATGCCTGGTACATAATAGGCACTCTGTTAAATAAACTAAGTGAACTATAATAATCTAGGTGAGATAATGGTAGAGGTGGTGAGAAGGTCAGATTCTGATATATTTTGAAGATGTCATAGGACTTGCTAAGATTAGATATGGGATGTGCTAGAAAGAGAGGGGTCAAGGTCAGGGATAGCTCTAAAGGTTTTGGCCTGAGCTGCTAAAAAATGTGTTACCATTTGCTGTGACAGGGAAGACCATGAGAGGCCCAGCTTTTGGTGTTTGAATATGGAGATACCATATTTGGATATCAAGACTGAGATGTCTGGCCCTGCTGGTTTTGCTCAGTGATAGAGTTGGCCTGTGGACTCAAGGGTTTCGGGTTTGATTCCATTTGAGGGCACCTGCCTGGGTTGCAGGCTTGATCCTTGGCCCTGATTGGGGTGTGTTCGGGAGGCAGCCAATCAATGTCTCTCTCACATCGATGTTTCTCTTTCTCTCTCCCCCCTCCTCTCTTCTACTCTCTCTGGAAAAAAAAAAAGAAAAAGAAAAAGACTGAGATGTCTGTAAGACATCAAGTAGAGACTAAGTCAGGTAGGCAGTTTGATAATCAATCACTAGAGTTAAGGGGGAGGTTTGGGCTGGAGATACACCTTTGTGAGGCATCAGTACTTTGGTGGCTTTAAAAGCTATGACACCAGCTAAGATGCCAGGGGAGTGAGTGTAGATAGAAAGAAGTCCAAGGACAGAGCCTGGACAAAACATAGAGAGGCCAGGGAGATGAGGAGGAGCCAGTTAAAGAGACTGAGGAGAAGCCAGAGAGTTAGGAAAACCAGGAGGATATAGTGTCCTGGAAGCCATTGAAAAAGTGATTCATGAGCTCCCTCTTAAATTAAAAAGTGGCCAGTCATTTGAGTTGTCTTTTTAAAAAATATGTTTTTTTTTTTAATTGATTTAAGAGAGAGGAAGGTAGAGGAGAGAGAGACAGAAACATCAATGATGAGAGAGAATCATCAATCGGCTGCCTCCTGCATACCCGCTAATGGGGATTGAGCCCACAACCTGGGCATGTGCCCTGACGGGGAAGCAAACTGTGATCTCTTGATTTGATTCATGGGTCCACGCTCAACCACTGAGCCACACCGGCTGGGCTTGTTTGAGAACTGATAATTGACCATTGGATTTAGCAGTGTGGAGGTTATTGGGGATTTTTTTAATCCTTCCCTGAGGATATGTTTCTATTGATTTTTTCTTTTTTGAGAGAGAGATAGAAACATTGATGTGAGAGAGAAATATCGGTCGGTTGCCTCCTGTACATGCAACTGGGATTGAACCCACAACCTAGGTATGTGCCCTGACCAGGAATCAAACCCACAGCCTTTTGGGGTATGGAATGACACTCCAACCAACTAAGCCACCTGGCCAAGGCTTTGGTGACCTTGAGAAGTTTTATAGAAAATAAAAAATTTTAAAGTTATCTTTTTATGAAATTTAGGTTAAAGCCTCTGGACAGATGTTAATATTTCACTCAGGTATTATTTTAGGTAGATATTTATTTTTAATTATTTTATTGTGTTTTAACATATAAAACATTTAAAATGGGTGATTTAAAAATTGCTTATATAAGGTGACTTCTTCTATGCTTATATTGTGATTCAGAAATAAAGGCCAAAAAGGTCAGTCAGTCTTGCTGAAATTATAATCACTGATAGTTGTTTGGAGAGTGATTTTGGTTAGCATGCTTCTCAGGATGATCCTTATCCTTAGATGTAAGATAAGGTCCATAAGATAGAGTTTCAAGTTTATATTAAGAATGTATAATTAGGCCGAAACCGGTTTGGTTCAGTGGATAGAGCATCGGCCTTCGGACTGAAAGGTCCCAGATTCGATTTCGGTCAAGGGCATGTACCTTGGTTGCGGGCACATCCCCAGTAGGGGTTGTGCAAGAAGCAGCTGATCGATGTTTCTCTATCATCGGTGTTTCTAACTCTCTATCCCTCTCTCTTCCTCTCTGTGAAAAAATCAATAAAATATATTAAAAAAAAAAGAATGTATAATTAGGAATTTTAAAGAACTGATTTAAGTTACTCCTTTATTAAATTTCTAGTACCGTATCTTTAAAGGTTTTAAGGCAATAATTTTTTAATGTAGTGGTTTAGAACTTAAGAGTATTCATATAAGTTCTATAACCTGGTAATTTCTCTTTTTCTATTATATTCCTTTGTCAGTTTCTAGAATTTATGTTGTCCTTAAAAGTTCCAAGGCAGTATCTTTTAAAAGTATAGTTTACATTGAGAATGCTTCGTGAACAGTTCATTTAAAACATTTTAAGAAAGTGACTTTGAGAATTGCTAATTAGAGCGTTTTAACCTGGACCTTTTTTTTTTTTTAATGAAAATTGTTACTCATCTTCATGTTGTTTAGGAAGATTCTTACCTCTGAAGACAATGTTAGGACCAAGATATGATAGTCAAGTTGCTGAAGAAAATCGGTTCTATCCCAGTATGCTCTCAAATTATCTAAAGAGTTTGAAGGTAAGAAACAAAAGATTTTTTATACTAATTTAATATACTTTATCTTCCTCTTGTTCTTCAGGTAGCTTTAAAAAAAACACTTTTTATTTGAAACTGCAAAAATTGTACAGAGTTCTATGAACCCTTCATCCATTTATTCCCATTGGTGACATCCTATGTAATTGTAGTACAATATCAAAAGCAGGAAGTCAACATTGGTACAGAACTATTATCTGTACAAGGTTGGGAGTGGGAAGGGGGTCTGGAACAGTTCTGCACCACCACCATGAATCAGTACGTTGGATCAAACTGCAAAGAACAATACACACATATTCACAAATGAATGCATATAAAAACTGGTAAAAACTAAATAAGATCTGCAACCTGCTCAATGGTTCTGTACCAATGTCAATTTCCTGCTTTTGATATTATACTACAATTATATAAGATGTCAATCCCCAAAAGTCACATATTGTTTTTCCTATTTTGATCATTTTGAGAATTTTATATAAATGGAATAAAACAGTATGTGATCTTTTGGGGTTTACTTTTTTCACTAAACATAATTCCCTTGTGTTCCATCCAAGTTGTTGCAAGTATCAATAAAAAGTTTATTCCTTTTTATTGCTGAATACTATTCAGTTGTATGGATGTATCAGAATTTATTAATCCATTCTCCTGTTGAATAGTTAAATAATCTTTTAACCAGTTTGAGTTGTCTCCAGTTGTGGAGTATTGTAAGTAAAGCTGCCATGAACATTAATGTACAGGTGTTTGTGTGAACATAGTTTTCATTTTTATGGGACAAATATCCAAGATTATTATTGCTGAGTGCATGGTGGATTTTACAAGAATGTGCCAAACTATTTTCCTAAATGAAATTGTAATTTTCTATGTTATTCTGACATAATACTGATTAGGACTGCTGTAACAAGTTAACACAAACTGGGTGGCTTAACCCTTTGCACTCACTTGCTTTATTCTCGATTCCTTTATTCTACTCGGGATTTAATTTTTTAAATACACCAGATTTTACAAAGCGCGGCAGTAGAATAAAAAACTGGAGTTTCTTTTCATACAAACTTATTTATTTGGATTTTTTTATATTTCAAATTATTGATACATTCAAAGAGTAATTTTAATCTCGACATCCGAGTGCAAAAGGTTAAAACAACAGAACTTTAGATTAAAGACAAACAAAAAATCTTAAAAGCAGCAAGAGAAAAGCAGTTAGTTACCTACCAGGGAGCTCCTATAGGACTGTCAGCTGATTTCTCAGCAGAAACTTTGCAGACCAGAAGGGAGTGGCATAAAACGTTCAAAGTGATTAAAATCAAGAACCTACAATCACGATTACTCTACTCAGCAAAGCTATGGAAGGACAGATAAAGAACTTCCCAGACAAGAAAAAGCTAAAGGAGTTTATTACCACCAAACTAGTATTACAAGAAATGCTAAAAAGGTTTTCTTTAAGAAGAAGAAGAAAAAATAAAAAATACGAATAATAAAATGGCAATAAATACATATTTATCAACAATTACTTTAAATGCAAATGAATTAAAGGCTCCAATCAAAAGACATATGGTGACTGAATGGATAACAAAACAAGACCCTTACATATGTCTACAAGAGACTCAATTCAGATCAAAAGACACACAAATTGAAAGTAAAGGGATAAAAAACGTATTTTATGAAAATGAAAACAAAATAAAAAGATGGGTGGTAATAATTATACCTGACAAAATAGACTTTGAAACAAAGGCTATAACAAGAGACAAAGAAGGACCCAGCAACTTCAATTCTGGGTGTTTACCCAAAGAAACTCAAAATGCTAAATTGAAAAGATATATACATCAATATGCTTATTGAAGCATTATTAACTATAACCAAGATATGGAAGTAACGTAAGTGTACAACAATAAATGAATGGATAAAGAAGAAGTGGTGCATGTATACAATGGAATGTAATTCAGCCATAAAAAAGTGAAATCTTGCCATCTGCAACATGGATAGGTCTAGAGGGTATTATGCTAAGTGAAATAAGTTAGAGAAAGACAAATGCCAGATGATTTCACTTATATGTGGAATTTGAAAAATAAATAAGCAGAACAGAAACAGTCTCATAGATACGGAGAACAATTTGGGGGTTAGGATCGGTGAACAAGGTAAAGGGGTTAAGAAGTATAAATTGGTAGATACAGAATAGTCATGGGGATATAAAATAAGCATAGGGAATATAATCAATGATAATATAACTGGTGTCAGAATGGGTAGTAGATTTATTGGGGCAGTCACTTCATAAGATATGTAAATGTCTAATCACTGGGTTGTACACCTTAAACTAATACTGTATGTCAACTGCAATTGAAAAATAAAAAATTACTTTAAAAAAACAGACTTTTTTTTTTTAATATATATTTTATTGATTTTTTATAGAGAGGAAGGGAGAGGGATAGAGAGTTAGAAACATCGATGGGAGAGAAACATCGATCAGCTGCCTCCTGCACACCCCCTACTGGGGATGTGCCCACAACCAAGGTACATGCCCTTGACCGGAATCGAACCTGGGACCCTTCAATCCACAGGCCGATACTCTATCCACTGAGCCAAACCGGTCAGGGCTAAAAAAACAGACTTTTATTCTCTCACAGTTTTGGATGTTAGAAGTTCCAAATTTAAGTGTTGGCAAGGTTGATTCTTTGTGGAGGCTTGGAGGGAGATTCTTTTCCATGCTTTTCTCCTAGCTTCTAGTGATTGCCAGCAATCATTGGCATTTCTTGGCTTGCAGCTCCTTCATTTGTCTTTGCTTCATTGTTGACATTCTTCCTGTATATGTTTATGTCCACATTTTTCACTTATAGGGACACCCTGATTCAGTATGACTTCATCTTGATTATATTTTCAAAGACCCTATCCTATATAATAAAAGGGTAATATGCAAATTGACCCTAATGGTGGAATGACTGGAATGACCGGTTGCTATGATGTGCACTGACCACCAGGGGGAAGATGCTCAATGCAGGAGCTGGCCCTTGGTGGTCAGTGCGCTCCACTCAGCCACAAGCTGGGCTGACGGCTGCGAGTGCAGTGGCGGTGGCGGGAGCCTCTCCTGCCTCCGCAGCGCTAAGGATGTCCAACTGTGGCTAAGCTGTCAGTTGGACATCTCCTCAGGGCTCCCGGACTACCAGAGGGATGTCTAACTGCCAGCTTAGGCCCAATTCCCCAGGGAATAGGCCTAAGCTGGCAGGTGGATATTCCCCGAGAGGTCCTGGATTACAGGAGGGCACAGGCTGGGTTGAGGGGGCCCCCTCCCAACCCCCCACCGAGTACACGAATTTTTGTGCACCGGGCCTCTAGTTTCCAAATAAAGTCATATTCATAGCCAGTTAAGATTTGAACATATCTTTTTAGAGGACATAATTCAACTCATTAATCTTTATAACTCTCCTATTTTATACTCTCGATAGTCTGTTATTGTATGCTGTATATTAGTACGTTCAGTAAATATTAGTGCCCATTGTGTGCAAGGCTCCTATCATGGGATACAAGAGTCATGATTTATTTATTTTTATCTATCTATCTATCTATCTATCTATCATCTATCTCTATTTGTCTAGATATTTATCTATCTATTTTTTAATTTATTTGGTTGATCCTCCCCCAAGGATATTTTTTCCATTGATTTTTTCATTGATTTTCAGAATGCACCCTGACAAGGGCTGGGAAGGAACCTGCAACCCAGGTACCTGCCTTGGACTGGGAATTGAAGTTGTGACCCTTTGGTGCGTGGGCTGACGCTCTACCACTGAGCCATACCGGCCAGGGCAAGAGTCACCATTTAGATTTTGGAAACTTTTTACTCATAATTTTCTTGATGTAGTTTTGAGTCTTCATTTGTTTATATGTTTTATTTTAGCTTATAAACTTAAAATTTTTATTTTCATTATCAATAATTGTACTGAAAGTCATAGTTAGCATGTATAAAGCATTAACTATTTCCTAGGCAGTGAGCTAAGAGCTTGGGCTTAGAAGCCAGCCTGGGTTTGAATTCTGGTTTGCCAATTATAGCTTTGTGGGCAAGTTACATAACATATTCATGTTTTAGTTTCCTCATTTGTAAATAAAATGACTTCATCTTAAATAAAATAAGGCATGTAGACTAATACTTGGCACAGGATTTATTTAAACCTCATAACTCTATGAGATAATACTATTAGCTTTACTCATGGATTGGGATTATTTATTATGACAAATACATATGCATATATTACCTAATAAAAGAGAAACATGCAAATTAGCCATCACTCTGCTACGCCCACAGCCAATCAGAGTGAGTATGCAAATTAACCCAACAAAGATGAAGGTTAATTTGCATATGCAGGCACGGAGCTGCCGGGAGGGGCATGAGGCCTGCTATGAGGGGAAGGGGGGCGGTGGAGGGAGCTATGGGAGCCGTGCTCAGGACAGAAGCGAGGACTTGCTGGCTCCGGGTGGGCGGGAGCTGGGACCTGCCGGCTCCTGGGCGGGCCGGAAGCGGGGACATGCCGGCTACTGGGCAGCTGGGAGTGAAGCCAGGGGAAGGAAGGCCTATTCTTGCACGAATATCATGCAACGGGCCTCTAGTGTAATATATGTATGTGTATATGTTTTATACTCAGATACATTCACACACAGACACATTATCCACACAGACATCTTCACACATTTCTACATATATATATATGTGGCACGACAATTAGTCACACAATACACTGCCTCAGTTTTCTTGGCTAAAGTATTCCTATATATTTAGAAAATTTATTATTTTTTGCTCAGCCCACTTTACTTTCACTTCTCATTTTGAACCTGGAGATAGACATCATGGATTTTAATTCTAACTCACTGAGAAGCTGTAATATGATGTCTGAATCTTTGTATTTGGCAGTGTACTAGTATATATCCTCTGAAGGAAGTAAGATCACTGCAGAAGCTATGTGGGAAGAGAAGAGAAGTAGGCCTAGTGGTGGCAAATTGCAAAAAATACCATAAAAATACATTTAATTTAAGAAAGAACTTACCTGATTGATAAACTTGTCTACACATAAGCTAAGGAATCTGGAAAAATCAGTAGAGCACATGACATCTAGTTATATTTTAGAAGCACACAACTTTGTCTATTTCGTCATGTGTGAAATTGAAATGTTTTTGTTATTTCACCCCTGTAACAATGGAATTGGAATCATTATGTAGCGCAGTTTCCTTAAGGCAAATCCAACAGTAGGTACTGAATAAGTGAAATAATAACAAAAGAGAGAAAAATAACAATTTAGAAAAGAAAGGTTATTTTTCTCCAGAGAATGCAGGCTTCAGAATGAGTTGGAAGATGTATGATTAACTTTTCTTGGCTCAGTTCAGGTGTGCACTTCTTAGTGGGACTATCTTGCCAGGCTGAGTACAACTACACCAGTTAGTGCTCAACAGAGGAAATAATGATTTCTGTTTTAATGCAGAAAGAAAAACTGCCCAAAAGATTAAGTTGTCAAAGACCGTGGTCGGCAAACTGCGGCTGGCGAGCCACATGCGGCTCTTTGGCCCCTTGAGTGTGGATCTTCCACAAAATACCACGGCCTGGGCGAGTCTATTTTGAAGAAGTGGCGTTAGAAGAAGTTTAAGTTTAAAAAATTTGGCTCTCAAAAGAAATTTCAATTGTTGTACTGTTGATATGTGGCTCTGTTGACTAATGAGTTTGCCAACCACTTTCAAAGAGATTCAAAAATATGGCTACGTGTTCTGTTTTTTTCCTGATTATTTAAAGGATTTACAAGGGACTTTCAGCCGTACACAGTCTTTACCTTATATACTCCCTTTAGAATTTAACTGCCTCATGTGATGGTTTCTTGTAATGCTGGGCTGATGGTGCCTGGGGCTTGTTTGGGTTGGGGTGTATTTCAGATAGATGCTATCCCTTGCACTAGCCTCTTGTCTAGTAAATCATAGGTGGAGCAGCAGATGCTGAAAACTGTATCAGTGCTTGCTTTTTTAGGTAGACTTTTGTGATATTGAAGTGGAGTCTGTTTTGCTTATGTTCATGTTCCATCATTCGTTTGGGGTTTAATTTATTTCATTTATTGCCTGCTAAGTTCTAGGCCCTGAATAAGACTTGGATAAGTGATGCATATGTTGTTAATAGTTCATTGGCAGAGTGAGCATAAAACCTCACCGTGTGGATGGATGAACTGGCATATTGTCATTTAGTCAACTTGTTTTGGAACAAATTCAGTTACTAGTAAACCTGTCCCCCTTTTTTTTCTTAATAAGGTTAAAATGGGCTTGCTGGTGGATTTGACAAATACTTCGAGGTTCTATGACAGAAACGACATAGAAAAAGAAGGAATCAAATATATAAAACTTCAGTGTAAAGGGTAAGTCTTGTATTAGATTTCTTTAATATTGAAACCTTTTGCTGAAATGTGTAATTTCTTTTAAAAACAAGTGTTTTCATATTGCTAGACATGGTGAGTGTCCTACAACTGAGAATACCGAGACATTCATTCGGCTGTGTGAGCGGTTTAATGAAAGAAACCCACCTGAACTTATAGGTATGTTTGACTTGACTTTACCACTGTTGAATAGTTTATTTGTAATTGGGTTTTCATTCTTGTTTTTGCAAGTGAGTTGATGTGAAGGTATGTTATCCTTTTAAAGTAATCACCAATTATAGTAGAAGACTAAATTTTGCAGGCTATAAAATAATTGAATTTTTGTAGTTTTAATATTTTTCAAGATAAAGCCCTAATTACCCCTCTTCTATACTATTGGGAAACTCTAAACACTACGTATTTATTTTTTATAATTGTGCATTTCATACCATATGTATTATACTGAAATTTTTTCCCATTCAGTATCTGAGAGTGAACCATGCTGATATATGTATGTAACTGTTCGTTTTTTCTGTTGTGTAGTATTCCATCATCTGGATATACTACAGCATGTTCATTCTCCTGTTGATGGGCATTTCTTTCAGCAAGTATTTATTGATTGCTACTCTTTGCTAGGTACAGGCTGTTGGAACATATCAGTAGGGAAAACAGAAAAAAAGCCCTTGCTCTTCTGGAACTTATATTCTAGGAGTGGGGATGGTGGGTTGGGGGAAGACAGGCAATAAACAATAAATATAATAAATAAGTAAATGACATTTGGGTTATTTTCATTTATTTTCCTATTATAAAGCCCTATTATAAATAATGCTGCTAGGAGTGGTCTTCTAGAATTTTTAAGGTTTGATTTTGAGCCTTGATTTATTGTTCTTTCTGGTATTTATATTGACATATAGTTTGAATTGAGGATCCAATTTAAATGTTTTCTATGTAGCCAATCATTTGCTTCAATACAGCTTATTGAATAATTTTTCTCCTGATAACTAAATGCCATAAATTAACTTCTTATTTGTACTATTGGAAAAAATTTTAAATTCATTTGCCTTTTATTTTTTGTAATTTTTAAAATTTTAAGCGGCTAGTATTTTCTTCGTTCAGAGAATTAACAGAAAAACTATTAGGAATAATAAGGAAGTTCAGGGGACATATAAGGTGTCCCCCAAAAATGTATACACAAATTGAATGATTATAAAGTCACTGTTTATTAACATAAACAGTTATGTTAATGTTAATATTTTGGTCGGTATTTGTGTGCCTTCAATTCGTCATCGGTTGCCGGTTTTGTACCGTTAGAACTTAGATCAGATCCTAAGCAAGCTAAGTTGAAAGTTCACGCTCTAAACCACTTCTCTTGTCTGTAACAGAAGTATAAAACAAGGAATAAAGTTATTGAGAAATGTAGGATGTCTTTATGAAGATGATACACTTGAACATTAAAAGATTTGAAGAAATTTAAAAATTTTAATATAATTCCAAGCAAAGACCCAATGAGACTTTGGAAGAATTACTATGAAGTTAATTTGTATTTGTAAAATCCAGTGCCTCCATTAAGTCAATAAATATTTATTGAGCATAGAAAAAGTTTGACAAATCAAACAGGCAAGATTATGAGCAAGAAGATTTTGAAAAACAAAAATAATGAGGGGATATTCCTTACCAGTTATTAAAGCATATGGTAAAGCAATAGAAACAACATTAATTTCCTGGTGGTAGAGGAGATCTTTTTCAAATCAGAGGGGGAAGGGTAATTATTCAACAAATGGTATTGAGTCAGTTAGTCAACTATATAATAAAATGTATTTTAGATGGATTAAATATCTTTTAGAAGACCTATAAGAATATAGGAGAAAATATAGGTCAGTATTTACTTAATTCTGGCATGAGGAAGGATATTCCCAGTGTATCACTGAAGGCAGAATCCGTGAACAAACCTCCCTCCCTCCCTCCCTCCCTCCTGTCCTTCCGAGTTTGAGTCAAACTGACAACATATGCTGGGAAACAAGATTTCAAATGCTCCCAATATTCCTTTTTAGAGTGTTCCTGGACTACCTGCATCAGAATTGCCTGAGGGAAAAAAAAAAGAAAAGAAAAACAAATTGCCTGAAGGTCCTTATTAGAAATGTATGTTTTAGAGCCCCATCCTGGACTTATATAATAAAAAATTATGGGAATGAAGCCTAGATTTATAGTAAGGGTCTTAGATGATTTTTAGGCACACTTAAATTTGAGAGCTGTTGTCAAAAATTAAAATGTGGTGTCTGTGATAATAGTAACAGCTGCTACTAATGAATACTTATTATTTGCTTGGCAGACATGGTGGGAAACAATGAATGAATGAAGGAAGGAATGTATGAACCTTCATAGCAACTCTGTGTAGTATATGGTGGTATCTCCATTTTACAGATAAGGAAACTGATTCTCAGAGAAGTTAAGTAGTTTGCCCTTGGTCACACATCTGAGTGTTCTGGCTTCAAAGTCCAAATCTCTAAGTAGTTGCTACACTGATTTCCAGATTGATCACATAAAAATGAAAAAAAAAAATTCTGTATTATAAAACAATAGAAACAGCAAAAAGATATTTGACAATTTGGGAAAAACATTTGAAGCATATTTTGGGGACCCTATTCAGAGTATGCCAAATGCATAAGGCCAATTGGAGTATAGAGAGTACACTAGATGTTCAAGGCCACTCTGAGTGTGGGAATCTTAATCAGGGTGTCCAAGGCCTATACACTGGTGCAAGAGCAAGGCCACAGTAATTTGTATATACACTGCACAAGTGTGCCCTTCTGTAACCCAAAAGACTGACCTCACTACCTGGCAAGAAGCCTCTCGTCTAGGTAGTATAAAGTATGTTACTGACCCTCCAGCAGTGTATGGCTGCTTCGTGAGGCTAGCTCCTATGTTAGATGCTGCTGTAATATGGGAAGATGTATTACTGACCAGTAGCTGCTTGGTGAGGCGGTGGGACAGAGGCTGCTGCTGCTGTGTGGGAAAGTTGTATTGTTAACCAGCCGGTATGTGGCTATTGTATGGGACTTTGCTTTGAAGAACTGTTTTGTCTAGTGGCTCCTTGTTAGCAATGGCTACATGGCCACTAGCTTCTACAATAAAGACTCTCTCATATACCCACAACATCTTATGGCTTCTCTGTTGAAAACCCAGCGTTCAAGAAGGTCTAGTTCCTGGCAGAAGGGCTCAGACCCAACATATATATGACAGATAAAAAATGAATATTTTTACATATAAAGAAATTTTATAATCCAATAGGCAAGAGAGGTATTCCTCAATAGAAAAATATAGGAAACAATGAAAATATGATTTTTAAAAGATGAAATACAAGTAGTCAAGAAACACGATTTTTTTCTCACTTGTTAGTAAAAGATACAAATTAAAATATATGTTGTTACTGTTCCCCATCAAATTGACAAAGTTCTAAAAAATTATAAAGAACTGGATAAAATGGGTGCACTCATATATTGTTAATTAGAGTGTTTATTGGCACACCCTCTCTGGAGGGACGATTTGATGATGTTTCTCAAGATCATTAAAAGTGTTTATATACTCTGATTCATCAAGGCCACATCTAAGACTTTATTTTAAGGAAGTAGTCAGATATGAATACAAAGATTTATGAGAAAGGAATTTCATCACAGCTTTGTTTGTAATAAAACTGGAAGCAGCTTACATATCTGTTCAAAGCAGGTCATTTACGTTGTACAGTATGCATCTGCTATTTAACAGAAGAACAATAATATGGGAATATATGACATAGCATTATGATATGTATGTTTACATAATTACACATTCACATGAATATGTGCTACAAGTACACATGCATGCACATATATTTAGGTATATGACTAGAAGATACGCAGCCTAAAATAACACTGAGGTCTTTATTTGAATGATTAGAAACAACTATTTTCTCATTTGAGAGCAGCCAATATAGCAGTATATGCCGAATATACTTGAAGAATTCAAAGGAGGGCAGTCAAGAAGTCTTAGCACTTGGAATCAGATGTCATGATTTCAGAATTAACACACTTAGAAAAAGAAGTGAATCCTTACTATAAATTGTTTAGTTGTATTCTTGGGAGAACTGATAGGAAACATTTCTATATTGAGTATTTTATAGGTTATAAAAATTATAGAACTCTGCTAAAATATTTATATGTTATATATGTTTCATATCATGGGTAGTGGTTCTGTTCATGTGGATTGAAGTGGAAGCCTTTACTTTGGGCCTGCCAAGTTTTGGAGCACAGGTTATGTTGGCAATTATTTATGATAGTAATGCTCTGAAGACAAAACAGGAGCTGGTTGCTGGTAACACCTTTTCAAATAAAAGGTAGTAAAGAATCAACTTAAGTGTTCCTAGGATCTGAAAATATTGGCCTACTTTTACAATATTTTAATTGTATTTTAGTATCAGTGATGGAATTTTCATTAGCCTTGCACACATTCTTACTGCAGCATACTTGTGAACAACAGTGAACATTTGTGACATAGCAAAAATTAAACTCATTTACTTATTTATTTATTTTCAGTTTTTTATTTCAAGAAAGAACAAATTTAAATATAATAATGTTACATGCAATAAATCTTACTATTTCAAGAAAAATGATCTTAAATATAATGTTACATACAATAAACATTAATATCTCAATAAAAACTATTTTAAATATGTTACATGCAATAAACACCAATTATTTGAGAAAAATGACCTTACATATAATAATAATGCATGCAATAAACATTAATATTTCAAGAATAAAAGGATTTTAAGTATAATAATATTACCAAAACTATACTAACATAGCATGATAGTACAAAAGTTGTAGGAAATATTAAAAATCTGCAAATAACAGGATTACTTTTAGTATATTCTAGTATATTTTTTTCCCCTCGGGCTCTATTTTTGTTCATTAGTTTATGTTGTTCATTATATGCCACAAATGAGCAAGATCATATGATATTTATCTTTCTCTGACTGGCTTATTTCATTTAGCATGATGCTCTCCACATCCATCCATGCTGTTGCAAATGGCAAGAGTTCCTTCTTTTTTACTGCAGCGTAGTATTCCATTGTGTAGATGTACCACAGTTTTCTAATCCACTCATCTGCTGATGGCCTCTTAGGCTGTTTCCAAATCTTAGCTATTGTAAATTGTGCTGCTATGAACGTAGGGGTGCTTATATCCTTTCTGATGGGTGTTTCTGATTTCTTGGGATATAATCCTAGAAGTGGGATTATTGGGACAAATGGGAGTTTCATTTTTAATTTTTTTGAGAAAACTCCATACTTTTGTGAATGGTCCATGTGCACTTGAGAAGAATGTATATTCTGCTGTGTTGGGGTGAAATGTTCTATAGATGTCTATTAAATCCATCTGATCCAGTGTGTCCTTTAGAGTCTGTTTCCTTGTTAAGTTTTTGTCTGGAAGATACGTCCAGGGAAATCAGAGGAGTGTTAAAGCCCCCTACTATGACTGTATTGTCAATCTCTCAGTTCAAGTCCTCTAGAAGTATTTTTTTACCTATATATTTAGATGCACCTAATGTTTACCAGGGTTATATCCTCTTGTTGGATCGGTCGGTCCCTTTAGTATTATGTAGTAACCTTTGTTGTCTCTTGTGATGGCCTTCATTTCAAAGTCTATTTTGTCGGAGATGAGTATTGCTACTCCAGCTTGTTTTTTCTTTTCCACTTGCATGGAAAAAAATTTTTCCATCCCTTCACTTTGATCCTGTGTGTGTGTTTTGTTTTGAGGTGTGGGTCTCTTGTAGGCAGCATATAGTTGGGTCATGTTTTTTTAAAATCTTTTCAGCTACCCTACACCTTATGATTGGAACATTTAATTCATTTACATTTAGGGTTATTATTGAGAGGTACTTATATATAGCCATTTTAATTCCGTATGGCTAGGTTTCTCTCTCTGTTTCTTCTTCTCAGCAATCCCTTACAGCAATCTCTTTAGCATTTCTTGTAATGCTGGCTTGGTGGTGATGAACTCTTTTTAGCCTTATTTTTGTCTGGGAAGCTCTTTATTTGACCGTCTATTTTGAATGATAGCCTTGCTGGATACAGTAATCTTGGTCTCAGATCCTTACTTTCCATTACCTGGAGTACTTCATGCCATTCCCTTCTGGCCTGTAGAGTTTCTGATGAGAAATCAGGTGTCAGCCTTATGGGAACTCCTTTGTAGGTAACAGTTTTCTTTTCTCTTGCTGCCTTTAAGATTCGCTCTTTGTCTTTAATTTTTGGCATTTTAATTATGATGTGTCTGGGTGTGGGTCTGTTTGGGTTCTTCTTGTTTGGGGTTTTCTGTGCCTCTTGATCTTGTGTGACTTTTTCCTTTATCAGGTTAGGGAAGTTTTCTGCCATTATTTCTTGAAACACCTCTATTCCTTTCTCCATTTATGCCTCTTCTGGCACACCTACTCTTCTAATATTGTTACATTTCACATTGTCCCACAGCTCCCTTAAACTGTCCTCCTGTTTTTTAATTGGTTTTTCTTTTTGGTTCTCTAATTGAGTGATATTTTCAACTCTGTCTTCTAATTCATTGATTCGATCCTCAGCTTCCCTAATCTGCTGTGTATTTCTTCCAATATGTTCTTTATTTGTATTATGTCATTCTTTATATCTCAGACTGTTCTTTTTTATAGTTACTATATCTTTTTTCATACTGTTGAGCATTTTTAACATCATTACTCTGAACTCTTGTTTCAGATAAATTTCTTATCTCTGCTTCATTTATCTTTTCTTCTGGAGAGTTCTCTAGTTCTTTCATTTGGGGGTTGTTTCTTTGTTTCCTCATTTTGGTTGTCTGTTTGGGTTTGTGACTATGTGTTAGGTAGATCCTCTACACCTTTCAGTCTCTAGTGCAGGACCGTGTTTAAGGCTGTTTCTGACTAATTGGATCAGGCAAAGACTTAAAGCCTCCTGAGACCATCTCTGTCTACAGACTAATAGGATTCTGACTTGAATTGCCCCCAGGCAATCGTCCTCAGGTGTGGTGAGAGTTTTTTCAATAGGATGGGCAGTGGCTTCTGCCTGGAGGCTGTTACTTTTAATTTCTTGAGTGGCCTCAGGGCAAGGTATTTTCCAGTAGGGTGTGTCGACTGTCTTTCCCCCAGGCAAGGCAGATGTTTATGTGGAAAAGATGTCCTCTATTGTGTGAGGGAATGGCTCAGCCCAGGAAACTTGGGGTGTCTGCCTTCTGAGATCTATCCCCTGAGTCCTGGGTTCTGCTCTCAACAGCTCCAGTCCACTTCACCCTCCCTCTGCCAGAGCACAAGGTGGGTGGCTCCACAGGAAATTTTGCCACTCCCTGGCAGACAGCACCCCACTGCTTTTCATAGCTAGATGTTACATGGGTACCCTCCTCAGATTTGGTGCTCTCTGCTGGGGAGCCCAGCTTTGGGATTAGAACCCAGAGTTCTCAGTGGCACCCCTCCCCATGCCCCCCCTCTCCAGCTGAGATATCTCTCCGGGACTTCAGTTGCCATCTGTGGGCGCCCGGCCACCCCTTTTGTGCCTCCACCCCTCCTACCAGTCTCTTTGCAGTCTCCACCTTCAGTCCTTGGGTATCAGGGTTCCTCTCCTGTGAGTTTTCCGTTGATTATTCCAGAAGCCTTTCCGTATTTCAGTTGTGATTCTAGCTTGTTCCTGGGAGCATGTCCGTGCAGCATCCTCCTACTTGGCCTCCATTTTTCTAAACTCATTTATTTTCAAAGCTATTCTTTTAAAAAAATAATTTTTAAATTAGCTGGTGTAATTGTTAATTCATTCAGTTAGACTATTTGTGGGATAATGCTGTAGGCTTAGTGGATATGTAAAGTTCTTAAAATACACAGAAGCCTGAAACATTTTTGGATCTATAGAACTACAGCTTTATAATCCCTTATCTGAAACCCTTGGGGCCAGATGTTTCAAATTTGTACCATGTTACCTCCCCTAGGGACAGTACCTCCTAATTTATTTATTATGGAAGTTCGAAGATATGTCAAAAGTAAGGAGAATAGTAAAATGGAATCCCATGTATCTATCATGCAGCTTCAGTAATTATTTTGCTGAATTTTTCATCTTTCCTTTCCTTGCCTAACAAATTTTTTGAGTATTTTAAAGCAAACCAGAGGTATACCATTTCACTAAAAATGTTTCAGTATGCATTTCTAACTGATAAGGATTTTTGGTTTTTATGTAATCACCATGAAGTTATCCCAAAGAGAATAATAAAAAAATCCTTAATGTCATCTAAAGCCCAGTCCATTTGTAGGTTTCCTCAATTATGTAAAAAATGTTTTTTTTTTTCAAGTTAGATTTTCAAACCAAGCTCCAACAGTATCTATATATTGCACTTTGTAGTTATGTCTCTTGCCTCTTTGATTCTCTTTTTTTAATGCCATCAATTTGTTGGAGAATCAGGTTGTTTGTCCTGTAAAATCTTACTATATAATAAAAGGGTAATATGCAAATAGACCGAACGGCAGAACAACTGAACAACCAATCAAAGCGTAATATGCTAATTATATGCTAAGGCTGCTCAACCACTCACTATGACGTGCACTGACCACCAGGGGGCAGACTGTCACTGGTCAACCAGTTGCTATGATGTGCACTGACCACCAGGGGGCAGATGCTCCGACTGTTAGGTTAGCTTGCTGCTGGGGACCGGCCAATTGGGGCTGAGTGAGATGGGCTGGACACACCCTGGAGCCCTCCCGTGGTCCCTCCCCAGCTCGATCTTACTCCAGTGGGGTCCCTCAGCCTGGCCTGCAACCCTCTCGCAATCCGGGACCACTTGGGGGATGTCGGAGAGCCAGTTTCAGCCCTTTTCCATAGGCCACTCCCCTTGGGAGGGCACCAGACCACAGGGCTCATGGCGATCAAGACTGATTGGGCACGAGCCCGCAGCAGGCACAGTGGGGCCAGGATGAGAGGAGCAGCAGGTAGGAGCTCAGGTGGTGTTGGGCTGCAGGTTTCGGCCTGATCCCTGCAGGCCACCCAGAGGGATCCCATCCGGGCACGAATTTGTGCACCGGGCCTCTAGTCCTATCTAATAATAGACAAATATGCAAATTGATCATACCTCTGACACACCCACAAGCCACGGCCACAAGCCACGCCCACCATCCAATCAGAGCGAGTATGCAAATTAAACCAAGATGGCTACAGCCACAGAGAGCAAGGTTTCCTAGGTAACAGAGGAAGCCAAGCTTTCCGCCTGCCCTTGCCAGGCCTAAGCCTCCACTCAAGCTACAAAGTTTCAATTATAGAAGGTAAACAAATTCAAACAAATGGCGGCAGAACGGAGCTTGAGAGAGCAGGCCAGGGTTGCCGCCGGCAACAGGGGAAGCAAAGCTTTCTGCACACCATGGCCGGGCCCACCCGCTTAAGGCAACAAAGTTTCAATTATAACCCCAACACAAATGGCTACCGGCCTCAGAGGGAGCCCCAGGCTTGGCTCTGCTCCAGGCTACAAAGTTTCAATTGTAGAAGGAAAATAAATTCTAGATACCAGGGCCTCCACTTGCGTTGCCAGCGGGCGTGGCCCACCTGCAAACCACCACAGGCCCCTCGCTCAGGCCACCCCACACCCCAAGGGAACCCCCACCTGATCCGGGACGCCCTTCAGGGCAAACCAGCTGGCCCCCACCCCTGTACCAGGCCTCTATCCTATCTAATAAAAGAGTAATATGCAGATTGATCATCACTGCAACACACAATATAGCTGCCCCCATGTGGTCAAAGATCCTGCCCCCATGTGGACACAAGATGGCCAGCAGGAGAGGGCAGTTGGGAGGCACCTGGCCTGCAAGGGAGGGCAGTTGAGAAGGACCAGGCCTGCAAGGGAGAGCAGTTGGAGGTGATCAACCCTGCAGGAGAGGGCAGTTAGGGGTAACCAGGCCGGCAGAGGAGGGAAGTTGGGGGCAAACAGGCTGGCAGCAGAGTGGTTAGGGGGTGATCAGGCTGGCAGGCAGAAGCGGTTAGGAGCAATCAGGAAGGCAGGCAGGCAAGCAGTTGGGAGCCAGCAGTCCTGGATTGTGAGAGGGATGTCCGACTGCCCGTTTAGGCCTGATCCCACCGGGCAGTTGGACATCCTTCGAGGTGTCCCAGATTGGAGAGGGTACAGGCTGGGCTGAGGGGCAACCCCCCTCCGTGCACGAATTTCATGCACCGGGCCTCTAGTATATAATAAAGGCCTAATATGCTAAGTGTCCAGTCATCTGGTTGTCTTTTCAACCAATCAAAGAGTAATATGCTAATGATGATATGCTAAGGTTGCTCAACTGCTCTCTATGACGTGCACTGATCACTAGAAGGTAGACCAGTGATGGCGAACCTATGACACGCGTGTCAGCACTGACACGCATAGCCATTTCTGATGACACGCGGCTGCTGAGGCGGCCGCATGCCGAGGATGAAACATTTGCTGCTCCTGAGGATGAAACATTTGCGAAATAATGTTTTTCCCTCAAAGTGACACACTACCCGAGTTATGCTCAGTTTTTTGGTGAAGTTTGACACACCAAGCTCAAAAGGTTGCCCATCACTGGGTTACAGTCGACTGGTAGACCAGTCATTATGATGTGCACTGACCACCAGGAGGCCGACGCTCTGACCGGTAGGTTAGCTTGCTGCTGGGGTCCGGTCTATCGGTACTGAGTGAGAGGGGCCGGACACGCCCTGGAGTCCTCCCATGGTCCCTCCCTGGCTGGCCAACCTCTCGTGTCTCTCCCCAGCCCCGATTGTGCACTGATGGGGTCCCTCCGCCTGGCCTGTGCCCTCTCGCAATCCAGGACCCCTTGGGGGATGTTGGAGAGACGGTTTTGGTCCGATCCCACAGGCTAGGCCAAGGGACCCCACTGGGTCTCTAGTATTCCATAATCTGGATTTACCTATTGCTTCCTCATGGTGTCAGTTAACTTGTTTATTTATCTCCTCTTTGTCATATAAATTGGTAGTTAAATCTATAGACATAATTGTATTCAGTTTTAGGGTTCTAGACAAGAATACTTCATAGAATATATTGTATTATTTTCTTACAAGCCACTACTGGAAACACATGATGTTTGGTTGTCTCACTTTTAGTGGTACTAAGATGAATAAGTGGGTTCAGGTGGCAGCAGCTTGATTCCTCTTGTTGTAAAGTTCTTCATCTTTCTTTTTCCGGATAATTTTAGTATTCATTGCTGATTGTTGCCTTAATCCAATCTTTCACTAGGAGTTGCAAAATGATTTTTCTCATTCTCTCATTCATGTATTAACTGGAATTCTTTAGTAAGGAACTATTCTTTGGTTATCCTGAAATGCAGTTTGTACAGGAAAGGCAAGTTAAATATTTAATTCTTTCCTTTTATTTCTTAATTTTCAGAATAGTGAGTTGACATCTCAGCAATGTCCAGCAGTGCTGATTAATTTTTTTTTTTTGAGAATCTGTATGAACTGTATTTTTTATATAGTTGATGTATTTAAATTAGTTGCTGTCAACATTTATTCTTTTTTTTTAAAATATATTTTTATTGATTTTTTACAGAGAGGAAGGGAGAGGGACAGAGAGCTAGAAACATCGATGAGAGAGAAACATCGACCAGCTGCCTCCTGCACACCCCCCACCGGGGATGTGCCCGCAACGAATGTACATGCCCCCGACCGGAATTGAACCTGGGATCCCTGAGTCCGCAGACCAACGCTCTTATCCACTGAGCCAAACCGGTTTCAGCTCAACATTTATTCTTATGTCTATACCAGAGGCTCCGGTGCACATATTTGTGCACATTGAAAGGAAATTAATTAGAAGAAATATTTTAATGTCGCTATTCGCCCTTTCTCTATAATAGAAGTGTCAGAGATGAAAGAAAATTAGTAAAATGTATGTGGAAATAATATATAAATTGATTAATAAATAAACAATAACAACATGATATAACAACAAAGACGATATAAAAACAACACAAACATGATATAAAAACAACATTGATAAAAACAATGACTGATAAATTGATTAAACTTATTCTTATATCTCCCTGTATACCACCTTAAGAGGAAAAACACTTTCAGAGTGCTTGACTAATTTCCCTTGTGATGAAGTACTTATAACTTACTAATGTCACATGCCCTTTTGAACTTGAGAGAAAGCAACATATAACTGACCATGTCCGAAAATGGTTCAGGTAAGAATATTCCTACTCTGTCTACACTGGCACCAGTGAGAGCTTTATATGTATAGCGCATACGCGAGTCAATGTTTATTTTTAAATTGCCAGTGGGTGTCATATGTGCCAGCTGGTCGGACAGTTGGACGGTCGGTCACTTAGCCTTTTATATATATAGATTGCTTTCTGCTAGGCCAGTGGGAGCCCCTTTAAGTTGGTTTCTGTATCCTTTTGGTATCACCTCATCGATGGTTTCATTATTTTCTGGCACAAGATGTTTTCTAGATGTGGAATCTGTTATTTCTTTAAGAGGCCTGTGTTCCGAGTTCTTTTTAGTGGAAAATAGTATTTAGAGACCGTTTTGGTGTTAGACAGCTTTTAAACTAACATTTTTGCAGTTAAACATATAAATATTCACACCAAGTGGAACAAATAGACTATAAGTAATGTCACATCAGTTCAGGTTAAGTTTTGTCCCCAATTTTCCAAAAATCTTATTTTTTTAGAGCTGTTTTGAAATTATAATTACAAATGAGATTATGTAGCTATAGTGCATTTGTTTGCATGTACAGAAATAAAAATAGTTACTTTTAGAATAAGAAATTGGTGAGCTGGAGAAATTAAAAAATCTGTTTTGTGTTAAGAGAAGCACCCGATTTCTTGGTAAATGGTAGACTATGCATAATAGATATAGAGCTTAATGCCTGTAATTACTTTTCATGTTTCTAGTTATAAATACATGTGATAGCTTTGAATATGTATTTTCATGAGTAGCACACGGTTATTTACGTAAAAATCTTTTTATTAAATACAATTAAGATAACTTGACACATTACAAGTTTTTAATTATTTGTTTCTTTTTAATGTTTTCATTTTTGTTGCTCATTTGGATCAGGTCTCAATCTCAGAACTATTGACACTTTGTACTGGATAATGCTTTATTTTTGGGGACTCTCCTGTGCATTGTAGGATGTTTAACAGAATCATTGGCCTTATCCCCTGCTAGTTGTGACAATTAAAAATGTCTCCTGATATTGTCAGGTGTTCTTGGATGGGGTGGGGGATGGAACAAAAGTCCTCCAGTGGAAAACCACTGATTTAGACTGATCAGATAAGTTTTTTGATTCTAAAAAAAATAATTTACAGTATTTTACTATTGAGATAGAAAGGAAATTGTGTATATTGAGATCAGGCTTTATTTAAAGATATATTGCTACTAGTCCTTTATAAGTCACCTCTTTCTAATTTATACTTATATATTCATTACGTATATTCTTTTTCTCCTTTTGTTGGGGAGATTGTTTCTTCTCTTGATTTGATTTAAAAAAAACAACAGTTTTCCCTTAATATGTAGATTAGTGTTAGTAATTTTGGAAATGCTCTATACATTTATTTCATTACTAGAGGCCTGGTGCACGAAATTCGTGCACGGAGGGGGTTGTCCCTCAGCCCAGCCTGTACCCTCTCCAATCTGGGACCCCTCGAGGGATGTCCGACTGCCCGTTTAGGGCCGATCCCGATGGGATCGGGCCTAAACGGGCAGTCGGACATCCCTCTCACAATCCAGGACTGCTGGCTCCCAACTGCTTGCCTGCCTGCCTTCCTGATTGCTCCTAACCGCTTCTGCCTGCCAGCCTGATCACCCCCTAACTACTCTGCTGCCAGCCTGTTTGCCCCCAGCTTCCCTCCTCTGTCGGCCTGGTTACCCCTAACTGCCCTCTCCTGCAGGGTTGATCACCTCCAACTACCCTTCCTTGCAGGCCTGGTCCTTCTCAACTGCCCTCCTTTGCAGGCTGGGTGCCTCCCAACTGCCCTCTCCTGCTGGCCATCTTGTGGTGGCCATCTTGTGTCCACATGGGGGCAGGATCTTTGACCACATGGGGGCAGCTATATTGTGTGTTGCAGTGATGATCAATCTGCATATTACTCTTTTATTAGATAGGATAGAGGCCTGGTACAGGGGTGGGGGCCAGCTGGTTTGCCCTGAAGGGCGTCCCGGATCAGGTGGGGGTTCCCTTGGGGTGTGGGGTGGCCTGAGCGAGGGGCCTGTGGTGGTTTGCAGGTGGGCCACGCCCGCTGGCAACTCAAGTGAAGGCCCTGGTATCTGGAATTTATTTTCCTTCTACAATTGAAACTTTGTAGCCTGGAGCAGAGCCAAGCCTGGGGCTCCCTCCGAGGCCGGTAGCCATTTGTGTTGGGGTTATAATTGAAACTTTGTTGCCTTAAGCGGGTGGGCCCAGCCAGGGTGTGCAGAAAGCTTTGCTTCCCCTGTTGCCGGCGGCAACCCTGGCCTGCTCTCTCAAGCTCCGTTCTGCCGCCATTTGTTTGAATTTGTTTACCTTCTATAATTGAAACTTTGTAGCTTGAGTGGAGGCTTAGGCCTGGCAAGGGCAGGCGGAAAGCTTGGCTTCCTCTGTTACCTAGGAAACCTTGCTCTCTGTGGCTGTAGCCATCTTGGTTTGGGTTAATTTGCATACTCGCTCTGATCGGATGGTGGGCGTGGCTTGTGGGTGTGTAGGAGGCATGGTCAATTTGCATATTTGTCTATTATTAGGTAGGATTCTTAGCTTACCTAGAAAATGAAGACAAATTGAATAAGAAATTAATTTGAAATAGTTAACAGTGAGCTAATCTTTAGATTTTAAACTGTGCTTTTTACTTGCCACTAGATGGACCTATTCTCATAATGAACTGAGGAAAACAGAAATCTTTTCTTTTTTAAAATCCTCAACCAAGGATGTTTTCATTGACTTCTAGAGATAGATAGGGAGAGATAGAGAAACATCAGTGTGAGAGAGAAACATCTGCCAATTGCCTCCCCAACGTGACTGACTAGGAAATTGAACCTGTAACCTTTTGTTGCACGGGACAATGCTCCAAGCAACTGAGCTACCCAGCCAGGGCTAAAATCTTTTTAACAAGACATATCAGACTAAGCTTGTAGCATACTCAAATAAAGGAATTATTTTACATTAAATGCATAATCTTCCTTTTTGGCAGGTAGAGATTTGTCAGTAACACTAAAACTTTATATGTATTTTCACAACAAAGAATATTAAAAGAGCAATTGTACTTTCTTAAATTATATATTGTCACATGACTTAATCATTTAATTGGCAATTATTCTTTTATTTCCTGTTCATAAAAAAATATTTAATCTTTCTTGAGTAAAACTTAGATGCAAAAACAGTAGTGGTTTAGGTGAGAACATACCTCAAGTTAGAATGTTTGCTGCTTAAACTGGTCTGAAATATAAAGCAGAAGGGAAATTTACATGCTGAGTTAAGATACATGTTGAATAAAAGTCTGTTTACAGCTAATGTTATTGTAACTTTTTTGAATACTCCTCTTACAAAGCAGTGGAGGATGATGGAATTTATAGAATTTCATTATTATAGCCATTTACTTCTAAGAGGGTTCTTCTTCTATTCAGGGCTGATCTCTTTATTTTTTCCCTTCAGAAAATTCATTTCAGTTATGAGCTTGTTCTCTATATTGTCAACCTCTTTGATTTAACTAGGTCCTTTCAGTTTGTAAACATATTTAAGCCTCTCATATTAAACTAGAGGCCAGGTGCATGAAAATTCGTGCACTGGGGGTGGGTCCCTCAGCCCAGCTTGCCCCTCTCACAGTCTGGGAGCTCTCAGGGGATGTCCTACTGATGGCTTAGGCCTGCTTCTGTGGCGAGCGGGCCTAAACCACAGTCTGGCCTCCCTCTGTAGGAGGCGACTGGGCCAAACGGAAAGGCGCCGCCCCCATCATCCCGCTGCTGCTGCCGCTGCCGGCCGCCATGGCTGCCTGCCCTTGGCCCTCGGCCCTTGCAGCCACTGCGGCTTTGTCTGGAAGGACGTTCGGCTGTCCGGTCTAATTAGCATATTATGCTTTTATTATTATAGATACTACCATTTCTGCAAAAAAGCCCCCAAACTCCCCAAATTATACCTTTCTTTCTGTTGTATATTTCTCCTTCTCCTGACTTTTTGAAAGATTGATACTTAAATTTATTTATTCTTATTCACTTTCTTGCAATCTGGAGTCCTGCCTCTGCACTCTTGAATCACGACTTTGAGTTCTAATCATTATGTGACATTTAAACCACCAAACTCTAATGTCTTGAATCTTTATTTTTTCTTTGTTTTCTGACACCATAACAGTTAATTTTTAGTCTTTGTTTATTGTTGCTCCCCACCCCCCACTTATTCTTGAAAGGTTGGTTTTCTTCATATTTAATCCTTAATTTTCTTCTCTTATACCTATTCTTAACAATCTTATCCACAACATAGACCCCTTCCACAGTTGACTATATATTGTTTATTCTTGAATCTATAGCTCTAGCCAGACCTCTCTGTGAAGCTCTTTACCATTATTTACAAATATTCCTTAGTCCCATAAGAACCTTAAACGCAGCATGCCCAACTGTATGTACTTACTCATTGCCTTGGCTGTAGGATGATGTAAACTCCTGTACTTCCTAACCTAGTAAATGGTACCACTGCCCAATTAGTCACCCAAGTCAGGAAACAGAGACTCCTTTAAAATCTTTTCTCTCAATATTGACAGTCATTTACCCCTCAGAATGCAGATTCTACCTTAAATGTGTCTTCATTCTGTCTTTCCTCCTTATCCATATCAGTATGACCTGTGTAACTCAGACCTTGTCTCACACATTAACTACTGAGATGTCTTCCTTATTGGTTTTCTTGCTTCATTGTTGCTTTCTCTATATCTTCTGTTGAGCTACCATTGGAGTGGATTATCTGAAACTTGATAATTTTATTGCCATGCTTAAAATTCTCTAATATCGCCCCATTGCCCTTATTATTTCTTCAGTATGATGCAAAAATTTCTTCAGGATTTTGATCCTCTCGCTGTCTCCAACTGCATTTGGCATTACTTTCTTATCCTCTTCCATGCTGTAGCCATTCTCATTCATTTAAAGTTTGCTGTATGTGCTATTTTTGATTCATAAATTTACATTTGTACAAATTTCTCCTACTGTCTTCAGTTCCTTTGTATCCTTGTTTATTGAGCATTGTTTATTGACTAACTTTAAAAAAAATTTCTCATTCAGGGATATGTTTTCATTGATTTTTAGGAAGAGGAAGAGAGAAAGGACAATAGATATGAGAGAAACATAGACCGGTTGCCTCCTGTATGGGTCCTGACCAGGAATTAAACCAGGAATCTTTTGGTGTACAGGATGACATTCCAACTAACTGAGCTACCCCGCCAGGGCCATTGACTAAGTCACAGGATGCTTTGTATACACGGAGAAGATTAGTTTGTAAAAAGTAACATTAAAAAGAAAGACATACCTTGGTTGCTGTGACTCAGTGATTGAGCAGCGATCTATGAACCAGAAGGTCACGATTTGATTCCTGGTCAGGTCACATGCCCTGGTTGCAGACTTGATATCCAGTAGGGGGCATGCAGGAGGCAACCGATCAATGATCCTTTCTTATCATTGATGTTTCTATCTCTTTCTCCCTCTCCCTTCCTCTCTGAAATCAATAAAAATATATTTTAAAAATAAAAAACATAGTCTTAAATATCTGGATAGCCTACCATTAAACAGAAAATACAGAAATGCCTTTATTTTGAGGTTTGTAGCAGAGTGAGTTAACCCTGGCAGTAAAGTTGTCATGTTGGTAACATCCATCAACCTGTTATTATTACGTTTTCAAAGTAGTTAAAATGACTTAAAAATGCAATTATTTTTAGAATTTATGAAGCTCATTTTCAGAACATAGAGGTAGGATCACACTGATCTCAAATATGTCCTGAAAAAAGGTTTAAGAAAAAGAAAAAGTGTTTTTTCCTCAGGTTTTCTTCTAAAAGTTTTCTTGAAAGATTATAAAGTAATATAAAGATACAGTCAGATAGTTTCTAGAGAACTTCAAAGTAGTTTTATTTTTAGTGTATATCTATCAGTTATTTTCTGTATTCAGTCAGGTGTGTGTGTGTGTGTCCCCTTAGAGTTGTGTGCTTGATGAAAATACCTCCTTATTTAAAATGCTTGCAATCTTTTAAGAGAAGTTTTTAGATCTTAGAGACAATTTGCAACTAATCAATACCTTATAATAAATCAATATGCATTCCACTTAAACTTCTAGCTAGTGCTATAAATTAGATTCTAAACAACTTCAACTGACAAGTTAGTAATTAACTGACAAATTAGTAATTATAAGAGAGGGCTGAGTTTTTAAAAATGTAGTTATTTTACAAAAATTGAAATGTTTTGATTGCAGATTGGAGTTTTAAAGTAAAATGTGGCCTCTTAAGTGATTTTAATTTTAAAACAATGCTACTTTATTTTCTAGGTGTTCATTGTACCCATGGCTTCAATCGTACCGGTTTCCTCATATGTGCCTTTTTGGTGGAGAAAATGGATTGGAGGTATTTGTTTCTTGTAATATGGGAGGAGACATATTTAGTAATGGATAAAAAAATTTCATTGATTTAAAAAATATGTTTTTTATTGATATTTTTAGAGAGAAAGGAAAGGAGAGAGAGAGAGAGAGTTAGGAACATTGAAAAGAAACATCAATCGGCTGCCTCCTGCATGCTCCCTACTGGGGGTTGAGCCTGCAACCTGGGCAGGTACCCTGTCCAGGAATGGAACCAGCAACCTCTTGGTGCATGGGACATTGCTCAACCAACTGAACCATCCTGGCTGGGCTCATTCATTCATTTTTTATTTATTTTTTTAGTTTTAGCACTTTATATTGCCAAATTTTTGGTGAAGTCATGATTAATATAATTTGAATTTGTTTTCATTTTAGTTCGGTTAATCTTTAGAATACCATTCATTGGTGTTTTCCTACTAAGTAGCACTTTAGTTGAGGGCTCATGGACCCGTTATTCTATGTATTTCCTTTTCCAGATGCTTTTCTCTTATGAGAGACAAATTCTTCCAATATTTGTGTTCATATTCACTTTTGGAAGTTCCTGCTGTTGTTTTTTTATAATTTTTAATAGTACCTTTTTATAGCTGTTAAGTACTAGGAAACACAAGATTATGTAGAGAAGTTATTTTTGGGACAGTGTTACTTTATTTAAACCAATCAGCATGTTTTTATTGAGCACCCATTATTAGTGAAATACCTTTTAAAATAGTGAGAAATTAGAACTTTAGTTACTCAAAAATTCCTGAGAGATGGGATATTAATAACTGAATTTCCTGATTAAGGGTTATTATTTTGGTTATAAAGCCTTCCACACAGTAGGTCCTTCTCTGAATATAATCAGCAGAAGTACACATCAGATTGTTTATTTTATTTCTCTGTCATGCATCCTCAGTGTTCTCTTCTGCATGCACTTCTAGGGCAGCCTTTCTGGCCTTTCAGATGTTCTATACCAGTGATTTTCAACCTTTTCATCTCATGGCACACAAACTAATGACTAAAATTCTGCAGCACACCAAAAAATACATTTTTTGCCGATCTGAGAAAAAGATAGGAATACTTTTGAATCATTTACACTGAATGGCTATTGTTGTGTTGGCTGTTGTCATTTTTTAAATTTAATAATCCAAGGGAAAAGATGTCATTGTCCTGACTAAGTAGGTATTTGCATGTTTTAAAAATTCTTACGGCACATGGGTTGAAAATCACTACTCTACACAATAATCCCAGAATCCTGTCAGATTCAGCCTATGCTTAACCTTTCTCTGATGACCTATGCTCATATTACCTGTGTTTGTTGAAAGTTTCTGAAAAACCAGCATGCTTTTTACTTTTATTGATACTGCTATTCAAATTTCTTGGACATTTTTCCTTAAGACTCAGGAAACCTCAGTCAGAGACCTTAACCTTTAAAGCGTTGTTTAAATTCTTCACAGACTTGACGCAGGTCTCTTCTATACACTCATTGCAATTTTCTTCTAGAGTTAGGAATTACCTATGTACCTTATGTTCAGACTGTTTCAGAATGAATTGTCCCTTAATAGATTGAGTCTTAATAGATAAATCACTCTTAAGGGACTGATTTGTCCATTATAAATCGATGGTGCCTTAAATATAATAAACTAGAGGCCCGATGCACGAAATCTGTGCAAGTGTAGGCCTTCCTTCCCCCGGTTGCCGTCACCAGCTTCCCTCTGGCACCTGGGACCCAGGCTTCCCTCGCAGCCCTGGCTTCATCTGGAAGGTCTTCCGAAGGATGTCCGGAAGGACATCTGGTCTAATTAGCATATTATGCTCTTATTGTTATAGGTAGGTTTTGAAAAATCTGCATAAATGGAGAATAGTGAGGAAATTGCATGGTGTTTGTTTTCCATAGTATTGAAGCAGCAGTTGCCACTTTTGCTCAAGCGAGACCACCAGGAATTTATAAGGGTGATTATTTGAAAGAACTTTTTCGTCGCTATGGTGATATAGAGGAAGCACCAGCCCCACCTGTATTGCCAGATTGGTGTTTTGAGGATGATGAAGAGGAAGATGAGGATGAGGATGTAAAGAAGGAACCAGAACCTGGGTCAAGTGCCTCCTTTGGCAAAAGGAGAAAAGAACGGTTAAAACTGGTAATGAATAAAAATATTATAGTCTTTACCTTTTTCTTTGTCAGATTTATGAGAATCATCATGAGATTTATGAAAATGGAATGTTGACTATGTTTCTTTTACTAGATATGAGAGGTTATTTCATTCTAGTTATTTATAAAGATTCTTGATAGCCATGACTCCTTGCCTTTCGTATAAGGAAAGTTTGTTACATAAATTCATCCTGTTTTTGTTTCTTAGGTAAACCAAAGATCTCTTCCACATTAGACTGAGAATTTACTATTTCTTTGCAAAGTATTATGAAATTCCAACTAAATATCTAGTGAAAATTTTACTAATGCTTTATAAAATTTTCTGTCTCTCAGTCTATTCTTCGTAAATGTATTTGAACTCTAATAAAACATTTTCCTTTTATTTTAAGGGTGCTATTTTCTTGGAAGGTGTAACGGTTAGAGGTGTAACTCAAGTAACAACTCAACCGAAGTTAGGAGAAGTACAGCAGAAGTGTCGTCAATTCTGTGGCTGGGAAGGGTAATACATATTTTACTGTTTTAAATAAAATTTATTCTTACTTTACAACACTTACCATTGAAGCAAACATTAACATAGTTTCTTTGCTTCTTGAAATTTGTATGTTTACATAGAGTGCTTACAAAAATTCAAGAGTTTTTCTCAAGACAAGCAGTGTAATAGACAGTTGAGTCAAAAATTAGTTGACTCACATGTCTTCCTAAAGGATTAGAAAGTTACTGTTGTCACTCTCTAGTATAAAATGTTTTGTATGTTTGAATGTGCTGTTGCAGATTAATGTTTGGGTTGCCCTTATTGTATTAAGGGAGGAGAGATAAAAATTGAATGTGCCCATATTTCAGTTTTTCTGGGAGAATCAGCTTTAAATATGTTCTGCCCCCTACCATGACTTGAAAATTATTTATCAGGTGTTTCATGGGAAAGGATTCAGGAGAGAGGTCACTGCTCTTAACTCTTGCTCTCTGATCTTGGTCTGTGAACATTTCTGTTGATTGTTGATGTCTGAGGCAGAAAATTGTAATACAGCTGGAAAATGATGAAATAGGGTTATCAAAAATTCCTAAAATAAGTAACTTTTTGACTGGTACATACAGATCAATCACCTAGAAATAATTTTAAATAAAAGATGAAAATGATGATGAAATAATATTGATTTTAGTGTTATGTTAAACCCTTGCCAGAGTCCTTTAATCTTGATCTACATTTCTCCGGTTTTGTCACTTCTGGGCATCTTTTGGGGGAGAAACTTGCCAACCCTGCACAGTTATGTCAAGCTGGCAGTGTCATGATGGAGCAATATGGGGTCTAGAATAATGTAGCATAACTAAAGCAAGATTAAAACTTCTTACTGATTTAAGACTTGTAAACATACCTGTTTTACTATTTAGATCATGTATATTAATATTTAAAAATTAGCCCAATAGGTATAGTAGTGGCAATTAGAATCTTGATAACTTATGTTCTAAAATGTCGAGAAAATGATAACCTTTTGTTAGCATTCTTGTGAAATGTAATATTTTTCCAATTGACATTAATTTCATGATAGGGAGAACATTGTATAAATGTGTGACTCGTGAGGTTCGTTTCAGACATGTTGCTTTCTATGGATACCAGCCATAATAATAAAATGTTCTTCTTTAAGGTCTGGATTCCCTGGAGCACAGCCTGTTTCCATGGACAAGCAAAATATTAAACTTTTGGAGCAGAATCCATATAAAGTAAGCTGGAAAGCAGATGGTACTCGGTAAGTTCTACTTCTAAAAATAGTCGTACAAATAGCCCTAAAGCTTGAAGAAAATTGCTTTTTTGTTAGAGAAGGCTTACACATTGGGGAATGTGAATTTCTGAATTGAACAACAAAATAAGGCATGTTTCAAATTTTGGATAGTTTTTCTTTTGCTAGTATTCTTAGCTATGTAATATTCTCATTCTGCTAAATTTTTGCTTTTAGAGTTCTGTTAGTTTAACATAAATCTCTACCAAATTTAAGTTTGAAAGTGTTTTTTCCCTTGATAATATTGTGCTATTTGGTATATCTTGTGTACACTACCTTGTCTTGAATGGTTCCTGGGAACCCCTAAAATTAACAGATGCGCTCTAGCTGATTTGGCTCAGTGGATAGAGCATCAGCCTGAGGACTGAAGGGTTCTGGGCTCGTTTCTGATCAAGGGCACGTACCTCAGTTGAGGGCTTGAACCCTGGTCTGGTATGGGGCATGTGCCAGGGGACAACCAATCGATGCTTCTCTCATATTGATGTTTCTCTCTCTCTCTGTTTCTCCCCCTCCCTTCCCCTCTAAAAGTCAGTGGAATAATATCCTTGGTTGAGGATTAACAAAAACAAAACAAAACAAAACAAAAAAAATTAACAGATGTGCTGTCAGTTTATAATCTAAATATTACCAGCTCTTCCTGATTCATTCTATATTTTGTTTCTTTGAATAGGTTTTTCATTTTCTTTTAATCCTTGCTAATTCTTTTTGTAGTTTTATATACTCTTCAGGTTGTATTCTTACAACAAAGCTTAGTTTCAAATTTCATATTCCTGTATTTTATATAGGAATTTCATATACTAATATTTAATATTTTAAAATGTTATACTAATATTATTTTAAAATATTAGTATAAGTTTTGTGCTTCCTCAGTAATATTTAACTTTTTCTGTTTTATAACCCATATTTTTATAGCTTTGATATCTATATGTATCTAGTAAATCTTCATTTAGCAGTTGGTTATTGATAGTTGAAATAATTATTTTTCAGATATTAATATAGAAGTCCTATTAACTTTTTCATAACAGAGAAAAATGTTTTATAATAATTAGGAATGCACATATATTTTAGTTTTTCCCCCAGCTTTACTGAGGTATAATGGACATATCTTGGGTAATTTAAAGTATATAATATGTTGAGTTGATGTACTTATATATTGCAAAATGATTACTATCATTCATTAGCTAACACCTCCATCACTTAACATAATCACCATTTTTTTTTTTTGTGGTGAGAAAATTTAAGATTTACTGTCTTAGCAACTGTATTATACAGTATTAGAAACTATAACCACCATGCTGTACATTAGATCACCAGAACTTATTTGTCTTACAACTGGAATTTTACCAACATCTCTCCATTTCCATTACCCTTTCAGCCTCTGGTAGCCATCATATTAGTATCTGTTTCTATGATTTTGGCTTTCTTAGATTTCATATATAAGTGATATACAGTATTTATCTATCTTATTAATATTTATTGTTAATGTCTGTCTAATTTATAAATTAACTTTTATCATAGGTATGTATATATAGGAAAAAAACATAGTACATATAGGGTTTGGTAATATTCGTGGTTTCAGGCATCCACAGGGGGTCTTGGAACCTATTCCCCCCTGGATAAAGGGGGGGTGCTGTATACCATATCTTCTTTGTTCATCTGTTGATGGACACTTGGGTTGTTTTCATATCTTTGCTATTGTGAATACTGCAATAAAAAGGGGAATGTAGATATATCTTTAAGATCCTGCTTTTATATTTTAATTTTTAGATGTTAGTTTGAAGATGATATAGATTGCATTTAATTTTTATGAGCAGTTTTTGAATGTCAAAGTGGCAGTTATACTTTTTGTATTATTCTTTCTTCATCTACGTTTAATTTGTGGTGACCTTAAAAGATTCATGTGGCCCTGGCCAATTTGGCTCAGTGGATAGAGCGTTGACCCAGGGTTGATGTCTCTCTGTCATATCGATATTTTTCTCTTTCTCTGTCTTTCTCAATCCCTTCCACTCTCTCTAAAAATAATGGAAAAATATCCTCAGGTGAGGGTTAAAAAAAAAAAAGATACATATGGAGATATGGAGAGGGGCAGATACAACTTGATTATAATAATAATTAATATAATGATATTTCAACATGATATGATTTCTAGTAATTATATTTTATTTTTATCAGTTGGGAATATATCATATTTTCTTTGATTTCATTTGTCTTTGTTGGAAAGTCTTTCTCTTCAACTTAGCAATTTTTAGCTTTTTTAAAATTTTATTTTGTAGATAACAATGTTCATTAAATTCAGAAAATAACAAAAAGAAGAAAATAAAAATAGTCATTTTATCACCTAAAGATTTATCATCACTACTTATTCTTTTGAGTATAGTTATTATTTTAATATTAATGCTTGGTGTAGTGAGTTCAAATATGTCTTACATATATTTTTTACATATTTACATATAGATGTTCATTTGTTCACAGTATTTACTTATTCATTTATATTTTTTTATTGATCTTTTTTAGAGAAGAGGAAGGGAGAGGGAGAGAGATAGAAACATCAATGAGAGAGAAACATTGATTGGCTGCCTCCTGCATGCCCCCTACTGGGATTGAGCCTGCAACCCAGACATGTGCCCTGACCAGGAAACGAACCAGTGACCTCTTGGTGCATGGGTTGATGCTCAACCACTGAGACACGCTGGCTGGGCTGTTCACAGTGTTTTGAAGTTACTTTACAAGTGAACTAGCTTCAAAAAACTAACAAAAATGTATGATAAAAAATTCAAACAGTATAGAGAAATAAAATTAAAAATTTAAGTTTGCCTTATGTTCTTCTAGGAGTATTCATTCTACATGGATGAATCTATAAGCATGGATAGATACAGTTAAAGATTCAGATATATAGAATATGAATGGCTTGCCTCTTTATGCCCTCCTCCCTGGGCATATGTATTTTTGAAGAATAAGTAAAAATTAACTTCACTGCTTATTTTCAGAATGTTGAAATAATATTTAATTTTTAGGGTTATAATTTCAGAATCTATTAAATTGGTAGTAAGGATTAGCCTAAGTTGAGTTTTGTTGAGATGTATATTTTTAATAGATATGTAACAGTGTCTTTTTTTTACATATAATTTTATTGATTTCAGAGAGGAAGGCAGAGGTAAAGAGAGATAGAAACATCATTGATGAGAGAGAATTATTGATTGGCTGCCTCCTGCACACCCCACACTGGGGATCAAGCCCGCAACACAAGCATGTGCCCTTGACCGGAATTGAACCTGGGACCCTTCATTCTTCAGGCCAATGCTCTATACACTGAGCCAAACCAGCTAGGGCTACAATGTCTTTTAACAGATGGGTTTATTACCTACTTCTTTAAGTGGAGAAAGAGTGGGGGGAAAAAAAAGGTAAGGAACGAAAGTGCCTATCTCTAGGCTTTGTACTACAAAATGGCTTGGGGATTTGGGGGTGAGGCAGAGTTTTGATCTGATGAGTTTCATATTATGGATATTCTTTACTTTCTATATTGCCTTCTCCATAGTATCTAAGGCTGAGATCATGGCAAACTTGGGGAAAATAATAAAGTCTGCAATATTTGTCACTTGTATTTTGCCATCTTCCTTTTGTTTATTTTCCCTTCTGTGATGTTGTATACCCCTTTCTCTGTGTCTTAGTACTGTTAGACCCTTAAATGATTAACTGAAGTAATTTGAACCAATATGTGTTTGACTGATAATGGAAATACCTCATTTACCACAAAACCTTGCTCTACCAAAAACAAAAGGAAGACTCCAAGTATTTATTTGAATACCCTCTCTGTCTTTAGGGTGCTTTATTCTGGGAGTAAAACATTTATGTGAGATGTTGATTTGATTTGCTTCAAATCTAGAGATCAGTTTGGGGGAAATGGTCATTTAACAGTACTGAGTGTTCCAACCTAGGAACATGATATTTCCCTCCACTTATTTAAGTCATTTTCAGTGTAGAGATGTGGCATGTCTTTTGCTAAATTTTTAAAAAAGAACCTATGTTTTGATGTTGTAATTAACTGATTGTTTGCATGTGGTCCTGAAATGAGGCTGTATAATAAAGTTTGAAATTATTTTTTTTGGAAATTCAAGAGGAAAAATCTAGTACCTACTGAAGTCAAAGAATGTTCATTACTTTGAATTTGGATGTACCATCTCATCCATGGCAAATGGCTTCATACTCTAGTATGACACTTAATTATTTGTGCATGTTGATATTGTACTAGCAATCTTGCTGAACCCTCTTGTAAGTTCTAATAGTGTGACTATAGAATTTATTGTATTTGCTATGTAGAATATATTATCTGAAAATATATTCAGAAAATATTTTTACTCAGTCATAATTAGTGTGTGTGTGTGTGTGTGTGTGTGTGTGTGTGCATGCTTACTTGTGTATTATGGTAATAGGATTTCTAGACAATGTGGAATTATATGGTATTGAGTATTGTCATATTTTTAACTTCCATGGGAATGATTTTCAGTTTTAATATTAAGTACGCTATTTGCTGTAGGTTTTTACTACATAGCCTTTATCTGGTTAAGAAAATTACTATGTATTCCTGGTTTGCTAAGAATTTTTATCATCATTGAATTTTATCATGTGCATTTTTAGCATTTGTTGAAATAAGTCATGAGTTTTCACTATAATCTATTAACTCAGTATAGTATACTGATAGATTTTCTGATGTTGAACTATCTTTTTTCTAGTATGATGTTGGATTCAATGTGATATGTTTTGCATTTATGTTTATAAGTGAGTGGTCTAATTTTTATATTATATTTGTGTGGTTTTGATAGGAAGATCATTCTAGTCTCTTAAAAATGAATCAGAGACCTTTCCTTTTGGTTGTGTATCTAGAACATTTATATAAGATTAGAGGCCCGGTGCACCAGTGGGGTCCCTCGGCCTGGCCTGTGGGGATCGGGCTGAAACCGGCTCTCTGATATCCTGAGGTGTCCTGGATTGTGAGAGGGTGGTTCTTGGGTGACGCAACCTGGATTTGGGCTCCCTGCTCTCTGGTTCCGGGTGCGTCACCCGAGAACCGCAGCTGCCAAATCACCACAGCTCGGCAGCACCTGTGTTGAGTGTCTGCCCCCTGGTGGTCCTTACGCATCATAGCTACCGGTCGGACGGTCGGACGGTCTCTTAGGCTTTTTTATATATATGGATAGGGAAAAATCCGTTACTTTTATGAAGTTGTAAAAGGCTTAAACGAGGTAATTTATTTAAAGCAATTAGAAAACTCCTTAGCATACATTAGGTCCTATAAAAGATAGCTACTGTTTATTTTTCTCTTCTCTCCTTTCAAGAATGGGTGAGCTTCCTGCTTGCAACAAAGATATGTAACGAGTAATTGAATAAATGACTGAGTGAATGAATAAGTAAATTACTGTGGGAGGGACTAATAAAATAAGTGATTATATGAAAGAATACAATACTTAATCAGACAACATAAATACAGTTTGTTGTATCTAGGAACTACATGTAGCTTGACTCATAGAATCTAGAAAGATAATCTACACTGGTCATAGAGGAGATGCAGAAGGAGGGACCTCATAGGTGTAAATGCAATACCAGGAGAAGTGATAATAAAGGTACTGCGGATACAGTTGGAATTGAACTGTCTTGCAATTTTGAAATACTGCTTTTTCACAGATTCTGTAGAATATTCTGGGTAAAGATAATTAGGACTTTTATGATAGAATTTCTCTATGTACTTAGTTTATTGGTAGGCTTTGTCATGCAGTAAAAAGAAACTGTCAGCCCGGCTGGTGTGGCCAAGTGGTTGAGCATCCACCTGTGAAACAGGAGGACACGGTTGATTTCCCATCAGAGCATACGCCCAGGTAGGGGGCATTCAGTAGGCAGCTGATCAAGGATTCTCTCTCATCACTGATGCTTCTCTCTCTCTTTCCCTTTCCCTTCCTCTCTGAAATCAGTAAAAAAAAAAAAAAAAATAATAAATAATATATATATATATATAAAGAATAAATCACCTTTCATAAAAAAAGAAGAAATGATCAATCTTCAAAATCCACTCATTCAAAATGAATTCAGCTTCCATGTGAAAGTGGTGAAGATTTAGAGCCACGTAGAAATTTTAGAATTAATCTAGTTAATCTCACAAATTGATTTAATTTTTCTTTTTAATCTAGAGATTAGATAGTATATATTTAATTTCAGCTGTTTCTGAATCATTAAGTTAAAAACCAAATTGTTTTTTATAACTATTGTAATGCAAATAGTGAAATAAACAATAATAACTCAGACTTTGTTTGACATAGGAAAAATGGAAGGCTATAGGAATAATTTGTAATAGACAAGCAAAAGCCTTTAATGAATTGATAACCATATGAAAGTAAGCTCCTTTTGAGGGCTGGGAATTTTGTCTTTTTAACCACTATGACCCCATTGCCTAGAATAATGCCTGCCACATGGTAGGCACTCAGTATACTGATTGAATTGGATTAGTCAGTGTAAAGCTGCTGATGTCTTTGAATAAAATAAATGGAAACACTTATTGTGGTTATGAAAACTTTGAAATGTAAAAAATTACAACTCTATGTCACATTTACTTTCTAAACAAAAATATAAACCATTTAGCAAAATAAAAAACACATAATTCAATAAAAAGGATATAGTAGGGCAGAATTTAAAGCTAGGGAGATTTAAGCAAGAACTTTAGTGTGGTGAAGGCCTGGGTTGGGAGTGTGAGGTGGGAGGGGGTCAATGGGGGAAAAAAGGGAACTTCTGTAATACTTTCAACAATACAGATAAATTAAAAAAAAAAAAGAAAGAACTTTTGTTTGTTTGGATTTATAGTAGGTAGGGATGATCTGTTATTTCCATAGAGTTGTTATAAAAGGATTAAATGAAGTAATCAAGAGCAATTAGCATTCAGTGGATACTCAGTAAAAGGTAGCTACTGATTTACACCTTCATATACTTATCTCCCTATATACATATATTACACCATGTACTAGGTGTACCGGTTAATAATGGCAGATTTTGAAATCAAAGAAAATACAATAATTTCAAGAGAAACATCAAAAGTGCTTTATTCAAAGTAATGTCCATCGCTAGCTACACATTTCCCCCATCTTTCAGGTAATTTGTGGATACTGTCCCAATAGAACTTTTCTTGTTTTGAGGCAAACTATTCAGAGACCCAATTTTCTACTTCTTCGTACGTTTTGAAGTGCTGCTCACAAAGTGCGTGTGCCATCGATCAGAGCAAGTGGTAATCTGAAGGAGCAAGGTCTGGTGAATACAGCGGGTGGGTTAATACTTCCCAGGCAAGATCTTTTAACGTGTCTTTAACTGGTTTTGAAGTGTCATGGTGCATCATCATGAAGCAAAATTACTTTGCTGTGTTTTCTGGCCCATTCTGGTGGTTTCACAATCAAAGCGTGGTTCAAATTGATTATTTGTTGTCGGTAGCGATCAGTATTAATGGTTTCACCAGGTTTTAGAAGCTGATAATACACCACACCTTCCTGATCCCACCAATTGCAGAGCATTGTCTTCTTTCCGAAGCGATTTGGCCTTGCAGTCGATGTTGATGGTTGACCTGGATCAACCCATGATTTTGTGCATTTGGGATTCTCAAAATAAATCCACTTTCATCACCAGTCACAATTGGATGCAAAAAAGACTTTCTTTTGTGCCGTTGAAGCAACATTTTACTGATGACTTTTCGGTTTTCCATTTGTCTTTTGTTCAGTTTGTCTTTTTCCTTCCTTTAAAATCTTTCTCATTGCTTGTAAATGATCGGAAATTGTTTGCTGAGCAACGTTTAATCTTTCTGCAAGTTGTTTTTGAGTTTGACACACTTCATCCAATATTGCTTGTAATTGTTGGTCTTCAAACTTTTTCGGTTGACCTGGACGTTCTTTTTCTTTCACATTGAAATCATCAGTTTTAAAGTGTTTAAACCAGCATTCACAACTATCTTGAGATGGAGAGTGTTCATCATAAGCTTCCCGAAGTACACTACAAATGCTCTTTTTTGGCACGAAATTCGACATTTTTAAGCATAAAAATATCTATGATGTTAACACCTTCAAGCAAATTTGACATATGAAGTTTTGAAGCTTGCTGTCAATACAACAAAATAGCATACATATCAAATCACATGTATATCAACATATGTGTAACTCCGTCTATTGAAAAAAATCCACATTATTAACTGGTACACCTAGTATATAGACACTGCTTGAAAAAAAACACACAAACTAAATATGCAAGGTAAATTATTTCAGGAATTAAAAAAAGCTACTTAGGCACTTACGAAAATCTAAGTTATAGTCAGATTTTATAACACATCTGTTTAAGTAAGCAAGATATATTTGTATTATGCTTCTTGGAGGGAATTGTAGACAGATTTATTCTTCCTGAATTTTGGTCTGGGAGTCTCTTTTGTTCATTCATCCAGAAATTATATTGAAAACTTGTTACTCCAGCTCTATGTCAGGTACTGAATGGATTAGGAGTGCTGAAGACAGAATTCCCAGCTTTATGTTTTTTGTCTAATCCAGGGTTCAGCATATGTCTTCTGTAAGGGCCAGATAGTACATATTTTAGGTTTTGTGGGCCAGGTGGTCTCTGTCTCAACTATTCAGTGCTGACATTGTAATACAAAAGCAGCTATATCCTGCTGCTCTTATATAAACAAAGGAGCATAACTGTGTTCTAATAAAACTTTATTTACAAAAACAGGTAGTAGGTCAGATTTGACCCTTGGGTCATAGTTTGTCAACTTATAAAGATAAGACAGTTTGTCAACTTATAAAGTTGATTGAAAACATTCTCCTTAAAAGACTATTTTTACATCTCAAATGTTTTTTCTTTTCTTTATAAGAAAGTGTAAAAGTCAGCTTAAGGTAGCCCTGACCAGTTTGGCTCAGTGGATAGAGCATTGGACTTTGGACTCAAGGGTCCCAGGTTCGATTCCGGTCAAGGGCATGTGCCTTGGTTGCGGGCACATCCCCAGTGGGGGGTTATGCAGGAGGCAGCTGATTGATGTTTCTCTCTCATCGATGTTTCTGATTCTCTCCCTCTCCCTTCCTCTCTGTAAAAAATAAATAAAATATATTTTTTTAAAAAAAGTGAGCTTCAGGTAGGAAAACATAAGCTTAATATAAGACATTTTTTTAAAAAAAATTTACTTCAGTAAATTAAAAAGTTGAAATGTCTTTCCCTCATTGATTGTAAATTGTTATTTTTATTTTTTAAATTTATTATTTTTTAAAATTTTATTTTATTGTTTAAAGTATTACAAATAGTAGTACATATGTCTCCTTTTTTTCCCCATTGACCTTCCCCCGGCCTCCCCTATAATTGTAAGTTATTGCTAATTCCTGGTGCTTTGACAAGATTTTTTTATAATTTAAGTAATTGACTAAATACAAATTTAAGAGGTAAATTAAGCCTTTCCCCTCCTCTCATTAAATCATGCCCCATGCCTTTGTTATAACAGGGTGCTTGATTTATATAATGTTCAGGTAGTTAGTAGCTTTCTTGGATCCCTTGATATGTATCTCATTAATAATGTTTGCAGCAGATACTTATTCTAATGACTGGAGCTGAATTTTCAGACAGGAATAGGGTGGGTAAGGTAATGAGACGCTAGACTAGAAAAGTCTTACATATTGAGTGGAATATTAAAGAGGTTTCAGATGTCTCTGGAATAATTTTCAGTGGAGTACAAAATCCAAATTGTGTTTTTTTATGCAATTAGGAACAGAATGAGTAAATCAAATTATGATCAATTAAGTACTGCATATGCTACTTTAATTTAGACTTGCTCACTTAGTTGTTTTTCAATTCCACATGAGGGAAGAGATCAGAGCAAATATAAATTTCTATTTAGCTCTATTTTTCAAAGCAAATAGCTCCTTATGATATATAACATAAGAACTTTGACTGAATATTGATATTAAATAAGAACTTACTTCCTATCTTATTTTACTGGTAAATATTAATTATAGCTATAACATCATATCTAATATTTAGAAACTCACTACTGTATAAAATTATACCTGAAAAAAATATTTAGTGGTTTTTTTTTTTTTTTTTTTTTAATTAGCAATAACCGTACCTTAGATAAACCTCATTGGCTATGATACTGCCACTGCGCAAAGCTGAAAAAAAAAATTAATTTTTATACTGTTCTAGGGAGACTTAGAGTTTTTATGGAGACATCTGAGGAGCCAGAATCCAGAAAATAAAATACTTGCTTCAATTATACAAGTAGTAGCAAAGTAAGCAGCATAAAAGAAGTGGCTTACTAAATGGTTGAAGTTAGGGGCTTATATACCAACTAAATAGGGGAATAGATGGGGAGAAAAAGCTTCTATGAGAAGAACAAAGATTTTTTTTTTTCAGATTTGTGACATAAATCTTTTTAATTTTTTTTCAAGAAAAACGATCTTAAATATAACAGTCTTACATGCAATAAACATTAATATCTCAAGAAAAACAATTTTAAATATGATGTTACATGTATTAACATATTATATGTAAGATCATTATTTTCTTGAATAATTTGGTGTTTAATACTTGTAGAAAAAAGATTTTTATTAGGAAAGACAAATGGGTTTTAGGGTAACAAAGGGGAAATAAGAAAGTTTATGTACTGTTAGTTTATGCTGATGCTAACGGTCTTTTTCTTTTTCTTCTTCTTCTTGGCCATAATCCAGAGAGGGGATTTAAGATAGTTTCACTCTTAATCTCCTTCCTGGGAGTGAAACTGCTCCCAAAAGGAGATTTATGGCAGCCTCATTTCCTAAATTTCTGCTCTTAGATAAGGGAAGCTCTGAGAGGGCTTCGTTCTGCATATGTTGAATCTCAAAGGTCTCCAGCTTAAAATCCCTAACTCTTGGGGTTCTAAGTGGGTCCCCATAGCTACCTGAGTGTCCCTAGCACATGGTAGCCAGCTTCCCCCAGAGCATATGATCAGAGAAAGTAGATATTCTGAGTGATTTTCAACCGGTGTGCTGCAAGAATTTTTAAAATATGCAATACTGACTACTCAGGGGCTCTGACCTCTTTACCTTTAGATCAAGCATGTCAAACTGCCGGCCCATGGGCCGTATGCGGCCCACAATGAATATTTTTGCGGCCCAGCCAATATAACGTTATGTAAGAAACGTTTTAATAAATATTTCATAACAATTTTTACAATATCCTCTTATACATAATTATTAATAACGAACTGCAATGTTCACTAATGACTGGTTACTATAACCGTGTTGCATTCATTTCCCTTACGCACCTTATGCGCAGGTGTACCATTTCTCTCCACTAATACTAGCAGCGAATATTTTAGCAGCCAATTGCCACGTCGTTAGTCTTGTACTGACTTGTTTGGTGTGTGCAACAGGAAATACTTTGCTTTCAGAGAACAAGTAAAAATAGGTTTACTTGCGTATGCTTATTGTGCAGTTATTCAGTGTCTGGTAAGTTAATGGTCAAGAAAAAAATATTAATTTTTATTAAAATGCCCTATTATTTAATGTTAACAATTACTAATTTATTTCAGCCCTTTGTATTCAGCATGTCTCTTTCGAAATCTGTGTTTCTATGAAAATCGAAGCTTTTGTTTTTTTGTGGCCCACATAAACTTAAACCTTATTTATTTGGCCCGTGTTAACCTTTGAGTTTGACATGCTTGCTTTAGATTGTTAAATAAAAAAATGTCAACAGCTAACACAGCAGTAGCCATCTGGTGTGAATGAATCAAAATTATACCCTTTTGTTTTTTTTTAGATTTGCAAAAAATATAACATTTTTGGTATGCTGCAGAATTTTAGTAATTAGTTTATGTGTGTCATGAGATGAAAACGGTTGAAAATTACTGCTCTAAGATATCCAAGCTGGAAGTACTAGTCTTTTTATAATCTAATTTAGTCTCATCTCAGAAAGTTACGTACAATCACTTTTGCCATAATCTTCTTCGTTGTTGTTGGAAGTGAGATAGAAATCTAGCCCACAGCAAGGAGAGGGAAATTAATTCTTTGAAGGGAAGAATGTCGAAGAGTTTGGAGACTTGTGGACACATTTTTAAAACCCACAGATGGCTTTATACGTAAAATACCCCAACAACTTGGTTATGATTTTGATATTATTGGGAGGAAAAGGATACTGGATCATTATATTCCATTGTATAACGCACCATAATTTATTTGACAAAATCTTGTATGGCTGGAAATTTTGATTGTTTTGAAAATTTTGCTTTTATGATAATATATCCTAGATAACATATTTCATATGAGTAATATTCATCTGACAATTCATTATAATTTATTGCTGTATTCTATATGCTCTAGAATATATTTGTGGGAATACATATTTTTAAAGTAAAAATATCCAGTGTATTAAATATTTTAAGATTTTCTGCAGTGATAGGACCATGTTCTGAACTGTATATCTTAATGACTTATTAAAAAGATTCATCATTGAAATATTTTTCCAGTCACTTTTGGTTTAGTCTTGGCATTTTATGATTTCACTAGGTGGCAGCAGAGGACCAGCTTCAGTTCAAGATGCTTTCCTGAAGCAGGATTCTAGTTGTTCCTAGTGTATTGTACATCTAATACATCCCAAAATATTAGTTTGGGATTATTAAGAATTTAATAAGGATTAGCGGGATCCGTATACAACAGTATTGAAAACATAGCAATTGTGATGTCAATGTGTTATTTTGGGAATTGCACCTGAATTATTTTATTTGTAGATGACCATGCAGTATCATTTTGGAACTATTTTTGTAAAAATGATTTTTGCTATATTAAAGTCTCTAAAAAGAGTCTTTTTTTTTAATATTTTTATTGAGGTATTATATGTGTACATATCTTACTATTACCCCCCCACCCCACACCCATACATGCCCTCCCCCCCCAGAGTTTTGCGTCCATTGTTTATGCTTATATGCATGCATACAAGTCCTTCGTTTGATTTCATAACTCCCCCACCTTTCCCAAACTTTCCCCCTGTAATTTGAAAGTCTGTTTGATGCTTTACTGTCTCTGTATCTATCTTTTTGTTCACCACTTTATAATGTTCTTTACTATCCCTAAATGAGTGAGATCATGTGGTATTTTTCTTTCATTGACTGGCTTATTTCACTTAGCATAATGTTCTCCAATTCCATCCAGGTTGCTGCAAATGATGAGAATTCCTTCTTTTTTATGGCAGCATAGTATTCCATTGTGTAGATGTACCACAGTTTTCCGATCCAGTCATCTGCTGATGGGCACCTAGGCTGTTTCCAAATCTTAGCTATTGTATATTGTGCTGCTATGAACATAGTGGTGCATATTTCCTTTCTGATTGGTGTTTCTAGTTTCCTCGGATATATTCCCAGGAGTGGGATTACTGGGTCAAATGGGAGTTCCATTTTCAGTTTTTTGAGGAAACTCCATACTGTTCTCCACAGTGGCTGCACCAGTCTGCATTCCCACCAGCAGTGCACGAGGGTTCCTTTTTCTCCGCATCCTCGCCAACACTTGTTGTTTGTTGATTTGTTGATGATAGCCATTCTGACAGGTGTGAGATGGTACCTCATTGTTGTTTTGATTTGCATCTCTCGGATAATAAGTGACTTTGAACATGTTTTCATGTGTCTCTTGGCCTTCCTAAAAAGAGTCTTATTTGCTTCTGGAAACTTGTGTTCCCAGTGGTTTATGCTGGGAGCAAAGGAGTCTAATAGAAAAACTCAGTTTTATATAATGAAATTTGGGTTCATAGGGTAGAAAAGTCATTTGATATTATACATGGTACTGCATATGAAGAATAGTTATTATTATTTTTAATCCTCACCTGAGAATATGTTTCCATTAATTTTAGAGAGGAGTGGGGGGCGGGGAGGGAGAGAGAGAGAGGAGAAAGAAACATTGTTCAGTTGCCTCCTGTATGCACCCCAGCCAGGGATTGTACCCGCAAACTAGTTATGTGCCCTAACCGGGAATCAAACCCACAATCTTTTGGTGCACAGGATGACACTCATAGCTGAGCCACCAGCCAGGGTGAACAGCGATTTTGATGTGTATACCCCAATTATATTTTGGAAAAGAAAATTATAAAACCATATGCTTTCTTTTTAAGAAGTTATATATCATATAGTATTTTTATTTTCTTGAGGAAGTATATTCAGTTTTTGCATGTTAATGGTAATTTGCTTCCCAAATTAGTACCTGTAAACTAGGTAAAGAAATAAAAAGTGAGTAGTTTTGACAGCTCTTTTTTTAAATTGTGAATTTGAAGAACTTATAGGCAGCCCATGTTAGTACAGTACATCTCTAGCTTTCAGCCCAGTTCTATGGTTGCTGCTGATAGTTTTGCTGGCAGGTGAGCTTTCTTATTTTAAAAAATTTTATTTATTTTTTGATCTTAGAGGAAGGGATGGGTGGAGGGAAGGAGAGAGAGAGAGAGAGAGAGAGAGAGAGAGAGAGAGAGAGAGAGAGAGAACACATCAATTTGTTCCACTTATTTTATACATTCATTGGTTGCTTGTATGTGTCCTGACTGGGGATCAAACCCCCAACCTTGGCATATCAGGATGGCACTCTCACTAACTGAGCTACCTGGCCAAGGCCAGGTGAGCTTTCTTGGACAAATTTTATTTTAGTAACATCTTACAATTTAGAAAATTTAATTTTAAAATACTTTTGCATTTAAAAAAAGATCTAAATTTTATTTCCTCATGAATTATTAAGAATGGTTTTAAGTTTTTAATGTGTTATACTAGAGGCCTGGTGCACAGATTTGTGCACCAGTGGGGTCCCTTGGCCTGGCCTGCACCCTCTCGCAATCCAGGACCCCTCTGTAGATGTCAGAGAGCTGGTTTCGGCCTGATCCCAGAAGGCCAGGCTGAGGGACTCCACCAGTGCATGAATCCGTGCATCAGGCCTCTAGTATGCATATAAGATCTTTGGTTAATCTCTTCCCGTCCTCCCCCTTCCCCCCTTCCCTCTGAGATTCATCAATCTATTCCATGTTTCCATTCCTGTGTGTTGAGCGTCTGCCCCCTGGTGGTCATTGTGCATCATAGTTACCAGGTTGGATGGTTGCTTAGGCTTTTATATATATAGACTAGTGGCCCGGTGCACGAAATTTGTGCACTTGGGAGGGGGTCCCCCAGCCTGGCCTGAGGCCTCGCACAGTGTGGGAGCCCCAAAATCGATCACCCCAAAGAGGTAGGCTCCGCCTACCCATCTGGGGCTCCTCGATGGATTGCCCCAAAGAGGTAGGACAGCCAGGGGTCCCGCCTCCGAGGCGCGTGCGGGGCTGTGGGAACCCAGAGGAAGTCTTGTGGAGCAGCCACTGGGACCATCCCCCAAACCACGCATGCAGCATCAAGCCCCGCTCACCCTGGTGATGGATTGTGACGGTGTGAGGGTGTGACGACCATCTAGGCTTTTATTAGTATAGATTAGCCTGATAAAATGTAAACCACTGGCTAGAGGTACAAAACACAGTATACAGGGTGGGTAAAAGTAGGTTTATAGTTTTGAATATGTGAAACACAGTACCGTATTTTCTGGCGTATAAGACGACTGGGCGTATAAGATGACCCCCAACTTTTCCAGTTAAAATATAGAGTTTGGGATATACCCACCCTATAAGATGACACCCGGCGTATAAGACGACCCCTGACTTTTGAGAAGATTTTCCTGGGTTAAAAAGTCATCTTATACGCCAGAAAATACGGTATATTCTTGTTTTATTATTTATTAATTATTGTATTATTTTCCATATGAACAACTGTAAACCTACTTTTGCCCCCCTCTGTACATCTAGGACAAATAAAATTGCTGTTTAAATTGTAGACTTTAAGCAACTGCGCATTGAGTCTACTCTGTGATTTAACCTTGGCAGTTTCTTTAATCTTATGAGTTCATACTATACTTATTTTTGTGGTCTCTGTAGTATTTAGCCACTTGTATTTAGTATTTACCTGTTGAGATTGGTGCATCTAGAATTTCTCCTGGTATTTTTGTGAGAACACGAACAAAGGGAATTAGTTAATTTCTAATAGTGTGATCCATTAAACATTATGTGCTAATAAATGGAGAAATTAAGACTTATTTAAGCCTTTGCACTCGCTTGCTTTTTTCTCAATTCCTTTATTCTACTCAGGATTTAATTTTTTAAATACCCCAGATTTTACAAAGCGCGGCAGTAGAATAAAAAACTGGAGTTTCTTTTCATACAAACTTATTTATTTGGATTTTTTTATATTTCAAATTATTGATACATCAAAGAGTATAAAAAGAGCTGCTACTGATGCTAACCGTGTCGAGTCATACTCGACATCCGAGTGCAAAAGGTTAAAACATTTAGTGCACTTAGGTATAATTTTATGCACATTTTCCCTATTTACATAAAGCAGTATTATATAGAATCAAGTATCATGTTGCACATCTTCCATGTGTTTTTAATTATCTTTCTTAAAAAAACAACTCTTAGTTGGGCTATTAGTTTATTTATAAATTTAAAATAACTGAGGATCTTTATAGTAAACTAGAGGCCCGGTGCACGAAATTCATACACTCGGGGGGAGGGGTCCCTCAGCCTTGCCTGTGCCCTCTTGCAGTCCAGGCCCTCTTGCAGTCCGGGAGCCTTTAGGGAGCGGGGAGCAGGCCTAAGCCAGCAGTAGGACATCCTTAGCGCTGCCGTGGAGGTGCGAGAGACTCACGCCACCTCTGCTGTGCTTGCCAGCCATGAGCCCTGCTTCTGGCTGAGCGGTGCTCCCCCTGTGGGAGTGCACTGACCACCAGGGGGCAGCTCCTGCGTTGAGCGTCTGCCCCCTAGTGATCAGTGCGATGTTTGATCAATTTGCATATTAGCCTTTTATTATATAGGATTATTTATGGAGAGTATAGTATGTGTTAAAAGTAAAATTATTTCAGGTTTCTTATAGATTAGGTCTGTCTCTTTCACTAAAATAATTAAGAAAAATATTCATTGTTTTAGTAGAAATAACATGAAAAAAGATGTTGCTTGCTTTAAATAAAATTTCTTACTTCAAGTTTAAAATAGATTTTTATTGATTTTTAGATAGAGAGGAAGGGAGAGATAGAAACATTGATGAGAGTATTTTTTGAAATACTCTATAGGAGTATGGTAAGAGAGTGTTTTTCATAGGGACACAGAAGGCATGCCCCCTACTGGGGAATCAAGCCTGCAACCCAGGCATGTGCCCTGACTGCAAATCGAACCGGTGACCTCTTGGTGCATGGAATGATGCTCATTCCACTGAGCCACACTGGCAGGGCTTGACAGGTTTTAATATATTTTTATTGACTTGAGAGAGAAAGGGAGGGAGAGAGATAGAAACATCCAGGATGAGAGAGAATCATTGATTGGCTGCCTCCTGCACACTCCATACTGGGGATCGAGGCTGCAATCCAGGCATGTGTCCTTGACCAGAATTGAACTTTGGGACCCTTCATTCTGCAGGTCTACACTCTATCTACTGAGCCAAATTGGCTAGGGCTAGCTGGTTTTTCTTATGCCTTATGTGCTGTTAGGATTGTTATAGGGCTGGAGGTGGGATAAATGTGTATGATTGCATATGTATGTGTATACACCACTTAGTATGGTGGGACTGTGTAAGAACTTCCACCCCTTTATGATTCCGTAATTCCCTAATTCTTTGTAGATTGGTGGAAAGGAGGAGGAAGCATACTCTAAGCCCACAGAAGTGGCAGTTAGCAAGATGCAAATTGCTGAGCAAATAAATTCAGTCCTGATTTTTGACAGTTCTTTTCATTAGTGGAAAGGTATGCTTTGGTATTCTATCTTACATTTTCCTCAAACTCTGTTGATTGTATAAACTTGTCCATAGTAAGGGACTTTATCAGTCAACTCTTATTGTTACGATAATAATTAATGTTTCTTTTGTGTTGGTAAGGGGAATATGAACTTATATAGAGTTAATTATAATTTTATTTAATTTATGCAGTTACTAATTTTTATTTTAATAAGCTAGATTGTGGGACAAAAACATGATAATTTTCTATTGTGTCCAATAGCTTTTGAAGTTGTGTATTTATATGTATCATTGTTGTTAGTAAATCTTAAGAAGCTGTTTCAGTACATTAAAATATTTTAGGCTCAGGTTTGTTTTTATCTTTCTAGTGTTTAGGAAACAGTTTCCTAGACAGATTGAGAGATCCACCTGATTCAAATTTTATTGTTTGAATTCTCTGTTTTGAGTTATTGCTCACTCAAATAGTGCAGCTTCTGATTTTACAAAATTTACTTGGCTTACACTGATTCATGGAAAAATAAATTAACTACTTACTGTAGTTGTCTGTCTTTTACTGTGTAAATATGCTTATAAGGTTGAGTTTGTGGGCTGTGGGTAATCTTTACAGGGAATTACCTCTGGTTTATTATTCTACAATTCAGAATGTCTGTGTTCACGCATATATTTCTCCTATCTGTTCAGAAGGGTTGTTCTCTTTTCTGCCTACTGGGTTTTAAACTAATCCTTTCTGTCTTATCCAGGGTTTATTTTATCAGTAAGTTCAACTCTTTTGGATTGCATAAAGTAGTAGTTTTAGTATTACTAATAATCATATTCAGCCTTAATTAAGTAATTACTATGTGCCTTGGACATAATCTTCCTATATAATAAAAGGCTAATATGCAAATCAACCAAACGGTAGAACAACCAGTCACTATGACTCACACTGACCACTAGGGGGTAGATACTCAATGCAGGAGCTGCCCCCTGGTGGTCAGTGCACTCCCACAGGGGGAGGTCTGCTCAGCCAGAAGCCGGGCTCATGGCTGGCAAGCGCAGTGGTGGTGGCGGGAGCCTCTCCCGCCTCTGAGGCAGCGTTAAGGAACAGCGAGCCAAGTGGTAAGGAGTAGCGAGAAGGTGGGCAGTAAGGAGCGAGGGGTCCTGGACTGTAAGAGGCATGTCTTGACTGCTGGCGTAGGCCTGCTCCCCGCTGTCAGTTGGACATCCCCCAAGGGCTCCAAGACTGCAAGAGGGCACATGCTGGGCTGAGGGACCCCCCCCCCCCGAGTGCACAAATTTTGTGCACCGGGCCTCTAGTATATAATAAAAGCCTGATATGCTAAGTGTCTAACTGTTTGTTCGACTGTTCAACCAGTCACTATGATGCGCACTGACCACTAGGGGACAGACGCTCTGACTGGTAGGTTAGCTTGTTGCTAGGGTCCAGCCGATTGGGCTGGGCGACATGGGCTGGAAACGCCCTGGAGCCCTCTTGCGGCCCTTCCCTGGCCCTGATTGTGCACTGGTGGGGTCCCTCGGCCTGTTTTGAGTCCTCTCACAATCTGGGACCCCTCAGGGGATGTTGGAAAGCTGGTTTTGGCCCGATCTCCACAGGCCAGGCTGAGGGGCCACACTAGTGCACAAATTTGTGCACCGGGCCTCTAGTATCATCATACATAATAAAGAGGTAATATGCAAATTAACCCTCATGTTCTCCCAAGATGGCTGCCTATGGCCAGGCCGGCAGGGGGGTTAGTGAGGGATGACCAAATGACTGAACAGCAGGTTGCGTGGGGCAACCAGGCCGGCGAGGGGACCGTGAGGGGCTACCAGGTCGGCATGGGGGGCAGTTGGGGGCAACCAGGCAAGCAAGGGGGCAGTTGGGGGCGACCAGGCTGGCAGATGGGGGCAGTTGGGAGCGATTAGGCTGGCAGGGGGGGCAGTGAGGGGCAGCTAGGCCAGCAGGGGCGGCAGTTGGGGGAGATTAGGCTGGCAGGGGGGGCAGTGAGGGGCAGCTAGGCTGGCAGGGGGGCGTTGGGGGTGACCAGGCTGGCAGGAGGGGGGGCAGTTAGGAGCGACCAGGCTTGCAGCGAGGGGGCAGTTAGGAGTGATCAGGCTGGCATGCAGAGGCAGTGAGGGGCGATCAGGCTGGCAGGGTGGGGCAGTTAGGGTTGACCAGGCAGGCAGGCAGGTGAGCGATTAGGAGTCAGCAGTCCAGGATTGTGAGAGGGATGTCCTGGATTGGAGAGGGTGCAGGCTGGGCTGAGGGGGACAACCCCTTCCCCCCCCCCCCCCCCCCCGTGCACGAATTTCATGCACTGGGCCTGTATCCTTCAATATATTAACTCATTTCCCCCCCCAATTTCTTTCCTTGTGTTAAAATATACATAACCTAAAATGTAGACTTAACCATTTTTAAGTACCATATGGTTCAGTGATATTAAATACATTCATAACGTTTGCAGACATTCATCTCCAGAACTCTTCATCTTGCAAAACTAACACTCTGTAGCCATTCAACAATAATTCTCTATTTCATTCTTCCTATAGCCCTTGGCAACCACCATTCTACTTTCTGTTTCTCTGATTTTATACTACTCTAACTACTTCATATAAGAGAAATCACACAGTATTTGTCGTTTTGTGAGTGACTTATTTCATATATATACAAGGTTCATTCATGTTGTAGAATATGTCAGAACTTTCTTCCCTTTTTAAGGAAGAGTAATATGCTCTTGGGTATATAGATCACATTTTGTTTGTTCATTTATCTCTCAATGGACAATAGGATTGCTTGTGGACATTATTACACTTTAGTTATTGTAAGTAATGTTGCTATGAACATGGGTGTACTGATTTATTTATTTATTTGTTTTTTTAAATATAATCTTTTGTTATTGATAGTATTACAGATATCTTTCATTCCCCCCCCCAACCCTTTACCTTCTTCCTCCCAGCCCCTATCCACCACTCTTCCCCACGTCTTCACTACCCTATTGCCCGTGTCTATGGACTATGCATATCTATACTACTAAAAGGGTAATATGCTAATTAGACTGGGAGACCTTCCGGACGTCCTTCTGGACAAAACCGTGGTGGTGGGGCCGAGGCAGAGGCGGTTAGAGGCGATCAGGCCAGGAGGGGAGGCCAGTTGGGGGTGATCAGGCTGGCGGGGGGGCAGTTGGGGGCAAGCAGGCCGGCAGTGGGGGGCAGTTGGGGGTGATCAGGCCAGTGGGGGGGCAGTTGGGGGCAATCAGGTCAGCAAGGGGGGGCAGTTGGGGGCAAGAAGGCCAGTGGGGGGGGCAGTTGGGGGTAAGCAGGCTGGCAGGCAGAGTGGTTAGGGGCGATCAGGCAGGCAGGCAGGTGAGCGGTTAGGAGCCAGTGGTCCTGGATTGTGAGAGAGATCCCACAGGGATTGGGCCTAAACCAGCAGTCGGACATCCCCCTAGGGGTCCCAGATTGGAGAGGGTGCAGGCTGGGGTGAGGGACACTCCCCCACCCCCCCATGCACGAATTTCGTGCACCAGGCCACTAGTAAGTATATAAGTCCTTTGGTTTGTCTTTTCTTGTCCCCCCAACCCCTCATTGAGGTATGTCACTCTGTTTCATTTATTTCTTCCAACTCCCTTAGGAGGTGGAGACTTCTGATGAGAAAGTGATCTTAGAGAAGTCAAGTGATTTGTGCAAAATCAACAGCTAGGAAGAGCCTATCTGGAATGTCTGTTCTTAGTTACAATAGAATACTCAAAATATCTTTCTATGTTGGTGCCTTCTCTTTTGTCTGTAGATATCTTCACTCCTATTTACTATATCTTAATCTTAATATATAATTAATGGTATGTAATACAAACACCTTTAATACTAATGTTGGCAAGTGAATTTATAGTATACTAGAGGCCTGGTGCACGAATTTGAGCATGAGTGTTGGGGGCCGATTGGGGGCTGGGCTGGCCCGGGCGGGGGGACTGATCAGGCTGGTTGGCTGCCACAGTGTGCATCATAGCCACCGGTCGTTCTGGTTGTTCTGCCATTCCGGTTGCTGGGCTTTTATATATATAGATTATTTTTTAATGTGTGTTGCATTTTAACCATAAGTCAGTTCAATTACAAAGTAAATTTGAAATTCAAACTGGATTTTCAGGCTTCTGCTTGCTTCAACCCTGTATGCTTCTCTTCTACCAGAGGCGTAATAGATTTAGAATTTTTGGAAAACTTGGGATGATAGATTGATTTGAATAGGACATGTTATTTGGAGTATGAGAGATTTTTATGGAAGGGAATTTTGAGTAAGAGTTTGAAGATACGCATTTTAGGACAAGATTGGTGTAATAGCACAGATACATAGGCTTAGCACAAGCATATACAAATTTTTGAGCAGTGGAGGATGGGAAATTGAAAAGGGATAAAGAAGTTGTAATTCTGAAGTTAAAGTATATGCTCAGGAGTTGGACAGTTAGGATCATCTCATAATATTTAAGATTTTCAGCTCTATTCTGCCTGCCTGTTTTTTAAGGGTCTAGATAAAAGCATGATTGAGTCTGGAATTACAGTCTCTGAAACTGGAATTTTCTTCTTAAAGCCCATAATGATAGCATTGTTACCATTGACAATTCATGTAGTAAACAAAGTAAGCAAATTAAATTGTTTTCTTTTTTTATTGTTGGGTGGTTTAGAATAAATCTGCTCTATATATTATTATACACTGACTAGAAGCCTGGTGCATGAAATTTGTGCAGGGGGGGGTGTGTGTGTCCCTCAGCCCAGCCTGCACCCTCTCCAATCTTGGACCCCTCGAATATCCCTCTCACAATCCGGAACTGCTGGCTCCTAACCACTCGCCTGCCTGGCTGCCTGATTGCCCCTAACCACTCTGCCTGCCAGCCTGATAGCCCCCTTACCGCTCCCCTGCCGGCCTGATTGACAACTAACCATTCCCCTGCCAGCATGATTGATACCTAACTGCTCCTCTGCTGGCTCAATAACCCCCAACTGCTCTCCCATGCAGGCCTGGTCGCCCCCAGCTGACTTCCCCTGCCGGCCATCTTGTGACGACGTGGGGGCGGCCATCTTTTTTTTTTTTTTTTTTTTTGGTGACTTCATTTTATTTTTTATTTTTTATTTTTATTTTTTTTCAATTTTTTTTATTAAGGTATTATATGTGTACATATCTTACCATTGCCACCCCCCACCCCACTCCCATATATGCCCTCACCCCCCAGAGTTTTGCATCCGTTGGTTATGCTTATATGCATGCATACAAGTCCTTTGATTGATCTCTTATCTCCCCCACCTCTCCCTAACTTTCCCCCTGTAATTTGACAGTCTGTTTGATGCTTTACTGTCTCTGTATCTATCTTTTTTTTCAAGTTTATAATGTTCTTTATTACCCATAAATGAGTGAGATCATGTGGTATTTTTCTTTCATTGACTGGCTTATTTCACTTAACATAATGTTCTCCAATTCCATCCAGGTTGCTGCAAATGATGAGAATTCCTTCTTTTTTATGGCAGCATAGTATTCCATTGTGTAGATGTACCACAGTTTTCTGATCCAGTCATCTGCTGATGGGCACCTAGGCTGTTTCCAAATCTTAGCTATGGTGAATTGTGCTGCTATGAACATAGGGGTGCATATATCCTTTCTGATTGGTGTTTCTAGTTTCTTCGGATATATTCCCAGGAGTGGGATTACTGGGTCAAATGGGAGTTCCATTTTCAGTTTTTTGAGGAAACTCCATACTGTTTGGGCGGCCATCTTGTGATGACATGGGGGCGGCTATCTTGTGACACGAGGGTGTGAGGGTTAATTTGCATATTGCCTCTTTATTATATAGGATTATCTCTGTTACATATCATTAATTCTGTGGAATGGGAGAGAAAAAAGTAGAAACTGACACTTGCACCTACGCCTTACCAAACTTTTTATAGTGTTGACTTTTAAACTTTGTACAAGACTCTAAGTCTTGCTGATTGAAGGGGGTTTCTTGAAACAGAAACACCTGTACTTTGAAATTATTAATTCTGTTAATAGAAATATGCACATGATATTTTAATGAGAAGCCTTGGAGAATTTGTAATTTTTTAAAATGGTAGATACCCTTAGGTCAGGGGTCCTCAAAACTTTATAAACAGGGGGCCAGTTCACTGTCCCTCAGACAGTTGGAGGGCCAGACTATAGTTTAAAAAAAACTACGAACAAATTCCTATGCACACTGCACATATCTTATTTTGAAGTAAAAAAACAAAATGGCAAAAACACCCGCATGTGGCCCGCAGGCCATAGTTTGAGGATGCCTGCCTTAGGTCTTTAAGATTTACTTATGGATGAGTTACCTAAATTGAAATAAATGTTAGAGTCTTTGATGATTTTTCCATAGACAGTTTACCAAGTACCAACCTTAAATAAAACTTAGATGAACAGAACATAGTAGAAATTTGCTGTATAAACAACATACAAAATAAAGATGACTATGCTTAGGTAGAAGACATTTAAATGTTGTCAAATTGTCCAAATGTTCAATGGCATGCTTCTTTCCTGCCATTTAATGTACAATTAACATTCTAAGATTAAAGGTTGGTTAGACAACTTTGATAATTAAATTGGTGGGAAAGTGAATGGGCTTGGCAACTTAAAATTAAATAATATACGATGTTTGCTTAATTACTGTTGTGTGTATGTAAGTGATCACCTAATAGCATGAAGCTGTGGGCTTAAAGTGAATTTAAGACCATAAAAATTTCAATCACATCTGCTTCATGACTTTAAATTGATGTGATATGAGGTTAAAAAAGAGCTAATCCTTTTGAAGAAAATTGCTGTGTTTATAGAATCAGTAAATCAAAATGAAAATACCTGTTGGAATCTTCCATAATACTGAATAAAATTTTTGATTGTTTTTGATGAAGAGAGTATGTTAAAACTGTGTGTTCATTTCAGTGATTGTTAACATCAACATTAAATTTTTTTTAAAAGGTTAGGAGGTATGTGTGTGTGTTCTCTTTAATTTGTTAATATGAAAATAGGAATGACCTTAATATGAATTCTTTGAATTTTTGGGAAAATGAAATAAGGTAAAACATTACTTCAAATAATTTTTTTTCAAGGATTGAACTGTAATTTGTGTTATATAAACAGACAATAGCTATTTGAAAGTAAAGCTTACATGTAGGATTACATACTGACCTTTTTGTGGAGGTGATGCAAACAATGATATTTAAAGTTATCTGAAGTCTTTTTCTGAGGTTCCTTAAGTTATGTACGTTAGACACAACTTTAGGTTGTATTTCCATAGATTTCTAGTCCACATGGTGGCTAGGCTCCCAACCTAGATTATAAAGCTTGTTTAATTCCTAAGGTAGCTAAATTGCTTACTGTGTATGTCTGCTGTGAAAAATGATAAAATGTGCTATTCTAACACTGGAGAGTATTATGGAGATTGTGAAGAGGATTCTGACACTGATCCTTTATTTTGTCAAGATGCATGAAAAACCATGACTTTTAATATTGCTTGATACAAATGTGTCACTCACTAGCCTTGGTCAGAGTTTTCTTAGGCTCATTAAGAAACTAAGTGAATGAGGTAAGAAGGAAGAAAATGTTTATTTTTTTCACTTAAAAAATTGTAAAGATAAGCACTGGCCAGATAGCTCTGTTGGTTAGAGTGTCATCCTGATATTCCAAGGTTGTGGGTTTGATCCTTGGTTAGGGCACATACAAGAATCAACCAGTGAGTGAATAAATAAGTGGAACAACAAATTGATGTTTCTCTCTCTAAAATCAATTAAAAATTAAAAAAGTTTGAATTAAAAAATTGTAAAAATATACATAATACATTTTTTAAAGTTTAAAGAAATGGAAAAAAAATGGGTTAAAGAGGACATTGATAAACTTTCCAGAAGAGATTACCAAAGGTAAAGTTTGCTGACCAGTGGGCTAGTGAGAGTAAAAGCCACAGTGTGTATAACCCCCATGGGGAAGGAAGTTTGGCAAGTCAGCTGTTCTTACATTGTTTTTAGAATAAGATATGGTTTGACAGGTGTTGGTGGGTAGGGGGCAGAGTCTGACCAAACTGGACCACGTCAGGGAGATTTATAATTGTATCTGGGGAAGTGGCTCCAAACTGAATTTTCTTTGTAAGACATTTCAGTACACCTGAGTTTATTTTGGGATCTCGACAAACTTAAGAATTAGGTTTCAGGGACTTGTGTGCCAATTCTATTGGGAGTAGAAATGAGAGGAAATGTAGCTGGTATAAAAGTATTAGAGATTTGGCAGTGACTTCTTATGAGAGAGAAGATACAAAGGGAAAGTAAACTCTGGACTTAACATAATACACTTATCTATCTCTGTTGGAGAATAGGAAGTAGATGGCATGTCTCTTAGTATGAAGGTATATATATACTAAGTCAGCATCTGACAGTATATGGGATAGTTGCCTCTTTTTAAAGAATCTGGCCGTTGTTAGAGACTTAAGTGATATGGAAATATTTCCACATTTTTACCTTTCTTCTGTAACATGAAATAGATCCTTACTTTAAAAAAAAATAGATCCTTACTTTTCATGGGTATCATATAACAAAAGAACACATGTTTTGGAAATACTGGAGTTCACATTATATATCATATCCCCAGAAACGTGTTCCAAAGCCTAAAAATTTATATGTGCAGAAGAATCCTTAAATATCAGCTGCTAGATAATTTCTCTAGTATTTCTGTAGATGCAAGTAGTGTTTCCCACGAGCAATCCTTTATAGAGAATTTTATCTACTAAAGGTCTTAATTCCTTGGCCTTTTAATCTGCTTTCGTGTAAGTATATAAATACAGTATTTTCTTTCTTTCTTTTTTTGGTTAATCTTCACCCAAGGATATTTTTTACGTTTTTGGTTTGTTTTGTTTTGCTTGTTTTTTTAGAGAGAGAGAGTGGAAAGGAGGGGTGGAGACAGAGAAACCTCGATGTGAGGGAGACACATCCATTGGTTGCCTCCTACACACACCTTGAATGGGGATCTGGCCTGCAACCAGGGTATATGCTCTTGATCAGAATAGAATCTGGGACTGTCAGTCCACAGGCCAACGCTCTAACCACTTAGCAAAACCAGCTACAGTATTTTCTCTTAATAATTAAGAGAAAATATCAAGACTTAATTGATATTCCACTTGAAGTAAAAAAAAGGTCTGATATTTTCACATATATGTCAAATAAGTGTGTCAAAATCTGAATAGAAAATAAATAAGTATGCCAGGTAAAGCAAATATACCAGCACCCTGGGATTTAATGTGCATTTTATTTGAATATTATATTTAATTCTGAGCTTCTGGTCACCCAGTAAAAAGGGAAATATAATTTCTGTCATCATCATATGATCAGAAGAGACAAACCACTTTTTCTGAATTCTAATGTTTTCAGTATAAATCAGCTTTCCTCAAATTGTGAATATAGAACAATTACTCTGCTAAATATTAATATATCAGGATTAAGTTTAGTAAAAACTGGGCCAAATAAGATAAACAGACTTATTATATGTTTTTTTCATAACCTTAAATATTCCTTATCTTCACTTTCTTAAAGAAAGATAAAGTATTTTCCTAATTTATTTTGCCATGACATGCTTTTTAAAGTAAATACTAAGCTTTGCAAGATGCTGGTCTAGGTCCTTAAACAATATGATGGATTGTGTCTTCAATACCATTATTGCAGAAGATATCACAATTGCTTTTTATTTGACCTTTCCTTATGTTGATTTAAATTCTTTTGAAACACAATCCAAGGCAAGTGTAACTTCTTTTAAGAACCTAGATTCTCCCTATCCATCGAGAATTGCTGTGTTTGAAAAGCATGTGCAGGAGGGTTTTGGGAACTAAGTATACCTGTTGTCTGCCAGACCTGGTCGAGGAGTCTGTCAGATGCAGACAGTCCAGACTGAGGCTTATTCTATTTTATTTTTCCTACTCAAATCTGAGTCTCCACAATCTAGATCTACGAGGGCTATCGCTGTTACAATATGGAGCAATGGCCCGAGTTCTCCACCTCCTCCCCAGGGACCTGCTGGGACTAATTATTTTGAAAACATTAGTAACAGCTTCCAATCCAGTCCCAAAATGTACCAGTAGCCCGTAGCCCCTTTGGTCTCCCTTGTTGCTCTTCAACCTGTTGTTACACACGTCTTTTACCATAATCAGCTGTCTCATTTCTCTTCACCTAGCCAAAACATGTCTATTTGCTCTGTAGAACACTTGTTTATGGGATACAAATTACCTTGTATTATATTAGGGTCATGTACTATGTTAGCTTCCATCTCTTCATTTAATGTTTCTTCTATTCCTTGGCATTAACTTGATTCAGCTCTATCTTTCATTTGTTGCTTTTTTTTTTTTTCCTGGACATAGCATGTGGGTAGGAGATTGGACAGACCTATTAGCACTCTTTTCCATTCTCAGCAATTCCTCCAGATTATTCTTGTACTTTTTCATTTAATAACAAACAAAAACAACTTAAAGTGATTCTGTTTCCTTGAAGCCTGTGCCTTTAAATTTACTAGTTTCTTGCTGTCGTTTTCTCTCATTCTTTGAAGAGTTTGGTATCTGGATATGATCTCCATTCCTCCCCCCCCCCCCCCCCACCTCAAGTCTTGCCATTATATATTTGGTAGCATTGCCTATCAGTCTGTAATTTCTTGAGCTTGGACCCATCTGGAATTTATTTTTTAGATATGATGTGAAGTAGAGCTTCATTCTTGATGATCCACTGGTGGGAATCAGTTCTGATAAACTTGATCATTTGAAGAATGATGCATTCTAAAGTATATAAATTCCCTCATATATTGATTGAGTTTAAAGAGAAGAAAAGGGCTAATAGAATTCTCATGAGCTTGAGTTTAAACTTATTTTAATTTGATAGTAATACGTAAGAATTGTACCTGAAATGGTGAAATCTGGCTATATTGAAATTTTGATTCAAGGAGAGGGGCTGTTTTGCTAACTAGTGTGGTAGAAAGAACATTGGATAATTTGAGAGGTCTGGCCATTTGCAAATCACTTTTTTTGTACTACAAAGGGGAGAGAGTAATACATAAAATGCAGTTAGTTGCATATATGTGTGTTTGTGTGTTCTGTAAACTTTGATGTTTAAGATCTAATAAAAATTAGAGAACTATTCTCTCCTAAGATGGTTCATAAGGTCACATTGTCTCTATTAAAAGCTTTGATTTCTCACCCTGCCAGAGCTTTGATCCCTGAACCAGGAGGTCACAGTTCAATTCCCAGTTAGGGCACATGCCCAGGTTGCAGGCTCGATCCCTGTGCAGAAGGCAGCCGATCAGTGATTCTCTCTCCTCATTGATGTTTCTGTCTCTTCCTCTCCCTTCCTCTCTCTGAAATCAATAAAAACATAAAAAGTAAATAAACTATAAAAAAAGCTTTGATTTCTCTATACCATGTGTTTTTTATAGGAAACCATTTTTTTAAAAAGAAGGGAATATTTGTTATTTGTGGTACTTTAATCTGAATGATGGGGAATAGGGAGGAATCTATTGAACAGTATTCCATGCAGCTATTATAAGCCTAAGGAAAAACAATTTAACTATTATTTCTTGAATTATGCTGTTAATGTTACCTTTTATGTTTTATTTACAGGTATATGATGTTGATTGATGGCACAAATGAAGTTTTTATGATTGATAGAGATAATTCAGTGTTTCATGTTTCAAATCTGGAATTCCCATTTCGTAAAGATCTCCGTATACATTTATCAAATACTCTGTTGGATGGGGTAAGTCATAATTTATCATTTAAAAAAATTAAATATTGCCATTTTTCTTTCTTGTAAGTAAAAGTGTGTTTTTATTAATTAAATAGTAACTTTCTAATCAAATCTAGTTTTTTAAAAGTTTTTTTAAATTGAGGTATAACTGGCATATACAGAATTGAATCTAGTTTTTATTAGGATGCTAAATCTCTTATTTGCTTTACTGTCTAGATCATTGTCTTGGGTATGAGAGTTAAGTAAACGAAGTTAACTCTTAATTTTTTTTGTTCTTCATGATTGAAAAACATTTTTGTTGAAAAAGACTACTTTTATTATTTTACTTGTCAGTTGAATCTTAATTATGTGATACCACTTAATAAATTTTCCCTTGGCTCTTTAGCTATATGGACTAATAGTTCTTGTTTTAAGAAACTCTGCTTTTTAAGCAGCTACTATACATTTACATTTTAATTTTGAAAGGTGATAAGAATTTTTCCATTTCAGAAAAACCTATATTTAATGATCATAAAATTACTTGGTTAAAAATGTTTTAACTTTATTTCATGCAAAAAGCTTTCTTTTCCCCATTCTAAAAATATTGACTCACTGTAAGTAAAAATTAAAATAATATAAAAATTTACCAAAAAGCTGGTAGAAATGATCTGAACTCATACTATTGCAGTAACTTCTGTTACTATTTCGATAAATATAATTCTAGACTTTTCTTTATGCCAGAGGTTCAATCTTATGTCTGCTCCTGAGGGATGTAACACATTCATACTACTGATAGCAATTCACAGCATGGATTCTTAAACAGAATGTGTGTCAGTTTTTCAGGGAGCTCCTTCCCGTCCCAGTAAATTCTGAATAATTGTGGTACCTCTGCCACAGAGGTTGAAATGATTGCTCTGATCAAATATATACACACATGGATAGTTACGTAATTTTTCATGAAAGGAACCAAATGTTACATGAGTTTTGAAACTTGGATATTCAGCAATTTGTTTTGGACACCTTTCTCATAAATACCTGAACGATATACTATTGTGTATGTATGTGTTAGGGTTTCCAGAACCCTATTTTGATTATGAAAATTGTAGAGAATGCTTGTAAAAATAGGACCCATTCTAATAGCCCATCATAGACCTAAGGAATTCGATTTTCCCAGTGGCCAAGTTTTCTGTACCTTTAAAAAGTGCCCAAGTGATTCTAATCAGGCGAGTTTGAGAAACAGTTCTGTGATTTTTAAAAACTACCTCTCTTTTGGTGGACACTTCGATGTTTTTCTATTATAGGACAGAATTGAATACATATCCTTATACCTTTTCCTTTTCACAGTTGTGTAAATGTTATAATTAAGATTCTTAGAGGTGAGATTGTAATAAATATTTAAATCTTTTGATTGCAAGTAACTGAAGTCCAACTTTAACTAGAGATAAAAAAAGAAATAGATTAGCACAATAATTAAATTTCAGGTTGATTTGCTTCAGGCTGGATCTACAGGCTCCAATGATATTGTCCAGGTGCTTTCTCTTCCTTTGCTTTACTTGTCTGTTTGGTCTCATTCTGCATGAAGACTCTTTCCACTTGGAAGGCAGATTGCTCAAAGATAGCTTTCCCCCCAACATCCATGTATCAATCCAAGGGAAGACTCCAAAGGGCCTTGCCTGAGTTATATACCCCTGGAAGAGTGACAGTGGAGGCCAGGAACCTCACTAGTAGCAGTATCACTTGAAGTTCTGGAGAAGTTGCGCTCCCAAGGAGAAGGGATGGCTACAGGTTATACTATGTTCACTATGCAAGGGCATGCCCATTTTAAATATTGATGTGTATAATGCAGAAAGTTTGAACACATGTACAGTTCTAACAGCCATATGTAAAGGTTCTGTACATTATCTTAAACACTGAGTTTTGAAAGTTTAATGTTTGGTGAAGGAAAGAATGACCTTTCCATTTTAAGGGATAGTATAACATAGTGGTTATGAGCCCTAACTCTGACGGTGCCTTATTGGCTCCATCAGTTATTACATGAGGGACCTCATCTATAGTGAAGTGAGGCTAATAACAGTACTCAGTTCTTGATGCTATTGTGAAGATTCTAAGTTGGATAATTTATTAAATGCTGATCATAGTGTCTGGCACATTGTAAAATGAATGGTTTACCTCTTTTAATATGCATTTATATGAATTTTTAAGGGGGTTAACATTTTTTCACTTCTTTATGAGTTATTGCATTTGTTCTGTGAGTTGCCCGTTCAAATCCTTATATATTTTCCTGTTGAGAGTTCATATTTTTTTCATATTGATTTATGAGAACTTTTTGTCTAGGGGGGATATTCATGAAACATTTTGAAAAATGTGTTTTTACTTTTCCTGGTATTTTTTTGTGGCATAAATTTAAATTTATGTAGGAAAAATTATAAACCCCTTGATTTTTAATATTTGTGTCATTTTAAGAAAGATGCTTTTTATTTATTTAATTTTTGTTAATCCTCACCAGAAGATACTTTTTTCCATTGCTTTTCAGAGAGTGTGGAAGGGAGGGAGTGAAGGAGGAGTAGGGGAGAGGGAGAGAGAGAGAGGTGAGAGGAACACATTAATTGGTTGCCTCCTGCACAGACCCCCAACCAGGGATCAAACATGTAACCCAGGTATGTGCCCTTGATTGGGAATCGAACCCATGACCCTTTGGTGTGCAGGCTGACACTCTAATCACTGAGCCACACTGGCCTGGGTAGAAAGATACTTTTACTTAAGAATTTTATAATATCTGTATTTTTCTAGTAATTTTATGGTTTTAATTTATATAGTTTTTAAAATAATATTTGATCTATCTGAAATACACTTTGATAAAAGGAATAAAATAGGCCTTTAATTTTATTTCCTGATGTCTAAACTGTTGCCTCAGTATCATTCAGCTAATCAATTTTTCCTTTTTAATTGGATATATCCTTTTTATTGTATGATGGATTCCTTTATTTATCATTGTTTTTTTCCTGATTCATTTTCCCATTTCATTAAATTTTGGTCTTCTAGTGGTAGTTTTATATTGATTTAAATACTGTGACTTTAACATACAATTTAATGTCTGACAACCCAAGTACCCACAATCTTCTGGCTATTCTGAAGTTTGCCACTTAGATTTTTTTTTTTAAATTTTCTTTATTGATTAAGATCTATACCAATAAAAGGGTAATATGCTAATTAGACCGGGAGACCTTCTGGATGTCCTTCCAGACAAAGCCATGGTGGCAGAGCCAAGGCAGAGTTGCTTAGGGGCAATCAGGCAATCAGGCCAGGAAGGTGGGGGGGGCAGTTGGGGGCAAGCAGGCCGGCGGGGGTGGAGGCAGTTGGGGGTGATCAGGCTGGCAGGGAGGGCAGTTGGGGATGAGCATGCTGGCAGGGGGGCAGTTGGGGGCGATTAGGCCGGCAGGGGGACAGTTGGGGGCGATCAGGCAGGCAGGCAGGTGAGCGGTTAGGAGCCAGTGGTCCCGGATTGCGAGAGGGCTGTCCGTCAGTCAGACATCCCCTGAGGGGTCCCAGATTGGAGAGGGAGCAGGCCTGGCTGAGGGATACCCCCGCCCTGTGCATGAATTTTGTGCACTGGGCCTCTAGTATTAAATAAATGTCCTTATCCCCCCTTTGTCCCTCATCCCCCTGGTGTCTGTGTCCATTGGTTATACTTACATGCATGCATACAAGTTCTTTGGTTGGTCCCCCCCCCTCCCGCCCCCCCCGCCTTTCCTTTGAGGTTTGATGGTCTGATTGATGCTTCTCTGTCTCTGGATCTGTTTTTGTTCATCAGTTTATGTTGTTCATTATATTCCACAAATGAGTGAGATCATGTGATACTTATTTTTCTCTGACTGGCTTATTTCACTTAGCATAATGCTCTCCAGTTCCATCCATGCTGTTGCAAATGGTAGGAGTTCCTTCCTTTTTATAGCAGCATAGTATTCCATTGTGTAGATGTACCACAGTTTTTTAATCCACTCATCTGCTGATGGGCACTTAGGCTGTTTCCAAATCTTAGCTATTGTAAATTGTGCTGCTATGAACATAGGGGTGCATGTATCCTTTCTGATTGGTGTTTCTAGTTTCTTGGAATATATTCCTAGAAGTGGAATCACTGGGTCAAATGGGAGTTCCATTTTTAATTTTTTGAGGAAATGCCATACTGATTTCCACAGTGGCTGTACCAGTCTGCATTCTCACCAGCAATGAAGGAGGGTTCCTTTTTCTCTCCATCCTTGCCAGCACTTGTCGTTTGTTGATTTGTTGATGATAGCCATTCTGACAGGTGTGAGATGGTACCTCATTGTCGTTTTGATTTGCATCTCTCGGATGATTAGTGACTGTGAGCATGTTTTCATATGTCTCTTGGCCTTCCTTATGTCCACTTTCGAAAAGTATTTAGGTCCGTTGCCCATTTTTTGATTGGGTTGTTTATCTTCCTTTTGTTAAGTTGTATGTATTCTCTGTAAATTTGCCACTTAGATTTTGCTCTCTCTTTAGGTTTTGGGTAAACAGGCTATTTGAGAAGTTAGCTTGATTAGTATTTACACTTTATGTGCAAAACTATACACCAATATGAGGCCACACGCCCCTGGGTCCGGGTGAGGCCACGTGCCTCTGGGTCCTGGTGAAGCCGGATCCCGGGTCCGGGTGAGGCCGTGTGACCCTGGATCCGGGTGAGGCTGGGTCCCGGGCCCGGGTGAGGCCACGCGCCCCTGGGTCTGGGTGAAGCTGGATCCCAGGTCCGGGTGAGGCCATGTGCCCCTGGATCCGGGTGAGGCTGGGTCCCGGGTCCGGGTGAGGCCACGCACCCCTAGGTCCGGGTGAGGCCACGCGCCCCTGGGTCTGGGAGAGGCCACGCACCCCTGGGTCCGGGGGAGGCCACACGCCCCTGGGTCCGGGTGAAGCTGGATCCCAGGTCCGGGTGAGGCCGTGTGCCCCTGGATCCGGGTGAGGCTGGGTCCCGGGCCCGGGTGAGGCCATGCGCCCCTGGGTCCGGGTGAGGCCGTGTGCCCCTGGGTCTGGGAGAGGCCACGCACCCCTGGGTCCGGGGGAGGCCACACGCCCCTGGGTCCGGGTGAAGCTGGATCCCAGGTCCGGGTGAGGCCGTGTGCCCCTGGATCCGGGTGAGGCTGGGTCCCGGGCCCGGGTGAGGCCATGCGCCCCTGGGTCCGGGTGAGGCCGTGTGCCCCTGGATCCGGGTGAGGCCACACGCCCCTGGGTCCGGGTGAGGCCACGCTCCTCTGGGTCCGGGTGAAGCCGGATCCTGGGTCCGGGTGAGGCCGTGTGCCCCTGGATCCGGGTGAGGCTGGGTCCCGGGCCCGGGTGAGGCCGCGCGCCCCCTGGGTCCGGGTGAGGCCACGTGCCCCTGAGTCCGGGTGAAGCCGTGCCCCTGGGTCCGGCCGAGACCAAACCAGAGGGAGTCGGACCTCCGTTACCACCATTTGTCCACCATCCAGAGCTGAAGGGTCAGTGCTGACATGTACACATAAGGAACTGGTGGACATTGAAATTGGGTCTCAAAAGAACTGTTGGTCCAGAAAGAAACTCACTACAGACTGATTCATTTGCCTGTCAGCATAACTGTTGTTGCTCGTCTCACATTCAGTTCTTATAAGTATATCTCTAGTGACACATGATCTCGCTCATCTAGGGGAAATGATGAACAACATAGACTGATGAACAAGAACAGAACCAGAAACAAGGAGGCATCGATCGGACTATCGGGCCTCAGAGGGAGGATAGGGGAGGGTGGGGGGAGGGGGGAGATATCAACCAAAGGACTTGTGTGCATGCATATGAGCCTAACCAATGGTTAAGTTCAACAGGGGGTTGGGGCATCCGTGGGGAGGGGTGTGGGATGGGAATGGGGGGATGAGGACAAATATGTGACATCTTAATCAATAAAGAAATTAAAAAAAACCCCAACTATACACCAATAAGCTTATATTTTTCTCTGCAGAGTAATCTCTGATAGGCTTGTGTCCAGTCCTTTCTGTTTGCTGTGTTTGGTTGTGTGGTTTATCTTCTTGTCATACCTTCACTACCTTTCCTTGGAGGGAAAGGGGGCTCTACATCTTTCTTACAGCTTCCTACAATTTCAAGTATCATTTTTTACAATTTCTTCAATGTTAAATCTTTTTCACGAGCCAGATTGAATTATGTCTGGCTAATATTCTCTGGAATTTACATGAGTATTCTTCCTGTCTTATGATAAAATTTGCTCCTCTATTTCTGGTTTAAATGGACAGATATTGGGACAATAGAGAGAGGCTTGGAAATGTTCACTTAAACTCTCAATGATGGAATTACCCTAATGAAAATCACATATATAAATACATATAGTTATTAGTTTAACAGAGGGAATACCACTTTCAAAGTGACCTGAATACTTGTTGCTCCAATCCCTTATTCTTGTTTATTTGCCAACTAAATATTGGAGTGTCTAATATTCTATCTCACTGTGATTGGAGAATAGCATGTTTGAGTTAGTCTGAGGTATAGTTTTGAGTGATGAGAAGGTTCAGGGTGTGACCTAGAGAGTGAGAGGTGGAGGTTGTGTGAACCAGAGCAATGGAAGCAAGATCAAGGAAGTAATAGATGGGTCATAATGAGAGATGGCAGGAGAACAGGATGACTGTGAACTAGGTACTAAAGATTAGAAAGTCAGTAAGAAGGTAGTATAATTGGATGGAGACTGAGCAAAGAGTAACTATAGAGTCACTAAACAAAGAGTTATCTATACTGTGTGTATCCTATGGAGCGGAGCTACTAGTACATCTTCATTCCTGTGACAGGGTGTGTAGTAAAATATCATTTTGTAATAAAAGTGACATATACAGATGTATATAATAAACTTTTGTAACCTGTGTGTGTGTGTGTGTGTGTGTGTGTGTGTATGCACACACACCCCTTTGTTGTCGACAGAGCACTGCATAAGGTTGAAAGTATTATTCATTGCACATGCCAGGGTGTGCCGTTTTTGTCGTAGTTGATGTGACTGGCACTCCTGGGGCAGTGCTGCACAAATACTGCATGGCTAATGCGGCAGCCCTGCTAGTAAGTTTAGAGGAACAGCAAGAACATTTTAGTTTTTGTTTATTTAAGATACAGTGTCTTTTAGCGTTGTAACTAATAAAATAAAAGGGGGAAAGAGTCTTAAGTTATAGCATTTGTAAACATTTAGTATAATTTATAATTGAACTAATATTTTTTGAGTGCCTATCATGTTCAAGTTGCTGTGCTAAGAGTGAAGACATTGCTTAGAGGGTTGAGGAGAAGGTCTCACTCTTGAGACGGTTTACTTTGTTGGGTAGGGGTGGAGAATGATTGGTAATGGATAAACGATAACCTGATGATTGGTATTTAAAAACAAGTTCTGTGGTGTTTAGAAGAGAAATACATTGAATCTAGTTAGTTAGACATTAAAGATATTTTATAGAGGAATCAGCATTAGATATGGAAAGTTTTTAAAAAAAAATATATTTTATTGATTTTTTACAGAGAGGAAGAGAGAGGGATAGAGAGTTAGAAACATCGATGAGAGAGAAACATCGATCAGCTGCCTCTTGCACACCTCCTACTGGGGATGTGCCTGCAACCAAGGTACATGCCCTTGACCGGAATCGAACCTGGGACCCTTGAGTCCGCAGGCCGATGCTCTATCCACTGAGCCAAACCGGTTTCGGCTATGGAAAGCTTTTTATAGAGAGATTTATGTTGGAGGTGGGCTTAGGACATTCCAGGTAGGAAATAATGCTTAAAAATTAAATGTTTAACCATCTGCAGATTTAACTTAGCAATACTATTTATTTTCACCTCAAACTTGGATAACTGAGAGCAGCATAATAGACTCTTGTGAGGTTTTAAAACATCAGTGTGATTCATGATGTCACTTTGCTTGGACCAGATTAGTAGTTGCTATACTTGTTTTTCCAGTTAATTAAAACAGTCCTCTGTAGTTTCCTGTTTCTTCCACATTTTCATTTGCAAATTGTTTTTGTAAAATTTCAAATCCAAAAATAACTCAAAACTATCTAATTGTCCGGCTGTCAGATGTGAGCAGGAAAGCTTTTGTTTTGCTCTCTGAATGATGTTCTTTGAACTACAAAATGCGGAAAATAGGAGTTCAGAAATGCAGCATTAATTCACTTGACATAAATCAGTGAAATTCAGTCAATTTTACATTGAGGTTAAGAGGAGGATATGGTAGTTAAAGATTAAAGTTAATTGCAAGAATCCTGGGAAAATGGCATGTCTTTTCAACTGTTAATTTTTTATAAAGGAATGTGCATGCTCATTTAGAAGTTTTTAGTAAGTCAGTACACATTATCAAGTAGAAAAGTTCAACTATCAAGAATAGATTATATTTTAACATTTTGATGTACTTTTAGTCATTTTGTTATGTCTATATTAATAAAACATGTATAATCAACATGTATGTACTGACATTTTTAAAAATATATTTTTATTGATTTCAGAGAGGAAGGGAGAAGGAGAGAGAGATAGGAAAATCAATGATGAGAGAGAATCATTGATTGGCTGCCTCATGCACAACCCCTACTGGGGATCAATCCCGCAACCCAGGCATGTGCCCTTGGCTGGCATCAAACCCAGGACCCTTCAGGCTGCAGGCTGACACTCTATCCACTGACCAAACCAGCTAGGGCTGTACTGACATTTAATATATGCTGTGTATCTGGGATCCCATCATTTTTCTTTACTCTGAAGAACTGATTTTAGGATAAAAAATTTAGTTTTACTTTTTAAAATTAAAGTATAATTAAATTCAGTACATTCAAAAGATTGTGCCTGGCTGTCATGGCTCAGTGATTGAGCAAAGACCTATGAACTAGGAGCTCAGTGTTTGATTTTGGGTTATGTGGGCTTGATCCCCAGAGTGGGTATGCAGGAGGCAACCAAACAATGACTCTCATCATTGATATTTCTATCTCCCTCTCCCTTCCTCTCTGAAATCAATAAAAATATATTTAAAAAAAGATATTGTTACTATATTACTAACTAGAGGCCTGGTGCATGAAATTCGTGCATGGGGGGGTGGGGTGTCCCTCAGCTCAGCCTGCACCCTCTCCAATCTGGGACCCCTACCTGGATCGGGCCTAAACGGGCAGTCAGACATCCCTCTCACAATCCAGGACTGCTGGCTCCCAACTGCTCGCCTGCCTGCCTTCTTGATTGCCCCTAACCACTTCTGCCTGCCAGCCTGATCACCCCCCTAACCACTCCCCTGCCAGTCTGATTGATGCCTAACTGCTTTCCTGCCAGCCTGTTTGCCCCTAACTGCCCTCCCCTGCAGGCCTGGTCACCCCTAACTGCCCTCCCCTGCAGGCCTAGTCCCCCCCAACTGCTCTCCTCTGCAGGCCTGGGTCCCCCCAACTGCCCTTCCCTGCAGGCCCGATTGCCCCCAACATCCCTCCTCTGCCGGCCTGGTCACCCTAACTGCCCTCCCCTGCAGGCTTGATTGCCCCCAACTGCCCTCCCCTGCTGGCCATCTTGTGCCATCTTGTGTCCACATGGGGGAAGCCATCTTTGACCACATGGGGGCAGCCATCTTGTGTGTTGGAGTGATGGTCAATTTGCATATTACTCTTTTATTAGATAGGATAGAGGCCTGGTGCACGGGTGGGGCCAGCTGGTTTGCCCTGAAGGGTGTCCCAGATCAGGGTGGGGGTTCCCTTGGGGTGTGGGGCAGCCTGGGCGAGGGGCCTACGGTGGTTTGCAGGCCGGCCACGCCCCCTGGCGACCCAAGCGGAGGCCCTGGTGTCTAGGATTTATTTATCTTCTATAATTGAAACTTTGTAGCCTTGAGCCCCAGGCAGTCCAGGGCGGGCGGAAAGCTTGGCTTCCTCCATCGCCGGGGGAAACTCAAGCCTCCTGCTTGCTCCGTGGCTGCAGCCATCTTGGTTGGGTTAATTTGCATACTTGCTCCTGATTGGCTGGTGGGGTGGCTTGTGGGTGTAGCAGAGTGATGGCTAATTTGCATATTACTCTTTTATTAGATAGAATTCCAGAATATTTTCATCACCTAGATGGGCTCCTCCTGGGATCCCTCTGCCTGCATCAAATTCCACAAACTCTCTTTAAGAATAAGTTAGAACAGTTGTAGAGCTCTTTTCAGGAACTTTTTTGTCATGTAAATTTGAAACTCTATACCATACCAGTGAAATAGCTTCCCATTACCCCATGGCAACCACCATTCTACTTTCTATTTGTATGAATTTAACTACTTTAACTACTTAAGATACCTCATATAACTGAAATCATACAGTATTTGTCTTTTTTGACTGGCTTAGTTTATTTAGCTTAATGTCCTCAAGGTTTATCCATGTTATAGCTGGTGATAATTTCCTTCCTTTTCAAGGCTCAGTAGTATCTATCCCACTGTATATATATTCCACATTTATTTATCTATCTGACATTTGGAGTGCGTCTGCCTCTTAGCTACTGGAGTAGTGGTGCTATAAACATGGGTGTGTAAATATCTCTTTAAGACTCTGCTTTCAGTTCTTTTGGATATATACCCAGAAGTGGCATCACTGGATCATATGCTAGTTCTAGTGTTAATTTTTTGAAGGAACTACAATACTATTCTTCATAGTGGCTGCAGCATTTTACAATCCCACCAACAGTGTACAAAGTTTCCGATTAACTAAGTTTTAAGCTTATGTATTTTATGTCTACTTACTTTTCCGTAGCTTAAGGCAGTGGCAGCTGTGGTGAAGAGTACATTGTGTTGAGGGACTCCTTGGAAAGAATCATTCTTGGTATTGGGTCTTTGTTAGAATCCCTGGGTTCTGTTCTCTTTTAAAAACTTTGGTGAATATTTTCTTCAGCTAGTCAGGAACCATATTTTATTCCAGTAATGCTCAGATTATTTCTTCAATTCAGCATGAAGTCTGGGAGCAGAAATAGTCTGCTATTTTTATTACTCTACACATTGAAGAGGTAGAAAAAAGAAGACAAGAATAACCAGTGTGTTTGTATCTCTCTATATTTGAGTGTAATAGTGATAATTACTTAGACTGTCATTTTACAAGTAGAGCTTGGAGCTGAACCCTGCTGTGCCTTTTTGTTTTACCAGAATCTTGGTAGTTTCCGTGGCTGTCTATTTTAAAGCTTATTCATTTGTTTATTCCTTTTTATTTGTTTTGTTTGCTGATAATACATTTTATTTTTTGCCTTTTTTAATGTTTAAAGAAAAGTATGCTTTTGCTCATTTTGTCAGATAATTTGGGAGGTAAATTCTGTGATGTCTGCACTCTGAACTTGGAAGGCCACTTAATTTCTGTCCACCCAGTTTTGTAAAGAATAATTATTTGAAACCTATTATTGATACCACCTCATTGGCTCATAAAATTCTTAGATACATGTATTTAAATTAAAATACTTCAGTGAACAGTTTAAAAGAATGAAAGTGATATAATTCATGTCAAGCATCATCTCAAATAATAAAGTACTATATAAAGATAAAAAAAGAGTTGGGTTCAAGACAATAATCATAAGTGTCTGTACTTAACAAAACACATATGTGAGAAAGAAATTAATTGTAATAGTTTCTTTTTTATTTATTTATTTATTTTTAAATATATTTTATTGTTTTTTTACAGAGAGGAAGAGAGAGGGATAGAGAGTTAGAAACATCGATGAGAGAGAAACATCGATCAGCTGCCTCTTGCACACCTCCTACTGGGGATGTGCCCGCAACCAAGGTACATGCCCTTGACCGGAATCGAACCTGGGACTCTTGAGTCCGCAGGCCGACGCTCTATCCACTGAGCCAAACCGGTTTCGGCTGTAATAGTTTCTTAAAACAAAATATATTTGTCCTAAATCAGTATGTTCTTTGTAATTTTAGATGGTTATATGTGGATTTTCTGTCATGAAATTGTTTTTAAAAACCCATTTAGTTTCCTAGGAAGGATATGAGGAAAATAAAGTAATTTTAGGCCCTAGCTGGTTTGGCTTAGTGGATAGAGCATTGGCCTGCGGACTGGAGGGTCCCGGTTCTATTCCAGTCAGGGGCACATGCCTGGGTTGCAGACTTGATCCCTAGTGTGGGGCATGCAGGAGGCAGCCGATCAATGATTCATTCTCATCATTGATGTTTCTATCTCTCTCTCCCTTTCTGAAATCAATAAAAATATTAAAAAAAAAAGTAATTTTAGGTCAAACCTATTATTAAAAGTTGAAATTTTATAAAATACTACATTATATACCTATAATCATTCTTTAGTATCCTTTATCTCTTTTCTGTTAGAGTGCAGAATTTACATTCTTTTCATTTAATGGCTGTCTTATGTGGTATCATATTCTTTTTTCCTGTTCCTATGATAATAGTAGAGGCACATGGAACCAAGAAAGACCACATGTGTAGTATGGGGATTGTATCTATTATAAGGGTACCATTTATATCTACAGATTTTATGATTAAATTAATTGGTATATAGCAAAATATAAAGCAATAATGATTTAACAAATTATTTTTAAATGTTCCTGATATGTGGCATTTAAAATTAGTACTTTTTTTTATCCTAATAGTTGCTTAGTAAATTCAAACATAAAACAAAACATAGCATAGTAATTCAAATATAAAAATATAATGAGCAGATATTGTAATATCACTTTATTTTATACAGAGTAAATTCATGATGGGGCTTTTGGGGTGCTGACAATATTTATTTAATCTGGGTATTATAAATGTGTTCATTTGAAATTTTATCAGGTTGTATTTTGATGGTTTATGTACTTTCTGTGTGTCTGTTATGTTTCAGTCAAATTAAAGAAATTGTTGTTAAAGAATGAAGAAACTTCTTTTTTTCTCTTTTAAGGAAATGATTATTGATAAAGTAAATGGACAAGCTGTACCTAGATATTTGATTTACGACATAATTAAATTCAATGTAAGTACCTTTTATAATTTCTAAATGGATTGTCACTGAGATAATAGATGTTTTTAACAAATAAAAAGTATAATTGCCTTAGAGTAGGAAAGAAAAATTGTGACACTTTCAAGTTACTCATTTGATTTTTTTTGTCAACACTTGTACATTTTTTTCTTTCCCTTACTGCCTAATACTTTGCACATTTGTCTTTAGATTATTTAGTTATTTCAAGTGACAAAAGAAAAACACTTTAACTGTGGTAAAACAAGGTAGTATATTGTAAAGTGTTATTAAGTAAACCTAAAAACAAAATATAAAATCTCCTTTTGTGGATACAAAAAAAGTGAAATTATATTTTCTACCCATTTACTAGACTAGCCAAGTTTTAGACTAGCCAAGAATCAAATTGCTTGTTAATGTTTAATTCAGTGTTGAAATTATTTAGACAGTACAAGATGAATTCTGTAAATGGAAGAAATTCTTTCAATAGTGTACATCTATGAAAAGGTATAATTATTGTTCAAGAAATATATTATTCAGATTGCATAATCATCTAGTATTCCAAGCAGACTGAAAGCAGTTAAAAATTCTGGAATTAAAAGTGTTAAGTTTTAAGATTTTGAGGATTTATAATAAAAGTTAAAAAAAACCTTTTTTTTTTTTGGGGGGGGGGTGTATATTTTAAATGGCAGTATTAAGATTCAAGATTACATATTAATCCAGATGACTTATTTTCTCCAGGAAATTTTCAATGTGTATATATCTCATTTGTTGTTGAATTACGTATATTTCAAACTATTTCAAACCTAGGAAACTCAAGGTCAGAAACCATCAAGTTTAATCTTGTTCTGTTTGTGGCTACTGTATTCCTCAAAAGTAATGCTTTCCAAAATTGACTTACTCTTACCACAGATCTTGGAATGATGTTCATTGGCCCCTAACAAGACAAAGGGTGGGTGTGGCTTTGTTTCTTTGTGAATGGGGGAATGCTGTCTCCTTTGCCTCTGGATATTGAGCTCTGCTTTAAAGTGTGTTCAGTGCAGGTTCATCTCTTAGCCTGGGAACTTTGCCTTAGACAACAGCCTTCTAATTCTTAAAAAAAAAAGAAAGTTTTCGGCATATGTAAAAGTATAGAGAATAATATAAGGAATACTATGTACCTACCACTAGATTTGTTGAAGCTTAACTTTGTCTTTTTTACTCCACTCTCCTTTTAATAAGAAATAAATCATTATATGTATAATATCAGAAGTTTCTTGTGTACACTTCTGTCATCTTATCCTTGACCCTCTTACCCAGAAGCATCAGCTCCTACCCTGAATTTGATATTTATTATCCCCATGAGTGTTCGTGATACCTTTACTATCAATGTATGTCTATAAAATATATGTGGTGTTCTTTTGTAGGATTTCTAGTGTTTCATAAATGTCATAGTACTGTAGTGTAGTACACAACATTTGCTCCACATTATTTTGTATAGATTTATCTGTGTTAATGCACGTAGGTTTGGTTCATTCACTTTAATTACTCTTAATTATTATATTGTATAAATGTATGGATTTTATCATTTTTCCTCTTGATTAACATATGGGTTTCCATATTTTGCTGTTAAATTATTGTATTGAATAGTTTTATATATTTTTTTCTTATGCACATGTGTCAAAGTTTCTCTAGGACAGTTCTCATTCCTGGGATGTGGTCAACCGGGAAGTGTTTAAAAAGTCCAGTCCCTCATTTCCTACAACATGGAGATTCTAATTAATTTAGCAACTTAATTAAGCTTTATTAGCTGCCTTGCTAAGTTCCTTTCAGAAGTAGTTGTACCAATTTATCACAGTTGGTATTACATACCTAATTTTTGCCAAATGGCTATGTGTGAAATGATATCTTGTTTTTAATTTGATTTTTTTCTAATTACTAATGAAGTAAAGCATGTTTTATGTTTGCTTTTACTTGTTTGGACGTTTGTGATTTAATTATAGGTTCAAATGGTCTGTTCTTTTAATTTTTCTAGTTGGTTGCTAATCATGCTCTTCACAATGTATAGGAATTAGTTATCTTTTCTGTATTTTAATTCTTTCTTGGATATAAATGTGGCAAACAATATCTTTTCCATATTAGTATCCATTGAGCCACAGAAGTTTTTTTTTTTTTAATTTTTTAAATATATTTTTTATTGTTGATAGTATTACAAATAGCTCCAATTCCACCCCCTTCCCCCCCCCCCCCCGCGCCCATTCACCTTTCTCCCAATCCCTACCTCTTCCCTCCTCCCCCGGTCTTCACTACCCTATTGCCCCTGTCCATGGATTATGCATATAAGTATATAAATAATAAAAACAATTAGTAAGTATATTAATACTCTAATTCAGATGTGAAAATTTTGGATCAGTTGTTATTTATACCGTTTTCCCATACTAGTTTATACATTTATAATTTTGAAATAACTGTGTGTGTGTGTGTGTGTGTGTGTGTGTGTGTGTGTGTGTATGTTTAGATATGCTTCCATCATTAGTCAAATTAATTTTCAGGGCTGGCATGTGTGATTGTGCAGGCTCTATATTGGAGAACTCCAAAGGATGTAATTTACATAAACTACTATGTACAAAGTGAAAGCCTTGATAATTATGCTGAAAAAATAGTTTTTAGAGTTGAAATTTAAATAACTGTCTCATTTAATTCAGGCACAACCAGTTGGAGATTGTGATTTTAATGTTCGTCTTCAGTGTATAGAACGAGAAATAATAAATCCTCGACATGAAAAAATGAAGACTGGGCTCATTGACAAAACACAGGAACCATTTAGTGTCAGAAATAAGCCATTTTTTGACATTTATACTTCAAGAAAGGTAACATTTTTAAAATAACACTTATAATGTATCCTAATTCAGCTTGGGAGAGGAATATGAATTATATTTTTTGGCCCAATTATCTTGATTTTCCCCGAAATTTCTTGAATATTGTACTCTTTTGGACAAACATGTACAGTTAATAGGTCTTCTCCTCATTAGTAAGGTTCTCAGTGATGGAAACTTAAACTAGGTTGTTTTCTTGTTTCTCATAATAGTTTTTGATTCATAGCTATTATGGTTCATAATATGTTTTTTTTAAAGCTGTAAGCTATGTAGAGTTATATAAGAGTGAAAATAACTTGTCAGGCCTTTTGAAGTCAGCAGCTTTTAGTACATAGTCTTATTTAAACTAATCAGTTACACACACACACACACACACACACACACACACACACACACTAGTGGCCCGGTGCACAAAATTCGTGCACATTAAAAGGGAATTAATTAGAGGAAATATTTTAATACTGCTATTTGCCCTTTTTCTATAATAGAAGTGTCAGAGATGAAAGAAAATTAGTAAAATGTATATGAAAATCTCCCTCCTGTCAGAGTCTGGGGCATGCCGCGGGACCCAGAGTCAAGTCCCCGCCCACCCGTGTGCGCCTCAAAATCACGCTAGACTGAGACCCGGCCGGCCCCATCCCAATTGGGCGAGACCCAGTCCCGGCCGGCCCCACCCCCATCAAGTCCCACCGAGTGGAGGGGCATGGCCTCAGGTCCCCTGGCCCGGCGCCACGTCCCTGCTGATCGGTCGTTATGGCATCATGGTGTGATGACCATTTGCATATTAGCCTTTTATTATTAAGATATATATACTGTATATAAACATGGAAAATTTTCTTTGTTATTGTTGTTTGGACACTTAAAATGCATCATATTAAATATTCTGCGACAGTTGTTTTGTTTTGTTTTTCACTTAACAGAGTGGCTTAAAAATATTTCCATGTCAGTGCATAGGGATTTGCAACATTATTTTTTAGCTGCTGCATAATATTTGACAGTAAAGATTCACCATGAAGTTATTTTTGGGAAGAGGAATGGTTATGATAGAATAATATAGGAAATATAGCAACTTATGCAATTATGTTTTAATTTCCTTTCTAATATAATCTCATAAGTTAGATCCGCGGTCGGCAAACTGCGGCTCGTGAGCCACATGCGGTCTTTGGCCCCTTGAGTGTGGCTCTTCCACAAAATACCACGGCCTGGGCGAGTCTATTTTGAAGAAGTGGCGTTAGAAGAAGTTTAAGTTTAAAAAATTTGGCTCTCAAAAGAAATTTCAATCATTGTACTGTTGATAATTGGCTCTGTTGACTAACGAGTTTGCCGACCACTGAGTTAGATGATAGAAGTTTTTGTTGTATTTTACCTGTTTCTACTCATGTCTACTCAATTTGGTATTTCTTCTTGGATATAATATTAGCAGTAATTCCAGTACTATTGAGCCTTTTTCTTCTCAATATATAAATATATTATAGAAAAAACAAATATAGAGTTACTATTTTTTCACTAATATTTTGCATAATGCCTTCTTGGCATGGGGCTGTTGGTAGACTTCTGCTGTCATCTTCTCACAGTTCACTGCTTGCCTTTTGTGCCTCTTTTGGCAGCAGACATATGATAGGGGTGCTTACAAGAGCCTGTACACTTCTGTGCTCTGTCCACTTGGTAGAATAAGGATAATGTTGACACTTAACGTGGGCCACACCCTTGGTGGAAGTCTGCTAATTGGAGCTATGTACTCTTGCGGAAATATTTTCTAAATTATAAATAGAGTGTAAATTTGGGCAGAAGCCAAATTGTTTCAGCTTGCATTTGCTTTTTAAAAACTAATTTGACAGCTTATGCCGTCTTAATTCAAAGTTCAGCATTTAAGAAAATGTATCTTAGTATAGTTTCATTAGTCAAAATCAGTACTTCTTAGAAATATTTGGCAGTGGATAATTCTAAGAATTGTTCTTTAGGGATCTGAAGCAGGTATATTGAACAGCTTTCAATGTAGTTTTTCATTAGAGAACCGTGATACTCTTTCTTTTTTTCTTTATACTCAGCTTATATAACCCCCTTTTAAAACCATATGATTTTTAAAAAAGAAGTCCTAATATTTAGAATTTTTATTATTAGTCTCATTTTTCCTCCATTTCAGTTCTTACGGTTCTTTGTTCTCAGTTTCTCTTGAAATTGTTTTTGGTTGTAGAATACAGAAGGAAAGCACTTTTTACAGCAGAGTTGGTCTAAAGGGGAAAACTAGTAACACCAGATATGGGATAGTAGCTATAGTTGACAGATTATTGCTCTAGAGCAGTGGTTCTCAACCTTTCTAATGCCACGACCCTTTAATACAGTTCCTCATGTTGTGGTGACCCCCAACCATTAAATTATTTTCGTTGCTACTTCATAACTGTAATTTTGCTACTGTTATGAATCGTAATGTAAATATCTGTGTTTTCCGGTGGTCTTAGGCGACCCTGCTAGCGGTTCTCAACCTGTGGGTCACGACCCACAGGTTGAGAACCGCTAGCAGGCCCCTTTCCCAGGCCTCCATTGCAAAATCTTATTATTATCTTTGCTAATGGGAATGGTAAATAGTGATATTATGAATGATAAAGCCTTTGTCAGGGAAGTATATATTTTTTATGAGGGGAGCCAATTTTTATGTGGTTTTAAACAGTTTATAACTGTGGAAAATGCATACTTTTTCATAGACATTTCATTTCTGTATACCTTTAAAATTTTGAAGATAATTTTGATTTTAGGACTTTATTAGTATAGCTCTATTAGCCTTTTCCTTTTTTGTAATTAGATCCATCAAACACAGTACAGGGATAATGAGTTGTTCAGTGTTAAACTGAATATACATAGTTATAATAAAGCATACAAAATAGTAACAACAAGAAGCAATTTCTCAAATCACAATTTTATTTAAATTTCTAGTTTGAAGGCCAATTAAAAAAGAATGATTTTTATTTATTTATTTATTTATTTATTTTACAGCTGAATAGTATTCCATTGTAAATGTATGATAGCTTTTTTATCCACTCATGTTCTGATGGGCATTTGGGCTATTTCCAGATCTTGGCTATTGTAAATAATGCTGCAATGAACATAGGGGTACATATATTCTTTCAACATTTATATGTGGAATCTAATGAACAAGTTAAACTGACAGACAAAATAGAAACGGAGGCATGGATACATGGAACAGACTGACAGCTACTATTGGCGAGGAGGGTTAGGGGACTGGATGAAAGAAGATGAAGGGATTAAGCAAAAAATCCACATATATTTAACACATAGCACAGACAACAATGTGGTGACAGCCAGAGGGAAAGGGAATGGGGAGTTGGTCAGTGGAGGTGGGCAAAGAGGGGAAATGGGGAGCAGAAAGAAACCTTGCTTTGGGCAATGGGCACACGATACAGTGTGCATATGTTTTGTTGAGGCCTGTATGGTTTTATGAACCAATGTCATCCCATTAAATTTAACAAAACGACAACAACAAAAAACAATGGAAAATATGCTATAAGTTACATTAAAAAAGAAGAGAAATATGCATATATTAGTTCTATCCATTTCTTTATTCACACGGATTTTCATTTCTTTCCAAATTTTTATAGACTGCCTTTTTTTTTATTTTTGGCATGTTCTTAGAATTCCTGATCTTAGCCTAGGGACTCTGAGGGCACATGCATGTCCACATATACTTTAGGCATATGTGTATACCCTGTGAGAAGAGGAGTGTGACTCACTAAGCTGAAGTAGGATGGGACCTTTCTGGGAGAGAATGTAGAGGTAGATGTATTAAAGAGAAATAGTAAGAATTTTAAGTTGCACATAGGAGATTAATGACAGTACAGCTGATGAAAGCACATATTCTTTAAAGGTACTGTACTTTCTGGCGTATAAGACGACTGGGCGTATAAGATTTTCCTGGGTTAAAAAGTCGTTTTATACACCGGAAAATATAATATATTGGACTATATTGATGGGATTAGATATAATGGATTAGATATATTGGACTACCGTATTTTCCGGCGTATAAGACGACTTTTTAACCCAGGAAAATCTTATACGCCCAGTCGTCTTATACGCCGGAAAATACGGTATGTATAAAAGTCTAGTGAACCATATAATTATTTGCTGCATTAAATGGTTGATAAATGCTTACCTTTAAGTACTAGAAATACAATCACTATACCAGAGATATATTTTGCTATTTTATACAGCAAAATGAAGTACTTTATAAAGTAGTTTAGATATAAATCTTAGGTTCTATTTTTATATGATTTTGAACTCTTTCTATAGTAGCTCAAAATTGATACAGAGAATAAGGGAAATGTTATATGCTTTTTATATTGTAGAAAACAAAGTTTATTTCTTAAAGTCTCATTCCTTATTCCTGGTACTTTATAAGGCTGTAAAACATGTTTAGTTTACAGATAAATGCCATTTGGTATCTCAGTATGGGTTGTCCTCATCCAGAGATGTTCACTGTCCATTAAAGATCTCATCTATGGTGGCTAACTGGGACACTTTACCCATTAACTGACAGGGCGACTATGGCATCATTCTAAAGTCTGCCCCGTCTTGAACAGCCTCTTGACAATAATGCCCAACAGGGAAGTCATATGCTTTCCTGCTAATGCCTTTGACTTGGAGGATAGTCTAAATTGTGTCAACTATAGAAACACAGTGACAAAAACTTATATTGCAATGAATTCTGGCCAACTGCATAGTCAGTCCCCTACAGCATGGCCCTTACTTAGACACTAGGTGCAAGTATGGGAGTCCCCAGGGCCACCTTCACGTCAGACCTGCTGGCTACAAATTCTGCCGTCCCCAGGGACTCACTTTGGAGACACATATATGAATCCCAGATCTGTCCTATTCTGGCTCTGTGAAAGTATATTTTGTTCTCTTCCCTGAAATGCAGAAATCAATATTAGGACTTCTGGCCATGATACACATGTTCAGTTCTTCAAAATAATAAAAATCCATGAAAAGAAACAATTTAAAACTACTTTCTCAGAACTAATTAGAGAGCATTGGATCTTATAACTCTGCTCTTTAGCAGATAAGGCTTTGAAAAAACTGCCATTTGTATTTTGTACTGTGTATCCCTTGTACTGCAGTTCTTTGCTTGAAAAAATATAGAAAAGACCAAAAAAGAAAAGAAACAGTAAGACAAAAAAGTAAGGCTAAATTTTTTTCTGCTTGAGGGTTTTGGAAAAACACAGGTGATGTATTTTCAGATTGTGTTTCCTATGTCTGAGTTAGCCGTGGTTACATATTCTCAGGGGATTCTCCCACCCACTCCATCCCCAAGCAAGTTTCTCTGCTGTCTCCTTTGTTCTATATGTTTATTTTTTATTCCCTTTATTTATTACTTCCCAGAGTTTCTCCTTTTATTTTGTCAGTGAGACCAATGCTTTAAATCCACATTGAATTTTCTATATTAAAATTCCTTTCATCCTGACTCAGCAGTGCATTTAAAAATGTTTTAAATATTTTATCCATCATTTTGGTTGTTGTAGTTAGGACTGTTATTCAAGGTATCTAGCCTGCCATAGAATGGAAATCTTCACATGTTAAAAAAACACCTTAGAATGTATTAACCTATATTCCTCTGGACCACCCCTCTCTCCCATTTTTCATTTCAGTTCTTAAAACTTAAGAAAAGTTTTTATAAAGTTTACAGAAATTTGAAATACATTTAAAGTGATTATTGTATTGATTATTGTATTTCTGAAAATACATATATTTATTTTATAGCTACTTGAAGGAAATTTTGCAAAAGAAGTTAGCCATGAAATGGATGGACTTATTTTTCAGCCTACTGGAGTAAGTTTATTTGTGTGTGTGTGTGGGTGGGTGGTGGTAGTGGGGGTGGTGTGGTATATATGTATGTACATGTACATACATGCATGTATCTATAAAGTACATTTTTCTCAGACACATTTACTTAGTATTAATTTATTTCTGTAATCACTGTTTTTCCTTAAAACAAACTGTTATAAAAGATTTCATTTTAAAAGATTTCATTTATACTGGATATATAAAATAGTGAAATGAACAGTTTTTTGCTTTTTCACTCAGTATAAGAAATAAACATAGCTGGTTATTATTTTTCAAGAAAGTCTTTAACATAATAATCTTATAAAATAAATGTTAATTTGTTTCTTTACTATAAATCTACCAATAATATTATATAAATATTTATTTCTTACTGTAGGCTTGTATACCTTTAAGTATTAATATTTCTAAAACTTAATTTTGCTATAGATGAATAAAATTCAGAGTTATCTCTACTTGAAGAAAAATATAATTCTTTGAATATTTATTCAATGTCAAATTTCTGAAACTCATTAAAGGACTTACCAACTTAGTAGTCAAATCATGTATTTGGAGTAAGTTTTGTTTTACACTGTGGCAGGGTTTTTCAACCTCAGCACTATTGATGTTTTTGACAAGATAATTCTTTGCTGTGGGGAGCTGTCCTGTGCATGATAGGATATTTATCAGCATGTCCTTGGTTTGTTCTTACTAGATGCCAGTATTACCTCTCCTTTCCATCCCTCTAGGTTGTGACAACCAAAAATAATCCACTCACTGTACAATTTCCCCTGGAGAACAAAATTGCCTTCACTTGAGAACCTGTGCTCTATAGGGCAGTGTTTCTCAAATGTGACCTATGGTCAGAAGCATTTGCACCACACAGAAAGTTGTTAGCAATGTCACTCACCCCAGATGTACTGATTAGAAACTCTGGGAATGCAGTCCAGCACTTTGTGCTTTAACAAGCTCTACAAGTGACTAAGGCATGTTCAAGTGTGAGAACCACTACTTTACAGGAAATGTTTGTATTTCATGTGCTGCCCTCAGCATATGTTGCATTTAACATTTTTTATTTTATTTATTGTTGACAGTATTACAAATGTTCCCTATTCTTCCCCCCTTTGGCTCCCTCTACCCATCTTACCCCAAGTCTTCACTGCACTATTGTCTGTGTCCATGGGCTATGCATTTATGCACATATGTTTTTTGGTTAATTGTTACCCCCCCCCCCCCCCCCCCCAAAATCTGTCAGTCTGTTCCATGAATCCATTCCTCTGAACCCATTTTGTTTGTCAGTTTATTTTGGTCATTAGAGTCCACATATAAGTGAGGTCATGTGATATTTGCAGTCACTAACAGCTGCCCTTGCCAAAACAGATAGACGGGGGAAATCTTCTGTGGTCTAATGAGGAGGAGATGGAGGAGAGTTAGACTCTGGGTACAGAAATTGTAGAAAATGCTATCTTAGGAAATATGCAAGTTAGATCTTTTAAGTTTCAGTATTTTCTAGGCCTAATCTCCATTGGAAAGATTTAAAGTCTAAATATAACAGTAACTACAGTACTTTTTATTCTGTTAAACTCATGGTTCAGTCCCATGCATATGTGAGATTTTGGTGGTATGTAAGAGAAGTGGCCTGACAGGTGAGTCTCTGTGATGTCTCATATAGCCAGTTGATTTATTAGTCTATTCCCATTCTAGCAACCACACTTGTTATTACAATGATTTTGTAAGTGATATCTGGTAAGGCAAGACTCTCTGCTCTTTGCCAGGATTTTCTTAAATATTTGTGGATGTTTGGTTTAACATATAAGGTTTAGAATCAGTTTGTCATATTACCCAAAAATTCTGTTGGGCATTTATTTGGAATTGATTTGAATTTAGATTAATTTGGAGAAAATAGATGTTTTTACAGTGTTAAATTATCTTATGAATATGGTGTAGCTCTTTTCAGGTCTTTTTCTGCTCCATAATTGAGTTTAAATTTTTAATTGTTTTCAATCCAGTTTCTAAATATTTAATATTTTCCATTTTTATAGTAAACAGTGACTTTAAAAAAATTTGCTACTTCTAGTGTGCTTTCATACTGTTGATTATTTTATTGGTTCACAACCTTGCTGAACACTGTTAGTTCTAATAATTGTCTAATCCTACATAATAATAGAGTAATATGCAAATTGACCGTACCTTCGCTATGCCCACGATTGGCCAGGAGGCGGGGGGGGGGCGGGACTCGGGGTGGCCGGGGTGGCCGATTGGGCCGGCGGGACGCTGAGCTCGTGTCACCAGCAGCGGCGCAAGCTCAGCGTCTGCACCATGGCTGTGCTGTGGCACAGAAGGGGCCTCTGGGGCAGTGAGCCACATCCCGCTGCTGACCATCAAAAGCGGGGAGCTGGGTGTCCGCTCCGGCACCAGCGGACAGACACCCAGCTCCCCCGTGATCGAAAGCGGGGAGCTGTGTGTCCGCTCCGGCACCAGCGGACCCCCTGCCATCAAAAGCGGGGAGCAGGCTGCCAGCAGTGTCCGCAGAGCATGCTAGGCTTTGCGGGGCAGTGGATATGGCCTGGATGGCAGGTTAGGCCTAGGGGACCCTACACGTGCATGATTTAATCATGCACTGGGCCTCTAGTTTTATATAATGGTCAGGACCTCTACTACTGGTTTAAACAATGACTCTCATTGGATGGAGGAAAGGGAGACATTTATCCTTTATTTTCAATCTCACAGGGAATGTGGCTAAATTTTCTCCATTAAGTATGTTTTTGGTAGATTTCTGTTAGATATCTTTTATCATGTTAAGAAATTTTTGTTTTTACAAAGGTTTTTTTTTTTCTTCTTTTTTTCAATTAGAGGTAGATTTTGGGAGTTAACAAATGCCTTTTCTGTTGCCTGTTGTCTATGCTTTTCTGTTGAGCGTATCATGCCATTTTTCCTTTTTATGACATTCATGTAGTAAGTTACATAATTTCCTCATGTTGATCCATTCTTGCATTCTGGGATAAATGCTACTTGATCATGATATATATAATTTTTAATATACCTTTGGATTTAATAGTTTTTTGAGAATTTTTGCTACCTTATTTCTTACAGTTCTTCTCTCTTTTAATATATTCAAAATAAAAGAGGTAATATTATGGAAAAAATTATAGAGGCTCCAAGTAACATTCATATAATAATACATGGCCATGATATTAAAAGTCAATTAAAATATCATGGCTTATACTGAAAAATAGAGTAGTCTCTTCTCCTACCCTTCCCTACACCCAAAGTGCACTCCTAGGAGGTCATCATTGTTTGTTGTTTTAGCGGCTTTTTTTCTTCCTTTATTTGCAAAACCTATTTATGCTGTTCTTTCTTGGTTTTTTGTTTTGCACATGGTCTGATTACTTTCTACTAGAACAAGATTGAGCTTTCTAACTCCACCAACACTGCCTCACCCCTCCTCCTCTGTATTATATAATTACTAGAGGCCCGGTGCACAAAATTTGTGCTTGGGGGGGTCCCTCAGCCTGGCCTGCACCTCTCCAATCCGGGATCCCTGGGGGGATGTCCGACTGCCTCTCACAATCCAGGACTGCTGGCTCCTAACTGCTTGCCTGCCTGCCTGCCTGATCGCCCCTAACCCCTCTGCCTGCCTGCCTAATGGCCCCTAACCACCTCTGCCAGCCTGACTGCCCCTAACCACCTCTGCCTGCCTGCCTGATCGCCCCAACTGCTCTCCTTACTGGCCTGATTGCCCTTAACTGCTCCCCTGCTGGCCTGATTGCCTCCAACCACCTCTGCCTCGCCCTGCACCTGGGACCCAGGATTCACTCCTCTGGTTGGTCGCAGGCACCCGGGACCTGGGCTTCCCTCTCTCTGGCCGGCCGCAGGCACCCAGGACCTGGGCTGGCTTTGCCCAGGCCGGCTGCAGCCGCAGGGGACCGTGGGCAGGTGGCTTTGCCTGGGCCGCAGCCGCTGGCACTCGGGACCATGGGGTGTTGGCTTGTCCCTCTCCCAGGCCGCAGGCGCAGGCACAGCTGCTGGTGCCTGGGACCTCAGGGCGGGTGGCTTGTCCCTCTCCCAGGCTTCAGCCCCAGCCGCTGACGCCCGGGATCGAAGGGCGGGTGGCTTGTCCCTCTCCTGGGCCGCAGCCTGGCTGGTCTCCATTCCTCTCTTGCGAGGTCATTTGTGCCTGACTGGTTCCCTTCCTCTCTCCCCAGTGTTGAGTGTCTGAGCTGTTATGGCATGATGGCGTGAGGGCGTGACGACTATTTGCTTGTTAGCTCTTTATTATATAGGATAACTATAGCACATGTTTGGTTAAATGAATATTCAGTATTTGTATTTTTTTTTCTTTTATTGATTTTTTACAGAGAGGAAGAGAGAGGGATAGAGAGTTAGAAACATCGATGAGAGAGATACATCGATCAGCTGCCTCTTGCACATCCCCTACTGGGGATGTGCCCGCAACCAAGGTACATGCTGTTGACCGGAATCGAACCCGGGACCTTTGAGTCCGAAGGCCGACGCTCTATCCACTGAGCCAAACCGGTTTCGGCAGTATTTGTATTTTTATGATAACAAATATTGTTTACATCTGAGTCAACTAGTATATTTTTCTTTCTTAGAAAACTTTTCTTGCCTAGAGTTAGGAATTGCTTAATTGTTTGTTATGATTATTACTACTTCTTTCCTTAAACTCTGTAAATCAACTGTTAAATTTTTATTACCTGATAAATGATAATATATCTAGTCCAGGTTTTACTTGAAGGCATTCCTTCTGAAGCCCTCACTTTGTTTCCCCCTTCTAAATCACAGCACCTTTGTACTTCTTAGGTTCTTCCCTGAGATTTTTAACTTATGCCATGTCCTGATTCCAGAAAGGTGAAATTCTGATGAATTCATAAATTGGTTCCACTTTTTGTGCATCTGCTGCCTTCATTACTACACATAGTGTTAAATATAGTTATTTCTAAATTACCCCTGTTAGTCTGATGGTACTATATTAGGGTGTATGTATAAAGGAAATGGAAAAGTAGTTGTGAAATGTCTCCCATGTTACCTTAGGCATGGACAATTAATCTCACAGTTCTTTAAGCAACACTCACACATACACATGCCCATCACAAAATGATTTAATTAATTTTAGGCCAGCTTGGTCAAAGTGATTTCTAGCTTCATACACACCTTTGTCCTTCCCATGACAGTCTAGGTCCTGGTCACCAATCCATATCTTTTCTTTCCCTGACATGGAGTTACTTGAGTTCTCTGATGCCAGCTGATCTCATTCTGAGGCCTCCTGACCAAGAGAGATGTAACATTGTGACTGAAAAGAACAACAGTTTGGACCTTAATAGCTCTAGGATTTCTGTGCATACTCAGTTTCCCCTGATTTCTATTCCACAGGACTTATAGAGGAGTGGTTTGCTTTTATGATGCCAAAATTAATGTTATTTATTTATTTTTTTTTAAATATATTTCAATTACTTTTTATTCTTTTTTTTTTAATTAATTTTATTGATTTTATTACAGAGAGGAAGAGAGAGGGATAGAGAGTTAGTAACATCGATCAGCTGCCTCTTGCACACCCCCTACTGGGGATGTGCCCGCAACCAAGGTACATGCCCTTGACCGGAATCGAACCTGGGACCTTTCAGTCCACAGGCCGACGCTCTATCCACTGAGCCAAACCGGTTTTCGGCTAATGTTATTTTCTGTCTTTCCCCTTGGACAATTGTTACTTAATTGCCAAATATCTTTAGAACTAAAACAGGTCACTTAAATGATTTTTCTCTAAGCAAAAAAAAAAAAACACCTCCTTTGAACATATTTGCCAGTGATGCATCTGATAAGGGGTTAATATCCAGAATTCATAAAGAACTTATACAACTCAACACCAAAAAACCCAAATAATCCAACTATAAATGGACAAAAGATCTAAATAGACATTTCCCCAAAGAGGACATCCACATGGTGTCCAATAGACATCTGAAAAGATGTTCAGTGTCACTAATCATTAGAGAGATGCCAATTAAACCACTTATATGTGGAATGAGATAACACCTCACACCTGTCAAATGGCTATCATCAATAAATCAACAAACAACAAGTGTTGGCAAGGATGTGGAGAAAAGGGAACACTTGTGCACTGTTGGTGGAATGCAGGTTGTTGCAGCCACTTTAGAAAAAAGTATGGAGGTTCCTCAAAAAATTAGAAATGGAACTGGCTTATGACCCAACGATTCCGCTTTTGGGTATATATCAGAAGGCACACAAAATAGGAATTTGAATTAATATATGCACCCCTGTGTTCATTGCAGTGTTATTTATAATAGCCAAGCTATGGAAGTAATCCAAGTGTCCATCAATAGACAAGTAGATAAAAAGTAGTGGTACATATATATACAATGGAATATTACTTGGCCATTAAAAAGAGGGAAATCTTAACTATTGTAACATCATGGATAGAGTTTGGCCACGAGTTTGACATGCTTGATCTAGAGCGTATTATGCTAAGTTGGTCAAAGAAAGACAAACACCACATGATTTCACTTATATGTGGAATCTAAAAAACGATATAAACAAAACAGAAACAGACTCATAGATACAAAGAGTAGACTTATGGCTACCAGAGGGGAGGGAAGTTGGGGGACTGAGTGAAAAAGGTGAAGAGATTGAGTAGTACAGTTTGGTAGTTACTAAATAGTCATGGGGATGTAAAACACAGCATAGGAAATATAGCCAATAATATTGTAATAGTTATGTATGGTGCCAGGTGGGTACTGGAAATATCAGGGAAACACTTTATAAAGTATATGAGTGTCTAACCACTGTGCTGTACATCTGAAACTAATACAAATAATATTGACTGTAAAAAGAAAAAGGTCTCCTTCAAGAGGTCTTGCTGTTTCTTAATCTCTCTCTATATAAAACTCTAATATGCAAATTGGCCAGACGGCCAAACAACCGAACAACTGGTTGCTATGATGTGTGCTGACCACCAGGGGGCACGTGGAACATGGCGGGCATCAGTCACGGCGGGATGGTGGAGCAGGTGAGCGGGGACGCCAAACCAAGGTGGGGAGCCGGTCTCTGTCACGGGTGAGCCTCTGGTGGTTACTGAAAATTCTTCGCTCCCACGTGCCGCAGTTCTGCTGGGTGCTTGCACCTGCTGGTGGCACCTGGCGCCACCCCAATCACTCGGCGCTGTCAGCAGGTGCAAGCAGCAGCTGCCAGCTCTGATCACCCCTCAGGGCTTCTCCATCTCCCCCTGCTCCTGAGGGGCGATTGGGGCTGGCAGCTGCGTCTCACACCCGCTGCTGGCGATGGCCCTGCTTGCACCTGCTGCCAGCACCGGAGCCGCCGCTTGCACCCACTGTGGGTGCCAGCGCTGCTCGCACCCGTAGCCAGTGCCGGAGCCGCCGTTCATATCCACTGCCGGCGCCCGGTGCTGTTCCCAATCTCTCAGCACCATCAGTATGATGGTCAGTGCTGCTCCCACAGGGGGAGCACCACTCAGCCAGAAGCCAGGCTCACAGGTGGCGAGTGCAGCTGCGGTGCTGGGAGCCTCTCCTGCCTCTGAGGCAGCACTAAGGATGTCCGACTGCTGGCTCCGGGGGGCACAGGCCTAAGCTGTCAGTCGGACATCTCCTGAGGGCTCCCGGGAGAGGGCACAGGCCCGACTGAGGTATGCCCCTCCTGAGTGCACAAATTTCGTACTAGATAATGTAGTTACCACCTTACTGAGTACCTATTGTTACGTTTTTATCTTATAAAAACTATGGGCTTCTTTAAGGTTATTAGTCTTTTCCTTTCTTATTTATCTTATTTACCCAGTGTCTAGTACAGTGTTTGGCCCAATAGGGCTTAGAAAATGTTCAGTAAGGAAATAAAAATGTATTCTTACGTTTTTTCCTAAGCTTTCAGATTTGACTGGTTTTATATTTTACCAATGTAAGCAAATATCTTTTAAATTCATAGCTATTTTATTATTCTTGTTGCATATACAGATTCATATTCTAATTTATGCTATATCTTTAAAATTTTTTTTCAATGACTTTAAATGCCCACTTGTTTCCTTGCCAAGTGTCCAAAATGCAAGCACCCATTTTTCATGAAACAATAACATGAGCTTTACTACTTATATGTCCTCCTCAGAGACATCCCAGTGGGTTAGAAGTGGTCTCTGGTTGAGATAAGCCACTAAATATTTCTTTGGTTCTCCAGTTCTTCATTTATAAAATGTACAGACTGTAACAGTTTAGCTCTGAAATTCTGTGATCGTCATATGATAATTAATGTATTTGAATATAAAGCAATACTTAAGAATTTCTTCTTCCTGCCAGTCTCTGTGAAAATGTATTAGGTAAAGAATTTTTAATAAAAGAGAGAAAAAAGGTCTTACTCTTACTTTATTTCCCTGAAAACAATATATCTCTTAAATGGAAATTTAGATAGTTGCAATAGATAAAATAGACTTTTTAATGATGTTTAAGTCTATTAGTATCACTATTACATGACCGTACTTCTACTTAAAATTTTCTCCTGCCATTATTTTAATAGGATTTTCACTTTTGCACTTTACCCCCAAATTATTAAGATGATAAAATATATGGAATGGCATTTGTTCATCTTGGTACATTGTCAGTTTCTTATTAATTTAGCACTATAAATTCTTAGATTAGTATATATATAAATATAAGAAACTTTATTAAAAATGTTTCACTACTGTCTCTTTTGGTAATAAAAGTTTAATTAATGCATAACACTGTACTGTACTGGTCATTAGTCTTTGGTTAATCCTTTCTGTTGTCCATGAAATTTTAATGATTTCAGTCTTTATTTTTTGATATGTTTTGTTATTATAATTTCTCATCATGATAATTTTCTATTCAGTTTCTTATTTCTTCAAAGTACACTTTTCAGTGCTCTTTAATTTTTACCACTGATACGGGGAGGTGGGGCAAAAGTAGGTTTGTAGTTGTTCGTATGGAAAATGCTATATAATAAAGAGGCAATATGCAAATTGACCCTCACACCTCGTATCACAAGATGGCCGCCCCTATGTGGTCACAAAATGGCCACCCCCACATTGTCACAAGATGGCTGGTAGGGTAGGGCAGTTGGGGGCGACCAGGCCTGCAGAGGAGGGCAGTTGGGGGGGGGGGACTGGGCCTGCAGGGGAGGGCAGTTGGGGGTGATAGGGCTGGCAGGGGAGGGTAGTTGGGGGCGATTGGGCTGGCAGGGGAGCAGTTAGGTGTCAGTCATGCCGGCAGGGGAGTGGTTAGGCGTTAATCAGGCCAGCAGGGGAGCAGTTAGGGGGCTATCAGGCTGGCAGGCAGAAGCGGTTAGGGGCAATCAGGCAGGCAGGTGAGTTGTTAGGAGCCAGCAGTCCTGGATTGTGAGAGGGATGTCCGACTGCCCGTTTAGGCCCGATCCCGGATCCTGCGGGATCGGGCCTAAACCGACGGTCGGACATCCCCTGAGGGGTCCCAGATTGGAGAGGGTGCAGGCTGAGCTGAGGGACACCCCTTGCACTGGGCCTCTAGTAGTACAATAATTAATAAATAATAATACAAGAATAAACTGTTTTGGTACAACTGTAAACCTACTTTTGCCCACCCCTGTATATATTTTAAGTGTTCCCTTTAGTGGAAATTTACTGTCAGTTGTTAGAGTGGAGTCTGGCTGTAAGAAGGCTGTGGTACTTAGTTACGTGCCTGCCAATTGTATTTAATGCAGTGGTTCTTTTGCATTCCTACTGATTTTTGTTAAATCTTCTAAAGGATACTCTGAATATAAATATATTAATTCTGGTGTCCAAAATAGGTTCCAATTTAGCATGTAGGGAATTGTCTCACTCATATGCAAAATTTCATTATATTCAACTGTGTAGCCTTTGTTATTTTTCATTATTTTGCTTTTGCAATTTCAGTCTGATTTTTCTGTTCTTACTTACTGTGTCCTCAGTTTAGGCTACCATCACAGAGTAGTCTGGTATATTTCATTTTCAAACTTTTGATTTGCCAAAGCCAGAGGTGAGACTGTACTTAGCCTCTTACACAGAGATTTATGACTTTCCTACCACTTTTTGAAAATTAAAATAAAAGTTTGTATTAAATAAGTGAACTTGAATGACAATAGAAAACACTGTATTTATGATATTCTGCTAACAAAAGCAGAGTTTAAGATATATTTTGCTAATAATTCATGATTCTTATGATATCTCTTTGTGGCTTTCAAAGAAGGAATACCTAAGGTTTTCCTCTCACCTAATTCTTTGAAATTGACACCATTGTTCTTATACATTGTCATCAAGTTTCTTTTCTTTAACAAGTGAAATGGCCTTTTTATGATTGCTATTGCATTCATTTTCTCAGTTCATAAGGAGAAAGTATGTTTATTTCTAATTTTTAATATCTAAGACTTTCTAATCTTTCCCTTTCAACAAAATGAGTGTGGGCTTAGTTTAACACTATTCAAAGGGCAATGTTTTCTACTAGAATTTAGTATCATTGATTCATTCTCATCATACCTAATTTTAGGACTATTTATTACTTAGGATAAGCAATGCTATTTTCTATTTATGGTGTAAATGATATACCACTTGGTATGAAGTTTCCCAAATATCTCTGGGGGCCATTTTGTAGCCTACCACAGTTCTCTAGCTTGATATGGCATTTCCAGTTAATAGCCATAGACCCTAATGCCCAATGCAACTTCTGATTCTGTCCTTGTAAGATTTGTAAATTACCTTCCTTCCTTAGGCTTTCTATTTAAAGCAAGTTCCCAATGAGAAGTTTAGGACTCTTAATTAGGCCAAAAACCTTTTAATGTAAGATTTGCCAACATTTCTAATTTTTTTTCCGGGGGAAGTCTAAAACCTTTGATAAACTCAGCTTTAATAATTAAGTGCAGACAGGGTAAGTGATAGACAGTTAATGACAAAATAATATAGTAGATTAGATGTAACCTGTATTTTTTATCATGTTAAAATATGTATACTTTTTCACTCTTTATTTTCAAATTTGGGGATATCCAAATGTTAGAATCTCATTCTTTTCTTTGGAATTCTTTAGCCTGTTCAGACACCAAGCCTTTAGTCTCTAGCTTGGTGGCATTTGCCTGGCTATTTGCATTCTCAGAATAGAGAAGATAAAGGGGCGGGGCCCACCCTTCAGTATGTATATATATATTTTTTTTTTCTTTTTTATTCTTTATTGATTAAGGTATTACATATGTGTCCTTATCCCCCCATTGCCCCCCTGCTTCCCAGTTCGTACCCTCACCCCCCCCCCCCCCCCCAGTGTCTGTGTACATTGGTTATGCTTATATGCATGCATACAAGTCCTTTGGTTGATCTCTCCCTTTCCCCCACCCTCCCCTGCCTTTCCTCTGAGGTTTGATGGTCTGATCGATGCTTCTCTGTCTCTGGATCTGTTTTTGTTCATCGGTTTATGTTCATTATATTCCACAAATGAGTGAGAGCATGTGATATTTATCTTTCTCTGACTGACTTATTTCGCTTAGCATAATGCTTAATTCTCCAGGTTTCAGTTTTCCTCTTCTGTTGCCTGAATCTTTTGGACTGGAGCTTCTGGCCTTTATTTTCCCCACAGAATAAACATATATCCTGGGTTTTGCCTGGGATGGAGGAGGGGACCTAGATATGTAAATGCCCCTTATACAGTCTCCTTGTTTTCAGTAGCGTGCATCACCTTTTGCCCCTTTGCAACCATTGCAATCAAAGGAACAGACTACCTAATCCTTTCTGGGGAACTACAGCATGCAGCATGAATTGCTTTGCACTGGTATCCTTCTCTTACTCTTCAGGTTTTTTTTTTTTTCTCTTGCACTATTAACTTCTCTACTTCCTATCTTTCAAAAATATATTGACATGTTGTTTTTTGCTATTGTCTTCTCATTTTCCTTTTCTGTTGATACCTCTTCTGTGACTACCATTTTAGTGAGGTCTCACATCAAAATAGATATAAATGCACATGTTTAATCCACCACATTTATCAGAAAATTCTCAGAACTTCTCACAATGTGGTGGTTTATCTTTTGGCCCTTTGAGCCAATCATTCAGATACAAGAAGAAAGGTAGTGGTCTGAGCCAGTCTGTGTAACGTGAGGAGGAAGCCCTGGTCAAAAGGGTAGGCACAACTTGACTTTTAAACTGCAATCTATTTTCTGATACCACAGAAATATTCGAAGGCAAATGAATGGCAAAAGATACATTTACTTGTGGAAAAACTCTTTGGCCTATATTTGTTTGGTGGTAGTTATTTAAAACTTGGCAAGAAGTTAATTCTGCTCCATTACATTAATTATAGGGAGTGAACTGAAGTTGAATAAAATGTAAAAGATACTGCATTGCTAAAAAAATATATTTTGAATCCTGGAAAAATACTGAAAAATAGTGATAAAAATACTGTATTAAAGTGATGATTCTATTGAGGACAACCCCCCAACACCAGCTTAGGAGAACGTGTTTGTTTTTTTTAACCTTTTGATCTGATGTCCTATTTTTTCAGACATAACCTTGTAACATATCCAGAAATGCACATAGTTCATTACTTTTATAAGAAAAAGCTAAGTTGATGGATGGTATATTTAGAAAAATAAGGCTTAGGATATTTCTTTGTGTTTATAAAGAAATGCACCAGTATCTGATATTTACTAAAACACAGAGCAATCATTAATTATCATGAAAGCCTCAACTTAAAGTAGATTAAATTGCATTTATAGAATTAGAGAAAATCAGAGCTGAGAAGGGTACTTCCAAGATTATCTAGCTCAATGGTTTTAAAATAATAATTTCCAAAGTTCTAGGTTTTTGTGTATTGCCTCAAGGGACAACCTGGAGGGATACATTACTAGATAAGCATTATTTTTATACTACTGGAGCCCTGATTTATTTCCTTTGGATATTGTATTTCTAGATAAGATTGTGTTTTTAAAAGGACTTCATCTAAGTATATACCATTTGAATCAACTGCTTTTTTGAAAAGTCACCAGTGATCTTTCTTTATTTGCAAAATCAAGATAATTTTTCTCCTAGTTTCTTACTCATCCATTTAGTGGTAGTTTATACTGCTGTTCACTTTCTTGACTCCTCCTTTCTATGGCTTCTGTGACACCACATGTTCCTGATTTCTTCTAGTCTTACCTCTTATCTTTTCTGTGTCATTCAAGCTCTTGGTCTTCTACTAGCCATTGAAGTTTGGAGTTTCTCAAGACCCAGTGTCCTGGACCTTCATTCTTTCTCATGCTCTGTTCTCTCTCTAGAAATCTCATCCACAGTCATGGCTTTAGTTATCTCCTAACTAAAAATCAGTGACTCAGATGGATTTTTTTAAAGCTGATTTTTAAAAAGAATCCTCACCTACTAATATGTTGATTGATTTGAGAGAGAGAGATGGAGAGAGAGAGATACAGATACATCGATAGGCTGCATAAAACCCTCTCCCGCCCTCCCCGCACAGACACCCACTGGGGATTGAACCGGAAACCTGGGTATGCCCCTGACTGAGAACCCAAAGCCTTTTTGGTTCAAGGGATGATTCTTCAACCAACTAACCCCCGTGCTGGGGCTTAAGCTGGTTTTTAAAAGTTGATTTGTTTATCTAATTGCCTACTCTGATAATTGCCTTTTGAATTTCTCAAAAACACCAGAAACCTAATACATTGTAAAGCTGAATTTCATCTTTACTCCTCAAACAAACCATACAAACCAATCCTTTCCCAGCATTTCCTACCTTACTTAAATGAGAAATCCAGATGTTATCTTTGACATTTTCCTCTCTTGCATCCCTCTGATTCTTTTTCAAGTCTTGCTTTGCATCTTGAACATATATCTTAAATTACCGTATTTTCCAGCGTATAAGACGACTTTTTAACCCAGGAAAATCTTCTATATGCCCAGTCGTCTTATACGCCGGAAAATACGGTATTTCCTTTTCTTTCCATTACTACTGCCACAACTCTAATCTGACTTGTCATTCATTACCTCTTGCCTGGACCACTGCAGTGGCATCCTAACTGGTCCTCCAACGTCTGGAGTGATCTTCCTTAATCTCTAGTGATTGCCCCTTGCTTTCAGGGCAAAGACCAAAATTTAGATTTGAAGCTGGTTTACTCTCTTCTTTATCACAGCTTGGTTTCTCCATATGTTTTGCCATTGATGCAAAAATAACTGATTATTTTTACTTATAAACAATGGTCTTAAAAAATTTGAAGTGTAAGCTATACATAACAAAATATTTAAATATTTTGAGAAAAATGGGTATTTTCTTTAAAGAAAAAATTAGCTGTTTATTTTAATATACTAGTAAACCTATATTCTTTGTAAGGTTTAAGGTGCAAACTTTGGTAAGTTTTAAAAAGAAGCATTTTCAAATTGAATTTTCCATCTGGTTATTAGTCTATACGGAAGGCAGTTAGGTTATATTAGATCCTTATATTTATTGTTTTCAATTTTATGATTTCATTGACATTTTGAATTGCTAATCTTTTATGGTTTGTCACCTAAAAATATTTTAAAATGGCCATTTGGCATTTTAATATGCTATAGGTAGTAGATCTTTTCACTTAATAACAGTTAGATCTTTTAATTTAATTTACAAAGTTGATAATACATATTTATTAGCTTTCTATAAAAGGGTTTTAATGATTTATGTAGCATAGTAAATTTTTATTTGTGGAAATGACTGATTAATTTCTAACCTTTTAAAAAGTCATATTTGATTTTACTTTTATCATCTGGAGACACGTTTCTAGATAAGAGCTTTTGTGCCATAAATAATCTATCGCTATGAAATAAAAACAGAATTATACATAATAATTTGTAAAACAGGTAATAATAAAAATCTTGAAAGTATATTCTTTATTTTTAAAAAGACTTTTGTTGTTTTATCTATCAGCTATACTGTGATTAGTAAAATATATGACTTTCTATATTGAGTCTATTTACTCTTAAGCAATAGTGTTATAGTTGGTTTTCTTTTATGTTTTTACTACTATCTTGATTTTCTATAAGGTGGGTTAGCTTGATTTTACGTCTCTTACATGAATCAGTTTGTATGTAAATTGAGTCAGCTTTGATTTTAATACTGCTTTCTTGTGAAATATTAATGTTTTTATTAAATCTTTACTACTTTCAGGTATATTGAATGTTATGGATAGATTGTAAAATGAAAATTGGAATTAGTCTAATGTCTTGTCTTGAAGTACATGATGAATTAGAGTGGTTTTCCTCTGTAGCGGGGATGATGTTACCATGGTGAGTGCTTCTGTTGCCATGACATTAGCTTGCATATTTTGATAGGTCTTCAGTTGAAGAAGGGCTCTGTTTCCTGGCAGGCTGGAAAAGTGTCATTCTGTCTTTTACCAAAATGTGTTATTTTTTTATTGAAGTATACAGTAATCTCCAAAGAATTGTAATGGCTAAGTGCCAAGAAAGAAATTACACCTTGCTTATTTTCTTTTTTTCCCCCCTGTTCAGCTTTTGGAACACAGCAAAATACTCTTAGCTTGCTTTGTGTAAGAAAGAAAAAGAAAATCATTTTTCTAGTTTTATTAATAAATAAAATGTTTGCTTTTCCATTGAATTTTGTTGACAAAATAAATAGCTAAAGATGAATAATTTGTAATCAGTCTCAGCTGGATATAAATATATACTGTTACCATACAACTAAGACATTGCTAATGATGATATATTGGTAGCAGAGAAAGGGTAAATAAATGTGATTAAGGACTCCACAAAAATGAAAGAATCAGTGAATTCTAAGAGAGTAAATATATAAAGTACAAAAGTTCTCATATCAATGATACATATTAAATAAAATGAATAGGGATAGTTCTTTCTAGTGATGACTTACATTTAATATAGAAACATTAATGGTAGGTGTTTTTTAAAATTTTTGTTTTATAATAGTATATTTTTTTTAAAAAAGAGAAACCATATGATCACCTCAATAGATTTCTTTTTAATTTTTTAAAAATTATTTTTATTGATTTCAGAGAGGAAGGGACAGGGAAAGAGATAGAAACATCAATGATGAGAGAGAATCATTGATCTTCTGCTTCCTGCATGCCCCCTACTGGGGATCAAGCCCACAACTCAGACATGTGCCCTTGACTGGAATCAAACCTGGGACCCTTCAGTCCTCAGGCCGGTGCTGTATCCACTGAGCCAAACCAGCTAGAGCTATAGTGGTATATTTTTAATTTCTAACTAGGTAATACAGAAATTTTAACAATTAGTAAAAAAAAAAAAAGTCTTCCTCTTGCACTTCTCTTTTTCCTCATTTATCTATTGCTGTTTAAAATTTATCTCTTTATAGTTTCTTTATGCACTTATAAACAAATACAAATACTTTAATACATTCTTATTCCCATCTCACTTTTCAAGAAAAGTAGCATATTTTGCACTTCGCTTTTCATAATTTGTCCCAGTCGTATTTTTAAATGTATATTTTATTAGTGATATCATTTTTGCATCTGGGAACATATTGGAATCAGCAAAAAGATGAGGAGTTATTATTGACATTTCCCAACCCTTATGCTTATGACAATTCAGAATTTTGGAAGGAAATATTTAAAAGCATGCATTTTATCAATTTATAATAAAAAAGGGATTCTCTTTTTGTTGTCAAAGTTTAGTGATACCACTAGTGGCTCTTTCTATTGCTAGACCAATTCATTTTGTAACAGCTACAAACTGAAATCCTATATAATAAAGAGCTAATAGGCTAATTAGACTAGATGGCGGAACGACCTTCCAGAACGACCAGTGGGTGGGGCCACAGGGCCAAGGCATCTGGGGCTGCAAGGGCTGAGCCTCTTGCACGAATTTCGGGCATTGGGCCTCTAGTATTGCATAAATGAGAACATATTTGCACAAACTTTTTTCCTGCTTCAAAATATTTTCTTTTTTGTATTAGTCCCATTTATCCTTGGAATAATAAATTAAATATTGGTGTTGTTTTCTTGGGGAAGCTGACTAGGTGAATGTGATTTTCCCATAACAAATAGCTAAAAATGAATAATTTGTAATACTCTTCATACCAGTAGTAGGAGCATAGATAATTATTTTAGTGACTAGAGGCCCGATGCACGAAATTTGTGAACAGGGCGGGTGTGTGTCCCTCAGCCCAGCCTGCACCCTCTCCAATCTGGGACCCACTGGGATCGGGCCTAAACGGGAAGTCGGACATCCCTCTCACAATCCAGGACTGCTGGCTCCCAGCCGCTCGCCTGCCTGTCTGCCTGCCTGCCTGATTGTCCCTAACTGCTTTTGCCTACCAGCCTGATTACCCCCTAACCACTCCCTTGCCAGCCTGATTGATGCCTAACTGCCTTCCCCTGCCAGCCTGATTGCCCCTAACTGCCCTCCCCTGCCCGCCTAATCACCCCTAACTGCCTTCCCCTGCTTTCCTGATTGCCCCTAACTGCCCTCCCCTGCTGGCCTGGTCACCCCTAACTGTCCTCCCCTGCAGGCCTGGTCACCCCAAACTGTCCTCCCCTCCTGGCCTGGTCACCCTTAACTGCCCTCCCTTGCCAGCCTGGTCACCCCTAACTGCCCTCCCCTCCTGGCCTGGTCATCCCTAACTGCCCTCCCTTGCCAGCCTGGTCACCCCTAACTGCCCTCCCCTGCCGGCCTGGTCACCCTCAACTGCCCTCCCCTGCCGGCCATCTTGAGGCAGCCGTCTTGTGTCCACATGGGGGTGGCCATCTTGTGTGTTTGAGTGATGGTCAATTTGCATATTACCTCTTTATTAGATAGGATACTATGCAGTACAAATTCGCAAAAAGGAGGTTAATGTAGTTGATTAATGTAAAGTAACTAGCCTTCAGATGTTACTTGTATTGAGAGTTGATCACCTAGCAGTAGACTGCTTTTATTTAGACACGTGTCTACCTAAGAAGAGGAGAAACTGTGTGTGGGCTAGCTCAAAAAGTTAGTGAATTTTATATCAGATGACAGTAGACTTGGATACTGCGTGAAAGTTAATCCTGGGTTGTGGAATATATTAACTCACCCTTTCGTCTGATAAATGTCATATACATTGCTGAGTTTTAGAAATCATAACAATGAATAAAGACAGGGTTTCTGCCCTCAAATGGGCTTAGCATTCTGTGAAGAAACTTGGCATAGCAGCAAATTACATTACGGTGTGTAAGGTAAAAGTGTGCAGACTGACGGACTAGGGGAAGCATTAGAGTGGACACAGAGAGTAGGGTCAGGATGCATTGGGAGATGAGGCGTATGCTAAAGACAAGACAGGATACCTGGTTCAGGAAGGCTCTCCCTGATGTATTAGTGGTAGAGACAGGCTAAATGTTTTAGCTGCTGGAGAAGTTTATTAGGTTTTCTGAGCTTTCTCTTACCAGGAAGCTAGCCAGGCCACTTACCAGTTGTTTTCTCCTCCTACTTACAACTCCACACACAACTAGACTAAGAGTAATTAGAAAACAATTGACTTAAAATTGGTTTCCTTTGGAACAGTTTTATATTCTCAACTCATGAGATCATCTAACCCAACCTTTTTAGTCTTTAATTATTTGCTTTGGATAAATGAGACATTATATTTTGTTAATGGTAGAAAGATTTCTGTGTTACAGTGATTTGGGAACATTTTGGACAAGTCATAACCTTTCTGGTTATAAATTTGTTTATTATCTATAATAAGAGGGAATTTACTGCATGCTTTCAGGGCCCTTCATTTTTCTAGTATTTTTACCCAGGTCTAGTAACTAGTCTTGATACTAATGAGGTATTTTCATTTAACTTTCCATTACCCATATTTCCTTATTTGAGGAATTTTAAAATCACTTGTAGTTAAATTTTAAAATCACTTGTAGTTCTATGAAACTGCCCAGATATAGAAACCAAAGCTGAATTTTCAGAAGTCTTTGTGTAACTATAGTTTTAAAAAATTGTTTCCTTAGAAATGTAAGCCACAGGTTGTTTTTTTTAAATATTGAAACAACAGCCAGAACAAATTAATTAGACTTGTGAATGAGATAATAAAATAGTAATCAATGTATTTTTGAGTAAGTTTTCCAACCTGAATATGCCAAGAACCTTCATTAGTTCTCTAGTAATTTTACTCTCAAATCACAACCTCAGTTTCCATAATTAGCCCTAAAACATTTTTAAATAAATGAGAAATGTCAGCAAACTTTTGAAAGTGGAATTCTCCATTGCGCGCCCCCCTCTCCCAGCCCCCTGCTTCTTTCCCTGATACCTTCCTACTATTTCTACCAAGGAAGTGACATTTCAGAATGGAATTTAAGTGATTGCCTTGACGTATTTTTTTTTTTTTTTTTGAGAATGGCTTTTCCCTCTCTATGTCAATTAACAGCATAGAGTAGTGAGCCAACTTAGTCTCAGAAAACTTGATCATACCTCCTCAGCTCAAATACATTCCTGGAATTTTCTTGTAAGCTAATTGTTTTTCAGAATTCAACTCATGCATTTCTCTTATTCAAGAAAACTTTCTTTACCCTTGTCCCACTGATTTTGATGTTTCTCTGTTGTACTTACTTAGCAACTCCTGTGTTCATTTTTGCACTTCTGTGATGTTTGTTGAGGAATAGATTAAAAAGCCTCATGTGGTTCAGCTCATATCTTCTCCAGTTAGTATAGTACCAAGCACATAGTAGGTACTTAGTATTGAATGAATGACTTTCCTTTTATACAGGGTACTTATATGTCTTGTTTTACACAATAGCTATTTGCTTCTCAGTGAAACGTAGACAAAAGATCCACTCAAGTCACTAAATCTAGAGTTGTTTTACTCTTCTATTTAGTAGCCTTAATAGTTAGAATTTATCCTGTTTTCTTTAAAACAAAATGCTAGAACAACAACAATAATAAAATTAATATTGTGGTAAGACCAGGGGTCTTTCTTAGCTTCAGGATGTGATCCTGTGAAGAAAGCATTATGGTTTTAGTGTAGGGCCTGGAATATGTATTATGGTAACATATCTGGTCACTTACTAGTGGAAGTCGTAGAGTAGGGCTGCAAAGCATTGTAGGTATTTCTGGTGTAGACATTCTGTTTTAGGCAAGCAAAATGATATTATTACATTTTTACAAGCAAGATGGATGAAGCCCACATTTTGAACTGCTTAAAATCATGGAGTAGGTAGTTATTAGAGACAAAGAGGAACTAAATATCTTGCTGTTATTGCTATTATTACAGTTATCTTCCTTTACATCAGAGTTTTTCAACTTTGGTAGAATTGACATTTTGAGCTGGATAATTCTTTGTTGTGGCTAGCTGCCTGTACATTGCAGGATGTTTAGAAACATCCCTGGCCTCTACCCACTAGATGGCAGTAGCATTCCCTCCCTTCCCCAGTGTGACAACTAAAAAATGCCAAATATTCCCTGGAGGGCAAAATTGCCTCTTAGTTGAGAATCATTGCTTTATTCCACAGAATAATATCACTTATGCCTCCATTTTGTTTTCTCTTTATTTTTGTTTTAGAGACTTCTCTTTGGCACATGGCCATTCTCTACCTCTAAAGCCAGCCTCTGCTCTTACTTGGTAAACATTTTCCTAAACATTTTTTTTTGTTGCCTGACATTTGCATTCATTACATTTTTTATGATAATGGACATCTCAGGATATAGTAGTAATTGTCTTTAGACATAATCTATCCCCAATTTTTTATTTGAGAGCTCATCTGGTAGATTCAGATTTATTTCTATAGAACTAAGTATTGTATGTATCAGTTAAATATAGCTTTGATAATTATTTTCATTTAGATATATGCTAGTGCATTTAATGAAATTGAAATGCATTGCTCCCTAATTATACACTGGAACATGTAGCTTGAAAGAATGTTTTTGTATCCTTGTTTATATTTGAGCAAGATTCTGCATTTCATTTGATAACTCACAAGTACTTATTTTTAAAAGGCTTAAATCCTTGTATTATGTAAATGTAATACATTTGCCCTTATTATTTTGGAGATTGTAAAAAAATGATTCTTTTTAATAATTGATATACATAATGTTTCATGAATATTGCTAATTTAAATAATTTCATAATTATTATAATAATAATTATTATTCATAAAATAATTCATTTAAAAATAAAGTTAACTATACCTGAGACTAATATTTTGTAGTAAGTTTTAAGCTTTTACATTTTATTATTTTCATTATCAAGTGTTTATGGAACATTTTACTAGGTATTTCATAGGCATATAATTAGATAGGATTTTTGCTGAAGTAGAATTTACATTCTAATAGGTGTTTAAATATATTTAAATCATGGAATCTATGTCATTGTTGAATTTGCATTCAGTAATTGAGAACTCTAGTATTTTAAAAATATACTTTTCTAACATTTTTATACATTTTATTAATTTTCATAAATGTGTTTTGAAATTCCCAATCAAGTCCAGAATTTCAAATTAACATAAATGATTTGATGTACTGTGAGATGAGGAGTGGCTTAAGTTTCTGAATTATTGCTTATAAAAACAGAAGAGTTGGTTGGTATGTGCTGTATTTTCTTTTCTTTTTATTTACATGCTGTATTTTCATTAGGAATCTTGATTTCCAGAGAGAAGAATGTAAAAGATATTTAATATTTATTGTACAAATAATATCATATTAAAATTCTTTTAGGGTTTGTTAGTTACCTATTATGAAGTATTTTAAAACGATACAATCATTAATCTTTCCTTAATTTTGTAACTTAGATTTATAGTGGTTTCTAATGCATAGTCAGAAGTAAATAGGGAACAGAAGTAAATGATGGTTGTGTGTAAGTATGACATTCCCTTGGCAGAGGTTGTGAATGGGGTCGGGGTGGGACAGTAACACTCTTTTCTCCCCTTACTCTTTTCCCCCCTCACTACCATCATGAACCACTCGTATTAAAGGTCTGTGACATTTCTGTCAGGTACACTTTTTAAGAAAAAAAGACAATTTTATCAGATTCTTTTCATTAATAGGTTGACAATTAGAACATTTTTCAATTTTAGCATTTATAAAAAATTATTTTAAGCAAGTCTAAGATTTATTTGTGATCATCCTGAAGTATATTGTTGTAGTGTACCCCCGAATCTCACAAAGGACGCCTCAATCAAAAAGTCAAATTATGGAGTCATTTATTCAAAAGCTGGCAGTTACGAGGGGACATAAGCACTCCAAATCTCGCAACCCCGAAATGCTGGCCACATCAGGCTTATATAGGCAGAATATCACAAAGGTATCGATTACATCTTTGGGTTTGGAATAAGGAACCTGGTTTGCACAAAGCAGTTACAGAAGTGAGATTGAGCAAGTTAGTTATCTATAAAGATTAATTATAGTTTTGGGTCTTCGGATCACTGAATCAACAGAAACACATTATCTGGAGCCACTGAGGCAATTTAGAATAATAATAAAGAGAATATACAAATTGACCATCACACCCTCGCACAAGATGGCCGCTCCCATGTGCTCAAAAGATAGCCGGCAGGGGAAGGCAGTTGTGGGCAATCAGGCCAGCAGGGGAGGGCATTTAGGGGCAACCAGGCCAGCAGGGGAGGGCAGTTGGGGGCGACCAGGCCGGCAGGGGAGGGAAGTTGGGGGTGACCGGGCCTGCAGGGGAGGGAGGGCAGTTGGGGGGGACCAGGCCTGCAGGGGAGGGCAGTTAGGGGTGACTGGGCTGGCAGGGGAGGGCAGTTAGGGGTGACCAGGCCTGCAGGGGGGGGGCAGTTGGGGGCGACCAGGCCTGCAGGGGAGGGCAGTTGGGGGCGACCAGGCCTGCAGGGGAGGGCAGTTGGGGGCGACCAGGCCGGCAGGGGAGCAGTTAGGTGTCGATCAGGCTGGCAGGGGAGTGGTTAGGGGGTGATCAGGCTGGCAGGCAGAAGCAGTTAGGGGCAATCAGGCAGGCAGGCAGGTGAGCGGTTGGGAGCCAGCAGTCCCGGATTGTGAGAGGGATGTCCGACTGCCGGTTTAGGCCCGATCCCCCACAGGGATCGGGCCTAAACCGGCAGTCGGACATCCCCCAAGGGGTTCCAGATTGGAGACGGTGCAGGCTGGGCTGAGGGACACCTCCCCCCCCACCCCCAGTGTACGAATTTTGTGCACTGGGCCTCTAGTTTAGAATAATTGTGCTGTCCTGGTCTTGGGACCACTGAGTCAACTGGAACACATTATCTGTAGCCACTGAGGCAATTTAGGGTAATTGTGCTGTCCTGGTGTCCAGATACAGAAGAATGTGCTTCGATAACCAGTAAGATCATAATCAATGGGATATTCAAACCACCAACAATGGAGTATTCCATCGATTTGAATAGCATACATAAGTTCAGAAAATCAAAGTAACTTTTCTATTGTTTTAGCAAGCAAATAAGTACAGAAGCCAAAACAGCAGGGTTAAAGTTAAACTGCAGTTTCTACCTGAGATGATTGCTACCATACTTCATATATGTTACCTAAATGAATCTTTTAGGGTAAAAACTTCCATTGAAATATTATATATTTGATTTTATATTCATTCATGTTTAAACATAAGACTTAGAGGAAAATAGCATATATTATGTTCTTAAATTTTCTATCAACTTCAGTGATTTGTCTTTCTCAGCAAAACTAAAGTTATACTAAATTTGTCATATAAACTTCTATTTGAAATAAGTGAACCTGTGACTAGGGTTTATGCATTTTTTTCTCAAACTTATGAAAATCTGTTAGAATGCAGTTGACTTGTATATTTTAAAAATTTATTAATAATGAGAACACTTAACAGTTTTTCCTTCCTTAGTATCCTTTTCATAATATGGTCCCACTCCCCGTAATGCCCTCGCTGAATCAACGTACTAGCTTCTCCTTCAGTAGATCCTATATTTTCCTACTCCTATGTTTTGCACGTATTTACTTCATGTTGCAAGTCTGCATGAGTGAATATTCTTTAAGGCTTGTAGGGTTTACTCTTCTATAGTCAGTCCTTAAGCCACACAAATAAAGTATTTTCTTTTTACTATGTTTCTAGAATATATTTTAAACATTTTTTCCTTTAGTCTCTTTAATTTTATAGACAGTGTTATAGACATTTCCACTATTTCCAAAATTTTACATCACACCAAACAGAAATTCTTTAACCATTAAGCAATAACTCTTCTGCTTCTCTACCCTCCAGCTTCTTATATTTCTAATCTACTTTCTATCACTGTGAATTTGCCTATTCTGGATTTTTCTTATAAGTGGACTCATACAATTTTTGTTCTTTTGTGTCTGGCTTATTTAACTTAGCATAATGTTTTTAGGATCTGTTCATTTTTGTAGCTTGTATCAGAACTTCATTCCTTTTTATGGCTGAATATTATTCTGTTGTATGTATATACCACAATTTATTTATCCATTTATATGATGGTGGAAATGTAGGTTGTTTTCACCTTTTCACTTGTAAATAATGCTGCAGTGAATATAAGCAATGTAAATATTATTTTCAGTTTTTTTGGATGTACTTAGGAATGGGGTTGTGCTGAGTCCTAGGGTAATTTTATGTTTAACTTTTTGAGGAACCATCAAACTGTTACCCAGAGTGGCTGCATCATTATATATTCCTTATAGCAAAGTATGTGGCTTCTAATTTTGCCACATCCTCTCCAATACTTGTTATTTTCCTTTTTTTTTTTTTTTTTTGAAAAAATGATAGCCTCCCTAGCAGGTTTGAAGTGGTTTATTGTGGCTTTGATTTGCATTTTTTGCATTTCCCTCCTGGCTAATGATAGTGAGCATCTTTTCATGTGCTTATTGGCCATTTGTATATCTTCTGGAGAGAAAAGTCTATTCAAGTTCTGTGACAGTTGTTTAATTGGGTTGTTTGTCTTTTTGTTGTTGAGTTTTATAAATTCTTTATTTTGGATATTAAGCTTTTATCAGATATCTGATTTACATGTATTTTCCTTAATTCTATAGGTTGTCTTTTCACTTTTTTTATTATGTCTTGTGATGCACAGAAGTTTTTAAAATTTTGATGAAGTACAATTTATCTTTTTTAAAAAAATTTACTCATGCTTTTAGTGTCATATCTCAGAATCTACTGCCAGAATCAAGATTATGAAAATTTACCCCTGTGTTCTTCTAGGAGTTTTATGGTTTTAGCTGTTGTATTTAGGTTGTTAGTCCATTTAATTTAATTTTTGTATGGGTGGGAGGTAGGGATCCAACTTCGTTCGTTTTGCATGTGGAAACGCAGCTGTTCCAGCATCATTTGTTGAAGAGAGTAGTCTCTCTTTCCATTTAATGGACTGAGGACACCTGTTAAAAAATCAATTGGCTATCAACATATGGGTTTATTTCTGTTACTCTCAATTCTGTTCCATTGGTTTGTATGTTCCTATCTCAGTAACTCTGTTTAGATGATTGTAGCCTTGTACTAAATTTTGAAATTGGGAACTGTGAGTCCTCCAACTTTATTCTCTTTTCAAGATTGTTTTGACTCTTGAGGGTCTCTTGCAACTCCATGTGAAATTGAGGATCAGCTTTTCTATTTTTGCACAAAAGGCTGTTAGAATTTTGATAGGGATTGCATTGAATCTCTAGATGACTTTGGGTAGTATTGACATCTTAGAAATATTAAGTATCTCTAAATTGCTGTTCTGAGATCAATTCCCATGTGGGACAGGAGTTTTCTCTGCATCAACAAGCAATTCTTTGACACCATCTACCCAGAGATAGCATCAAATTCCACAGGCTGAGGTCTCAGTCCTGTAAGACTTCCCGCACTTCCCACTTCAGACATCAGTCTCATGCTCAGGCTGTAGATTGGAGGTTCTAATGACCACCCCCCTCCTTAGACTTTAGTTGCCAGTCATAAGTCCAGGTTGTTTCCTGTACTTCCTAGCAACTGGCCATAAATCAGAGGTTCCCATGACTCCGCCCTAATGTTCTTTTAGTTTGTTAGAGTGGATCACAGAACTCAGAGAAACACTTAACTTACTAAATTAGGGGTTTAATGTAAAAGGAACAGCCAGAAGGAAGAGATGCATGGGGCAAGGTATGGGGTAGGGGCATGGAGCTTCTATGTTCTCTCCAGCCATGCTACTTTCCTCTAGTCTCCACATGTCCACCAACTTGGATTGTTTTTGACAGCTTTATTACACAGGATTGATTAAATCATTACCTGTAGGCCATGGATCCAGCCTCCAGCCCTTCTTCCCTCCCCTGAATTCAGAGGGTGGGACTGAAAGTTCAAAACCTCCAATCACAAGGTTGGCTCCCTTGTCCATCAGCCCCTATTCTTAGGTGTTTAAAAAATCCTCATTAACATAAGAAAATAACTTTATTACTCTCATCATTTAGGGAATTCCAAGGGTTTTAGGAGCTCTGTGTCAGAAAGAGGGAGGAGGACCAAATAATTATTTCCTATTATTAATCCCAATATCATACTTCCTATGTATGAACATGGCATATCTTTCCATTTTCAGGTCTTTATCCCTTTCAGTAATGTTTTGCAGTTTTCATTATACAAATCATTCACTTCCTTGGTTAAATTAATTCCTAAGTATATTGTGCTTTTAGATGTTATTGTAAATGCAATTGCTTTCTTAATTTTTTTCTTGGATTGTTGATTGCTATTTTATAGAAACACGACTATTTTATGTTGATAATACCACCAAAAAATGAAATTATTAGAAATAAATTTAACAGAAGTTGTGCAAGACCTGTATATTGAAAACTACGAAACATTGCTGAAAGTTAGGAAGGCCTAAATAAATAGATTTGCAGTGTTCATGAATTGGAAGAATCAATATTACAATGTTTTTTTTCCCCTAATTGACCTATTGATTCAGTGCAATCCTAATTAAAATCCTTGTAGACTTATTATTCATAGAAATTGACAAGCTGATTTAAAATTTATGTGGAAATATAAATGCTACATTAGATAAAAGAGTTTAGAAAAAGAAGAACAAAGTTTGAGGAATAAAGGACCTGGTTTCAAAACGTATAAAGCTACAGTAGTCGAGCTAGTGTGTTGTTAGCAGGAAGAAGGGCCTGTTTATCAGTGCAGCGCACTGGGGAGAATAGAAATAGCTCTGTATCTATAAATAATTGGTTTTGACAATGGTGCCAAGGCAGCTCAGTGAGGAAAAGATAATCTCTTCAACAACTGGTGCTGGATCGATTGGCTATCCATCTGTCTGTCATACAGTGAACCTAGTCCTTATTTCACACCATATAAAGAAGTTAACCTCAAATGGATTACATACCTTAACATAAGAACTAAAACTATAAAATTTCTCTAAGAAAACATAGAAGATTACAGCAAAGATTCCTTAAAGAGGGCCCAGAAAGCACAAATTATAAAAATTGATGACTTTGAGAAGATGCTCAACATCACTAATTATTAGGGAAATGCAAATCAGAAAAAGTGAGCTATCACCTCATACCTGTCAGGATGGTCATTATCAAAAAGTCAAAAGATAAATGGATGAGGATGTGGAAGCACAGGGAACCATGTGCATTGTTGGTAGGAATGTAAATTGATACAGCTATTATGAAAAACAGTATGAAGTTTTCTCAAACAATTAAAAAATAGAACTACCGTATAACCCAGCAATACCACTCCTCAGTATGTATCCAAAAGAAATAAAACCAGTATCTTGGAGAAGTATCTACATTCCCATGTTTATTGTAGCATTATTCACAGTGCCAAAATATGGAAACAATCTAAGTGTCTGTTGACAGATGAATGGATAAAGAAAAATCTGGTATGTGTGTGTGTGCGCGTGTGCGTGCGCGCGCGCGCGCGCATACACACACACACACACACACACACACACACAGAGGAATATTATTCAGCCTTAAAAAAGAAATCCTGCCATTTACAACAATATGGATGAACCTTGAATACATTATGCTAAGTGAAACAAGCCAGACACATATTTGTGGAAACTTAAAAAAAAAAAAAAGAAAAGTTGAATTAAGAGAATAGAGTGGTGGTTACCAGAGGCTGGGGGATAGGGGAAAAACTTTTCAGTTATAAGATGAGTAAGTTTTGGAGATCTAATGTATAGCATGGTGACTACAATTAATAGTGATAATATATATTTGGTAAGAAAGTAGATTTTCAATGTCCTTATGACCAAAAAGAAAAAAAAGGCACTATGTGAGAAGATGGATATGTTAGTTAACTTGATTGTGGTGATTATTTCACAGTGTATACATAAGTCAAAACATCATGTTGTTCACCGTAAATTCTTATTTCTCAATCATACCTCAATAAGGTTGGAAGAAAAATGATTTTGATTTCATTAAAATAAAAAATAACTTTACTCTTCAAAAGAAATTGTTATGAAAATGAAAAGGCAAGATAACAACTGGTAGAAAATATTTGCAGTACATATATCCAACCAAGACTACTTATCCAGAATATATAAACGACTTTTGCAAGTGAATAATGAGATTACCCAGTTAAAACAAGGATAAAATTTTGAACAGACTCTATACCAAAGAACATACACAGATAGCATATAAGCAAATTAAAGATCTTCAACATCTTTGGTTATTAGAAAAATACAAATGAAAATTATGAGACATACTTTAGAATTAAACATTAAAAAGACTATAATTCCTAGGCCTAAGGTAGATGAGGAGCAAATCGACCTCTCATATATTACTCATGGGAATAGAAAATGTTACAGCCACTTTGGAAAACAATTTGACAATTTCTTATGAAGTTAAACATACATTTATCATGTGACCCAGCCATTTTACTTCAAGCTATTTTCTCAAGAGTTATGAAGACATGTCTACAAAAATGTTCAGAGCAGCATTATTCATGATAGCCTAAAACTGGGAACAACCCAGATATCCATCAACTTGTAAATGCATGAATAGTTTGTGGTATATACATAAAATGGGATCCATCAGTAATAAAAAGGGATAAACTATCATTATGTGCACCAGCATAAATAAATTACAAAATCTTTGTTAAAAATTTCTTAGGAATTCTAGAAAAGGCACAACTATAGTGATAGAAAAGCCATTATTGCTAGAATTGGTGTGGGGAATTGACTGCCAATGTCAGGAGGAAACATTTTGGGTAATTGAAATGCTATGTAGCATATTTTGGTGATGGTTTACATAATTGTATCCATTTTGCTAATTTCATTGGTTAATTTTATTTATTATAAATGAGCCTACAGTGAAGTTAAACATAAAAAACCCCCAAAATTTAAAAATGATGAAACTTACTATAAGCCATAGAAAAATTAGAAAGAATATCAAGTTTAGTTCTTTTTCTGGACTTTCACAAATAAAGGTCTACATACTTTGGCAGGAAAATTGGAAAGGCCGTCAATAAGAAGGTAGATATCTAGCTTTACTCATCAGTTGAAGATAACAAAAATTATATTTGGAAAAGAATAGTAATTTTGCTTATTAAAAAGTAAGTTATACTATATTTAGTAAGTCAAATGTTAATTTCTTATCTTCTTATTAACTATTATCTTTTTAATTCACTTTAGAAATATAAACCTGGTCGATGTGATGATATTTTAAAATGGAAACCTCCCAGTCTGAATTCTGTGGATTTTCGCCTAAAGATAACAAGAATGGGAGGAGAAGGGTAAATATGCACCTTTGTTCCCCCACCATTTTTACGTGAACTAATACTATTTGTTTCAGGCTTCGTTGTTTACTTAATATTTTACATATACTTTACAAAAAATTAAAATACTATATTTTACAATATTCTTTATACACATATCTATACATCTACCTCATTTTCACAGATTACTTCTTTGACCTATTACAGTTAACATTTTGTAGCATCCTTTTAACTTTACTAAGTTTAGTCTTAAAACATAGTTATTTCTAAAATAAAAAATTAACTTCGTAAAAGTTAAAATAGATTTTATTTGAAAGTAATCCTGCCAAGTGAATTATAAATATGATCATTATTATAATTAAATATTTTGAAATAGCCTTTTTTACTTTGAAGAAACTACCTTATGTTTGCATTTGCATAGCAAATATTTATCCATGCTTTATAGGGTAAAGTTTTCATTGTTGAATTTTATTAAGATTTTTCATAATGTTAATTTAGTTTTAATTTTTTCATTTATTGATTAATCTTTTTAAAATGAATTTATTGTTTTATTTCACCTTGTTCCTAAAATTTTATTGTGTATTATGTAAGTAAATACATAATAGCAACATATGTAGTGTTTAATCAAGGAAATCATAAAGAGAAAGTAAGTAAGTTGACACTGGCAGAGAGATTAAAAGTTTACCCATGCATGCTCTGAAATCATTTTTACTTGCCAAAGGTAAACCATAGGTTTGCTTTTTTGTAGCTAATGGAATGAAGGATATGTGATCAGTTATATGAATCCAAACTCCAGAAGATTGTCTCTTAAGTGACTGTGCATTTTTTAATAAAGAATACTTTGCACTGTGTTGAATCTTAAGTAAAAAGGGGAGTTTAATAAATCACATAGGTGTCAGTTTTAAAGAAATAGAGTATTTAATACTTTACATACTTAAATAAGAGTTTGTGACTTAATAGCAAAGTACAGTTTAGTCAGAACAATTATGTGGGACCCCAAATGGGGTTTAGGTATTTTGCTCTGTGTGGTCTGATTTTATCCAAGGATAGATAGATAAATTTTTGACTATTTATAGGAATCTCTCTCTATGTATATATCTATCTATCTATCTATCTATCTATCTATATATATTTCATTAAGTAGTATAAAAGATTAAATAAGAGAAATAATATTGGCAACCCAGAACATCTGTACACCAGGTACCTTGTCAGGGAGAAGAGTCTTGGGTTTATTACTCATCAATACTTATCCAAATACTTACAATTTTTCTTAATCTTTGGATAAATATTGATATCAATATCAATTAATAGTTAATGAAGTATACATGATATAGGTATTATAGTAATGTACTACTAATATGAATAATTAAATATTAACACATATTTTTGGGAAACTGCCCCAAAACTATATTTATATTTTAAATCTTTGGAAAAGTATTGTTAAGTAGTAAATTCAAGTTTATTCTTCCTGACAAAGTATCTGGTACATACTAGTAGATGTTCTGGGTTGCCAGTTTACTGTGGAACCTGCACTGCAGTGGAGTGTAGGCTTGATATGTCTTCTGGAAGTGCCTGAGTGAAGTGCACATCACTTCTAAAACAGTGGCGGCTGAGGATTGATTCTGAGGAGGCCGCCTACATCCTTTTTTATTTTTTTAAAAGACACAGATGAATATGGTTCTTTGGAAATAAGACTTTAAATGAAGTAAGATTTGTTAAATTACTTCATTGCTAATTCCTCTATTTTGCCTAATGCTATATTTATAATATTCAAACTGTATAAACCTTTGTGTGTTTTTATTGATTATTTTCATCGAGTTTTGAAAAATCATTTTGTTTTGCTTTTTACAGATAATTCTTAGCAGTACTTAAAAGCTAAATATAGAATGACCATTTTTCTACCAAGCAAAAATGATCCTATCTAATAAAACATCAATGTGCAAATTGACTGTCATTCCAGCACACAAGATGGCTGCCCCCATGTGGTCAAAGATGGCTTCCCCCATGTGGACACAAGATGGCCGCCACAATATGGCCAACAGGGTAGGGCAGTTGGGAGGGACCAGGCCTGCAAGGGAGGGCAGTTGGGGGCGATCAAGCCTGCAGGGAAGGGCAGTTAGTGGTGATCAGGCCAGTAGAGGAGGGAAGTTGGGGGTGACTGGGCCTTCAGGGAAGGGCAGTTGGGGGGATCCAGGCCTGCCAGGGAGAGCATTTGGGGGGGGGAACCAGGCCTGCAGGGAGGGCAGTTAGGGGTGACCAGGCCTGCAGGGGAGGGCAGTTAGGGGTGACCAGGCCTGCAGGGGAGGGCAGTTAGGGGTGACCAGGTCTGCAGGACAGGGCAGTTAGGGGCAAACAGGCTGGCAGGGGAGCAGTTAGGCATCAATCAGGCTGGCAGGTGAGTGGTTAGGGGGTTATCAGGCTGGCAGGCAGAAGCATTTAGGGGCAATGAGGAAGGCAGGCAGACAAGCAGTTGGGAGCCAGCAGTCCTGGATTGTGAGAGGGATGTCCGACTGCCCATTAAATGGGCAGTTGGACATCCCTCGAGGGGTCCCAGATTGGAGAGGGTGCAGGCTGGGCTGAGGGACACTCCCCACCCCCACCCTCATGCACGAATTTCATGTACCGGGCCTCTAGTAATATTAATATTTTTCCTACAATTGTGCATTGCTATTAAGTATAGTAAAATGTAATTCAGTTTACTAGTTTGGCATCTAGCTTTGCTTTTATTTTTAGTATGTTTTTAAAATATATTTTGTTCTTTGGAAATAAGACTTTAAGTGAAATCTTATTTCCAAAGGCCATTGGACTCCTTACTTCAGTAATGGGTCCCTTAATTTGTGTAGATTTTATTTCTCATCTTCTGTCTTAACATATGTCTTACTAAGACATTTAATAGCTTTATACATCCTCCTCATCACTTCCAGTAAGCCTGAGTCTAAAGTCATCAGCATTGTGGATCAGTATTTTGTTCTGTGTAATGTCAAAGTGACCACTATCTCTGAAAATATAAAAAAGACAGATAATAAGATGTGGTAAGGATATGAAGAAATTGGAGCCTTCAGCCACTCTGGCAGTTCCTCAGATTGTTACAGATAGGCTTACCATATGACCAAGTAATTCTACTCTCAGGTAAATATCCAAGAGAAATGAAAACATATATCCAAGAAAAGTGTATACATGATTCTTCTTAGCAACATTTTTCATAATAGCCAAAGTTGGAAACAACCCAAATATCCACCAACTGACAAATGGATAAACATGCAAACAAATAGCTTTTATTCACCAGACGAATGGAGTGGATCCTATTACGCAAAGAGGTTCTGGAATTTTATAATTTGGATTTTAGTTCTAGATCTGCCACCCTTTACTTAGGTTACCTAATCTCTGTGTTGCTTCTTTCTACAACTGTTTAATGTGGATAATAGAAGTGCCTACCTCTTGTGGGAATTTAATGAGAATACATAAAACATTTAGACCACTGCATGTTGCATAACAACTACATATTAATTATTAAGAAAAAATGACCACTGTCTTTGTGGATTATACTGGGGCAGAGAGTGGGAGAGTTGATGTTGAGAGTGTAAATTGGTGTAGGTATACGGCCATGAGGTATACTATTAATATGCCAGTCAAAGGCAACTATCTTCTGACAATACCTCAGGTTGGTATAGGGACAAAAGTATTTGCCATCTTGTAGTTGTGTATAAGATTTCAGGCTGTGTTGACTTGCTTCATTAAAGATGAAGCACATCTGAAACAGCAGCTATAAATTGATCTTACAACCTGATTAAATTTGTGATAATTCATAATCATTCTTCATGATCTCCCTCTTTCAATATAGGCTTAAAGTGGTAAATTGAATGGATGTGTTTTCAGTATGCTCACCCTGGCATCTATTTAAGTCTTTGATGGTGGCACTAATCTCTGCACCTCTCTTGGGAGTGGGGATGTATTATTACTTTTGCTTTATATCCTTGGCAGGGAAGACAAGCTAGGGGCTTTCATTTGGCTTTTCCTAGCAAAATTATGCCTACTCCATGGGGCAGAAATTCTCCCAGTTGCCAAGTATTTCTCCTCCAGTTATACATTCAGGAACCGGAAAATAACCACAGGTTATAGCTATGAACATACTTTCCCACTTAGTTTTAACCTTGAGCCAGAAACGCATTTATTACCTGATCACCCTAAACTCTTTGACTGACAGACCATGCTGGCATTTTGGGTCCTTGGCAATTAGTGTGTGTTTAAAGTTAGTATCTGGGAATCTCTGGTCAGTCTGAGTAGTCCCTTATTCCAGGGCACCGTCACTCTAGCAAATGCTGATGGTCCTTTGAAGAACAATTGGAGGGAGATTTACAGCACATTTTTGGCATAAAAGGGCAGATAGTAATTATTAGGGTTTGCTGGCCATATAGTCTTTGTCTGAACTACTGTAATCCACCAATCTAGTGCAAAAATGTATATAGACAATATATGAATGAATGAGCATGGCTGTGTTCCAATAAAACTTTAGTTACAGAAATGTGTCAGGTCAGATATGGTCTGTGGGCTGTAGTTTGCTAACAGCAAATTTATACAATAACTAGAGGCCCGGTGCATGAAATTCGTGCACGGAGGGTGGGGGTGTGTGTCCCTCAGCCCAGCCTGCACCCTCTCCAATCTGGGATCCCTCTCACAATCCAGGACTGCTGGCTCCAAACTGCTCATCTGCCTGCCTTCCTGATTGCCCCTAACCATTTCTGTCTGCCAGCCTGATCACCCCCTAACCACTCCCCTGCCAGCTTGATTGATGTCTAACTGCTCCCCTGCCAGCCTGATTGCCCCTAACTGCCCTCCCCTGCAGGCCTGGTCACCCCTAACTGCCCTCCTTTGCAGGCTTGATCACCCCCAGCTGCCCTCCCTTGCAGGCCTGGTCCCTCCCAACTGCCCTCCCCTGCTGGCCTGATCCCTCCCAATTACCGCCCCCTGGTGGCCATCTTGTGGTGGCCATCTTGTGTCCACATGGGGGAAGCCATCTTTGACCACATGGGGGCAGCCATCTTGTGTGTTGGAGTGATTGTCAATTTGCATATCACTCTTTTATTAGATAGGATAGAGGCCTGGTGCACGGGAGGGGGCCAGCTGGTTTGCCCCGAAGGGTGTCCTGGATCAGGATGGGGGTTCCCTTGGGGCGTGGGGTGGCCTGAGCGAGGGGCCTGTGGTGGTTTGCAGGTCGGCCATGCCCCCCGGCGACCCAAGCGGAGGCCCTGGTTTCTGGGATTCATTTATCTTCTATAATTGAAACTTTGTAGCCTTGAGTGGAGGCCAGGGCAGGCCAGGAACTTGGCTTCCTCCATCGCCAGGGAAACCCAAGACTCCTGCTTGCTCTGTGGCTGCAGCCATTTTTGTTGGGATTTATTTATCTTCTATAATTGAAACTTTATCTTCTATAATTGAAACTTTGTAGCATTGAGCGGAGGCCTGGGCCGGCCAGGGTGTGCAGGAAGCTTGGCTTCCTCCATTGCCAGAGAAACCCAAGCCTCCTGTTCGCTCCATGGCCAAAGCCATCTTGGTTGGGTTCTTTTGCATACTCTCTCCTGATTGGCTGGTGGGTGTGGCTTGCGGGTGTAGCAGAGTGATGACTAATTTGCATATTACTCTTTTATTAGATAGGATCCTTGTTTATACTTGTGGTAGTGTTTTAAGGTCCTTTTTCAAGGGGACTTGGCCTCTTTTCCATCTGTCAAGAGGCTCAGATCTTAACAAGATCAGTTCTGTGCACTTGAAGTTGAGAAATGCTAGCTTAATAGTAAGCATGACAAATAAGTAGAATCGACTACATAATTTTACTTTACCTCCTATTGAAAATATATGAAATGAAAATCCCTCTTACTCTGCTGACTAGAGTATTTTTTTTCTTTTGCTCAGATTTATTTAAAAGATAGAATGGTGAGTTCTATTTCTCATGCTTATTTGAACTGATGTTATTATTTTTAAGAAAGAAATTATAGTGGTAAAATATCTAGAGTGTTGAAAAAAATGTTCTTGCATAAGGAAAGATTGAGTCAGCAAGAATATAGCTAATAAAAACTTCATGGGGGAAAAGTCTTACTTCTCTGAGCAAAGCCTTTTTCTTTTTTTCTCCCTCTGCCTCTATTTTGGAATGAAATGTTTGACTTTTATTTACATTTCATTAAAAATTATTTTAAATAAGTGAAACTAGAGATAAAACACCAATGTAACCATTATTATTATGTAGTATACCTAATGACTAAGCTGTTTGGCTATAGCTTGGGCTTTAACAGTGGCTATTTTCATCTTTTAGCAACTGGCCCAGAGTAACTGTTTTGGTTATCTTATTTGAAAATATTCTCATCATCCGAACATATTTTAAGATAAATGCTTTCCCAGACCATTTACCAAAAATAAATACCATAGTCAAAGCACCTGAGTGCTCACCCTGGCACTGCGGGTGTAGCAGAGTGATGACTAATTTGCATATTACTCTTTTATTAGATAGGATCCTTGTTTATACTTGTGGTAGTGTTTTAATTTCTGAGTGAGTAGTAGGAGAAGAGGGGCAAGTGGTTTTAAAACATATGTTTATGACCTCACTGGAGTCAAATTACTTTCTTTCACTTATTAATTTACTAAAGAGAAATTGGTATCACCTTTGTTTCATCATTTGGTTCTTTGGAGTTTAACTTTATATTTATTCATTTTAAATTATTATTTATAGTGAAAACATTTTGCTTGTGTCCTTTGTTCTAATGTATGTTTTCCTTAGAAAGTTGCAATTTCTCTAAGTTTATGGTTTGAGAAGCTTGTTACCTGGTAGATATCTCTGGGGAATATTGTGTGGATTAAATACTAGTTAAATTCCTACTTTGAATCATATTGAAGGTGGTGGGGAGAGAACTAATCCAAATAACTTAGCACAGTATTTGACTATAGACTCTTGAGGGGTAAGTGGAGAGAACTGCAAATAAGTCTTTTTTTTTATTATTAAAAAAATTGATTTCAGAGAGGAAGGGAGAGGCAGAGAGAGAGATAGAGATCATTGATGAGAAAGAATCATTGATCAGCTGCCTCCTGCATGTTCCCCTACTGGGGATCAAGCCCACAACCTGGGCATATGCCCTGATTGGGAATCAGACCATGACATCCTGGTTCATAGGTCAATACTCAACCTCTGAGCCACACTGGCCAGGTCAAACAAGTCTTTTTTAGTGATTTTTTTTACAGTGCTTTGGGTTTAGAATTTCTCTTATAACCATGCATGATTTATTTCAAGAATATTGGGGGGGGGGGTCTTAAATGTTTCCAGTTATTCTGTCCTTATCTAATTTAATTTTAATAGCATTTATATATTACAAGATTCATTTTTTTCTTTTCCTTCATTTTCACTTTCTTGTTCAGATTCATTTGTTCTTTGGATAGTCATTTCCTTAAGTATTTTTCTCAGATGGAGCCACATAGGTTATTACTTTGAATTATTGCATATCTGCAAATATCTTTTACTTGACAGGTTAATATGTCTTATCTGAGTATAGAATTCTTGAGGTGCAGTTATTTTCTCTTTTTTTTTATTGCCTTTTGGCTCCAGTGATAAAAGATGAGAAATCTAGCGTCAGTTTGGTGTTTTTTGTAGTTTTTAAAAATCTCTTTTTGGGTTTCCTTGCTCTTATTTTTCTTTATTGGTTTACTAGAGGCCCAGTGCACAAAATTCATGTACTGGTAGGGTCCCTAGCCGCTGCTGGCTGCTGGCTGGGTACTCCCTCCCTTCCCCAGCCGGCCCTGCCCCCAGGTTGAACTCCCAGATGAACTCCCTGTCGAGAGGACAATTTGCATACTACACTTTTATTATATAGGACTGAGGATCAGGTATGGTTGTTGGAGTGCTGTAAATGATGGCAGTCTATACAAGATGGAAAAATAGGTGTTCTTTATCCCAGTGCATGGGTTAGGTAGAAGCTTCCAGGTTCCTGCAATAAACAACTGGGGAAAGCCTCCCTGTGTTGCTTACTCTGTACATTCTCCCACCTCAGACCTCAGACATTTCAGCCTTAGCTCCTAGCAGGCCAGGAAGGTTAGGCTCCTCACCTGGTCTAATGTTCACATTATCTTTAGGATTTTCACAGATTTTTGCAGGGTGTGCTCGTCCCAGGATTTACTAATTTTTAGTCTTCATCTTGGGGCTCTTTCTAGGGTATGGAGGAGAAAACTACAAATCACTTCTCTTGCCAGGGAGCCCTTAAATTCCATACCTCACTTTTACCTAGAAGACTTAAAAGGCTGCTAATTTGGAGTTCCATATGAGGAGTCAGACATATTTAAATCATCACTTTCCTAAGACCCTTAATCTTTTTAATATTCAAGTAGTCTTTTTCTTAATGTTGTTTTAAACTTGCATTATTTATTTATTTTTGTTTTTTAATTTCTTGTTTTATAAATTTTGATCACAAAAATATTCCTGAACAATCCTTCCTCCTTCCCCTTCCCCCGGAAGTCAGCTGGACTGCTATAACAGAATGCCATAGACTGGGTGGCTTAACAAACATGTGTTTCCCACAGCCTGCGGGCTGAAAGTCTGAGGTCAGCGTGGCAGCATGCCTGGGTTTCTGGAAAGGGCCTCTTCTGGTTGCTCACTTCTCATTGTATCCTTACATGGCGGAGAAAGAGAGCTCTAGCTTTCTGATCCCTTAAGGGCACTAAACTTATTCATGAGGGTAAAACCTCCCAAAGGTTTACCTCAGAATGTCATCACATTGGGAATTAGATTTCGACCTAAGAACTCTGCGAACCCAAACATTCACTCCGTAACAGAAGAAGTAGAGATTTTCCTTGTGGTCTAATACTAAGTGTGCCTTTTTAACTTATCTTGTCATCATCCTTAAGTTTGTCAAAGGCCTTTTAAACCCATATTCTCCTACAGTCCTGACCCTAGAGTGAGACTGTGTCTTTTGAGCCTCCCGTGTATAACAAGAGACTCAGTATGCTCTTAAGTCATTCGCCTGCTTCTCTTGCTCTTTGTCAGTATAATTTTTGACTTTGGATGTAAGTAATGTGCATTGTGTTTTTATTTTTTCTTTACATATATTTCAAACATTTTGTTGGAATTTGTTTTAATTATTTAATCAGATTTTTAATAATTATTTAAACTCATCCCTATTTTAACTGGGCTCTGGTGCTCATTGATTCCTTGACTTTACTTTTTTCCCCCCAGAAATTTTCTCTCAGTTCAAGTATATTTTCACATACTGTTTTTAACAAGTATGCTTATGTAGTAGTTTTTCATGACCAGAAATCTTTTTGTTATGGATTAATTTGCAAAAAAAAGTATTACCTTAATGTTAGGGGGAAATAAAAGGTGACATTACAATAGCTGTCATGGATTTATGTGTTTGTTAACATTGTAAAAGTTACTAATGTTGTTATTTCTATTTATTTTTTTCTAAGAAACTTCTTTTCAGACAGTATAAGAAACATGTTTGCTTTTAGAATTTTTATAATGTCTTTAGATCATCAGAAACATATATTGTCCTTAAAAAGTAGAGATTTCCTAAGTTTGTATTGTATTCATAAAGGGTAGTTATTTTCTGTGATATTACATTAGTCTACTACAGAAACAATTGTTTAAATTAAATTATTACTAAGCTTTAGTAAAATGAAACACTTAGGTTGTAGTCCAGTGGCCTATATCTGATATAATTATGGATGGAATATTTTAAATTAGCAATTTGTTACAGTTTGTTGTGTTAGGGTTGGCCTGAGGTACTTATGAAGTTACCACATATTTATTGCTAAACACTGTGCATTCAAATTTTTGTTTATATCATAAGGGTAAAAAGAGGAAAGATTTGAGCAACTATGCATTTCTCAGTTAAAATCAATTATGGAATTAATTAACTAGCTTTGATTATTAAAATAATTGCAAAATAATTAGTAATAAAATTACATTCTTTTAACTTTCACAGTCTGTTTTGAACCAAGCCATTTAATTTGGTTTAAAGAGTTAATTATGGCAGCAGGATATTTAATATCCTCTAGCATATGACAGCTTCAAAATATAAATATGGTAATTTATTGTAAAAAGAAAGCTAGGGCACATCATTGTTAAGGCAGTCCTTTTATCTCTAGAAAATGGAACTCATATTAAGCTTTGAATCTCATGGGAGAAAATATGGGGGGAGGGTATGGAAGGAGCTTATCTTGTTCTTTGTGTTCATCAGAAAAGTATCTTAGCAAACTGGACTTCCAAGTGTTAAATAATGGGATAGTATGAATAATTATGATCCAAGGTTTTTTGCAAAGCTACATATAGTAGTGGTGCTAGTGGTTGATTTCAATTTTTAATTTTATTACATTGGCACCTATTATTTATGACCTTTGTTTTAAAAATTATACTTAATTGTAGGAAATGCATATCACTGTGTAGCAGCAATTTAAGCTTTACGTTTTCTAAATGCACATATACTATATCATCATTGTCCAATGTAAACACTGCAGATTTAACAATTGTATTTATAATAAATTGCCACCTTATATTCTTTTAATTAGAAACTTCCATAAACTGGAAATTTTATATATCTACAGCTCAAAGATACTTCATGTTTATATTGCTATACAGAAGCCATTGCAAGTATTAGGCAGGTTTTTAGTCATCAAAGGAAGTCTAGATTATGTAGCTTTTTAAAAAAGTACATTATATTTTCATTTTAATTATTTGAAAATTGATCATCTAAATTATATGTAAGTATCAAGAATATTTTCACTGACCATTATACAATTTTATGAGCTTCTCAAATATCAAATTTACCCCTTATGGGTATTGTTGTAATTTTTATAAGTAGAGCTGGAATATGTATTATTTAAATTTAAAAATTGCTTGGACGTCTGAATATGGGTTTTATTTGAGAGAGTATCAGCCATATTACATAGTCCCAAGGGATTTTAGAATAAATTAACTGTAAATTACATGAATTCATTACTAAGAAACAAAGACCTTTATTCATCTTTTTCAGGATCTAATTTATAAAAATAATCACTATCCTACTTGTCTTCCATTTACTTTTTAGATTTTCAGCATAGTAAGAAGCAGTACTAGTTATAACTGATTAATCACTATTTGGTAAGCATTTATTGAAAACCATTATGTGCAAACTAGGATGGTAGGTGCTGGGGATAAAAAGATGGATAAGTTCTACTCTGAAGATATAAGTAGCTTGAGTGAGGAGACAGATATACTAGTAAACACCAGAGTGACAAGTGCTGTATTATCAGTGTGAATAAAATACTCCAGGAGCCCAGACAATCTTAAATTACATATAAAAATATTTTAATTGTCACTTATACCACAAAGAAGTTTCCAAAGAAAATGGTTTATTTGAAATAGAAGATTGTAAATACATCGGCATGGCATTCAAGACATAAAATATAGTCTGAAAGAGGTTATGAAATCAGGTGCAACATTTATTGAATACCTAGAGTTTACCGTATGGCACTGGAGGTTGGAATAAATAGGCCAGGACCAGATTGCAATAGAGCAAGAGTAAAAAGTACCAAGAGTAAAGCCAGAGTGGATAATTAGGACTAACTTGTAGAGTTAGTGAAGATTATAAAAATAATTGATATTTATATTTTAGAAAATAACTGGCTAGAAGATAGAGGTTGCCAAAATATTCCAATCCGTTTCACAAGCCAGAAACCTACTAAGTCATCTTTGTCTCCTTTGTCTGGTTATTCAATGAAATTCTGTCAGTTTTACTTCCTAGATATTGCTTAAAATTTTGACATTCCCTTGTTCCATAGACATGATCAAACTAGCATTGTATTACCTGAACTACTCCAATAGTCTGTAACTGGTCCTACTGTCCTACCCTTTTTCTCATCTAGTACATTGTTTGACAATATTTAGTAGGCATTACTAGAAGTCTGCCAGCTTCCCTTCCCCCCTTTTTAAGTTCCTGTTTGTCTAGTGTAGTAGGTTGAATTGTGTCCTTTGAAAATGTAAGATGAATGCTCTGGCACCTGTGCTTGTGACCCTGATTGGAAATAGGGTCTTTGTAGATGTAATTAAAGTGTAAGTTAAGATGAGGTCATACTGGCATAAGGTGGGCCCCTTAGTCCACAGTGTGACTGGTGTAATAAAAGGAGATCATAAGAGGAAAAGAGATACAGAGATGCATGAGGAGAGAATGCTGTGGATGATGGAGGCAAAGATTGAAGTGCTGCAGCTATAAGCCAAGGATTGCTGGCAAACCACCAGAAGTTAGGAATAGGCAAGAAAAGATTTTCTGTGCAGGTTTCAGAGGGAGCTCTGTCAACATCTTGATTTCAGACTTCTAGCCTCTAGAACTGTGAGACAATAAATTTGTGTTGTTTTAAGCCGTCCCATTTGTGGTACATATTTTGTTAGAGAAGCCTTAGGAACCTAATACACCTGGTATATATAGTTTTATCCTTTTAATCTCTTTCCTCATATTTTAGGTTTATCTCTTGTAAACATTATTTAACTAGATTTGTTTTTTTTTTTGGTTATGCTTTACCAGTATCTTTGATATGGAGTATTTTGTTTATTTGTACTTATTTTTATTCATATATATGAATTTTTTTGCCATCTTATTTTGTGTTATTTGTCCTACCTTTTCTATACTTATTTTTCGCTTCTTCCTTTCTTTATTTAGATTTTTTTCTCTCTCTCTTTTTTCTCCTGCTCAATTTGAAATTTTGTTCTTTTGATGGTTACTCTTTCAGTGGTTATAGGTCCGGCATTATTTCACCTAATGGACTTTAGCTTTTAGACTGAGGGAAGTAATATGATTTTGGTATGTTTTTTTTTTAATTATTATTATTGAAACCTGGGCCTGCTGGACATTATAAGACTTTGGGTCTTGTCTTATTTAGGCCTCCTGTTTTAGCAGGCCTCCCGGACACACTCCAGCAGGGAAAGGAGATGCTGCCTTGTAATTGCCAGGTGGGAGTGGAGGCTTTGTAAAACATGAGTTGGGGGGAAGTGGAGGGTGCCCCTTGTTTCTTCTGGGCAGGGGTGTAAGTTTCAGAATCCCCATGTGGCCTCTCCACTGACACTGTGTTGGAAGCAGGATAGCAGGATAGCCTAGTTGGTGGTGAAAATCCTGATCCTTCTAGACCACTCCAATGAGAGATGGAGGGGTGCCTCTTTATTGCAGGGTGGGTGTGGAAGTCTCATTTCTCTCCATGGTCTTCACTTATATTGTGGTTGGAGGTGTTTCATATTCCTTGGCTCCCCAGTCAGCTTTCTCTGTTCATATCCTGTCCGGGTTTTGGAATTCTTTGTTATTGTCTGTGAGGATGGAAGTCTAGACTTCTCACTTGGCTTCTGCTGTGAGGGCTGGGAATGGTCAGGTGTTCTTTTTTTGTTTGTTTTTTAATTCTCACCTGAGGAAAGATAGAATGTATTGTATTGAAAAATAACTTCAGTATAATTTCTATTAATTATTGATGTTTAAATTTTATTTTAGAGAGAGAGAAACATTGATTGGTTGCCTCCTCTATGTGTCCCCACTGGGAATCAAACCCACAATCGAGGTATGTGCCCTGACTGGGAATCGAACCCTCAACCTTTTGGTTAATGGGATGATGCTCCAATCAACAGCCACCCAGGCAGGGCTATGGGCAGTATTTTTATGTAGTGTTTCATTAGAGTAGAGTGATAAATATCTGAAAGTTTTCTGTTTGGCTAGGTTGCCTCTTTCCTGGATAGAGAGAGAAGGCTTTCTGGGGGCATTTTCTTGGGCAATGTCCCATTGACATTTATAGCTTCCTGTTTTCTCGAGTACTCAGTCTGAAATATATGAAACAAAAAGAACACCCAAGTTCATTACAATCTGTTCCTTGGGCCCTGAGCTCCCTAGTTGGACTGCCTTCTTCTCTCTACCTTATAGAGTTTTATATATTTTTTATATATAAACTAGAGGCCCGATGCACGAAAATTCATGCAAAAGTAGGCCTTCCTTCTCCTGGTTGCTGGCACCGGCTTCCCTCCAGCACCCAGGACCCGGGCTTCTCTCCTCTGGCCGCCAGTAGGCACCTGGGACCCGGGCTGGCTTCCCTCTGGCCCCGGCTTTGTCAGGAAGGACGTCCAGAATGACATCCGGTCTAATTAGCATATTACCCTTTTATTATTATAGATGTCATTGGTTTTTAGTTATAGTTAGTGGTAGAAATAGAGAAAAGTTTGTCTAGTCCATCTTCCTGGAAGAAGTCCCAGAAACATACTATTTAATTTACAGAAATTTAATTAAGCATAACCTTTTAAGAACTGTTGACACTGTAGTTGCTCACTAATTACTTATTGAGTTGAATCAGAAGTGATGCATATGTCTTTAGGAAACCTGTTTGTCTTTGAAAGACCAGTCGGGAGCCGAAAACCAGGATTACAGGCTTTATTAGGGGAAAATCCTGCCGGGCTGTCTCGCAAGGGGAGAACAGCAACCTGTGCAGAGGTGAGCACACCTTTTGAGGTGAGGAATGGGAAGGAATGGGGGCTTAGGGTACTCAGCGTGTGCTGATTGGTGGCTTGATGTATGGTCCATATAAGGTACTTAGGGACAAGTACTTAGGGTATTTGGCAGGTGCTGATTGGTGGTTCAGTGTATAGTCCCTATAGGGTACATGGTTAGACACTCAGGTATTTCCGGGCTGCAGGTAACGTCATACTCCGCCCACCAGTTGGGGGAAGGGAGGATCTATCAGTCTTAATCTATGATATCTGTGAATTGAGAAAAAGAAGATGCAACTATAATAAATACCTGCAACATTTCTACTAAGTTAGTTTTCAAATATATCAATGTATGTACTTCTTAGTAAACATCATTTGTGGTTTAGGTTAGGAAAGATAGAATGTATTGTATTGAACAATAACTTCAGTCTTTTTTTATGATTTCTGTTGTTAACTGGAAACTGGTTCTATTATGTTAAATTCATTTTGGGCAGTCATTTATATTTTAATTTTGTTGTGCTGTGGATTGTTAAAGGGGCCTGTCTTTTCTTACAAAACCATAGATCACTTTTGGAGCTGGTGAGCTGGTCAAAACATCTATTCTGAATTATAAGTTGTCTCTTATTAATTAGAAAGTTACTCCATGCCCTTTGAAAGGTGAAGGTCAGATGTGTCAGGTGATTTTCAACAAATACTATTATAGTATTCAATTCAGATTTTATTTTATTTTTTAATATTTTTATTGATCAGAGAGTAAGGGATAGCAAGAGAGAGATAGAAACATCAATGAGAGAGAATCATTGGTTGGCTGCCTCCTACATGCCCCCTGCTGAGGATCGAGCCCACAACCCAGGCATGTGCCCTGACGGGAAATCTAACCATGAACTTGACCTCCTGGTTCATAGGTCGACACTCAACCACTAATCCACTCCGGCTGGGCTTCAGTTCACATTTTAAAAAGCACTTTTTAAAAAGTTTAAATTTTAATTTGACTGAACGTTTGTATCATTGTCTATTTTCACACTATTTTACCCAGTAAATAGTATTTCATGAGGAGAGACCATTATCTCCATTTTACAGATAAGAAAATGGAAAAATGTCATTTAGTTTATGACTTATCCAAGAGCATTCAGTGAATTGAGATTATAACTGGAGCAATAGACCAAGATTGGAACTTTAAATATTTTTTTTACCACCATCAGTCCAGTAGACCATGCCAGTAACCAAATTAAATTTATATATCTTTCAAAATGAGAGCAAGGGAGGAAAAAGGGTTTTCCAATTTGAACGTTAACATCAGACATGGTCTGTAAATATCTAATTTTTCAGTCTGATGCACCAATGTTTCATCATCATATTCTTTCTTTCAAATGCAACATAATAAAAATTCCATAATACAAGAAAGTAATTTCAAAAAATATTTTCTTAAGAAATATGAGTTATTTGAATTTTTATAATTTAAAGAAAAACTGAAAAAATATGTATAACAAACATATATAGAACATATATTTGCCATTAAATATATTCCATATCTACACCTTATATATTGCACATACGCAATTGTAAACTTATTGAAAATTTGTGGTAGGTTTAAAAACTATCAATGCTATCATGTTAAAGAGTACTACTATGTAAAATAAGTTGCAATTTGGAAAATGTTTTATTTAAATTTCATGCCTTCTCAGTTAGTTTGGAATATTTGTATGAAATGTAGATATGCTTTCTTTTTAGAAATGTGTTGATGGGAAGAATTTATCACTAAAACTTAAAGGTCTAAGGTCTAGATTTAGCTATTATTTTGATAAATATATTGGTCATGGAAGCACATTTTCAATATTGTCTTTGAGAATTAGATCCTGATGTAAGTTGATTAATATTGGAGATTTCTTCTTTGCTATTTTTCCCCCTACTTTTCTCCTATTCCTAAGATTTTCTTTTGGTATTCTGTTGTTAAAATTCTAGTCAATGTCAGGTATACAGATATTGGTAAAAATGTATGGCTTTTTCTTTCAGTGCTTTTATTTTGCACATTGGGTATTTTCTTTAAAATGACTTGTTTTGAGGTGATACTCAAAAAGTTTAAAAACAAAGCCCTTATCTCAGCTGTCCAAGATTAGGAATGCCTATGATGAAACAAATTATCATAAATTTTTTCCCCAAGTCTAAAGTAATTCTTCCACTGTTGTAGTCCTGTAGTTTTTTTATTCACATTTACTAGAGGCTCAGTGCATGAATTCGTGCATGGGTGGGGTCTGGCCGGCCTGGCCCCAATTGCCCAATCGGTGGATCGGGGCCGGGCCTGTCAGGAGGAGGAGACGGCGGGAGGTTGGCCAGCCGGCCGGCTGGCCTGCCCTGGTGGGGGCCTGATCAGGTCTGGGCTGACTTGGGGGAGGGGCTGCAGGCAATTGGTTGGTGGGCCCAGCCCCCAGTTGGGGTGGGGGGGGGCAATTGGAGGTGGGTCAGCCATGGGTAGGGGCTGTGGGCAGTGGAACAGCTGGCCCCGCCACCAATTGGTGTGGAGGGGGCCACTTGGGGGCAGAGCTGGCTGGGGGGAGGGGCCACAGGCCAATCGGGGTGGTGGGGGCCCATCGGGAGTGGGGCCAGCGGGGGGGAAGGGGCTGCAGGTGGTTGGCCGGCCAGCCCTGCCCCCTAATGGGGTAGGGGGAGCAATCAGGAGTGGGGCTGGCCGATCGGGGTTGAGGCCAGCCGAGGGAAGGGCCTCAGGGAAGGTTGGCCAGCTGTCCTGCCCTCAATCGGGGTGGGAGTGGCCGATTAGGGGTAGGGCTGGCTGGGGGGAGGGGCCGCTGGCCCCACCCCCGATTGGGCCAGTTCACTGGCCGCAGTGGGCATCATAGCGACTGGTCATTCCTGTTGTTACGACATTCCGGTCACTGGCTTTTTATATATATAGAACAGTGATGGGCAACCTTTTGAGCTTGGTGTGTCAAACTTCGCCAAAAAACTGAGCATAACTCGGCTAGTGTGTCACTTTGAGGAAAAAACATTATTTCGCAAATGTTTCATCCTCAGGAGCAGCAAATGTTTCATCCTCGGCATGCGGCCGCCTCAGCGGCCACGTGACATCAGAAATGGCTACGCGTAGGTTCGCCATCACTGATATAGAAGATTATATTTTGCCTTGTATAATAGTGAGCTGTTAATTTGACCCCCACAGTACCTAATTAACACTTTGCCCGTTCTCAAGTACATGCTTTGAATTGAATTCAGTTTCCTGAAGACAAGTGAAACATGTGATCCCTTTCTGATATCTGGTTTTTAAATATGGATATGTTGATTTGGTTTCTATTTCAGCCTGCTTCTCATTGGGCTTTCAAATTATATATTTTTGTTTTATTTACTGTTCATAGTTTTCTTTACCTGGTTAGGTTATTAAGATTTTGTTTTCCCAGTAATCTTTTAATTCCCATGATGAAAACTCAGATCATTATTGCTCAGTTATTTTAAAGCATAAATTCCATTCTAATAAAATACCATCTAGATGTCTAATCTAATCACAGTGCCTGACACTTAGTAGGTGCTCAGAAAATTAATAAGTGGATGAATGAGAGAACTAATGGATGGTTCATATAACCTGTCTGTTTAATAGTTTATCCATATAGTTATTTACAGGTAAGATCACTATGAAGTATTTGTTAAAAGTTCTTAATTTTTCTAATGTATTTTATTTTATTTTAATTGAATTTGTTGAAGAGACATCTATATAAAGAGGTAATATGCACATGTGGCTAGTCACGACCGCTAAGGAGGAGGCTGTGCGCACAGGTAGGTGGGAGGGGACTGCATGCGTGGTGAGGCAAGCCACAGATGGTGCAGGCCCACAGAGAACAGGGCCTGCCAGCTGCATGCGCAGGCAGTCGTGCCTCTGCACGTGAGCTGCAGAGGAAACACCTTTTCTGACCGCTCATTGGCTAAGCTCCCCTATGCCACTCGCAGTGTTCTTGGTAACTTGGGTAATAAGAATCCAAGAAGGTGATCCAGGGTTTTTCCACCTCACTCCTGGAGGAAAAAGCGAAGGTCCACTGCTGGAGGGGCTAAGAAATGTCATATCCTGCCCTAGCCAGTTTGGCTCAGTGGATAAAGCCTTGGCCTACCAACTGCAAGGTCTGGGTTCGATTCTGGTCAAGGGCATGGACCTAGGTTGCAGGCTTCTCCCTAGCCGGGGCCCAGGTCAGGGCTCATGCAGGAGGCAACCAATCGAAGTGTCCCTCTCTCATTGATGTTTCTCTCTGTCTTTTCCTCTATCTTCCATGCTCTCTAAAAATCAATGGAAAAATATCCTCAGGTGAGGATAAAAAAAAAAGAAAGAAAGAAATGCATATCCTATGAAAGATACATCTTGAAAATGCCTAAAGAAAGTTGTCATTTTTTCGTGGTGAAGGGACTGGACTCCGTGTTGATGAAAACACCTTGGCGGCTGTGGCAGCCGGTAGTGGCAGCAGCAGCGGGGTGATAGGGGTGGCTCCTTCCCCTGATCAGCCCGGTCGCCTCCTTCAGAGGGAGGCCAGACTGCGGCTTAGGCCCTCTCCCTATGGGGAATGGGCCTAAGCTGTCAGTAGGACATTCCCTGAAGGCTCCCGGATTGGAGAGGGTGCAGGTCGGGCTGAGGGACCCCCTCCCATGCACGAATTTCGTGTACCGGGCCTCTAGTTGGTTAATAAAAATTATACAGGTTTCAGGTATACAGTTCTACAATATATCATCTGTATATTGTATTGTGTGTTTGCCACCTCAGATCAAGTCTCCTTTCATCACTATTTCTCCCCTTTACCTCCTTCTCTCCCCCCCTCCCCCCCAATTCTTAATTTTAATCTCCTAGTGTTACAGACTGATTCTCTGCATGAACATTCTACATGGAACCTGTTAACTTAATTAGGATGTACCAGGTTAATAGTTATCCAAAGTAAGTTGATAGGGCCCATTGCATAAAATTGTTATAATGAGATATAATGTGTGTGAACGGAGTCTGTAGATTATAAACTACTACACAAAGGTTGTTCTTTAAGCAAGCTTTTATTATTAACATGGAACCAGTAATACATGTTAAAAAATACTACTGTATCATAAATATATTTCTTATAATAGGTAATGTATGTTTGAGCATATATGGTGGATTGTATAGATAGTCAAAATATACTTTTGCTAAGGTGTTTCCAAATCAGAATTATAAGTAATGAGACATATGTTATGTATATGTTTATACCTTGTAAATTATAAAATTTTAAGTTACCCAAATGACAACATTTTCTGTTTGTTTTCAATCAAACAGATAAGATTAGTATAGAATCTTTTTCTACAAAGAGAGTATGATCTCTGGATTTACTTACTGCATATTATCTCCATCTTCTAACTTTCCAGAACGGTGTCCAGGCTCAAGCCTATTCTAGTTTGTTAGGAAGTTTTCACAAGGGCAGGAAGTATATAAGCAGTTACTTTCCATTTTTGGCTACAATGGGTACAACAGGTTCCCTCTTGAGATGCAGTGGAATTGTTTTCCTTGTTCAGCAGAGTTCTTTGAGAATTGGTGTTCAGGTCACATCTCTAAGTGAACAGATGGTTTGCTTACTCTTTATTTGCACTCAAGTATGGTAGCCACCAGCCACATGTGGCTAGTCTGAAGTGAGATGTGCTGGAAATATACAACGTACACCAGATTTTGAAGACTTAGTACAACAACAAAAAAAGTTATCTCAATAATAACCTTGATATTTAATACAGGTTATAGGTAGTTTCACCGATTAATATCTTTACTGCAAGCATTTTTGCAGCATAACTGATTGGCCAGTTTTACTGTAAAAGATGAAATAACTGGTTGACAGTTGGATTTCATTTTTTCATTTTTCCATTGACAAATTAACCACTTGACAGCAAACTTAATATATTTAAGCTAGTTGTCAGTTTGGTTTCATTTTTCCATTGACAGAGTTTTCAACAGTACTCCCATTTTTTATATTATATAAATCTTAGTCCTCATACTGGTCTATACAGTGATGAGTAGATGTGGTGGTTTTAAAGTAATAGTGGATGGTAACAACCACAGATTAATCCAGATTGCAAATCTGCGTGCAAAGCCAGATTGCGTACTCTGCTAGAATATGCTGGGAAGCTCCAAACGGCCAGAGTGGTGATAGATTTCAGAAAGCACCAGCACTAATGGACTAACTGAAGGTTGGCACCAGTCCTAAAGTCCAGAAGCTAGAGCTGGAGTCTCCATGCCCAAAGCTGAGACCTGAGCAATAGCTTCCAGGGCAGGGAAGGAGGAAAAAGAAGCAGGTGTGGAAGTGTCTAGTAGTAGCAGATCTCAGCATGAAAGCAAAAATGCATGTTCTGAAGTTTAGGGGTAACCCTAGAAAGCAGGACTGTGATCCTTAGGACAGTGGTCAGTGAGGTAACCAGTTAACTAGGAGGAACTGTGCTGACTACAGAAACCCTCCTGTACCCAGTGATGCAAAAAGGGAATTTAAAAGAAATAGTTCATCACTGTGGCATAGAACAGAGCCCTTGGATTGCACAGTCTGAAATGCTGCCTCCTTTCCCCTAACCTGCCTTTCCTGGAACACCTACTTAGTCCAGAAAAACCTCAACCATTACAAAATGTATTGCTATGGCATCAATTCAAATATATTACTGAAAAAAAGATGAGAAAGAAGGAAAATGTACTGGTGGATGAAGTCCTACTTGGTGGATCCCTTGCATCTGAGTCCATTGGTCCTTCTTCTGTGCATTCAACTTAATACATTGAATTGTGGAGCTTGATTTTTTGTGTGTGTCTTTCACTAAAATATAATATTTTTGAGGATAGAGTTTATTATTCCAACATAAAACATAGTACATATGGCCTCAAAGGCCTTTTGTGCTTTGGAGAGGGTGTGAATGCTTTAGATAATATAGCATTTGTCATGATTTGGAAAAGGATTGCCGTCAAAGTCTCTCTAAATTAGAAAAATGTGATGACAGGGATTGACCTAGTTTGCAACCCCATATTTCACAAAACTAACTTTTTACCCATTCCCTAATTGAACAAGGGACTGTTCCATTTAATTAAAACTTTAAGTTTCGTGATCTTGGGATCTTTTGTTGGACAATATAAGTTTTGAATTTTGCTGGGGGTGAGGGGTGCGCAGTGAGCTTAACAAGAGAAGGTAAGTTAGTATTATTTAAATAAGGCCACTATCATTTTCTTCTTCATTAATAACTATATTCCCCTAATAAAATTAGGAAGAGAATGGTGGATTCCATAGTTATTTTTTTAATGTGAGGGAAGCTATAAAGTGTATTTATTATAATAGGAAATTCACCTGTTCAGGTTGCTGTGTGCCTAGTTTATAGCACTTGCCTGTGAGCCTCAGGTAGTGATAGAGGCACTGACTTTAAGGACCCAGAACAATTTGATGAGTTTGAAGCATTAGTTGGGTAGTTAGCCTTTCCATTTTACCTACTTTTTTTTTTTAATCATTACTCAAGGATATGTTTCTATTGATTTTTTAGAGAGAAACCTGGGTATGTGCCCTGACTGGGAATCAAACCAGTGACCTCTTGGTTCCTGGGTCAACACGCAACTGCTGAGCCATACCAGCTGGGCCTCTCTACCCTTTCTACTTAGGAAACTTTTCATAGATTGAAAGCACAAAGTACCAAGTCTAATAGTTTTCACATTTTTTTCTGGATAGCGTATTTCTTTGAGATGAAAGTTCAGAACTATGATCCTGGCTGTTACCCAAAACTTAGCTTTAATTTTCTTATAAGTAAAATGTAGTTAATATTAGAATTATTAATATTAATTCTAACCTGTATCATAGAGTTATTATGAAGATTAAATTAATCCAAGTTAATTGGTGCTGTCTGATACACATCCCTTAATACATATTGGCTGTTAGTGTAATTATTATCATTCTGCAAATGTTTATTGAATATCTTATTGAATACCTAAAATAATGATAAGCAATGTGAGGGATATAGAAGAAAGATTACATATCACCTTCCCACAGGGAGTTAACAATGTAGCTGTAATCAAACATGCACACATGAAACAGTGGTCAACTGTGTATGACAGTATATAAGGACCAACACATGTGGTACAGGTTGTTATGTTGTGCAAGAATTTGGAGCAGTGGTAAATCAGTGAGGGTAGGGCAGTCTAGGTAGACTTCATGCGGGAGGGGGCATGCAACTATGTCTGGAAAAATGGATACTGTTGGAAAAAGAAGGATATTTCAGATGGAGGTGACTATGGCACATTCATAATGAAAGAGGCAGAATTTATGAAAGCAGAGACTTTCAATTGCTGAGTGATAAGGAAATCAGAGAATAAATCTGAGATCTTGTCTTAGACTTTAAGCCTTTTAATAGCAGAGTTTTATATTGAAGCTTTTTCAGCCTCTTCTCTTTTATACATCTAACTATATAAACTTGTTACCACCATGTTCTCATGTGAATGCTGATATATCATGTTCTCTGATGAAAGACATTGTAAGCATCAAGTTTTTTCTACACTTGCATTGTTGCAAGAGGACTTCTTGTAAGTATAATTAATTGTGTTGCTTGTTGACTTAGTAAGCATAAATTTTCTTTCTTTATTCCTATCTCTTTTTTTTTTTTTAAATATCATGATGGCTCCGTTTTCTCATTTATTTCTGCAAACCACCCTTTTGGGGGAATAGCAATGAGAAGGAAATGTAATGAAAAAATAAAAAGGGGAGAAAATTAAGCTTAAATATTCCTATAAAGAAATTATAAGTAATGTTATTTCTAATATATTAAGTCTGTCTTACAAATAGTCCTTGTATAATGGATTCACTCCTTTCATAGTGCTCTTATCACCCAATAACTCTCTTTCCCTCCCCTAAGAGAGATGAATGGAGAATTAAAACCTTAAAGTGAACCATCATTTGTGTTCAGTTATTTGTATCAACATATGCTTAATCCATTAGAAATTTCATTTCAAACTGTGTACATGTATGTGGTTTTGTTTTTTTTTAATGAGGTTTTTATAATAGTCTTTTTTATGGTTATAATTCAAAGTACTGTGCTCTTCATAGTTTATAGGTAACTATGTAGTTTGGGTTTCACTTTTATTGTAGGAGAGCTTTTAAACTATGGTTAAAATTTCTATAAATACAAATTTGGTAGATACTTTACTAGTATAAAGCAGCATTGGTAAGTAGTTTATAAATAACATGTACTCTAAGAAAAAATGAAGCAAAGTATTTGGGATTGCTTATGTTGTTTTATTGACGTCTTTTTACATCTCTACTCTTATTCTCATTTCCATCCCAATAATTCATATATAAACAAGATTTCTGTCACAGAAATCCTAGTCTTAGGTTGTTTTGAGTATTACGTGCTAGAAAGGGAAAGGAGGCCCTAAAGTTGGTAGTTCTATAATAAAAACAGAATTTTAGGATATGAAGTATATTATTTAAGATTAATCTTAGAAATAAATTAGGCCCTACTAGCCATAATCAGAACATTTATAAAACATATTTATTGACTATTACGTCACAGACTAGAGGCCCGGTACACGAAATTTGTGTACGGGCGTGTGTGTGTCCCTCAGCCCAGTCTGCACCCTCTCCAATCTGGGACCCCTTGAGGGATGTCTGACTGCCTGGAATCGGGCCTAAATAGGCAGTTAGACATCCCTCTCACAATCCAGGACTGCTGGCTCCCAACCGCTCGCCTACCTGCCTGCCTGATTGCCCCTAACCACTTCCCTGCCAGCCTGATCGTTGCTTAACTGCTCCCCTGCCAGCCCGATGGCCCCTAACTGCCCTCCCCTGCCGGGCCTGGTCACCCCTAACTGCCCTCCCCTGCAGGCCTGGTCACCTCTAACTGCCCTCCCATGCTGGCCCAGTAACCCCAAACTGCCCTCCCTTGCCAGCCTGGTTGCCCCTAACTGCCCTCCCCTGCCAACCTGGTTGCCCCTAACTGCCCTTCGCTGCCGGCCTGGTCCCTCCCCAATTGCCCTCCCCTGCAGGCCCGGTCGCCCCCAACTGCCCTCCCCTGCAGGCCCAGTTGCCCCTAACTGCCCTCCCCTGCCGGCCCAGTCACCCCTAACTGCTCTCCCCTGCTGGCCTGGTCCCCCCCAACTGCCCTCCCCTGCAGGCCTGGTCCTCCCCAACTGCCCTCTCCTACAGGCCTGATCGCCCCCAACTACCCTTCCTTGCAGGCCTGGTTCCTCCCAATTGCCCTCCCCTGCAGGCCTGGTCCTTCCCAACTGCCCTCCCCTGCCGGCCATCTTGTGTCCACATGGGGGCAGCCATCTTTGACCACATGGGGGCGGCCAACTTGTGTGTTGTAGTGATGGTCAATTTGAATATTACCTCTTTATTATATAGGATGATTTCAGATGTTTTATTTTCAACTAAGGATGTAATACAGCAACATGTAAAAATTTTGCATAAATACCTCAGTTTTATTTTTCTACAACTGGATTGAAGAAGAATTTTAGGAAGCTATAAAGCACCTTATTACTTCTATTATGCCTAATCTGTCATTTCATTTGTAGGAATCCTACTTACCTTGTTAAGATCATACTAGAACTTTAGCTGTTTGGATTTGCATATTAAAATATTTTATGGCAAAGTAATCTACATATAAATTTGTTTCACATCAATTCATTTAAAATTCTGCAATACCTTTCACAAGTTTTTTATAGGCTAACTTAATATTAGTAGTTAGTTCTTCCCTAAGGAGGTGTGTATTGTTTGTTTTGTTCTTTTTTTTTTTTTTTATTTATGAAGCAACCATTGATTATCCACCTTGGGTCAGGCACTGTACTAGAGGTGTGGGATTATAATATAAAATGCTATATGATGATGCTTCATGGCATTGAATGTATATATTGTTATTAGTGGTTCCAGTGTTGAGTCATAATGCATCTAAAGGAATTCTCTATAAAGCAGCATGTGAGATTGCACTTAACGTGCAAGCCATGACTTTCAGGGTTTAAAGTCTGTAGTAGTCACAAGATGACTGTAATAGAATTTGCCAGTTTGTCTAAGTTTCTTGTAGTTTACTCAAATATGCTGCCTCCTTAAGGCTCTTGAGGGCAAGGATGGTCTCTGGTTCCTGGCCCAGAGTCAGTCATAGACTGTAAATCAATGGCATACAATAAATGATTCAGTTTCCATAGAGGGAGAAGGTGAGGTAAAGCCAAGATGAATGAGGTTTGACCTAATTTCCCTTCTTAGTTGTTGCTTTCCTCCCTCTTTTTAAAAAAATTATTGATTGATTAGAGAGGGGGCGGGGGGGGGGCAGAGAAACCGATTTGTTGTTCCACTTATTTATACATTCATTGATTGATTCTTGTAGGTACCCTGACCAGGAATCAAACCCACAACTTTGGCGTGTCAGGATGATGCTCCAACTACCTGAGCCACCGGGCCAGGACTGTTGACTTTTAATTATTAGTTGAGCAAGGCATATATCAAAGATAAATATAGTCAGTCACTTTTAAATTTGAAGTGGCTAAAAAATAGTTCTAGTATTATGAGTTATACATAAATGTGCTTGGAATAGATATCAAAATAAAGGATAAAATGAATTGTCATAGTTCAAATTCTTTTTCATGAACTATTCAGCTAGGTAAAAAGTTCTTTTAAGGACTTTACAAACTACAACCAGTCAGCAGTTACTCAAAAGAATATAATGATTCAATTAAGGCAGGAACAGTCTGTTGGGCTAACTCAAAATAGGCTGATTCATATCTATATATACAAAAGGATAATATGCAAAGTGTTCCAATGGGAGTTAGACTGGGAGTTCTGTCACTTGCTGTGACATGTGCTGAACACCAGGGGGCAGCGCGGAATGAAGGAAGGCTCTGGCTGGCAGCTGGCAACCGGGGAAGGGAGGCCCCACCGGCAACTGGCAGCCAGGGAAGGGAGGCCCCGGCTGGCAGGCAGAAGGGAGGCCCTGGTCAGCAGCCGGAAGGCCCCAATTGGCCCTGATTGCCAGCCAGGCCTAGGGACCCTACCTGTGCAGGAATTTCATGCATCAGGCCTCTAGTTTAGAAATAAAGTCATGAAAATGATAAAGAATGAATTACTTTAAAAAACAAAGATAGCTAGTACATGCCTAGCAATGAGTGAATAGTAATTCAATTGCTACACAATCCATATTTTAAGAAAAGGGATGCATATATAGTATTTACTAGAGGAGTATTCAAGTTAAAATTGATAGCAAAGAGAAGACAAATTTAATGTGTATTCTATATGTGAGACACTTAGGCAGTTCTCTGTATTTTTGCTTAGTTCATGTGTCAGTCAGCATTGTGGAGCTTTCTATGAAGCTGAAATTCAGATTTGCAGTATTTCTTTTCAACATAGAATATAATACTCTCAGTCATTCTGGGTCTGTGATTTTAAAAAACAACATTTTTTTTTTTTGATTGATCATAGCTATTACTGAAATAGCTGGTAACATGTGACATGGTGCTATAATTTAGACTAAAAAAATTATATTGTGAATTACATTCGCTCAGTTTAAATTTCTGTTTCTATTCTCCAAGGCATCTTTTGTACTTCTTTTTCTGCAGAAACAGCTTCTTAATGTTCCTACATTTTCCCAGGGGAAAAGAAGACTTCACAGTCAAATTCTTGTTCGAAGTATACACGAGGAACTTGTACACAAAAATAGAGGGAAAATAAGATTCAGAATCTCCCAATACAGGAAATGAAAATTTTATTCCATTTAACCTTTTAACAAGTGTGCTTTACACATACATCGTGGGGTCAGTATCAAGGTGATTAAAATTTATGGATATGCTGATGATTTGGGTGATTCCAGATATTTAGATTTGAGGCTAACCCCTACATAAATCATTCTCCCCTCTCTTCTTTTGTAGGTAAAAGTAAGCCATATAATAATTCTTGAGATCATTAGATAACAAACAAGGCAGAGAGCTATATGTGTTTAATGATTTTTCCTATTAAAATCCACTTTCCAACCTATTCAACTCCGTGTTTACACAGGCAGTTCTTCAAATAATCAACTATCCATTTAGAATGGTCAGGCTGGATCAATTTAGAATTATTCGTTGACTTAGTTCACTATATGCCCTATGAACAGTTGTAGAATTTCTTTTTCTAATAGAATTAACAGAATTTGAAAAATGAAATTTGTACAATTTTTATAGCTTTATTGAGGAGTAATTTCTTGAATTCTATCTAATAAAGGAGTAATATGCAAATTGACTGTCACTCTAACACACAAGATGGCTGCCCCCATGTGGTCAAAGATGGCTGCCCCCATGTGGACACAAGATGGCCAGCAAGGAAGGGCAGTTGTGGGTGATCAGGCCAGCAGGGGAGGGCAGTTGGGAGGGACCAGGCCAGCAGGCAGGGCAGTTAGGGATGACGAGGCCAGCAAGGGAGGGCAGTTAGGGGTGACTGGGCTGGCAGGGGAGGGCAGTTGGGGGGGACAAGGCCTGCATGGGAGGGCAGTTGGGGGGGACCAGGCCTGCAGGGGAGGGCAGTTGAGGGCAACCAGTCCAGCCGGGGAGTGCAGTGGGGGTGACCAGGCCTGCAAGGGAGGACAGTTAGGGGCGACCAGGCCTGCAGGGGAGGGCAGTTGGGGGTGACCAGGCCTGCAGGGGAGGGCAGTTGGTGACAATCAGACCAGCAGGGGAGGGCAGTTGGGGGTGACCAGGCCGGCAGAGGAGGGAAGTTGGGGGCAACTGGGCCTGCAGGGAAGGGCAGTTCGGGGGGACCAGGCCTGCAGGGGAGGGCAGTTAGGGGTGACCAGGCCAGCAGGGGAGGGCAGTTAGGGGCAATTAGGCTGGCAGGGGAGCAGTTAGGCATCAATCAGGCTGGCAGGGGAGTGGTTAGGGGGTTATCAGGCTGGCAGGCAGAAGCGGTTAGGGGCAATCAGGAAGGCAGGCAGGCGAGCAGTTGGGAGCCAGCAGTCCTGGATTGTGAGAGGGATGTCCGACTGCCCGTTTAGTGGGATCGGGCCTAAATGGGCAGTCAGACATCCCTCGAGGGGTCCCACATTGGAGAGGGTGCAGGCTGGGCTGAGGGACACACCTCCGGTGCATGAATTTCGTGCACTGGGCCTCTAGTGTAATATAAAAGGCTATTAACTTTCACTATCTAGATTCTGAGATGTATGTTGGCCTAGTTACTTTGGGCAGGGGTATAGGCAATTTTTATTTATTTATTTATTTATGTAGAACAGTGTTAAGTCTGATGTTGTGCCCATTTACTCACACTGTCCATTAGGAAAAGATTTGTGATAATAGGTGAAATAAACACAAGGATATTTAATTATGCTCTTTTCCTACCTTGCACCATTACTTACACATTCCACAAGCACAGTTCTAATGATGGTATTTCTTCATTCACAATGTATTCATGCAGTTTAGAACGATGGACCTCTTTGCAGTAGGAATAGGAAGGGAGGGATGATTCAGGGAAGGTAACCATTATTTTTTTTTCTAAGCTTTATATAGTTTGATTTTTATTTTCATGTGCATTTATTATTTTTATAAGAAATAAGTACATCTTATAAAATATGACTTCATATTGCTTATATGGAGATAGGGCATTTGGCATTCTTCATGATCCATTCCAAACTTTCTTTGGATTTTCATCTCCAACTAAATTATCCCTTACTCCAGCCATACTTGTCTACTCTTTGTATTAATTAAATCTTCTACATTCTCAGAACTTTCCTTAATTTCTCCCTCTGCTTTACCCACCCTTCAAAGCTAAGCCCAAATCCCACCTATTTAAACGTTTTCAGCTCCCTCCATAGTAAGTTCCTCTTACTTCACTACTTTGCAATGGCAAATACTTGTATAAATAGCACTTATTAGAGGCCACCTTTCATTAGGGTTAATTATTTATGTGTCGGGTTTTCCTGTTAGGTTTTGGGACCTAATTATTTAGGATTGTATTCTATAGTGCAAAGTACAGACATACAATGAGTGTGTTCTGAGTTGAATCCTTATGTATTTTTAAATATATGTATTACTTTATTTAATGCTTCCCAGAGACACTATGTAGTAATTTTTCTAGAATTAGTAATATATTAGACCAGTGATGGGCAACCTTTTGAGCTTGGTGTGTCAAACTTCGCCAAAAAACTGAGTATAACTCGGGTAGTGTGTCACTTTCAGGAAAAAACATTATTTCGCAAATGTTTCATCCTCAGGAGCAGCAAATGTTTCATCCTCGGCATGCGGCCACCTCAGCGGCCGCGTGTCATCAGAAATGGCTATGCGTGTCAGTGCTGACACGCGTGTCAGTGCTGACACGCGTGTCAGTGCTGACACGTGTGTCATAGGTTCGCCATCACTGTATTAGACTGTTCTACATTTATGTTTTCATTCTCAACATGTATCCACTATTTTCTGAAGTATAAGAATTATTTCTTGTCCTAGCCAGTTTGGCTCAGTGTTTAAAGTGTTGGCCCACGGACTGAAGGGTTCTGGGTTCAATTCTGGTCAAGGACACATACCTCCATTGTAGGCTTAATCCCTGGTCCTGGTTGGGGCTAGTATGGGAGGCAACCAATTGATGTGTCTCTCTCACATCGATGTTTCTCTCTGTCTCTCCCCTCCCTTTCACACTCTCTAAAAATCAATGAAAAAGTGTCCTTGGGTGGGTTTTTTTTTTTTTTAAAAATAATTATTTCTTTGCTGTCTATTATCCAAAAGACAATAATTGCATAGATATTCATTTTTTACTATCTGTTTTATTTTTAATCTATTATATAACTTTGATGATTACGCAACCTTACATTTAAGAGTATTTTTAAAATAATGCATTTTATTTCTTTGTAGGTTGCTTCCTCAGAATGTTGGACTTCTTTATGTTGGAGGTTATGAAAGACCCTTTGCACAAATCAAGGTATGATTGTTCATTTTCCAGTATACTTTTCCTAGATGTACTTCACTTTTTCAGAACTCACTAAAAATCTGCAAATAACCATTAACATATCGAAAATATTGTGTTTGTGAATAATGACTTTTATTTGCTTTTGCATATCTCTGCTGAAGAAGTAAATCAGTGTTGTAAAGAATTATTTAAATATTTTTGCCCATAGTAGAGTTGATTTTGATGAAAGTACTTCAGTGATTAGTTAAGAAGAGTCAAATTTAGAGCCACTGATGAATCTTTTAGATTACTCCTTTTGCCCTTAAAATTTTGACAGCTTTATTGAGGTAATTAACATACAAAAAAAGTGTACATATATAAAGTATACAATTTGATAAATTTTGACATGCTCACATTTCTGAAATCATCACCCCCAAAATTTCCCTGTGCCCCTTTAAAATCCTTGTCCCTCCCCTGCCTTTCTTTTTTCCCTTTTAGTCCTCAGGTGACCACTGATCTGATTGTGTCATTATAGATTAATGTACATTTTCTAGAACCGTGATGGCAAACCTATGACACGCGTGTCAGCACTGACACGCGTAGCCATTGATGACACGTGGCCGCATGCCGAGGATGAAACATTTGCTGCTCTTGAGGATGAAACATTTGCGACTAGAGTCTTGGAGTTAGTTTTTTCCTGAAAGTGACACACTACCCGAGTTATGCTCAGTTTTTTGGCGAAGTTTGATACACCAAGCTCAAAAGGTTGCCCATCACTGGTCTAGAATCTATCTCTATATATAAAAGCCTAAGCAACCGGCTAATCGGCTGGTAGCTATGATGTGCACTGACCACCAGGGGGCAGATGCTCAATGCAGGAGCAGAAACCACAGGCATGGAAACATGGAACAGACTGATGAATTTCAGAGGGAAGAGGGAGGGGGGTGTGCGGGAAGAGATTAACCAAAGGTCTTATATATGTACTAGAGGCTTGGTGCACAGGGGTACTTCGGTCTGGCCTGCCGGGATCGGGCTGAAACCAGCTCTCTGACATCCCCCGAGGGGTCCCAGATTCCGAGAGGGTGCAGGCCAGGCCAAGGGACTCCACTGTTGCATGAATCTGTGCACCGGGCCTTAGTCTAGACTAATAAAAGGGTAATATGCTAATTAGACCGGACATCTTCTGGATGTCCTTCTGGACAAAGCCATGGTGGCGGTGGCAAGGCAGAGGCAGTTAGGGGCGATCAGGCCACAGGCAGAGGCAGTAAGGGGTGATCAGGTTGACAGGGGAGCAGTTAGGGGCGTCAGGCCAGCAGGCAGAGGTGGTTAGGGGCGATCAGGCCGGCAGGGGAGCAGTTAGGGGCAATCAGGCTGGCAGGGGAGAGCAGTTAGGTGATCAGGCAGGCAGGGGAGGGTGGTTAGGGGTGATCAGGCCAGCAGGGAAGGCGGCTAGGGGTGATCAGGCCGGCAGGCAGAGGCGGTTAGGGGTGATCAGGCAGATAGGCAGAAGGGTTAGGGGTGATTAGGGGTGATCAGGCAGGTGGGCAGAGTGGTTAGGGCCGATTAGGCAGGCAGGCAGGTGAGGGAGAGGAGTCAGCAGTCTTGGATTGTGAGAGGGATGTCCGACTGCCCACAGGGATTGAGCCTAAACTGGCAGTCAGACATCCCTCGTAGGGTCCCGGATTGGAGAGGGTTCAGGCCAGGCTGAGGAAACCCCCCCTCCCCCATGCATGAATTTCATGCACCGGGCCCCTAGTTTTATAATAAGTTGTAATATAGGGTAAGAAAGGAATTGCCTCACATACCCACAGCTAGTGTTGTGCTACAAGTGAAGCAGGTTTCACCCTCTTTCAAGACTAACTTCTTTCAACTTTATTGAGATATATATTGATTCTAACTGTATTGGGCTGTATGTGACTTAGGCTTTTCTTAAGATACATGATTTATTATACCTTTATATGCAATCTGAAATTCAAAAGGGAAGTTTTGATTAAAATAACATTTTACTTAATTCCTATTTCAAGCTGTCAGAAGTTTTTCAGAAGTCCTTAAGTTTGGAGGGGGTTTGTTTCTGCCTGTCTTTGAATAATACCTTTATCTTAATTGTGTGTGTATGTGTGTAATATTATTCATATTATCTATGGTTTATTTTTAAAGTCATGTTCAAGTTTAAGCAATAGTTTACATTTTAGATCCGCTTTTCTATGTTGTTTTCTAGAACATTTCACAGTCTAGTAAAAATATTAATGTTATTCTCATAGGTTTCTAGTCCTGAAGGCTTCACTTAGCAGCCAAAATCCATAAAACCAAGAGGGATTGAAGCCTGTCAACATCACTTTTAATCAACTCAAGGGTTGTTATGAACAGTCTCAAGGCCACAGGGCTGTCCTCCCCGCAGGGCTTGGTATTAGTTGCCTCTTCCAGTTCTGACAGCCAAAGAAGTGTGTGAGACTGCAAGGCTGAGTCAGACAGTTTCCACTTTGACACTGCAGAACAGCTAAGAAATGTCTTCTGTATTTTAACTATAAATTCCACACAGCTACCATATGTGAAAAGTAAGGAATATAACCATTATTCTGAGGCAGTTATTTTTTAATCAACATAGTAGTTCTCCCTTATCCACGGGGGATATGTTCTAAGACCCCTAGCGGATGTCTGAAAATATGGATAACACCAAACCCTGTATTTACTACTAGAGGCCCGGTGCACAAAATTTGTGCACTGGGTGGGGGTGTGTGTCCCTTAGCCTGGCCTGCACCCCTCGCAGTCCGGGACTTCTTGGGGGATGTCCACCTGCCGGCTTAGGCCCAATCCCCCCGCCCCCCCCTGGGCCTAAGCCGGCACTCAGACATCCCTCTCGCAGTCTGGGGCTCTAGCAGTCCAGGACCCCTCGCTCCTTACTGCCCGCCTGCCGCAGAGGTGGGAGAGGCTCCCACCATTGCTGCTGCACTCACCATATGTGAGCCCAGCTTGTGACTGAGCAGGAGGGGGGGAAAGCCACTCAACCAGAAGCTGGCTTGCTGATCCTTAGCGCTGGCCCCACCCCCTGCCCACTGGTCATTCAGGAAGGTCGTTCTTGCCTCACCCTTGCAGCCCCAGCTTCGTCTGGAAGGTCATCCAGAAGAATGTTCGGCTGTCCTGTCTAATTAGCATATTAGCTCTATATTATATAGGATGTTTTTTCCTATACATGCATGCAAATGATAAAATTTAACTTCTAAATCAGATACAGTAAGAGATTAACAATAACTAATAAAAATAGAACAGTTATAACAATCCTATATAATAAAAGCCTAATATGCTAAGTGTCTGGTTGTCCGATCGTCTAGTCATTCGGTCAGCCAATCAAAGTGTAATCTACACTAATAAAAGAGAAACATGCAATTAACCATCACTCTGCTTGCCCACCAGCCAATCAGGAGGGAATATGCAAATTAGAAGGAGAAAGATGGTGGCCGCCCAGCTGCTCCAGGCATGGAGTGGCCAGGTTGGGCAGGATGCCTGCTATGAGAGGGATGGTGGGGGGCGAAGGGATCGACAGGAATGGTACTCTGGCCACAGCAAAGACAAAGACTGCAGACTCTGGAGACTGCAGTGAAGACGAAGATGGCAGACTCCGATGGGAGTCTGCAGCGAAGACGAAGATGGCAGACTCTGGCTGGAGTCTGCAGCGAAGCAGCGAAGACGAAGATGGCAGACTCCGGCCTGAATCTGCAGTGAAGATGGCAGACTCCAGCCGGAATCTGCAGCGAAGACAAAGAAGGCAGACTCTGGCTGGAGCGAAGGCCTGGGTCCCAGGTGCCGGAGGAAAACAGGTGCTGGAAGGAAGGCCTATTGCACGAATATCTTCATGCAACGGGCCTCTAGTATGCTAATAGTATGTTAAGGCCACTCAACTGCTTGCTGTTATGTGCACTGACCACCAGGGGGCAGATGCTCTGACCAGTAGGTTAGCTTGCTGCTGGGGTCCAGCTGATCAGGACTGAGCGAGATGGACCGGACACGCCCTGGAGCCCTCCCATGGTCCCTCCCCAGCTGGCCAACTTCCTGTGTCCCTCCCTGGCCCTGATCATACACCAGTGGAGTCCCTCTGCCTGGCCTGCGCCCTCTTGCAATCTGGGACTCCTTGGGGGATGTTGGAGAGCCAGTTTCAGCCTGATCCCACAGGTCAGGCTGAGGGATCCCACTGGTGCACGAATTCGTGCACTGGGCCTCTAGTATCCTACCTAATAATAGACAAATATGCAAATTGACCACACCTTCATTACGCCCACCAGCCAAGCCACGCCCACCAACCAATCAGGACGAGTATGCAAATTACCCCAACAAATATGGCGGCTAATTTGCATATCAAGACAGCGTAGAAAGAAGCCAAGAGCTGCAGAAGGGAGCAAAGCTGCGGAGAAGCAAGCAAGACACGGGGAGGAGAAGGGAGGAGCGGAGGCGGGGCCGGGGGAGAAGGGAGAAAAGCAGGTGGGCTGGCAGAGAAGGTGGGGCGGGGGAGAAGGGAGAAAAGGCAGGCTGGCGGAGAAGGCGGCACGGGGGAGAAGGGAGGAGCGGAGGCAGGGCCAGGGGCGAAGGAAGGAGAGCGGGCAGGCTGGCGGAGAAGGCGAGGCGGGGGAGAAGGGAGGAGCAGAGGCGGGGCCGGGGAAGAAGGGAAAAGCAGGCTGGCTGGCGGAGAAGGCGGGGCGGGGGAGAAGGGAGGAGCGGAGGCGGGGCCGGGGGAGAAGGGAAAAGCAGGCGGGCTGGCGGAGAAGGCGGGGCAGGGGAGAAGGAAGAAGAGCGGGCTGGCTGGCGGAGAAGGGAGGAAAGCAGGGGGGCTGGCGGAGAAGGCGGGGCGGGGGACAAGGGAGGAGAGCAGGCAGGGCGGGGTAGAGTGAAGCAGGAAACCCTATTGCAGGATTTTTCCTGCAATGGGAACGCTAGTACTGTAATAAAAGTTATGTGAATGTGGTCTCTCTCAAAATATCTTATTACTCTGTCCTCACTTTTCTTCTTGAGATGATGTGAGATGAAAATGCCTATGTGAGGGTAACTTGAATATGAGCAGTGATTGTCTGATAACTGAGATGCCTATTAAGTGACTACTGGGCAGGTAGTATATACAGAGTGGATATGCTGGACAAGGGATGGCTGTCGTTTCCTGGGTGGGACAGAGTGGGAAGTTGCAAGATTTCATCATGCTACTCAGAATGGCTTACAATTTAAAACTTATGAGTTGTTTTTTTCTGGAATTTTCTATTTAATATTTTTGGACTGGAGTTGACTGAGGGTAACGAACCATAGGAAAACAAAACTGCACATAAGAGAGACTACCGTGCGGTTGAGTTATTCCCTGCCCCAGAGCCTGGTTCTGTCTGCTGAGAGCCTGGGTGCCATTAGTCTCAGTGTCATACAGTAAGCTTCCTGAGCCTGAAGTTTTAAAAATCTCTTTACAGCCTAGGAAATACGATTGATATTTGTATTCATATGCATATGTAATAGATGTAAAGAAATCATGATCTCTTCTTTATTTTTAATTTCATATTGGAAAACTCATCAAATCATCCCTCAGACTTTTTTCAAGTAAAAAGGAGTTAGAATATTTTTCCTTTAAGGTATGTTGAACTTAGATGGTTATTTATTACTTAAAAATATTTTTGAGATAACTAATAACTTACTCAGTTTTATTTTTTTTAATCCTCTCCTGAGGTTATGTTTTGTTTTGTTTTTAGAGAGAGAGGAAAGGGAGGCATGGAGGAGAGAGAGAGAGAGAGAGAGGGAGAGAGAGAGAGGAGAGAGAGAGAATGAGAATCAGTTGCCTCCCCTATGCACCCCAACCGGGATTGAACCTGCAACCTCTGGTATACAGGATGATGCTCCAACCAACTGAGCCACCCTGACAGGGCTTATTCAATTTTAATTTTTGGGTAAATTAAATTTAAAGATAAACTATTTATTTGAGTTTCATCTATTATGAAATACTGAAGAAAAAAAAAAGGAAAACTGGTTTGTTTTGTTTACTATCTTTTAGAAAATATGTGGCTTATTAGGTCAACACTTTTTTACTAAAATAAATTATATAACATTCATATTTTAAATCTCTAAAATATCTGAAGTATTTCATCAGATAAAGATGCAGTTCCCTAGAACTTAGTATTCTAGTTTAGTGGGCTTACAAACTTTTGACCATGACCTGTAGGACTGTAAGAAATGTTTTTCCATTGCAATCCAGTACATATATATTTACACACACAAAATGTAAAACCAAAAGCTTAGAATAAATGTGATGCGATAGCTGTATTTTCTATTCTGTTCTGTTTATTTGTCAGTTAGTTTGGTTTTTAAATGCTAGTCTCAACCCACTGGATTAACTTCTGTCTTGGAAAATGGGTCACGACTCAAGAGTTTGGCAGACACTGTTGCCGGGTAGGACTTGTCCTGCCATATGCTCTGGCAGGATAATGCCATATTCACGCAGCCCAGAGGATAGTGGAAGCTTTCCTGCTCCTGAGCCGATGATAGCCCTTGAAGTGGCTTTGGAGGGGAAGAAAATGATGAAATGTCATAGTTCCTGGGAAGAGGGAGGAGGAAAGTACAGGAAAATATAAATGAGAAACAAATTAAGATGTTTTATAGAGCCAAAAAAAAAAAAAATCTTTTTTCTGTTTCAAAAAAATCCTAATTCTTAAGAACAGAAGGGAGCCTTCCACGCCTACTCTCTTCCAAATGATTCGGTGTATTTTGAGGCTAGAGACATAAATAAAGGTAAGATCTCCTACCTTAAATGAAAAAAAAAATAGTAAGAAATGGAGATGAGTGAGAAATAGAGAGAAAGCAATAAAATCAGATCTTGATTTGTGTGACATATTCTATGGCTAAGTTTTCTGTTACTATAAAGTAAGAGGCAAATTTTCAGTGTCTCATATTGCAGTGATAAGGGCGGATGTGGTTATCCTTTTGTGGAATACAGATTCATAAAGCAAAAGAAATTAAAAAACAACAACAAAACAAGCCCTAGTGGAAGCTTGCTTCTATCCAATAGCTATTAAGTTTCCGACATCTTTTTATCCCGCACACTTGCTGACAGAATGCTTCAAGGTTCCTGCTGGGCTCTTAGGTGAGCCCATGTTGTAACTTGAATGCACTGTTTACAAGTCATATAGTAATTGCAGACGAGGGTTTCAAAAGTATTCTTGAGTAGTGGTTCTCCTGCCAGTTGTACCAAGGTGCTTTTGGCAGTATTAATGTCAAAATTGAGTAACACTTGAAGCCTATAGTCATTATTCGTATCTTCACATCCTTAGGAAACTTATCTACAAGATTATAAGCTTCCTAGAGGCTGAGCTGTGTCTTATGCACTGCCTGAGAGATAAAAGCACTAAACATTTAACATTATTGTTGAAGAATGCCTAGAAAAGCAAGTGGTATTTTTAAATTGAGGTATAATTGACATATAACATTATATTAATTGCAAGTATACTACAACATGATTTGATATCTATATACATTATGAAATGATCATCACAATAAATCTAGTTAACATCTGTCACATTACGTAGTTACAAAAAAATATTTTTTCTTGTGATGGGAACTTTTAAGGTGTACTCTCAGCAACATTCAAATATGTAAATACAGTATTATTAAGTATAGTCACATACTGTACATTACATCCCCATGACTTTTTGTTTAATTGATTTTGAGAGAGAGAGAGAGAGGGAGAGAAAGAGACATTGATTTGTTGTTCTACTTATTTATGCATTCTTGTATGTGCCCTGACTGGGGATGACCTGCAACCTTGGCATATCTGGACTATACTCTAACCAACTGAACTACCCAGCCAGGGCATGACTTTGTGTTTTTTTATATAATTGGAAGTTTGTACTGTGTGACCCTCCCACACGCACACCCATTTTCCACTCCCCACCCCATCTCTGGCAACTACCAATCTGTTCTTTGGTATCTCTGAGTTTGTTGGTTTTTTTAAGTCATTAAGTATTTACCATGAAGTTCATCAAAGTATTAAAAACTCTGGTTCTAGTTACATACAAATTTATAAGGTAGGAAATATACTACCTTAAAATTTTATTTTCTAATCTCTCTTACATCTTGAGTTGGGATATCTTTGAGGCAGTATAAATTAATTTTATTTTCTAATTTAAGATTGTGGTTGAAAATTATTATGATGAGTAACTTTATTTGCAATGTAGATTTTGTGAATACATTATTCTGAGAACATTTTAATTATAGTCCTCAAATTAATTTTCAATTAACAAAGTTAGCATTTTTCTTAGCTGAAAATTCCAATAGCTTTCCATTTCTCTTGATCTAGACACTTTATTGAAAAATATTAAAAATTATTTTAGCATATTCTAGTGTTTTAAAAAACTAGGTTTATATCAATCAGTTCTTATTAAACATGGTTTGAAAAGAAAAAAGAATAAACAGTTATTTTTTTGTAATTTTGTAATGTTCTCAAAAAAGAAGATGGTGTCATACCTACTTAGGTATTTATAATGCAATGACCTTCCTATGTTAGTGAAAGGAAATAATATCCCATTGTGTTTTTCTAACCAATTGTTTACTTCTAAAAAGAAGTGGTTCTCTGACTTGAATTTCAGAGGTACTGATAACCATGAAAATATAAAAGATCATATCTAAAATGATTATTGCTGAGGTCATATTTCCAACAAATAATGCCACAGTTTCTGATTTAGATTTATATTAGACACCTAGAAGTTATATGTATTTTATTTTATACCCACAGGAGGAGAAAAATAATTTCTCCAGTAAATCGTCAGTTATGAAGAAATACTCACTTATCATCTTGGCTAATAATGTTTCAATAATGACATTTGAGAACATTTGACTATCCAGACTAGATTGCAATATTTTAGAATCAGATTTGACTTTCCAAGTCTTAGTTAATAAAAGCGGTTATCTAGTGAAAAATTCATTTAATACAAAACTTTTTTTTTTTGGTTAAAGGAGACTGAGAATTTGAAAAGCAAATAATAAAAAAATATTTAAACTTAATGTATACCTATTGTATAATAATTTTTTAATTTTTATCATCACATGTTATAAGCACATTGATATCGCTTTGGATATTTCATATTTTTTTCTTCTTTATAAGTATTTGACAACTTCCTAACATAAAAAAAGAAAACAGGATAATTTGTTTAAAATCAAAAGTGTGAACAGTTATAGTTGGTAATGTTATCAAATAGAAAGATATAATAGTAAGTTAGGCACTGTTCTAATTAATTTTTAAACAACCTATGAAGTGTAGGTGCCCTTCACATTTTTCAGCTTAACAGATCAGGAAGGCATACAAGACTGAGTGGCAAACTCAAGGTCTACTGCCAGAAGATACGTAGTACATTGCTTCCTATGATGTAGTATTGTGGAGTATACTATTTAGTGTATACTAGTTACTATTTATGTTGCATTTCTATCCGGTGCTGTATGTTTTTATAGTCCTTAAAGCCCTTCTGAGTTTTGCTTGCACAGTAGGCCAAAATGATCCCTATAGTTAAAACACTAACTGGGCTAAGTGACTTGGCCAAAGGAAATGTGGTTCCACCACAAGGATTAAGATAGTGGCTGTGGTTTGTTTACATAAAAAGATGGGAGTATAAAGAGCTCAAAGTTATAATCTCACCTCTGCTACTATTTAGTCATTGTTGCGTATTTATGTTAATCAGTTGTTAATAGCAAGAGCTGAGAGTTCTTGTATTGGGAACATTTGTGAATCTCTGAGATATTAAAAGGCTTCTAATTACAACCAAAAACAGAAAGTTTCCTTTCTGTTCCCAGAGCATCTGTTTTGAAGTTTATTGTGTCATATATTTCTCCTCAGCCATTGGAAGGGACCAATCCTACTGGTAGTTTTTCTCTTGCACTAAATGCTTATTTTACATTTATTACTTCTTAATATCCAAGGGATTTGTGTGAAAGTATTGTATAGTTATTAATTTGAAACAGTCTCTAGAAATCTACTTTATTTCTTTAAGAAAGAACCAGCTGGTAGAAAATCAGGTATATAAACAAATTAGCTGAACATCTTCAGTGCTCTGATTAGCTCAGAAAGAAAAAGTTAATATCTTATTTGCAGTATATATATATTTTTTCAACCAGGTGTGGCAGTTTTGCTAGGTATAGTGAAAAACAGATTCTTATTTTCTGGCTCAAAGTTGAGTAAGCGTTATGAGCATATCTGGAATTAAAACACTTAATGTTTTTTAAGATCAGTGTATTTGGCATTTTGCTGACACAGGGCTGAATTTAGCTGAAAAAAGAGTATCAGAATTGCAAGAAGAAGAAACAGATGTGTTTTTAAGATTCAGGATGAGTAGGTTAGTTGCATAGCACAAGGATAATTGGATGATGAAAAAGGCAGTGACAGAATAAGCAAGGAGGTGTTCTCAGGATGGTTATGGCTTAGCAAAAGCATGAATGAAATAAGGCAACTTGCACATGATTCAGGTCATTGGATGTCACAACATAGAGATTTCTGGAGTGAAATGAAGCCACACAAGGAAAAGATAGGAATTGTGTTGATGAGGATAAGTTATTGTTTTTACTAGCCTGAATGGCTTATTAAATCAATAAAATCATGAAAAATTATAGTTTGGGAGAACAAAAGTAAAGACAAATCTATTCTTTTGAAGTCACGCATTCTTGGCAGAGTTTCAGATGGCCTTAAAAGATCCACCTTCCTTGAAGTCAGGTTTCTGCTTCAGTTTTGTTCTGTTCTGTCGACCAGGACAGTTACCATCCACCTCTTCTGTAGACTTGAGGTAGATCCACAACAGCTTCCTCCTCAAAACCTTCCACTCCTTGATTATCTTTATTTTAGGCATTTTGACACTCTAGCATAAATCCAGTCTCCTATTTACGGCCTTCAGTACCTTTCATAGGTTTTTTAAGTTTGCCGTACATGAGTTGTTTGTGTGTGTGTTTTTGTTTTTGTTTTTAAATGATCACCAGTAGTGGCTTCCTATTGCCCACTGTAGCAAATGTAAATTCCTTCCATCAGCCTTTCCATCCCACTGTACCCTTATTTCCCCTACTCTCACTCCTCTTTAATGTATAGAATTCTCATTCATTCTCTCTCTCTCTCTCTCTCTCCTCCCTCCCTCCCTCCCTCCCTCCCTCCCTCCCTCCTTTCCTCCCTCTCTCCCTCCCTCCCTCCCTCTCTCTCCATCCCTACCCTTATCTCTAAAAAAAAAAAAAAAAAAAAAAATCAATAAACATATCCTCAGGTGAGGATTTAAAAAAAAAAAGAGAAACATCAAAAATTTAGGTCAGAATCAAATTTGACATAAAGAATGGACATTTTCTTAATAATTCACATCAATATTTCACATGGCTCCTTTAGGCCCCAGCTAAAGAAATGAATCATGGTGGTCACTGACATGGACAATAACTAAAGGGTCCTGGATTCCTAAATTCATAGCTGGCATATAGTAAATTATTTTTATATCTTCTTTATATTATTTGAAGTGTTTGTTTTGAAGAGAAACAAAAATGTAGAACTAATGGAAAAATAGTTCAAATTAATGTTTCTATTTTTTCTGACATTTTGTTGCTGTTAAAGTTGAGCTATTTGTGACAGGAAGTGAATGCACTAAAGAATCTTTCTTAATATGGCTAGTTACATCTTCCAGTCTGACAGTCCAAGTCATGAAAGAGCCTGCCTTCCTATAGTTTTTTTTCTTCGTTGTCGTCTTTTTTTTTTTTTTTTGCATATTCTTGAGAAGTTAAGATTAAGCCTATTTTTTGCAGAATTGTGTTCTGGAATCGAAAACAACAGATTGATTGGTTCAAGTTTGTTCAATAGAGATTTTTATTGTGAGAAAGAAATCAGTTCATTACACCCTTTTCCCCACTGAAGGTGATAACTACCCTTTGTTGTTTCATTCACAGCTTCTTGGGGGAGTTATCTTCAAAATTATGACTTTAAAAACATAGTATCAAGAGTCTATTGTTGAGTTAAAGTAAATATAATTATTAATAATTAATACATAAATATAAAAATCTAGCTGCTATAGTGTACCATTATCGTTAAACATTCCTTTCAGTGTTTCTGCTTGGTAATATGGAAGCAGAAACCTGACCTTTAGTGATATACCACCCAATAATAGAATTTGCAGATTTCTGGTTTGACATGTATTATATTATTTAGATGAGAAAACAGACACGGAGAGGCTAACAGCCAATAAATGATACATTTGGAATTGGACCCCAGGTGTTTTGACTCTTTAAGTCCACTCTCTTTGTTCTTACAACACTATTTTGTATAAATATTGCTGACTTAAAATTTTCATTCAAGAATATTGATCACATATTTCAAGGGATCAGACCATACAACAGTGCATGGAAAAACAAACAAACAACTTCTATAGATGTACAAGACAGTTAAAAACTTCGGTTGTCCCAAATCATTATTATTTAATAAAATATTTCCCATGTAACTTTTTAAAGCAAGCATTTATGTTAATGTTTTTTCTTTGATATATTGTAAGTATAGTATTCCTACCATCTTAAAGTGCTCTGTAACATATATAACTTTTATTTTGAATATCATATTGGGCTATTTACCTATGCTTTAATAAAGTATAGCCTCAGAAATTGTTAATGTCTCTTAGGCTAGTTACTGCCTCAGAAAGTGGCCTAAGATTACTATGTTTTTGGGATGGTGATTTGCTATCAGCTGTCATTTTTCAAAGTCAAAGTCTGGCAATTTCTTTCTTGCTGCTGCTGCTTTTTTTTTTTTTTCTTTTCCTGCCAGTAACTTAAGAAGTGCCAACATTTATAGAGAAAGTCAGGTAACTAAACATGTTAAAGCAAGAGCCTCAATTTATACCCAATTATATATATATCCATAAGCTTTGACCAGTGGGTCCAAAGGTGTTGCTACATCCTTCAGGAAAAATACAGTACTTTAATTCACTGACATTGCTTCCTATTTTTTCTCTTTTTGACATGTCTTTCTTTTTTTAAAATGAGAGGGTTAATTCTTCTGTGTTTTCCTTAAGGCAGTACTACACCAGTGACAGTGTTTTTATTTGTTGAAAGGACCTTCATATTAAACCTGTATTTCTTTTAATTGCAAACATTGCTCTTGTGATTCTAAATATTTGAATGTGTTTCTGCTTATGGTCTAGGTATGTGTGACTACAGCCCAAAAAGCAAAAAGCATCAGTAGTTATGCTCAGAAAGAATGTTTTTTCATTTGCAGTGGATTTTTTTCTTCTGGGAGCCTGCTGCCTTTTCTCAAGGTCTCATTTTCTTTACTGTGGCAGTGGCTGATGTATGTCTCTGTCACTCCTACTCACAGCCATACCAAATGATGTAAAACAGGGTTGAAACTTAAATTTAACTTGCACTTGCATATCTTTTAAGTTTCTTGAGCAAAATGACTGAACCTGCTCTGCTTTCTGTCAGTGCCTTACAGCAGTTTTCACCTTTGTGTACTGTCGCAGTACAGTGTGGTTTATAATCTTTTAAGTTAATCTGCAAGTTTAACTAGGCTTAGCTCCGTCTGTACAACACAGAGCTCATCTCTAATGTTTGAGTGTTTATGGTGTATAATCATGCTGGCAGTGTACTGCAGCCTCACTAGAGTCATCTTCAAGAAACACACTGTAGATTTAATAAGAGCTGGGAGCTCTTCTGCCTAACTGCAAGTGTACCCCCTACATCCCTTGTGGTTCAGGGTTCGGATTCTGGAGGAGGCCGCACACAAATGAAAGAGACTAGACAAGAAAATATTAATTTGGGAATTGAGGGGCAGGTGGAAGCCCAAGAGAGGACTCCGCTTTGCTCTCGCCTTTCGATCCCTTTTATTCAGGTTTGGGATCCACCTATAGCCCTTAGGCAGGCAATTTCCAGTAACAGGCAAACTATCTTATCAGTAAAGATTTTCATGAGACTAAAAGGTGGAAGTTGCTTCAGCTCCCTTTGTCTTGACCATACAGTGGGTGTATGGCTCTGACCCTTGCCAGAGCCTCAAGGTTGACCAGCCTTCCGGACTCCTTGTCCACCTCTTTCTGCTAGTGAAGGCAATGGGCAGCTTCCAACACCTAACTAGAGACTTGCTAGTGGCAGATTCCAGGCACCCTAATAAAAGCAATATATTATTATTCAGATGAAACTCTTGAGTGGTTTCATCTCTTACAATTAATGAGGACCCTTTTCTGAATTTTTATTTTGGGAGTTTACAACTTAAATATGACATTGAGTTCTCCCGAATACACAAATAATATGTGTTCAGAAATGAGTCAGCCATAATGTCAAAGTTGTGTCATGGTTACTTATAACTGCGGAATAGTTGTCTATAGATGATTCTCAAATCTTTATCTCTAATCCTCATTTTTCTCTTAAATCTGTTTTATATTTTCAAATTACAGATTACTGGGCAATTACATTGACTTTTTCAATATCATTTCAGATTCATCATTTCTGTTATTTATTTCTTAAATGAACATTTAATGAATACCTGCCATATGTTATGCATCATTCAGTCATTAAAATTATATTCATTAAGCCCCCATCATGTGCCAAGTACTTTGATAGGGACTGGAATTAGAGTAGTGAATAGACTGAGATAGTCCCTGCCTTCCTGGGGCTTATTGTATAATGTACAATTCTGCTGGTTGAATAAGTTCAGGAGTGATGACTTTCAGGGAAAATGAGTTATTTGGTTGGAGAGCAAGGGTAGCTAGCCTTGTTTAATGGGTCAAGGAAGACCTTCCTAATGAAGTCACTTATTTCTTAGGCCAAGTCACTTACTTCTTTGGCCAGTAAGTGAAGGGCATGAAGGAGTTAGAGTCAGGGCAAGCTATTTGTTCTCTGTGTCCTCAGTTTCCTCATTTGTAAAGTGGAGATACCAAGAGAAAGTAACAGGAAATTAGCTAATGCATTTGAAATACTTAGAACAGTGCTTGGCCCTGAGTGTAGCTGCTGTCTTCATTATCTTTATCAATACCAGCAATCATTTATTATTTTGCTATTCAAACATTTATTGAGCATGTACCAGGTGCTGGGTATTTTTTAGTACTGTGGTGGAATTCAAAACTAAAAATATAAAATCTTTTCTCTCTAGGAACTTAAAATATATAACCATCAGCAAAAAACAAACAAACAACCAAGAATAATACAGAAGTAACCCTAAGGGAGGTATGAACTAATTTCTGGGAAGGAGCAATCTTTTCTTTCTAGTAGTGCTGTATGATTTGTGTCACCATTGGCAAATACTTGTATACTGGCTGTGAAATCTTATATTTGCCTATATTCGTATTTAGCTTCTAAGATTTTACTTCTGTATACCTTTACTTGCCACTGAAACTTTCCATGTTTAAAGTGAGACTGTGTAAACTTCACAGACTGAAGTATATGAATGGTAGGCCCTTTGGGTGTTAATGTAGTGTTGGAAACCTATTAAACTTTATAGGGTTGCTTATATAAAAGCCCTATAACTGCTGGAGACCTTTCTTATAATAATATCATATACTTTAGGGAGACTCTGTATTGATTAAGAAATAGATGTTGCCTTCTCTAAAATAAAAATGTTCCCCATATTCCTCAGGGATGCACCACCATATGTTGATTCCATCAAATGTCTCTTAATATTTTGCTGTAGTAAAGTGGCATCTTTGACATCATTTTTAAACTGTATTACCATATGCAACTGGAAAAATTAAGAGTGAGAATAAAAATTAAAATCATTTTAAATGTTTTTTTTGTTTGACAGTAGCAAAAGTATCATAATTCACTTATGCTGATACAAAATGAGAAGTTCACAGATAGTTACACATTTCAACAAACTGAAGTTTCAAAATGTTGCTTACATTGCTCTCTTGAGAGAAAACTCTTATTTTGTAGTAAATAGCATACTGTAGCTATAAGAAAAGTGTGTATTAAAAACATCTGTAAAGATGGGCATTTGACTCTACATAACTGGTAGAAACCAGTGTAAACATCTGAGCCAATATACCTATATATCTGATTTACTAAGAGACAAGGAAATTAGTCAGCATTTTTTTTCTAGAATATTTTGTTTTTATATTTTAACACAGTACATTCTTGATTAATATGTAAGTTTTTTGGGGGTCTAAACTTGAAAACATAAAAATTATTCTGTTTAGTACACAGATATGTTCTTCACAGTTGGGTGGAATATTGAATTTATCATAGCAAATAAACTATCTTGTAGATCCCCCCAAAAAAGTAGATTAATAGATTTTTTTAGTTAAGGGTAGTTTTCAGAAATTCCCTGATCCTAGGTCTTTGCAGTAGCATTTAATCTCTTAAAACATAAGGCTTGTATCAGATGATGTATGAATTAATTTGCCAGCTTTTGACAAAATTGAACCCTGAAACCATCCACATACATATGACAATCACTTCTAGAGCGTAATTAGCTTGCTATGAATGTGAGATTTCCTGTGAGAAAATTGCTCATGCTATGTAACTAATCTAGGAATTTGGCAGATGAGAGAAAAAGTATATCTTATCCAAAAGACTAGAACCCTTCAGTTTTTTAGTTTGTTTTGGTTCTTGTGCTTTTTTTGCTTAGATTTAATTGTAGAAATATGGCAGGCTGGTGTGTGAGACATGTTTATGCCCTTTATGGGGTGTGGGATTAACTTTCATAATTAGTTTGTATAAATGTTTATGGAAATTTTTTTCATGAATCTATTAAAATGCATGAGGATGATTTGCCATTCAATTGAAAAGCAAACTAATCCCTGAACCTTAGGATAGACTTTAGAACTAGACAAACCTGGAGGGATTCTCAGCCAATTATGCACCTTAGTGGATGCCCCTTGTTTTTCATCTATAAAATGGGAATGACAATATTTGCTTCTTAGAAAAAATGTATGAATTAGGTAAACAGTATGGATAAAGCACCTAGCACAATAACAGGCTTAAAAGGTCATTTTTAAAAATGGCGTTTCCTTCTACCACATCACCCTCCCTCAAAGCATTTAATAAGCCATTACAAATAGAGGCCTTATTCTTTTATCACCTTGGGTTCCAGATCATTAGGATCATCAGATGTACTTTTATATGAGAAATTAAGTGAGCAAATAACTAAAATCACATTAAAAGTATTTGTTATAAGGTACTTGGGCTTTCTAAAATTTGATACACCTGGATATATGGGTGTTCTGTGATTAGGATCATGTATGTGACACAGAGTTTCAACTTAAGGAGACATTTTGAGCCCAAGGTATTCTTTTTCAAAGCCAGGTTTTACTTTGCTTTTAATGAATAAATAACCTCATGGAATAGCCAGCCTTTTCCAGTTTAGGTTGACAAAGAATAGAATGAAAATAAATCAAGTAGTCTATTACTTGCCTTCATTTACTACCATTAATAGTCTTATGTTAAAGTATATATTGAATAAGAATGAACCACATAGGGTTTAGTTTCTTCACTTTATTTAGTTTTATTTTCTTGTTTAAAATGGAAGTTGTAGGAAATGGAATGGAGTAAAAATTCTTCTGTTTACGTAATACATTATCATAATTTTCTACATAAATTGAGAGCAGAATAACCCCCGGAAAAAAAAAAATAGGAAAGCAGACTAACAGAGTTGCCCTCCCCTGATGTGTACCAAATGGTTAACACATTCGGTCCCAACAGCAGCCATCTGGCAGATCCCAGCCTTGTGCTCCAGGTTACATAGCTTACAATCTGCATAGCATAGGGCCTCACGACTGTGGAGCATGGAGCACAATGCATGTGTATTAAAAGCACTTGAGTCAGGATTTTAATCCAGTTCTGCCTCTTCCAGAGTTCTTTGTATTCTTTTGTAGTGCTCTTTCCTAAGTTGTCTCAATTATCTAGCAAAATGAGAAAGATGATATATCAAATTGTCTTTGAATTGTATGCCATGTAATTATATGTGAAGAAGTAAAAAGGAAGCAGTGTGGTATGTGGGAAGGAGAGATGTTGGGTGTGAGATTTGGGGTTCTCATCTTTGTCTTAAAACAGATTTTTTTTAAAATTAAAAATACAATTTTTAATTAAATCATGTTCAAGATCATTTCTAGTTTTGTTTTGTTTTTTAACCAAAACTTAAATATAGTTATTTATGATTATTTGACTTTTAAGGATTTCTAAAACAAAGGTGAAAGTATTCAGAGTCGAAATAATAAATGCTTTGAGAATTTTATTTAGATTATATGGGTAAGATCTTTGGATCGGAGGAAAGGAAATTTGAAACCTTCAATGACTAGCTGTCTGAATTTTTAAACACTGTGACCTCATAATAACCTATATCTGCTCCTCATAAATTTGTATGTAGTTTACCAAAGTATGGTGATAGATTAATTAGCAATAATGAATTGAAACTACTCTAAAACAGCCTTTCTCATAGGGCAGAATTCAGAATAAGTTAGGCCTATCAGAGGCTGCAGCCATCCTGCTTTCCGAAAGGACTGGATTCACTCCAAAGTAGTCATCAAAGGTGTATATCAGAGACAGAGGTCAGATGAGGCCTTCCTCCTCATTGGGCAGGGCAGAGATGGCCCTGACCACAAAAGCACTGTGATTGGTTTCTTTCTGAAACAAATATACTTCTAACTCCCTGCAGGTGGTGGTAGAGGAGACCTTTTCCATTCCTCAGAATACGACTGCACAATAATATGAGCTGAAGAAAAATTTATTGTATAAATGACCTATGTCTCTTAAAAAGTAGAATATGACCCCATTTCTATACCAGGAGCAGGAGAGGGTTGAATCTGTGATGCATTTTTAGATACCAGAGTGGGTACTAGAAACCACAAGATATAGAGGCTTTAAATAAAAATAATCACTTACATCCAAATGCTGAATTAAAGTATATGTTGGACAGTGTAATATAGAGGAAAGATTGGGGAACTGATCATCAAGATGTAGGATTCTGTTCCTGAATCTGTCATTTTCTGATCACACAGGCAGTTGTGTATGTGTGCATTGAGGGTTCATCTTCCAAGGCCTTGGAAGGTTCGAAAATGAAAGACAAGCTTTCTGTTCCTATCTTAACCTCAGTTGGAAGGGCTGACTTATTCCTCTCTCTACTTTCTACGTGCTTCTACAAGCTCTGGATTTGATATTTAAAACCTGAACAAAATGTATACATTATATACAATTGCATTATATACATACGGATATACTTGTAAGCCCCACTCATCACCCAAACACAGAAAACAAATACAAATGAATTTATTGCTTCTGTGTTTATTTCATCTCTATTATTTTATGTAGGCATTTTATAGTTTTTTGGGTGAATGTAGAGAGAAAGGATGGGAAAAAAAAGTGAGCCTAGCAAACTACTACTCAAACTTAACGCCAGTTCTACATCCACCAGTAATATATTTTTCTTCTGTCAAGTGTCTTACTCAAATTCCACCCTTGCTACAGTAATATATGTTCCCTCTCCCTCTTAAAAGGGGTGAGAACTATTAATAATAGCAATAATATATAAATGTAGTAGAACGTCTCATTTTAATTCTTATTCTGGTAATCTGTCTACTGTCATTTTCCTCTTTATGGTGATTATAGCTTTTCATTTCCCTTACATATTAAATATTGATCAGGAATTAATCTTTTATATATTTCCAAGTTATATTTTATTTTCTGAAAATTTTTTTTGCAAAAATACCTCCTCTGTAATTGTTGCATTATATTACTTTCCCTAATGGGTTTTCAAAAGAACATCCAAATTTGAATTTACATCTTATTCGTAGGCTATTCATTAAGTCATCTGTTGGATCATTAATAAAATGATAAATTATTAGAGACTTGTAGGCCTATCTTTTGTACACTCAGGGCAGATTCTCAATGGTATGTCATATGTCTTTGCTTGGTCTGTAGCCTTTCAGCTTTGTGCAGTCCTATTGAATATTTTTATTGAGGCCACTTTGAACTGATTTAGCAAATCCTATTTCCTGAGACAGTTTGCCAATTTTGTTTGCAAATTTGGTGGGAAATTTTGATGGAGATATTTCTTAAGATTTGCTTTGTGGAAAATATATGGACAAATTGTTTAAGAAGGAAATGTAGGCTCATTTTAGAGTGGCAGACAGGAAGGTTGAAACCTATCGTATTTTCACTTTTATTTACAGGATCCTAAGTCACTGTTTAAAATAGGAATTTTGTGCAGATATCTCACAAGAATTGAAGGGTTAATGCGTATAAAGACCTTTGAGTTCCTATATGTGGAACTATGTAAATGACTAACATTTAAAATTTGCATATTTATAGTGCTTCTACTTGGACACTTGATGCAAAAGGGAATGACACATTTATCTCTTTTTCTTACTGTGAACAATATTGATAAATGCTGGGTGAATGAGTCATTATCTTTTATGTTTTAGGAAGCATAAAATTCTTGGTTTATAATGAATATGATGCAGTAGCATGCATTAACTATTTCGTCTGTCCGTTTGTATGTCGTATCTGACATAAAAGTGCTTGGTAAATGGTTTACTTGCTTTCTTTCTGCTCCCTATTTCCCCTTTCATTTCCACCAATCGCTAACATCCTGGTCCTTTTTTGACTGGAAATCATAACCACATCCAAAAAGGTAGGAGGAGCCTAATTTTATGTGGCAGCATGGTTTAGAGGGACTTCTACTCAGAGAGCTGTGGTTGATTCAACTACTAATTACCCATATGACTATGTAATTAGATTGGGCTTATTCTGTTTTTGGTTTGGCTTGGTTTTCAGGCTCAAAGTACATAATTTTATATGTATATGTATGTGAAAATTTCAATTTTATTACTATGTGCTACACTATTAAAGTTCATCTTGATTGAGCTTTATTGTCAAGCAGGAGACATTTCAATAGGTCATCCCTCTAAGATAGTGAAACAATAAGGTAGTATGAAAGTGTCTCAAAGAAGCACAAGAATCTGTGCCATTAGAGAAGGCCTCCCAGAGAGAGTGACCCTGGTGAAGAGAAGTGGCTAGCCAGAAGGGAAGAGAAGATGACATACCTGCCATTAGAGGTGTGCAGCAAGAGAGCCTGGTCAGTCCAGGGGATGAAAATAATTTAATAGGGGCTGGAATGTGTTGAAATCTTGATGTCATTCTAATAATTTATCTGTGTAATGTTCACCAAAGTTTTTCCTTTCAACACATATTTATTGAGCACCTACTATCTGTTCAGTGGGATGTGGCAGCCAAGGATCTTATCATCTAAGGTAAGAGGAAGGAATTATACTCTAAAACAGTGTATCTTGATATTTTAGGGGCTGGTAAAATAGGCTCAGTTCTCTAGAGAAATATGTCATCTGAAATTAAGTCAAGCCTAAGCTTTTCTCTGCGAGCATGTTGTGCCTAAGGGGGACTATGGAAGAGATAGGTGAGTGGGTTTGCCTGCCAGGCAGCCTCCTCATGAGAGCTACAGAGAAACCAATACTTAAGAGCCAGGGGCACCTCTAGATCCATTATCCATTTCCCATTATTGGATCTGCATATGTGCTTGCTTACTCTTGTGAGGGGCCGGGGGGACAGAAGGTATTTTCCAGGTATTTACACATGCAGTAGGAACATCAAGTACAGAGGAATTCTCCAGTGTCATTCCCTCTGGTACTTAAATACTGCCTTAAAAAGATAAATCCAACCATAAAATAAAGTCATGAACTCGTTTATCCCATTCATGTTTGGGTATTTAGGATCCGTTTTCTTGTAGGAGCTCACCTGTATTCTGAGATAGTAACAATTAAACTGAGTAAGTATAGTCAAATAGTACATGTTATAAACTAAGTTAAAATTCTCAGAGTTCTGCTTGTAGCAGTGTCTTAATGCTATGGAGCATAGAACTGTGCGGCCTTCGGAAATACAAAGCCGAGAACAACCCCATTTGGGCATTGTTAGGCCTTCTGTTGACACATGAATACATTTCATATGATTATCATAAAATTGTGGCCTGGAAATTGAGCAGTCATGGTGCTGCATTTCAGCCTCACATTTATAATAAGCTGTAATAAAGTAAACATTTTAAATGGGTATAAGAATAGGCATTACTTGTGATAACAAATGTATGTTCAATTGAAGTGCTTTTGAAGCTCAATTTAACAAAGCAAACAAATTTCCTGGCATTATCAACATAATTGTTCTCACTGTTGGATTTTGGTTTCTAAAAAGTTAGTTAAGCACAAAAAACCAAGTCAGTAAAAAAAAAAAAAAAGAAATGCAACTAAGAATAACCTGCTTTTCCTTTTTTCAAGGCAGATAAAAAAAAAAAAAGTCCCAATGTTCACTCTGCCATGTTCTCTAACTTGCCAAACCATTGTCAACCAGTGTAACTTGAGTTCATATTTCATGATTTAATTTGGGATTAAATCCAGCTCTTTGTTCTGGTATCAGCAGGCTATGGAGTGGGGCTACACAGCTTTCAAGTGCTAGTGATAGTTAAAACAGGAACTTACCCCAACCCCTTTCCTAAGGACAGAAAAGGACTAGAATATCCATTTAACACCAAAGTTGAGGAAGCATGACCACATGTAAATTTAGCACCAATTAGATGGTAGGATTCGAAGGACTGCTGTTCCTGGAATATTCCGAAAGCAAAAATGGAAATGATAGTGGTAACATCTGAAGTGTGGTGGCAAGACAGTTAAAGCAGTGATAATTTGGAGCCTCTGGGCACAGCGCAGTACTGAGAAGTGATCACCAGGTCTTCTGTGGCAGCTGGCGAACAAAGGAGATGCTATATTGTGTTCCCAGCTTGTTACTTTCCAACGCTCTTTCCGATTTTAAATAAACCTCGAAAACAAACATCCTTCCTGTACTGTCATTTGGCTAGAGCAGATCCTTGTGTAGCTAGTGCGCTGCTGGCATGGCAGCCACCACAGTGGAAGCTACAGGAGCTCAAGGTCACAGGTGTACTGGCCTAAAAGTTGGCAAAGGCACAGACAGCATGGCATTGGTGGGAGGAGCACTTTTCAAAGACCCACACAGTGATTTCTGATGGTCATGGATCTGAGCTGACTTTTAAACATTAGAGGGAGGCATGCTAGTGTGAAAATGTCTCATAAAATACTGATGATTTAAAAGCATCCCTGCCAAGCATACTGCTTACTTGATATATTATTTTTATTAAGCACCAAGATTGTGTTAGATTATTTTTAGAGAAAAGATGTAAAGCCACCTACCTTATTTATCCTCAGACTTAATTCCAAGTCCTTTAGCACTATAGTCTAGATCTAGAAAATAATTTCCTTCCTGATAAGTAACCACAGCCACCTTATTCAGAATAGACTCTCAGAAGGCTTGATAAGAACAGTTGAGTGGTGAATGTGCAAAGATAGGGGGACTTTTTGCCCATGTTATTTTGATTTTTGTTCTTTATTCCCACTAGGAGACATTCTCATTATCCTCACCAAAGATAGGACAATAATCTAGGGAGTGTGGGGGGTGGGCGAGGGAGGAAACCAAATGAGAAATTTAAGCTGGTTTCCAATGAAATCTCCAGGAGTTGGGAATTAGGACAATTCTGATCTCTCAAAGATTGGACAATCAGATATTTGAATGTAGAAATCTTTAGGTAATAGCCAGTTTTGTTTTGTTTTCATGTTAGGTACATGCATAATTCTTTGCAAAGATGCCTTTTCCCCCCAAGTTTGGAAATAAAAGCAGATAAACCAGGACAGAAAAGACTTATAAATTGCTAGAGCCTACTAAAAAATTATACACCTCTAATCATCACTGGGAATCTTTCTTTGTTGACTATTACTCAACTGAAAAGCTCTCTATCTCCATTTCACAGGCCTGGCTTAGGACACTTAGAACTAACTTCCTTTGTCTTCTCCTACCCTATTTTGAGATTTCTCTCACTTTGTTCCTCCTTACTTCTTTCCAGACCTCTTTCTTCAGAGTAGTATTAGCAAACCTGTGGTACTTCAGACTGGTGTTTGTTTGTTTGTTGTCTGCTTATTTTTCTCACATGAAGCCTGTATTTCTGCTCATTTCTGTTTTAGAAGATTATATTGCATTAAACTTAACGTGACCTCTAGAGTTCACATATCTGTTTTACATTATGGTGACTACAAACTCCATTAGCTCTTTGGTTTTAACTATTTAGTAATTTCTTGATTAGGAGTGAACAGTAATAAAATTTTCCTTTTCTCCTAGTATATTGATTTCCTAGATATTACCAAGAGGCAGTATGATTTAGAGTTCTAGATCCAAACACAGCCTTGGAACAGTTAAATACTTTGACCCTTAATTTCCTCATTATTATAAAAAGCATAATGTATATAAAAGTGCCCTGCACAGTGCTGCTACATGGCAGGTAGTTAATAAATGTCAGTTCTCTCCCCTTCCCTTCCCCATGAAGGAAAAAAACCAAACCCCTCAGTCAGTAATTCTAAAAGTAAGTATTTTCTTTTAAAATCTTGGATGAAAATAAATAGTTTGGGTATAAACATTAAGTTCGTTTTGAGTACAGGTCACCAAAATAATGAATTTGCTCCCTCCCCCTGGTTTTATATCTTCTCAATGCATTAATGTTCACAAATAAAGATACACTAATTAATAAAGATAATGGGAGATGCATTTAGTACTTGAATATTTCAGAGTAGAAGTATTTGATTTGATGAGCTCAAAGTTTTCTATCTGCTCTGAAATACTAGATTTTTATGAAGGCTAACTGATGTGATTTGGAAAAAAAATTTTTTGAACAAGGTATTTAGGGAGTGTGGAACTTGATGCAGATAATTTATTATAATCATTTTCAAACTTTCAACATCTTCTGAATGGTTTTTGACATCCTCAATACCTGGAGCTGATGAGGCAGATTTAAATAAATCCCATTGTGAATGTCATTCAAAGAGTACATGGAGGCAGAAAATAGGATCTCCTAGGGTTCTGAGCAGTGTTATTATCACTCTGTATTTATGTAATGACTTTGTCAATAACTCCAGGATTTCTTTCTCAAAGAAGAAGAAATATAGTTGTTGAGAAAGCATATCTGAAAGTAGAAAGCATTGTGCATGGCAAAGAGTAAAAGAATGACTAAATTGCCTATTGGACATAACAGAGGCAGGTCACTGTGTTTAGAAGATCACAGTGGGAGCCTGTATTGACCTGAGAGAAAGGAATCCTGGGAGGTCCTAGTCACCACCAGAGCTTTATCACTAAACCAAGCAGTTCTGTGTATCTACACTAATGATTCAAAGGTGAATGGGTCTGTGGGCTTTGGTGCCTGTTAGTGCTGATAGAGCAAACTGAGTCATCTTGTAGAGTTGTTGATCAGAAGGGAAGAACTTCAGCATTTTTGTTGGTGTTCTAAGTGGTAGGCAGAATAGGAAAAAAATCTTCACTTATTATTGTAGCATTTGGTTTATTGTCACATGCCATGTAGATCTATGTAGAGGACAGTTCTCTTGAGGTCTCTAAAAGGGGCCTAGTTGAATAGTTGGGTTTAAAATGGGTGAGAGGAAGGAGATAAAGTTATATATAATTGGACACATTGCTAAAGAAATTTAAAGATTAACATTATTGGATTCAAATTGTTAGCAAGTCCTGAGAAAGTAAATGAAGGACTCACTGAGGTAAATTTGAACTATGCATTGACATCTTAATGAATTGCCTAGCTGAAACATTAGATTCAGTATATTGTGAACTTTAAGCTGGCTATTTCATGATCATTGAAATGACTTTAAGATAGGTGTTTGTTACTCCCAGAAGTAGATAGAACATCTATCAAGTTCAATCTGACAGATACACTTTATGACTTATTTATTTGCATTGGTTGTAACAAAGACATCTTTAAAAACAAGCAACATCAGGAAGTTTGGCATCACACTTAAAACCATTTGGAAAGAAAAGTAAGTGTTAGACATACATATTGCACATTAACTTCCTCTCCATGTTAATGGTAGATTGTAAAGCTTTCCTTGGTTCTGTATTGTTTTTGTTATCCCAGGCACGCACTGAATCCATGATCTATTTGTAATTCTCATCATGCTCAGTGCTAAACAGACAGGGAGCGGTACATTATGCCATTGTTTGATAGTCTATTTAGTAAGCCATTAGCATTACCTCACCTTACCTGGCAGAGTTACCTGTTTTGTCCACATGGCCTTTTCCTTTTGTAAGTCATATCCATGGAAAGATTGTTCAATCCAATAATGACTTCTCATTTGGTCTAGAAATCAGACAAAAGCTTTACAGCTGTGAAGTGCAGCCCATTTTAAAATTAACCTATTGTGAATCTTTAATGATTGAGAAATTCTGCAATTTGCTATGATTTGTGGTTTGTGCTGTAACTAGAATAGCAAACAGCAGTGATGATGCAGGTCAGAATGGTGTGCATTTGGAAAGGGAAGGAAAAGAAACTTGATAGACATTGTGCTTTCCCTAATATGTTATGCCCTTCTGTCCTTCACCCATCACATATCACTTCATCTTCCACCCACCGACTCTCCCAAGTGGAATGCAATCCTTGGAAATAATTCCTTAATTACAGTTTATTACACAAGAAGTAAAAGTGTCCACAAGTGTAGTCTGCTTTTGCCTCCTTTTATATTTTTTCAACTTACAGCCTAGATTCTTAGGGAAAAGGAGAACATAGGTTTTTGATTCACAAAAAACCTAGAATTTGAATGGACAGGATGGGAAAATGTAGGAGAGACTCATGTGGAAGCTGTTGCAGGAGTCTGAGAGACAGTGATGGCTTGGACTATGATAATGGCAGTATGAGAGGAGACATATAGACACATTCAGAATAAATTTTGGAGGTTGAATTGGTAGGCTCGTGTAATGGATTGAATATGAGGGGAAATAAAAGGGAAAGTGATCAGCCAAACACCAAGGTTTTTGTCATGAGAAGCTGAGAGAGTGGAGCTACCGTTTATTAAGGTAGAGAAGACAAGAGAAGAAATAGATTTGGGGAAAGATGCAGAGTTGAGTTTTGAACATGTTGGGCTTGAGAAGTCTATGAGACATTCAAATAAAGATGACATATAGGAAGCTAGACTGTACATCCTATATAATAAAGAGGTAATATGCACATTGACCCTCACGCCCTCACAAGATGGCTGCCTACGACCAGGCCGGCAGGGGGATTAGTGAGGGGCAACCAAATGACTGAACAAGCAGGCTGCGTGGGGCGACTAGGCTGGCAGGGGGGTTAGTGAGGGACGACCAAATGACTGAACAAGCAGGCTGCATGGGGCTACCAGGCAGGTGGGGGTGGGGGCAGTTGGGGGCAACCAGGCCAGCAGGGGGGGCAGTTGGGGGTGACCAGGCTGGCAGGGGGTGGGGGGGATAGTTGGGGGCATCCAGGCCAGCAGGGGGGGACAGTTGGGGGCAACCTGGCTGGCAGCAGGGAGCAGTTAGGGGCGACCAGGCTGGCAGGGGGGGGCAGTTAGGGGCGATCAGGCCGGCACACAGAGGCAGTGAGGGGCGATCAGGCCGGCGGGGTGGGGGGCAGTTAGGGGTGACCAGGCAGGCAAGCAGGTGAGCGATTAGGAGCCAGCAGTCCAGGATTGTGAGAGGGATGTCCGACTGGCAGTCAGACTACCCCCAAGGGGTCCTGGAAAGTGTCCCCTCGGGAGTTTGATCAGGAGACTGGTAGTTCGATTGCTCACTGTGATGTGCGCTGACCACCAGGGGGCAGTGCAGAATGACGGAAGGCCCCAGCCAGCAGCCGGCAGCCAGCAGCCAGGGAAGGAAGGTCCCAGCCAGCAGTCAAAAGACCCCGATTGGCCCTGATTGCCAGCCAGGCCTAGGGACCTTACACGTGCACAAATTTTGTGCACTGGGCCTCTAGTGTGATATAAAAGGGTATAAGAGAAAGAGTTTGAGAGTGACTCAGGCTTATGTGGGACCCCTTTCAAAGGCTTCTACAAAACATTATTTTTTGTTCCTTTAATATCTTAAGAACAGTTTCACCTCAGGCTTTCAGACATCCTGTTAATCACTTCTTGAAGTGTGTGTATCCCTGCACTCCTACTTATTTCCCTCCCCCTATTCCTCCCTTCTTCCTCCCTACCTTCATTCTTTCTATAAACTGGCTTCTTATCCTGTAAATCTCAACCTTAATATCATCTCCTCAAGACTACTCCACTTAAAATCAAGTATCTTGTCCCTGCAGTAGTCTCTATTTTATAGCCTATTTTTCATAGCCTTTATCATAATTTGTAATTATTTACTAATTCCTAGACTATACATTTAAAGAGTAGGGACTGTGTCTGTATCACCAGTCTGCAAACCTGTGCATGGCACATGGCTGCTCAGTTATTTGTCACATGGCAGGAAGGATAGTTTTACAGCTTAGTACGGTGGCTGAGTTAGGTCCAATGTCTTTGTATTTTCAGATGACTGTTTTTAAGCTTATATGTGCAGAAGTTTCTGTATCCAATATCAGACAAAATCTGGATAGGAAAATAACCTTGCTTGTTTCATTCTGCATTTATTGTCCACAGAGTGCCATGCTCTGTAATAACTAGTGGGATATGAAATGGCATGTTGACATTGGACAGGAAGACCTATATATGAGACTTGGCTGTTTTCATTTTTTAGGTCTATGACTCTCAGTGAGATATTTAACTACTTTAAGCTTTTAGTCTCCATGCCTTTTGAAGGGTAGCAATATAATTCCTACCTCTTAAGGTTGTGGTGCAAATTAAATGAGTGTATGCATGTAGATCATGGATTTATAGTGCTCAATAAGTAAGTTATTACTATTTACTTACCTAAAGATGAATCATGCAGTTCTAGACATGGTTGATATTGCCTGACCAATAAAAGGGGTGAGGACGCGAAATCCTCCTTTATCTTTCCCTTTCCTCTACTTGTTCTTCACTGCCAAAGAGCATATGCTGCCTTTAATACCATGATAGCAAAGACTGGTCATGGCATCACCTCCACCTTAGGCATCAGAAATAGAGAGTACAAATGCATTGTGTTTATTCAAATGACAAGTTGAGGATATTTAAGATATTTAAACCTTTTGTTTTGTTTGGTGAGGGATGAGGGTAGGGGAGGAGTGGAAAGGAGGAAGGGGGTAGAATAAGGCTAGAGCTAGTGCTAGCTTACTTTACTTAACCAGCCATCAACAGGAAAACTGGTTGACAAACCAGAGGCTCATGATTCTCTTGAATTCAGTGAACACTCTCCCTGAGGATCTACCCTGGACTGGGTACTGTACTGATAATGGGGAGATCAATGAGGGGGTACATATTTTAGTGATCTAAATCAAACTAATGAAATTAACTTGAAGTTCTCATTCTGTACCAGTTCTGTTTTCTGTACCTCAAGCAGCGTTTTTTACTACTCTGTTTGGTTTCTACTAAGTGCTAGAAGGCTATGTGTGGGTTCAGAGACTAGGATCTGGAAAAGGATGAATGAAGAGAATTTAGGACAGAGGTTGTGAAACTTTCTTGATTTTGCCTCATACACAGCACCTCTAAACCACAAGAAATACCTAACAGGTGCCATTTATGAAGTGGATAGATCCAATCAACTTGTGTTTATGTCCTAACTATTTAGCACATGGTAAGGACTGCATAACTTCTCAAACCTTGGGGTCAGATCCTACACCACAGGTCTCATTTACCGTTCCCCACTGATTTTCGTGATACTTGGTTTTTATCACAATAAATGCCAAACACTCCGCTTTGCAAAGATATAATGCCATCTAAAGGAATCTCACATGAAAACTGCGAACTATCTCAGCTAATAGTTTGCATGGTGTCCAACACGTCTTTTCCCAAAAAGTTAAAATACCCTACAGTGCCTCTGAGTTTGTTGCAGTGCCCTATGTTCTCATTGCAGTTTGTGAACTGTGGACTTAGACCTTTTTCCCAAGACTTTTTGTTTTTTATTTAAATGTTTATTTCTTCGTATTGTTTTATACCTCTATATTAAAAGACAAATAGCAGTGTAATGGTTGCTAGAGGGAAGGAGGTAGGGGCTCAAGGCGGCTCCTAATATATGGTGACAGGAGAAGATTGACTTTGGGTGGTGGGCACATGGTGCAATATACAGATCTTATAACATAGAAACCCACACCTGAAACCTATATGATCATGTTGACCAATGTCACCCCAATAAAGTTAATAAAAAAAAGAGGAAAAAGCCAACCTTATGTTTATCATTTTTATTGAAACACGGTTTATCTTAGGAATATTAAAAATTTTAAAGTTAAATATGTATACTTTTGCAAGTTTGGAAAATATAGCAAAATGTAAAGAAGAAAATAAATCATTCCTAATTCCATCATCCGCTAATAACCATTACTAACATGTTGTTTTATCTGTCTCCTAGAGGCCCAATGCATGAAATTCATGCAAGGGGCTTGGCCCTCGCAGCCCCAGCTGCCTCGGCCAGCCCTCGCAGCCTCGGCCGGCCTTGCAGCCCTGGCTTCATCCAGACGGTCGTCCGGAAGCTCGACCAGACTGTTGTTCTGCTGTTCTGTCTAATTAGCATATTAGCTCTTTATTATATAGGATTAAAAAAAAAATTGGTTATTGACTTTTAGAGAGAGAGGAAGGAAGAGAAGGAGAGAGAAAGAAACATTGATGTGAAAGTGAAACATCAATCGGCTGCCTCCTGCACACCCTGCACCAGGGATCGAGCCCCAAACCCAGGCATGTGCCCTAATGGGAATCAAACCGGCAACCTTTCAGTGCACAGGACAACGCCCAACCAACTGAGCCACACCGGCCAGGGCTGTCCAGTTATTTTATATGAAGATTTATTATATTTTGAATGACTATGACTAACTGATTTTATTAGAAGGTAATAACTTATAGGTTACTTCATATCCAGAAGTTATGACTTGTTTTTAGGATTTTTAAAAAGACAGAGTTTTAGCTGCTTTCTTTTTATTGGCTATTTTCATTAGTTGAACACTTGCTTGAAGACCCCCTCCATACATGAGGTAGAGACTCCCTGCTGCTGTGTTTCTAACCTAGCAAATGCAAGTGTGTTATTTACACAGTAGTTCTTCATTATAGAGGAACAAACATAAGTAGATTTTAGTGGAGGAACTTGTGTTTCAAGTGGTAGATCGAGTCTGGTATATTTTTAAAGGGCAACTAGTCAAATGCTCTACTTCCTCCGGTAAATGGATACACTTTCTAAACATAATATATCATGGCCCTAATCTTGTAAAAGATTATTTGTCTAATAATTCAGATTTAATCTGTTTGTATTAGTCTTATATCATAAGGAAAACATATAATTCCATTTTATTTCTGATTCGTTTTATTTTCTCTGTCTTTGTTAGTACTAGAAATTGAAGTTATTTACATAAAAATAAGAGTTTTGTTTGAGTTCATCTAATCAAGATACATTTTTAAAATATATTTTCTCTCACACTATAGTAGAACTTGAATTATCAAAATGTAAAATTATAACTTCAGAAAAGAAAAAAAATGGCCAATGTAACATAGCTCCAGAGAGCAGTTCACAGAAGATGGAACTCTCTAAGTACAAACATATCATATCTAGAGTTTCATTGTCATTCCCCACTGCCCCGTCTCTCTCTCTTCTCATTCTCACTTTCATTCCTTCTCTTTCTCCCTCCCTCTCTTTCTCTCAAAAATAATTTTAAATTCGGATTAAAACAAGTAGTGGCAATACTTTTGTAGTGGACTGTTTCATAGTGGACTATAACATTCTGATAGAGGACCCCAGGCCTGACTCTAAACCTGAGAGCAGAGACAACACAAGATGAGCCAGGAGTAATATCTTGTGTTGACAGAAAGTAAATGCTAAATATATATTTATTTTGTAAGTGAGAGTAGAAGCAAATTAAAAGGACACAGGAGTCAACCTGAGAGAGTAGCCAGGGCCAAAACTGGAACAATTTGAGCAACAAAATAAATGACAATAGTATTTTATTATAAACTAAAGAATAAAATAATATCTGTGAGTCCATACTGATATAGATAAGCAAATAAATGAGGGAGAAGAGACAGGTCTTTCTTACAGAAAGTCTAGGTAATAAATGTAGAAGGAATGGATAAAGGAGAATATTTCATTAGGACACCACAGTAATGACTGCTGTAGGCAGGAGTCACGGATGAATGCTCAAATTAATGAGTGAAACTTTAAGGAGAAACAGGATATTTGTATAGCCTTAAAATAGCTCTAGAGAAACTTACTAATTTCTGTGGTAGTTTTAGTAAATGTGCACATAGTCTTTGATACCTTTCCTTTCAGGAAGTGGAGCTTACTTCCCTTTTTGTTGAGTGGGGCTGGGTATGGTGACTTGTAACTAACCAATAGAATATGGAAGGGAGAAAAATAGTCTCTTTACAGCAGAGAAACCTGGCAGATACCATCTTAACAAAGTGATCAGGGTAAACATCACCAGTAATAAACCATGTTGATACCTATACCCCCAGATATTACGCAGTGAGAAGGGCACTTCACCTCTCTTGTATTTTCTCCCAAAATCCATAACCTCAGTCTGATCATCAGAAAACCCCAAATTGAGGAACATCCTACAAATATCTGACTAGTACTCTCCAAGAGTGTCAAGGACAGTCTGAAAAACTGTCACAGATTAGAAGAGAACATGGAGACATGACCCTTAAATGCAATGAGGTTTCTTGGGCTGGATCCTTGAACAAGTAAAGGCATTAATGGACAAACTGATGAAGTCTGAATAAAGTCTGTAGTTTAGTTAATGGTGTTGTAAAATATGAACATTAGGTGTGACTGAAATACTGGAACTCTATACTACCTTGACAATGTTTCTGTAACTCTAAAATTATTTCAAAATTGAAAGTAAAAAAACAACCACCACAACTCACTGGTGCCTTTCCAATTCTAAGGATTTTTATTATTTTAAAGTGTCTCCAGAGTAAATTAGTTCAGAGAAATCTCCCTCCCCTCAAGCCTCTGTGCAGTTTCTCTAAAAGAAGGATGAGCTCTTGATAAGAAAACAGTTGGCACAGAGCAAGGGCAGTAAGTTCTAGAGGCTTTTGTCCCACTAGAAATAGAAACGTGTCTTTGCCTGCTCTGTGCAGGTGCCAACCCATGGTTGTTGGCACCAATTCCGCACCAATAGGAATCCCCAATTTGGGGTGCAGTGAAGAAGGAAACTTTATTTAGTGTAAGCAGATCAATTGTGATACATGTGAGATAACCCTGGGGCTAGGCCCCTCTCTAGCTAAACTAGCAATTTTCAACCCGTGTGCCCCAGGAATTTTTAAAACATGCAATACCTATTTAGTCAGGGGCACTGACCTCTTTCCCCTTAGATTGTCAAATGATAATAATAATAAAAAGCAACAGCCAACACAACCAAAATTATACCTATTGTTTTTGTCAAATTGGCAAAAAATACATTTTTTTGGTGTGCCACAGAATTTTAGTAGTTTATATGTGTCATGAGATGAAAATGATTAAAAATCACTGAGCTAGACAGCTGTACTCTGCTTCATGCTGGTCTGCTCTGCCCTGCTTCAGTGAGACATCTTTGGTGTTTCAGCTCCAGTCAGGGAAATGCAGTCTTCAGTGGAAAGGGGAAAGTATGCTCCCAGAGCCAAAGGGGAACTGACATATATACACAGAAGTCCCCAACGCTGGTCCCTGATTGGTCTGTCCTCATGCAAATGAGTTCTCCAAATTCTCACAGTTTGATTGGTCTAAAAGGCACTGTCCTGATTGGTCAGTGAAGAAGCTGGTGGGAGTTGTGCATCTTTGATGGATGGCAAAAGCCTCAGTCCTATTGGTTGAAAAAGGATTCCAGGAACTCAGGGCTGAATCGGATGGCAGAAACACAGTGCAGGTGGGCAGTTAATTCAGTGCAGGCTTCTCCTAAAGTTCAGTTTGCATGAAAGGCCCCCCGTGTAGAAATGGCTGCTAGGCTGGAGATTTTATTTATTTATTTATTTATTTATTTATTTATTTATTTAAGCTCAGTTATCTAGCTACCGGGAGCCCTTTTTAGTAGGTGTTTTCTTTCTCAGGATCCACACAGGTCAGTTTAGCCAACACTGATAGTTTGCCTTTTGTGAGTTGGTAGTGTGCCCAACCACCTAGACTGCAAAAAATTTTCTGTATAACAGTGCAGAGTGGAGCAACTGTGATTCCACCTGCCTTAGACCCTGCATTCCAGGTATTATCATTGAGCTGCTAATTTAGTATCATCAGAGGTATTAGATTCACTTTCATCTGACTGTCTCTTAACCCCAGTTATTGGTAGATTCAAATAGTATTAAAAGTGTGGTACTCAATAAAATGGGCACATGAAAAAGTATTTTTCAATATAAAATACACTATCTATTGCTCTTCTTTTTGAAAACAACAGTAAAATATAGTTAGATGTGATTATAGGTACAGATGTGAAATCCTGATTTATAAATATTTCATTCTTATTATTTTCAAGTTCTTATTAACTCAGACTAGGATAACCAGAGGTTATTGTAGAAGTCCTAATGGAGTCCTGTTTTAGTAAATAATAATATGCAATAGGCTGAGGATGAGTATTGTCATAGTAACAAATTAGAATTTGGATAGTAAAGTTAAACTCCTCCTCTGGATGCCAGTCATTCTCTTGATATGACCATTAGTGAAAACTGGTTTAATTTGTGCACCTATGGGAGGTATTGTTTTCACCAGTTAAATATATTTTGCCATCTGATCAGTTGAGTACCTTGCAGTGTGTACGTCTTGGCAATATAACTGGTGTGATCATGAAGGACAATGTGCTGTTCTTGAACATGGAAATAAGGTTAGGTTAGTGTAGTGGAGGTGTATGCATTTTCTGAAAAGCTCTGTTTTCCAGGTTGTTAGTGCATGCCCAAGTGGATACACAGACACTTAATAATAGTGCTTAATTGCTGTAGTCAGATTGAGCAACACATAATTTATAGCAATTCTGAAACCAGGAACACAAGAATGATTAGCCAAATGATAAAGACTGACTACAATTGCTAGTCAGTAAAAGTACAGACTGCATATTGTGGGTAGCAAACCATTCTTATAGAATGCACATGGTACAGTTTTCTTGACAGCTGTTTCCAAAGTGTACTTTTCCATGTCATCCTGGTTTCTTTCATGAATTTCATTGTAAGGTAGTTTTTTAAAATAAGCAATATTTCACTTTCCAATTTTATATTTAATTAGGAAGTTTACCAGTTGGCTACTATGTGCCAGGTACTTTCACTTATTATTTTTCCAGTATCTCAGTAAATTAGGAATTCCTTTGCCCATTTTAGAAATTAGAAAATGGAAACTATGAAAGGTTTAGAAACTTTTTTCTGTTTGATCCTACATATGGTTTAACATAACTGGGTTTCCTCACTGAATTAGTTGCCTAATACTTCAATATAGATAATGTATCAAATTAAAAGAGATGGATCCCTATGAAGGACCAGGGGAGAATTGAGACTAGAACAATGAATATTTGAGAATTAATTTAGCAAGTTTGTTAAGTGGAACATCACTGTTTTGGGCAGGTCTGGTTCCAGAGCCATTGAATGTACTGGACCTGTTGGATTTGTTGAAAATGCAAATAGTCCAATCAAGTGTAATACTCATTAAGGGAAGAAGAATACAATTTGAAAGCTTTTATGAAGACATGCACTGCCTAATTGTGAATTGAAAGCATCTTTTAAATTTGCTCCCTTCATATTCCTAGGTGGTAGTGAATATGTGGGTAGAAAAATGAGAGCATTTCAAATAATGCTAATGAAGTTAAATGATTGCAATCTACCATATTGTGAGGAAAAGTTGTTAGCTGGGAAAGATGAGGACAGAATTAAAATATTACCATGACTGGCATTTGATTTGAAAACTGCAAAGATAAGCTTAGGTTCCTATTTATGAAAACCATCCTCACAGCCTGATGAAATATATTTTAAAAGGTTTTATAGTTGCCATGGATACTTGTTAGCTTTGATGGAGTAAGTTGTAATCCATATTTAATCATCTGAGGTGAAGTAGCCAAAAAATCTACCAAGTAAAATCAAAAGTAGCTTCATCTCTAACCTCATACTAGTTTGGAGGGATGGAAAGGGTAATAAATAGCCTAAAGATTAGATTTTTGGTTAATTATCGCTGCTTGAAAAGCAAGATATTTAGGATGCATGTTGCCTGAATGTGATTCTAATGTTACTCTTTATGTGTAACTTTTTCTTTTAAATGGTATTTTTTTAGGTTTTGACATAGGAATTTAGATGGTGAGACCTTTCTGAAAGTTGATGAAATGTTAGCAACAGATTCAATTTCTGAAAACCATAGGGACACAGACAATATTGAAGACATTGATTCCTATGGTAACACATTTGCCTTTGGCCCCAAAGTGGCTGGTTTTTGCTTAGCTTCCTTTAATTATTATATATTGACAGCTGTTTTTCACAATTATAAAATGTCAGATTAATGAGCATATGTACAAGGGAGTATGTACCATAGCCTTAGGTTTGGTTAGACATCTCACATGACGAAGAGGTCTGCATGAAGAGTTCCTGAGATGTTTTTGGCATTTCCTAATGTGTCTGTCACATAGTGGAAGCTAAAATCCTTTCAAACGTTTTAAATATTATCCTCAATTCTCTTTTAAAACAGGTGACAAAAGACCTAAAACAGTACGACAACAAAATTATAGAATGCAAATTTGAGAACAACAGCTGGGTCTTCATGAGACAGAGAACAGACAAAAGTTTTCCTAATGCCTACAACACTGCCATGGGTGAGTGTGACAACCTACCAATGCTTGTTACATTACCAGCAAAATGTGCTCTCTCTTGTTCTTGATGGGCAGAGTCACTGGATCCCGTCCTTGCTCGCTGGGATCAGGTTGTGTCAGGTCTGCCCCCTGGTCGGCTCTGGTTGGTCTGTAGGTTCTCCTCTTTAGATAGACCCGTGGGCTTGTGCCCGTGTGTCCAAGAGGGAAGTTTAAAAGGCAGGATAATGGGCTGTATACAAGTTGAATTTATTGAACAACAAGAGTCATGATAATTTCAGTTCTATTCAAAACTATAACCATTGTTTGGCAGATGGTAAATGACTAAATTAGCAGGGGGAAATGTAATTTCCAGCTCCTAAAGTAGCTCTACAAACAATGGAGAACAAAGTAAACGAAAGCTGTTAAAAAACAACACCCTGAACCAGCGGTCGCCAACTGGTGGTCCAAAAGGTTGGCGACTGCTGCACCTGCCCTGCTATCGTTTAGTGTTCTTTGGGGACAATATGAATGCTTTGGGGATTCAGAGTAGTAAGTTTCTGTCATGGGGAACAACACAAATTCATAAGTTAAACTAGTAGTGGCAGTTGTTGCTCTGGATTGCATTTTTAGTGGAGTTGGAAAAAAAAGATAAAAAAACAAGATTAAAGGTCAGTAGAATCGCATACTTCTAGAGTGCTCAGTCAGTGGTGATGATGATTAACGATAAGCTTATGAGAAAATATAGAAATTATCAGTTTGATTTTTGCAGCTTAAAAGTTACTGTTTATACATTTAAAGGTTCTTGTTGGAGCTAGCAGATAAGTTCAAACAAGATGAGTTAATTCTGAAAATCGTAATAATTAAGCCAGTATCTTTCCCAAAAAAAACCCAAATTGGTAAATACAATTAAAAGGACTGGTACTAAATTTTGATCACATAAGAAAATTGCTTTTTTAAATTAGTAATTTTACTTCAAACAAGTTATTAAAATAATATTACCTACCAGCTACAGTGAAACCTGCCTATTCAGTGGGAATGGTGGCTGATGCTGAGCTATATACTTCGCAGTGTGGACTGTTTTCTGAGAAAGAATGGACTGTAGCACAGATTTTTTGTAGAAATTTTAGTTGAGTATGGTCTATAATGTGATGCACTATGCTAGATTAAAATCCTGTAGGAACTATTTGGGGGGACAGAAAACCATAGTGAATACATGCTTATAACCCAAGTACTTAAAGTTTTAGTTTAAAATTAATAGTACAGTAATGAATAGCTACTGGAAAAACTTGGAGGGTGGGAGAAGGAGGAGAATAGTTTAATCCGAAGCATGTCGCTCAAGTCAGTAAAGTGGGGGTGTTTAGCATAATGGGAGGGAAACCTTTCCCCTTTCTCATCTCCCTGTGGTGAGTCTACTGCCTTAATTAACCCTCACTTGAGACACATGTCTCCCTTTGTCCGCAGCTGTATGCAACAGCATCTCCAACCCTGTCACCAAGGAGATTCTGTTTGAGTTCATTGACAGATGTGCAGCTTCTCAGGGACAGAAACGAAAGCATCATCTGGATCCTGACACGGAGCTCATGCCTCCACCACCTCCCAAAAGACCTCGCCCTTTGACCTAAGTCCTGCCTCTGACTTCAGGATTGAGAGGAGAGATGAATGAGAAAAATGCTGTCGCCCCATTTGCAGCCAGAGAAATTCAACAAACAGTGTGGCTTGATGTTGATACACATTTGAATTTTTTTTTAAAAAGAAAAGTATTGTAGCCAGGCTGTAAATATTTGACTCATTTGTTTTCTTAGTGCTACAATAAATACATCATGGACTTAAACATTTTATTTATATTTGATAAACCCAGCCTTACCTTGTGGAATCTGAAGATTGAAATATCCAAAGGTTTGAACAAGATTGAAATCAATGAAAAAGAGGCCTTGTTTATATATGGATAACTTCTACCTTTAACTTACAAAGTTAGCAATCTGGAACTGTGAGCGCCTAGAACACTGTATTTTTTAGAAGTTGTATTTCAGCTATGGTAAATTTTCCTTTTAAAAAATTCAGGCAGTGGCATTAAACATTCTTCCTATCCTTTATCATGGATTTTCTCCATATCTGACATTCTTGTGTTCAAAAACAGATGACAAGGTTGTTAAGTAATGCATATATTAAACAGCGTGGTCTGGCCTTATCATTTTAAGAGTTATTTGTGGACATGTAAAAGGAAAAAGGGACGCTCTGTTTTGTGAACTGCATCCTCTCTAAGGAAGAGCACTGAGTATCTATCTGCATCTGCTTCTGTTGTTTGAGCTACAGGGCCAGATCTCCAGTGTGTCCATTCTGGCCGTGGTTTTGAGTTTCTTCATAGAACCTAGGTCTACACCACCAGACCCTTTACCCTATTGCTCCCTGGGAGACATTTTTTAAAATGCCAGGGCTACTGCTTTACCTCAGTGATATCAGCACATTGTAAATTACATTAACACACAAAACTCACTGTGATTACAGGAGTGGTATCAAACATAAGCAGTGCTGTGTGAGTTCTCTCGAACAGAACAGCAGAAGAAATGCCAGCTGACTCCACGGCCAGGAAGCAGTGTGAGTGGAGTAGGTAGCATGCTGTCTCACAGTTCCTTCCCACTGCCATGTAATGCAGAGGCACAGAGCAGGCACCCGTAGGAACTAAACATCAAGGAAGCCAAGACATTTCTTTTCAAAGCCAGGATTCTATGTACATTTTCTTCTGGGAATGTTATCTCTGTTGTATGTCTGAATTTTAAAACGTTTACTGGTAGATAATGGATTTAAAGAGCAGCTAATTGGTCATCTGCCATTGTTGAGGAACCATGTTCTGATTGGTTTGTGAAGGAACTGAGAATTAGCCGATTAGAGGCTAATGTATTTATTTTTAGAGATACAGGTTTTAAGTATGTGTATTTTAAATTTTTTTCATGGCCTGAGTTTTATACATATCTCTGCATATATATATATATATATATATATATATATATATATATATACACACGTGAGTGTGTGCAGCAGTGTATATTCTTCTACTAATGCAGTCAGAAATGAAAATCCAAATGACTTACCTAGTAGACTGAATATCTGACAAGATTTGTGTATGTGATAGCACAGGTTAACCAAAATGTATTTACCTTCACCTGAGTTTAAATGTTTTTAAACAAAGTTTTCTCCTGCAGTGCTTTTCTATATGAAGTAGTAGCGTCATGCTCAGGTGTTTTCCTTTGTTGTCCCCAAGTTATGTAATGTATAGTGAATTTATCCAAAATGCCATTTTAGGTATGCTCTTGTGTGTTTGGGCGCTGAAGGAATTAAAACATCCAACTGTCACATGACTAGAAAGATGGAGATTTGTCAAGGTTCCATAGTGTCTTGTACAAAACGGATCTAAAACACGCCTAAGCGACTCCAAGTAGTCTGATGCCTCCTTCACCAGGATTAGTGACTTTTCACATCATATGTTGCTTTCTCCTGAGCCTGGGTAAATGCAGAGCCCTTTTGCTGATGCAAGAGCAAGCTTTTGCCAGTGATCTTTAATGGAGTTAAATGTTTATGGTAATTGTAACCTTTTAAATGAGTTATGTGAAAAGAGCATCTCATTTTTAATACAGCCAGATATTTTCTCCTTGCCATTGTGCATTTTCCAGCAGTTAGCTTTCTTAGTCTTCCCTTTCTTTTCAGTTATAGTGAAGTGTAATAGTTGGCCTTATAAGTAAACCCATGTGGCCCCTGAACACACTATCACCTGCAGTATCATAAAGAGTCATCTGGAAAGTCAGAGGGGACGGGAGTGGTGGGACCTGGAGCCAGGATTGGGAACATCAGGAGGGAAGCACTTCCCTTCTCAGCCCACTTCACAATACCCATTTTTTGACACTGAAGTTTTGTAGATAAGAATAAGAAAAATTTGCTTTTCTGAGTTATCACATATAAAAGCTTTTGCATTGTGTTTGGAAAGATGTGGATGACTCGACTACCTGGATGGTTACATTTGCTTTCTGTGAAATGCTCAGAAAATGTCAGGACATTCCTTCTCTGATGTGTGTCAGTGTGAATTGTAATAAAACTACTGACTTAAAATAACAGAAAGTGTATCTACTTTGTGTTACTTGTGACGATGTCTTTGTATCTTTTTAACTGATGCTTTTATGCCCCTTCTATTGCTGGCATCAGATTCTGCTGCTGTCAGCCAGACCCAACATGATCTATCTGGTTTGTGTCACATTCTAAAAATTAGCATAAGACTTGGAAAATCCTCTATTTTTCTTCCTGAGAGACCAAGAAATTTGAATGGCATTGGGGGATATAGTTTGCACCTTTTGTTTTTGGAGTGGGGGGGAGTGGGGGAAAACGTAACCTAAGGCAACAGCTAGTAGGTTGTGCACTGAGCACAAGCACGGGTCTTCCTGACCCCAGCGCCTGATGAATCACACAGCACTCTCCTGAAGGCTCGTTCCAGCGCCTGCGCCCACGCCTGCGCCTGCGTGAGGTTGCTTCCAGGCCAGGGCCCCAGCCGACTGAAGTTGTTTCTTGGGCAATAGGCATCTGACACCTCTCTCCCAAATAAGGAGATGAAGTTGGGAAAAGGGAAGTGAATACATTTTTAGGACCTTACTTAACTACCTGCTTAACAATATTTAAATGTGAATGATGTGGAGACCATGAAAAGAAATTAAATTTTTTATTAACATGCTAAATCCCAAAGGTGTAATTAGGATGAAATAAGTGATAAAATTATATACTGGGCCAACATTGTCCTGGTTATTGCATTAGCTGTCCACTCTGACGCTTTGGCAGGCCCGTGTCAGTCTTGGTGAACCGGATGTGCCCTTCCCATGGACTCTGGTGTCAGGTGACCACTGTGCACGGCGAGGGAGATAGGCACTCACAGGGGAGGGTGTTCAGAAAGTTCACATTTCCAAAAATCAGTGCACAGATCTGGGATTGCAGCTGTTTTGCTACTCTATTAAAGGGTATTTACCAAAAATTCCATTACCATCTAATCTAATAATAGACAAATATGCAAATTGACCATACCTCCGACACACCCACAAGCCACGCCCACAAGCCACGCCCACCATCCAATCAGAGCGAGTATGCAAATTAACCCAAACCAAGATGGCTACAGCCACAGAGAGCAAGGTTTCCTAGGTAACAGAGGAGGCCAAGCTTTCCGCCTGCCATTTCCAGGCCTAAGCCTCCACTCAAGCTACAAAGTTTCAATTATAGAAGGTAAACAAATTCAAACAAATGGCGGCAGAATGGAGCTTGAGAGAGCAGGCCAGGGTTGCCGCCGACAACAGGGGAAGCAAAGCTTTCCACACACCCTGGCCGGGCTCACCTGCTTAAGGCAACAAAGTTTCAATTATAATCCCAACACAATGGCTGCGGCCTCGGAGGGAGCCCCAGGCTTGGCTCCGCTCCAGGCTACAAAGTTTCAATTATAGAAGGAAAATAAATTCCAGATACCAGGGCCTCCGCTTGGGTTGCCAGGGGGCGTGGCCCACCTGCAAACCACCACAGGCCCCTCCCTCAGGCCGCCCTACACCCCAAGGGAAACACCACCTGATCCGGGATGCCCTTCAGGGCAAACCAGCTGGCCCCCACCCCTGCACCAGGCCTCTATCGTATCTAATAAAAGAATAATATGCAGATTGATCATCACTGCAACACACAATATAGCTGCCCCCATGTGGTCAAAGATCCTGCCCCCATGTGGACACAAGATGGCCATCACAAGATGGCCAGCAGGAGAGGGCAGTTGTGAGGCACCCGGCCTGCAAGGGAGGGCAGTTGGGAGGGATCAGCCCTGCAAGGGAGGGCAGTTGAGAGGGACCAGGCCTGCAAGAAAGGGCAGTTGGAGGTGATCAACCCTCTAGGAGAGGGCAGTTAGGAGTGACCAGGCTGGCAGAGGAGGGAAGTTGGGGGCAAACAGGCTGGCAGGGGAGCTGTTAGGCATCAATCAGGCTGGCAGCGGAGTGGTTAGGGGGTGATCAGGCTGGCAGGCAGAAGCGGTTAGGGCCAATCAGGAAGGCAGGCAGGCAAGCAGTTGGGAGCCAGCAGTCCTGGATTGTGAGAGGGATGTCCGACTGCCCGTCTGGGATCGGGCCTAAACGGGCAGTCGGACATCCCTCAAGGGGTCTCATATTGGAGAGGGTACAGGCTGGGCTGAGGGAGAACCCCCCTCCGTGCACGAATTTCGTGCACCGGGCCTCTAGTCATTTCATAAAATAAAGGGAAGCTTAACACCCAAAAAGGAAGGAGGGCATAATTGAGAAGACAGGGCACACCTTTACATAGAACCAATCTTGTTTTATGCGAGACTTGCTACACTGCCCTTTGCTGCTACATTTCACCCCAAACTGGTGAAAACTTGGTCGTGGGCCGGCGCTGGGGATCATTGCGTGGCTGAAGTGCCAGGCAGCGGCTGGCAGGAGGGGCCCTCAGGGAAGAAGCAGCCCCGGCCCCATAGCTGCAGGTCAGTCAGTTTTACAGCCAGAGCTGACCACAGTAAGATTACCTCACAATATTGATCCTATTGTGCTCTTGTGATAGAAGGTGTGGAGGTGAAAAAGGAAATGATCCGAAGGCTTAAAGCTACCCAAATAGAATGAAACCCTCAGCTGTGTGAGGTACCAAAATAAGCACAGCCAAATACAACACAGAAAAGCAGAATTTGACAACAAATCGCACCAAGAGAGCCACTGGTCTTCATAACGTTGAGGTTGGAAGACAGTCGACTGTTTTTCCCTCAGACCACTGCCACCCAGTGATCCTTTAACACTGCAAACCTGCTCCCGTCTTCCTTCCCAGTGGGAGGTCCCGGCCCATGACAGCAGAGGCCCTCCGAGCCCTGGCCAGGTGGCTCGGTTGGTTGAGTGGTGTCCCCTGCACTGAAAGGTCGCCAGTTCGATTCCTGGTTGGGGCACATGGCCAGGTTGCGGGTTCAGTCCCTGGTTGGGGTGCATGCAGGAGGCAACCAACCAAGGTTTCCCTCTTTCCCTCCTTCCCTCTCTCCTTCTTCCTTCCTCTCTCTCTAAAATCAATGGAAACATCTTTTTTAAGAAAAGGCCTCAGCCTGTATGTGCAGGTGTCGATCTCCTGTCTGCTTTGTGATACAGCTGTGTGACTCCTGGCTTTTTCCAAAATGCCTACTCTCTATACCCAGAAACCCTCAACCTCCTGTAATCTCAGGATCAAGGGGGCCTTCCTGTCATAGATCTCCTCCTAGATCCCCCCCCCCCCCCCCCCCCCCCCGTCTTGTGATGGTCTTCCCTAGTTTCCGCTCCAGACAAGGGACTGTGTCATCTCTGTGACCCAGAGCACGGGGCTTGGCCATAGTGGGCACTCGGTCGTCATCAGGGCAGTAAGGTCAGATGCCCTTTTGTACGTGCTGTCGAGACTCAGTCCAGGTGTGTTTGCTGTTGTCTCCCTCAGTTCTAGCCTCATCATACTAGAAGCACCAATTACAGTTCTTATTTCTTCAGAGGCCATCTCTGATGCATCTTGTATTTAATCCTGATTAGAAGCATCCAGTCTTTTCTTGCCTTTTGCACTGAAAACGAGTGCATCAGAGGGAAACTTCTCACAGAATCGGAAGCTAGTGCCTGTGATACACCGAGGGAGGTGTGAGGCAAGGAGTGTTTCTAATCATGTCTCATTTTTGAATGCAGTTTCACTGAGCTTGCCGCATCTTAAACTAGAAGGCGGCTTCTCCCTACCCACCTGCTCCCGCCCAGCTTCTGAAGTTGTTCTAGAGAAGTCCTTTGATAACCGCTGAGGCTTTTGTTACTTTTAAAAATAAATACTTGGTGTGAGTTGGTGCTTCCAGCCATGTCGTTACTAGTAGAGTGGAGAAGGCAAGTGAAGATGTTGTTCTTGCTGCTACTAAAGAATGCTGTTTTCCAGGATCTAAAGGAATAAGAAACAGTACAGTTTCTGTAGAAGTTCTGCTTCCCTCCTGAAAGCTGCCAGGGAAACATGGCATAGTTTTGATCTACAGTTTAAACACACAGTGTGCTCTGATGCACAATGAAGACAAGGGCTACAGGGACCCCAATTAAGCCACACCACAATCAAATGCTATAAAATTTCTTGAAAAAAAAACTGCTTGTAGGTAGAAACTGCACACCTGGAGACATCACATACAATTGGGCTGATGCAGGGGTGGGGAGTGACCTAGGCCTTGGTGGATGGTGGGTTGGATGGGGAAGTGTGCTTTGGAGGGTTGGTCTAGAGCTTGTGTGAAGGACAGTGGCTGTAATCACTCCATCTTCAACCAAGCAACCATCCTTGGCCATTTGATCTTCTAGTTACTGACCCATTCCTCTTTCCCCTTTCCTGCAAAACTCCCAGAAGGGGAGGATGTCACTTGTTCAAGCCACACCCTTTCCTCCCATTCTCTCTTGAACCCACTGCCAGCTGGCTCTCCTCTCTGCTGAGACTGCTCTTGTCACTGCCACCAGTGCCCTCTACAGGGTCAGATCCACTCCTAATTGACCTGTCAGCACCATCAGCATTTGACAAGTTCCTCATTCCCTGTTTTGTTGTTGTTGTTTCTTTGCTTTTGTTTTTGCTCTTTTTAATGAGAAATTTCAAACACACAAAAGTAAGGAAAATGATAGCATGAACTCCTGTCTACCCAGATTTAGCAGTGATCAATCTGTGGTAGTTCCTGTTTACTTATACACCAACTAATCCCCCACTCTCCTACACACACACACACACACACACACACACACACACACACTCACACTCGCTCACACACACACCGATTGTTTTAAAACAGATCACAAGCTACTCTCTCCTGGTTGAACCCTCTTTGCACTTGGCTTCCAGACCGCTACAGTCTCTTAGTTTTCTTTCCTTCTACCTATTGGTCTCTCTTGCTGAGCCTTCTTCACCTTCTCAACCTCTCCGTGTTGTAGTGGCCCAGGCCAGTCCACTGGCCCCTGTCTGCACTCTCTCTCAGCAATCTCTCCTAATCTCAGAACATGAATATCATCTACACACAATTTCCAAATTTATTTCTAGCCTGGGTTTTTCTTGTGAATTCTAGACTCAAATATCCAGCTGACAACCTGACATCTTCACTTGGATGTCTGTCATCTCAAACTTGATACGTTAAAAACTGCACTCTCCTCCTCCTGTAGACTTCCTTCCCTTCCCACACTCTTCGTATGGCGCTTAGTTAATGGCAATTGCATTTTTTCCAGTTGCTTTAGAATCATCCCTGATCCTTTTCTTTGACACTCCATGTCCAGTCCATCAGCAAATGCTGTTGCCACTACCTTCGGACTACAACCAGAATCTGACAGCTCCTCAATCTCCCCACACTCTCATCCCATCTCTTGCCTAGAATATGGCAGTAGCCTCCTCACTGGTATCCCAGTTTTCACCCCATCCCCACCCCCAGCTATTTTCCACACAGCTTGTCTGTAATATATTTTAGCACATGTCACTCAACTACTCCCAAACCTTCCAGTGCCTTCTGCATCATTCAGAATTAAATCGTAAATGCATACTGTAGTCCACAAGGCCTACCTAACCTGGCTCCCAGCAGCCCCTCTGGTCTCATCTCATCCTCCTTATTCACTCTGCTCATCATACTGGGTCCTTTGCTGTTTCTCTAACTGCCAAGCATGTTCCCACTTGAAGGACTTTGAACTTGCTCTGCTGTCTATCTGGAAATGCTCTCCCCCTGGATATCCATCCACAAGGCTCACTCATTTCATTAAAGTCTCCAGACAAATGCAAACTTATCGAAAAGGATTTCCTGGATATCTCGTCTAAAACGCCACTCCCATCACCATCTATGCGCTCACCCTGCCTTATTTTTCTACAGGTGCTTATGCTCTATCATATATGTTTATTTGCTTACCTGTTGTCTGGCTCTCTTTTCTAGAATGTAAGTTCTGTGAGAACTGAGAATTTGATTTCATTCATTGCTGTATTTTCAGTATCTAGGTCAGTCTGGCACAAAGTGTAGGAATTCAACAAATATGTCTAGAATCTATAAGTGAACTAAGGTTACATAATTAGGCTGGGGACGGATCGTGAATGTCTGGCTAAGAAGTTAGGCTAAATTTAATCAACAATAAAGAGCTACTGAAAGCTTTTAAACAAGGGAGTTCTTTGTGGGAATAAACTATAATTTGTCTAAGGTGCAGAAGAAGAAAATTAATAGGCTAGTTGGGAGGTTCTTGTGATACTCCAGGTGAGAGTAAAGGAGCTAGGATAGGGTGGTATCTAAGAAATACAGGAGATGGATGTGACAGGCATTCAGGAGGCAGAATTATCAAGAGTCAACGATCAGTTAAAAAGCAAAGTACCTTCAAGGGTTTGAGCCTCGTTAAGGGAATGAATGGCGGTGCCCTTAACAGAAATGAGAAGCTGATTTGAGGTTGGGTTGAAGAAGGAGCTTCCCAGCATGATGAGCTGGAGGTGCTGACAGGTGATTCAGGTGGAGCCGTCCAAAGAGAAGGCAGGAATTTAGAACCGAAGCTCAGACAGGCCACACACCAGTGATGGTAAAAACAGGGTGAGTAGAAGATATAGAATGAACAAGAGGATCAGGGGTTTCCATGCATGGAAAGAGAAAATAACTAGTAAAGAAAGTAAGGCCAAGAAGTAAGAAGAGGCCTAAGAAGGTAGAGCCCACAGGAGCTAAGAGATGTTTCTTGATGGAAGAAGCAGAGAATAGTTTTGGCTGCTCCTGGGAAGTCACAGAGAGCCAAGGACTGAGAAAAGGGCCTTGAATTTGGTTTGTCAGTGACTTTCAGAAGCACCATGGGGATGGCTGGAGTCAATGAAAAACATGAGGAAATGGAGGTGGTGCAGTTTGGGGTTTAATCTGTGTCCAACAGATGAATTGATATTCCCAAGTGTAATGATGACACAGGCGTGTTCACTCTGTGACGACACGTCTTTGAGCTGTCCAGGGATCTTCCCAGCCACTGTTTCAAGACACCCTGCTGTGTGGCCAGGGGTCCTCTCAGCAGGTGGGGCCCGGACTGTTGCCTCCAGCTGAGAGATGCCCCTGAACTCATGAGCAGCAGCAGCTCTGGGGTCCTGTAAGCGAAAGCACAAGGACCAGCATCAGGTGCTGCACCACGGAGACAGGCGAGGCCAACTGCAGAGCGCACACTGCCAGCCCACGCACACTGCCCCTGGAGCTGCTGAGCACGCGGCCTGAGTGTGGCTGATCGGAAGGGGGCTTCTGGGAGGCTGCTGGGGGCTAAGGCTCTGCCTTCATGCATGTGAGATACTCATGTCCATGATGGCTGACGAACTGTTGTGGTGGTATTCATTTTCGGTACAAGGAGACTGCTTTAGCAATGCACAACATGCATTGTGCACATTAGGGCTTCATCATTATTTGGAAATAATTGCTGCAAAAATAATCCTATTGGACTTAGAAGTCCATTTGCTTCTTCACAAGAGATGTCAGCAAGATATCACAAGAAATTTGTACATAGAAACGAAAAAGAAAATTTTTGATTCCCTGTAATTTCTACTGTTGACATTTTTGAAAGGTTGCCAAAAAAAAAAAAAATGATCCTAATTTTTTATTCCTAACATGTACAAGGTTTCTTATTGATAGTGACTCCCAAGCATTAGAAGAGATTATCATTAAAAAGTTCTATCAGGATTTAAGGACACATTTGAAGCATGAAAATCTGATATAAAAAAGGCAAGTTCATGGAAGCAAGCTCAAGTTTCTCATTTCACATTTTGAAAAGATTTCGTTTTGAAGTTTCTTACAAAGCTATATCTTTTCTGGGACTTTGTATTGTACTTTTTCTTATAATTTTATAATATAAAGAAAATGTAATTGACTTTTTATCCCCAAGACCCATAGAGCCACTCTTATACTTTAGTTTATCCCAAGTTGTCCTTCAAAGACTGACATTTTCTGTGTTTGCCGTGATGTGAAAAGGGCTGGGAGCATTGGCCCAGGATAAGTCAGAAAGGGACGATGGCCTGAGTGAGTGGGAAAGGGGTTAGGGGACCGGATCCTAGGATCAGAGTGTAGAGCCTGCTCCAACCAGCGGAGAGAGGGGGGACTGGGAATGATAGGGCGGTGTTTTCCATCCCTCCCTTATACTTGTATTTCCTTTGCTGCCTCATCCCAGTATCAGGACTTCTTTGCTATAAAATGACAGAAACACAAACTCACCTACTTTAGATAACTGAGTAGTCCAGAAAGCAGGAGTGATTTCAGGAATGGCTTGTTTCAGGGACTTTCCATCTCTCAAATCCTAGTGTTCCCAGCTAGTGTTCAATCATTATGGTCTTTCAGTATTCACAAGCGGTATTGCTATTATCATGAATATCGGCACTGCTTGTAATCCAGCTGTTTTTGTGTCTTTAATCCTTTCCACCACCACAGATGGCCATCGTCCTAAGCCTGTTTGTTTCTGAGTGTCCTGTAGCACCCAACAAGGCATTTGTGCATTCACTTACTCACTTAACGAGAATTTTTTGAGCCCAACAAATAGAAGTTCCTGAATAATTCTACGTGAATGAATAAAATGGTTTACTTTAAAAAGATTGCAAAGGAAGTATAAAGTTGGAGAAAGATGAAATTTCATTTAAGGATGAGAGGTAAGCAGAGAGTTTGAGGAAACTGATAAGACTCCAGGGAGTTTATAATAGACACAATAAAATTGCCTAGGAATGCTGAGAGAGGTTTAGCTAGAGTTCGTCCTGGTTACGAGTATGTTGCCTCAGGTATACTGTCCATGGGGTCCAGGGGAGGGTGTTTACTGGGTGACCAGGGCTAGTGGCGTGGGCAGAAGGGCCGGCAGTGCCCTGGGGCCACAGCAGAGCTGCTGTTCACGGTGCAGAACAAGAGTGACAAGCAGCAGGGGGCTCGATGGATGGGGGAGGTGTGGAGAGGAGGAAGCTACTTTCTGGACCCTCATACCTCCTGGGATCTTCCCAGAGAGAAGAAAAGTATGAGACTCAGTATGAGCTGGAAAGTCGCCTTGGAGAGCTTCTCGTCCCATTTTAGAGGTGAGCAAAGTGAGACTCAGAATTACTAGGTGACGTTAATAAGGAAACACAGCTCATCCCCCGATTCTGATTCCCAGCTCATGTGGCATCATTCCCTGTGGAGATAAAGGTGGGAATGAAAAAAAAAAATTGCCTCCACTCGGGGAGACAATTTGAACTTGGACAAAGCCCATTGGATCCCAGAGATGACTCCCTTTACCTTCTCCCGTCCTGGAGCCTGAGCCTCCCGGGGTGCTCGGTTGAGGGCTGAGGAGTTTTTCCAGGGCGAGGCAAGACCGGAGGCACCGCTGCTGGGTGCTCGGAATTGCGTAACCCACAGGCGTCTACTTAGGCAAGTTTGATTTTGATTGCCATAGAAGGCAAAACATCTTAAAATGAAGTGGAGCTATCTTTGGGTAGGATGCAAAACCGCCCATGGGTATATCACATCCGAAACGATGTGTGATTTCTTCCAGTCCCTCAACTCAAAAAAAGATGAGCAGATTTAACCGGTGTGTTCTTAAAATAAATAAATAAAGTCTGCTTTGAGCTTGAAACCAAGCACAGACATTTCCGGGTCTTCCTTCCTTGGGTGGCGGGACAGTCAGGGGAAGGGGAGTGAAGGACAGTAACGGCAGAATGTAAAGACAGAATCACACCGGCTGATGTAGCTCTGCATTTTCTACCGGGAATAACAGGATTCCTAAAGGCCACAGAAACAAGGTTGGCTGGGAAAAAAATATGAATGGTGGTTATACATTTAAGTCATCACAGACACGCCTGAGGAGATTTCTTCTGGGTTCAAAAATCAACATTCCTTTTAAACCTTTAGTTTTAATAACAAAACAAGCCAAACCCAGGGATGACCCGACTCCTAGGACTCAGATTTGGAGAGGCAACATCTGCCTACCCCATAGCCATTGGTGGGTGGGGTGGTGGGGCGGGGAGGGGGGTGGTCTCACACTCTTCCCTCGGGCCTCCAGGTCCCAGGGCCTCAGGGAGGCCGCCGTGTGGCCCCTGTGACACAGCCCTCCACTCGGAGCCAGAGGCACATCGCTCCTCTCTCCGGGGCACAGCTGAGCTTTCACTTATGTAACAGGGTTTTCTGGAGGGAAGCAAAATGCCCTTCGCAGGTCATCTGCGATAAAAATTGGCAACTTAATTAATTTTGTTGTATAATCAGCCCCTTACCCCCACCGTTTGCAGTGAAATTTTATCCTTGTGGTTCTCTTTTGTCTCTTTCCAAAAAGAGATTTAATGTATTACGGTTGTGCAGGAAATCAATGCTTTGAAATCAATGGTAATTTTTCAGGCTGTTTAAAATTACTCACATGACTGGCTAAGCCTGCTGCTGGTAGGAAAACAGCTTTGTCGCCGAGGAAATTTTCAAGTTTGAAACATCGCCACTGTGTGTGTCTCTGGGACTTTTCTTCTTAGAACTTGGGTATTTGTCCCACAACAGTGAGGGATTCAATCCACGCGTATTTGTTTAAACCTAATATGAGCAGGAGGTTTTGGCCTTCAGAAGTTTACAAAAACGTGACTGTGTGTTAGGGCCAAGGGTGGGGGGTGGGGTAGGCAGCAAACAGATGTTGCCCAGCGGAGTGCTAACTGACACCAGGCGGAAGAAGACAGCGCTGTGAGGGGACACCGTGCCCTGGAGGCTCAGAAGGCCGGGGAGGCCGTGGGTGCCCTCAGGAAACTGCTCTCTGGAGGAAGGGCCATGATCCTGCGCAAGCACTGCCGAGAACGTGATAGTGAGCCCAGCGCAGCTAACCCGCCACTGAGCCCTCACAGCAACTCTGGGACAAGCGCGTCAGCATTCCTGCTGTGCAGGGGAGGACACGGGAGCTCAGAGAGCAGGTGACTCGCCCACGGTCATGTGGCCAGGAAGAGGTGGAGCTGGGACTTCCTTCATGTCGCTCTGTGGTAGCATTCCATGTGGGTCTTCAGGGTGGGGAGTGTTCTGATCATTTCACATTTGACTGGTGGTTAGAGACACATTTCATGAGCCCAGAGACACTGAATTCTGCAAGCTCAGGGCCAGGTTTGGTGTCCTGCATGGACAATCTATACTAATAAAAGGGTAATGTGCTAATTAGACCAAATGTCTTCCGGACATCCTTCCTGACAAAGCCAGTCCCGGGCAAAGCCGCCCCTGGTCCTGGGTGCCTGCGGCTGTGGCCAGCCCGGGTGAAGCCGGCCTGGGTCCTAGGTGCCTGCGGCTGGCCATAGGGAGGGAAGCCCGGGTCCCGGGTGCCTGCAGCTGGCCAGAGGAGGAAAGTCTGGGTCCCAGGTGCAGAGGCCAAGGCAGAGGCAGTTAGGGGTGATCAGGCTGACAGGGGAGCAGTTAGGGGTGATCAGGCAGGCAGAGGCGGTTAGGGGCAATCAGGCAGGCAGGCAGGCGAGCGGTTAGGAGCCAGGAGTCCTGGATTGTGAGAAGGATGTTTGACTGCCGGTTTAGGCCCAATCCCGCCTAAACCAGCAGTTGGACATCCCCCAAGGGGTCCTGGATTGGAAAGGGTGCAGGCCGGGCTGAGGGACTGCCCCCGGCCCGTGCATGAATTTCATGCACTGGGCCTCTAGTGAAAAAATAAAAGACCCAGTTTCTCTCCTAGAACTTACCACAAGGTTGAGAAGATAAGGTGCCCAGTGTGAAAACCCTGGAAAATGATTTGTGGCAACTTGTGAGCAGGAAGAATATTGATTCCCATCTGCCACCAACTCGAGTGTTCCTGGCAGGGAGCAGTGCTTCCCCTGAGAGTTCTTTGATGCAACAGCGAAGCCCTGTCCCAAATACTAATGCAGAACAGATGGCGGGCCCTGTCCTGCTTGTCCTTACTGGAGAGCCTCAGGCCTGGACAGCTGTTGGACAGGGACGCACTCCTAGGACCCTCCTTGTCTCCCTCTGACCTGGCCCTTCATCACCCCCGTCAGGACGGGGTCATTCCTGGGCCCTGCCCACCCAGACAGTGCGTCTGTGGGAATGAGGAAAACTGCCTCCTGGCTTAGCTCCCTAAGCCGAGAGAGAGAGAGAGAGAGAGAGAGAGAGAGAGAGAGAGAGAGAGAGAGAGCTGGCTCTCGCCCCTCCTACCCCTTCAGCAGGGCACTAACTGCGTGTCATGAGGGGTGAGCCTGGCCATCCCTCACAGCTCCTCCCCGGCCAGCCAATACCCCGCCAAGCAGCTCACACAGTTTCAGCTGCCCCGGGAGACATGTTTTCCCAACACCCCGCACTTCCATTATCGCAGCTAAGAATTTGGTTTGCACAGTGATTCCTCTGGTTCTGATGACCACCCCAGAGCGCGCACGTAGGGTGTTGGGGAGGAAAAGGCAGCAACCACATGGATGGAAACGAGGAGCTGGACCCGCAGCCTCGCTTCCGCTGCGGGGGGAATGCATGCTGCAGCCGCCCCGCGTCACAGCTCAGCTGGTGGGCAATAAATCACTCCGAGGGCCAACGAGCCTGCGCAAAATTCACTGCCAACACGGCCACAAAGCACACCCTAGACAGTCGCCGCTCAGACAAATTATCGGGAGTGGGCGAGAAGCCCAAGAAAACATCCGTGACGCACTCCAGCTCAGACCACCTGGAGGCGATGGGGCTGAGGCTGATGTGTGTTCCAGGGAAGCCTGCTCCTCCCAGCGGGCTCCCCTGAGACCACCTTTCTCCCCCAGGCCGCAGGGGCATTTGCTTTATCTGCAGAGGCATTCCTGAAAAGCTGCAAATAATTCGCATTTTGGTAAAATCAGCCCTTCATACTGTGTTCAGTAAATGACCTTCCTGTGAATGGGCTCCGAAGGTGTCTGCTTTCAGGGGAAGTTATAGGCAAAATTGCTGCGTGTGTCCATCGTTTCTGGAATCTGAAGGCTGAGGCTCCTTCATGTTCCTGGATCCTTAGGGGTGAGCTGTGGGTCCAGAACTAGCCTCCAACCCCCACCCGCGGAGGCTGGTTTAAGTCTGTGAGTGGTGGGTGGGCATTATTCCACCCGCAGTGATTCCACTTTGTCCCTTCCTGTCCGTTCTAAGAGGGAAGGTGGACCTAGCATGCTGGCCCCGTCCCGAGATTTGTAAGTAAGAGCTAGCCTCTCTCCCCCACCTCCCACATCCCTAAGTGCTGCCCGGGAAACCATAACTGATGTCTCCCTGGTCCAAACACTCAGGCCCGACCTTGACGGAGCGAACCGGCTCCACTGTCTTTTAGACGGCCCCACGGCCTGGAGCGTTTCCCTCGCCAACGCACATGGAACCGCGCTTTATTTTTTATGATTTCAGAGATTTAAAAATGTCAGAGAGATTCCGGCTGTAAATGTCCCCACAGTGATTTTTGTCACTTCGTAGAGAAAAGAAAGCAAGCTTCACCGCCGCCCCTTTCAGAACAGACCCAGCTCCTCCTCTCACAGCCCCTTCCTGCCACACCCCCATCCTACTCACACCCTGGTCTGCCACACACGGGAAAGGATGTTACTTCCAATGTTCCCACCAAAGAGAAAACCTCCCTGGTGATTTTAAAGCCTGCCATCAAAGGACGTCATCTGCATTTGGGGCCAGAGAATCACACACACACACACACACACACACACTCACACACACACACAGACACACACACACACACACCCACACCACACACACACACTCACGATGGCAGAGCGGGTGGGTTTTCCCCTTCCTTGCCCATCTCCTACCCACACCACTGACCCTACCCTCACCACTGACCCTACTCACACCACTGACCCCCCACACCACTGACCCTCCCCTCACCACTGACCCTCCCCACACCACTGACCCTACCCACATCACTGACCCTACCCTCACCACTGACCCTACCCTCACCACTGACCCTACCCTCACCACTGACCCTACCCACACCACTGACCCTACCCACACCACTGACCCTACCCTCACCACTGACCCTACCCTCACCACTGACCCTACCCTCACCACTGACGTCACCCAGGCCAGACAGTGGAGGCCCCCCATCCAAGGGGTCACAGCCCAGCGATGGGACGATCCCAACCTCCCCACTCCCAGGGCAGGGCCCCAGTCCCTCTGCTACCCAGCCCTCCCAGAGTGGGCTGTGCATTTACCTGGGGCAGCAACGAGACTGGACACAACAGGTCCCTGGGGCTTCCCTAAGTCTGTGTTCAGGATCCACTGAGCAAGGTTAAGAAAAGGTTACCCTGTGTGCAGAGGGTAGAAGTTGGTTTGCAAACAAATTAGTCAAATAAGAATTGATGAAGAGCTTTTAAAAACAACCTGAGAAGACTAATGCAGTCATTCTTTTTTTTTTTTTTTTAATATCATCACCCGAGGATATGTTTATTGATTTTTAGTGATAGAGGAAGGGGGAGAAACATCGAACCATATGTATCCGGAACCTGCAACCTAGGTATGTGCCTAGACCGGAATTGAACCGCAACCCTGTGGTACATGCGATGATGCTCCAACCCGTGGAGCCACCGGGCCAGGACGTGACTCAGTCACTCTGACACGTGTTTGTGGATGGTCTACAGCTGGCAGTTGGTGAGGACTTCAGCGCCTGTCTCTGTCATTCAGGAGTGAAGCGGACACCCAGGCAGATACTATGCTGGGAGCCGAAATGGTCCCCGGGATCGTAAGGGTGGCTGTGAAGGGAGCTTACAGAGGACTGAGAGAGCCGGGACCTCTACCTCTTCCCAGCGGGTGCTGTGTGGAAACTGAGCCCCGAAAGCTGTGACGTGAAGAGTTGGTTTGGAGAAATCGTGCTGGCTGCCATGTGGGGAGGGGAGGGGGCTGCTGAGAAAGGGAAGGCCACTGCGGCTCTCCAGGAAACGGGGGGGGGGGGGGGGGGGGGGAGGCGGAGGAGGGCGGGAGTGTGGTCCTTCCTGCGGAGGCCCTGTTTCTGGGTTAGGCCACTGAAGCTGGAGGAGGAGGGGGCGGGCAAGGAAGGCAATGGCCAAGTCTGAGGAGTGGCTTTCGTAGAAAGCACTCCAAGTACAGGGAGGGAACAGACCTGATGAGCTCGGGTGTAGACTAGTTCAAGATGCTTCCGGAACAGAGAAGAGGGTGCAGCAGGCAGGTGGACACCTGAAGGAAACCATAGAGAGGGGAGTCTGGGCTGGAGGTGAGGTCTGGGAGGCCTCGGGTTGGTGGAGACCTGAGTGAGGGTTACAGCCTTTCCTAGTATTTTAGCAATATCCTTCGCAATTGAATATTTGGTGCTAATTACAGATAACAACAGGCCTCATTTGCATATTAACAACTAAATGGACTAATTACAAATTAGCTTTATCTATTCATTAAAACAAGCCCGGGAGGCTTTTTTTTTACTTAGAAAGGCTTTGATAGCGTTTAGTTAAATTACTGTGTGTGCACCTGGAAGCCAGAACAGCTGCACTCCTTGTGCGCCATTGGGCCATGGGGCTGGCAGTGCAGAGGCTTCGGTGACTTAAAACCAAAGAGGGGATGGGACTGCACCCCCAGAGAGCCAAGGCCCGCACATGGCCCAAAGTAGTGTCTGGTGCAATTAAAAGGAAAATCCAAAATTATCCTAGCTTTTTAAATAAAGTTTTGTAGAGCTTCTTCTACACGAAAACGCAGGGTCCCCAAAGAGGGCCTCTGAAAGTAAAGCGATTTTCGATTTTCCAGGTTGAGAGCGAGAAGAAGCCTCCCTCGCCCGCCCGCCCCGCAGCTGCCTGGAGAGCAGCCCCCCCCGGCCGCCCCCCCCCCCCGCCCCCGGCCGCAGGGGGAATGAATGTCTTCGGACAGAAAGGCATTCGAGGAGGGTTTGCTGTGCTCACCAGTGTGAAGGGATCTTGTGGGCTCAGCTGGACAGGCTACAGTGACAGCTACAAGGAGAAACCAAGCACACCGACAATCACTAACTAGGAAACACAAAAGGCAAACCAAGAGAAAACGCTGTTCTAATATGTAGAAGAGGTAGTTCAGCTCTGCTGGAAATACTGTTAGCCACTGATTGAGGTAAAAGCAGACAGAACCGTGTTGAGAAAATGGAGAGGAGACGAGGGTGCGTGTGCAGTAGAGATGGCCTGGCCGTCCACAGCAGATCTGAAGCGAGAAGCATTCCGTGTGTGCTGCCTGCACGTGCGGAGGGGAGGCCAGAAGGAAGACACGGTCTGGGGAGTGAGAACTGGAGGGAGACAGACGGGGCAGGGCCGTGTGTTCTATTTTATACTTTGTAGTCATGTTTGACTTTTTTAACCCACATGCCACTTCGATAAAAAATAAAAATGCATTTTATTTTATCCTTTTTATTAGGATATTTTATTGATTTCAGAGGGGAAGGGAGAGGGAGAGAGAGAAAAACATCAATGATGATAGAGAATCATTGATCGGCTCCTGCACGTCCCCTACTGGGGATCGAGCCTGCAACCTGAGCATGTGCCCTGACCGAGAATCAAACCACCACCTCCTGGTTCATGGGTCAACGCTCAACCACGGAGCCACACCGGCTGGGCCCGTGGTCGGCAAACTGCGGCTCGCAAGCCACATGCGGCTCTTTGGCCCCTTGAGTGTGGCTCTTCCACAAAATACCACGGCCTGGGCGAGTCTATTTTGAGGAAGTGGTGTTAGGAGAAGTTTAAGTTTAAAAAATTTGGCTCTCAAAAGAAATTTCAATCGTTGTACTGTTGATATTTGGCTCTGTTGACTAATGAGTTTGCCGACCACTGGGCCGGGCTAAGAAACATTTTGAAGGGCCTCTGCTGACTAGTTTCCTTCCACTGCGAAGCAGAGGCACGAGCACATAATGGTGCCTCCAGTCTCTTCAGCTCAGCAAAGCAGAAATGTAGCAGCTGTGTGTGTGACCATCCGAGACCCAAGCATGTGTTGCTGGGAAAGTCTGGGCTGATCTCAGATACAGTCCACAGTGGCACGCACCTCTCTCAACATCTTCAGGGCTACTCATCGCCCACCTGAGAAAATCCCAATTCTGTAACATCGATTTTCAGGGCCTCTGCGTTATGGTCCCCAAAACCTCTCCCCTTCCTAACATTCCCACCCCACCCCCCCACTTGCAGCTCCAGCCACCCTAACGGCTGGTGCACTGTATGTAGTACACACCACGCTACACTGTCCTTCCATCGCCCTATAACCTAGCTCACCCTACCTCCTGCTCAGGTGGTCTTGACATCCTAGTCCAGGCCGATCCTTCTCCCGAAAGCCTTGGCTGACCTAGCCGGTGGGCTGCCAGCACGCCCTGCGCTCATGGCACATTACCCATGATCAGTCCCCTCTCTCCCTATCTCATGAGCCCCTTGAGGCAGGAACTGTGCCCAGTGCGAGTTGCACAAATGAGTATGGCTACTCCAGAAGCTATCTAAAGGCTGAGAGCAAGTCCTTCACCGTGTCCTGCTCTCGCTCCTTCCGTCCAGTTCCATTTGCCAACAAGGCACTGTCCTCAGAGCCCACTTGGCCCCTGCCTCTCCCTGCCCCGCAGGAAAGAGAAATCAGGTCCCTGAGGGATGGAGACTCAAGGATGGAAGGAAAGGCCTGCAATGTGGGGCTTTGTCATGATTTCTGAGCCCAGACACTAACCCAGAGCCCAGAGGGAAGGTGTGGAAGGCCTGGTCACGTCCGGGTGCTCGCCCAGCATGGTGGTCTCTCATTAAGCAGATCCTCGTGTTCCCTGAGCCTTTCCAGGAAGCGACAAGTCTTACTTCTCACCCATGACATCTCCTGACCAACAAGCTTGGGTTTCTGCCCTCGGCCCCTCCCTGACCTCAGCTGGACCCAGCCCTGTTGCACCTCGGAAAAGCTTCCTGACCGGGAGGGAGCCTTCCAAAGGGAAGAGCAGCGAGAGAGAAGGGAACTTGGCAGCAGCAGCAGGCACCTGGAGAAAGGGGCCTACCTGCATGGCAGGCCAATGATGTTGGGAATAAAATGTTGGCGAGCAGTTTTGAACTCCGACTTTGTGCCAGCACAGTGCCAAATGCCTTGCACACATCACCTCACTTGTCTCGTCAACACTCTGTGAAGTAGATGCCTCACTGCCCAGCACTTAGCAGACTAGCCCCTGCGGCTCAGAGAGAATTCATTGTCCAGGACGCATGGAGGTATAAGGTGAAAAAGGGTTCCATCCCAGGACTGTCTGGACTCAAAGAGTCTGAACTTTGAACTTGGATGTTCCGCTGCTATGGACCAGGTTGGCAAAGGAGGGGAGCAGGAGAGAAGAGACAAAAGGTGATAGGAAATTGTTTATAAAGGCAAGGGGAATTAAATTGTAAGGGAAATCTAGCTCTTGAGAGGAGTGTGTCCCACCAACATCTCCCACCCTCATTTCTCCTAAACCAAGCCAGCACTTCAGGGATTGTGGGGTCCCTTTTTCTTCCTCGGGTCTAAAGTTGAATCAACTGGAAACAAGCTAATGCTTTGAATAATGCTCCCTGAGGTGCGACCTTAATCTGCATCTCGTCTAGACTTTCTAATGCCCCTGCAGGAGCAGGGATCTTATCAGTGTCTACATTTTTGACAAGCAATAAACTCACACTTATCTAGGCTGATGGCTCCGGGTGCCTCCTTCCGCAGCTAGTGAGTAATTTCAGACGTTGTGGGAGGGAGTTCTCGGTGGAAGCATCACACTTTCAATCCAAAATTAAAGCTCAATTTGGTCTAATTGTCCTTGATTTTGTCAGTTGCATAAAATGGCTGGTTCCGTATGCAACAATAAATAAATAGGTGCGGAGGTTCACAATTCCTTCTTCCTGGGGATTGACCCCATCAAGTTCTCTGCTTTCTCTCGTGCTATTTTCACCCACCAAACAGTGCTGATCTTTCTCCTTTTCTACTTTCTCTCCCTTCTTGTGCATTCCCTACCCTTACCAAAAAAAAAAAAAAAAAAAGAGAAGAGCATAGTGTCTCTGTGTGTGTCTATCCCCTCTGCCTGTGTCATGTATAATTTTAGAACGGAAGTTCCTTAAGATCGAGAATAGTTCCTTCATGAGATGATGATACTCAGAAATCTGGAAATGCCTATTTTAAAGGCAAATAGGTAAACTGGAATAAAGAAAATAATGAAAGTGGCCATTTATTTCTCTAGCAATCATTTTGTTGCAAAATCTAGCAATAGAGACCCTATTTCAGGCCTGGAATGAAGAGGCAGAGAAATTGTCTCAGGCCTCTGGCGGGAGAATGCCTTCCTAGAACATCTAAAGATTGGCCTCAGGCGGTGAGGGCGCTGGAAGGCACCAGCCCTCCTGGCCAGCAGCCCAGAGTTGTCACCTGCCTCTGCTCTGGTCAGTTCTGTGACGTTGGACAAGCCCTTTCCCATCTCTGGTACTCAGGTTCTTGCTCAGGAAAGTGAAGGGCTGTAGTGGGGTCTGAGGCACATTTCAGTGGTGACCCAAGTGCCCCTGGGAAAGGGAAGGAGGTTGGCGGTGACCCAGAGAACAGGATGGACGTGATGGACGCCCAACCAGAGCAGTGGCAGAGAGAGGGAGAGAAGCTGAAGGGTCCGAGAGAAACCTGGGAGGCGAGTCAATGGAGCCTGGCACCCAGTGGGGTGAGGAGGCAAGAGTCTGGAGACGTGCTTTCATTTCAGCCCTGGGGACGCAGATGTGTGGAGGCAGAGATCAAGATAGCAACGGGAGGAGAAGGTGTTGGATTTGGAATTTACCATTTGTGCTGATTTTGAAACATGCCCCCAAATTCTTGAATGCTATTCCCATCTTGAATGTGGATTTGCCTTAGTGACTGACTTCGCATGAATCAATGCAATAGAAGTAGTGCTGTGTGGCTTTTAAGACCATCCAGCTTCCTTCTTAGACTCTGACCTTGGAACCCAGCCACCATTCTATGGGGAAGCCTTGGCCATATGGGAAGGCCATAGGTAGGTGCCCAGCTGAGGTCCCAATGGATGGTTGGACCAGGCAAATGAGGAAGACTTTGAGATGTCTCCAGCCCACACCACTGTCTGACCACAGCCTCATGAGAGACCTAGAGTGAGAACCACCTACTTGGGCCGAGTCAATATCCAGAACCATGAGAAAGAGCAGTAATACGTGACTGCTGTTGCGTTATGTCACCATGTCTGGGGCGGCTTGTTATGCAGCAATAAATAAGCAGAATCTGCTCCAGATAAGAAGAATTCTGGGTCATGCAGTCTTGACAAAACACAGGTGGTTCATGCAAGAGAGCTAAAAGGAGAGCGTTTGTAGAAGTGGCTGTTTACAGAGGCATGGACAGGGCAGGGTTAAGAGAACCAACGAAAGATGGGAAAGTCCTGGGACAATAGCTACAGGCGAATCCATTCCTGTCTCTAGACCTGAAGGAACAAAGGGGAGGGGACAGTGTTACTGGAGCCTAGTGGCCATAGCAAAAATGAAAGAGGGGCCCAGGAAAAAAAACACGAGGGCCGCTAGAATCTCACCAAGGGCCATACATGGCCCCCACTCTCCTCCGGTTCTCCCCTCTCCTGCCAGTGCCCCCCACTGGCTGTCCCGGCTGCAGCCAGAGGGCAAGGGAGGCAGGAATGCAGCCTGTGCGGGCCAGGCTCCCAGACGATGGGACAGCGAGGAGAATACATTCACCAACAGCAAATGGAAAGCAATGAGCAAAAAACAAATAGAGAGAAAGACGGGAGTCTAGGCGGGAAGGCAGGACATGCGACATCTAAGGACAAAGTGAGGCAGAGGTGCTTTCAAGCGAGAAGGAGAAGGTGAGTTCTCACGGCAGGAGGAGAACCAGGTGGGCAAGGTCTGCAGCCCATAAACCCATCTAGGGAAGAAGTGGAAAGGGAAGGAAGGGCCAGGATGACCACACTCACTTGGGAGGGTCCTACTTTCATAGACAGCTGCGCCCCTGCTGGACAGTGTAGGGACAGAGCCCGGTGGGGGAGCAGGTAGAAAGAAGGCCACAGCAGGTCCGCCTGTCTCTCGGTGTGACTGCTGGTTGGCGGGTCTTGCCTCACCTTCTGGATGCTCGATGCCTTGAGGTCAGGGACAAGTGGTCCTTCTTGTGTCCCTTGTGCACAGGGAATCCGGTCCTACCCAGCCCTCCAACTTCCCTCCCCTCTGACCGCGATCAGTCTGTTCTCTGTGGCTATCGGCTGTAAACAAACAACAATAAAAAGAACATCTTACTTCTTGCGACAGCATGGATGGGCCTGGCGAGTCTTATGCGAAATGAAATGAGGCAGTCGGACAAAGACAAATACATGATTTCACTTATATATAGAATCTAATGAACAAAATAAACACACCAAATGGAAGTGTTTTTTAAATTGCTTTGGAGGCCAGTGGCTTCTGTGGAACTGGACAGGGCAGGTAGAGGCTGCGGCTCAGCCTGTTGTTCTGGTTCCAGTTCCGGGTCTTCGGTGGGGCCCGGAAGGGGCCCTGGAAAGAGGAGGAAGATAAGAGAAGCCGATCGGGTGGGAGCCCCTCCCAGGAGGCCCCTGTGGGACTCCGTGGTTTAGCCCCAGGGGTACTCCCGCCCGCCTTACCTGCCAGCTCAGAGCCAGGAAGCAGGTTCTCCCAGGCATATGCCAACAAGGGAACATTTCCTGGAGGAGGAACTCTCTGGTGAGGAGGGGAGGGAAAGGAGAGTGGGCGCTGCCCCGAGCTCCCTGCACCTTGTGGTTCAGTCCTTCTTTGAACGGCTGCCATGCAGAGGCCCGCTGGTTAATACCCACCTCAGGTCCGGGGCCTGGACCCGGACAGCCCAGCTCTCACCCGCCGGGAGGCTAGTGCTGCGCGTTGCAGGTGCCTGGGGCTGGGACGTGAGCAGCGCGGCTGCCCCGCAGCCGGCCAGGCTCTGTCTGGCACCCTGTGCCAAGGCCAGGGCTCCTGTTCCTGCTGCGATTGGCAGGGATACTGCAGGGCCAGTGCACACACATTTATGTTTTTCCGTTCTGATGAATCACTTTTACCATAAGAATAAGACAGAGGTAGCTGGTTGATTTTGGCCTTGAAACTGAATAGCTCTGTGTCTGCGGCTCAGCTGAGGGCCTTTTCCTATGACTGTCTCTCTTCTTAGGAGAGACCATGTTCTTGCACCGGCCAAGGCAGAGACACAGATGTCGGTGTGGGTGAGAGTCCTGCCAGTTGCTTAGGCGTCAGTCAGTGAGGTCCAGGGCCAGGGAGGAGTTGGGTTTTCCTACAGGACTCTGGCTGCATAGAGGCTTCAAGGGGCCATGGAGCCTGCTGCTGCTCCCTGTTTACCTTGTCCATCCGTCTATCCATCCATCCACCCCCCACCCACCCACACACCCACACACCCACCCACCCTCCATTTTGGATAAAAATGCTCCAATAGCTTCAGTTCATGCCTTCACCTTTAGGGGTATGGTCACCAAACACCTCACAAGACGTTCATTTTGCAGCTTATACACCCAAACTACATTTCTCCCACTGATGAGTCTGTCTATACTTTTTTTTATCTTTTATTTTTTAAAATACATTTTATTGATTTTTTTTACAGAGAGGAAGAGAGAGGGATAGAGAGTTAGAAACATTGATGAGAGAGAAACATCAATCAGCTGCCTCTTGCACACCCCCTACTGGGGATGTGCCCGCAACCAAGGTACATGCCCTTGACCGGAATCGAACCTGGGACCTTTCAGTCCGCAGGCCGACGCTCTATCCACTGAGCCAAACCGGTTTCGGCAAGTCTGTCTATACTTTTAAGCGTAATTAAATAATCCAACTGCCTTCCCTAGGAAAACATTCTGAAGACATGAAGATTGAAGAAAGGAGGGGGAGAGGCAACAAGAAGTGAGAGTGTGAATACCTCCTAGAGTGGCCGAGACGGGAAGCATGGCCACACTTTTTTGGCACAGATTTTGGATTCTCTTTGAATTTGGCTCAAGAAAAGGCCACTTTATGCCCTTCTCTGAGAGAGTTTTGCTGTCAGTGGCCAGAGCAGGAAACACTCTTTAGGAACAGGCAAGGGGGGAGGGGGGAGGCTGTGGGGGTTGGATAAAGGTCACAGGTGTGACACGCAGTCAGCCCAACCCACCCCTTCCCCCTTCCCGGCCAGCGCCTGCACTAACGTGGAGCCCGCTGCACACCAGTGCAGCAGGTGGGTGTGTTCTCTGCCTGGTGCCTGCCCACATCCAGCTTTAGCTGTCACCAGGAGCCCAGACTGGCTCTCACATTCCTGAGAAAGTTCGTCAGTTTACTCACGTTGTGTTCCCCGAGCCAGGCAATGTGTTGTCTTAAATAACAAAACTCTGCAAATGGCAGTTCAGTCGTAAAGGAAATGCCTCACCTCAGAAATAAGCTCCCCGTGCCAATTGTGGGACGATCATTTTCCACACCAACACCCTGAACATGTTGGCTTTTAAGACACATAAACAGTGGATGCGAATTCTTGCTCACGCATAAAGAGAGAAGAGAAACCACATCTCTCTAGAAGGCCAAGCCGGATGCTCAGCTGCTGGCGGTGTGTCTCCCGGCAGACTGTGCCACGCTCTCGGGAAGGCTGCTGGGCTTTTTCGGTGGAGGTGGCATCCCCGGCACTGCCTTGTGGGTGGTGTTCTTGAAGCTCACCAAGGTCACGTGTCTACAAGCTCCCCCAGAGATTTGGCTTAGGGGTGATGATCAGGCCCTGGGGTGACAGTCACCCTTCCTGACAAAGCCACAGAGACGAAGACACGGCTCCCTCCCATATCGCTTTCTTCTCTTGCTTATTTAGTTTTGCTCACTGCCTGCAGCAGGCCGGGGGAGCCAATCTGCACTCCAATTCAAGGCAAGCTGGTCTAGCTCAGCAAGGAGTTGGAAAGTGTGAAGTCTCCGTGGGTTTGTTATTGCTTTGTCTGCCTAGCTGCATCATTCCCCAACTCTCACCAAATGCTGGTCTGTGCCCTGGTGCTGGCTGACACTGAGAATTAATGTCCCTCTTGTGGAGCATATTACACACACACACACACACACACACACAAAACCTAGTGATCCTCCTTGGTTTGTGGAGAAGTAAGAGCTGATGCAGTTGTATCACCGAAATGTAACCCCCGGACACCGGGAGATCCTCTGTGACAGGGAGGCTGCCTGGCCCAGAGTCTGTGAGTCAAGGCTTGCCTCAGGGCGCAACTGTTTGTGATCCACGGTTCAGTTCACCTCGATGTCCAAGCACAGCACTCTCTGTTCAAACTGAACAGATTTCAGACAAAATGGAGTGAGCGCATTGCAGATATTCCTTCTGCTGATTACAGCTAAAACTCTGGAAAAATGCGTAGAGTACTACCTACGAGAAGACTCTGAAAGGTGGAGAAGGAAGATGGATGGCTAAGAGACCTCAGAATTGAGAATAAGCCAGGGGTGAGCACTCACGCGCGCTTGTGTGTGTGTGTGTGTGTGTGTGTGTGTGTGTGTGTGTGTGTGTGTTTGCCTCCTGTAGATCCTGACCTGGGCACTAGAGATGCTCGAAACCTGAAAATGCCACTGACTAGAGAGAGCTAAGGAAAAGGATTTTAAAAATCTATGAATGAAGTCGTAGGTGACCCTCAAGTGAAACTGATCAGAACCAGCACAGCAATAGGTTTGAGAACTGAACTAGTACCACACAGGTTTCATACGTACACAAATGGGGCAGACGACAAGAGCCCACAAAAGGCCTTGAAAATGAGATGGACATTTAAACCACAGCCCATAAAAGTGGGCCGGGATGTGTCTTCTGAACCTAAGCAGGGTGACTGCTGGCCAAATTAGAATAGTTAAATAGGTTCCAAAATCTCATGACCTAATACTCACAATGTCCAAGATACCATCCCAAATACCTTTTCATATCAAGAACCAGGAAAATCCCAATTCAAATGAGAAAATAAACAGCCCTGAGAGAACCCAGATGTTTGAATGGTCTTAAAAAATTTTTTTTTGTGTGTGGTAAAATGCATATAATATGCAACTTACCATCTTGACCACTTTTCAGTGTAAAATTCACAGTGGTGTTTTAAGTACATTCACATTGTTGTGCAACCATCACCACCATTCATCCCTATAATGCTGTTCATCTTGTAAAACTGGAACTCCATGCCCTTTAAACAATAACTCTCCATTCCCTCCTTTCCCCGGCTCCTGGCAACCACCTTTATACTGTTACACCTTCTGTCTTTATGATTGTGACAAAGGCCAGTACCTCATGTAAGGGGAAGCATTCAGTATTTGTCTTCTGGTGATTTACTTATTGAATGTAGAATAATGTCCTCAAGTTTTATCTATGTTGTGCATATTGCAGAATTTCCTTCTTTTTTAAGGCTGAATAATATTTTATTGTATGTATATGCCACATTTTGCTTATACATTTAATTGTCTATGAGCACTTGGGTTGCTTTTATATTTAAGCAGTTGTAACTAATGCTGCTATGCACATGGATGTATGAATATCTTTTTGAGAGCCTGATTTCAGTTCTTTTGGGTGAAGAAGTGGAATGGCTGTATAATATGCTAATTCTATTTTTAATTTTTTGAGAAATTACCATACTGTTTTCCACCATGGCTGTACCACTTTACATTCCACCAACAGTGCACAAGGGTTCCAATTTCTTCTTGTTTTCTGTGTGTGTGTGTGTGTCTTTAGAGTAGGCACTCTACTAGTAATTGATGTGAGTTGGTATCACATGGTAACTTGGATTTGCATTTTCCAAATGATTAGTGATGTTGAGCATCTTTTCATATGCTTATTGGCCATTTATACATCTTCTTTGGAGAAATATTTATTCAAGTCCTTTGCCCATTTTTTAATTGGGTTGTTTGGGTTTGTTGTTGTTGAGTTTTAGGAGTTTTCTATATATTCTGGGTATTAATCCCTTATTAGACATATGATTTGCAAATATTTCCTCCCATTTCAAAGGTTACCTTTTTACTCTGTTAATAGTATCTTTTGATGCACAAAATTTTAAAATTTTCATGCAGTCAGATTTGTTGAAAAGATTGTCTTTTCCCCATTAAATGGTCTTGGCACCCTTGTCAAAAGTAATTAGAGCATGCATGTAAGGGTTTATTTCTGGATCCTCTATTATATTCCAAGGTCTATATTTCTGTCTTTACTAGTATGTCAATATCACACTGTTTTGATAACTGTAGCTTTATTCCGGCTATTCTTTTTTTATTTCTGTAGAACCAGTAGTAATGTACCCATTTTAATTTATGATTTTAGTAATTTGAGTCTTCTCTGTTTTTTTAAACATTGAGTTGTACATTTTATTTATTATTATTTTTTATCCTCACCCAAAGATATGTTTATATAATTTTTAGGTGTACAGCATTATAAGTCAACCTCTGTAAGGTCTATTGCATGCTCTACACCCGAAATCTAGCCCCTCCTTTCTTCTGCCTCCTGCCTGGACTCCAGATGTGATAGTTGGTGTTCTAGCATTAATCTTTGCTCACGAGGTGACCTTCAGGATGAAAGTCAGAAACTAAAGATATCAAGCTAAAAATTTGAAGGAGTGCCCTAGCCGGTTTGGCTCAGTGGATAGAGTGTCAGCCTACAGACTGAAGGGTCCCGGGTTCGATTCTGGTCAAGGGCATATGCCCTGGTTGCGGGATCCATCCCCAGTAGGGGGCGTGCAGGAGGCAGCCGATCAATGATTCTCATCATTGATGTTTCTAGCTCTCTCTCTCTTCCTTTCTTTCTGAAATCAATAAAAATATATTTTTAAAAATTTGAAGGAGCCTTGCTTCTTGATGCCCACTGTGGTGCTAGCCTGGAACTTCCACCTGTGAACTTTCATGTGAGAGAAAATTAAACTGCTATCTTCTCTTTGTTCTCACTAGCAGTCAAACGCAATTCTTTAAAGATACTCTCTTGACAGGCTCTGGCCTGTCAACCTTGGAACTTGTTACAAAAGGGGATTAAGTTGCTGTGACATGCACATATGCTGATTTCAAGGGAACATGTGCTAAGGTGTTTGAAAATCAAATTTAGAAAGAGTAATAGAGAGGAGTGTGGAGATGGGGAAGAGGACGGACTGGACTGCCTTGGGAAGGATGAGGGGGTGAGAATTGATGGAATGTGCATGAACTTTAAGCCATACTTTTGGCATCGGCTGGTAGGGGGTCACCTTCTCCACCCCAGTGCTTTCTGAGTCACTCCCTCTGCCCAGTAGTCCCAGGGAACTGAGCTCTGCTACACCCTCAGACACTGCCCATGGGGAAGCTGTGGCTGACAAAAGTGAAATGAAACCCGGGTGAAGGGCAGCTGGGATAGGCCTCCTTAAAGGAGGAATCTGCGGTGACTTCCTGAGGCACATGCCGTGAGAATGCATTAAGCCGAGGTCAGTGTTTGGCCTGATGGGAGCCCAGGGTTCTGATTTTGAAAAGCAATGGGATGTGCAGGAAGCGGGGATCAAGTCCGCTCTGAAGGCGGCAGTGCAAGGCTGAGCTGGCTCACAGGTGGAGGAGGACTCCCTGGGAGCCCTTGGTTGCAAAATCTGCATCCAGGTCTTTGTGTGAGGAAACAACTAGAGACGCGCCTCTTGTTTTCCACGGTGTCACTGTGGCTCCGACTGGTGACATTTCCATAGGACAAGTCCTCCCACTTGCCAGGCTCTTTTGCGCCCTTGTGTATGGGCTGTGCCCTCGGCTGTGGCGGGGCCACCACGGTGGACGTGTGCGTGGCCATGAGAAGTTCTATGGCTTCCTCATGCTGTGTTTCTGCGGGAGAAAAAATGCCATCTTGTCTTTTTCCTTTCCCCTGCCGCCCTCCTCTCTGCAGTTTGGCCTGGCTTTACAGCTTAGTCTTGTTGGGGACATCGCCTCCCACGGCGACCAGGGGGCTGAGCTCCAGCTGAAACCGACCTGGCCCGGGCCTTGCTGGTCCTGATGCAACCGGGAGGCGCAATCATGCTCTTCTCTCAGCTCCAGATAGGAATGTAAATGAAGCCTCACTGAGCCGGGCGCTTCCTTGTGATTTATCGCAGATGCCGCTTGCTGTGTGAGCCTTGTTCAATCGCTGGCAAACACTCCACCGACCAGCTGTTCCTATTAGGTGGAAAGAGTGCAGCGGAGCAGGGTCAACCAACCCCCTTGCACTTTGGATGGTTCTTCTATGTCATCCCTGCGGAGCGGCCACCGGGAGGGCATTGCCGCTGGGCCCGGGCGCCGGCTGGGTGGTGGCAGTGAGGGGTCCTCCCGCCTGTGCGTGGGCACGAGAGGTGCCCTGGGCTCTGTTCTGTGTGCAGGGGTCTGTCACGCTAGACTCTGGATGGAGGGAGAGGCCTGGGCTGACATCAAGCCGGTACCTGCTCTGTGGGTAAGAAGCCCAGCACGTGTATCACCTTCCTCCCCGCTTGCAGGCCAAGGGTGTGGCTTTGCACCCAGGCTCAGGTGCGGCCCGTTGCATGTCGCCCACGTGCTCCCCAGAGGAAGGGGCACACGCACGGAGTGTCCCCTTTGGGAGGAGCCCAGGGCTGTCCGCTTGTGTGTGCTGCATCTCTGTGGGAATGAGAGAGTCCCTGACTTCCAGGTGGACACATCTCCGCCTGGGGAGAGGCCGTGTCTCGGGGGCACCTTTGTGTAAGATGGAGAGACACAGCTGGCCTGGGCCCCCTTAGTCACCAGCACTGAGGGAGCTTGAATGGCTGCTTAGCTTCTTTTGCTCCACAATGTGCTTTCCCCACTCCTCAGTGTGCCCTCGTGCCCTCCTCTCTCCTGCACTCCCTTCTCCCTCCCGAACCGGAGCCCCACCAGGCCTGGAGCAGCCCTTTCCCTGGGGACTGGGCGCAGATCAGAGTGGCCGTGGGAGCCTCGAGGGAGGCAACTGAAGCTGAGCCACGTGGGGCTCATGCGCCAGCCCTGGACCAGGGAAGCCCTGCTGCCAGGCACTGACGAAGGTGGGGCCATGAAGTCACAACCTCCACTGCTGTGCTTACCTGAGATTCCAGGTCCAGGCAGTGGAGGCATCGGTTTGGACTTAGAAGTTCCAGCAAAATGTCTCAGAGGCAAGATCCTGGGACTGTCCCCTGAGCTCGGCCTAGGGCCATGCTCCCTGCAGCTGTGGACGGGAGCCAGGGCCGGGGCTGGTGGAAATGACTTGGGGTTTTTATATGTCCTGGGAGTCAGGCCATGTCCTGGCTCAGGTGTGAAGTCCCATGTCCCACATGGTTCAGGGTTCGGGCCCTGGAAGAGGGGCTGCACGCAAATGAAAGAGACGAGACAAGAAACGATAATTTGGAAATATTGGGGGACCAGGCGGGAGCCCAGCTCAAGAGGAAGGACTCCTGGGCTCCGGCCTCGCCATCCTTTTATTCAATTTGGGATACACCTATAGTCCTTAGGCAGGCAATTTCCAGTAACAGGCAGACTGTCTTATCAGTAAGGATTTACATGACTGTCTGGTGGAGAAGTTGCTTCAGCTACCCTTGTCTAGACTAAACAGTGGGTGTATAGCCCTGACCTTTGCCAGAGCTCAAGGTTCACCAGCCTTCCGGGTTCCTTGTCCACATCTCTCTGCTAGTGAAGACAGTGGGCGGCTTCCCACACTCAGGTGCATCTCAGAGAAAAACTCACAGAGGTTCTTTAAGACCTACTCTCGGTATCGGAGTGTCTGCTCCAGTCTCCTCCCCTTTCTGTCCCCTCACAACACAAAGATGAGCATATAAAATAGACCCTGGGCCAGAGGGTTTTGCTTTTATTCAGGGGGAAGTGGAGAACAGTTGCGAGGCTTTGCTGTGTCTGCTCATGGGTCTTTGTAAACTCTTGAAATCTTAAATCTCAGTTTATAGACTTCCAAAGGGCAAGCCCAGCAATGAGCGATTTTTCACAGAGCCGCACCTGCAGGTGCTCCCTAAACACTTCTAAGTACTTGTGATGGGAGTTGGGTAAAGAGGAGGATGGGCCCAGGAGCTGTGGAGGGCAGAGGAAAGGAAAACCGCTCAAATAAAGGGAGTCAACTGTAGCAAGAGAGAGGGTTAAAACCCACAGGAAGGAGCCTTTCTGGATAATTAAGAACCAGAGGTAGTCACGGAGAGAATGTCTCTCTTGACTAGCCAGGATGCTGTCCTGCCAGAGCTTAGATGGGACCAAATGGACTCTTCCAGCAATTCCCAGTGCAGAGACTCCCTAAATCCGTTTATTTCCTTTTGTTAAAATAATTTCCGACGCAGGCAGTGGTGACGGTGAAATTATATTCTGAGTATTATACCAACTTGTATCCCTGGAATAAATCCCACTTGATCATGGTGGGATTTATAAATATCTTTTTAATATATTGCTGGATCTGGTTTGCTAATATTTTGTTGAGGAATTTTGCATTTATTTACTCTCAGAAAAGTGGGAATAGAGGGAACATACCACAACATAATAAAGGCCATCTATGACAAGCCCACAGCTAAACATTATACTCAACGGGAAAAAACTAAAAGCAATTTTCTTAAGATCAGGAACAAGAAAGGGAACGTCCACTTTCACCACTCTTATTCAACATAGTACTGGAAGTCCTAGCCACAGCAATCAGACAAGAAGAAGAAAAAAAAGGCACCCAAATTGAAAAAGGAGAAGCAAACCTATAGTTATTTGCAGATAACATGAAATTGTATATAGAAAATCCTACAGACACCATACAAAAAACTACTAGATCTGATCAATGAATTCAGTAAAATAGCAGGATACAAAAGTGATATTCAGAAATTGGTGGCATTTTTATAACCAATAATAAACTATCAGAAAGAGAAACTAAGAATACAATTCCATTTAAAATTGAAACAACAAAAGAATAAGGTACCCAGGAAAAATTTAACCAAGGGGGTAAAAGGCCTGTACTTGGAAAATTATATGGTACTGAAGAAAGCCCTGGCTAGTGTGGCTCAGTTTGTTGGAGCATTGTCCCATGCACAAAGGGTCATGGGTTCTATTCCTGGTCAGGGCACATGCCTAGGTTGTGGCGAGGACACATATGGGAGGCAACCATTTGATGTATCTCTCTCACATCAATGTTTCTCTCTCTCCCTTCCTCTCCCTCCCTCTCCCTCTCCCCCTTCCTCCCTCTCTAAAGTCAATAATTTTAAAAAAAGATACTGAAGAAAGAAATTGAGGAAGATACAAATAAGTGGAAGCATTAATGTGATCATGAATAGGAAGAATTAACATCATTAAAATGTCCATACTACACAAAGCTATTTCACAGAACTAGAACAAATATAGAGGTGGGCAAAAATAGACTTAGAGTTGTGATTACACAAAACACAGAGTTTATTCTTATACTAGAGGCCCAGTGCACAAAATTCGTGCACTCGGGAGAGGGGGGGTCCCTCAGCCCGGCCTATGCCCTCTCACAGTCCGGAAACCCTTGGGGGATGTCCGAATGACAGCAGTTGGACATCCTTAGTGCTGCCATGGAGGCAGGAGAGGCTCCCACCTCCCACCACCGCCACTGCACTTGCCAGCTATGAGCCTGGCTCAGGGCTTCTGGCTGAGCAGCGCTCCCCCTGTGGGAGCGCACTGACCACCAGGGGGCAGCTCCTGCATTGAGCATCTGCCCCCTGGTGGTCATTGCACATCATAGCAACCAGTCATTCTGCTGTTCAGTCGATTTGCATATTAGCCTTTTATTATATAGGATTATTATTTATTAATTATGGTATTATTTATTTGTGTTACAACTGCAACTCAGAGCCAACGACATCAGTATGGTGATTACCAGAGGGAAAGTGGGGTGCGTGCAGGTAAAATAGGGTAAAGAGGGGACAAATGGTGATGGAAGGAGACTAGACTTTGAGAGGTGAACACACAATACAATATACAGATGATGGATTATAGAATTGTACACTTGAAATCTATATAATTTTATAAACCAAAGTAACTCCAGTAGATTCAATTAAAAAAAAAAAAGAGTGTAGCCAACAAGAGCTTTGTGGAGCTAAGTTTATTGTCTGGAATGAAATGGCGAGAGACAGGTTGGGGGAAGTACAGGCCTGAAAACAAATATTCACGTTTTCAGGTGCACAGTGAGGCCACCGTGATGGGCTGTCAAAACCGGCGAAGCATCTTGAGTGATGCTCTTGACAATGTGGAGGGTTTCACATTTTTCTAATCACCTAAAAGACAATTTTATACCAAGAGATTATCATCAACTTTGTCCCCGTGGAAGTTATCGATGCCCTGACTTCAGGGCTGACAATGTAATGTGCAGTTTATGGCATCTGTCAGCCAGATGGAAGGAAAAACCATTTCTCACCAGTAAGCAGATTGAAAGGAATTTGGGAGATTAGAACCAGCATTACCATCACGCGGAGGTGAAGGGCTGACAGTCAGGGGCTCTCTATCAGCTTGTTAAGTGAAGGGAAAAGAGCATTATAGATCTTGACTCTAAAATTGACTGAGTCTGACTTGTAAACACGTCTAGTGTTATTAAGGTTTTCCCAAGCATCTGGGAGGCCCAGGACAATGGAAAGAAAACTGATCTTCAGGCTAAAAGTAACCTTCAATTTTGGTCAAAATCTGTCACCTTTTTGAAAAGACTCCCTGAAGACCTCAACGTGGGGCTCTAACCATTCTCCTTGATGTGCCAGATATCAAGGTTTTGAACTTTTAACTGACATCTCACATTGACACACTTATTATTGGAAACATGACATAAGTTCAGCTCAAGTCTCAAATGTCGTCGGTTGACGTTTATGTTCTAATGTAATTTATAATTCTTCACTGAAAGGTTAACACTTAATTAAAGTACTGCTGGAAATTGCCTATTTGATAAGCCCAGCCTCCGTGCTTCCTTTCACTTGCAGTGGAGAAAAAATAACCTTCCGTGATCCGTGATCCGTGGGCCTCCGGTTAAGCAGTCATTTCAGGACTCAGTGGGAAGCTAAGACAGAATGAAAACAGGGCTTGCTGCTCCAAGTCCACATCTGTAGCCCCGCCCCCCTCCCAAGAGCCGCAGGCAGCACCTGCTGAAAAACTCTCCTGGCACGGAAAGTGCTTGACTGGGCCATTGGCCAAATGTTGGATTCTTCTCCTTTTGTTATTAGTTGGAAACCAGTGAAGGTTAAGCTGAAGGCACATTACTGGTTTCTCCATGAATTAATTACTCTGAAGAGAAACAATAGTAGTTATGAGAAGAGAACTTGGAAGGCTATAGGCTGGGGAACCAGAAAGATGTCTTACATATTGTTTACAAGCTTCCGATGAGGAGAAAAAAAAAACATTCTATGGCCTAAAAAGTATGATACACCAACCCACGTTTATTAAATTTAAAACCACTCTTAACTGAGCCCAGACTGATGCTGCTCTTCACTGGGTCAGGGAGAAGGCCCTCCCAAGCCTGTCCCTCATCTGGATCAGATTCTTGGAGGTCAGCTTTATTGTATTGGAAAATAAATTTATTTCCAATATTCCATTCTTTTTTAAGTAATTTTTTTTCCCCAGTTGCAGTTTACATGTAATAGTATTGATCTGATTTTGAGCTGGGTGGACATCAGCCAGGGCAATGAGCTTACTGACCTCAGGAGGAGGAGAAGGACCACAGCGTGACCCCGCACCCAGCACAGCACGGGGCCCACGAGTCTGCATGCCTTTGTGCATTTCCTTGAGCTTCAGTTGATCGAATTGAGTGTAGAAAAAGTTGCCTGTGACATTTCTTCCCCCCCACAATGGAAGCATTGATTTTATGGAATATTGCTTGCTGCCAAATTCTATTTTCAGCTCCTTGCCTATACAGAGCTTGCTGAAGGCATAAGAGTTTTATCAGAATAAATAAATTTTTAAAAATATTTCGGCTTATGTTTAAAACAGCAACTGCAAGCAAACAAGTCCCCACCAAATTATTACAAGGCCTAATAGCTTCCGAACACGTCTTTAAAAATGATAAAGATATTTATATGCAGATTAACATAAAAAAGTCATTATTACATGGTATTTGGAGATGGGCCAAATCAGAGGCGACTGAGGCGCATGGCAGCGCGGCTTATCTATAGCTCTCTCCTTGTTTGCCAGCTTGCACGGCTCGCGGAGAATTACCGAGGAGCACTGACGCTGGGCGACTCTCACTGATAAATGCCCGATGGCCGTAAGTGCGATGTGACTGGCTCCTGTGTGTTGCGTGTTATTTCTTTAGACACATAATCTGGTAATGAGCGTGTCTGTCTAATGCACGTGCCGTGCTGTGAACTTACTCAGAGACTTCTAAGTGAATCTAGAAGAACCTATATTGGACCACGGCCAAGATTTCTTTTAGCACATCTGATTTAGAAGTCAGAAATCCAGCCAAACCACAAATGAGCTCAGTGACAGGAGGCATCTGGGGAGCCCCAGTTTTAAGGAATGGGGGAGAGCCAATACTTCCCTCTCTTGGACCCCACTCTCTTGACACCAATTGGAAGGCAATGGGTCAGTCTACATGGGCTTAATATGCAAAACAGCACCGACTCAGAGGTGGCATCATAGAGTGGCCAGGAGCAGTGTCTCCGGAGAGGCGTCATGTACCAGCTGTGTGATCCCGGGCATGTTACTTAATGCCTCTGCATCCTGGTTTCCATGATGGCACATGGGGATCCGACCTCACGGGCTGTTGTGAGGATTAAATGAATTAACGTGTAAAGTGCACTAAACAAGGCTCAGTACGTGTTAGCTCTTAGCATTGTTGTGTGTTAACTTGGTGTACGGGTTATGGGAGGAGGGACTGGTCTTCAGTTGAATCTCTTAAACAAAAACGGCCAGACCTCGGCAATGACAAAGAGGTAAACTGGCTTAGCCTTTCTGAAGGAGCTCTGATAGAAATACCAGCCTTGGCAAACGAATGAGGAACAGACAAATATACCCCACGTTTTTGGTCACATCCTCTATTATTAGTAAGAAGCACATTTCCTTTTGGGGTGAACATTAGGGACAAAAATAAGGCTCTTCAGATTACCACCCCTTTATTAATGCTGTTGAAGTACCCAACTGGCAAATGCACCCTCACAAAAGCAAACGTGGCCCATTTAGGATCCTATTTACTTTGAGCAGAAAGAAAGGGGGGTTTTGGCGCTGGAAATGCAATGCATGATTTCAGCAGTGGTTATTAACGTTCTTAGACGGGGGTGTGTATTTCAGGTGGCAGCCCTTAGGGGTCATACGACAGGGAGCAGCTGAATGTTATTTTGAGGCTGCCAGAAAGATTCGCAGGCAGGTTGCTATCTATATCCCGGCAGATTCACCTTTAATAGCAAATACTTTCACCGGAACCTATTTCTCAACTTCAGCAGGTAGATATTATAGCTTTCAGTGAGTTTCACTTTTATTTGGAACCAGGGAAAGAACGACAACAAAAAAATCTAAGCATTGCCTACTGGCATGATTCTCCCCAAATCCTTTCCATAAATGTTGCCTTGCCCAGCATTACCAAGCTTTATGACTTCTTGAATTATGAGAGTTCACAAGGCTAAAGAGAATTTTCTTGAGTAGTCAGAGTTTTCATCTGAAGAGAAGCCTGCAGCACCAGGGCGCTGGAGGACTCTTCTGTCTCGGAGGGCCAGCCAGGCTCCAGGAGCAGGCCACAGTGGGAGGCCCTTTAGTACAAGGAGTTCTCGAGCAGCTTTGCACATTGGAAGGAAGAAAGCCTCCTCTTTAGCTTCCTCTACCAGCCAGATCCACTTGTAGCAGGCGTTAAGGGTTTGGGGAGGTAGGTGAAATGAAGCTGAGTAGATTTTGACCAAATGCGTGACGAGAAAGATCAGCTGCTTCCAAAAGCATTTTATAGAAACCTTCACATGTAGACCTAGAACAGATTACTTTACCTCTCAGCATGGTTTCTGGCTACAAACCCAGGGATAACAAATTTAGTTCCACCATGTCCAATAAAAGTAACAATTAGCTAACAGCCACCATGATGAACCTGGAACTCCTGAGCTGGGTTTGGGAACAGTTTAAAGTTAGAGACACAACCCTGAAATGAAGTTCCAAATGGATGCCATGAATCCTATTGGAGACTCTGAGGAAGGCAGAGGCTCTGGGGAGAGCAGATGATGGGAGTGGAAGGGAAATTTCCAGCTTCATTCTTTTCTATAATTCTGTAAACTTCAGTCCGAAACTTGCCTTTGTAAATACGCAAGTTACACTAGAGGGCTGATTCAGTATTTAAATTGTTCTGGAAAACTTTTTAAAAACTGCTTTTGCATTTATATTTTACGGAGTGAAAAAGGACAATCATGGAAAAGCACAACCAACTGTGACTGACATAAGTGGGAAAAAAAAACCCCGAGCGTAACAATGAGAAGCCTCATGGGCGGAATTGCAAGAAGACAGAAGCAAGCTCCTCATCCGCAATATGCAATTATGTACGGATGAAAAATTACAGAGGCTAATAATTACAGCAGCAATTGTCCACTTGCAGAACAATTAGCCCTTTGCTCCTCATTCTGAGAGAGTGACTAATGGTACCCGCAGCAAGCCAGCTATTGGCACATCGGTTTTGGAATGAAACTTTATGCTTGCTGGGAAGTGCCACCTACAGGAGCACGAGGTCTAGGGTTGCCACGAGACCCAGTGCCCAGAGACCCAAGGCTTTGAAAGACGCACAGGACAGGCACTGAGGCATGTGGGCAAGTGGGTGAGAATGCCAGTGTTAGAGCTCTTGCGGACCACATAATGCCATCTGTCTCTCTATGTATATAAAACGAGGAAAGTAAAAATAGATGCAGGTAATGATAACAATTACACTTAATGAGTACCTTTCATCAGAGATCATAAATGTCTTCTAGTTAAATTTCACAGTCTCCTGTGAGATGTAAATGAAAAATATTTGTAAGCTAAACTCTACTTTTCAGTCAAAGAAACAGAAGCATGTCAGGCAGTGGTGAACAGTGTTATGATTGAAATGGATAGAGACTTTTAACTTCCTGTTCCAGAAATTACCCTCCTGCTTATTTGGTTTAGATAAACTTTTTTTTCCCCAAGAGAAGATATGTAATGTGTCAAGCAGATTAGAGGTCATCCCCCATACCCCTCCCCTCTTCCCCCCCCTTCCAATGCACTCACATGCGCAGTGAGGTTACATTAAGTTCCTGGTTTGATCAGCTAAGTCTTATGAGAGGTGAGGGGGACACCCACGGCAGGAAGAGATGGTCTATCTTTGGGTGGCTTCCTGTGACCCCAGATTTCCTGGGAGGCGGGGGGCGGGGGCGGGGGAGGAGGCACACAGCTGTTGGCAATACTATCCACACACCCAGGTCCCCACCAATTCTTGCTGTTGCACAAACCTCAGACCCGAGTTCACGTCACCATTCCGGAATGTGTTGCTCCTTCCCATGTAGTGGTCACATACATTCTTGAAGGCCATTGTCTTCCATACACAGTCAAGGCCTCCGGGACCCTGAACATCCTCTTTGCCTCCTTTTAGGGTCCTGGAGCGAGCCATTTTCTGACTCTGAGTCCTTTTGTCTGGCTGTTGAATAGTTTGGTCTGAGGACTTGATTACAAATGTCTTGGGCTGAAGTGCAACCTGATCCTTCCTGTGTTTGTTTGTTTGTTGTTTGTTTTTGCATTTGCTGTTATCAGACATTATGTAGCAGACAATATACAGGGCTCTCTAAAGTGTGGGGCCCGGAGGGCTCATCTCACAAAGGTCTAGGGCAGAACTGCTGAAGCATGCAGCTTTCTCGCCCACACTCTCTTCTCCTTTGAAAGCTGGAAGTTCTCCTTCTTCTAGTTACGTCTCAGTGGACATCCCCCATCTCCCTGCTTGGCTCCTTTAGCTTGGGTAGGTCCGGCATGGGCTGCCACGTCAATTTCTCTGGCATGGGGAGGTTGGGTGGATATGGGGCCCTGGTTCTTACTGGGATCAGAAGCCAGGGACTCTCACCACCACTCCGCTCCTGCTCACCCTGTCTGTCCGGCTCGGCCCCTTGGGCTGGTGCTCCAAGTAATGGCACACAGTCTCCCCAGTGCACCTCTGTCTCCTCTGTCTCCAATCCCTGTGGTTATTCTCTCCATAAAAGACATTTTCTAATAAAAACCCTGATTTTTTTTCTCTTTCTGAGCTCAGCACTATACTCTCTATTCAATCATATTTGTTTCACAACCAATATTTACCTTCCACAGCATCTCCCTATATTTTACTGAAGAAAGAAGAGAGGTGCTACTGTCTAATCACCCTCCTCAGCTACCAAAGACATTGTGACCTCAGGCCAAGATTCTAAGGTGACTCAAAAGAAAAAACACTTCTTTTCCTAAGATCTCTTGCTTTGGAGACCCTTGTCCCACTGCCAACTTCCCCTTTTCCTGATTGGCTTTGATCCAGAAACTTAATTTAAGCCCCAAACAGAATCATGTCTAAAACACAGAAGTTAGATACTTAATGCTTTAGCTGAATTCTCTTGAGACCATTTTAATTAACTATTCTTTTAAAAAAAATTTTTAAAAATATATTTTATTGATTTTTTTACAGAGAGGAAGGGAGAGGGATAGAGAGTGAGAAACATCGATCAGCTGCCTCCTGCACACCCCCTACTGGGGATGTGCCCGCAACCAAGGTACATGCCCTTGACCGGAATCGAACCTGGGACCCTTCAGTCCGCAGGCCGACGCTCTATCCACCGAGCCAAACCGGTCAGGGCTAATTAACTATTCTTGGAAACCATGAATATCCTGAAAGTAATGCCTCATACTTTTTCTCTTTTCCTGAATTTAGTTCCGTCACACAAACGTGCTTACTGCATCAGGTTACATATGCACACGTTTCATGTAGAAGTTTCAAAAAGCAATTTCCTTTTAACATTTTTTAATACTCACCATAGGATATATTTCTTATTGACTCTCTAGACTAGAGAAAGAGGAAGGAAGAGAGAGAAAGAGAGAGAGAGAGAGAGAGAGAGAGAGAGAGAGAGAGAGAGACAACAATGTGAGAGTGAAACATTAATTGGCTGCCTCCCATACTCTCACCCACCAGAGATCAGACCCAAAACCTAGGTATGTGCCCTGATTGGGAATCAAACCCACAACCTTTTGGTATATGGGACAACATTCCAACCAAATGAGCCACCCAGCCATGCCTAATTGCTTACCTTTTTACTAATAAAAATGTGATGTCACTGTTTAAGAAAAATATAAAACTTCAGAACACAAAATTTAACCCAATTAGTTTTTAAAACATTTGCCCAAATCTGTCTCAAGGTCAGATTTACATGCTAGGGGAACTACTTATACACACCTTTAGAAACAATTCAGTTAAGATTTTAAAATCAGAACCAGTGTTCTTCTTAGCTATTTTGTTTTTAAAGATCAGTAAAGATGATGTTTAAAATCTTGTGAACTGACTTAATCTTTCCTTGTTTTCTCACTTTGCAGTTAAGTGAGCAAAGTTAAAGTACCGTTTAGTTCCACCCTGGCCCCTTCATGCTTCCAAAACATCAACAACTTTCCAGTTTTTGCTTGGTGGCAACTCAGGGTGCTCCTTCGTGTTGTCCCCAATGACAAAGAAGAAAAACCCTCTTGACTCATCCTCCTCACCTTTGGAGATCTCCAGTTTTCCCCAATGTCATGACTAGCATATTTAGGGAAGTCAGAGAATGATGCCTTGGGACATCTTACTCTGACAAATGACTTCAAAAATTACCTCTTGGAGCTGACCTGTTGGAGATAAAGAAACAGATAAATTCCACAGATGTGTCTCTTGCTCATAATATCCCTCAAAAATGTCATAGTTTCATAATAAGGACTGTGCAGTCTTTATCCAGGTATTTTTTGCTCATATTTCCTTCCTTTGACCTCTTGACGTCACTTCCAAAGTCCAACATGGTAACAGGAGGGTCTTGGTGCCAATCCTACCTCCAACACCAACTGTGATGTTGCTGCCTGAGTGTGGATTGATGGGAAGAGACACGCCTCATATATACATACATCTCCCTTTCACCCACTCGCCTGCACTACCCTCAGATCTAAATTTGTATTAAATAGCCAAGGAGACACCATCTTATTGCGATCAGTGGGGCCATGTGGGAGGAGCACAGAGAGCATGTCTTGGTGTAGCTTCTCTTGGCCTCTGAAGTTTTTAATGGGGCCCTGGAGTTGCCAGCAACACTGTCTAGTTCTTTCTAGATCATGAAAGCACAATTCTTACTAAGACCTTATCCTTTTAATATCAAGGATTATAACAATATTCCAGAAAAATTCACACTTGCACCCATGCACGAATACATGCACCGGGCCTCTAATATAAATAGTCCATTTAAGGGAATAGTTATAAACGCACCTGAGTTCTTCTTGTTCTTAACCAAACTCAGCATCAATAAGGCCACAACTTCATAGGTAGGGCATTAGTGAAAGTAGAGTTGAAACCCAGGTATCTCTGATTCACATCTCTGCATCCATCTCTCTAGTATTCCAGAAAGCCCATTTCCTCACAATCATCCTTCATCTTATTTCTCCAAATTTATACAATGACTCTACTGTCTATTGAATCTAGTATAAACCTCCAGGTTTAATTGAAGGCCTTCCATACTACTTTGGATATACCCTGCCTATCCAACATTGTCTTCCACTGCAAATGGCTGTATACTGCAGATGTAATAAACTGTTTCCTAATATGGAAACCTGGGTGAGACTTCACTTTGCCACTCAGAGAATGGCCTTCTGCATTCCCTGGCAACGAGTGCAGGAATCAGCATGAGACCCACTCAGTTTTTTAGTATATGTGCTGCCGAAGCGAGCACATGAGACCCACTCAGAAGCAGAGAGTTTTGCTGGGAATGCTGGAATAGAGGCAGACGCTATCCACGAGACCTGACTTGAGAGGAAGTAAGGTTTGGATCTACTGGCCATCATCTTGAAATTATGAGACACAGGTCAAGTGGAGAATAGGGCTAATTCAGAGAAAGTGAAGCAGGGGACGGTGAGAAAGAGAAATGGGTCCTGCCATTGGGCCCTGCATCAAACTACACCTAAAGCCAAAGGTGGGCTTTGCGTTATTCAGTCTTTTGCTTTATACCATTTTGCTTAGAGTTCAATTGGGTTATCTATTGCCCACCCCACCCCTCCACATACCACTTTATGCAGATTATTATGGAGAGGATATGTCAAAGTGCATGTGAAGTGCTTAATACTGTTTTACATGAAGAAATTACTCAATAAATGTTAGCTATTATTAGGGTCATGGTAGAAAGAGATTAAATCAACATAGTATTTCAATCTTTTTTTTTTCTTTTAAAAAACATTTTATCTTAATTATTGAAAGCATTACAGATGTCCCCCTTCGTCCCCCATTGACCTCTCCACCCCACACCCACCCTGAACAGCACTGTTGTCTGTGTCTTTGGTTAATCTCTTCCTTCCCCCGAACCCTTCCCTCAGATTCGTTAGTCTTTTCCATGCTTCTATGTCACTGGATCTATTTTGTTCATCAGTTTATTTTGTTCAGTTGATTCTTTTTCCAACAATGAAAAAATGAGTGTGAAATGCTTGTTTTATGCAGTAAAGACTGATGAGAACTTGGGAAAATAGGAGGGAAATATATGAAGGTCTGCATTTGATGTTGGACTTTGCTATTTTCTAGGGATCAGTAACAGTGCCTCATGGTTAAAGATCGTTTTTTCATGCTTAAAAAATTCCCTTCATCATGTCTGATTTCCTTAGGCATTTTGTCATACTCTCTTAGCAAGCTAGAATCCTTTTGAATTTTGATTTCGGAGTCTCAGATGTGGGATGGCACATAGTTTAACATTACAACTAGATGCTTCAGTCTGACACACTCCGTTGGATACTAATCTGAGTTTTTTCACATGCCTTCAGTCTCTTAGGACCTTAGAAAAAGACCATTTTCCCAGGTGGATATCTAGCAATCTGGAAGATGTTTTCCAGATGGGGAATTAATTTGCTCCTTATTTTAGATGCACAGCAATTCATTTGCTTTAGAAATATTTTATGTTGCCTAACAGCAAGATCTTCTTTGGTTGATTAATGTTAGTCTCTCCATCAGAGTCCAAATCTTAGCTTGACCATTCATTGACTTAAATAACTTGATCAAATAGCTCAGACTCTCAGCACGCCACAATCTTTATGGAATGAAGGAAGTTATATTTTGCACTGGATGTTGGAATAGTGCTTTGTACTCTGAAATTAATGGGAGATGTTCCAAAGCAAGTGGTCATTATCACCCCCACCCATTTTTAGCTGAAGGGGATTTAATAACATTGACTCTAATTTTCTCTTGGTCTGATAATTACAGGGTATGTGATTTAGTCCAAATAAAGGCTAACATTTGTCTAGATTTGTTTCAATCCTTTTTTCCTCATGCCTTATAGCCACAAGAGTTCCTGTCATTACTTTATCACAGGACTTCTAGGACATGCTGGTATTTTCTATTGCACTCTGTAACACAGAAGTTTCCCTAGTGCTTACCTTGTAAGAGAGACAATGTTGATGAAGAAGTATGAGAAATTTACCAGTTTATCCAAGTGTTTAGCAATCTTTTCGGTGAGCTTTCTCAAAAAACACTGGTTATAATGATTACAACTGGTTATAACTGGTTATAAATTAAATGAAACCATTATTCTGTATTCCGCACCCTGTATAAATTGTTTCTACATAGTACAAGTGAACTAGAGGTTGTTAAGAAGTCTTTAGAGAAACTGCACTACAAAATGGTATAATTTTCTATAATTGTTATTCTCATTTAATATTTAAGTTCTGGAATTTGAATGAGAACTTTTTTTTCCCCCCTTTTAACAGCGCATACTTTTAGATCGTGGCAAGGAAGAGCAAACAGTTAAATTAAATTGAATATAAATCACAAGGAAGAAAAAGCAGAATGTTTAATAAGATAAGGGGTTTGATATGTGAGATAAACACCCAACAGAATTTCAACAGGTTGGTTCAATAACAGTGTTGATTCTAAACCTCTCAGAAATTAAGAGGAATTTCTTGAGAAGAAAGAGGAATTTAAGCATGTAAATTGACATAATTTATATAAAATTTAAAAACACACAGAGCATACTAATTATAATTCAAGGTATCTGTACTTATTATGGAAGTATAAAAACAAAGATGGAAACAAAAAGCATGCTCATCTGAGGATAGTATTAAACTCTTGGGAGGTGAAGTAGAAGGAAATCAAGGAAGTCTTCAAACAGGGCTTTAAATACACCGAGTGGCCAGATTACTATGATCTCTGAACACATAATAATCTGGCCACTCAGTGTATATCCTATATAATAAAAGGCTAATATGCAAATTGTCCCCTCAACCAGGAGTTCGACCAGCAGGCAGGCCAGCCAACCGCCCATGTCCTCTCCCCCTGGCCAGGCTGGCCGGACCCCACCCATGCACGAATACATGCACCAGGCCTCTAATATATATATATATATTGAGTGGCTAGATTATTATGAGTTCAGAGATCATAATAATCTGGCCACTCATTGTATATTTGTCTTGTTTTATTTCATTTTTATAAGGAGAAAACTTCAAGAAAATACGTCAAAATTTTAAGATGTGTTATTTACTGGTTGATGATAAATAGTTATTTTATTGTTGTTTTTACTTTTCTAAATTTTAAAAACCTTTCACATGAACAATATAAAAAAAGAATTTAAGAAAATGCATTATTTACTTGAATAGAATAGCATCATGGAATTTACAAACTGAGAAATTAGAGTATGATTCTAGTTTATGCTCTGTGTTTTATGAATGAGGACACTATACTCAGAGAAGTGAAGTAATTTTTTTAAGGTCACAGAGCTGGGCACCATCAGGATTCAACTAAGATCCAGCAAAACCTTCATAATGGTGAAGTATACCATCTCTCAGGGTAAGTGATAGAAGTTTCTTCACTGGAGACATTACAAACATGTCTGAACATTTTTAAAAAATGACACTTTGGGCTTGAAATTAATTCAGTTCAGCAAATATATTGAGTACGCAGTAAGCACAAGGCAGTGGGTGTCCTCCCAAGACAAGATTCTTATAGATCTTTTCCATCTGTAACTAGCTTTCAGATGTCTTTCCTGTTAATTGGCTTAATAAAGACAGAAAGACATAATACTGTCTTATAATAATGCCATAATAAATGTCCTTGGTATACTGGAGGAGTGGTTAGAAGCCAAAGACAAAGTAGGAAAAAAACAAAACAAACAAACAAACAAAAAAACCAGGACACAACTGCCTTGAAGATGTGAAATGCATATTTAAAAACAAGTGGTGAAGGGGTGTGTATGGACAAGTAAGGTGGAATAGTGCTTAGGTTTCTCTATGGAAAACCTGAATGATTATGTTGTCATTATCAGTCAGGTTTCCAGGATCTAGAAATATCAGATAGGAAAATTATCTTTCCTAAATCATCTCTCTGATAGTCTATGTCAGTGACTTTCAATCTTTTTCATCTCATGGCACATATAAACTAATTACTAAAATTCTGTAGCACACCAAAATATATTTTTGCCGATCTGATAAAAAAAATAGGTATAATTTTGATTCATTCACACCAGATAGCTATGGTTGTGTTGGCTGTTGTCATTATTATATTTGACAATCTAAGGGAAAAGAGGTCAGTGTCCCTGATTAAATGGTCACATTGAGCCCTAACTGGTTTGGCTCAGTGGATAGAGCGTTGGCCTGCGGACTCAAGGGTCCCAGGTTCGATTGCAGTCAAGGGCATGTACCTTGGTTGTGGGCACATCCCCAGTAGGGGGTGTGCAGGAGGCAGCTGATTGATGTTTCTCTCTCATCGATGTTTCTAACTCTCTATCCCTCTCCCTTCCTCTCTGTAAAACAGCAATAAAATATATTTGAAAAAAAATAAATGGTCACACTGAGTTGAAAATCGCTGGTCTATGTAACCAAAAATGATTATGCAACCTCTTAGAACAAGAAAGAGGATGAAAAGCTACAAAGAAAAGAGCAGATCGGGGGTTGTCCTATAGGGAGTGCTCCACACAGGCCAACAAGAAGAGCACGTGAAACAGAAGGAGTTTCTGGTTGCTCATGTTGGCAAATAAGAGAATAGGCTTGTTGAAATAGGCATTGGAAGATCCATCTCTAGACAAGGTCTTATGTGACTGGAACCATTTCCTTTAAGGTCAGTGGAATGAGCAGCCACGTTTTCAGGGTTCTCCCAAATCTATGATTCTAAATCTATTTCTGTCATCAAAGCTAAATGTTGTTTAACCAAAGAGTTGCTGGTAATGTTTGCCTAGAGTTATAAGTATTGAAGCAAGTTTGGGTGCTTCTAGATTCAATGATGTAAGTGGCTGAAAGAGCTGGTGGTGGTGAGGTGGGGAGTTGCGCAGTGAGGTGGGTGTTACAATTGAGGAGCAAACCGAGGACAGAGAAGACTTTTCCACATGTATTTGGAAGCCACACACATTCCTGTTGAGGCCACTATTCAGCCATCTTCATGTAGTCTCATCCTATATAATAAAGAGGTAATATGCAAATGAACCCTTACGCCCTCACAAGATGGCTGCCTATGACCAGGTGGCAGGGGGGTTAGTGAGGGATGACCAAATGACTGAACAAGCAGGCTGCATGGGGTGACCAGGCTGGCAGGGAGTTTAGTGAGGGATGACCAAATGACTGAACAGGCAGGCTGCGTGGAGTGACCAGATTGGTGGAGTGTGTGTGTGGGGGGGGAGTTGGGGGCAACCAGGCCAGCAGGGGGGGGACAGTTGGGGGCGACCAGGCCAGCAGGGGGAGCAGTTAGGGGACGATCAGGCCGGCAGGCAGGTGAGCCAGCGGTCCAGGATTGTGAGAGGGATGTCTGACTGCTGTTGGACATCCTCCGAGGGGTCCTGGATTGGAGAGGGTGCAGGCTGGGCTGAGGGGATCCCCCCTCACCCCATGCATAAATTTCATGCACCAGGCCTCTAGTATATCAATAACTGCGGGAGGTACTGTGGAGATGGCTGTACCAATATTCACCTCCCACCCAATGGCCACTGCTACCCACAAGGACATTGGGGAGAATGAAGGATGAATGTCCAGAGATGAGATGGGGACCTGGGGGAAAGGAAGAAAAGGAGGATTGACGATACTTTCCAGTTTGCTCGCCTTCTTTTTCTGTACATCATTGAAAGCATAGCTCCTTCCACTCTCAGAAGTGTCCCCGTTTGGACGATAAATTATATAATTACCCCAGAGGGGTCATGGGACATAGGGCAAATATATATATGGCCTGTGTTAATCCAGCCAAGAACATTAAAGTCATCTCTTGAAAATTTGGGCACTGTGATAGTTTGTCTCTGACTCACAGCTGAGTTAAGGGGCGAAATGTCAGTATACCACAATTTCGTACATCCAACTGTTACAAAGGCTATGAATTTAAATGGTTCCTGTCTTTGAAGCTTCAAAAGAGCCCTGTCAAATTCCCAGGGTTGTCAGGAACTGATTCTACCCACTTGAATTACCTTCCCAGTTCTGCAAAGGAGTGTTTGACTATTCTCTGCTAAAAATTGCTTTTTATAAACATTACCTTCCCAGTTTAATATGGAAGGCTAAGCCACAAATATTTTGCAGCATGTTTGAGAATATATTTCTAGAAAATACAACTGATTATCTTGAAGATCAGCCAGCCAGCATTGACTATCATCCTTGAACAGATGAGAGAATCAATGATTAAATCTGAAAATAAATGTGGGTATTTTAAATGAATTGGGTTCTTTTGCCATCATCATCATCATCTTCTTCTTATTCATGAGTTTTCCTCCCTCTGGTAACATGTTAATATACAGCCCATGTTCGAGATCACCAACGGAAGCAGGCACAGAGACAAAATGAAACGAGCTGCAACAACTGACAGTTTTAGGTATTCTAGGCAGTGCTTCCTGTAGCCGGGGAGTGCCTGATAATGAAATAAAGGTCTCAGGGCTCACCAGCAATCCACAAAGCAGCTAATTTGGTATTTCTTTCGAAAAAAGAACTGGAAGCTGCACCGGGTTTGTTTAGGAAAGAACTTGGCCAAGTTAGTTGATTAGGGTGTTTCAGGAAGAACAGATTACACTCCAATCACTGTCAGAATACAAAATAGAGATGTGAAGTGAATTCTATCTAGGAACGGCCTTTTCCTGAATCCCATTTTGGGGTTGGGTAGAATTGTTCCACATAAAGGGAAATGGTACCTTCTTTTTCTCAAGAATGCAGGCAAAATAAAACCCCCCCCACAAAAACCAAGATCCACCTAACTGCTAATAAAAGCCCCCACCCCTCACCCACAGCGGTGAAAGAACAAAAGGCACCATCTTCTGCTGTGCGGTTTGGAGAATGCCCTGTATGTAGTTAGAAAGCCAGCTGGCATCACAAGAGAAGATCAAGAAGTGTAAACTTGAAACTGGACTTGCAGCTACAAAGGGGAGATCCATGCCACTTGGGGGGAGAAATGTCCCGGGGAAAAGGGGGTAGCTCCTGACCCCTTCTGGTATTTCACAGTCGAAGGAGGAGACTGACCTGCCTTGTCTCTCATTCAGAGGCCAGGACAGGTGGGGTGGATGCTAAAGAAGAAAGGGCTCTGGGGGGAAAATACTGTTTTGAGTTTTCTGCTAGCTTGAGAGAGTATGAGAGAGTATGAGATTGGAGGTGGTGACCCAAGTTTTTTATTCTTTTTATTTTTTTATTTTTCTTATTTTTTTAATTTCTTTATTGATTAAGGTGTCACATATTTGTCTTCATCCTCCCATTCCCATCCCACACCCCTCCCCACGGATGCCCCAACCCCCTGGTGAACTTAACCATTGGATAGGCTCATATGCATGCACACAAGTCCTTTGGTTGATCTCTCCCCCCTCCCCCCACCCTCCCCCATCCTCCCTCTGAGGCCCGATAGTCCGATCGATGCCTCCTTGTTTCTGGTTCTGTTCTTGTTCCTCAGTCTATGTTGTTCATCATTTCCCCTAGATGAGCGAGATCATATGTCACTAGATATATACTTATAAGAACTGAATGTGAGACGAGCAATAATAGTTATGCTGACAGGCACAAGTTTTTGATTCTTATATGTTTACGGAGCATTGATGGTGGGCTGCAGCTGCTGGGAATGGGTCCCAGTGTTGCTGAGATAATGACCTCCTCAGCTCAGGGCCATGGGCCAAGCCTGGGGCAGCCAGGTCCCCTCTGTGGTGGCCTCAGGCCATGAGTGGCTGCATCTTGCTGCAGGGTGATGCTGAAATATGGTCACTTTTATCTATGTGTGCTGTGAGGTGAAAAAAGTTGAGAAGCCTTGGAATAGGGTCCTCAGTTTGGGAACACCTGGGTGCTGTTGAAGATGTGGGTTGAGGTGTGGTCCCCCCAAAATATATGTCCAAATCCTGACCCCTGGACCTTCTTAGGAAATACAGTCTTAGAAGTCTTAAAATTAGAAGTCTTTGCAAATGAATTAAGTTAATCTCAAAATACAGTCTTAGAAGTCTTAAAATTAGAAGTCTTTGCAAATGAATTAAGTTAATCTCAAAATGAGATCATCCTGGATTTAGGGTGGGTCCTATATCTAATGACCTTATAAGGGAAAGGAAAAGGAGATTTGACACAAACAGGAAGCAGATCAGGTGAAGATAGAGGCAGAGGTTGGAGTTATGTGACCACAGGTCAAGGAATGCCAGGAGCCACCTGAAGCTGGAAGAGGCAAGAGGGAAACTTTTCCCTAGAGCAGTGGTTCTCAACCTTCCTAATGCCGCAACCCTTTAATACAGTTCCTCATGTTGTGGTGACCCCCTACCATAAAACTATTTTCTTTTTTTTTCTTCAATATATTTTACTGATTTTTTTACAGAGAGGAAGGGAGAGAGATAGAGAGTTAAAAACATCGGTGAGAGAGAAACATGGATCAGCTGCCTCCTGCACACCCCCTACTGGGGATGTGCCCGCAACCAAGGTACATGCCCTTGGCCGGAATCGAACCTGGGACCTTTCAGTCTGCACGCCGACGCTCTATCCACTGAGCCAAACTGGTTTCGGCCATAAAGCTATTTTCGTTGCTACTTCATAACTGTAATTTTGCTACTATTATGAATCGTAATGTAAATATCTGTGTTTTCCAATGGTCACGACCCACAGGTTGAGAACCGCTGCCCAAGAACCTTTGGAGGGAGTGTGGCCTTGCCATCGCCTTGGTTTCAGAGCTCGGAGAAAATACATTTCTGTTGTTCCAAGCTACCAAGTTTGTGGTAATTTGTCGCGACAGCTCTCGGATGTGAACACAATCTCTATCTCGCCATCCGTTCTTTGCGGAAAACTTCAGTGTTTCCTTGCCTTCCCCTTTGTACATTCCCTTTCCCTTTCCATTTCCCCCGCCTCTTACAAAGGTCTCCACTGGCTGCTCGATTCCAGGGACTGGCAGACAGTGGGACTCCAGAGCCAAGCAAGCATGGTGTCTGCTCTCAGCTCAGTTGGGTGGAGGAGGCAGACCTACACAGGTACTTCAACCTACAGTAGGTGCTGGAGTTGCTGCCAGTATGAAGTGCCATGAGGATCCAGAAGAGGGAGCACATTATTCAGTGGGTGTACGGGGAGTTTCCCCTGAGGTGAGAGCGTTGGCACTGCATCTCCTGAAGATGCGTGAGATGAAGATGAGAGGACAGTGGAAACAGGCACTCACCTGGAGGGGAATGTCATTTGGGGGTGGGGGGGGGGGGGTGTCTTTGATGGATGGCTCATCAGTGATATTAGGTGTGCTTTTTCTACTTTTGTGACATGTGATGAGATACTGGGCTGTTTGGCATGTTCCATTACCTACATTCCATTTTGCTGGGTTCAAATTCTGAACTTTGTTGAGCATGGGATTGAATTATGGCCCAGAGCTGTCCTGGGAAGTGGCCTGGGAGGTACAGGGGGGCCATATAAAATCTAGGATTGCCCACAAACAGGACTTATTGGAAGGAAAGAGAATTGGCTGGAAGTAGAACATAGTCCCTGGGTCCACTCAAATTCAGACCCAGGGCCAGCACTCTCCTGGGTCTTGGGTGCAGATTAGGACACTTGAAGGCAGCAGAGAAATGCTGAGGCAGGCACTGTGGGTCCTCTACCCCTGGGGGGTGGAAAACTGTATGACTGTCTCCTTTTAAAATTAGAAGTATTTTGAAGGTTGAGACTTCAGTTGTCCAAGTTTGAAATGAATGTTTTTACCTTGTCAGTTTGGGCGTCTGAGTTTAAGAACCTACATTTGACTCTCAGCATTCCACATTCCGATAGAGGCAGGTGGACTTGGTCCTGAAACCTTAGATCTGAGGGCAGTATTCCAAATATGCTCACTTAAGCAGAAGGAGGTGAATTATGTTTCTCACCTTGGAGGTAGATCACTGTTAAACAAAAAGGAGCCAGCTTGGGTTGGATGAGGTGCTCCTGGTGTAATGTAATACCTCTCAGTGCTGACTCACTGATGACTCACCTCCCCTGAGTCATTGAGCAACTTACTTAACCCATTTGTGCCTCAGTTTTCTCACCTGTAAAATGGAGATAATATTAATACCTTCCTCATATGTTTGTTGTCAAATTAAAATGAGGCAATACATGTCAAGTGCTGAGTACTGTGCTGGCACATAATCAAGCAATTGTTAAATGTCATGCTTATGACCACAATCACTTCATGCAGAGAATTATATTGAGATGATCATGTGAAATGCCTGGCATAGTTCCAGCACTTGGTAGGTGCTCAACAAGAGTTAATGCCCCCTGTCCTGAAGGCACTCCACAGGTGGCCTGGAGTCACAATGCATGTGGATTGAGAGCAGATGTAGCACAGGGAGCAGGGACACCTGTTGACCACAGAGAAAGGGAGGGCTGTTGTAGCATCTCAAGATGCCAGGCCTTGGAGGTGACAGAAACCATTACCAACCGCAACTGCTCCAGGCCTGGCAATGAGCAATCACCCCTTATGGCAAACCCATTTCCTTAATGACATATCTAGAAAGTACCATTAGTGCCTGTAAAGGAGCAAAGGGGTCCTGTATTTTATAAGGTCTGGGTGGGAGGGTGATAGTGATGTGGTCAGGGGTGGGTGGGTGGATGGTCTAGACTGGACCAAAGCAAGGGCTACTGTGTGGCCTGGGGACATCACTGAGCATTGGCTTGGTGCCACCAATGCAAGGTCTCCTTTAACTCACAATAACCTGGAATTATGGGCATTAAATCCTATTTTTATCTGAGAGGAAACAGGTTTAGAGAGAACAGTGGCCTGCCCAAGGCCAAACAGCTGGCAAAGGCAAAGCTGAGAATCAAACTCAGACAGACTCAAAGCTCCAGATCCTTTCCCTACACCAATTCAGGCTGTTAGACCCCCCCTCTTGGTCTGACATCCCTTTGATGATAAGCACACTCTGTATTTTCAATAAGATATTTTTCTTTTAAATTTTGTTTTAAAGGGAAAAGCAACATGTTTTTTTTGTTGTTGTTCAGGCAAGTAAAGTGTGTTTGTGCCTAGAGGAATACCTAGGAAATTTCAAAGAATTGAACATACACACTTTTTAATTTAGTGAAAATACCATATTCCTGTAAAGATTTTGCCAAGTTTTGCTTTCAAAAGAGGAATAAACCAGGAAATTACAGGAAAAGCCTCTTTTCCTTGTGGGTCTGGAACAAATTGAAAGTAGGATGTTATTGCTACATTTATATATAGAAAAAATGTCTTTGGAAAAAGAACTTTTGAATTGTTTCAGATACTCATTTTAATGCCTTGAAATTAAACTTGCAGTCAAACAGAGGTGGTAAGAGGAGTCTGCAGAATTTCTGCTAGATCCGGTTCCTCAACCTTGCACTATTAAAATTTGAGGCTAGGTAATTTTTTTTTCCAGGGGGTTGTCTGCTATATTGTGGGATGTTTAGCAGCATCCCTGGCCTCTACCATGTGCCAGTAGCAACTCCTCCCCCCCCCCCCCCCCCCAAGTCGTGACAATCAAAGACGGCTCCAGATATTGCCAGATGTCCCTTGGTACATAATCACACACTGTTGAGAACGACTGAGCTAGATAAAAAAAAAATTATCATCAGTTAATATTTGTGCTTGTCCTCATGGTTTGTGGCATTGTATCAACAGCACATCTGCTTCCTGGCAGTCCCAAGGCCCGAGGGAACAGCAGAACAGAGACCTCACCACCACAGAATTCTATTAGGACTACAGTCTCCTATGTTTAAAATAACAGCTTTATTGAGATAGAATTCACATACCATAAAATTAACCCATTTAAAATATACAGTTCAGTGGTTTTTAGTATATTCACAGAGTTTGCAACCACTACCACTATTTAATGTTAAAATTTTTCATTGCCCCCAAAAGAAATTCCCTACCCACAAGCAGTCCCACCCCTTTCTCAATCCCTGGCAACCATTAACCTACTTTCTGTCGCTATGGATTTGTGGAATTCCATTCTTAAATGTGAGATATTTGGTGTGAAAACCTAATGGCCAATGTGAATAAGGTCCCTTCTTCTGACCAGATCGCTTCTCTTTCCCCTTAGATGCTTTAAATGTTGTTTTAAAGTCCAGCTCAAGATTCTTCTTCCAGGAAGCCTTCCCTGGTTTCCTCTCTGGTCTGACTGTCTCATCATCACCCTAGAGCTCCTCTCTTCTTGCTGTGGAACCAATCGCCGCTCACTTTGGTAGCACTTTACTGGGGAAGATACCTTCCCACCATGCACTCAGGTCTTGGCTTCTCGGAATCCATAGTGTCACAGAGTCAATATTGTTTGGTGGCTGACCTGTCCTGGGCCTCAAAGGGTGCTTTGTGAGATGAAAAAACAAACAAACAAAATGAAAGACATTGAGTGAACTAGGTCTGCCCTCAGTCAGATTTCCTGAAAGTCCTATCAGTGGCTGAGGCTTTTTGGGCTTGGACACCGGGGTGGAAAAGTCAAGTGAAAAATCCACAAATGACCCCAGCTTCAACAGGCAATTACAACAGGAAAACCGAGCAGGGAGTGTTTGTAGGGAGCGGCTATAGGGTCAAGCCTTGAACTGACCTGTGGCAGGGCCACAAACAGGTCCCATCTTGGAGGGCAGAGCCTTACTAGTATAATTAAGCTTGACCTTATAGTCCTCCCTTGTTCCTTCCTAGGTAGCTAATGGGCTGTGGGAGGTGCAGCAAGTGCTGCCAAAACAAAGCTTGAGTAAGAAAACTAGCAAGAACATTGCAAACATGTTGACCACTCCCCTTGTTTTGCTTTGTGTGCTCTGACTATAAAATAAAGCTTCGGCTTACAGGCTGGGTCACTGTTTCTTCATCCAGGCAGTGATACACCTGGCCCCAACTGTATTCTCTTGTCTGTCTTCTTTAATCCTTCACCGCCCCTCCTCAGGTTCACCCCTGGCCGTGCTGGATGCGGTTCAAGTGTTAGTTCTCAAATGTTTATGGTTTTGTTTGTGGAGAGCCAGAGCAACGAGCTAGTGCTGGTCCTCTAACTACTTCCAACCCGCCACCCTCCAACATTGGAGAGGTGGCTGCAAGCCCCACCATCACTGGGCCCACTGGGGCCTCTGTGAGAAAGATGTGGGAAGGGAAGGAATGAATTTTCCCGAGTGTTTACCATCTGTCAGCACTGGGCCAGAATGGTAGTAGCTAAGAACACAGTATCCCCTGGGTACCCAGCTCAGCAATAAGTGCTCACGTGTAATTCTCAGAACAACCCAATGAGACAGGTGCTATCACCATGTCCATTTTAGAGACCTAGAGGGATTAAGTTGTTATTAAGTTGTTATTAAGTTGTTATTAAGAAGCTGAGACCTAGAGGGATTAAGTTGTTCAAGGTCACTGAAAACTGGTGGAGTAGGGTTCTGGTCCAGAATCTGGGTGTGTAACATTGCCTTCCCCGCTTCTCTGAGGAACACTGCGGATCTGACATGCATTAGCTTCTGTTAGGTTTCTCATGGCAAATCTGTTAGGTGAATATTATTACCACAGTTTCCCAATGAGGAACCTGAAACTCAGAGAGATGAACTCTCCTGCAGCTCACAGGTGGCAGAGCCAGGATTCAAACCCAGGTTAAACGAGTTCATCCCACAGCAATGCTGCCAGGGACAGCACCTATGACTGGGTCTTTCCAGGGGGCAGCCTGGAAGCCTTAGCTCTCATCCTGCTGGAAAGAAGGTCCTGCTTATGAAGGGCAAATTGCTTAATTGTTTTCTTATCTCCAAGTGAGGGCGAGAAACACATTTGTCTAGAAGGATCTGATTTTCCTGACAGAGATAGAAAGAATACGGAAAAAGAAGCAAGGTGCTCAAATTTAGAATCCCGGAAAGTAGTTAGGAGAAACAGGATTCAACTGTTTGCATTTCTTAAAAGAGTTTTTCAGACTTAAGGACTGGTGAGCGTGTGAGCTGGGCTGGTGGCCAGGCCCCTGGGTCAGGATGCTGACATCGTTCTCTGGGAAGGCTCACCTCCTGCACAGGCCTGCCTGTCTGGGAGATCAGCACACCTCGAACCTGATAAATATAGATGAACACACCTCGAATCTGAGCAGAAGCTCATCAAAGAAGAGAGCTAATTACGGGTCTAGTTATTTACATAATTTGGATGACAATCTTGAAAATAGTTATACATCAGTGATTCATGATTTTAATCAGGCTGCAAATAATGAAGAATAACAGAGATCAAGCCATGCTGATGTGCACAACTTTAAACATATAGTTCAGCACTTCTACGTAGAGCAAAATGCCAGGGATTGCAAATTATCTTAGCTGTTATGGAGAAATGGGGTAATGGATCAAAAAAAAAAAAAAGTATGGATAGTAAAAATTGATCAAGACAGTTATTTGAATGTGGAATTAGATGAATCTGTAACTGCTTTAATCAAAGTATATAGCTGTAACAGAGTACATCTTAGTGAAAGCTTAGTGGGTAGGAACATGGCATAGATGAAAGAATTTTATTACCATAAAACCATAAAGTTCAACTTTATGCAAAAAATAAAAATGACAGGCAATCTAACAATTGGACTATCTAAGAAATAATATTCCACAGACATAATCTGCTTTCCGGCTGGCTATAGACAGTTCGATTGCTTTAGTAACAGATAACTGACCCCATGAAGCAACTTGTGCTTCCTCTGGAGGCTTTATCCTGTCTGCATACACATGCATGCCTTCTGCCTGCAGTGCCCTGCCTCCTCCTGCTGGCTACTTAACCTCTCTGATCCTCTGTCCCCCACAACCTTCAACAGGCAAGGTTACTGTCCTCCCCTAATGAGTCACTTTTGCTTCCCTTATCACCATCACAGCATTCACAATTATAGTCCATTGGCTATTATGTGAATGTGCCATTTGTGTGGCAGTTAAGGGTGCTGGGTTCAAATCCTGAAACTGCCACTTGCTAAACCTCAGTTTCCACATTTTCAAAATGGGGATAATGCCTGTTGAGACAAAGACAGCTAATTACCACACAGTGAGACTGCATTTTCCAGCCTTTTCTATAGTGATGAAAGGTCATGTGACTGACGACAGACAATGGAATATGAGCAGGTGTTATGAGGACAACTTATAATACTGGCCGTTAATAAAACCTCCATGCTCGCCCCTCCCCCCCCTTTGCCAGGTTAAGGCAGTTTAGAACTGTGACCTAATAAAATCAGTGTTTATAGGCAGCAGAGACTTAGCCCCAAAATCATTACTTCTAAGGGCGCATCCCTCTACCCCAATTAAGAATACCCATTTTGGACTTCAAGCGAGTGTATCTGTTACAACAGCTAGCATTGCCTTAACTAATACACCAACTAATACACATAGAAGTGTGCACTGTTGTAAAGATTATGGTTGACAGAGTTCCTGTAACATAATAGGCCCTTAACAAAGTCTGACAAATGAATGGGCTATCAAGTTCTCAAAAAGAGAAAACAGAATCTATAATAATAGAAGCATAATATGCAAATTGACCGAATGACTGAACAGCAGAATGACCTTCTGGATGATCTTCCAGATGACCATGCTATGACACCCACTGGCGCCAGGCCAGCCAAGGCAGGTGCAATGTGATTGGTTGGGGGCTGGCCATCACCCCATGATCTCCCTGCAGAGGGAAGCCCAGGCCACCAACTGGCAGGCTTCGGCAGGTGGGTGGGGCCTCCCTCTTGCGGGGTGGGGAGGATGCGATCCATCGTGGAGCCCTGGCTGGGTGGGCAGGGCTTCCCTCTTTGGGGCAATCAATCACGGGGCCCTTGGACTGTGAGAGGGCACAGGCCAGGCTGAGGGACTCTCTCCCCAATAGATGAATTTTATGCACGGGCCTCTAGTTTGTATATAAAATGATTTTCTTGTTCTTTTTTTGTGGCACCTCAGAGGCTGTCGGCTGCTTCAGGATGCAGCTCAACATCTCTCTCCCTGGCACTGGCTGCCAGAAACTCATTGAAGTGGGTGATGAATGCAAATTTCATACCTTTATTGAGAAGCGTATGGCCACAAAAGTTGTTGCCGACGCTCTGGGTGAAGAATGGAAGGGTTATGTGGGTCGAATCAGTGGTGGGAACAACAAACAAGGTTTCCCCACGAAGCAGGGTGTCTTGACCCATGGCCGAGTCCGCCTGCTGCTGAGTCAGGGGCACTCCTGTGACAGACCCAGGAGAACCGGAGAGAGAAAATGCAAATCTGTTCGGGGTTGCACTGTGGATGCCAATGTCAGTGTTCTCAACGTGGTCATTGTAAAAAAAGGGGGGAAAGATATTCCTGGTCTCACTGATACCACGGTGCCTCGTCGCCTGGGGCCCAAAAGAGCTGGCAGACTCCGAAAACTTTCCAATCTCTCTAAAGAAGATGATGTCCGCAAATATGTGGTGAGAAAGCCTCTCAGCAAAGGTAAGAAGCCTAGCACCAGAGCACCCAGCATCCTGTTCCTTCATGCGTCCTGTAACACAAACGCAGGCATATTGCTCTGAAGAAACAACGTACTAAGAAAAGCAAGGAAGAGGCCGCAGAATATGCTAAACTTTTGGCTGAGAGAACGAAGGAGGCCAAAGAAAAATGCCAGGAACAGATTGCGAAGAGATGTAGGCTGTCCTCTCTGAGAGCCTCTACCAGTAAAACAGGAGATTTTGTAACTAACAAATAAAGGAGAGCAAATATATATATAAAAAAGATTTTCTCTGGTCAAGCCAAGTTTAATTATTTTTCCTGTCAAGTTAGATACAAATATAATCGGACTTCTAAAAGTTTGTAAGGTTTATAGTCTCTTGTGGCTAAATTAGTTTAACTTATGATCAAAATGTTTCTCAGATTTCCAGAATATGGGTGCTGAATGGGACCTTCGCTCAAAAGTTATACCCACAGCCTTCTCATTTTATAGATGAGAAAACCAAGGCTTAATGAGGTTATTGCCCTTGGGTAATCAGGGGCAGAGCAAGGACTTGTAACTTGTAATTATTTTCACAACTAAAAGAGAAGTTTTCTGATCCTAAAAGTTACAAATGATTATGGCTGAAAATTGGGAAAATAGAAATATTTTATTTGATGGAGAAAGAAAGAATAGCTCTAATGTAGACGTGGATTATATTTCTAATCTTCTATCTATGTATATAGTTCACAGAGTTTAACAGAGGTCGTGGTGCATACAATTTTAAATACTGGGCACTAAAATTTGACCCTGGAACTCAGGGAACATTCAAGGCTCCCTGGGCCATTCGTGGGGATGAGATTAGTGTTGGGAAAGATTGCTGTGGCTGTTTTGACTAAAATGACATTCCATAGAGTAGAAGAGTTCCCACCTCTTTCTTGAGGAAGCCAGGGGCGGCAGGGGAGGTGGGGGTGGTGGCCCGGGAGGTGGGGAGTGAGAGTTGGAGCCTGCATGTTCTGGGCCAACCCCTCTGCCTCGGGTGTGTATGGTTGGGGTCGGGTGTGCGTGGGGTTGTTGAAAATGGCAAGAATGGCACCAGGTGTGTTAGACCATGGAGTCAGACCGGACTCTGGTTCAGCAACCTCGGTACTTGACTTCCGTCTAAGAAAGAATTCATAGCCAAGACTCAAACTATAAGAGAAAGTTTATTTAGAAAGTCACAGAGTAGAAGAAGTGAAACAAGTTACAGAGGCAAAAGAAGGGCCCTTGTTTAGGAGAGAGGAAGGTATGGTAACTCCTGGGTCGGGGGAGCCGAGGGGGAGGGGAAGGTGCTGGCAAGCTCCAGAAAGGGAGTGAGTGCACTGGGTCCTCCTTTTAGGAGCTCTTAGGGGTGGGGCTTTTAAGGGAGGTCCCAGGGGAGGATCTCAATAGAATATTGATCAGCTTTCCAGGTATGTCTTTTCAGGGTCAGGGTCTCCATTGACTGGTCAGAGCCAGGGCTGGGGGTCATTAGTCAGCTGGTCTAATGCTGCTGGTCTTGAGGCAGCCATGGTGTCATTTGTCTGGTTTTGCTGCTTTTCTGGGTCTGGAGCTGAAACACAAGTGAGGGCTAGGTGTATTTGATGCAGATCAGAAGCTCATTGTCCTGGGGGCTTAATGCTTTCCAGGGCTATTCTCCAGTTCCCTTGTTCCTTCCCCATCTCCGGGGGTCTAAACCTCTTGAGCAGCAATATGCTAAGGAAGAAAGGGTTACGCTGGGGGCAAGGTTCTTGTTTTCCCAGTTGCTAGGCACCTGGGGCTTTCTGCCCTGGTGACCTTCTATACCTGGCCCAGTGTCCTTGCTCTGCTCATGTCTGTCTAGCTGCCTACCACAGAGTGGGGGATAAGGCAGACTCTTTGGTCCCCATGGGCCTGAAACAGGCCCAGCTGTGCTATTTTCATTGCTGGGAAGTTGGAGCTGTGGAGTAAAGGCCGGGGGCATTTCTGGCTCCTTCCCAACAACTCTCAACAGTTCTTTCCTCAAATACCCTGAATGGTGATATTTGGGGCCTACTCACTTCTTTCTGCTCTAACATAACTTCTCACTTATGGTAATTTGTTAATGATTTCAATACACCCCGAGGAAGGAGGGCTGTTCTTTTATAGGTTCCTTTTAGCCCCCAAGACAGTGGATTCATCCAGATAAACTGCCAAGAGGAGTCCCCTAATGCCCTGTAAAGTGTGGTCAGCAGCCTGTCCAGCAGATGAGTCCTGCCCTCTTTGGCATGGTGTCTCAAACTAGAACATGACTGGGGGTGGGTAGGGGTCAGCATTGCTGCTCTGACCATAGAGAAAACCAGGAATCAACATTTAACAACAAGAGGAGGTTGTTTTACTGAGAGGAGATCAGAGGTCTTGGGGTTCATTCATGATGGTTATTGCTCCATAAGTGACAGAGGTTAGTATTTGAGGACAGTCTGATGGACAACTTGAGCCTGATTTCTTCATACCATGATGAGAGTCTTTCCTCCCCGACTTGTTTTTCACCTGAACACCCCTCTCCAACCAGTTCCACGTTCCTCGCCAGCCCTTTCTCACACTTAGTTTCTACAGTGATGTTGACATGCCTGTAACCCACATAACGATGAGCTGCTACAGGGCCCTTCCTCAGCGTGATCACGTTCAAAGTAAAAATCTACTTATTACCCCAAATACTTAAAAGTAACTTGAGTCTTCATTACAGTTTATTGAGAAAAAGCTGAAGACAGATTGTACAGATTGCAGTACAGAGAGCCCTGGCTGGTTTGGCTCAGTGGATAGAGCTCCCGCCTGTGGACTGAAGCGTCCCAGGTTCAATTCCGGTCAAGGGCACATGCCCAGGTTGCAGGCTCAATCCCCAGCAGGGAGCATGCAGGAAGCAGCCAATCAATGGTTCACTTTCATCATTGATGTTTCTATCTCTCTTTCCTGCTCCCTTCCTCTCTGAAATCAATAAAGATATATTTTAAAAAATGTACAGAGAATTTAAAAATTCTCTTCTTCTCTGTCCCCCATGCAGCAGTTCCTCCCATCTCTCTCCTCCCCTCTCCTAATGGGGGTGGCGGGGGGGCAGGAGGGAGCAAGTCCCTTGCTCCTTGCTCTTCACATAACATATCTATTCTCTGCTCTTTCTGTAGCAACACTAACCCGGCATTGAGGTTCCTCCCCCACAGCCTCTGTGACACAGGCAGAAAAAGCCCAGAACTCTTTCAGGCAGGATAGAGGGCACGGCTCTGGACATTTATAGTTAATACTAGAGGCTGGTGCACGAAATTCATGCATGGGGGGGGGGGGTCACCTCAGCCCAGCCTGCTTCCTCTCCAACCTGGGACCCCTCGGGGGATGTCCAACTGCCGGCAATTGGCAGTTGGATATCCCTCTCACAATCCTGGACCTCTGGCTCCTAATAGCTCACCTGCCTACCTGCCTCATTGCCTCTTACTGCCCCCCGCTGCTGGCCTGATCGCCCCCAACTGCCCCCTCCCTGCCGGCCTTGTTGCCACCAACTTCCCCCCCCCCCCACTGGCCTAGTCACCCCTCACTGCCCCCCCTGCCAGCCTAATTGCCCCCAACTTCCTCCCCACTGCAAGCCTGGTTGCCCCCAACTGCACCCCCACACTGGTCTGGTCACCCCTAACTGCCCCCCCCCCACCAGCCTGGCATGCTCCCCTGCCAGCCTGGTCACTCCCAACTGCCCCCCTCTGCTGGCCTGGTCACCCCTCATGGCCCCCTGCTGGCCTGGTCACCCCATGCAGCCTGCTATTCAGTCGTTTGGTCATCCCTCACTAACCCCCCTGCCGGCCTGGTCGTAGGCAGCCATCTTTTGAGGGTGTGAGGGTCAATTTGCATATTACCTCTTTATTATATAGGATTCCCATCTCAGAGCTTAAATCCATCCTCTCAGTTTTAATTGAGCTTTCTGGTAACGGCTTCATTTCCACAATGGAGGCTTTGCAGGTAGAATGCTTACACATGTATCGGGCAATTTTACAGCTGATTCAGACTCACAGAATTAATAAAAAAGGAGGTAACTGAGTTCAAGACACTGAAAACCAAAGCTCATGGCAGACAACAGGAGGCAGTGAGCTCTTTCCAAAACAACTCCCTTTTGCCTTTTTCTTATTGACTGGTTCTTCCCTTTTCCTTCTGTTCAGCCCCTGCCCCCACCATCCAGCTGTCAACAGCAGTGCCCATAGACACCGCCCAGCACAGAATCGTGCTGCATTCTGCTATGAAGGAAACAAGAAACAGAAGAGGAAAACCTGCAGGGCAGGGACAGTGAGTACACTGTCATAGATACGGAAAGGAAAAACCACCCTCAACTCCTGAAAGCTGGGAGTTAACACTTCGAGCCAAAGAGAAATGTGAAAATGAACCCTGCAAGCACTGCCGACAAGGACAGCTGGATATCATCCTTCTAACTGGCAATACACTCCCACCATCCCCCTCAAACATTGGAGTGGGTTGGGGGTGGGGTGAGGTGGAGATGGCTCACAATATAAAATCACACAGGAAGAGTTTATGTGGAAAATATAACTGTAGCTGACATGATTAATTTCTTGGTACAGGAGAGATCAAACGACCTAGAAAGCATCTGTGTGGAGAGGTAGGGATGAAGCTTGAGGCACATTGAGGTTAGACACACCCTGCTCTGGGTTACCCCTCAGGTTGCATGCTGGTGGATTCCTGTCTGGTAGGCATACGGCAGCTGTCTGACAACCACTTGCTATTGATTGACTGGTTAATTAATCGTATTCAGGATGTTGCAGGGAGATCTGAGAAGCAATCTGGAAGTAACTGCCTGGCCTCTGTAGCTAGTGTATCATGCATCCCATTCAAAGCGTTTTCTCTGTTGTTGAGCTGAGTGGCATTTCCCCCCATCCCCCAGGTTATGTTGGTGGAGTTCACTTCGGGCTCCGCCGCGTCCTCTGTCACCCCAACTCCTGCCGTGTCCATGGCAAGGACAGACACAGGCTTCTCTCTCAGCCCCCCATTCTCGGCATCCTCTCCCACATTCTGAAAGAAGGCACCTACCATGGATAATGACTTTTGTCAGAGGCTGCCCGCCCTGGGAAGCACCTGCTGCACCCAAACCCGAGATGCCTCACGCCTAAAACCCTTTCCTCAGAAACACTTCCTCCCCAAGGATGTCACTGGAGTAATCATCTCATGGAAGCCCTTTGCAGTCCAGGTGAATAAGGCATTTTGACTCCTTTTCATGTGAAACAACAGTCTTTGTCATAATGTTGACTTTGTGGCAGTGAGATTTCCAGTGAGGCTGTTCCTAATTCCATTACGTCACGCATCCTTTTAGCAAAAATGTGTTGTGTGCCTATTGTGTGCTTATGTGCTAGGGGCTGAGACTAAGAAAAAAGAAGAACAATACCAGTCCCTCCTCTTTAGCAACTCAGAGTCTAGAAATAAACAGAAATGATTGCAACACAAGCCCATTGTACCTGGTCTAGTGTCAGCTCTATGGAACCCTTCCAGGGCCAGGGGTGAGAAAGGAGGGCAAGCACTCCAGGTGGATGGAAGCTCTGTCTACTTCCCCAAGTCAGCTGGTCTTTTTAGTTAATTTTGTCACTCTTAATTTCATTTTCCCATCTTGTATTTTTATTCTCTGTCTGCATTTCTTCCCTGCCTTCGCCCTGCCTGACACAGTGAACAAATTTGTGTTGGTTCAGTCTCAACCATATTTTCAGACTTTCATATCCTCCAATCCCTGGCCTCCTTCCCTCATGACCTTGATAGCTGACATTGCTCAGGTGCCCAACTGGTCTCCTGGCCCCGAGGCTTTCCCTCATCAGTCCTTCTGCTGTCCTGTCTACATGGTTATTTTCCTAAAATACAAATCAGATTGCATCACACCTCACTTAGAGATAATCACCGACTCTCTTAGCTTACAGTGTGACTAGCGGTCACCATCTGCAGACAGTTGGTGGAGAGGGGTAGTCCTGTGTTCCCTGACCCAGGAAGAAAGGTGAATGGGAGGGAAGGGGAGCTAGGACGGGCTAAGGCCAGGCTCTTGTGGTGACTGCCCATTGGAACCACCTGGAGAGCATTCATAAACACAGACACCAGGGATGCACAACCCCCTCCAGCCACTGGATTGGAATCTCTAGGTGAGGATGAGTGTCTGTAGATTTAAAAAGCTCCCCTGAGTGATTCTAATGAACAGTGAGTGTCACAACCCACTGTGCTGCGGAACCCAGCAGGCTCTGTACTTTGGAATGGATTATGTCCTTTGAAAAAGGGCACTCATATCAGCTCCACCTCCTGGGAGATGGTCTCTTGGTGGTTCTTTGGCTCATGGTCCCAAACAAAACAGGGACCAGTAGGCCCATGCGGCCACCACAGCCCTAATCTTGGTTCTGCTGCTCTGTAAACTCTATCAACTGATCGAACTTGCCAACAGCCAGTCTGTTTCACACATAATATGTTTTAACACTAAACCAATTCCTCATTCTAGATATGCATATGCTGCTTTCTCTATGGACTTAATCCACAACGTTTTAGTTATCTCCTTAAAATAGCATAGTAGTATATTTTCTGAAGCACGACTTGAACCAAATGCAATCTTTGTTTGCTTCGGGCTTGATTTGGAAAGCTTCTCCATAGTTAGGGTTTGTGATAATTCAATAGTTTTAGAAAATATGTAGATCTGCTTCTAATTCACTAGGAAAGATCTTGTAGGTCATTAAAAAGTTAGTTTGTTTCCTTTTAGGGTTCAGCAAATGTGATTATGTGTATTCGAAGTGGGGGTGGTGGCTTTATTTGATTACTGGCATGTTAATTCGATTCTTACTAGGAAACACACGTTTCCTTTGCTGGTAAGCACAACACAGCAGCTGCAGAGAACTACCCCATGGCTACAACAAAATTTCAATGTATAGGAAGCCTCATTTTTTTGTGTGTGTGGATGATAGATAAGCCCAAGACTTTTTGGTTTTGTTACATGAGTCTCTGCCACTGCCCCCGGGCTGGTCCAGACAGCCTCATTATTCAAGTCAGGGCTGGCCAGGCTCTGGGTGAACCTGCCTCAGGTAGATATGTTTTTGCTCCTCACCCTGAAGTACTCCAGACTTCACTGTGTACTGCCTACCATGCGATGGAGTGCTCACTTTTCTGCACATCCTTATCTCTGCATGCCTTGCTTTCTGAATGCATACCTTTATTTTTGTCTCAGTTGCCCTACCTCTCCTTCTCTCCCCCCCCCCATTTTCTTCACCAATTTTCCCCACCTAATAATTATAAAGAAAAATGTTAGCAACAAAATCTTCCCCTCCTCTCTTGCTTTTTTATCTACATAAATATCCTTGACTAAAAGACATTTAGTACAGAACATTCATTAATTTTTAATTTGTCTCTTCTTGTGGTTACTATGTTCTGGGGACTGAAGAGCTTGAACAATGGTCTTCAAAATCTTATGCTAAGTGAAGTAAGCCACTCAGAGAAAGACAAATACCATATGATCTCATTTGTAGGTGGAATCCAAGGAACAGAATAAACGAACAAACAACATAGAAATAGACTCATAGATACTGAGAACAGACTGACAGCTGCCAGAGGGGCGGGGACATGGGGGCTAGGTGAAAAAGGTGAAGGGATTAAGCAAAAAAGCAAAACAAAAACAGATTCATGATGCAGTATGCAGATGATGTGTTATAGAGTTGTGCGCTTGAAACCCGTATGGTTTTATTAACCAATGTCACCCCAATAAATTAAATAAAATTGAATTTGTTAAATTCAATAAAAAATACATAGAAAAAGAACCTTGGGCGGAGCCTTTGTTCTTGTGTGCAGGGATAGAGCTGAGAGCACGATGGAGTCTGATCAAATAAATATCTGTTATCTGAAACAGCCTGTTCAAGGTGAATACGGATTTCCATCACATTAAACCCAAGCTTGTGAGCCAGAGTTTTTGTGCCTGAATATTATTAGTAAACAGGAAAACAATTTTGAGAGATGGCAGACTGAAAGAGTTAGTCCCCATAGATGAGCTGCCCCTGAGGTAGCCCAGAGGACTCTGAGGACAGACAGCTGCAGAGTCATGGGCAGCCTCACCGCCGTTTCAGAGGAAGGAGATCTACCAAGTGCTTTTCCAAGAGGCTCACGCCTGCTGTAGATGTTCCCTAGTGGTCTGGACACAGCCCATTTTTCCTTTGCAGTGGACACTGTCCTTGGAGGACCTTATCCATTCCTCTGACCATTCTCTGTCTGTCCCTAGATCCCTTCCGCAGTTGTATTTCCAAACAGCTATCTCTTACACAAGCAGATCCCATTACACAATGGTCTCCTGGGAATCTCCAGGTATATCCAGAACAGAAATCACTCTTCAGACAACTCCAGTCCTGCCACCAAACATGCTTTTCTCCTGAGTGTCCCTCTCATGATTATGGCACTATTGCCTATCATATTCATAGGCTGAAAATGTTAGGGTTCTCCTCAGTTCCTTTACTCCACTGCTTTGCCCAATGATTTAGCTGTGAAGACTCCTGATTATATCCCCCATACATCTCTTAAGGCCATCTGAACCATCTCTGTCCTAGTTCATTTACTTGCTATCTCTCACCTCAATGGGCAAATGCCTCCCAACAAAGCTTTTGGATAGCTACACAGCTTCTATATTACTAGGAACCATTGCTCCACAGCACATATTCTTTCACACTACAGACAATAAACTTTCACAGGCACTTAGAAATCTGCAGGACAAGGTCTAAACTTATCTTCATGGCTTCTCAGACCTTTCCCAATCTAGATCCAACCTATCTTGCTAGCTTTATCTTTTTCCAAAAAGTGACACACTCTTGCCCTGGCTGGTATAGCTCAGTTGGTTGAGCATTATCCCATGCACCAAAAAGTCACCCTCTAAAAAAATCAATAAAAACATATACATATACTGGTATATATATAAGTGACACTCTTCACTCTCCAGCTATTACACTCTTACTGCTCCATACTATGAATTTCCTCCAATCTATCATTGAATTCTTATGTTGTCCCTATTGTGTGCCAAGCGCTTTGTTAGGCATCATGGATTAAGTGGGGAGTTGGGCACAGCTCCTGGAAATGCTCAACAACAAAGGGGTAAATAGATAAGAATAGAGGTTATAACTCTAAATAGGGAGAGATAAGAACATTCTGTAGGACTTCAAAGAAGGGAGTCTTTAAATCTTCCTGATAGGCTTAGAAGTCTTCTAGAGGAATTAGCTACTAAATTGGGGGCTGAAAGACAAGTGCAGGGAGAACAGCATGTGCAAAGGCACAGAATTATAAAATGAAAAAGCATGACCTTGGAAGGGTGAGCAAGTCTGCATGGCTGGAGTAGAAGGTACCCAGAGGAGTATGGGAGGAAAGGAGTCTGGAGAGGTAGGTGGTGAAGAGCTGAGTTTGCTAGGTTATGTTTGTACTATCATTTTTATTCTCATTCACAATGAACATGTTCCATCTGTATTAGTTTCCTAGGTCTGCTTAAAAAATTGCCACAAACTGGGTGGCTTAAAACAACGGACATTTGCTCTTTCACAATTCTGGAAGCTAGAAACAAAACAAAACAAAACAATATGTCTGCAGCGTTGGTTCCTCCTGCAGGCTCTGAGGAACTCTGTGTAATGCCTCTCTCCTAAATCCTGGTAGTTGCCAGCATTCTTTGGCCTATAGACATACCAGAGGCTCAGTGCACAAATTTGTGCATGGGCGGGGCCTGTCGGGAGGAGGAGACAGCAGGAAGTTGGCAGACTGGCCTGCCCTGATTGGGGCCTGATCAAGGCTGGGCCAGCTGGGGAGAGGGGCCAAGGGTGATTGGTTGGTGGGCCCCACTCCTTAATGGGGTGGGGAGGCTGATAGGGGGTCAGCTGCAAGGGGAGGGGCCATGGGAGGTTGGCTGGCCAGCCCCATCCCTGATTGGTGTGTGTGTGTGGGCCAATGGGGAGTGGAGCTGGCTCGGGGGAAGGGCTGCTGGCTGATCGGGGTGGTGGGGGCTGATTAGGGTGGGGTTGGCCATGGGGAGGGGCTGTGGGTGGTGGCCAGCTGGCCCCATCCCCAAATAGGGTGGTGGGGGTGGATTGGAGGCCAGCGGCCTCGAGGAGGGGCCATGGGTGGTTGGCTGGCCAGCCCTGTCTTTGATTGGAGTTGGGGGGGGGGGCAATCAGGGGCGGAGCTGACAGGGGGAGGGACCGGGGGCTGATTGGGGTGGTTGAGGCCCAATGGGGGCAGGGCCGGCCTGGGGGAAGGGTCACGGGGGTTGGCCAGCTGCCCTGTCCTTGATCAGGGTGGGAGAGGCCGATCAGGGGCGGGGCCAGATGGGGGGAGGGGCTTCGGGAGGTTGGTCAGCGGGCCCCACCCCCTGATTGGGCAGTTGGCTGGCCTGAGTGGGTGTCACAGCAACCGGTTGTTATGGCGTTCTGGTCACTGGCTTCATATATATATAGATCATTCTAATTTCTGCCTCTGTCTTCATGTAGCATTGCCCCCTGTGTGTCTGTGTTCAGTTTTCCCTCTTCTTATATAAACCATTGGATCAGAGCCCACACTAGTCAAACATAACCTCCTCTTAACTTGGTTACATTTTGAAAGAACCTATTTCCAAATAAGGTCACATTCACAGCTACAGGAGTTGGTACTTGAACATATCTTTTTAGGGGACACAACTCAACCTGCACAATCTTTTATTTTTGCAGCCAAGAAAGTAAGGATTTATTAATTGAGGAAATTATGCCAAGTGTGGAATCACAGGTGAGCTAGTGCTCTAGACCTGACTCCCAGATGGCTTCCAGGGGACGGGCTATTTAGGGGAACTATTATTAATCATAGTGGCTAAAAGACTTGGGGTTGTGGGCTCTACTGATTGGTTGGGGCCAGGGTAGGGAGTAGTTGATCATTGTATCAGATCCTCAAGTTAGCCATGTCATTGTACAACAACATCCTTGGCCTCAACCACATGAGCATTTTAACAAGGTGTGTTAATTCAATTCAACAGATATTTACGGAGTGCTCGCTGTGTCAAGATCTATGTCATTAGCCTTTTCATGGAACCAGGGCACAGACATTTTATTCATCCAACCAATATTTGAGAGTCTAGTATAGGTAGAGTTCCCATGACTCATACTGGTCAGGTAGTCCTGGTTTAGTACCCCATTGAGGTAGAATCCCTTCTCACACTCAAAGTTCCCTGGTCTCAGTGCAACAGTTTACGGTCACCCAACAATCAGAGAACTATTGTGTTAGATGCTGGAGGTACAAAAATGAAAAGGAGCCCCTGCCCTTAAGAATCACAGTCTGCTGCGGGAGGGAAGTGATGAAGCATTCATAAATGCAGATGATAAGGTAAGGTGGGATATCTCTATTACTCTTTGGTGGTCTCTCTCTCTCTGTTTTACTGGAGCACCTGGCCAAAGGCATGGAGTCCAATCTAGTCTAGTCTCACTATGGCCCCTGACACAGACTGTGCTTAGGGCTGAAATACCAGCAGCCGCAGTGCCAAGAGCTTAGGACCCACGTGCAGGTGTTGATGAAGATGGGATGCAGGCAGGACGGAGAGTAGAGCTGCTGTGGAGGGGCAGGCCTTCCCCTTCTGCTCAGCAGGCTGGGTACAGCAAAATGAAAACCTTGGGGGAAAGTCTTCAAAATCTTTTGAAACCAACTATGCACCATGGATAGCTATACACTCTTAGAAACGTTTGTGGGAATTTTTGGTGATATGATAAGTTGACAAATTAGCTTTTGGCAAACTTGTTTTTTGGGGAATTGTCTTTTGGAGAAATGGGTGGGTTCTGAGCATTAGATAGCAACAAAGAAAATATATAAAATTTGAGGCAAAGGGTTCAAAAAGTCAGACCCTGGAATGAGCTGAATTCTGGCACTTTCATCTAGTAATTGCATGACCCTGGCAATCAGCTAACTTCTCTGAGACTGTTTCCTATCTTAGGAAGAGAGTACTGTATGAGTTAGGGGGGTTGCATCTGGCAATAAATATAAAGGCTTTTCCCATAATGCCTGGCCCATAGTATATAGCAGTTGTTATTTTACTGGATCGGTGTTTCCAACCCCAAATTATAGGCCCACGGTGGCAATTTAAACTCAGAGGCAGGTTAGGGGTGTTGGCGCTGGGTGAGGAGCAGAGGGCAGGGAAGGGAAGCTCCTCAGATCTCAGTATGCACATACTCAGTTTGCACAAAAATACTCAGACCTCAGGGAGGGAGGGTTTTGCTTGATCCTGCAGAATCATATTAAAAAGAAAGTTCTTGCCTGATTAGGTGCAAAACATTTGCTTTCATAGCAAATGGAGAACCTGCACCAAGATACTGACAACAAGCGAACAGAGGACACAGGAGTATGCCCTGATCTTTCAGCATCCTCTACCCCTCCATTGCTCCAGCTTCCCATTATCCCCCTTGGTTGGGGACTTTTCCAGGTCGACCTCATGCAACATCAGAGGAGGGCCTGGGCCTGGGCATCCTGAGTCCTCTCCAAAGAGTCTCTCCAAGGCAAGGCAATGCTGCCTTTTATTTTGTAGTACTTGGGCTTGATCCCCACACTTGAGGTGGGTTACTTAGGAGGAGAAAAGCATTTCCACCGAAAAGTCTCCTTTCTTCCTCAGGCGTCTTACCTGCCCACTGAGACCAATCCTCTTGTAAGAGGGAGGCTTTTAAAGTCTGTCAAAGGACACTGCCAAGAGGGCAGATCCATTATCTTCAAGCCCTTCCAGGGTCATCCTAACACTGCACTCCCCCGACCTTTTTTGAGTGGTGACTCAGAAGGTAGATTATTCTTCTCAGGGGTCTGAGTTGTTTGGATAATCTAGTAGCATAAGAGATTGGGCTACGTGGGATAAGAGAACCTGAGGGATGAGGACCGACCTCAGGTGGAGACCAGGGAAAGAGCAATGTACTAGGTGTACCCGTTAATAATGCGGATTTTTTTCAATAGAGGGAGTTACACATATGTTGATATATATGCGATTTGATATGTATGCTATTTTGTTGTATTGACAACAAGCTTCAAAACTTCATATGCCAAATTTTCTGAAGGTGTTAACATCAAAGATATTTTTATGCTTAAAAATGTCGAATTTCATGCCAAAAAAAAGAGCATTTGCAGGAAATTTTAATTCATTACTTTATTTTGAAAAAAAGTGCTGCTGAAAGTTATCGTATACTTTGGGAAGCTTATGGTGAACATGCTCCATCTCCAGATACTTGTGAACGCTGGTTTAAACGCTTTAAAAGTGATAATTTCAATGTGAAAGACAAAGAACGTCCAGGTCAATCGAAAAAGTTTGAAGACCAACAATTACAAGCATTGTTGGATGAAGATGCGTGTCAAACTCACAAACAACTTGCAGAAGGATTAAACGTTGCTCAGCAAACAATTTCGATCATTTACAAGCAATGGGAAAGATTTTAAAGGAAGGAAAATGGGTGCCACATCAACTGAACAAAAGACAAATGGAAAACTGAAAAGTCATCAGTAAAATGTTGCTTCAACGGCACGAAAGAAAGTCTTTTTTTGCATTCAATTGTGACTGGCGATGAAAAGTGGATTTATTTTGAGAATCCCAAATGCACAAAATCATAGGTTGATCCAGGTCAACCATCAACATCGACTGCAAGGCCAAATCGCTTCTGAAAGAAGACAATGCTCTGCGTTTGGTGGGATCAGGAAGGTGTGGTGTATTATGAGCTTCTAAAACCAGGTGAAACTGTTAATACTGATCGCTACCAACAACAAATAATCAATTTGAACCATGCTTTGATTGTAAAACCACCAGAATGGGCCAGAAGACATGGCAAAATGATTTTGCTTCATGATGACGCACCATCACACACTTCAAAACCAGTTAAAGGCACGTTAAAAGATCTTGCCTGGGAAGTATTAACCCACCTACTGTATTCACCAGACCTTGCTCCTTCAGATTACCACTTGTTCTGATTGATGGCACATGCACTTTCTGAGCAGCACTTCAAAATGTACAAAGAAATGGAAAATTGGGTCTCTGAATGATTTGCCTCAAAACAAGAAAAGTTCTATTGGGACGGTATCCACAAATTACCTAAAGATGGGGACATGTAGGACATTACTTTGATTAAAGCACTTTTGATGTTTCTCTTGAAATTATTGTTTCTTTGATTATAAAATCTGCACTTTTAACTGGTTAACAATTAATCAGCATTAGTAACCGGTTAATAACACAGATTAATTTTTAACTGGTTAATAATGAGGATTAATCATTAACTGGTTAGTAATTCGAATTAACCATTAACCGGTTAATAATGTGGATCAATTGTTAACCAGTTAAAAGTGCGGAGTTTATAATCAAAGAAAACACTGATGTCCCCTCTGATTTGGCCCCAGTAGACATTTCCAACATTATTTCCCCATTGTCCACACTCTAGTCAAGCTAAAGAACCTCAGTCTATTTGTCTATTCACTGATTCACTGATTGGGAAAAGCCTTCTCATCTTGGATTAGCCAATATGCCCCGAAGAGGCCCCCGGCTTCCACTATGGCCCTGCTGTCTATTTTCGCCTCAGCAACCACAGCAATCCTGTTTAAGTCAGGACTTAAAACTTAAGTCAGACTCTGCCAGTCCTCTGCTCAAAACTGTGCAATGTAGCGTTGCCAGATTCAGCCACTAAAAATACAGGATGTCCAATTAAATTAGAATTTCAGATAAATGATAAATACTTTTTAAATATAAGTATGTTCCATGCAATAGTTGGGATATACTTGTATTAAAAAAATCATCATCCATCTGAAGTTCAAATTTGCTGGTGTCTTGTATTTTATCTTGTGACCTTACACCAATGATTTCCATCTCGTGCAAAGTTAAAGACAAAATGCTTACAACAGCCCTGTATGACATGGTGCCTGCACCTCTCTGATGTCATCACCCATCACTCTGCCTGCTTCCCCTTCCTCATCCAGTGTCTCTTACCTTCTGCTCCTGGAATACACTAAGCACATTCCTGCCTCAGGGCCTCTGCCCTTGTTTCCTCTGCCTGCAGTTCTCTTCCCACACCGGTAGGCACAGGTGCTGTCCCTTACTTCCTGCAGCTCCTTGTTCAAATGTCTTCTTTTCAATGAGGCTTTTCCTGATGATTCTGTCTAAATTGTCACTCGCTACATGCTGCCACCCCCTGTCCTTCTTTCCTGCATTACTCTTTCTCCAGAGCACGTAGTATTATCTGACAGAATTTCTACTTGTTTATTTGCTCGTTGCCAATCTTTCTCCTCACTCATAACCGGAGGTAATTTCCATAAGAGCAGGCATTTCGGTATGTTTTATTCAGTGCTGCCATCTCAGTGCTTAGAAAAGACCTGTCAGAGTAGGTAATCAATAAAAAGCTGATGAATGGGCAAATAAGTCAATAGACAGATAACTACATAATACAACTTTAGTGAGTGATAAATGCTACAGAGACAAATTAAGCAGGGCAAAAGAGTAGAGTGATGGATGGGGCTATCCTAAGTGGGGTGGGCTGCTCTGAGGAGCTGATATTTTAGCAGAGAACTGAAAGAAATTTTTTTAAGTTTATATAATAGTGTTATCAACTATGGGTGACCCGGTGCATGGATTTGTGCACATTGAAAGGAAATTAGTTAGAAGGTGGCCGGCAGGGCGGGACTGGGCAAGATGGGCTGGACACGCCCTGGAGCCAACCTCCCGTGGTTCCTCCCTGGCGTCTGCAGAGTGAGTGGGGTCCCTCTGGCAGGTGGGGACCCTCGGTCTGGTCTGCAGGGATCAGGCCAAAACTGGCTCTTTGACATCCTCTGAGGGGTCCCAGAGTGCGAGAGGGCACTCTGCAAAGTTGCTGTTGTATAGGGTGTGGGATGCAAATGCAAGTGTGCAGTAAACCAGATTTGGGGCCCAGCAACAACATAACCCATGGCCGAAGGTGGAATAGCGCGACCCCTAGAGGAATCGGGCTCCCTCCTCTCTGGTTTTGGGGTGTATTACCCGAGAACTGCTGCTGCCTAGTCACTGCAGCTTGACAGCTCCTACATTGAGCGTCTGCCCCCTGGTGGTCAGTGCAGGTCATAGTGACTGGTTGGACAGTTGGAAATTAACATATTATCCTTTTATATATATAGATAGTCTCACTGTTTTACATTAGATCCTCACTGAATGAATTTTTGAAAAAAGCCACTTTCCACCTCCAACCTTCCTTTTGTCCTTTGTTCTACCTGAAATCACCTTCTTCCTCACCTCCTTGGATAGAAGTCCGACCTCAAATGCACAGAGAGCTTGGCCATCAGACCTTCTCCTATGCAGACATAAATAACAGCAGACTTTCCCCTCCGTTCTGGCCCATGTAACTGTCAAAGCGAACAATGACTGACTAGGTGGGAGTGGTGATGGGGTTTATTTTTCATGCCTTGAACTTTGTTGTAGCTGCTGGCTGAGTCCCACTGACAGTCATGGACAACTGCTTGTTATTTAGCATCCCTCCCAGTGCGGCACCCTTTTCCCCTGACACATGGGACTTGGTGTGGGACTTCTCTGAGGTAGCTCCAGGGAGTGAAGGAAAAAGTCATGTTCTGTGAGGTCACACCCTGGGATTCTAAGGATTTCTTATCTCATACATACAAAACAAAGGAACTGTACTCTCAGTAAGGACCATCTGGAAGACAGTGTTTTGAAACTTAAAGAAAAAAAAAACCACACTAATGCTTTAATCTTCTTAGTGTCTTTAAACATCAGGTCTTTTTTCAAATTCAGCTGGGGGATAACGTTTTTTTGTACACCTGTGTTGCTTTCTGAGAGGATATGTCTCTGGAATTGTACACAGAAGCCTCGGTGCCTTGCCTAAGTCTTGCTTTAGGGATTTCAGATACATCTCCAAAACCTCCCCAAACTGCAGGATTAGCGACTTGGTTGGGAGGGATTTCTATCTCTCAGTACATTCACTTTTGCCTTCTCTCCTCAGGATTTTCCAGATACATTTTGCATATTTAAATGATAAAACAGTTCTGTGAGAAACTTTCTTATAGCTTCCAAATATTACAGAAAAGAAACAGCTTTACTCTGAATGAGAAAACCCAATAACACAAATTTTATTTCATTTCATTTTCTCTTTGGCTGTTCTGGGAATTTATATTAGCCATTTAATTTTACTGTTGTGATTTTATAAGGATATTATCTCGGTGTACAATAATGTTGTTTTTCTAAAGAGTTGTACATTGTATTAAAGCTTTTCAGTCTAAACTTCTAGAAGCTAAATATTATCATCATTTTGTTTTCCATGTGAATTTTGAAAGTCATGCTCTTTTCAGATTGGTATCTAAGGACCTGTAGGTAAATAAAAAAATGCTGGAATTTTCTTCCATTTCATGATATAGCTCTCTGGAAGTTACTTTTCTAATCATTTATAACATAGCATTTATCCAGTAATGATTATTTATGTTTTTGTTTGGTGTACTATTCAAATTCAGTTAAAGACTTATGCGGCCCTGGCCAGGTGGCTCAGTTGGTTAGAACATCACCCCATATACCAAAAAGTGGTGGGTTCAGTTCCTGGTCAGGGCACATGACCAGATTTCCGGTTCAATTCCTGATCAGGGCAGGTGCAGGACACAACAGATTGATGTTTCACATCGATGTTTCTCTCTCTCTCTTCCTCTTTCTAAAATCAATTTTTTAAAAAAAGATTGCTGAGATTGTAAAAAAAAAAAAAAAAAAAAGACTTATGTGACCAGTGACCAAACATTAGCCAATGCTCACAATAGGGATGGAATAAATTTACTTGACTACTTTTCACATTTACATTCTCAAAGTGAAGAATGATTTCCTCTTGATCAGAGGTAGAAATACATCATAATAATAGTTGATGAGACTAAGTTCATAACCTATAAAGAGACACCTGTGAAAAAGCAAATCACTTGCATTTTTAAAGGCCAGTACTGGAAGCACATAGTAATAATAGCTACCATTTATTAAATGTTCACTCCAACAGAGGCACGGTGTTAAATGCTTTACATGGGTTACCTCATTTACTCCCCATAGCAGTTCTCTAAGTGGCATTCCATGATCACCCCCGTGATACAGATGAGGGCGCTGAGCCTTAGAAAGCGAGTGTCATGTAGAGGCAAGGGGCAGAACTAAAGTTTGAACTCCAGAGCTCCGGAGCTTACCCTCAGTGCTGGCATGTCCACCAGCTTTGGAAATAGTAGTGTAAACAGGATACAATTTCTAATTAAAAACAAAAGTCTCCTCCAACCCCCGCAGAGGTGTAATCATATTCCTGCCTCTGGGTAGAATAATGCACTTTCCAAACTTCAATGCTCAGCTACTCTGGTGACTAGTCAACACTTTGCCATCCTGTTACAACATAACTGACACTTGCAACTCAAATTCTGCTTAATGATAATATTTGAAAACTCTATGAAAGTGGCAGAGAGACACAGCCCAAGAAAAATTAATGATGTCCAAGGTCATAACTCAGCAACACTCAACACAGAGAAAACATAACCAGAGATAAAATGTGTACATAATCAGAGTATGAGAAGAAATAGAAGGGTCAGCGTGGTTGCATGGTCAGGGCTCTGTAAGGCATCTTGGTAACTCCTACATTGTCTAGCAGAATGTCTTGCATATGGTGGATGCTCAACAAATACTTGTTGATTAAGTGCATGGAAAAACCCCTACTAATCTCATAGGAGGGCCCGCATTCCACTCAACAGATATGACCTTGTCACAATATTAACAACTGTAAAGGGCACTTATATGTTGTTAAAAAGAAAACAGGAATAACTTCTAAGCATGTTAAAATAAGAATGATTTCATTGACCCTCAGCTTCAGAGAAAAAGACAGCTTGGGGGGAAAATAGCCTCTGCAAATGAAGAGAAAGACTTATCATCACAATTATAATACATCCTCAAGTCAAGACTACTCTCTCAAAGTAGAGGTGGATGATTTCAAAGACTAGAGAAACCTGCATGGATTGTTCACAAAGCTTCACAGTTGGCAAGATCATTACAAGGGATTTTATGGATTTGAAAGTTGATGAAAGACACTAATAAGAGATAAGTAGACTAGAACATCCCCAAAGGGCAAGATTGATGTTATAAAATAAAATCAATAGGTAAATTAGACATGTCATTGTCAAATGCCCTTCTGTAAAATAAAAATAAAAATAAAATGATTGCAATATTTTTCCAAAGTACAGAAAAAATGTTGAAGAACACAACTTTCTTAATTTAACACTCATCTCCCCTTCTTCATCAATTTTTTTCTTAAAATTTCCATTCCTACTATATGAGAAAATAGATGGGAATTAAATATTATTGGAAACTGTCAGGAAGATACAATCATTATTTGAACAATTTAATTTTTATGGACAGATGTTTATTCTTTTTTTTTGATTTTTATATTGTCTCCATTTTTTGTTAATAAAAGTATTCTTGGTTGGTGTGGAAAATCTGTTTTGTTTACCATTGCATTAACATCTCAGCTTTTATTATAAACCAAACTACCTCAAAGCTTAGAGACTTAAAACTGTGGGTCAATTCTTCTGATTTAGGTTTCCTCAGCTGGTCTCTGCTGAGCTGGTTCATGCATCTGTGATTCAGAGGATCTGCAATGTACCATTGCAAGGACATGGGTAGAGGGAGAAAAGAATTTATGGCCATCTTTTCCATCTATGCCAATCGGCAATGTGAACAAGCCTGAGCTAGCCTGGTGGAGAAAGACAGGCAAGTGAAGACCAGAGGCAACTCATTGTGCAGATTGCAAACTGCCCACCATGTGAATGAGATCATCTGGCTGCCCGGTCAATTCACAGAATCTCGGAGGGTAATATAAATGGATGCTGTTTTAAGCCATTACGTCTTGGGGTGGTTTACTATACAACTATGGTAGGTTGCATTGTGACTTTGCTGCTATCTTAGTTTGGGTTTTCTGGGAAACAGACTCTGAGATGAAGATTTGAATGGGGGATTCTTTTGGGACTCTCTGTGAGAGCACGAGTGAAATGGGATTGGGTAGAGGGAGAATTTTAATTTTAATGTAGTCTCAAGAGTGGCCTTAGTCAATCTCACAGAAGTTCTGAATATGAAACAAACCTTGAGAAGCGTTCTTCTTTTGAGGTAAGATATCTGGGCCTGTGGACTGAAGTGGCCCTGGGGAGGATATATAACCTGGATTTAGGAAGCTCTCTTTGGCAGAGGACAATTCCTTGGGCGGGAGGGGTGGGGGTGAAGTGGGGAGGAAGTGACTCTCTGTGAGCCATCAGTAGCCAATGCTTCTGGAGGATGGAGGAATAGTGTCTTGGTCTTGGAACAAGGGTCAGGGCAGTATATCACAGCATCCACTATTGCTATTCTTCTCATCAAAATGTGGAGTTTATTTCTGGGTTGGCTTTCTGACTTGCACTGATCAATAGAATGTGGCAGAAATGACATTTGTGGAGCCTAGGCTGTAAGATGCTTTGCGACTTTGGCTTTTGCCCTCTCAGAGCCCAGAGTCTATCTTGTAAAGAAGCCTGGACCAGCCTTTAGGATGGGGAAGCATGTGGAGCTCCCGGCCAGCACTAACCACCAGACCGTGTGTGAAACCATCATAAACCACCCAGCTCCGGACAAACTGCCAGAGGCTGCAGCTGCGTGAGAGATCCCGGGAAAGACCAAAACAACACTAGGTTGGCTGAGTCCAGATTCTCCGAATTATGAGAAAATAAAATTACTAACTTTTGGGGGTGGTTTGTTATTCAACAAAAGATAGCTGATGAAGCAGAAGAGCCTGATAGAAAAATGGATACGTGGAAATAAAAGTGCTGCTGAAACAAAAACTCAAAATATATGCCATTAGCTTTAGGCAGTGGGTGGGTCTGAAAAAGTGGCAAGGAAACTATTGGTGAAGTCTGAAAAGATGATGAAAATTGTCTTTGGATGCTGGAAAAACTACAACATGTTGCATAGTAATAAACAATGTAACGTTATTTGGAAGGTAGAAAATGTACCTAATAAAATTGTAGATCTGGCTCAGATTTTCAGACAGAACGCTGTGAGTTTCAGGGTGCTTCTGGACGTATGTAATAAAATATTGCAAGAAAGACATGAGCTGAAGAAGGAACTCTTTACTTTGCAAGCAGTATATAGAGGGAAATAGAGGGCCCAGGATAGTTTTTCAGACTCCAGAAACTTTGAAATTTGTCCTGGGGCCTAAGATCAAATGAGGGGTGTCGCTCTCAGATTCTTGGGGTAGGCTTCTGAAAGATTTATGAAGACGATGCCTATTACCCTATCTCAGCTGGACGACAGGGCTTCTGAGACTCTTTAGGTCTTATGCTACAGTAACCCAACATGCTGCCCAAAGCTACCTTGCAAAGAATTGTGGGTGTAACTTTTGATGACTGGAATCAACCATAATCTAATACATAGCAAGCCCACAAATATTTTAAAATAGTGATACCTTCAAAAGAACCACCAGTTTGTACTAAAAGGGGACTAAAATTGCTCATATTGCAAAGAGGTTCCCCAATTTCCTTTCACAAGAACTGAGAAAGCTGAGATTTTTAGCCTGCCAGTTTTGTGGGTGCTGACAAAAGACATGAACCTTTTGGGTCAGAGGCAAAGAATAGTTTATTATTTAGGCCAGAGCAAACAGCATGAATATGAGCATATTTATGTTAGTTCTTTGAACCCCAATATGAAGAGAGCTGGATGACAAGTGCACATGCAATGGGTTCCATCACAGGAGAGGAACTCTGAAGATGGAAAACCTGAATCTTCTGTATTGGACAGTAAGTATGCCTGACCATGTTCCAGAGGGAGACATCATCGCTGTCTTGCAGGGCTAGAAGCAAACCTGAAAGCAGCAATCTCTCTACATTCCAAGGCTGTTCACTGTATAAAAATATTTGGAAAAAAAATGGTATTCCAGAGCAAAAGCAGTCACGGTCTCTATTTGTAAGATGTACAGAATGCAAAAGACCCGTAGCAGTAGGCAGCAGCACACGTGGGTCATTCTAATGGAAAAGGAAGTATGCCTCTGAAGGCATTGCCAAGAGCTCAGAGGGTGAAGCCATGGCCTTGAAGGACAGTGGATTAGAGAGCCAATCTCAGGGAGTATCAGAGAGAAGTAATCTGGGGAGCTATTTCCGGGAAGCAAAATTGAATTCTTAGAAAGAAACATTCTCTGCTTCCAGAGCATGGAATCTTGGCAACATATGCCCAGCTACATTTCAAAATTGCTATGGATCGGTGACTGCTGGGTATCTTCCACTCTGTCCCTTTTGAAATGGGGAGGCCTATTGCAGTTATTCTGTCACTGTCTTACTATTCCATATTGGAGAGGTGAGGACAGATAACTTGTCTTTTAAGTGATCAACCTCTGGGACAAGAGGATCTACATGTAGACCTGATTTAGGTCATGAGATCTTGGACTTCAAAATTACTGCCATATTGGATGTGATTTTTGGATGTCCTGGGATAGGAGAGGGTATACTGTGCATGTGAAAAGTGGGTGGATAATATGTGGCCAGGGGTGGACTGTGGCAGATTGCAAGTATAGCCATATGCTCTCCCTTCCTTGCCTCTTCTCTCTTACAATGTGACTTTGCAGTTTCTTCCATCATAGGCAGCATCTATTTCTTCACCCTTTGAATCTAGGTTGCTCATGAGATTTGCTCTCGCCAGTAGGACATGAACAAACAAACATAATGCAGACAGGGATGTAAAAGGCCCCTGTGCATTGGGGCTTGTGCTCTCTTGTTGTGACTGGAACCCTGAGACTGCCATGTGAGCAAGCCTGAGCTAGTCTGGAGGATGAATGGTCACATGGAGAGGAACATAGAGACCCCATCTGATGGGCATGTGAGTGAGGTCATCTTATATTTGTTAGTCACCAGTCAATCTGCTAGCTGACCACAGACACAGGAACAAGCCCAGCACAGGTCTGCCCAGCTAACTCAAGCTAGAATTGCCCTTCAGCCTTCATACAGAATTGTGGGGAACAGTCTATGGCTGTTTAAAACCACAACATTTTGGGGTGATATAGTATGCCCCTAAAGTAAACTGATACACTACTGCACCTCCAAACTCAGCACATAATACTCAGTAAATACTTGTTGATTTAATATTTATGTTAAAAGAAATATAAGAATATCATAACTACTTTAAAAAGTTCTGCTACCTGATTGAGTTTGTAAATCATTGTATTAGATTATATGCTCTATAAGTATAAGAATAAAAGTAGTAAGATTAGATTACAAAAAGCTATTATATTCCTACTTGGTTTAAAAAAAAACACAGAGTTTAAAATATTTTTACATTTGATCCATGTAAAATGAAAAGAGAAAACAAAGAAAAGTGATGAAGTTTATTATAGAGAATATTACATAAGCTTAATGGGATAGATCTATTATAGAAGAAGGGTTATTTTTATTTATAAAATAAACAACAATGACAAATCAGAATCAAGCATGTAGCTGCATACAGGAAATACTCTTGAAACTAACACAGACTAAAAGTTAGAGGTGCAATCTAAAATGAGCACTTATACTGGTGTGAAAAAAATGTGCTGCTGTCCCTGACTAACCTTGTTTTGCCCTGACCGATGTCAGTGGCCAAGGAGGGTAAATGGTCCACTGGGAATGTAATGTTAGTGCTCTTTGTCCCTACACCATGCTGGAATATTCAGGGAAACTGATGAAAAAAAACAAAACCCCAAACTAGTGAAACTAAGGTTTCTTTATGCATTCCATTTTTAACACATTTAAGATAGAATTTCATTGTACAAATCATATTGATAACACCTTCCAATGGCATTTTTGCTACTCCCACCATCCATGGGGACACCAGGGAATCCAGTCCCTCTGAACCACCCCTAGTCATTGTAGTTCTGGAGATGATAATCCCAGAATGATATATCTTGTTCTTTAGGCTGGTAATTAAAAACAAATAACAGCGAACAGTGATTTCCCATGTAGATGAAGGTATGTCAGGAACCCTTACTTCACACTCGGTTATACTGACCTTATGGTTCCCCATCAGTGACTCTGGCAGAAGTCAGAGGAATGTCAGTCTGACACAGAGCTGGGGGTTGTCTCCATGGTTGATCTTTGATTTCAGTCCATCGTGACAAATACCTTACCATGCACGTCCAACAAATATAAATGTAAGTTGCACTTCACATTTTAGGGAAGTATTACCAAGTCTCAAGCTCTGACCTGTTTCAGTTGAGATCTGCTTTTCCTCTGGGGTGTCAGGACCTTAAGAGCAGAGAGCATATTGTGCTGTCTCTGGCACAAGCTCCCCTCACGGATGCCTACCTCCTGCACACACACACATTTTGCTTCTGGTGGAGGGAAAGTTTTCTGGAGATGGGTGGTCTCTTTAAAAAGACCTGAGGACTTTTGAAAAATTCTAAGCATAGGAGCAGCGTAGTTTCTGAAAGACCCCTTGGGCTGTAGTATAAAGAACAACTTGAGTGTGTGGGTGGGGAAGGATTGGGGGAGGGCGAAGTCAGACACAAATAGAAGGAGGAAGAACAGCTACAAACAGACAAATAAAAAATATCTATTTCAAGGCCTGAACTTGAAGAGAGAGAAGTTTTGGACTTAGGAGATGAGGGGTGGAGAGTGTACATGCCTTGGTATGTGATGAGATATGGGGGTGAAAGAAATGGTCAAGGTTGACTTCTGAGTTTTATCTTCTACATCAGGATATGTGCTTCACTGAAATTAGGAATATCAAAGGAGGAGGAGGTTCTGGGGGAGATGAATTTTTCTCTGGTTACATTAAGTTTGAAGTACCTATGGGATGTCTGGGGAGCAGGAAGTTATATAGATGTGCTTGCTATATAGGGGAAATGGGACTTGGGGTAGATACTTTGGAATTGGAATCATAGGAGGTAAAATGGGTGATTGTGCCAGAAAAGGATGGAAGATTAATTCACCATACAGACAAAAACATATTCCTATACACTAGTGATACAAGGCTGGAAAATGCAATGAAAATGCAGATTCTGTTAAAATAGCAACAGGACATTAAATCCTTGGCTATTAATATAATCCATGACAAAGAGATTTATTTGAAGGCTCTATAAAACTCTAATGAGGACAATAAAGGCTGGCTGGAGTAAGTAGGGAGCTATAACATATTATTTATTTAAAAGGCTAAAAATAGTGAAGATGACAATACTCCTTAGGTTAATATATGGATTTCATGTAATGCTTATTAAAATCACAGCAAGATGCTTTATGGAAATTTATAAAACAATGGTAACACTCTTTTTCAAATAATCAGTGGGGAAGAATGCATATATGGATCAATATGTAGAAAAATATGTATACAACACTTTAGATTATACAAAATGCTTTCACATCATCTCATTTCATTCTTATAATGACTCTTGTACTGATGTATGTTTAACTATTATCCCCATTTTAGGGTGACCTTAAGTCCCACCATACCTGGGTCAGTCCTGTTTTATGCGATTGCACAAGTGCCCCTCTTCCATTTAATGTTTTTCCTAGATGCTTTCATTTTTAAGGACAGCATATTACTAACTAGAGGCCCGGTGCACGAAATTCGTGCACGGAGGGGGGTTGTCCCTCAGCCCAGCCTGTAACCTCTCCAATCTGGGACTCCTCGAGGGATGTCCGATGTCCACCGGGATCGGGTCTAACCGGGCAGTCGGACATCTCTCTCACAATCCAGGACTGCTGGCTCCCAACTGCTTGCCTGCCTGCCTTCCTGATTGCCCCTAACCGCTTCTGCCTGCCAGCCTGATCACCCCCTAACCACTCTGCTGCCAGCCTGTTTGCCCCCAACTTCCCTCCTCTGCTGGCCTGGTTACCCCTAACTGCCCTCTCCTGCAGGGTTGATCACCTCCAACTGCCCTCCCTTGCAGGCCGGGTGCCTCCCAACTGCCCTCTCCTGCTGGCCATCTTGTGTCCACATGGAGGCAGGATCTTTGACCACATGGGGGCAGCTATATTGTGTGTTGCAGTGATGACCAATCTGCATATTACTCTTTTATTAGATAGGATAGAGGCCTGGTACAGGGGTGGGGGCCAGCTGGTTTGCCCTGAAGGGTGTCCCGGATCAGGTGGGGGTTCCCTTGGGGTGTGGGGTGGCCTGAGCGAGGGGCCTGTGGTGGTTTGCAGGCCGGCCACGACCCCTGGCAACCCAAGCGAAGGCCCTGGTATCTGGAATTTATTTTCCTTCTACAATTGAAACTTTGTAGCCTGGAGCGGAGCCAAGCCTGGGGCTCCCTCTGAGGCCGGTAGCCATTTGTGTTGGGGTTATAATTGAAACTTTGTTGCCTTAAGCGGGTGGGCCCAGCCAGGGTGTACGGAAAGCTTTGTTTCCCCTGTTGCTGGCAGCAACCCTGGCCTGCTCTCTCAAGCTCCATCCTGCCGCCATTTGTTTGAATTTGTTTACCTTGTATAATTGAAACTTTGTAGCTTGAGTGGAGGCTTAGACCTGGCAAGGGCAGGCGGAAAGCTTGGCTTCCTCTGTTACCTAGGAAACCTTGCTCTCTGTGGCTGTAGCCATCTTGGTTTGGGTTAATTTGCATACTCACTCTGATTGGGTGGTGGGCGTGGCTTTGTGGGCATGGCTTGTGGGTGTGTCAGAGGTATGGTTAATTTGCATATTTTTCTATTATTAGATAGGATAGTTGCACTAAAATAATCTGGGATACGTTTGGCACCATTTCCATGCCGCACTTCTAGCCTCCTATCATGGTCATGTCCAGTTGTAAGTAAGGAGCATGTATAGGGAACATGATTCACACCTTAACAAGTGTTAAATCTCAAAGATAAACAACGACAACACCCCACCTCCCATGCTTACTTGATGTAAAGTCACTAATACCTCTTTTTTAAGTGCAGCATGCAGAATGAGGACATACCAATAAAACAAAGTGCACCCAGGTTCTATAGATAGCTACCTATCCCTTTACTTTGGTGGGAGAAGTATTTGATGCTGCTACTGGCCCCGACCAGTGACTTGGTGTGCCACCTGGCTGCTCATAGGAGCTAGTAGCATGAAGCTACTAGGCTGCCAATTGGTGGGGTCAGTGGGACACTTGGAAAATTATAGGTTCTGTATAATAAATGAAATATGTACAAGATATGAAGGCACAGTGGTTCTTCCATGGAGCATGTAGAGTATTCTGAATATTTCTTTAACAAAGGTTTGCCATTTAGTATGTGGAACAAATATACACTGGTTTATTTATTTTTTACACTTTTTATTGTGGCAAAATATAAGTAATATAAATTTATCATTTAAACCATTTTTAAGTGTATAGTTCATTGTTATTGAGCACATTTATGTTGTTCTGCAACCATTGCCCCCATCCATCTCCAGGACTTTTTCATCTTTCCAAACTGAAACTCTGTACCCATTAAACACTAACTCCCCATTATTGTTCTAAATTAATTTTATTTATTTTTTTATTCCAAGTTTTCTTAGAGTGTCTGAAAAAACAAAAGCTGAGTGGCAGATTTTTTTTCTGCAAAGATGGTTATACTACTACAGCCCATCCAACATGCCTTTTTAAATTATAATGTTGACACTCCTCCATTAAGGATTGGGTTTTATGGTTTTCCCATTGAATCTCTCCTCTCTTCTCTTCCCCTCTTCTCTCCTCTCCTCTCCTCTCCTCTCCTCTCCTCTCCTCTCCTCTCCTCTCCTCTCCTCTCCTCTTCTCTCCTCTTCTTCTTTCTTTCTCTTCCTCACCATTCATCCCTAGCCATCACATTATAAGACAGTACAGGTCCAAGTTAAAGTCATAGGGAGAGGCCATGAGTAGGTGTTCCAGCCAATAGTCCCTGTGAAGGTCACAGATGGCAGTCAGCATCAAGCGAATGAATGAGTCTTCAGATGATTGCAGTCCCCAGCCTTCCAATCATGTTAGCTGACACTACTGAGTCCTGCTCAAATGGAAGATTTATAAGCAAAGTACATATTGTCATTGGTTTAATTAGTTGGAGTTTAATACATTTTGGAGTAATTAGTTGCTGAGTCAAGGAAACTGGAACAGGGTGTTAATGTATTGGCTCCATTGAAGACAAAGAACTTCACAAACTGTTAAATGATGCTCATTTTGTATCAGTGTCATCAGATACTTCAAACAGAAACAGGAGGAGTTCTGGTACAATATTCAGATGATTTCTGAACACAATCCTGTTCTGATCTTTGCCTCCATGCAGGTAAATGGAATCTTATCTTGGTTCCGAGTTCTAGTAACTGAATCATCAACTTGTTCACCCAGTGCCTTACCTATGTTTTGATAGGTCCTCTAGGAACGAGGCTCTGCTTATATTATCAGCCCCTTCATTTATGCTGCCACAGGCATTACCATTATTAACAACTACTATGGCCCACTTAGTGCACCACATATTTTATAAATAGGAAAAATAAGGCTCAGAGAGGTTACGAACTTGCTGTAGATCACATAAGCAGGAGGAAGATGTGCTTCCTCAATGCCAAAGCCCAGTCTTTTCCACAGTCTCATGGGAATCCTGCTTTGATCCCAGCACTTGGCTGGGTTCTGCTAACCTGATCTTAGATACCGTGCGGCTGGTTATCTTCCTAATGCTTCTGAGTGTTGTTGGATCTCTGTTGACAGGCTTGCCTATCTGTTTGTCATTCATCCTGTCACCTCTCACTGGACCTTGCAAATCTGCTGTCTGGGTTCTGCAGGTTCTCAGTGCTCACCTTTGCTCATCTCCAATCTCCCATAACTGGATGTTTCATAGAATTGAAACAGCACCAGGACAAGAAATTATAACTTTTGAGGAGAATGAACTTGGACCCACTCACCCTCCCTACAAAGCAGTACAGACAGATTGAAAAATCAAATGAGCAGTAACAACAGCAACGCTACCACCAGTCCTTGCAAAATCTGAAAATAAACATACTAAATTTATCCTTGATGGGGATGAAATAAATTTCTCTCTGTTAAAGAGATGAAAAAATTATGGAAAACAAGATGAATGGATTTGCATATGGAAATATTAAAAACAAGAAGAGCAAAAGAATACAGAATGAAAAGTATTAGAATTAATTTCTCATCAGAAACAAAGAAGGTTAGAAGGAAGTGGAATGACATAGTGAAGGTGCTGAAAGAAAACAGCTGTCAACTAAAAATTCTATGTCAAGCAAAACTATCCTTCAAAACTAGAGGTGAAATAAATGAATACATTTCCAGTTAAATAATAAATAAAGGAATATGATGCTAGAACATTAATCTTACAAAAGATATTGAAGAAAGTCAGAAATCAGTCAAACTGAAGCAAAATTCTACCAGATGGTAACTTAAGTCCACAGGAAGAAAGGAAGAACATAAAAATGTTAAATATGTGGGCAAATATAAGAGACTGTAATAGTCTTTTTCTCTCTTTTGATATTTTAATTATTAAGAATGCCTGCTTAAAGCAATAATTATGATACTATATTGTTGGTTTTATGATTTATATGATATAAGATTGTCTATCTCATATATGCTTATATATGATATAGTATATATAATTCTATATGAGTATATATGATACCAATAATAATATATAGTATGTATAACTATAATAACACAAAGAAATAGGGGAACAAATGGAGCTACATTGGAATAGAGTTGTTATATTTTACCAAAATTGTCAGTATTGATCTATAGTCAACTGTGATAAGTTAAATATGCACATTGTAATACTAAGAGCAATCTCTAAGAAAATAAGTTAAAAAATATAGCTAAAACATCAACAGAGGAATTAAAATGGAACACTAAAACATGTTTGTTTTGCACACAAAGGCTGTAAAAGAGGAAGAGGAATAACAAAAGATGAGAAGCACAGAAACAAATTGCATATCAATAATTATGTTGCGTGTAAATTGAGTAAACATTCATATTTTTAAAGAGCTACTGAGCTACAATGTGTTGATGTGTCACAATTTGCTCAGTCATTCTTGTGTTGCTAAGAATCAGGTTATTTCTCACTATTATAAATAATGCCACTGTGAACACCTTATACATTTTATAGCTTTTGCTTGTGGTAAGTTTCATAAAATGGAACTAAATTGCATCAAAGCTCTATAGCTTTTGATCAGTATTGATAAATTGCTCTCCCAAAATATTTAAGAATATCTGTTTCTGAACAGATCTATCAACAATCTATAATAATAAAAGGGTAATATGCTAATTAGACTGGACGTCTTTCCTGATGAAGCGGGGCCGGGGGGAAGCCAGCCGGGTCCCGGGTGCTGGAGGGAAGCTGGTGCTGGCAGCTGGGGGAAGGAAGGCCTACTCTTGCATGAATTTTTGTGCATCGGCCTCTAGTACTTAATAATTATTTAAATAGATGAGTAATGGTAACCTGAAGTTACTTAAATCAGCATTTGTTGCATTGCTATAGAGGCAAGAAGCATTTCTGTCCTTGATAGTTTGCTGCCTGTATTTACATATGTGTAAACTAGTTGCACAACTATTTATTAGGTGGACTATGGCTATTCATTTGTTTTTCTCAATTCTATTATAGTAATGGAAGTGAGTAGACTTTAATATTTTTTAATTTCCCCCATATACTAGCTATATCAGTTCATTAAATTAGCTTAATAATAACTCCTTGAGAGAAGGGACACTGAAGAAAAGATCTTGAAGAAAGCCAGTCTAGTAATAAGTGAAAAGTTGCTCCATGTCCTTCAGAAGTTCACCTTGGCTCTCAGGCCTTTCAATCTCTTTCTGAGAAGAACTTGGCAAATGAAGGGGCCCTATAGCTTTCTGCCTGCCCCAAGGGCTCTGAGGTGAAACAGAGCAAAGAGGAGCTGTTGGAACATTGAGCTGGAGCATCTTAGGTGGGAGGCTTAGATGAGCTGGAGATAATTGATTAGTCAGGGAGGTTTTAGTGCCAAAGCATTAAAAATAACACAATGATAATGCTTCCTATTAGCAGACATGGTGTTCTAGATGGATCCAGAAATAGATTAAAACTCAGGTCAAGTGAGGATCTCTGAGTTTTCTGAAGGAAAGCAGTGGGAGAGAGAAATTTGTCTCATGCTTAAGACCTACAGTTCCCTTTCCCCCCAGAGATTTTGAGGATAGCACCGCTTCTCAGCCTTTTCTACTCTGGGAAATGTTTCGAGTCATACTTATGGGAAAGTGTCTTTAAACCAGGGGCCATATAGTTTAAGCTCTGACCATCACCTTAGAACTAGCTTCCTACCATCCATTGTATTATCTCACCACGCGCACTATAGATATTTCGGGAATGAGATTTACAAAAATTTAAATTTTGATGATGAAAATTGGATAATTCTCAGATGTCATAGTTTTTGAAGCATAGTATAACACATCATTGAACATCACAGGGGATTTGAGATGAATAATAATTGGATGTTACTAAGTGCAAGGCCTTTTGATAGTCAGTGATGATATAAAGATAAAGCATGGCACCTGAGTAGCTCATTCTAGTTTTTAACATCTTTCAGGGAGACAAATCCTGTACATCTTTTTGTGGGAGTTTGAGGAGACTCTCAGTAGGAGGGGCCCTTGGGTGGTGGGTGATGCTAACAGTTAATGTTTCTTATTTGGATAAAGCTTACCTTATAAAGAGCCATGAGCATCGAAGATCTGGGTTCTATCCACCCCTCCCCACCAGACCTCTTGACCGAGTGGGCCTGCCTGCAGACACAAACTGTCCCACCCCAGGGCAGTCCCAAGGGCTCGGTTTGAGAGGAGGTGTCCAGGGGAGAACACTGGCAAGCCGATTTGATTGCACGGCCATGCATTCTACTGCTGTTATCATTTTCATCCTGTCTGTCTGACCTCCAGGTCTATACCGTAAGTAATTCTATACCTGGGCAGGGAAGAAAGGGGCTTTTGGGTCTCCTCATAAGTCCTTTCCTCTAGGAAGCTCAGAGGCAGACGTGTGATTGTCTTACAGCCAGTGCATAGGATTTTAAGATATGCCTGTTTGTATCATTCCTAGCTTCCTCTTATGCCCCGATCTTTATTATTCGCCTCTTCATTTCTGATCTGGCTCTTATTTATGTTACTTTGTACTTTCTGTGCCCTTGTAAGATGCCTTATGTGCTTTCTGGAACCAGGCAGGGTATAAACACATGAATAAATATAGCACGCACCTGGCTTACAGAGCCTCTGGCTCCACATCGCGTCTCACTGCTTCTCAGCCTTTTCTCTTAATCCGAGGGCAAGGTGATGGGCTCCGTGCCTGTGTGGGATGGTGCCCCAGGCACTGCCATTCAGGATTTCTCTCAATGCTTGGCTTCTTCTTGCTTAAACAGCTTGGTCAGGATTTCTGCTCCTTTGTTGTCTGTCCGCAATCTCCTGTATCCTGCTTCTCTGCTGCCTACCTCTTCCTCATCCTGAGTCTGGACTGTGCTTTCTAAGGTCTATAGTCTCTGCATTCCTCTGGCTTTGACTAACATCTCTGGATATAGCCTCTAGACTGATTTCAATGCTACTTTATAGCCCCAGGGAGGCAATATGATGTGGTGGTTTTGGAGTCATTTGGATTTGGGATGGTCCAATCATCCATCATCCATCCATCCATCCACCCATCCATCATCCATCCAATATTCCATCTATTCACCCACTTTATATCTATCTATTTATCTGTCTATCTATTCTCTATCTATCTATCTATCTATCTACCTACCTATCTATCTATCTATCTATCATCTATCTATCTATTTGACTTCCATGTGCTACATACTGAACTAAGTGCAGGGGATAGAGTAGTGAGCCAGAATTGGAATCCTGGCTTTACAGAGTTTGCAATCAAGTTCTGTGAATTTGAATCCAACCTCTGACCCTTGCTAACTATAAGAAATTAGGAAATTATTATTTTTTTTTGAGCCTCAGGTTCTTAATATGTAAAAGATGGGTTGTAATTCCTATTGCATCAGGTATTTCAAGAATTAAATGCAATAATGTATGAAGAAACACATGGCCCAGTAAGCACTCCACAATAGCAGCTATTGCTATTAGATGTCTGATCACACACAAGGGTGGGGCCTCTTTTATAACTCTCCCAGATAGTCTGGGCTGCCCCTTCTTCACCTGTTCCACCTGTCAAACTACTCCTGTTTGTACTTATTTTCCAGAAATTTGCTACAATTTCTCATTTACTGGTGACTCCCTATTTCTGTTCTGTTCCCTGTGATGGATGTCTTCCTTTTTGTTTTTATATTTGAAAGACAGAACTACCGTTTGCAGTCAACAGTGGTACCCTGACTTGCAAAACAGATGAACCCTACCAACCTCATGACAGGTAAGACAAGCGAGGCTCCAACTGCTTTAACACCAGTGACTGTGTTACTAGAAACCCTGTGGACTCATGGGTTTCTAAGGGCATGACCATTCCAGCAACTGCCTCACTTCCAAGTCCTGACCAATCCCTCCTTACACACGCATTTTACCTTCTACCTAAAGCCCTTCCCTAAACAAAGTCAAGGAGGTCCCTTCCGTGCTCTGCCAGTTTAATACCTCACGTTGCTGGTGGTCTCTGGAAAGGTGGGCATTGGCACATTTATAGTTTGATGGTGGCGGGGTTCTCCCAAGAGGACGGCAGGCAAATATATGTGTCTAGCCTGCCATCATGACCCAGAAGTCCCCTCCAACACTTTTTAGCTGATGAGATAGCACAATAAGCAAACAAAAAATCCTAATACATGCAGGGTGACCTCCTTTGCCTTTGTGCCCACCGGTACATCAGTTGAAGGATTTCTCTGATGGGGAAAGTTCAGGCGGGTGAGGACTTTTGAGTGGCAATCGGAGGAGTATCACCAAACTCTCCCCCTTTTACTTTCCCCATGCCCCGAACCCTGCCACTCTCCCTACCATGCCTGTACTGGATGCTGGCCAAACGCACCGTCTTCAGCAACGACATAAGTGTGAGAGAGAATGGCCTGGCTAAGGGGCTTTTCAGGGAGTGACTGTGGTTTCAGGTTTAATGAGAAACATGAAAGTGGATGAACTTGGAGGCAGTCTCGGTCTTTCACACAGGTTCCACTTGCCAGGGTCACAAATAAGCTTCTGTTAGCTTCAAAGATTATGCTGGCTGTCTGATCTCTCAGCAGGCCTGCCTGTTGTTGTTTCAGTGACTGCGAACATGATCTGAATGTTTGATACAAAAGGCAGCAGTGGGTGGTGGTACACTCGGGCAGATCCTCTCCGAACAATTTAGAGGATGAATTTGATCCACTCGCACGTCTTCTCCATGGCACAGATAGATGATCTAGAGGACTCCTGTCCCTTCTCTGAGGGCTGTGCTGGTGAGTGCAGCTGACTCACTGGTAATCATTGCTGGAGGAGCCCATGGCTGTACATCTGAAGTCAGTTCTCAGGAAGCTAGAGCCATTAGTATTAAGCAGTAAATGTGGCCTGAAGCAGAGTGCACATTCAGCTCACAGTTGCTGGTGTGGCTGTACCAGTTATCACACAGCTTCTGTGCCAGCTAGCAAGCAGCCACTGCCCTGAGTCCTGATGTCCCCTGCCCTTCCCGCCACCTCCCAGACCGGTGGCACCTGGCAGCAAAGGCTAGCCTGGCACAGTCGAGCCCAGGACCCTGCCCAGCTCTAACGTGCTTTGCCAGGCCCCATTCCACCTGTTATTGACCATTTGGAATAACACGCCTGGTTAAGTATTTTTGATTCACGAGGAGAACATAATGAGAATTGTAAGCCTAAATAGCAGAACCCTGGGTGGTGGTGAGACTTGAGGGACATCCTTGCATGCACTGCATTGGTGGCTGACAAGGGAAAGGAAGGGGAGGGGGCCGGAGGAAAGGGGGGCCTCCAGGAAGGAGTAGGATGGAGACAGAGCCTCCTAGGGTAGCCTCAAACAGGAAAGGGACAGAAGAAAGACAAAATACAAGGATATTTTCATGAAGTAACAAGAAGATCTGTGCTTCGGCAAAAGAGGCTGAAGCTCATTAGCCCATTGGTGGTCACATTTACTACTTCACACGAATGGCTCTAGTTTAATGGCCACATTTACTGCTTAATACTAATGGCTCCACTGTTCCTTCCTCACTCCCCACTTCAGCCAGTGGCCTTGTTGGCATGCCTGGACCCAGTCTGCAGACACCTGCATGGCTCCCTCCTTCACGTTCTTAGGTCTTTCTTCAAATGTTACTTCTCTTGCAGCCTCCTTCCCCAAATTGCCTTACACTTGCACATCTATCCCATCCCCCTTTCTGGCTTCATTTCTCTTCTTAGCACTTATCACCATCAAATGTACTACACACATTTGGTTCATTTATTTGGTTTATTTCTCTGTCTCCTTTACTATATAATGTAAGCTCTGTGAGAGGCAGAGAATTTTTGCTCTGTTTTGTTAACTGTTACATCCCTGATACCCAGAGGACCAGATAGTAGGTGCTCAGTAAGGTTGAATGGGTGAATGAGGAACAAATGACTCTGTGTCTAGTTTGCACTGGGCACTGCATTCTGCCCCATGCTTTCCCCATGGAGCACCCTATCAGTCCTCACAGAGCTGCCTCAGTTGTGCATTAGGGGCTGCCTCCTCCTCCTTCTACATTTGTGATGTGAATTAACATAAGCTCAAAGAGCCACACTGGGCTAGAAGCTATGGTACTGGACTCTAGCATAAAAGGCAAAAACAAATGGAGCTCATGCTCTAGTTGGGTGGACGGGAGTGTTTGAATTCACCCAGTGCATAAAGCTCTGGCATACTTTCTGGGCTCCTGGGGTTAGCCCATCCTAGTGCCTCTTTTTCATTTTGTTTTGGCCTGACGAGGGGCGAGCGAGGGTGAGAGTGCGGCATCACCTCAGGTGTAAAATTTAAGGGGGCACCAAAAATCTCAGATAGTAATGCAATATCTTAAAATAAAAATTAATACAAAAATCCATGACGAAAATAATATCAACCTTTTAAATAAAAGCAGAATTAGTATTACTGTTTCTTTTGCCTCAAGTTGCATTATGGCTGTGAATGTGGTAGCTCATACCAATGGTCAAATGAGAAGTAAAGACCGTAGGTGCGTGGGTAGTTTATGTTCAAGGTAAATGTGGCCTCTTAAGCATTTTTAAATGTGGAGTAGAATTCAATAGGGCTGTCTATTGCGCAGATATATACACTTGCATCTCTGCACTGGAGAGTGTGGAGGCCAGAGTGCGCATGTCTTGCAAGGGGACGCCAGAGGAATGATGTGATTGTGTAAAGCTTAGTTTGTGGTTTTCAGCTCAGTACAATGTATATCAGAAATCCCACCCAGGCAGCATTTTTCTTTCTTTACTTTATTAGATTATTAAAATTTAAAAATAATCTTATATTTTTTTGTGACAAGTCAAATAAAAAAGAGACATATAAGGAAAATCTAATTACCTCTTTCCTACTCTACCCCAAATCCATTTCCACCAAGGTAATCTTTGTGCCACTCTTCTCTCTGAGCATATGTGCATATACATATAGCTTGGTTTATTTAGTGTTTTTAATAAAAATGAATCATATCGTACATATTACTTTGAAATTTTTTATTCTTAATAATACATTGTGGACACTTCCCTAAGTCCATACGTGTAGATTACTTTTTAAAATTAAATTTTATTTACTTTTGTAAAGGGACTACAGAAAAGGGACTACCCTTTTATAAAGGATAAAAAAATTAAGAAAGGAAAAAACGTTATTCAATGGAAATTGTGTTCCTTTTTCTCCTAGTCCATAAACCCTCATGAACCCTCTGCAGTGCAATCACCATTATCAGTAATATTTTGAAACCTTACAGAGCTATTCTATACATGAAAACATATGCTTTCCATAGCAGGTAGATATCTTCCCACACCGTCTTCACTGGCTCTTTTACACTTAATAATATACTATCTTGGAAAGTGTTTCATATCACTAAATTCTTTTATTATTATTTTGTTTGATTCTTTTTTAAAAATATATTTTTATTGATTTCAGAGAGGAAGGGAGAGGGAGATGGAGGTAGAAACATCAATGATGAGAGAGAATCATTGATTAGCTGCCTCCTGCACACCTCCAACTGGGAATGGAGCTGGCAACCTGGCCATGTGCCCTGACCGGGAATGGAACCACAACCTCCTGGTTCATGGGTTGATATTCAACCACCAGCTAGGCTGTTTTTTAATTTTTGTACAGTAGATTTTCCAAAGTGGGATGGCTTGCTCAGGAAATCTGTATATTTTAATTGTAATAGCTCTTGTCAGGTTACCTTTTCAAAAGTCTGAAGCAATTCCCATTCCCACCAGCAATGGATGAAAGTGCCCATTTCCCTGTACCCCTGTTATTATCAGTTGTTATTAGTGTCTTGAATTTTGAAGTGACAAATGGTATCTTCTTGTGGTTTTAATTTGTATTCATCTCACCACTAGTGATGTTGAGCATCTTTTATTATGTTTATTGGCTATTTGCATTTCTCTCCCATGCATTGCTTTTCTATATCTTTGCCTATTTTTCTCCTGGATTTTTGTTCTCTTTTTCATCCATTTGGAGGGATTCTGTGTATTATTATCAATATTAACTTTTTATTTGTGATGAACACTTTTCCCAGTCCCTTATTTGTTTCTGTGCTTTGCTTATACCTTTTACTTAATAACTTAAAATTTTAGGCTGTCAAATATATCTTTTCACTTATGGCTTTTAAGCTTTTTTACTTTATAAAGGTCTTTCCACTCTTTAACGTTTTCTGTAATGGGCCAAACAGCAAATATGTTAGGCTTTGTGGACTGTGTGGTCTCTGTTGCAACTATTCATTTCTACCATCATTATTTAGAAGCAACCATACACAATATTTAAAAAAAAGTTACAATAGAAGGTGGTGGCTTGCTGCCTGTAATTGGTTGCCCTCTGTGTTAAGGCGTAAATCAGATGATGAAATCCTTTGCTAAATTTCTCCAAAGACTCTCAATATCACTTAGAAGATTAAAAACCAAAATTATACAGTTACTTGGCCCTCATTACTTCTCTGATTTCATCTGCCACGCCTTTCTCATTGGTTCAGTCTCCTTCAGTTGCTCCACCTCATCTCTATTCCCTGGATCCACCAGACAAACCCTACACCAGGATCCCTCCCTCTTTGCACTTATTTTTGCCTCTGCTTAGAATGTTCTTCCCCCAGATATTTGCATGGATCTCTCACACGCTTTTTTTTTTCAGGTTTTATCAAATTGAAGCATACAAGGAAGCCCCTTCCCGGCCATCTTATTTAAAATTTAATCCCTGTCCTCACACATAGTTTCTATTCCTCTTACCTCTTTTTCTCCCTTTGCACTTACCACTAACACATGTATTTTACTTATTTATAATGTTGATTGTTTTTTTTTTTTCTTTTACAACGTAAGCTGTCTTGTCTCCTCAGAACTAAGAAAAATTTCTGATATAGATAAGGGCTCCCAATACTTTTGTTGAATGATTGAGCACATACAATAGAGAGGGGAAGCTAAAGATACAAAGAGAGAGGTTATCATTTCAAGAGGAGAGTCTTTGAGAATGAGAGATAACTGGTTTTGATGGGGGCAGAGATAGTTTTCCATTGGAATAAGAGAAGAAAGGAGTATCTTTGCAGGTTGGTATATACCAGGCCTTTTCCACCTTGACACTATTGGCATTCTGGGCTAGGTGGTTATTTCTAGTTGGGGGTTGTTTTATCCATTATCTAATATTTAGTAACATCTCTTCCCTCTACTTACTAGATGCCAGTAGCCCCCTTCTCCAGTTGTAACATTAAAAATGTCTCTAGACATTGACAGATGTCCTCTGGGGGTGACATTTCCCCTGGTTGAGAACCACTGGTCTATATATTTACATTAGGAAGGAAGGCTTACTGAATCTTATTCTCTCAGTTAGGTGTAAGATGAAGATATCAGCTGAGAGTTTGTGGAAGAAGGAGTAAGTGCTAGTCTCAGAGTGGAAAGAGACAATGGTGAATAAGAAATAGGCTTACCTGCTTCCTGGCCCAAGAACATGAAATATGGGGGGAAATAGCCTCTTTTCCAGAAGCCTGCAGGACAGGCAATGTTCTCTGTGGACAACCATTCAGAGATTAGGTTTCTGACTGTAGATCAAGAGTTTTAGAGAGTTCAGTGAAAGAATTCAGGAGGAAGGGGAGAAGTGAGGGGTTGGATGGGATTAGGGCTTGTTCAGTGTAGTGTAGACTTGAGAGACCCCATAAAAACTGATAATGGGAAAGCTTGTGCTTATAAGGGAGACTGATATGAAACAGGCATGTGACATAGGTTGGGACTAGTCCCAAAAACCTCATCGAACATTGAAAAGCTGTCAGTTCAGTATCACGATCCTGAATACTTTGCTTGAAGTTTCCTGGAGGAGAGATCAGACCTCTCATGCTTTTAGAGCTAATATAAATGAGATTACTTTTCTATTTTTGTTTTGAATCAGTTACCACTAAAATAAAGAAAAGCTTCACATTTTTGTATATTTATGTTATCTTTAGCCTCTTTACCAAATTCCCTTATTTAGTCTAATAGTTCCAATGCAGTTTTTTAAAGTTTTTTTATTTATGCAATTATACCATATGAAAATAAGTTTCCCACTTTCAGTGGGATCAAAGCCAATAAAGTCTCAATCTGAGACCCATTTCTGAAACTTCCTTCATTAAGTCACCTCTTTCATGGTTAAAGCAGTTACTCTGTTCAGCCACAGGATGGCAGGGACTCAGTATGTCTGTGTTAACTCTGTTGCTCTGCAGATCTGCCAGAGATACTCGCTGAGTAAACTTTCCTACCATTAGAAAAAAGCTATCTCTAGCAAATTCAAGATATAGGCCTTTTTTTTCAAAACCAATAACTATCAACTAGCTGTAAAAAGGCAACTGCAGATCATCTCTTATATCAAAGTAACCAAAATGACTGTTTGCTCAGTAAGAGGCCTTCCTGCTCTTATGGTCCCTCAGCAATTTAATGACTTAAAAGATCATTTACAGCAGGCAAGAACTTTAGGTTTCAAGAATTCCTGCTTCTTAGACAGGGCTTAATTTTAGATCATCTCCAGATTTTTCTTTTGAATATTTGAGATTGTTTCCTTCTATCCAAACTGAAAATGACACTAATCTTATGAAGTCTGTGACTGTTTCTCTATTTCCTATGCTCCTCTTGGTAGTTTGACTGGAGGAGTAAGAGTACATTTCAAAATAAGATGTCCCTCCAAGTTCCATTTCTCCAATACGATATTGAAAAACTTAATTCAAGGACATCCCCCAATTTTTTACTTTGAAACGGATGGAATGAATAATTAGCATTAGCCACACTGGGACCCACAAAACTAGGAATACAAAAGCAAATCCCACTGGATTCTTACAATCAAAAATAAATTACCCAAAACTACATATAAAATTTATATTATCTGAAAAGAGTAAATATAAGTACAATTTTATTTACATAAATAATTGCATTTTTAATACAATGAAAAGCACAGAATGTATGCCCTAAATTTCTCTCACTCTATAGCACGAGTCAGCAAACTTTTTCTATAAAGAGTCAGTAAATATTTTAGGTTCACTCTATAGCAGGAGTCAGCAAATGTTTTCTGTAAAGAGTCAGTAAATATTTTAGGTTTTGTGGGCCATACAGTCTCTATAACAATAACTCAAGTATGTTGTTGAGTACAAAAGCAGCCCTAGACAATACATAAATGGATGGGTAGAGCTGTATTCCAATAAAACTTTATTTACAAAAACATGCAGTGGGCCAGATTTGATCTGTGTGTTTTCCAATCCCTCCTTTATGGAAACTCTAAAGGCCCGGTGCACAAATTCGTGCATGGGGCGAGGGGGCTTTGGGGATAGGGCCTAACCGGTAGTTGGACATCCTCTGAGGGATGTAGCAGTGTGCCAAGTGGCAGATGGCCAGGGAGGAGTCCAAGCCAGGGCCAAGGGCTGCGCTGCTCATGCTTATCCCAGCCTGCTGTGCCTGCCACCGCTGGTAGCACCACCGCATCTGCGGTTGCTAGTCATGAGCCCGGCTTCTGGCTGAGTGGCACTCCCCCCGTGGGAGGGCACTGAACACCAAGGGGCAGCTCCTGTGTTGAGCGTCTGCCCCCTGGTGGTCAGTGAGCATCATAGCCACTGATCGACTGGTAGTTCTGGTCTTCTGGTCATAAAGGTCGCTTAGGCTTTTATATATGTAGATTTTTCAGTGAAACTCTAAGGATGCGTTGGACTTTAGACAGGGTGAAAGAACAGGTACACAGTCAGTGAAGTCAGACAATGGATCCAGGGGCCCATCAGGGCCCATAGAGTGGGTGTCTGTGGGGGACAAGTCCACATTTTATCTCAGAGAGGTGGTTGTGAAAATGGAACTAAAATCTAAAAGAAGGAAGGCATAAGGCAGGGGCAGGCCGTTGGGATCGAATTCCTCATCTAATTTCCTTGTTGCTGTGAGAATCATGCTGCTAATTATAGTGTCCAGAAACTGTTTCCAACCCTGTCTTTTCCTGGGAGTAATAGATTATGCATAGTATAAAAAAGTGCATTTTGTCCAGTCTGTGCTTCCCAAAGGAAGCTCCTAAAAGAAACTGACACCAGAGAATTTGAGCGTGAAGGTTTCTTCTCATTAGAGAGTCCCAAGGGCCTAAGAATAATAGTGTAATAGTGCTGTTTACAGTCATGGCTAACCTTTCACCACACCGAGGGATCCTAATGGGCTTTTATTTGGGTAGAAAGAGAAAGAAAAGGATCTATTAGCCTCTGATAAGAAGATGGTCTTCTGACCCAACATAAGAGGGAGGTCAGAGGCCTGGGATGCCAGCACCTGAGCACATGGCCCCCATGGCTGTCCAGAGTATCAGGGGAAGGAACTGCCTGATATCTTCACTTTTACACATCTGGGCTCTGGGCAATGCCAGGCACATAGAATATGCCAAAAATCATTTATAGAATGAATAAATGAGCTGGTTGGATAAAGAAAATAGTTAATTGGGATACCAATTTCCCTCAGGTTTCATGGTACAGAGTGAGAAGAAAGAACTTAAGACCAATGTCATATAGAAATCAAATCTCAAAGAATTTTGGGGTTTGGGTCACATCCTTTCTTTATCATGGATCCATCTCTCTCCACTTAGTTCACCATGAACCCTCCATTCTTGGAACCCATTCAGCACCTACTACCTACTTTGCTCCTTTGTGTATTAAGGAAGTGTTCAGGTTAGCCTACCTTATTTTTTTTATTTATTTTTTGAGCCAGGTTCCAGGGTACAAAGTTGAGTAAAATAGTTTACACCCTCAAGGAACGCATGGTGTAATCTAGCTATGCCGTGTGTCTATGTCTTTTCTCCCCAGATACCTCATAAGCTCCTTGATGACAGGGACCCCATCATTGCTTTCTTTTGAATTTGCACAGTAACTAATGTAGGGATGAGGATTAGCATAAGGAATCATTGATTTCAATTGCCATCAGGCCACTTCCCAGCCACAGCTCTGAACCAAACTGAACACTTTTGAACTGCCACTCAAGCTGGGAGAAAGCTGCAGGCAGAGTGAGATGATTCCAAGTGCACAGTCCAAGTGTAAGTTGCCCTCTCAGCTTTACCTTCGAGTCATCCTCCTGCTCAAAGCGGCTTCAACAGTCCTGTCTCCTCTCTGTTTCTGCACATGAAAGATGGGGTTACGTGAACCCTGACACTGTGTAGTTTTTATAGTGCTCTGAAATTCTCATATGAAAGGATTTAGGCAAAATAGGAGCACAGATATATATGAGTATTATATGCTTTTAACTCAAAGCCTTTGCAGTTTAGAATTTCAGTTGGGAAATAAAATCACCCCAGGAATGGAGAACTGTCAGCTCCCAACACAGTTAAGAAAAGGGCAAGGCTGACTTTTGGTGCCCCTCCTCTCACTATGGTAGTGAGCACAGCTACACCTACCAGAAGCTCAGGGAGCCCAGTGCTTGCCGGCTCCTTACTGTAGCAAGTTCCAGGTTACTGGTGGGCAGATGGCTGGTGCAGTTTAGCTGTAGGGAATGACAGACACTTCTATCAAAAGAACCTTCTATGCACACTGGGGAAGGTAAAATTCTTGGAACACGTTATATTTTTGTACTTTGTTTTTAAATAAAAACTCTAGAAGAAAATATTGGCAGTAAAATCTCAGATATCTTTCGTAGCAATATTTTTGCTGATATGTCTCCTAGGGCAAGAGAAACAAAGGAAAAATAAGCAAATGAGACTATATTAAGCTAAAAAGCTTCTCCACAGCAAAGGAAACCATCAACAAAATGAAAAGGGAACCAACTGTATGAGAGAGCATATTCACCAACTAGAGGACCGGTGCACGAATTCATGCACCAGTGGGGTCCCTTGGCCTGGCCTGTGGGATCGTACCAAAATTGACTCTCCAACATCCTCCAAGGGGTCCTGGATTGCAAGAGGGTGCAGGGAGGGATGCCTGATCAGGGCCGGGAGGGATGTGGGAGGTTGGCCAGCGGGAGAGGGACCATGGGAGGGCTCCAGGGCCTATCTGGCCTGTCTCACTCAGTCCCAATTGGCTGGACCCCAGCAGCAAGCTAACCTACTGGTTGGAGCATCTGCTCCCTGGTGGTCAGTGCACATCATAGCAACTGGTTGACCCATTGACTGTGTAACCCGTGGTGGTCAGTGCACATCATAGTGAGCAGTTGAATGGCCTTAGCATATCATTAGCATATTATGCTTTGATTGGTTGAACGGCCAACTGGCCGACCAGACACTTAGCATATTAGGGTTTTATTATATAGGATGATACATCTGATAAGGGGTTAATATCCAAAATATATAAAGAACTCATACAACTCAACACCAGGAAGATAAACAATCCAATTAAAAAATGGGAGACACTGCCAGGAGCCCAGCCCACCCTCTTTTGCTGAGGCCTCGGGAATGGAAACATCTGAACCATGTGCCAGAGACCAGCTCCCGCCACCTGGGTGGTGGTGGTGGTGGGGGGTGCGCGCCACCATTTCCTGTGGGCGGAGCTGCCAAAGGTGTCATCGCAAGACCAGCTCGCGGAAATGACCGCGTCCATTCAAGGGCATTTTGAGTCACTGGACCTTGCAGAATATGCTAAGAAGCAGCCATGGTGGCCCAAACTGTTCAGACAGGAAACTGGGCCCTTGGCTGAAAGTGTAGCGTTGCAACCCAGCTGTTAATCGGAGGTGTCACTGGATGGTGCACAGGTTTCATATTCCAGAAGGTTGGAAAGTTTGCTGCAATAGCTGTGGGAGGAGGATTTTTTTCTCCTTCAGATTGCAAACCATACTGGGTACATCAAAACTGACTGGCAACGAATAGAGAAGGACATGAAGAAAGCCAAGGACCACCTGAAGATCCGCAAGAGTAACCACTTACCTACAGAGGTGAAAAGCAAAGCCGAGGAGATGGTGTCGTTTGTGAAGAAGAACGTTCTAGTGAGAGGTGGATTTTTCAGAGGCTTTCTGCTTGGCATGGCATCCTAAGGAGGATGACCTCACTTCCCTTAATCCTGGTTTTTGCACCTAGACCAGCCTCTTCACTCCAACATAGGACATCGAGTCTCCTCTTGCTCCTTGTCCTCTTCTCCTGTGCCTTCCTCCCTGCTGTCGCATATCTGAATGGCTTCTATAGGCATCTGTTGATATGAGCTGATAATGGCCCTACTGTGAGCCTCTGGACAACAACGGAAGAGACAATAGACTACCTGTCCTCCCATAACACTTACCACTTGACTAAGCTGTAAGTCAGGAATGTTCCTTTCCCCCCAACATGAGATACTTACTAGCACACAGTGCAAGATGGCTCACGGTGGAGGATGAGTGGATAGTCAAAGGGTGCCCCAAACTTCAATTGGAACAGGAATAACAAGCACATAGATACTTTATTATGTGCTGAATGGAAAGGAACTGAATACATTTGCCTTTAAGCCTGAAAGATTTTTGGTGTCTACTTCTTTTTTAGTTGGTTTTAGATGACGGAAAGAGAGATATTTATAACTGTTACAATTATACTGACAAAATGGTGGCATAAACACTGCTTAATGTCACTGTAATTGAAAAATTATGAATGTAGAATGAACTTGTGCTAAATGTATATGCTGAACTGAAGATATGGTGTTTGGTGGGAAAATCTTTAGGGAAATCAACCAATAGATAACATCATTGGATAGTCAGACTTAATGAATCATTTCAGGACATAAAGATGTTATTGGGGATAGGGGTTTCCACCATACAGGATAATGCGTCTCATGGCTATTCCCAAAGGGTTTATTTATGGTAAAATAAATGACTTTATTTGGGAAAAAAATGGGCAAAGGACCTAAATAGAAACTTCTCCAAAGAGGACATACAGATGGCCAATAGACATATGAAAAAATGCTTAATGTCACTAATTATCTGAGAGATGTAAATTAAAACTATAATGAGGTATCACCTCACACCTGCCAGAATAGCTACCACCAGTAAATAATAAACAACAGATGCTGGCAAGGATGGGGAGAAGAGGGATCCCTAGTGCACTGTTGGTGGGAATGCAGACTGTTGCAGCCACTGTGGAAAACAATATGGAATTTTCTCAAAAAATTAAAAATGGAACTACCTTTTGACCCAGTGGTCCCACTTCTGGGAATATATCCTAAGAATCCTGAAACACCAATTGTAAAGAATATATGTATGCCTATGTTCATAGCAGCCTTATTTACAATAGCCAAGATTTGGAAATAGTCCAAGTGCCAATCAGTAGATGAGTGGATAAAAAAGCTGTAGTACATTTACACAATGGAATACTACTTGGCTGTAAAAAATAATGAAATCTTACCTTTTGTGACAGCATGGATGGCCTAGAGATCATCATGCTAAGTGAAATAAACAAACCAGTCAGAGAAAGATAAATACCATATTATATTACTCATATGTGGAATCTAATGAACAAAATAAACTGATGAACAAAATAGAGACAGAGGCGTGGATAAATGCAACAGATTGACAGTTGTCAGAGGGGAGACTAGAGGAAAGAAGGTGAAGGGATTAGCCAAAGAACATATATGCACAACCATAGACACAGACAACGGTGTGATTATAGCCAGAGGGAAAGTGGGGTGGGGGACTGGGTAGAGGTGGGTAAAGGGGAGGAAAATGGGGACAATAGTGTCAACAATAAAAATAAAGTTTAAAATTATTTATTTTATAGTATGTTTTTCACCTCTTTTTAAAAATCAGAGCTTCATGACCTCTTTTAACCTTTACTTGAAAATGTCAAATAGCACATACAAAAAATAATGGATTACTCCTTTTTGAATAAAAGGATTTTATATTGGCCCAGATATTTATCATTTATGACATTCATTTTTTGGGGGATGTAGATCCAAATTTCCATCTGATACCATTTTTCTTCTACCAGAGGAACTTCTTTTAACCTTTCTGCCTGACAAAGCCTTTATTTCATTTTTGTTTTTGAAATAAAAGACAGAAATTCTCAACAGATGGAAACCAAACCAGGTGAAACAAGGGTAGACCCAAAACAACAAGTAGGGATGGTGGCCATTGCTCACACACTGTCTGTCCTACAAATCAGATTGGGAAATCTCATAACTCACAGTACACTCAGAGTTTTTGTCTCAGCTGTGGGAATTTATTAGCTTTAGATCAAATGCTGCTCTGGACCCACTTAACAAGTCTTAAGAGCCAAAAGGATCAGTTTCTCATGAAATCACTTATACATAGATTTAAAAAACAAGTGGAACTCATAGAAGTTGAACTTAGAGCAAAAAAAAAAAAAAAAAAAAAAAAAAAAAAAAGGGAGGTAGGGGAAATAGGGAAAGAATGGTAAAGGGATACAAGCTTTCAGTTACAAGATGAACAAGGTCTGAGGATCTAATGCAGGGGTGGGGAATGTCCTGCCCTCAGCCATATAAGGCCCGATAAATCATTTGGTCTGGCCCTGCCTAGGCATTAGGGGTGAGTTAATTAAATGTTTGACCAAATATAACAGGCTAATTTTAAGTTGATAATTTTATATGGTCCACGAATGATGTTATAAATATCCAAATGGCCCTTGGCAGAAAAAAGGTTTCCCACCCCTGATCTAATATATAACATGGTGACTGTAGTTGATTATACCATCTATAATAATAAAAGCATAATATGCTAATTAGACCGGACAGCCGAATGACCTTCCGGATGTCATTCTGGACGTCCTCCCTGATGAAGCCATGGGGTGGGGGCCGAGGCAGAGTTGGTTAGGGGCAATCAGGCAGGCAGGCGAGCAGTTAGAGGTGATCAGGAAGGCAGGCAGAGGAGTTAGGGGCAATCAGGCAGGCAGGCAGAGTGGTTAGGGGCGATCAGGCAGGCAGGCAGAGTGGTTAGGGGTGATCAGGCAAGCAGGCAAGTGGTTAGGGGTGATCAGGCAGGCAGGCAGGCGAGCAGTTAGGAGCCAGTGGTCCCAGATTGTGAGAGGGATGTCTTACTGCCAGTTTAGGCCCAATCTTGCAGGAATCCCTGTGGGATCGGGCCTAAACCTGCAGTCAGACATCCCCCAAGGGGTCCCAGATTGCGAGAGGGTGCAGGCCGGGCTGAGGGACGCCCCCGCTCCCCCTCTGTGCAGGAATTTTGTGCACTGGGCCTCTACTATTGTATAATTGAAATTTGCTAAAAGAGCAGAACTTAAATATTCTCACACAAAAAAAGCACTAAATATGTGAGGTGATAAATATATTAATTAATTTGATGGGAGGAATCCTTTCACAATGCATATGTATATTAAATCATCACATTGTATGTTTGAATTATATACATTTTTATTTGTGGTGTTGGTGCCCTTCCAATGTACCACTAGGATGTCACCCTTCTGCTGAGGACTATTTCTCTGACTTAATGCAGAGTTGCATGGTATCTGGTAGCAAGGCAGAGGGGATGTTCTAGCATAGAAATAGAATCTTACCAGCAATCAACATAACCTTATGCTATTGAAAAACCAGGACCTGGCCCTAGAGGGTGTGGCTCAGTTGGTTGGAGTATAGTCCTATGCACCAAAACGTGGTGGGTTCAATTCCCGTTCAGAGCACATACCCAGGTTGCAGGTTTGATGCCCAGTAGGAGTGTGTGTGGGATGCACCAATAGATATTTCTCTTTCTCTCTTTCTTTAGAAGAGTTCTATAAATTTAAACACATACATTTGTATCTAAACAATAATTTGGACACAAAACAGTTCCATCACCCCAAAACAATTCCTCATGTTACCCTTCTGTAATTATACCTTCCCATAACTACTAAATCCTGTCAACCACTGTATGTTTTTTATCACTAGCTTTATGTTTTCCAGAATTTTAATACAAATGTAATCATATAGTATGTAAACTTTTGAAACTGATTTCTTTCATCCAGTGTAATACCTTTGAGATTCATCTGTGTTGTTATGGTGTATCAATAGTTCATTCCTTTTCATTTTGTTTATTCATTTACCCATTGAAGACATTTGAATTGTTTCCAGGTTTTGTGTGTGTGTGTGTGTGTGTGTGTGTGTGTGTGTGTGTGTGTGTCTGATTATAAATAGAGCTACTATAAGCAATCATGTACAAACATTCATGTGAACATACATTTTCATTTCTCTAGGATAAATATCTAGGTATAGAATTGCTGGGTTATCTGGTAAGTACATACTTATTTTTATAAGTAACTGGAAAACTATTTTCCAGAGTAGCCTAGACCATTTTATATTTCACCAGCAATTTAAGTGACAGTGTTTTCTCATCCTTGTCAGCACTAGATAGTATCAGTTCATTTTTTAGTAATTCTAATAGGTATATCTGGTATCTCATGTGGTTTTAATTTGTTCCTCTGGCTGCCTATACAGTTTTCTCTTTGCCTTTGGTTTCCAGAAGTTTTGATATGATAAGCCTCGCTCTTTTTGTTTGTGCATGTGTGTTTATTCTGATAAGTGTTTTTTGATCTATAGTTAGAGTATGTCATCACTTTTAGAAATTTCTCAGCCATTTTTCTTCAAGTATTTCTTCTGCCCTGTTCTTCCAACTTTCTACTTCTGGGATTATATATGTTAGACCATTTGATATTATCTCATAGCTCCTGGATGCTCTGTTGAAGGCACTTTAAAAAACCTCTGTTACTGAAACATGAAACAGATTGACAAATCTCAGAGGGAACGAGGGTGGAGGAGAGGGAAGAAATTAACCAATTATCTTATATGCATACTAGTGGCCTGGTGCACAAATTCATGCACATTGAAAGAAAATTAATTAGAAGAAATATTTTAATATCGCTATTTGCCCTTTCTCTATAATAGAAGTGTCAACCAAATTCACGATAGACAATGACAGATTGAAACACATGTGTGTGATTGGTGCCAGTGAGAGCTTTATATGTATCGTGCATGCACGAGTCAACATAGCCTTTTATCCTATCTAATAAAAGAGTAAAATGCAAATTGACCATCACTCCAACACACAAGATGGCTGCCCCCATGTGGTCAAAGATGGCTGCCCCCATGTGGACACAAGATGGCCACCACAAGATGACCAGCAGGGGAGGGCAGTTGGGAGGGACAGGCCTGCAAGGGAGGGCAGTTGGGGGCAATCAAGCCTGCAGGGGAGGGCAGTTAGGGGTGACCAGGCTGGCAGAGGAGGGAAGTTGGGGGTGACCGGGCCTGCAGGGAAGGGCAGTTGGGGGGGACCCAGGCCTGCAGAGGAGAGCAGTTGAGGGGGGACCCAGGCCTGCAGGGGGGGGGGCAGTTAAGGGTGACCAGGCCTGCAGGGCAGGGCAGTTAGGGGCAAACAGGCTGGCAGGGGAGCAGTTAGGCATCAATCAGGTTGGTAGAGGAGTGGTTAGGGGGTGATCAGGCTGGCAGGCAGAAGCATTTAGGGGCAATCAGGAAGGCAGGCAGGTGAGCAGTTGGGAGCCAGCAGTCCTGGATTGTGAGAGGGATGTCTGACTGCCTGTTTAGGCCCGATCCTACCGGGCAGTCGGACATCCCTCGAGGAGTCTCAGATTGGAGAGGGTGCACACATACCCCCATGCACGAATTTCATGCACCAGGCCTCTAGTATATATAGAATAAACTTGTTTAATTAGATCTTCTTTCTGATTTAGCTAAACTTTTTCCAGCACCCCAACTTCTCTTTCAGGTAATTGTCAGTAACACAGCAGTAAATATCAACACAAAGCAGATTATTATTGTAGATCACGCAGGGAGAACAAAGGGTAAAATATTTAACTACAGCTGTGTTTGACTATATTCTGTGCAGTGAGAAAACCAGAAGTCATTTTCAAGGTCCACCATTTCTTACTTCTTTTCAGTCAGGTCAAGTATCTAAGCTTTCTAAATTTTTGTTGTCCGGCTAATGAAAAGAAAATAGGATTCTACCAAGGCTCCTATCTACCTACTCCAGGACTTCTGTGGGGATCAAATGAGATGAGGCATGGGAAAATGCTTCACAGACATTTGATTAAAGTGTAAAATGTTTCCACCTGGCTATAAAGCAAGTCATGTTCCTGTGCTGAAGAAACTGCAAGGAGGCTAGTCGCTAGGGAGAGGAAACTGGGCATTGCTACATGATGTCATTACCTGAATGGACACTTAGCATATTAGCCTTTTATATATAAAGGTGGTATGCATTACCTATGGACACAGACAATAGGGTCATGAAGGTTTGGGGTGGGGCAGGAACTGAGTAGAAGGGGACTATGAGGGGATAAAGAGGGACATTTGTAATACTCTCAACAATAAAAATTTAAATGAAAAAATAAAAATCTCTGTTACTGTGGTTTGATTTTATTTTCATTTGATTCTTCTGTATGTCTGCTGAAATTATCTATCTGATCTTCCATGTTATCTACCTTTTCCTTTAGAGCCTTTAACATGTTAATCATTGTTGTTTTAATTTCCCCGCCTGATTTTTAACATCTGTGTCACATATTAGTTTATTTCTGTTAAATATTTCTTTTCAGATTGGTGTTTTCTTATCCTTTTGTATGCCTCATTTTTAAGAAAACTGTACATATTTTATAGGATAAAAGATACTGCAGTAATTATTTTTTTAAAATATATTTTTATTGATTTCAAAGAGGAAGGGAGAGGGAGAGAGAGATAGAAACATCAATGATGAAGGAGAAGCATTGATTGGCTACCTCCTGCATGCCCCCCATTGGGGATCGAGCCCACAACTTGGGCATGTGACCTTGACCAAAATCAAACCTGGGATCCTTCAGTCTGTGGGCTGATGCTCTATCCACTGAGCCAAACCAGCCAGGGCAATACTGCAGTAATTCTTTATTATGCTTGCATATAAACACATCTTTTTTTTTTTCTTCTATGCCTTTAGTTTGGAAGTTTGTGTTAATCTAGTCAGTAGTTGGTCTGAGTTTGAAGTTTCTTCTTATGCTGGGTTATCCTTAGTGTACTACTGGCCTCACATTTCTCTAGTGATACCTTGTTTTTAGGATGTGGACTACTTTGCCAGAGGATTTTTCTCAGTGTCAACTTCCTAGGGAGAATCTGTCACTTGCCCTTCTATCAGCTATATTCTACTGTTATTTTCTCAGTGCTTGTTACTGTGGAATGGGGGAAAGAGTTAGTGGGGTGGCTGTTCTCTGATGTTCTGATTTAACCTCAGTCTTAGGCAGGCACTGTGAGCCTGGATTTGAGGAGTGTGGCCCTCATAAGTAAGTGGTTGGTCCTGTCTTTCCAGCAGTCATGCTCATCCCAGCACAGGACCCTGCTATTCCCCAGGGGGAGAGCTTATTACAAACCTGTTCTCTTCTCACAGTTGCAGTAGGTTTCAACTAGGAATCTAAGGTGTAAAATTCTGTTGCCCGTCCCCCTGCAGATTAAAGCATTTGTTACATAGGGAAGATGGGGAAAATAGGGCTGGTGGAGTTTCAACACTGGGATTGCCTACCAATCCCGGCCAGCACTATGGACAAAGCTTTCTCAGGATGTGAAAGTGTCTGCTGGGATTTGTGGAGTAAAGCCTGCAAGAGGTTTTGAACTCCCCTAGGTCTATGGCTCCCAGGGACTTTACACCCTCCCACTAGCCCACACTCAGCCTTTGCTAATTCTTTAAACTCTCACTAAATCTTCCCATCAGCTTATTTGGTAGTTGACTGTATTTGCCCCAGATAAACAAACACTTGGCTTTGTTGCTCCCTGCAGGTGCCCGTCTTTCCCCAGATTTTAGGTTGGACGTTTGCCCTGTGACCTCAGTTCTCTCATGGGTTCAGGGAAAGTTGTCAATTTGTTTTTTTTTGTCCCAGTTTTTCTTGTTACAACGTGTAACTGCAATGCTCTTTCCAGCTCTCTGCATTTCCAAGGTGAAACTGGAAATATCAACTGCATTTTGAGAGTTGTCTTTCCAAGCCACGATTTTAAGGCAAGAAATAAGGAGGAGGAAATTCTGTCCCTGCTTTTCTCATCCTCCTTAACACAAGAGCATCCTTCCATCAGCTCCATTTATTTCCAGCCACTTTAGTAATTCCCACAATCTCTTTCACTTTCTCATTTCCTTGTTTTGATGTTTATTCACATGTATATTTTTGTTGGTTTGGGTAGTTGAACATATGCGTGTTGTATCTTTATTTTTGCTAGTTATGTGTTGCTGGTAGCCATGCACTCACTGCCTTCTGCATACACCAAGGAGCCCCACTCCCTGGAGGCTCTCAGGTCCCTGGTGCACAGCTGTGAGAGGGAGAGGCGGTGTTGACTGTTTCTTCCGCACAACCAGGGAGTGCAGATGAAGCATTTACACTTCAGGGCCTTCCAGACGGAAGGCACAAGCCCTCAGTGGCACCGCTGTCCCCGAGCTCTTCCTGTGCATGCAAACTTGATCATTATGAGGGGCCCAGTACATGCACACCCCCCGCCCCCCAAGCACGCCCGCCTCGTCACAAATTGCAATTTCAGAACGATCTCATTTTCTGTTGGCAAAGTAAGAAGCAAAAATAAACCTGCTCAGCATTTTCAGCTTTTTTTTTTAAATAGAAACTATCTTTATTGATTTTTTTCTAGCTACAAAAGTATTATAGAATTATTGCAAAAAATTCAAGTAAAAATTTGTTGTGGTGAAAGTTTGTTCTCATTCTCCTTCCTCCCGTACCCCTGCTTAGAGCACCACTCTTCACAGGTTTGTGTCTATATTCTTTTAGCTTTTTTCCCCCTCCATTTTATATGCAAATGAGTATGTATTTTAATTTTTAAAAAGTCAGATGACAAGCTAACGTGATTGTCTAGTAGTTTTGACAGAATGGATTCGTGGAGACTACTTTCCTTCCTCCTGGTAGCTGCTCAAGGCTTTGCTGTTATGATGAGTGAGCAAGAGGCAGGAAGCCAAACAGAAGCTGCGAGGGCTTTTGAAAGAGTGAGAGTGCGCAGGAGAGCAAAGCTAAAGTAACGAATGGAAATGAAAGAGGCGCAGGGAAATGTGGGCCAGGTTTGCACTTACTGGCGTGGATGCTTTCAGCAAAGGGCAGCGTCCAGGGCCAGCCTGCAGTCATCAGGGCCAGGCACATTTTCTGGGGAGCACCCCTCTGCTCCCACCAGCCCCTTCCTCACTGTGCTGTGTCCCCTGGATCTCTGCACGGCCCTGGCTGTCACATCACACGAGGAGCACCGCAGCTCTTTCTAGCTGCCTCATTGCTAAAAGGTCATTTTGCTCCTGTTTTCCTCTCAGTGGTCCTGGCTCTCCAGGCAGTAGGACTGCTGACCTTCACTTTGATCTCTAAACAGGGGGACTCCTCCGGGAACACAGGACTACTTGTGTCAACAGCAAATGTGTATTTGTGTCATGTCAAGGAGGATGCAGGTAAGATTGTCAAATGTCAGCAGTCTAAATTCGGCAATTCTATTCTCCACTGGAAGTTGCAGGGGAGGAATGGGTTCTGAATTCTGTGCACTGGCAAAGGCATTCCTTCATAATTCACGACCTTATATGTTTCAAAGATGATGAGAATTCACACTAATATAGAATTTGAGATTTGCTGCAAGAAGAGATATGTCTTAAAACCAACCTGTGGTTTGAGTTAATAACATTAACATTATGCAGGAAATCAAGTTGACCAGAAATGCAGATCTTGGACAGTGCTTGAGGGGCTGCAAGTTCCCTGAAGAAGAAAAGGTGTCACTGGACTGAGTTAGCTCTGATTTACCGAAGAGGAGAAGACCAGTTTTAATGTTAACTAAGAGATACATTCTTTCCCCCTTTTAGTTACCCTTATATTGACTTCCATCACAGTCTGCTCAGCGACTCCTATTCTTTAATGTGACTAATAATCACAGTGTTGCTTCTATGTTAGGCAGTGCCTGGACCTCCAGCCTTCCATCTGGTGAGATCCACTCTGGACCGAGAGCTCCCGCTGACCGGACTGCAAAAGAAAGAAGTGTCACCAATGGAGATTAATCCTCCCATCAGCCTTGAGAGAAAGGGCCGAAGACCCCATGTGGATTTGCTCAGCGTGCTACTGACTTTATTAAACAACCGACTGGACAAAGGGAAGCAAGACCTTTCTTCTTTCCAACAGCATTATGCCAAAAAATATATGAGCCCATTAAGGACCAAGGTTCAGGTCCAAATACATCTTTCCCCCGACTCGTGTGTGATGAAAGGATTGGGCATAGTAACTTTGGAGTAGATAAGATGTCCCTAATCATGTCTGGGAGGAATAAGTCAGACTTCTTGGAGGGGTTGAGCTTTATTTGTAATTTAATAATCCATTTAAGAAATATTATGGAATGCTAATTTCGTCTTAGGCTAGGTGTAGTGGGCTCAATGGTAGCCTCCCAAATATATGCCCATATCCTAATCCATAGAACCCGTGAATATACCGATATGGCAAAAGGTGTGATTAAATTAAGGACCTTGAGAGCAGGAGTTTATCCTGGATTATCTAAGTGGGCTCTAAATATAACCTCATGTTTCCTTCTAAGAGAGGAGAAGGCAGTGTGAAGACAGCAGCCGAGACTGGAGAGATGTGACTACAAGCCAAGGAATGCCAGTCATGGCCAGAAATGAGGAGAGAGGCATGGGACGGACTCTACCCCAGAGTCCGAGGAGGGGGCATGGCCCTGTGACACTTTGCTTCCTTGACCTTGGCTCTCCCTCAAGGAGCAAGTGCAGGGATAGAGAAACACAGGACGTACAGTGAGAGCGATAAGAGCCCACGGCCACATGAGGGCCTGGGCGACTTCGGTGAGCACACAAAGGGATGGGTGAGGTAGAAGCCAGAGGCAGGAAGTGGGGTCAGCAGATTGTGTCTGTAGCAATAAAGGACCAGAGTTTTGAATGCCTACCTGTCCTGATATGTTTTGCTGATATTAATACAACAAATTTTAAAAAATAATGTTAAAAATTATTTTCTGATTATAAAAGGAATACATATACATTGAGGAAAACGGAATAAATACAGAAAGATATAAAGAACAGAAATAAAACTTGCCCATAATTCTACTATCCAGAGTTAATCCTTGTGAACATTTTCAGCTATAAATGCGTGCGCGCGCGCGCACACACACACACACACACACACACACACACACACGGATACACACACATACACATACACATACACACACTATACATTTTGGTCAGATGTTATTTCTGCATTGTTGTGAGGATTATCTCACATTTATGGGTGGCTGGTTTAGACTTCTGGGTATAAGGAACAGATATTCTCCTAGTTTGGAGTAGGAACAAGGGTTTGGGTTTTAGGATGTATTAGCCAGGTTATGCTGTGGTAGCCAAATAACCCGAAATCCCAAATGTTTATTGTTTGCCCAGGAGACAAACCCACTGTGAACTGAATTCATGGTGGTGGTTGGGGGCACACTGCTGCTTGCTGTCGGAGTCTCTGGCTGAGGAGGGCTGCGCTCTGGGAGGGTGGAGTGCCACTGGCCACTGAAGCAGGGAAAGAGGAGAAGGAGGCCCACTCATGAGCTCTTCACTGTCTCTTCCTAGAAGTGACACCCCCTCTTTATCTCCTCAGGGCCCATTGGCACAACTGGTCACATGGCCCCACCTAACTGGAAATGGCTGGGAAGTGTATTGGGTTCTATTAGAACAGGCATTACTGACTTTGCCACAGAGAATAAAGTATGTGTGGACTGGACTTGAATGGACACAAAGAGCCACCAGGACTTGAGGCAGCTGGAGGGACAGTGGTTGTCTCATGATCTCTCTCATGCTTTCTCTGATAACTCGGTCAGGTCGACCACGCAGGAGCAGACACCCACTTTCCCCAAATCATCAGTCTTCCCACAAAGCATGGATCCAGGCAAAACTCTCCCACATACTGGCACTGGGAGAATTGGAGCCTATTATTTAGGTTCAGACTGTAACCTGATGGGAAGGTCCTGATTTTATAGCAAATAATTCTGAAGAAAATATTTTTTGGAGTCACATGGAAACTTCCTTATTAGTAATGGTAAGAAATCCAAGCTTGGTGAGTTGGATTCTAATTTTAAGAAAACATTACTGAGATCCCTCCCCGCCTCTCCCATGGCAAAGGAGGCCCTGGTGGGTTCCAGAGCCAGGAGTTTTCAGAACTGGAAGAAGATATCCTTGAATGTTCATGTACCCAAGAGAGGAGGCTGGGCTACGGAGTGAGGCGACCTTGGATATTTTCCAGATGGGAATTTAATGGCTTTCAGAGCTCAGTGAAATTGCCACCTGCCCTAGCCACAGGCAGAGGAATACAGAAAAGATTTGGGATGAAGCTTCCTCATGGTCTCCAGGAGAGCTACCTTTGCAAAAGGAACTTCTATTCTACTTCCATTCAGAGCTCCATTTTGATCAGGCTGGGCTTACGTGCCCACCTTGAGAGCAGGTATGTGATTACGCTGGAGGTTTTGTGTTCCTCCCGGCACCCATGCAGGGTATTGTACATGAAAGGAGCTTCTGGAATTCTCAAATTTCTAAAGGCTCCAGTGCAAAACTAGAGGATTCATACTCATCTCATCCCTAATTGGGCCCCTATTCTTGGTACTTTGGTAATGTTTTGTCCTTATCGTAGGCATTGCCATTAGCACTTTATAGGTGAGGGAACTGACGATAAGAGAGGTCAGGTAATGTGTGTCCTAAAATAATACAGTTCATAAGGGATGGAACCGCTCTGGAAACCCAAGTTGTCAACTTTCTAACCCAGGCTCTGTGTTTGCCACGTCAAAGCAAGCTTTGCTTTAAGTTTCTTCAAAACTAGCATCAGAGTGAGAACAGAGATCAAGGGGAAGTAGAGTGAGGCTAACAATAGGATAAAAGTTCATGCGGGACACCTTCAGAGAGAACACAGATATGGGGGCGGGAAGCAAAGATTTGGGGCATAAGGTCTTTGTACATTTGACAAAATACAGTTACAAAGTGAATGATGTAGTCTCCTGGGTGTTTGCTGCCATTTCGATAAAATTATTTGTCCAACTAACTAAAATTTCTATTTTTCTTCTCCCCTGTGATACAGAGTTTCATGTGGACATCATCTTAAATTTATCTTTGGCAGTAACTGTTTTTACCTGTGTTTTTGATAGAACCTCACTGGAGGTCAAGGTGTAAGGACTTCCTGACAAGTACACATTTTTTTTTTGAGTTTGCTTCGCAGAAGAGTATCATGACTGGAAAGTGTGAGGTTGAGTCAAGTACTTTGTATCTCTACCTAGCAAGCAGTTGAGTTTCTAGTTTCTCTTTAAAAGTATAGCGGATGATATATTTGTATTTATGACACCCTGGCAGATCTATGTTTTTTCAGGGACTCTCACAAGTTCACAGTGTGGGGGAGGGTGGTGATGGTAAATTTAATAGCTTGTTGGATTGGATAAGTCTGCTCCCACCTTGTGCAGCAAGTTAAGGGTTCCCTGATTTCATGTCAGGATTCTGTGGAAGTTGGCAGGAGCAGAGCCATGATGTAGTGTGGGATGTGGGATCTGATCCCAGATCTTGTCTGCTTTTGGGAGGCAGTGAGAGAGGTGAGGGAGAACCTGTATTCCTGAGAAAAAAACATCTGGCATAGGCCAGCCAGGACATATTAACCAGTATGACTTTCACAGTTACCAGAGGGATCCAGCTGCTAGTATTGAAACCTATGAATATGCACAATCATTAGAAAAATCAGTAGGCATTTGAGGAGAATCAGGAACTAGTATAGGAGATCTAACTGGATGATCAGTGCAATTGCTCCAGGGAAAGAGACTTCTTGGTGGACATTTGGAGAATAGAAATCGGAGTAGCATTTGCATTGAGTATTGAGAATATATGGCTCCCATAAAAAAAAAAGAAACAACACAGCAGGTTACTACACAAAAGGAGAAATATGAACAAGGAGGATTCTTAAACAATAAGATTTGAGGAATTAAAAAGATAAAAAAAATAAAAACTCAAGATAATTTTATTCCTTCTTTGTGCTTTTACCTGAATATTTATATTTTCTATAATGGAAGTGCATTATTTTTTGAAGTTAAGGCATTCCAATAAAGGTTATTCAGAAATTTAAATCTTCATTTCTTTTCCATTTTATTTTCTTAAATTTATTTTTATTTTATATATAATTTTAATATCTCTGTAATTTTGTATCTGCTTGAAAAACTCTTGTCAACTAGCCAAAGTTATTTTAATTATCAATTTTACTTTTAGTCACAGTAAAACATAATGAGCCATAATCCAAAAAATTGGCCTTATGTTTCAACATCCTAAAAATAAAAATAGTATATAGCAATGGCTTTTCTTTTTTTACTCCAGATTCACATGCCCTTTAAGTATCTTCAGCTGAGTTGTCTGGAAACAATAGTTTTCTAAAACTATATCCTACAAGCATTAAGAAATCTTCAGGGCCAGAAAATATTATGGGTATTCCATAATTCAATATGTAGAATGAAGTAACAATCTTGATATATTTGCTATTTTTGAAGGCAAAGGAAGGAATTTGATTCTGACCAAGAAACCACTGCCAAAAGAATTATGGTTTAAGTAGCAGGTGCATTTTTCACTTTGGGGCATAAGATAAGCTTAAAAAAAAAAAAAGACTAAAGTACCCATTTTATACAATTTCACTTACAACCTAAAAACAACCATTCTTAATAATTTTTCTTTGCCAATTTTAAAGTAAATAAAATAAAATCCAAGATGACAAACGGCAGGATAACAGGAAAGACAGTGACACAAATACTCTGTTGGGAATTGCAGATAATATAAGACTGACAGACAGGGGTGGAGGGGGGTGGGGTGGCCTGGAAGTTGAACATGAATCAATAATGCAACCCTGTTTCTATGCTGGGGAATACGGGATAAGGATAAAGAAAAATATAAAAGTGGAAGTCAGGGTGATTTTTTTTTACGCTGTGTGCCATACTTTAAAGCACTGCTTTTATTTATTTAATAGAATACTAGACCTTTGTGGGGGAAGCATGGGGGCTCTGGAAAGACTAATATAAACAAGTTTCAGGAAATAACAACCTTGAAAGTACATGAAATAATTTACTGCCTCAGTACCTAAGCAGAATAAGGTGAAGGTGAAAGAAAGAAAAGAAATCAAACAACCAAAACACCATAGAAAAAATTTTAAAATTGTATTTATTTGATATGAAAAAGTTGAAAGGTTAATTCATTAACTACTTGCGAACACAGGGGCATGCCTATAGCTTGACAGGGAGACTGTTTTCTCTGTTGGGAGAAGAACAAGATAGGGACAAGACTGCAGAGCAGGGAAAATCCAGGTGCAAAAAGTCACTTCCTTGAGTGATGTTGTGTTATTAAACAGTGATGTGGTTATCAGAGGAAGGCTATGGGATCTTTTAAAGAGTGGGGGGAGAGGAGAGAAAAGGGGATGGGAGGAAGAGAGAGGGAGGCAGAGAATTATTCATGGCTGAGTGTGTCTCTCAAACAAAGGACTCGGCTACTTTTTATTAAGGAATCCAGACAGACAGGACTGTCTCTGGGAGTGGTTTAGAGAAGGATGAAGGTGAGCTCCTGGGCATGGTCCTGTGTGTGCAGCTCTGAGTGCCAATTCCCACGGGAGCTGGGAGAGGTGGCAGTGGAGGAGTGGGTGCGAAGGAAGGAATGGCTGTGATGAGCACAATGAAAAGCAAAGAGCAGGGTGAGGCCTGCAGCTGCTGGGGCATAGCCCGTGGATATTATGAGTGACTCAACCCGCCCAGCCCAGGACACAGGTGTCAGGGCCTGCTGGCTCCACACACCCTACCTAACTCAGTAAACGCTAAACCCTGTAATGTGGACAAACAGTGCATGTTTGTCTTAGCATTCCCTTAGTCTTAGCATCCCCTTAGTACAAAGGACTGACGATGGAAGAATAAATGTATGAATGAGTACATGGAAGGAGCTTCTGCCCCTCATTGTCTAGAGCAGTGGTTCTCAACCTTTCTAATGCCGTGAGCCTTTAATACAGTTCCTCATGTTGTGGTGACCCCCAACCATAAAATTATTTTCGTTGCTACTTCATAACTGTAATTTTGCTACTGTTATGAATCGTAATGTAAATATCTGTGTTTTCCAATGGTCTTAGGCTCTACAGCAGTGGTTGAGAACCACTAGCAGGGTAGACCGCTAGCAGGGTTGCCTAAGACCATTAGAAAACACAGATATTTACATTACGATTCATAACAGTAGCAAAATTACAGTTATGAAGTAGCAACGAAAATAATTTTATGGTTGGGGGTCACCACAACATGAGGAAATGTATTAAAGGGTAGTGGCATTAGAAAGGTTGAGAACCACTGGTCTAGAGCAAGGATATCCAAAAGAGGTATAATGGGAAATGCAAATGCAAGACATGAACATGATTTTAAATTTTCTAGTAGCCACGTTAAAAATGGCCAAAGAAAGAAGTGAAATTAATTTTAGTAGTATATTTATTTAACCCCACATATTCAAAATACCATTTCAACCTATAATCAATATAAAAGTTATTGAGATATTTTAGATATTTTTTTAATACTAAGTTTTTAAATTCCAGAGTGAATTTTACAATTACATCACATGTCAGTTCAGACTAGCCACAGTTCAAGTTTTTTAAGAACCACATGTGGCTAGTGGCTACTGTACTGGGTAGTGCAGCAATATGATCTGCTGTATTTTTTTGCAACATGTTGGCTCAAAAGTAAAATTATATTCTTTCTAAAATAAGCTAGCTAACTCATTCTCTCATTTAAATGACTATCTCTATTTTCTTATTTGAAAGTTCTTAATAATTGCTTTTTATGCAAAATGAATAATTTTCCAAATCATCAATTATTGCAGAATTTCAGTCTTACAAAAATAAGTACTAGTATGCATTTGTACTTCAGCTGATTGAATTTCAGGGGAACACTTTTGGGTCCAAAGAAAGGAAATCTCATTAATGAGCCTAAAAGAGCCTTGCCCACTGCAGAACCCTCCAATCTAGTCAAACAAAGGTTCTCCTTGCCCAGGTATGTAGTTGGTAGTTCCAATCTGCCAGTACCATGCCCCAGCTTATCATAACAATGATGATAATGACCACTTATTAAGTTATGCATTAAGCACATAATTCTACATTCTTTGAACATTATTGAATCAACTCTGGCAATAACAACATAAGATAGGCACTATTACTCTTCCAAACTTGGAGATTAGAAAGCTTTAGCGTCACCTAAGATTACATGGGGAATAAGAAAGAAAGCAGGGCTTCCAAGCTGGAGCTGACCTAGCTCCAAGGTCTACGTGCCTAACCAGCACACTCTCTGTCTGCCGCTCCTCACTCCCCTGACTCCCCATCTGGCGACATCCTAACTCCTCCAAATTCCTCCCCAGTGAGCCTCCTTCTCCAAACCTCTGTGATCACTGACATAGCCAGTGCCTTGAAGAATTGGCTAATTTTTCAATTTCTGTGAAGGACTAATTCTCTCACCTCCTACACCTGCTAGGTCTAATTGGGAGAGCTCACTGGCCCCATGACCTCACTATGCTGTCTAACCTTTAGAACCCTCCAAAGATCCATGCACATTTGTCGGAGGGAGGCCTTCTGAGCAGCAATGGGGCAGTATATTTATTTAGCCAGGCGCACCCTCCACCAGGAAACCAAGACATTTAAAGAATTCCTTTTCCTTCGCCCCCTTTCCTGTCTTGTGCAATCTCCCCAAAGCAGCAAACACCCCGCCTAGGGTACAGGAGGACTTGAAAGCTTAGCACTGTTGTGAGTAGCTCTGTGAAGCCCCACTAGCAAGGAATGGGTGTCTCTGGCCAGCAGCCTGCCAGGACCAGAAGCCCTCAGTCCCACAAACCCGGAGGACGTGGATTCTTCCATGAGCGAGCTTGGAAGTGATTGCCTTCCATAGTGAGCCCTGGCCAAGAGCTCGACTGAAGGCTGCGAGAGCCCTGAGTCAGAGGAACTGTGAGATCATCAGTGCTGCTGGAGCTGCTAAGTTCCGGGATAATTTGTTCTGTAGTGATAGACAGCTAACACCACCACTGATTGCCCCTATGCCTGACCCAATGTCTCAGATGAGAAACAGTCTCTGAGAGAGAACCTTGAGAGAAAATCTCTGGTTAGAGAACCTTGGAGACTATCATCTAATTCCTTCCCTGTACAGATGCGAAGACTCAGGCTCAGAGAGGGAATAGGACCCGACAGGGTGCACAGCGAGGAGTGGTCCCAGAACCTAAGAACGCCCAGTGCTCTGTTCACCACTTGGCAGCTGCCTCCGCTGAGAAATTGGTCTTTGGGCTCAATGCATAATTCATGAACTGTCACCTTAGTGATTGCAGTTATATATCAGCCACAGTTTAATTGCCTACATGTTAGCAACAATGCATCAAAGTAACTATGAAAAATGGAAAGAATTTGATATCTGTTAAACACATATTATGCAAGAAAATAAATCATAATAATTATCTATCACATATACTAATTATATATTATAAAACACGTTAACATATGAACTGTAATATTAATAAATTGCACTTTTATAATCTTTACATGTAAAAATCTGTTGCATATGCTAACTTTGAAATAATCCCACGATAAGAGTAACTATTTCTACTTGACAGGTGAGAAAACGAAGGCACAGTTACGTGAAGTCATTGGCCTGCATTCCCAGCCAGGACCTGCCCTGATCCAGACCTCTGATCCCTGGCTCCAAGGTCCTCTGCCCAATAGCCATACCTTTTGGGACCCTCCTTAGAGTTCTGGGGTCATCCTTAGGCCAATGCCCTTGCCATACCTGTTGTTCTTTTTGTCTTGGCTGCTACTCTAGCTCCATTCTGGTGTCATCTCTGTCTTTCTTATAAGAAATCGCTGTGTGAAATTAAGAGTACTTTTTAATATGTATAGGCATCCCAGGTCTTAATGACAAAGAATAATAATCAGTAATAACCAGTAATGATAGTCAAGGGAGTGAACAAAGAGCAAAAATGTTTGCAGAATAGCATTCCCACTGTAGTTTCCCCCCAAGACTGACAGAGTCATCTGTTTTCTCAAGATCAGCAGGAAGCCTCCCTATTTCATGTTCTCTTTGCTGAAACCCTTTTAACCTGTGGTGGAGGCTTTGAAAGGTAGCATCTGAGACGGATTTGACTTATTCTATACAACTCAGCTCCAGCATGTGACAACAGCCTTCCGCACAAGGGTTACACTATGGACCCCCAGAAAACCCTGCATAGCAGTAGACTTCAGAGAGCCATCAGACTCTTCCTGCCTCAGTCACACACCAAAGAATTATCAGTGACCTCTAGTCTGACAGTAGACAGAAAGCAAAACAAAAACAAAACAAATCACCTGAAGGACATTTCCATAAAGCAGACTGTGATTTATGTTAGCAACAGGACATCTGAGTACAGTATGATCTTTCTTCTTCCTCTGTCCTTACTTTTCCCCCCAGTCACACACACACACACACACACACACACACACACACACACACACACTCGCCTGCTCATGTGTACCTGCACATTTATACATCTACATGTGTAATGCACACACATACAGTAAAACACCTATTCTCCACGCTGCTCTCATTTCACACCTATTGATTTAAAGGCCCCTCACCTTGTTCGTTCTCTTTCATTTCTAATGTGCTCGTGGTGTGCCCTCAGTTTGAATTTATCAATTGCTCCCCCCCCCTCCTATAATTTTCTATGAGACATCTCAACATTTCAGGGAGTCTATCAATCCCATGTCTTTTTCCTGAAGACTCCCCACCCCAGACCCACTGGTGTTCCTGCCTCACTCCAGACTGCTGGTCATTAGGCTTCTTACACAGCTGTCAATAGGCACTTCTCTTCAGCATAATGGGGATTTCATTCACTGCTTTCTTTTTTTTAACTAAATAAATCTTTATTGTTCAGATTATTACAATTGTTTCTCCTTTTTTCCCCCCATATCTCCCTACCACCCGGTTCCCACCCCCCTCTGCCCTTACTTCCTCCCTCCGTCCCCGCTGTCCTTATCCATAGGTGTATGATTTTTGTCCAGTCTCTTCCTGTACCCCCCACACAGACACCCCTTTCCCCCTGAGAATTATCAATCCACTCCCATTGTATGCCTCTGATTCTATTATGTTCACCAGTTTATTCTGTTCCTCAGATTTTTAATTCACTTGATTTTTGGGTTCACTTGTTGATAGATATGTATTTGTTGTTCATAATTTTTATCTTTACTTTTTTTCTTCTTTTTCCTCTTTTTAAAGAATACCTTTCAGCATTTCATATAATACTGGTTTGGTGATGATGAACTCCTTTAGCTTTTTCTTATCTGTGAAGCTTTTTATCTGCCCTTCAATTCTGAATGATAACTTTGCTGGGTAGAGTAGTCTTGGTTGTAGGTTCTTGCTATTCATCACTTTGAATATTTCTTGCCACTCCTGTCTGGCCTGCATAGTTTCTGTTGAGAAATCAGCTGATAATCATATGGGTGCTCCCTTGTAGGTAACTAACTGTTTTTCTCTTGCTGCTTGTAAGATTCTCTCTTTGTCTTTTGCCCTTGGCATTTTAATTATGATGTGTCTTGGTATGGTGCTCTTTGGATTCCTTTTGTTTGGGGGTTCTGTGTGCTTCCTGGACTTGTAAGTCTATTTCTTTCATCAGGTGGGGGAAATTTTCAGTCATTATTTCTTCAAATAGGTTCTCAGCATCTTGCTCTCTCTCTTCTTCTGGCACCCCCATAATTCTGATGTTGGTACGCTTGAAGATGTCTCAGAGGCTTCTTACACTATCTTCAACTTTCTGAATTCTCTTCTCTTCTTGCTTCTCTGGAGGAGTGTCCTTTGCCTCTTTGTATTCCAAATCTTTGACTTGATTCTTGCATTCCTCTAGTCTGCTGTTGGGTCTCTGTATAATATTTTTTATTTCAGTCAGTGTATGTTTAATTTCTAGTTGGTCCTTTTTCATATCCTCAAGGGTCTCCTTAAATTTATCCGCCTTTTCCATGAAATTCTTGAAAAACCTTATAACTGTGGTTTTGAACTCTATGTCCATTCGTTTGTTCTCCTCCATTTCTTTCGTTTGGGATCTGTTTCCTTGCCTCCTCATTTTCACTGCTTCCTTGAGTTGGTTGGGTAGCTTTGTGTACTAGGTGTCCTATTGGTTCAATGGGTCAGCCTCCCAGTTACCTGAGGTGGACACTCTTGGTGTACCCCTTTGTGGACTGTGTGTACAGCCTTGTTGTAGTTAAGTCTTGATTGTTGTTGGTGTCACTGGGAGGAATTGACCTCCAGGCCAATTGGCTGTGAGGAGCCACTGTGTCTATAATGAAAGAATTGCTGTGCTGGAGACACGTTTATGGGGCAGGACTTGTTCTAGCAGGGTTTTGGTGCTCACTGAGTCTGCCTCTTGAATGTGTCCCTTATGAGAGTGGTTGAAATCTGGTGTCATTTCACACTGACCACTAGATACACTAGTGTCTGGATCTCCAATGGGGTGCAGGTCAGCTACTGTCTGAGGCCCCCCAGCAGGAGCTACAGCAAGAAATAGTTTTCTCCTCTTTGCTTGGGCGGTTTTGGAGCAGTCTGACTGGAGCTGCAGTTAATTTGGTTAAGCTGCCACAGAACAGGCCATTTATATGCAAAAGCCACTGTTTGGAGCCTGGGTGGGTTTGTAGAATGTACGGGGTGGGGTCTCAGGGCGGGGCGGGGTCTCAGGGTGTCACTAGGCTGGGGCATGGCCAACGGCCATGGCTGCCTTCAGCCGTCTCTGCCTTTCCGTGTTTCCAAGTCCCTGTGTCCCATGCTCCAGGGCAGTAAACAATGATTGCTGGGCGCACCTCTGCAAAAAAGTCACTCTCACTTTCCGACCCGATGGCCAAGAGTCCAGCTTCTCCCCGTAGGAGTCTGGGTCCCCTGCGTGTCCCCAGAAACTGGATTTCAGAGTGATCGGGAGCTTGTCTCCCTTTGGGTTGAAGAAAAGCCATGCGCCCAGTCGCCCACCACCAGCCCGATTGGCGCGCCTCCGTACCTCAGCTTTTCAGCATTTGTGCTCCTTTCTCTTCTTAGTTGTAAATCTTCCACTCAGCCAGCTTTCCCGTGGTTCTGGGTGGTAGACGTTTTGTCTTTTAGTTGTATTTTTGAAATTGTTGTGTGAGGCGGCAGGCAGTTTAGTTGTTTAACTTTGCCGCCATCTTGGTTCCTCTCCCCAGGGCATGTACTCTCAACTGCTGCCATGGGCCGCTACCGCATCCACGTAGCCACCAGGGCCTGGCTCTTTGCTGGGTCTTTCTTTTTCTTTTTTTTTTTTAAATAAATCTTTATTGTTCAGATTATTACAATTGTTCCTCTTTGTCCCCCATAGCTCCCCTCCACCAGGTTCCTACCCCACCCTCTGCCCTTATCCCCTCGCAGTGTCCTCCTCTATAGGTGTACGCTTTTTGTTCAGTCTCTTCCCGCACCCCCCCTCTCCCCTTTCCCCCTGAGAATTGTCAGTCCACTCCCTTTCTATGCCCCTGATTCTATTATATTCACCAGTTAGTACTGTTCATCAGATTTTTTATTCCCTTGGTTTTTAGATTCACTTGTTTATTCGCTGGGTCTTTCAACCGCATGCAGCTGTGGCTGGTGGGGGAGCGTGGGGAGGCAGCTCATTCACTGCTTTCTTGTTGAATTCCCACACTTTCAGAGTCTTTCACTCTCTTGATACTTTTCCGTATTTCTATAGAAAATATCCTTCATCTGTTTTTTTTTTTTAAGAAAGAGTGTAGGGGAGGTCAGTTTTTGAGACTTTGCCTTTCTGAAATGCCTTCTTCTACTCTGATATTGGATTGATAGTTTGGCTGGGTTTATACTTTAAGGTTCTAAATAATTTTCCTTCACAATTTTAAGGCTATTGCTGTATTGTTTTCTGTTATCCAATGTAACTGCTGAAAAATCCAGTGCCATTCTGATCTATGTTCCTTTTGTGTGTGGCATTATTTTTCTCTCTGAAAGATGTTTAAAAATTATTATTAATCTTCTCTTTAGCTCTAGTATTCTGACATTTTACAAAAATATGTTTTCACATGCGTCTGTTTGCAAATTACTTTCATCTAGATATTCATATACTTTTCTTAAATTATTTCTTTGCTAATTGTCTTCCTCCCATCTTTTCTGTTTTCTCTTTCAGAACTCAAAAAATGTTCCTAAGATGAAACTTTAATGTATTTTTTTATCCTATTTTTTTCCACCTTTTTGTCCATTTGCTTTATCTTCTGGGGGAATTCCTTGATTCTATCTAATTTTTAATTTTCAAGAGCACTTTCTGGTTCTTATCTATTTCTCTTTGAAAACTTTCTATTCTTATTTTATGAATGCAACATATTCTCTAACTCTCTCCCCCTTCGCCCCACCCTCCCCTACCTTCCCTCTGAGGTTTGACAGTCTGATGGATGCTTCCCTGTATTTACTTTTTTTGGGGAAAACTTCTTCCCTTTTCTGTACTTTCTTGTCCTTCCTCTGTGTTCCTTTACACTCTTGGTTTTCATCTCCCCCTTTCATATTGTAAGTTTTCCTGAAATGACAATAAACCTTGGCTGTCTATTTCTAATAATAATAATAAAAGAAGAAGTGAAGAATGCCTTGGAATCTCTATATGCACAGGTGAGTGCTATCAACTGGGAGACTTCTTTACAGGGTGATCGGGAATGAAGGGGCCATTTGATTTTGCAGTGGCGCCTAAAAGACACTCTCTGGAATTTGTCCTCTGTGGGCTCTGTTTCTGCGGGATAAATTTTTCAGTTTACTGACTATGAGCCATATGACTAGCTACCAATGTCATGGGAATGAGCCAAGAGAGAACCACCCACCACTCAGTATTCTCTCCTACAGTGCATTTCTCCACTTAATATCCTCCACTAGTTCTGAGGTCTCTGAGTTTAATGCTTCTCCCTTGAATTCTCAAGAAATTAAATCTTCCTTTTCCTGCTTGGGCTGGTGGTTGGTTGTAGAGATGGGCATAATTGCCTGATGGATAATGTGGGAGAGAGATCCTCCATACGTTCAGACTTTCAACCAATCCCCTTTTCAACCTCATGCCTCACCCCTTGTTTCTGCAGTATCTGACCAAGAGTCTGAGAATCTCAGAGAGAGTTTTTGGATAAAGTGGATTCTCCTCTCTAAGGCTCTTTCAAATATGGCTGCATCTTCTGAATCTGTTGCTGCATCTCAATTTGCTGTCTGTCTTCCCAAATATGTTGAAGTGCCTTGTCTGATGATATCTTATCTCCCATTTTCTATATCCTTGTGGATACATACATACATCTAGTATGTTTTGTCCCTTTATTTTCATTTTATCAGGGTCTTGAGAGTGAGAGGAGGCACATGTGTGTGATCAATCTGCCATGTTTAAGTCTTAAGTGGACTTGTTGATGCTGATAATAAAACCAATGGAGAAAACCAACATGCACCTTGGAAATCTGGGAGTCAGAGCAAGTGGAAGTATGGCACCAGATGCCACTAAACATCTAGTGGGTGAGTGGAGTACATATGGTTTAACCCAGTAATACCACTGGGAGGTCCAGACTTAATTTGAGGGAGGGAGTAGGGGAACACCCCCCCAAAAAAAATCCTTTCTCTTTGCAAGTGTTAACAGCTGTATAAAGTATAATAAAGCAGCTTGGAAATACTATAGCTTAAAACTGGAACTATTAAAAATATCCAGTGATCAGTAGTGGACTGTGATGTGTTAATGAAAAAGAAGGGGTTTGGGAGGGATTGACGGGAAAGGGTCAAGGAGAACTTTCTGGAGTGATGGAGATGTCCTATATCTTCTTTGCAGTGGTGGTTACATATCAGCACCCATTTGTTAAAGCTCATCTAACAGTAAATTCTAAATGTGTGCAGTTGATCATACATAAATTACAACCATTATGGTTGATTTAATAATAAAAACATTTATAGATACCTATTATTCTAAGATGAAGAATGGGCTGACAGTCAAGATGCTCTGCAGACTATCCTCACACTGCTCTCTTGCACGTTCCTGCACTCCAGGCAAAGCTCCCCCCAGTCTGAGGAGTGGTCCATGTTCTCCCAACATGCCATGCATATTAACCCATGTCCTCCTCCATGCTCAGACTACTCTTTTTTAAAAAATTTCTTTATTGATTAAGGTATCACATATTTGTCCTCATCCCCCCATTCTCATCCCAAACCCCTCCCTACGTATGCCCCACCGCCCTGTTGTCCATGACCACTGGTTAGGCTTATATGCATGCATACAAGTCCTTTGGTTGATCTCTCCCCCTTCGCCCCACCCTCCCCTACCTTCCCTCTGAGGTTTGACAGTCTGATGGATGCTTCCCTGTCTCTGGGTCTGTCCCTTTAAAAATGGTTCAAATCTTCTCTTTTCTTTTTTTCCCCGGAAGCCTTCTCTGACCACTGAAAGAGTATTGTTTCTTCTACCCTTTTCATTTATTTTTTTGGTTTATATCAGTTATTTAACCTTTCAAAATATACTGTTCTGAGATATCTCTCTTATTATCTTGAAGTATTCTAACTTCTGCATTGATATTTCACTTTTTATGTGTGCCTGTCTTATTGTCTGGAAAAAGAGAAATTTTCTAGAGTGCTAGGAGTGTACATTATACATCTTCACATCTTTCCTAGTGTGTGGCACAATGTTATACACATAGTTGGCGGTCAATAAGTATTTGCTGAATGAAGGATAAGATAATAAATCATGTAGACATCTTAAAGAGAAGAAACTAGGGATTTTGAAGCTAGAGAGAGAAGGATTTGATTTACCAGTAAGAACTGGTAGGATAGAATCATCCAAAGAATACATTGAATTAATAGAAGGCTCAGGTCATTTATAATCTACATTTTGTAGAAGATATATGTCATAGTGAAATCAACATAATTTATAAAATTAATCCACAGGACCTATGGGGCTACTAAGACCAGTCTATAATTAGGATATGGCAATTTTAAACTCTATGATTCTTGCATTTATTCCCATGGATTTATTATTAGGAATTCTGACATGATCCCAGGAGGCAATATCTTGAGCTAAATATGACATTCTTCTTGTCAACTTCTCTCCTTGCCTCAGTGTCATCAAGATAACAAGCACTTCTGCAGTTCTAGGTAGAATATATGTGCTGCAAACCGTAGAAATGAATTCAGCCGTAACATATGCTACACACTTATTATGCACAGCTTGTGAGATTCTGATTTCTGATCTGCCATTTCCCCCCAAGGAATATAGACTTCCAATGTGGCAAATATATGTATGGCTATTTTATTTTAAAGGGCAGGCTATTTATATAAAACAGGGGCCTCAAATGAACTCATCCATAAGTCATATATTATCTTTCTTTTACTTACTCGTTAGATGAATTTATTTATGGTAAGTCTTTATGGTATAGTATTTACTTTATCACAGAGAGAAAGAGTACATGCCCAGAAATTGGATGCCACACATGCCCACTCAACTTGCAGTAATGAGGGCTGTTCTCCCCAATTTACTTTGCTGCCTGACAGACAGGCGGGCTGTTCGTTTTATCATTGTTGCCCACACCTATCAAGCCTCCCTCCAATCTGATGACTACCACAGCAATATATATAGCAAATCTCCTCAGGGACTGTAATTATTCATCTTTCAGGAGGCACAAGATCTATAATGGATAAGTGCCGTAGATAAGAAACCAGTTTATAGGTTTATCTTCATTGGAGGACTAGACCATTGCCATTTAATAAATGAGTTCTAAGTATCAAAAAATGTTGTGTAAATGTATTTGTGACGCAGACACATAAACACCGTTGGGATATTGCCATATACAAAACAAAAGAGGATGTACCCAGTCCATCAAAATACACTGTGAGTTGGAAAAGCAGAGGCCTGTCACGAAGCCTCAGCTTATTGTCTTGGGTTATGAATTACTCTTACATTAATATCACTACTGCTGCTACTGGGAGCACCTGATTTCATGACATTTTTGAGGCCAGTAGTCGATCAAGGCACTCAAGCCATTATTTCTATCAGGAATGAGGGCTTAAAATGCCCCCTGTGGCATGTGTCTTTGTTTCCCATTGAATCTCAAGTTGAACATTCAATCTATTTCACCTTCTCCAGTGTAGGTGTTATGGTAGCTAGCAGTGCATTTTTCACGATTTGCTGTGCAGTGTTCTTATGATTTTCACTAATAGAGCTTGTTTACCCACGGATGCATTTGAATGTTACCTATAACAAGTAATAAAATGGTTCTGCTCAGCTTTGTTCTGATTTATCTTAGTCAAGACAAAGAAAACAAACCCGCCCAAGCTAGCCCAAGTAAAGAGGGAGCGCTTCCAAAGAAACGTCAGGTCATTTCATGGCTACGTAAGGTTTCCAGGACTGAAGGGAAGAACCCGGTTTCCCCAATATCTCAGGGCCGTACAATCTCTCTTATACAAGCTGTACCTGCCTTTCTCTCATCTGTCTGTTCTTGCTCTTTTGGTCAGCTTCTTCTCTTATTCATCTTGCCCACAACCCAGGGGGGCCACAGCTCCAACTCTGTTTCATGACCTCTGCCTTACTTCACTCTCAATTGCTAAGTTCAAACTCCTCTCCTGAGAATCTGATTGGCCTACCTTCTCCATGGGATGTCACCTTTGGGATTCGGTTTTCAAGGCCCATGGATAGAGCAGGTTCTCTAAAAAGGGCCCGAAGAAGCACAGGCCATGAAGCATGACCAGTCATGAGCTTCCCATCATGCTCTGACTTCATTCTATTGTCTTAGGAGTGATTATATCATATGCCTGTATGCTGGAATAAACACTCAAGTTTCCACTTGAGTCACAGCTTTTTTAGTCCTGTAGAAATTATAAAATGGAAGCAGTTTCTGGAAGTTTCTAGGTCAGAGGCTATCAATCTGAATGTTCTCTACTTTAAAACACCAGTATCTTAGTTGTTTTTCTTGGCTGCCTTTGGGGGCCAAATATTCTAACTGTCAATGACCGTGCAGTAGAGCGAGGAGGGCAGGGCTTGGAAATGCCAAATCTACCATGAACCGGGGCTCTAGCTCCCCTAATGTAAATTTAGGTAAAGCCTCCTGTTCAAATGATAGGCATCTGGGATTGTTTCTATTGCTTTTGGCAAATACATATCAAGTAAAATATAACCTGTGGGTCCAGATGGAAGAATATAGGTCAAACACTGAGACTAGAAATTGGTTCCTTTATAAGAGGTCACTATGCTATGGCAAATCATAAGCTACACTGGAGCTCATGGGCAAATCCATCTTCCCCAAAAGAGCTTGAGATCCTCGAGGGCATGAATGATGCACCATTGTCTGTGGATTCCAGGATCTACCATAGTACCTGGCACATAGTAGATACTGAAATGGATGGATGTGTCAGGAAACCTCTTTGCTGACGTCAGCAAGAGCATCCTCATGAAGCCTGCTTTTTTTTGTACCTTCCTGTGTGTGTAGAATATTGAGCTGATTAATCATCCTAATTAAAATTTAAATGTATTTTCTAATCTTAGGCAATTTTAGGAAGTGTTTCTTTCATTGTTAGCCTTCAAAATAACTGCTTTCATTTTACATCTAGTTACAGCATTTTATTAGGCATTAAAGGAATACATTTTCTTAAGCGTTTAAGACATTTAGAAACCATTCTTTGCCATGTTTGACTACTTAAACCTTTCTGTACCATTTACTCCCATAGGTAATTTTATCGTTTATTTCTGCCACTTCTGAGCAAAATCACCTTTTGCGCTGTGATGTCTGTAGTAAAGCACTGACCTTCTAAAGACCCCATGTGGTCCCTGCCCCCCTCGCCAGTGCTAAAATGCTACATTTCATATATTTTTGCCTTAAAAAAACACTTATTGCCATTTTTCTCTTGAGGATAAAACATGTTTAAAAGATAAGCATAAATAAAGTAACTAATGAGTCATAGTTTCCATCACTCAGAGATCATTGTTATATTTTACTAGAGGCCCGATGCACGAAATTCGTGCAAGGGGCTCGACCCCTGCAGCCGTGGTGGCTGCCTCTGCCTCAGCCCCCCCTCCCGTTGTCCTCCCTCTCTCCCCTCCCCGTCACACCGCCCCCCCCCCCCCGCCGCCACGGCTTCGTCTGGAAGGTTGTCTAGATCGTCCAATCTAATTAACATATTATGCTTTTATTATTATAGATAAGCCTTTTTTTTCTAAGCCCATAGGATTGTTATTTTAAACAAAATCAAGGTATTTCTTTACAGCCATCCCCCAATACTAACAGTCTTAGTCAAACTCCCAGTAAACCTGCCGCACTGAGTGAGCAGAATGAGCATGCCCCTGTAAGCAGACAAGCCTTCTGTGACAATTGCCTGCATGATTCTCCTTAATTTTAGTCTTAAGATTTGTTACATTTTGCCACATTAAAACATTATGGCACTTTTGACCTGATTGGTTTATTTTCTGGATTTATTTAGCATGAACTGAGAAGTTACTTGACAGCCTTCTGACTCCCTGGGTTTGGACAGTAAAAAAGATGTTAGAAAAGGAGGCGAGACTTCTGTTTCCAGCGGTACAGGCAGAGGAGATGCCCTGAACAGCCCTCTAGATAGAAACAAGCTAAATATTAAATAATTTAAAAAATATATTTTAAAATTCATTGTTAAGCTGGCATGAAAGCAAGGGCTTTTCAGAGGTGAAAACTGAAGAAAATGTGAAACCTCAGGCAAGCGGGAGCACCCAGGCTGACTTCTGTGCTGAGAGCTCGTGCTTCTGTTTTGGCAGAGGTGTGAATTCAGGGGATGAGACCTAAAGCTAGGAAAGACAAGAGATGATCTCCAAATAAACCAGGACTTCGAAAGTCTACACTCTTCGTGCAATGGAAATGAGAAACGAAGCCCACCATAGAGGAGAGGGCAGCAAGGCGACTTGCCTGGCTTGATTATGTTGCTGGGAATGAGAAAGAGATTGTCTAATATCTGCCCTGATCATTTATAACCACAAAAAAGCCCACACTTGGGCTTAAAGGCAAGAAAGAAGCAAAGAGGGAGGAAAACAGAAACTAGAGGTACAATTGGAAAACGAATAAAATTGTAAATTAAAATGCAGGCATACATTGTAGATTTTTTTATTGCTAATATCTTTCCAGTAAAATACTTGCTTTTAATAACCAAATATTATAGAACTCATGTATCTCTCTATATATTTTGTATCAGCTAGTAATTATATGGGAGCAGTGTCTAATTACATTATAAATACTCAATGCATTTTTAACAGAATGATGTGCTGGAGAGCTATCAGGTCACATTTCAAATACAATGGATAAGTCATCAAAATCACAGGAAGATTTTTGGGAAAGCATGCAGCGTTCCACAAAAGGGATGCCGGCCCTGAGCGGAACATTATGGCATTACCCTCAGTGGGAACCACACTTTGCCATTGTGTGCTTGTCCTGAAACACATTTCCGAAAGGCCTTTCTATTACTTGGCCCTCATTTTTGACTAGTGATGAATGAGTTACACACACACACACACACACACACAAACACGCACACACACACACGCACACACACACTCTAAAAATGCACTGAAGAACTTGTGTTGAAAGGAGAAAACAATTGGAAATTTAAACAAGGCTCCGTTTTACAAGTTTCTCATCCTCCACTGTTAGTCACCTCCTTTGACACTGTGTCCTGGCTTTCCTGTTCAGGAGCTTCTTCAGAAGTGCCAATGGATAGAGAATTTCCATCATCCGCTTCTGAGGTGGAGAGCTTGCTTCAAATTACTGTTCTCTGCTCACTCGTCTACATCAGCTCTTTCTACAACCAGTGACAAACAATTATGCCACAGTCCTGCTCCCTCCTCAGTTTTCTTCAAGTATCAAGTTTTCTCCTCACTTGATGAGTTACAGCTTATTGCAGGTAATTGTCTTGTTTTTATTGGAAATATTTCACTGAATTTTTTTTCTAACAAATGTATTTTTCTTTTTGCTGTTATTTGCTTTGCCATATGCTAAACATCATGTTCATAGTATGCATTCAGACTTTCATGTTTGGTAGCCATAAAATAATGTTTTAAGTATTTTACATCCCAATATGATAGTTTATTTTTTATTTAAGTATTTTACTTAAGAAAATTGGTTGAGAGATAAGGTTAACATATAATGCATTGTACTTTTTCTCATTTAAAATAACAGAAAATAGACTCAATGTTTTCAAGCACAATACCTGATGTTTTAGGAATGGATTATTGACATTAGCAAGTGTGATGATAAACCTTTTTTTTTTTTTTTCCTTATCAACTTGCCTGGGCCATGGGGTGCCCAGATTTTGGCTAAACATTATTTCCAAATGTATCTGTGAGAGTGTTTCTGGATGAGATTAACATTTGAATTGGTAAAGCAGATTGCTTGCTTTCTTCTGTGTGGGTGACCATCACCTAATCAAGTAAATGTCTGAATGGAATAAGAAGTCAGAGGAAGGTAGAATTGACTCTTCTGTCTAACTGAGCTGGGACTTTGGTCTTCTGCCATTGGACTGAGACTTACCCTGGTTCTAAGGCCTTCAGACCTGGAGTAAATTACACCATCCACTTTACTGAGTATCCAGCTTACAGATGACATATTGTGAGACTTTATAGCCTCCATAATCATGTGAGCCTATTTCTCATAATAAATGTCTTTATATATATTGATTAATAATATAAGAGCATAATATCTAATATACTAGAGGCCCGGTGCACGAAATTTGTGCACTTGAGGGACCCTGTCCTGCACCCTCTCGCAGTCCAGGAGCACTGCGGGGATGTCCAACTGATGGCTAAGTGGGCCTAAGCCATCAGTCGGACATCCTTAGCATTGCCACGGAGGCGGGAGAAGCTCCCACCACTGCCACTGTGCTCACCAACCATGAGCCCGGCTTCTGACTGAGCGGCGCTCCCCCTGTGGGAGCACACTGACTACCAGGGGGCAGCTTCTGTGTTGAGTGTCTGCCCCCTGATGGTCAGCACGCATCATAGTGACCGGTCATTCCACTATTTGGTCATTTGCATATTAGCCTTTTATTATGTAGGATACGCTGTAGATGAGGCCCCCTAGAAACATAAGAAATGCAAAAAATTCACTGTTAACTCATTCTCGAATTGTCTCCACTTAAAATCAAATCCCCCCCCCCCCCCCCCCGTGGGGCACGTGCTGTACCTTGGGAACCACTGGGCTTGACACTTTTCCTCTCTGAGCTTCATTTCTGAATACATACACATATACCATGGGAATTGTAATCTCTTCTCCGCCTGCCTCACTGGGTTTTCATGAGGAGGCTCTGAGCTAATAAACCTAGAAATGTTTCATCAAGTAAGTGATGTCCAAATGGGAAGGGATTGTTATTTTTAAGCTCACAGGTACCCTCACAGGTAGCAGGTGCTGATTGGGGAGGAGGGCATGATTGTTTCCTGGGACTGTAGCTATGGAAGCTTTGCAGAGGGTTCCGCAGGCCTCGGAGGGGTGGGCTCTGGCCAGCAGCCCTGTAGTGGTGGTCATCCCTGAAGGTGCTGGCGGGGGGCAGGGCATTAGGGGGACCCTAGGAGGGCAGGGAGGCCGAAAGGTGAGTAACTGTCAAACCTTCCTGCTTGGAGCCATTCTTTAAATTGTACGTGGCTGTTTCGCAGCTGTACCTGCTCAGGGCAGGGCTCCAATCTCCTGGAGCAGGGTGGGGGCCGGGCCAGGGCAGAGCCAGGTGGGCTAGGAGGGCGGGTTTAGCTGCGCCCCCAGCGAGGTTCAGCGTGCTTCTGCTGTGGAGACGGCGCTGCTGCTATTGGGGGGAAGGGTCTGACCCTGAGAGGCCTCTCAGGCTTGCCTCCACTCAGGTCTGGAGTTGTAGGGAGGAGAGGCGTGCCCGGCCCCAGTGGAGGGGCCTGGCAGCTGTGGGCCATGGCCCCCAGGTGCCTCGGGGGTGGTGACGGGTGGTTGCCGGCATGCTATGTTGCGGGTGCCCTGGCGGGGGAGGTAGGGGAAGAGATCAAGAGTCGGAGGTGCAGGCTGCAGCTACCCCCAAGGCTGTGTATTCTCACCATCTGGTCAGCCTCCCCATCTCCCTTGGGGTGTGGGGGCTGGGGTAGGGTGTCCTTGCAGAGGGATTGGAAGAGCTCCCATGGCCACTTCCTCTTCCTTCTTTGCAGTCCAGGCTCCTGTCAGGCACTCTCTCCTCAGACCCCCAGGAACTTGGCTCTGGCCGCCTGCCCCCTGCTGCACATGCAGCCTCCTGCTGGTCTGTCAATATGCAAATTGGTCATTACTGGGACACTGTAATGGACAATTAGCATATTACCTCTTTATATGTATAGATTTTGTATTATTAGTCACAATAAATGTAAGTGAGCTAAACTCTAAAGGTAAAATATAAGGATGACCAGGCTGTATTAAAAAACAATTCAGCCATACACTACTTACAATAGACCATATACATCAAAAGGAAACTTAAGCTTGGCTGGTATGGCTCAGTGGTTGAGTGTCAGCCTATGAACCAGGAGGTCACAGTCAGGGCATATGCCCAGGTTGCGGGCTTGATCCCCAGTGTGGGACTTATTATTGATGTTTCTATCTCTCTTTCCCTCTCTCTTCCTCTCTGGAATCAATAAAAAAAACACATATATTTTTAAAAAAGGATACCTAAATTTTTAGAACCAGAGAATGAAAAATATATATATTTGACAAATAATTAAAAGAAACCTGGGGCAACTATCTTAATATTAGACATTAGATTATAAGGAAATAAGAACTAAGAGAGCCACAACATAATATTACAATTGTTAATTCACCTTATAATTACAGCAAATCTAAACCTTGTGAACAAAATAACATAGTTACAGAATATGGAAATTCAAATTTGACAGAACTACAAAGGGAAATGGGCAAATCTACTCTTCTGGTACTCTCTAAAATACCAGTAGACCAGGCAAACAAAAATTAGTAAAGGATAAAGAAGAATCTTAATGTATAGACCACATGAAAACATTTATAAAAACTGAATTTTTGCTAGGACAAGAGCTAGTCCTACCAATTTGTAATCACTCTCTGACCATAATGCAATAAAGTTAGAAATAGTAATTAGTAAAATCATAAGAGGAAATTGGTAAATGTTGGCTACATTAATATTAAGAATGCCTGTTCACTGCCATACATCAAAAAGAAAATGAAAAAGTAGGCCAAAAACTAGGAGAAGATATCTACAAGATATATAACTCAAAGGATCTTATCTAATAATAGACAAATATGCAAATTGACCATACCCCCGACACACCCACAAGCCATGCCCACAAGCCACGCCCACCATCCAATCAGAGCGAGTATGCAAATTAACCCAAACCAAGATGGCTACAGCCACAGAAAGCAAGGTTTCCTAGGTAACAGAGGAAGCCAAGCTTTCTGCCTGCCTTGGCCAGGCCTAAGCCTCCACTCAAGCTACAAAGTTTCAATTATAGAAGGTAAACAAATTCAAACAAATGGTGGCAGAATGGAGCTTGAGAGAGCAGGCCAGGGTTGCTGCTGGCAACAGGGGAAGCAAAGCTTTCCGCACACCCTGGCCGGGCCCACCTGCTTAAGGCAACAAAGTTTCAATTATAACCCCAACACAAATGACTGTGGGCCTCGGAGGGAGCCCCAGGCTTGGCTCCGCTCCAGGCTACAAAGTTTCAATTGTAGAAGGAAAATAAATTCCAGATACCAGTACCTTCGCTTGCGTTGCCAGGGGGAATGGCCCGACTGCAAACCACCACAGGCCCCTCGCTCAGGCTGCCCCACACCCCAAGGGAACCCCACCCTGATCAGGGACACCCTTCAGGGCAAACCAGCTGGCCCCCACCCCTGTACCAGGCCTCTATCCTATCTAATAAAAGAGTACTATGCAGATTGATCATCACTGCAACACACAATATAGCTGCCCCCATGTGGTCAAAGATCCTGCCCCGATGTGGACACAAGATGGCCAGCAGGAGAGGGCAGTTGGGAGGCACCTGGCCTGCAAGGGAGGGCAGTTGGAGGTGATCAACCCTGCAGGAGAGGGCAGTTAGGGGTAACCAGGCCAGCAGAGGAGGGAAGTTGGGGGCAAACAGGCTGGCAGCAGAGTGGTTAGGGGGGTGATCAAGCTGGCAGGCAGAAGTGGGTAGGGCCAATCAGGAAGTCAGGCAGGCAAGCAGTTGGGAGCCAGCAGTCCTGGATTGTGAGAGGGATGTCCGACTTCCCGTTTAGGCCCGATCTGGGATCGGGCCTAAACGGGAAGTCGGACATCCCTTGAGGGGTCCCAGATTGGAGAGGGTACAGGCTGGGCTGAGGGACAACCCCCCTCCGTGCACGAATTTCGTGCACCGGGCCTCTAGTTATATAAATAACTAGGAATCAAAAAGAAAAAAAATGAGCAGCCCAATACAAAATGGCTCTTCTATTAAGAACTATTCTAGCTGTCCTATAAACATGTGACAAGATGCTCAAATTCAATAATCAGGAAATGTGAATTAAAGCCACAATGAGGTATAATTTCATATCCACTAGATGGGTGAAAATCTAAAAGTTGGTCAGTACAGATGCCAGGATGTAGGCCAGTTGAACAGGATCCTTTATCCACTGCTGGCATGAAACAATATGAGAAGTGTACAAAGGTAGAAACACTGTGAACGAGGGAAGGGAACGAGTATCATAAATTCAGGATGGCAGTTATCCCTGAAGGGAAAGCAAAAGGCGGATGGTGGTTGTCATCTATTAAACTATACATGTGTGTTTTATACAGGTGTTTGTAGAGATGCTATATTTCACAATTTAAAGAGTATTAATAATGTTAAATACTGGTATCAGCTAATACCAAAAGTCATTCTGATACTTGGTAGGTATTGCAATATGATTGACATATGTTAATGTGTCTTTCACCTTCTTTATGCTTTTTCTAATGTTTTCTAATATTGGACCTGAACTCTAGTCAATAACACCAGCCATACACATTAAATATCAAGACTTTGTGTTGCCTACTTATCACAAATCCAAAGTACCTTGCTTACAGTGAACCTTGTTAAGACAGAGGGGTCACGAACCTACGATTGTTGAATAGACATTCCTAATGTTGAGTAATAATATGATCTAATATTATTTAAAGTTCTCAAACATTTACTTCAGTCAGGTTGTATTTTTAAGAGTCTTTTAGCTTTATTTATCTGATTTCCCCCATAAACTCAGGCTTGCTGATGTATTCTCATGTGTTTTTTGAACTTTCTAAATTATTATGTATTTGTTTTAGATTTCTTTTCAGATGCTTTCCATCTTTTTAGAAGCCTTAAGGGAAATAAAGATCAAGCCATTTCTCCTTTTCATATGTTAGTTACCAAACGTATAAACGTATATCTAGCCAGGCCTAAGATTTTGTAAAGATCCTGTAGTAATTTATTAAGTCAACAACCAAAAGCTTCCTTTATTTGGTTCTAATGAATCACCTCAAATATCTATCTATGCCTACAGACTTCAAGGACCATCTGTCTCCTATTATAGTCGAATTTATACTGTCTGAGTTCATATTTATACTTGTTGGGTTGGCTGTACAGAAGTAGGTGCTGAGAGCAGGTTTCAGTGGCTACAGTTTTATTCTTGCACCTTTCCCCAGGATCTCTGAATGAAGGATTTCTTCCTTTACCATAATCTAATATCTTGAACTCTATTTTGGATTTAATTTTTTTCTTTTCCTTGAAAGTATTTTGCATCTATAATAATTCCCTCCCATGTCATAACTTCCTCTATCTCTTCCTCTCCCCCTCCCCCCATATCACTTTTCTTAAAACAATGAAAACCTCCCGTGATACCAATGAGTCATTCAATTCCAGTTCATTTTATCTCTCCTTTTTCACTAGCAAACTCTTTGAATTATTGTAAACTTCATACCCTCCCCCCTTTTAATCCACAGTGCCACAGCTACCTGGCCACGTCTGAGAGCTCATCTCTTATTGATATTTCTTTCTCAAACTGCTTCAACCGCACTGGCCATTTTACTGCTTCTCAAGCCCAAGTGTATTCCTGTTTCAGACCTTGGCATTTGCCCTTCCTTCTGCCCTGATGTTCTCCCCCAACATATTCATAAGACTTCCTTCAGGTGTCTGATTAGATGACCCCTTGGTCACTCTATTTAAAAAAACCAAAATAGCAAAATAGAGTCCTGTCCCCCCACCCCACCCTGCGCCCCAACCCAGGCTCTTTAGATTGCTTATTTTTTTTTCATAGCAGTTATCACTATCTGATGTATATTTATTGTTTTCTGCAAACATAGTGAAAAAGACTTTGCTCCTTTTTTTTTCTATTAGAACAGTTGGAGCTCAATAAATCTCTGTGATTGAATCAATTAATGAATGTTGAAAATGCCCCATTTAAGGTCTATAATGATTTCTCTGTTTCCTTCATGTCTTGTTAATCTCTCTGTTGCATCTGGTTCTTTCTATAGCACATTCTTTCTTTCAGCTTCTGTATTCAACCTCTCACTACTCTTATTCTGTCTTCTTCAAGAAACTTCCTTTTCAGTGCTCACATTCTCAGAGATTTCTTATATTCTTTTTTTATTGTAATAAAAACAGATAACCTAAAATTTACTATTTTAACCATTTTTAAGTGCACACTTTAGTATGTTAACTATATGAACTTCTTGTGAAACTGATCTCTAGAGTTTTTTTCATCTTGCAAAGCTGAAACTCTATACGTATTGAACATCTAAGTTCTCTTCCCCCTGTCCCCCAGCCCCTGACAACTATGATTGTACTTTCTGTTTCTGTGCGTTTAACTAATTTATATGCCTCATGTAAGTGGAATTCATGCAGTATTTGTCTTTTTGTAACTGGCTTATTTCACTTAGCATAATGTCTTCAAATTTCATCCGTGTTGCAGCATATGACAAGGTTTCCTTCTTTATTAAGGCTGAATATTATTCCATTGTGTGTGGGTGTGTGTAGGTATCACATTTTCTTTATTCATTCATCTGCTAATGGACATTTACATTGCTTCCATCTCTTGATTATTGTGGATAATGCTGTAATAAATAAGGGTGTGCAAATTTCTCTTTGAGATCCTATTTTCAGTTCTTTTGGATATATACACAGAAGTGGGATTGCTAGGTTATATGCTAATTTTTTGAGAAATCTGTACAATTTTATATTTGTACCAACAATACACAAGGGTACTGATTTATCTGCATTCTCATCAAACACTTATTATTATTATTATTTTAAATAGTGGCCATCCTAATGAGTATAAAGTAATATCTCATTGTGGTTTGGACTTGCATTTCCCTGAAGATCAGTGATGTTGAGCATCTTTTCTTATGCTTATTGGCCTTTCCTATATCTTCTTTAGAGAAATATTTGTTCAAGTTCTTTGCCGGTTTTTAAATTGAGTTATTTGTTTTGTTGTTTTTGCTGAGTTATAGTTCTTTTTATACACTGGATTAATCCCTTATCAAATATATGATTTGTAAATATTTTAATATTTTTTCCATTCTAAGGTTACCTTTCACTCTGTGTTTTTTCTTCTTCCTAGAGATTTCTTCTATTTAAGACCATTTTATACTTCATTTGGCTCCTGATTTATATCTATGTTCCTCAGTCTTGTTGACAAACCTCTCTGTACTTACGCCTTGCCTTACCATATCTTACCTTTCTTCTTTACTTTCTATAGGTCTGGCATAGGATTATGTATTAAGAGGAAACTCAATAGTTTAGTTACTGAATGGAATGACTTAAAACTATCACATTGTCCCTTCCAGTTTTGACTTCTTATTGGGTGCTTCGGCACACATCTCCAAATGCTTTCTGAACATCCTAAAACTGTCTCATTGCCAACATTTGAGGCCTTACAATAATTTTACTTCCACTTTCTTCTTATCTAAGCAATCATTAAGTTCTCTCAATTTCTTCTAGACAATGAGTCTTAAACTGAACATTCCTTTTCCATTCACAAGAACAACTGTGGGGCACTTTTAACTGACATAGCCCCTCCCATGCATCTCCCATTCTTCTCTCAGCTGTGTTTTGAACAACAAAAATGTCAGCCCATTGTTGTCTTATTGAGGAACTTATGGTTAGGTCCGTGGTCAGCAAACTGCGGCTTGCGAGTCACAGGCGGCTCTTTTGGCCCCTTGAGTGTGGCTCTTCCACAAAATACCAAGTCTATTTTGAAGAAGTGGCATTAGAAGAAGTTTAAGTTTAAAAAATTTGGTTCTCAAAAGAAATTTCAATTGTTGTACTGTTGATATTTGGCTCTGTTGACTAATGAGTTTGCCGACCACTGGGTTAGGTCTAGACACCTCTGAGAATGAAACTGAAAATTTTCCTTGGTGTTCATTTTGTCATATGAAGGTGAATAATATAATTTAAACTCACAATCCCTAAAATGGTCCCTCCACTTTGGCCAAATGATATCTGTCTCTTGTCGCCAAAATACCCTCTTTAATCCTGGTTCTGTACCTTTACTGTCTCCTGACTTAAATAATTTAAGCCCTACCTTTCTCTTAAATCCTAACTCCAGTATGCTTTTCAATTTCTCTTGACAACTAACCAAAATAATCTTTGACCTAACTGAATTTCCTAAGCATCTCTGTATATTTTAATACATCTGATTAATACTTTTATTAATATAATAGTAACTTCCTCTGGAATATTACTACTTTGTATTTTTTTTTGAGCAGTATTTTTCCCTAATTCTGAGAGTTATAGATTTTGGAAAAGTCAAGACAATGATATTTTTGCTACACCATAGCTGCTTTTGAAAAAAATCCAAAACAATTAACTTTGTAATAACCTTAGGCCAGTTCTCCATAGATTTAAAAACCCATAGACCTCAAAGGCAGGGACTGGTGTTTTTGAATGAGTTTTCAAAGTAATTAACTACCCTAAATAGTCATGACCCAAGTGCAAGTGGAGTGCTAGATTCATAAACAATGTGTTGGGTGAAGAGCAAAGATTCTTTACAGACCCTTGTCACTGATGCAATCTGTGATCTGGGCAGTTCAATTAACTTCTTGATATTCAGCTCTCTATTTGCAAATGGGATGCAAGAGATGCTACTTTTAGAAGCTTTTAGCCCATGATAGGTGAGACACGAATTATGACATTAGGCTAAGCAAATATTCCTTTATTTTTTTCCTCTTAGAAAATAGGAGATTGCCTGTTTATTTATAGATAATCCATCTTATTCTGAAAAAAAGTGTTAAGTCATTGTTCAAAATATATACTATAAGACTTTAATTTTATATATATTTATATATTTTAAAATATATTTTTATTAATCTCAGAGAGGAAAGGAGAGGAGAGAGAGATAGAAGCATCAATGATGAGAGAGAATTATTGATTGGCTGCCTCCTGCATGCCCCCTACTGGGGATCGAGCCCACAACCCAGGGCATGTGCCCTGGCAGGGAATCAAATCATGACCTCCTGGTTCATAGGTCGATACTCAACCACTGAGGAATGCTGGCTGGGCAGGGACTTTAATTTTTTAAGTAAAAAGAAGTCAAGGTAAATGGACAATAAGTAGTAGGAAAATAAGAGAAGAGCATGAAAAATAAGATGATGAAAAATAAGAGTGGGATTAATGACAGAAAGTATGTCTTGAGGCGCAATCCGGTTGGTACAGATGGACTGCAAATCTGACTCTGAGATTTCTAGCAGCCAGCTCAGATAGGAGAGCATGATCGGTTAAATGATTCATGAAGTCCATACGTAAAAACAAACCAACTGCTCAAAAGCAAACTATTCCTGGTACTAAGATCAAAGGAAAATTTCCTGTTCTAAATAATGATGCTCAAGTGATTAAGAGAAGCAGGAAGAACAGAAGAGACACAAAATTCTCCTTTTTAATGTTTTTTTTTTTAGGGTTTCTTTTTAGTATTTCTTTCTCCATTATATTTTTCAATAACAAAAAGTTCCCAGTAAAGCTATACTGATCACAAACTTAGGTGGGTTAAAATAATTTTTAGGGGGAATTTGAAAGAAACAACTGGGGAGTGGCAAAGAAACACATTTAAAAGACCAGGCCAAGAGTACAGAAATGACAAGTTTTCAGGGCAAAGCAAGGGCAAAAGAGGAAGCCATCTGGACAGATTGAATGTGGTGCCAGAACCCTGAAGTAGCAGGGCCTGAGTTTTATGCAAAAGATAAGGAAAATGAGCTAATAGTTGGGACAAGGTCGCAATATAATTATAATGAGTACAATTATTTTGACAGCTACATTTAAAGAATCTCTTCTGTAAATTAATTTTATTTATACTATTTCTAGAAAAATGATATATTTAATTATCCTGTATTTGTCTTGAAAGAACTTCTACATCCTGGTTACATTAGCTCTGACCATTAATCAATTACGAAGTACCAGCAATAGAAAAATGACCAATTAAAGCCATAATGAGATATCACTACATCCCCATCAGATTGCTAAAGTTTAAAACCAAAAAGTTAAATATTGGTGAATATAAGTATAACTTGAACTCTCATAAGTTGCTGGTGAAAATGTAAAATGATACTATCATTTTGGAAAACTGTTTGGCAATTTTTTAAATAAAATTAAACCTATATCAATTGTGACCCTGCAATTAAACTTTCTAGTTTTTACCTGAAATGAGAACATATGTCCACAAAAAGACTTGCAAAAGAATGTTCATAACGCCTTTATTCATATCAGCTCTAAACTGGAGATAACTCAATGTCTGTCAACAGGAAAATGAATGAACAAGTTGTGGTATATTCATACAGTAGAATACCAGTCAGAAATTAGAAGGCATGAGCTACTGCTACATTTAACAGCTTGGATGAATCCAGGAGTTACTACTGCATCATAGAAGCCAAACAGAAAAGAGTACATACTGTTCAACTCTATTTGCATGAAGTAAATGAAATAATGAAATAATTCTATGGTGAAAAAAAATCAAAATTGGTTCCCTTTGGTGAGTCGATGAGGCTTTACTAGAAAGGAACAGGAGAAAACTTTTTGTACTGACAAGTATTTTTTGATTGGTAATCCTATATAATAAAAGCCCAGCAACCTAAATGGTAAAATGACCAGAATGACCAGAAACCAGAACGACTACAGCCCCTTGTCCTGGCTGGCCCCACCCCCCAGGGAGCAGTTAGGGGCGATGAGGCAGGAAGGCAGAGGTGGTTAGGGGTGATCAAGCAGGCAGGCAAGTGGTTGGGGTGATCAGGCAGGCAGGTGAGTGGTTAGGGGTGCTCAGGCAGGCAGGCAGAGTGGTTAGGGGCGATCAGGCAGGCAGGTGATCAGTTAGGAGCCAGCAGCCCAGACATCCCCCAAAAGGTCCCAGATTGTGAGAGGGTGCAGGCTGGGCTGAGGGACCCGCCCCTAATGCATGAATTTTGTGCACCAGGCCTCTAGTGGTTACATAAGTGTGTACAGTTGTCACAACCCATCAAATGTACACTTAAAATCCATGTAATTTATTATAGAAGTCAGTTTTTAAGAAAACCCCCAATAATTCCTGCTTCTTGATGAATCACATGGTACCTGGGTTGGTCTCTGTGACCCTTAGACTACAGTGGAAGTGATATATGTAACTTCTGAGACTGGTTTATAGAAACACTGTGGCTTCCATTTTGGTCTTGCTTTCATGCTTTTTCTGTCTTGGATCACTTGCTCTGGGGAAGCCAGCTGCCATGTCTTGAGGACACACAGGCAGCCCTGTAAAGAGGAACTAACCCCCCAATCAACAATCAGTGAGTAGCTGGATCCCGCTGATGACCAGAGAGGAAACTTGGAAATGGCTGCTCCCATCTTCAGATGACTGTGGCTTGGCTGGCATCTTCACTGCAGCCTCATGAGAAACCCTGAGCCAGACCCTCCCAGCTAAGCATTCCCAGATTCCTGGCTCATAGGAACTGTGTGAGATAATAAGTGCTTGTTGTTTTTTATGCTGCTAGGTTTTGGGGGTGCTTTTTAATGTAGCAGTAGATAATGTGCTTTGTATACAAATTATATCTGAATTTAAAAATATTATAAAAATAAAGTAGCATAACATATGGAGTATTGGTCCAGTTCTTTCTAAAATAATACTATACATCAAAATATTGACAATAGTTGTTTGGGTTGTAGGATTATTGGTGTTTTTTACTTTCATTTTTATGCTTATTAGTATTTTTATTTCCTCTAAATATTATACTAATAATGTAACTTGTAAAATGAAGATTTTTAATAAAAACAAAAGATAGCCGAAACCGGTTTGGCTCAGTGGATAGAGCGACGGCCTGCGGACTGAAAGGTCCCAGGTTCGATTCCGGTCAAGGGCATGTACCTTGGTTGCGGGCACATCCCCAGTATGGGGTGTGCAAGAGGCAGCTGATCGATGTTTCTCTCTCATCGATGTTTCTAACTCTCTATCCCTCTCTCTTCCTCTCTGTAAAGAATCAATAAAATATATTTAAAAAAAAAAAGATAGAAATAACCCTCCCCCTCCCCACACACACTGTGTTCACCCTTCTGTAGATCAAGATTTGCTGAGAGTCCTAATAAAATCAATCTCTCTTCAAATTCTCTATCTGTGTGCTTCAATATTCCTCTCATTTTTCTCATGAGGATGCCAGTTATTGTATTTGGAATTTATCCTAAATCAAGGTTGACCTTACTGGAGATCCTTAACTTAATTACATCTTCAAAGACCTTATTCTATATAATAAAAGCCTAATATGCAAATTTCCCCCTCAACCAGGATTTTGACCAGGGGCGGGGCCGGCCAGCCAACCCCCTGCGTCCCCTCCCCCTGGCTGGCCAGCCCAATCAGCCCTGATCAGGGTGGGCCGGCAAGACCCCACCCATACACGAATTTGTGCACCGGGCCTCTAGTATTCAAATAAGACCATAGGTACAGGTACAGAGGAGTAGGACTTGGGCACCATTCAACCTGTGACAGTAGCTTTGGTCATATATTAAGGTTAACATTTAGACATTCAGTACTGGATTAGTTTCTGCATGCAGAGCTTCTCTAGCCATAAGGAGGATATGATTGGCCCACTTTTGAAGACATCCCAAGACAGTAAAACATACACCCACTACTTGTGTTGCTGCTATTTTAAATGCTGGAGCTAAAGTACAAGGGTGAGATGGGAGAAACCTTCTTCATTCAGAGGGTCAGAACCATGCCTGTGCCTTTCTATGCTGTCACCATGAGCTGCACCTTGCCTGGAGTGGTGAGAATCTGAGACACTGAACCCTCTCTCTGGCTAGAGATCTTGCTTCTCTCCCTGACTGGGTCTCCAGAAATACCAGAACACATTCAAATGTGCTTGAATTATCAGAGTGGGGGAGTGCACAGAGAACTGATGACCAAGTCACTTCCGAGAAAGCTGAAGTGGCCTATAGCCACACAGCTGACACAAGTCTTATTGTAAAGGCACACTCCTGCTTTTCCTCCTAACATTGAGCTAAAGAGTTTACTCCTAACATTGAGTGTAAGAGTTAAGTAACCAATGAGAAAGCAGCAAGTTCTTGACCCCAGGTGTGGTGAGGGAAAAATGGCGTTTGTGGAAGGTTTGGTGATTTGCACAGGAGAAATCAGATGTAGCAGATGGAACACAGAGAGACCAGGCTTGAGAAGATGAGCCCCAGGATGGGGACAGAAGGTGGGCTTGAGCGGGTAAATGCAGGGCCCAGGAGGACTGCACAGTGTGAGGGTGAGGAAAGACTGAAAAACGAGATCATATCTGTATACTGGGAGTGGTGGAATTGCTGACAATACAAGGAAGCCTGCAATGATTGAGTTGTCTTCAGCAACATCCTTTGTTAGAGGTTCATTTGTTTTCCACTTATTTTGGCTTCTCTCGGGCCCTTTAGCCTGTTAGCGCCTTGTTTCACACTAATCACAAGTGGCTGCTATTGCCAAAATGTGACATATCCAATTTAGGATTCTGTCTGTCAGTTTCCTCAAGTTCTGTTGGAACATTTACTGTAACTCCTTTTCTTCCTTGCTTATTAGTGTGTTATTTTAGAGTGTTGCTCAAGCTGCAGGGTTCCATGCAGTCTTGAGACTCTGCAAAGATCTACTAGTATGCTTATGTAACAAGTTTGTCTGGTTAAAGTTGATTTGTTTGTGTGTGTATGTGCATATTTAATTGGTTGCTAAACTGTAATGTTATAATGATCCAGAAATGCATTTTAGGATTGGAAGCATGTTTTATAGTGTGAAAAAAAAAAAAAGATCCATTGGCCCTGGCTGGTGTTGCAAAATGGTTAGAGCGCCGGCCCACACACTGAAGGGTCAGGGGTTTGATTTCCAGTGAAGTGCCTGTACCTGGGTTGCAGGTTCAATCCCGCATGTGGGAAGCAACCAATCAATGTGCCCCTCGCACATGGAAGTTTCTCTCTTCCCCTCCCCTATCCTCCCTCCCTTCCACTCTGTCTCTAAAAAAAAAACAACCCCAAAACAAATCAATGGAAAAAATATCCTTGGGCGAGGATTAACAAAAAAATATGGTTCACTAAAGCTAATTCAATATATTGCTTTGTTTCTCAATTAGGTATGAAAACTGAATCAGACAAGTTGCAATTAAGATTAATTCAACCATCCATAGGTTTTGTTTCTAAGGCCAAATGCAATGATATCAGAAGTAATATATTTAATTGCTAGGTACTGGTGGGACTTTATGTTCATGCATTATGAGTATTCTCTAGGTATTCTGGAGAGATCTTACCTGAGTTGGGGAAGGCACAGAGAACTAATGACCAAGTCCCTTTGGGAGAAAACTGAAGTGTACCTTTGGGCAGTAACTTTACCCACTTTTATCAGCGATCAAAGGTATGGGAGCCCCAGTCCCCAGAGGTCGAAACCACGAAGAATGTTGACAAGGGTTGTTTTTAAAAGAGATTCTCCCCAAGGGGTGACCTGCCTGGGGTAAGCACTCAGAAGTTGTGGGGTGTATCAGTGGGGGAAGAGGCAGACTGGATGGGGCTGGCCAGCCATTGAAGAGACCCCGCCTTTACTCAGGGAGCTGTGGTTTGAAGGCCCAACAGGGAGTTTCCAAAGAACCCATGACAATGCTGTTCAGAGAGCACCCACTTCAAACTCCTGCCAGGCCTGAAGAACATGAGGCCATCCTAATACAGTACCAATCAGAGAGGAGGTGTCCTATCCTCTCTTCCCTTCTTGCTTTCCTTCTTACTCTGTACCCCAATCCCACCTCCACCCTCCATTTTGACACTGATGAGGAAAAGACCAGTTTAACAAGACAGGAAAAGAGGAAAACTCTAGGAAGGAATGTTATCATTGGATAAACATTGAAGTATAGATAGATATATTGGAGTAGACAATTTTTGTATGTGTGTGTGTGCTTTTTTTTTTTTTACCTTTTTATTTTGAATTTATTTAGACTCACAGGAAGGTGCAAAAATAGTACATAGAGTCTCTTAAACCCTTCAACCAGCTTCCCCCAGTGGTGACAACTTATATAACCAATACAATATGAGGAACTAGGAAATTGACATTGGCATAATGCTGTTAACTAGACTACAGACCGTCTTTAGTTTTCACTGAGTTTTACATGTACTCATGTGTGTGTAGTTCTGTGCAATTTGATCACAAGTATACGTTTGCGTAATCACCAACACAATCAGAATTCATAAGAATACAGAACTGTTCTAACACCGTAAGAAAATTCTTGTGTTGCCACACCTTTTTGGTCATACCCAATCCTCACCTGCCTTTGCTCCCTAAAAATAATTAATCTGTTTTCCACTTCTATAGTTTTGCTATTTTGAGATATCATATAAATGGAATTATATAGTATATTACTTTTTGAAATTGCTTTTTTTCCACTAAGCCCTTAAGATTCATCCAGGTTGTTGGATATATCAATAGTTTGTTCCTTTTTATTAATGAGTAATTTTCCATTCTATGATTGTTCCAGAGTTTGTTTAACCATTCACTCGTTGAAAGATATTTGGGTTGTTTCCAGTATTGTGCTATTACAAATAAATATTCATGGATGCTATACACATTATGTACAAGTTATTGAATAAACCTAAGTTTTCATTTATCTGAAATAAATGCCTAAGAGTTGCTGGGTTATGTACACACATACACACACACACACACACACACACACACACACACATATGTATGTGGTTTTACTTTGTATTTCCCTAATAGCTAATGATGTAGAAAATCTTTTTGTGTGTGTGTGTGTTTTTTATGCTCTATATCTCTTTTTTGGTGAAATATCTGTTTATGTCTTTTGCCCATTTTTCAATTAGATTGGTTTTTTTTTCACTGTTGAATTTTGAGATATCTTTATGTATTCCAGATACAAGTTCTTTGTCAAATATGTAGTTTGCAAATATTTTCTCCAGGTCTGTAACCTATCATTTCATCCTCTTAAAAATATATTTTATAGACCAAAAGATTTAAGTTTTGATGAAGTCCAATTTATCATTCTTTTTCTCTTAGAAATTATGTTTTTGGATTCATGTCTAATACTCTTAACTTTATCTCCAGAAGATTTTCCTCTTGAATTAGAACACTTAAATATTTATTTTATTTAATACAAAAGAGTTTAGCCAAGAGCATAGGAACAAAACAACATGAGACAAACAGAACCCAAATAGCAAAGTTATCTACAAAATCCAATGATATCAATAATTAGGTGAGTGTGGATGCACTGAACAGCCTTCTCGAAAGGCAGACAATGTTAGGCTAGACCAAAATGCAAGATCTAACTACATGTTATTTACAAGAGATACACCTTAGATTTAAAGACATAAATAGTTTGCAGGTAAAAGGATGAAAAAGATACATAATAAAACAATTAAGAGAGCTGGAGGTGCTATAATAAATAGCACTTGACTTTAAGACAAGAGATATCATTAAAGAAAAAGGTGATATTTCAAGATAATAAGAGGATTATTATATCAAGAATATATAAAAGTTAAAAATGTACATACACACCTCACAACGGAGTGTCAAAATATATGAAGTAAAAATTGACGCAACTGAAAGGAAAAATAGGCAATTTAACAATAACAGTTGGAGTTTTCAATGGCTCAGTCTTAACAAATGATAGAACAACTGGGTAGAAAATCAACAAAAATAACAGCATCGATCAGACTGTCAGACCTCAGAGGGAAGGTAGGGGAGGGTGGGGATAAGGGAGATAGATCAACCAAAGGACTTGTGTGCTTGCATATGAGCCTAACCAGTGATCACGGACAACAGGGGGGTGAGGGCATGCATGTGGAGGGGTTTGGGATGGGAATGGGGGGGTGGTTTGAGGACAAATATGTGATACCTTAATCAATAAAGTAATTAAAAAATATATATATAAGTCTTCAACAACACTATCAGCCAACTTCATCTGACATTTACAAAACACTCCAAGGACTTCAGAATACAAATGCTTTTCAAGTGCACAGGCAACATTCTCTAGGTTAGATCATATGCTGCTGATCCCGAACAGAATTGAATTTGAGATTCACAACAGAAAGATATTTGGTAAACCCCAATCTCTTTGGAAATTAAATAACAGATTTCTGAATAATCTATGGGTCAAAGAATAAATCAAAAGGAAAAGTAAAAATACTTTTAACTGAATGAAACAAAAATACAACATATAAAATGTATAAAAATAATCTAAAGTAATGCTGAGCAGAAAATTGATAACTTTAAACATCTACCTTAAAAAACTAGAAAAAAGGAGTACACTAAAATAAACAAAAGAAAGCAAATAACAAAGAGAATAGTGGAAATTACTTAAACAGAAATGAAACCAAAAAATAAAGACATTTAATGAAAAGTTGGTTTTTTTAAAATGATGAACACAATTGACAAACCCTTAGCTAGAGTGCCAGAGAAAATAAGAGAAGGTGTCACAGATCACCAAAATCAGGAATGAAAGAAAGGACTGGTGCTACCTAAATTAAAATAATTATAGGAGAATATGATGAAATATTTAATGTCAGTAAACTAGATAACTTAGGTGAAATAGACAAGTTCCTAGAAAGAAACAAATTATCTAAACTTATGCAAGAAGTGGATAATCTGAATAGCTCTATGACAAGTAAAGAAATTGAATTAGTAATTAAAAATCTCCCCATATGGAAAACTGCAAAACATGGCTAAGATAAATGTATAAAGACAGAAGTAAATGGAGAAATATTTCAGGTTTGTGTTTGGAAGACTCAATATTGTTAAGATGGATGTTCTTTCCAAGGCGATCTATAGGGAAACACAATCACTTTCAAAATCCTAGCAGGTTTTTATTGTAGAAACTGAAAACTTGATTGCAATATTTTTTGCTGTGTCAACTTTACTAGTCTTTAGTCTCCAGCTATTTCATAAAACACTAATTTAGGTGTTTCTGTGAAGGAAATTTGCAGATGTAATGAATGTCTTAATCATTTGACTGTAAGTAAGAGAGGTCATGGTGGATACTTTTGATTCAATTGGTTGGAAGGTCTTAATATCAGGGCAGAGGTTTCCCTGAGAAAAAGAAAACAATTCTATCTGCAGACAGTAGCTTCAGCTCATGCCCATGAGTTATTCTAGGCTGATCTTCCTGCCTGCCCACCTATGGGTTTCAGATTTGCTTAGTCAGCCCTTACAATCCCATAAGCCAATTTATTGTAATAAATCTCTTTATATATCCCCTACCGGTTTTGCTTCTTTGGTTGAACTCTGACTGACATATTGATCCAATAGTTTATATGGAAATGTAAAGGATCTAGATTAGACAAAACAATTTTAGAACAGAACAAAGTTATAGGACTTATATTACCCAATTTTAAACTTAATATAAAGCTACAGTAATCACGAAAGTTTGGTGTTGGTATAAGGATAGGTATATAAATGAAAGAGATAAAATTGAGAATCCAAAAACTAACCTTTATATTTATGGTCAATTAATGATGCAAATCTATAGATGCACAAAGACTTACACATGAATATTCATAGCATCATTATTTGCAATAGTCCCAAGTGGAAACAACCTAAATATCCATTGATTGGTGAATGAATAAACAAAACTGTGGCCACCCATGGAATCGGATACTGTTTAGTAATAAAAAGCAATGAAATAAGTATACACGTACAACATGCATGAACTTCACAAGCATTGTGGCAAGTAAAACAATCCAGACACAAAAGACAACAAAATTGTATGATTCCATTTATAGGAAGTGTCCAGAAAAGGAACATCTATAGAGACAGAAAGTAGATCAGTGGTTCCTGGGACTGAAGAAGGAGCAGGAATTCAGTCCAAATGGGCTTTAAGAGATTTAGTGGAAGTCATGGAAATGTTCTAAAACTGGGCTGTGGTGATGGATGTACAGCTCACTAAAATTTACTAACAATATCATTGAATTGTACTCTCACAATGGGCCTTTTACACTTTATTTTACTTCAATAAAACTGCTAAAAATGTGAACAGAAAAATAACGGGGCCAGTCCCAATGATCACCAAGGGGAATGGAAAGGAAAATTCTCTAGAGAGCAAGTTTAAAGTGACAGCAGAAGATAAAAAATAAAGTCACTTTTGCAAATACATTCCAGGAGTCCAGCACGTTTCATACATGTAAGTTACAGAGGTCTACATGGCTGTCACTAGATAGTGTGGCTGTCTCTAAGAACTCCTTCCTTTTTCATGACAATTATATTTTCTCACAATGCCATGAGACTATATGAAGATATATTAAAACTTAGGTTCGGCCGTAGCTACCTTAGCTATAATATAATTTTACAATTTTCAGCTTAATGAGCCATAAACCATTTTCTATAAGATTCCAAGTGTAATGGAAAAAGCAATGAAAAAAATTACAAGTCAGAAGACAAGTGTAGAAATCCATGGGCTCAGAGTTGTCATTTAGTTTCTGCACTAGCCAGTTGACTTTGCTTGGAAGAAACTCTACTCCAAGGTCAAACTCAAACCCCTGATTTCAGTTGATCACTTAAAAAAATGTGGGTTTTTAGTCTCAGTGGCCTTAGCAAAATAGTGTGGATGGCTTAGCACACTTATTTTAAAGGTAGATAAGGGAACAATACAATTCACAACTCATATTAACCATAAAAATCAAGGATAAAAAGAGTAGGAAAACTCAAGGCATAATGTCATGCTATTTACCAATGGTAACATCAGTCTCTTTTCTACTCTGCATATTTTTCGGTCACACCGGGAAATAATGCTGAGCTGTCCCTTGAAGAGAGCCAGTGGTAGATGCTGGGAGACTTTTGGAGTTAGAGGCCCACTTGCTGTGATCACTATGAAAATAGGACCCAGTGACTTGTGTTTGCGGCCTTTAAGCTAGCATGGAGATACTAGCTATTCTGGAAGCGGAGGCATTTTCACATTCTAAATTCTATGGAGAAAAATTGGCCCTGATACTGACATTATTGCCTTCACTGGAGTGTAAAAGAGCCCCTTGGATTCAGATTTCTTAACTCTTCTTTTGAAATGGAGCGGATGAAACTTGCTTATCATTGTACTTAGTGAATTTCATTACAGGACTGTTATGTCTGTCAACGGGTGGCCACACACCACAGTTGATTCCCCCAGTTATCAGAGCCATCCAGCTGGATGCTCTATCTTTCCTCTCTTCCCCATGTACATTATCGCTGCCCAGCCAGAGCAGGCCCCTGCAGGCCACTGCAGCCCTGCTACTCAGGTTAATCTGGTACCAATGGCATTCAACTGACCTCAGCTGGACAATATTCTCCTTCTCTTATCCTACCTGCCATCACCCTGACAATGGCTCTCAAGAGCATCATTTCTAGAAAGGTAGGTGCCACTCTGAAATTTTACAGGAATGACACCTACTTTACAGCCCAACTGCTGACTTCCAGTTGATTCTTCAGGTCAGTTTCTGGGCCAGATACACTGAGAGCATGTAGTTTCCCTTTTTCAACTTTCATTAGGGACAATTAGATGATTAAGTCTAAATCTCACCAGTTATGAGAACATAATCAGAAAGACCCAGATTTTTTTTAAGGGATAAAGAATATAGCAAAAATTGCTTTTAATTTAATTTAAAAAAAATACTAAATTCAGCTTTTGTCCCCATTCCCAAAATTCTAAAAGGTAATGTTTTCAGTTGCACTATTTTAAAAAGTCTGTGATTTTAATTTGATGTCCTTATTGACCCAATACTTATTTAGGTCAGAGTTTAAAAAAAAAATGTTCAGGTTGTTTGAGATTTGGGGCTTAAGCATTTGTTACCGGCTGGTGATGTGTTGCCCTGACTTTCTGTGTATGTGGGTCACAGAATGTCTACTTTTTGAATTCAAAAGTTGTTGTCCTACTCAATTTTTGTAAATGATCCATACACAATTAAAAAGAAGTATATTCTCTGTGGGGAACAAGTGTTATATATCTATTAATTCAGGGTTAGTATAAATTATTTAAAGCTTCATGTCCTTTTTAATTTTCTACTTTATCCTGTCAGAGACTGAGAATGCTATATTAAACCTTTCATTAGAATTGCCTCTCCATCTTTTTTTTTCAAAAAGTCTTTATTTTATATATTTCTTGATTCATTTTATATATTTCTTAATTACGGCATATTCATGATGGAGTTACTTTGTTATAGAATAAATCTCTTTTACCATATCTAATGTTCTTGGCTTGATATCTACTGTTAGATATTTATATTTTTGCCCCTATGTTTCCTTTATCTTTGCCTGATAAAACCTATTAATTTTTTCTAAGTTTCGGCATCATTTTTGAGTGTTGTTGTTTTTTGTAAGAACCATCTGGTTAGAAATTATTTTCTAATCCAATCTTAGAATTTTTCTTTTTAACTTAAAGTTTGTCATTTACATTTATCTATATGAACCACTAGTTCTGATTTGTGTCATCTTGCTTTATGTTTACTTGTGTCTTTTGCTTTTGCATTTGTCTTTTCTATCTTTACTCTATAAAGAATACAATAAAGAGAACATCTTGCTTCAAATTCTGCTGGTCATTTTTAAAAGTTTAAAAAATACTTTAAGCATATCTTTAATTTTCAAATTGCCCATCAGTAGATGAGTGGATAAACAAGCTGTGGTGAATGTACACAGAACAATAGAACACTATGCAGCTCTAAAAAAGACAGCATGGAGGGACCTGGAAAGTATCATGCTAAGTGAAATAAGCCAGTCAGAGAAAGACAAGTATCACATGATCTCACTTACATGTGGAATCTCATGAACAAAATAAACTGATGAACAAAATAGATCCAGAGACATGGAAGGATGGAACAGACTGACAAATTTCAGAGGAAAAGGGGTGGGGGAAGAGATTAACCAAAGAACTTATATGTACACATGCATAACTCATGGATGCAGACAACAGTGTGGTGAAGACTGGGGCTGCGGGGGGGGGGGGGGGGGAGAAGGGGGCAGGGGAGTGGGGTGGAGGGGATGAGTGGGGGGGAAAGGAAGACATCTGTAACACTTTCAACAATAAAGATAAATTTTTTAAAAAGTAAAGGAATACATTTTGACTTCTTGATATATCAAACAAAGGCCAATATTAACTACATTAGTGGCTATGGACTCAGACTATTATATACTTAGAACTACAAGACTTCAGAATTTTTTTATTTTCTAGAGTCAGTTTGATAATATTTATTATAGTTACTTATATTTAACTCTACATTTATTTGGTTTTAATGCTGATGCATATCTTTTCACATGCTTACTTTTTAACTCCTAAAGTCTCAGTTACTATTTATTGCTTTTTAATTATTACTTACTGCTTTTTTTGGTATAGAATTGGTGTTTGAGTAATTTGGGGGAATGGTTACTTGATGGATGAATATATTTTGGGTGTCTTTGCATATATAAAAGTATCTATTGACATTTCTCATAAAAGACAACCTAACTGGGATGAGAATTTCTGGGTCACTGTATTTTCCCTCAAATAGTCACTTACCAAGTTCTAGGTTTTAGTATGTTATTTTCTCTATAGGACTCACTCCTTATTCATAAAATGGTGATAATAGCCATTGCTCCAGTTATTTTACAGAATTTTGTGAGGCTAAAGTGAGAAAATAGACATGAAAGTACATTGAAACTATAAAGGGCCACTGAAATATGAGATGTTACTATTTTTCACTGAGTTTAACATGAGGTACAATGTTTTAATCTTGTCTAGTCTGATTCATTTTTTTATTTGCCCATAAATCACTCCTGCTCAGTTCAGTAACTTTTTTAGAAGCACCTTCTTTTCCGGATCCATCTGTTTCCTCCGGCCTTCCCGGTCCAACCACCTGATGGGTCAAGCCTGAAGAGGCTTTCTTGTATTTAAAATCCTTTTAATTTTCCTTTTAAAACAAAAAATGGATTCTTGGTCATTGAAAATAGTAAACAACACAAAAAATAAAATAGAAATATTCAAATTAACTCTAAAGCAATTATTTCTAAAGTAATTCTTAAGTATTTCTAATACACAGGAACATTTGACTTTTTTTACATATACATCACCATTTTCTCTTTAAAATCAATAATTATAATGTTCCATGAGCTGATTTGAAGTAATTTTTTATTGCTGTATATAACAAAGCACACCAATTATAAGTGTATAATTTGATTAATTTTTCATGAAGTGACCCATTTGAGTAACCACAAAGGACAGAAAGGAGAAATATCAGCAGCCCATGTACCCTCTCCCTGAACTACCAGTTCCCTCGCCTGGATAATCACTTCTATAAGATCCCTTAAGCTGTGTCTGAGTGTGTTTTTTAAATAATTTGTTTCTTTTTTTAAAAAAATTAATTATATTTATTGGGGTGACTACCCATTAGCTTTGACTACATTAGAACTTGATGTGAATAAACCACACACCGTGCATTCTTTTGTTTAGGCTTCTTTTAAAAAAATCTTTATTGTTGAAAGTATCACAGATGTCTTCCCTTTTCCCGCCAATTGCAGCCTCTACCCATTCCTGCCCTGCTCCAGGCCTTCACCACCCCATCTGTGTCCATGGACAATGCATATAAATTCTTTGGTTAGTCTCTTCCCGCCCACCACTTCCCACCCCTTCTCTCTCCTCTTCTTTGATGCAGTATTGTGTTCGTGAAGTTCATCCATGTTGCTCTTAGCAGTTTGATTGTTTTAATTATTGTACAGTATCTCATTATATGACTATACCACCATTATTTTTAAAATATATTTTTAATGATTTCAGGGAGAGGGAGAGAGAGATAGAAATGATGAGAGAGAATCATGGATCGGCTGCCTCTGCACGCCCACTACTGGGAATTGAGCGAGTAGCCCGGACATGTGCTCAGATCGGGAATCAAACCATGACCTCCTGGTTCATAGGTCAATGCTCAACCACTGAGCCACACCAGCCTGGCTACCACCATTATTAATGGACACTTGGCTTATGTCCAGCTATTACAAATAGAGTAGCCATGAACATTTCTGTGCATGTCTTTTGGATTAAATATGTATGCATTTTGGCTGGCTATATGCTAAGGTGTGCAATTTCTGGGTCATAGGATATCCATATGTTCAGCCTTGGGAGATAATGTCAAGAACATTTTCTCAAATGTTGACACCAACTTATACTCCCAGAAGTAGTGTATGAGATTTTCAATCACTCCTTATGTTTGTGAACTCTTGGTAATTTTAACCATTATGCTAGGTGTGAATTAGCATTTTGTTGTAGTGATGATCAGAGGTGGGTGAGGAGGGTGAGGGCTGGATGGAGGTGGGCAAAGGGAGGGAAAAAGGGGACATGTATTATATTGTCAACAATAGAAATAAAGTAAAAAAAAAAAAAAAGTCCTTTTGGCCTAAGCTGGCTTGAGAATGAATTTAGTTAGTTATAATCAAGAGTCCTGGCCAATATGTGTGGTTTTAACAAAAGGTGAAATTAAACAGATGGAGAAGGGTGGGAGGGAATTCTAGGTAGGGAGAGAGCTGAGCCAAGGTTTGGAGGCCAAAATGCCGTGCTCTGCTCTGACAGCTTGGTAGAATTAACGCCTCAGCAGGTCAAGGAAGACAGGCAGTGGAGAGGATTCAGAATTGGTTCCCTAGCTGGGGGTGGGGGTGGGGAGGGTGGGACATCTGAGCATTCCACCAGGAGGAGCTTCAAAAGGGATGGTAAAGAGGGCACTGCAAAGGGTTACCTCACAATTTGCTCAGGAATAGTTCCTGACATACACACACTCTCCCCAGTAATGGCAAGCACCAGTGCAGACAAAAACTGCACATTTTTCTTATCTAGCTCAACCATAAATTTCCTACTGAATTTAAAAGGAAAATGAAGCATTGACTCATCCACAGAGGAATGTAAAGCAAAAAGGAAAGAATTCACTGTAATTAAGATTGCAAAATTGCTTCGGTATCATCTCCTGTTTGGTGGCTCGAGTATTTCTGATTTGTTGTCCTTTTAGGACTGGGAAAATGAATCAGGGAGCTTTCAACTGTGCTTGTCCTCTGAACACATAGCCCTTCTGTGATCCTCATTTCTTTGTGGTATTTCAGTTCCTTACCTTGAGATCCTTCAGCTTATCAGTTATATTCTTTTTAAAAATACATATTTTTATTAATTTCAGAGAGAAAGGGAGAGGGAGAGAGAGATAGAAACATCAATGATGAGAGAGAATCATTAATCGGCTGCCTCCTGCATGCCCCCTACTGGAGGATGAGCCAGCAACCCAGAAATGTGCCCTGACTAGGAATCAAACTGTGACCTCCTGGTTCATAGGTCAATGATCAACCACTGAGCTACACCGGCCAGCCTATATTCTTAATCTTCTTATTGGAGCTTATTGTAGTTGTACTTGTATTTTATGACATACTTTCTCGTACAATTTAGTAGACTCTAGTGTGGGCTCCCTGTCAAGAAGGGAGGAAATTAGTGATCCATGTAAGCCAATCAAAATTGGAACCCTGGTGTTTGACTCTGTGATAGAGTGAAAGCTCATCTTACTCTAGCTGTCAAAGCCCAGCTTTTTCTTTAAAATTGTTCAGCGGTGAGGAATTGGCTATGAGATCACAGGAGGGTTTGGCAAACCTAGAGATGTACGATGTGTTAGAATCCTATCACCTTTTTCCCCCCCATTCTGCCACTGACCCATTTGTGCTCATGACTACCTTAGAGCAGGCATTTTAGTCAGAGACCTACTTTTCCTCTCACCACATAATGATAATGAAACTATTCAGCCTGATTTCCATGGATTTTAAGGGAATGACCGAGAAAAGTGTTTTCTGGAATGAGAGTCATTTTAGCAGGGGTAATGGAAGGAAACCAGGATGTCATTATGAGTTCCCCACAAGCCATCAGGAGCCATCTCTCTGGCCATACCTCTAGGGGAAATGCCAATCTTCTTGGGAAATGATCAGCTTTGTGGTCGTTGGCTGATGCCTTCTTCTATGTTAGTCCTGCTTCTTGGCTTCTTTTCTTTCTCAGATTTTCTGTTGGTGCAGTTGTCCTGTAATCTCCCTGTTAGCCATGTCCCCCTACCGCCCTGACTGTACAGTGCACATCAGAATCGTACGAACAGAGAAACACAGAACTGGCTAGATTTTGTTTGAGAGCAGGAAGAAGTGACACTCAAGCTTCTGGAGTCACTCACCTAACTTCACCAAAAGTGCATTAGGTGTTTGCTGTGAAACATGACTACAATTGGGCCGTAAATAGTGAACAGATAGCCTACTCACAGATTGAAACCTCAGGATGACAAAGGCTGTAATAGGGCTGGAAGGAGCCTATGTCTGATGGGTAAGGGAGACACCATACAGAGGCTGAATACTACCTGCTGGATGCTAAGCTATGCTTTGTGCTCTTAGGAATTTTATTTTTTCCGAAGAAGAAAATCTAGCAATGTGTTTAGCAGTTATTACATGCTCAATAAGGTTTTCTTTTTTAATGAAAGAATAAAAGAAAAAATCCTATCTAATAAAGAGGGAATGCGCTAATTGACCCTCACGCTATCACAAAGATGGCGGTGCCCACAGCCAGTAAGGAGGGAATATGCTAATTGACTGCCCCGCCCTCAAAGATAGTGGTGCCCACAGCCACAAGATGGAGGTGCTGAGTACCCTCAGTCCCACTGTAGGCCTGCCTCTGGAGTCCCCCATTCCTCTTAGCCCCCCAGCCACCCAGGGCTGGCCCAAGGCACAGGAAGCCTTGGATGGCGGCTGCCCAGCCAATGCCTGAGGAGCAGGCAAGTCTCAGATGTCGGCTTCCCAGTCACCCAGGACTGGCCCGAGGCACAGGCAAGCCTCAGATGGTGGCTGCCCAGCTGCCCAGGGCCGCCCGAGGCTCAGGTAACCAGGGCTGGCTGAGGCTTGCGCTGCTGGCAGTGGCAGCAGCAGAGGTGTGATGGGGTGTCGCCTTCTCCTGATTGCCGGGTTGCCTCTCGCCCCTGAGGGCTCCCGGACTGTGAGAGGGGGCAGGCCGGGCTGAGGGATCCCCCCACTCCAGTGCATGAATTTTCACACACCAGGCTTCGAGTAAATTAATAAATATGTTTATTTTCAACAACAGCAGCAGCAACAACAAAAACACAATAAACTATATAGAGAGGTTAATATTTGAGAAGTGTTCACTATTGAGTCCCCAGGGAAGTGAAATACATCTCACCATATTACCTGCAACAAAAACTGGTGGGAAAGCCCAATCAAGAAGATTTCTACTTTTTTAGCAATCATGAGTAAGCTAAGGAGACATATCTGGAAGAATGGGATCTATGTGAGGGTGTGTCAGGGAAGCAGACACCAAGATGAAGTTAGAGTACAGAAGCTTTTTTGGAGGAACCCCTGTAAAGAAGAAGGAAGAGGGAGCAGGGGTAGACAAAGAAAGCTAGCAGACTGCAAGGCAGGCTTGACACCTGTGAAAGGAGAGGAAAAAGAAGAAGCTTGCATAGGAAAAGCCTAAGATGTGGGCACTATTCTGAGAGTCCAGGATAGTAGAAGAATCCCATGTTAGGTAGAAATGGCCAGGATCTGGTACCCTGCCTTGCTTGGTCGTTGACAAGGATTGCATGTGTTCTTGATTCAAACACTACTAGCACAGTGGATGCTGAAGACACACTTATATGGCTGCCCCAGAGGAAATCTCAGCTCCTTAAGCAAGTTGCACTCTTAAACTTTACTATATTTATTTTGTAATAATTATTTCATAATAAATCTGCGGTAACATTGTTGTCAGAAGAATGATATAAAGCATTATCCTGTACTACAGGCATCTTCAGGAGTATTGGAGTTGGCATGGGGATGAAAGCAGGTGTTATATAACAAAAATAGTTAATGAAACTGAGGACTTTTGTTTCCAATTATAATGGTGTGGTTTATAAAAGATTGATGACTCCATTGACAAAAACTGGAAAAGTCAGAGAAAAAAAGCCCAAACAGTTCTTTGAAAGGACCAAACACTGCCAAGGCAGCCAAGAATTGAAGGACCAAGGTCCCAGAAAGAAGGTGAGTTTTCTATGGAGAGCCTCATATTCTGCATGCTGCTTCTCTCCTGAGGCATTTTAAAAATCTTGGACTAGAGGAAGAAGCTGAGTTGCTAAGCAGAGCCACAGGCAATCTCAGAGCTGGATGGCACATGGAGTTGGGACCCACCAAAGTAGCCAGGTCTTGAAGGGCCAAGATGCCAGAGAGAAAGGAGATACAGAGAAGTAAGTTCACATTTGGTAACAGTCCTTTCCTTGAGGCATTTTCTGATTCCGAGTACTGGCATGCTTAGCGGCTATGAAGCTAAACAGAAAGCAGAGAGAATTATTTTTTTAGCAGTTTCATGGTGCTAAGGAAATAAAAATTGGAGCCCAAGACCTGCTAAAAACGTGGGCACTAGTCAATGCCGTAGGCTCTCGGTTGACTGCACCATAAGGGCTAAGGTAGACTAAGTCTCCAAAGAGTGCAAAAGCGATGTGCTCACTCCCTGGCAAAGAGTAGTACAAATGCACTGTGGAGCAAGATAACATTGCACCTCTACAATACTTCAATTACATTCAATAAGAAATGCCACTCATATAAAGAAACAGGACAAGGAGAGAAATAAACAATGGATATAGACTTATAGGTATTCAAGCTATTCAATTGATCAGCTGTACATTTTTCTCTTAATTATTGATTGATATTTCAAATAAAACAGATTATAAGATGGAAAATTTTACTAGATAATTGCAATCTATTAAAAAAGGGGGATAAAGTAGAATTTTAAGAAAGGAAAAGTACAATAACTATAATGTAGCAATCAGTTTCAGGTGGATACAGTTGAGAGGATAAATAAATTGGAAGAGAGGACAGTAAAAAACACATAGACTAAAGCAGAGGGAGAAAAAAAGGATGGAAAATGCTGAAAAGAGCATACTAGCACAATTTCTTTATAACTAATGAAAAAATACAGAAAGAAATTGCAAGAATATAAAAACCTGAAGTATGCGATTACAAATTTGATGTAAATGAAATATATGAAATACAGTCATATAACAGAATCTGCATTCTTTTTAAGTACTTTTAAACAAAAATTGATTATTCTTTATGGCATAAAGCAAGATGTAATAGTTTTAAAAGATTGAGAAATGCTCACTGACCACCATGGAATTAAGCTAGAAATAAATAACAATAAAAAAATAAAACAAATAGAAAAACCCCCAAAGTTTTGAAATTAAGCAGTATACTTCTACACAATCCACATATCAAAAAAATAAATAAATAAATTAGATGGAGATGAAAAAATATTTGGAAGTTAATGATAGTAAAATATCACATATCAAAACTTGCAGTCTAAAGCTAAAGCTTTGAAGGTAAACTTATGGCCCCATATACAAATTTTAAAAAAAGGTATTTCTTAAAATCAATAATATAAGTATCTAATTCAGAAAATTAGAAAAGTAACTGCAAATTAAACCCAAAGAAAATAAAAGGAAGTAAGTGCTAAAGGAAAGATTGGAAATTACTGAAGTGGAAAACAAATGCATAATAGTCGTCTAACTCTTGCATAGAGTTCTTTTTTTCTGGATGAATTGACATAAAAGTATTACTAAGATTTGGCAACAATGAGATATTTAACATCAGTATGAACAGAAAGCCTAATTGAATGTGATGATAAATGTGAATCTTGGATATTTTAAATAAATGAATTACCACCATTTTACAGTAAAGTTACTGAAACGGAAATGTAATAATGTTTTAGAACCTTGTCTGTAACACACTTCATGGTGTTCCTGTAAACTTTGCTGTTTAATCCTGTAGTTTGAGGGTTCTCTTGTTCTGCATTTTTTTCTTTGTGATTACAGAATTTTTAATTTAATACATACAATCTCTATTATAAAAACCCCTTGGTCGTGATGTCATTATGGCAGAATGACCAAAGACTGGTCACCAGGAGGCTGCATGCAGGGGTGGGTGGGGCGTGTGTGAGTGGGTGAGGCTGTGAGCACTGCGAGACCGTGCGGGTGGGTGGGGCCCTGCAATTTCGCACGCTGGGCTTCTAGTAGTTTATAAAAGCAATTTTTTGGAGAAAGGTAAAAGTTGAAGCATTGAAAAGACAGACATAATTGATAACTTTTAATCAAGAAGAAAAGAATAGGCACAAACAACAAATATGAGAATAAAAATGAGATACTACTATAAATCTTGCATATATTAAATGGATAAAAATATATTGTAGGCAACTTTATGTCAACAAATTTGGAAAATTCATATGAAATTGCCAAATTCCTAAAATCACACATCTTACCAAAACATCTGAATAGTCCTATGCTTATTAAATTAGTTAATGTGGACTTAAAAACTTACTAACAAAGAAAACTCCAGTCCACAAAGGTTTCACTTATGGATTCTTCCAAACGTTTAAGGAAGAAACAACTTCAATCTTACACAACTCTTTCAAAAAACAGAGAAAGAGAAAACATTTCCCACTTATTTTATAATCTTACCTAATAATAGACAAACATGTAAATTGACCGTACCTCTGCTACGTCCACAATCAGAGAGAGTATGCAAATTAGAAGGCCAAAGATGGCGGCCGCCCAGCTGCTTCAGGCGGAGTGGCCATGCGTGGCTGGACGCCTGCTATGAGAGGGAAGGCGGGGGGCAAAGGGATCTACAGGAGCAGAGTGCCTCAGTGAAGACAAGACTGCAGACTCCGGAGTCTGCAGCGAAGATGAAGATGGCAGACTCTATCCTGAGTCTGCAGCAAAGACGAAGAAGGCAGACTCTGGCCAGAGTGAAGGCCTGGGTCCCAGGTGCCGGAGGAAAACTGGTGCTGGAAGCCAAGGGAAGGAATCTCTTTGTGCAACGGGCCTCTAGTACTAATATAATCTTGATACCAGAACCTAGTAAAACCTGGTCAGTTTTTTTCATAAACTTAGATTTTGGTATCAAGATAATATTATCACTAGAGGCCCAATTCATGAAATTCATGCAAGAGTAGGCCTTCCTTCCCCCAGCTGCCAGCACCGGCTTCCCTCTGGCACCTGGGACCCAGGCTTCCCTCACAGCCTTGGCTTCGTCCAGAAGGTCGTCTGGTCTAATTAGCATATTATGCTTTTATTATTATAGATTATAAAATAAGTTTATTTTGGTTTTCTTTAATGTCTCTTAATAATGGTCTGTGATTTTCTTTATAGAAACTTCACAATTTTTTTTTGCATATCTTTTGGTCAATTTATTTGTAAAATTCATTGTTTTTTAAAACAATGGTAAATGATATTATTACTTAATTTTCATTTTATATATTTTAATATGCTTCTACATAAATTGATTTTTGTACATTGTACTTGTATCTACAATGTTAATAAAGTTATTTATGAATTCTAACAGTAGGTCTAGAGACTATTTTAGAATTTCTACATATTCTTAATCATATTTTTTAAATACTTAAACAATTTTATTTCTTCATATTCAATTCTCACTTTTCCCTTGATTTTTTGCACTTGGGTAGGATTCCTAGTGCAATACTGAATAGAAGTAATGGTAACAGGCATCCTTATCTCATGTCAGAACTCAAAAGAAAGCTGTATTTCATTATGATATGTGATGTTTACTACAGATTTTAAAAAATGAAATTAAGGACATTTCCTTCCATTCCACTGGAGAAAGTAATGCCAGGTTTAATCAGTACCTTTGTTTTCTGGATACAAGAGCAACCCACTTTCAAAGAACCAAAGGATGGCAAAATACACACACAGAAAATAGCCCAGCAGTTCTCCAAGTGCAGTGCAATCTCTGACCAGAAGAAACACCCTGACTCTTCCTCGATTCCTTTTTATGCCTTGAAATGTGTTTGTCCCCAGTCTCTCCAGCACACCGTCTGAATACATGCTACCACATATGGGGGGAGGAAGACATTTTCTAGTTCGTTCTGTTTCCTTCCATTGTCTTTGTCTTAGTGGCAATAATTTGGGAAATCATTTACACCGGTGACTCAATTTGATAATTATGTGAAGATGCTATGAGCTGGCCAGGTGTTAGGCTGTTCACAGCATATTGGGTCAGGCTTTATTTCTTCACGTTCTTCTTTGTGTTGCACAGGCTCTGGCCTGAAAACTGTCCTTTAGCCTGTGTAGACATGGCCCTGACAGACAATGACACTTCCCCGACTCTCAGCCCAGAGCTGCAGTCTACACTAGCAGGATTCTATCACCTGCTCCTTGTTCTCTTTCTTCTCCTGCCACCTCTTCCCCCCCCACCCCCCACACCCCCCTCTGCCAGGCTCTTTCTTATCCCAATAGAAATTGGAGGAAAAGTGAGCCTCTTGCAGCTTCTGCTTTAAAAGACAACGATGATGATGATTTAAGATTCCTTTAGAATCTTACTCCAAGATCAAGTGTATATAGTGGCATGCATTTAATTCCTCAAATTGCTATGTTTACATACAAGTTAGTTCATGACATTGTGCAGATTAAAGTGCTGGTTAAAAAAAATGAAGGCTTTTACAGTTGTCTGAGAGATACCTATTATTCTTTGAATCAAGAAGCCAATCATAGCATTCGTTAATGACTTTCATATATTCTTCATCATCAAAGTTTTTTACAAACTCCACATTACAAGTCACTCTCAACACATGAGTACATTGCCACTCACACATGGAAATGTGCTCATTTGCAGATAAATAAATGTTTAAAAGTGACTTATATTACTAGGATCTCATTTTTATTGATTGATTAATGAGAGAGAGAGAGAGAGAGATTTGTTGTTTTACTTATTTATGCATTTATTGGTTGCTTTTTGTATGTGTCCTGACCGGGGATAGAACTCGCAACCTTGGCACATTAGGGCAGCACTCTAACCAACTGAGTCCAACTGAGCTACCCAGCCAGGGCCACTAGAATCTCACTTTTAAAGCATGCTGGCACATTGGTTGCTTTGAATGATATTAAACATTTCCCCAAACTTAGGAATGGTGTCAAGTAGGTCATATATGGATGCTCACCTGCAAACAGTCAGATGCATGCTGTAATAGTGTCATGCACATTTATGTGTATGTCATTTTTACATTTAAAAATGATGCAGTCCAGGTGGTATATGGGATGAGAGTGGCTAGAGAGAGAATTTCTAAGTTGTCTGAGAAGATTAAAGTCCTGGGAAGAGCAAAACAGATAGGCAGGATGGGGAAACCCTCCACTGTCTTTGGGATTAGATTCATTGATGGCTTTTTCAACTGTACTTACTGTTTCACTTTTATTTGTGTGAATGCTTCAGCGTAGAGGACTGCCCACATGCTAGCATACAGGTACACACACTAGTCCGAGGAGTTCACATGGGGTCTGGAGGATGACACTGCCTCTTAAGGGGGATGTTTGGAACCATACAGGGACATCTCCAGTTGGTGCACTGACTGAAGGATGAGAGGTGCTCTAACATTTAGTGGATGCCTTCAGGAGACGCCAAAAATCCAGCAACTTCTTGAACAGTTCTGCACAAACAAAAATTGTCATGCCAAAAATGTACAGCAGTCCCCCCCGCCTTATCTGAAGTTTTGCTTTCCCCAGTTTCAGTTACTCACAGCTAATCACAGTCCAACATTTTTAAATGAAAAATTCCAGAAATGAACAATTCATAAGTTTTAAATCGCACGCTGCTCTGAGTAGCATGATGAAATCTCACGCAGTCCTGTTCTGTCGTCCCGGGAAGTGAATCATTTATTTGTCCAGCAGATCCACACTGTATGAGCTTCCTGCCCACTAGTCACTTAGTTATCAGATCAGCTGCCAAAGTATCACAGTACTTGTGTCCAAGTAACATTTATTTTCTTAATAATGGCCCCAAGCACAAGGGTAGTGATGCTGGCAATTTGGATATGCCAAAGAGTAGCCATAAAGTGTATGTGTGTATAGGAAAAAACATAGTATGCATAGATTTTGGTATTATCCATGGTTTGGGCATCCACTGGGGGTCTTGGAACATAACCTCCACAGATAAGGGAAGACTACTGTAAATTGTTTCATCTCGTCTTTGAGAAAAAGCTGAATGTTGTTTTTTTTTTGTTGTTGTTCAGATGCGTTGATTGTTTCCATACCATGATCTTTGGGTTTCGAATAGTTGTCATGAGTTGTAGGAATCTGTAAGCCACATTTCATGTTTAAGATCTCAATCTCATTCAAACTTCTCTTCTGACTTCCAGAATCATTATCCAACCATGCATTATTATATATCTCCATCTGGATATCCCAGAGGACCTAATTCATCAAATCCAAACCAAACTCTTCCTTTTCTCCCTCAAACCTTCTTTTCATTTCAAACATCCCCTGCATTGGTGAATGGTACGGCCACAGTGGTCAAGTTAAAAACCTGGAGATCATCCTATATGCCTTACTCTCCTCACCATCCCTAAATCCCGGGCGTCCCCTCACTAAATCCCACTTTTCCCAATTTTTTATTCCTGCAGCTACTGCCTTAGTTCAACCTCTTTGCATCTTTCACCGGGACTACTGAATTAATCTTCTAACTGTTCTCTTTGCCTCACTGCATTAATTAGGAATCTTTTGGTTGCAAGTGACAGAGAACTCAACTAAACAGGCTCTTAGAACTTAGAAGTCAGTAGATCCAGGGACAGCTCAATCCTCCAGGCCCTATCTTGTCCCATCCTTATACTCCACTTTTCTCTGTGTGGCTTCACCCTAGGTAGGCTCTTCCAATGTGGATCATGCTGGCAACTCCGTTTCAGGTCTGTTCTTCCAACAATCTCAGTTGAAAGAGACAGCCTCTTTCTTAGTTGCTGCAGCATCGCCCCAGACTCAGTTCCTCTTGGCCTTCACCATGTCATATGCTCAACTGAGCCTGGAAGGGAGTCAAGTTATCCTACACAAGCCCTATCGATTGGGCACGGGGAGCAGTGTTTTCTAGAACAAAAGAAAGAAGGTGTACTTGGTAGTAAATATCCATTAAAACTCTCTCTAATCCAAGCTCTATTCAGGTACCACAGGGATCCTTTTCTGCCTATTGAATCACATCATTCCTCAGATAAAATCTTGCCATAATTTCCCATTGCCTACATGGTACAGATTAGAATAACATGAGTGGCCCTGTAATATCTGACCTCTGCCTACTTCTCATCTTCTGCTTCTCCCCTCACCTGGCTCCCCAATCTGCCTTGGCTCCTACCACTGAGATTCCCTAAACACCTCCTGGTTTTCTGTGCTTTAAATTTGCTCAGAAAACACACCCCATTTCTCCACCTACAATAAGCCTATTTATTAACTTCCCTTTGCTAACCCTTTCCCCATCCTGCCTTTGCATCCCCACTGAACCTGCACCTGTCACCAGGCCTATCCTGATTGCTCTGTCTTTCCCTCTAAACTGTCAGCTCCTTAAGATCAGTCAGACATTTATCTTTGCTTCCCAAATACCTACAAAGGTGCATGACTCATTGTTGGTACAGTTACCTATGTATTGAATGTTTTAGTTAATAAAATATAATAAAAACAAAATGCTTATTATTAACAAAGTCAAATATATAAATGTAGATTTATTGATAGTTGACAAATTAAAATGCATGGAGAAAAAGGAATAAAAGAATGTTCTTAGTGCCAGGGGGGCAAGGAGCAATAACTACTGGTACTTTGAGTGGCACATTTTATTGTAGTATTATCTAGCAGGGCACTGTGTTAATTCATTAAATGATCATTGTTGGGGGGGGAGGGGAGGATGGTTGGAAACATAATTTGGTTAAGACCATACTTGAGATCTATTTTTATGTAATTACGGTGGCCTGAGAAAAAGTAAACTTGAGCTAGTGAGTAGATTGCAGTGGATGTAAGGTTAGTGAAACTATTGGCATTGATTGCTTTGTCTTCTAAACCTAAAATCTTCCCAGAGTGTGCTATTCAGATGGAAACAGCCACCAAGCACTCAAGCTAATGGCCAAGGTCATTTTTCCAGCAAGGCAGCCATGCAGCTGTGTCCAGTGCCCAAGGCAGGACTTGAAAGAACTTTGTCTCTCCGTTGCCAGTGTGTGTGTGTGGGGTGGGGGCGGGGGCGGGGTGTGTGTGTGGAGGGAGCACCACAGGTCTGCTTTGAACAATGTTCCAGAGAAAGCTCCCCTAGCACAGTGAATAATAAACAATTCTCTTTCCCCTTGAGGTTCAACTCAAAGAACATTTTTTATTAGGACTTTTTAAAAAGAATTTAGAGAGAGCAAAAATTTGGGTTTTGTCAGAACAATGAAAGCTCAAGATTATGGGGATCATGGCTGTATTTATATATAATTTTGTCCCGAATTGACTGTCTCTAGAGTTCAAATTCTTCTGAAAAGTGTCAATCATCATTTCACTGCACTGAGCCGTCATCTGAGCTAAGAAGGGAACTCGGGTTTCTTAACTTCTCAGGCAGAACTCCATCTATTAGAACAGTGTGCCTCTCAATTGTGTCTTAAATTAGGCACGTAAATGAATGCTCTCACACTCTTTCTGCCTAGCTAGTTTCTGCAGAGGAACTGATCAGGGCTACATGATACAGTTGGGAGAATTTCCTCAGCTCTACAGTCAAACTCCTACAGACTCCGGGGGTGGGAGAAGCTCAGATTGAACAGCTTAAGTCTCCTTGAATCTTCCAAGAGCTGCACAGTCCCCCCCCCAACTTCACCCCCATCATTAATCAGACATGAAACGAAGGAAATCCTTCTAGTCCTAGGCCAAATTCATTAGGGAAGTTTCATGTTTAATGTGAGAAACTGTCAGGCCAGCAAGTGGAGAAGAGATGCTGCAAGTGTGGAAAGGAATATGCTTGGACGTCACTGCACGCTGCACTTTGTCATCCCTGGAATTCTAAATGGGGTCCTGCCTCATTCCCCAGGCCTTTTCCCCAACTGCAGCCATCCGGGGGAGTGAAGAGAGGGGTTTAATGAATTAAGCAAATTGCTTGGCATCGGTCTGACCTGAGTGAGAGCTGATGGGAGCTTGGGGGCAAAGTGCCTTTTATTTTTAATGGGCACTAGCTTAAATTTTCTTCTTTTCTTTGTGGTCACTTGAAGCTCTATTGCCTATGCAGTTGGGGGAGGGAAGGAAAAAAAAAAAACCCACACAACCAACCCAAAAGGAGAATATAAATAAATATCATTTGGAATCTTGCATAATATCAGCCAATGGCAACAGCAGGTTTTTGACAGGCCTGCGAACTTCCCCAAAACAACATCCTGGCAGCCTGGCTGTGATTCAGGCATGAGTCACCGCAGCAAGATGGACCTCTGCCAGCCCGCTTCCCCACCAGAGCGGCTCCCCCCGCCCCGGCCCTCACCGGCCTATTAGCATTTAGAATCCAGGCTGGACTGCCTTGTTATTAGTAACACTGGACCCCTCCAGGTAACACCACCAGGAAACCTTTCCTTCTGGCCCCGGGAATAAACCTACAAGGAAGAAAGAACGATGCCTTTTCATCACCATATGATCTTTGATAGAAGGGGGTCGGTGCAGTTTTCACTGCTGGCGCAATTACTGCGGACTGAAGAGGCGCGCCTGCCCACCCCCTGGAGTCTTGTTATAATGAGGCCTGGGCCCCGCCATCACCTTTTTGTCATCCAAACAAGGGATGGCGCCTGCTGAACTGGGAGGAGAGGTCATAGGAATGAGCAGAACCCCCCCGATGCTGAGGAAATAATTTCCTACTGTCATTAGGAGACTCCTACCCAAATGCTTTCCTCCAAGACGGCCTTCCACTTGGAAACGAGGTCGGAGCCTCAGAGAGCAGCAGTTCGCACTCTGTGCAGGTGCAGCATCCATCTCAAGCCCCCCACCCCAAACAACCCTGCCACCCTGCTGAATGGGCACGCTGGCCTCCTTCTAAATGCCCAGGGCACCCTCTGAGCTGGGAGAGCACCGCGCAGTCGTGATTCTGCAGACGTCAACCTAGAGGAGAGCTACAGCACACGAAATTTCCCCCAAGTAAATACGGAGCCAGGAGTGAGACACAGTGGGCAGCAAACAATGTCAGTCTTTGTCGGTTCTCTCCCCCATCATTCTATTGTGCTGGAACGAAGGAGTGATTTATAAAGCTAGAATCAGGGCGACTTCTTTTTTTTTTTTCTGAAGGGCAAGTTCTTCGCTCCTTTGCCGTAACGTTTTCACCAGCTAACGAACTGTGCCACTCACGGTGATTTTGTGAAATGATTCCTCCACTGCCGAAAACACGAAGCAACTTTTTTGAAATTCCCATGTCCATTTGAGAATCTAGAGGGAATGATTTAGTTTGTACAAGTCCTGACTTGGTGCTATAGCCTTCGGTTCTCTGGTGATGGTTTATACCTGCTTTTTTTTGGTCCACCCTCAGCAGGGGGGAAAACCCCAAAACTGATTAGCTGGCAAATTTCTTTAAAGGGAGCACTCAAGCAACTCTTAGAAAATGGAGAGTTTCAATACAGAGAGGACATTTTGGACATGGGATTTTTGCACATGCCTAATTTTTTTTTTTTTTAACAGCTCTTCTTGGCTTGCACCTCAAATGTCACTTGACTTGTGGGAACACGTGTCCCTTGTGATAAAGAAGTGACTCAGGGGTTGGAAATGTCCTCAAAAACGTGGCGATCTTGCCCTCACAGGAGACCAAGCCGAAGCTGCGAGATTATGCTGGGGGAGTGATGTCGGCTGTCAGTGGGCTGGCACTTGGGAAGCCACTTCCCTGCACGGTATGCCCACATCTCCTGCGCCAGCCAGAGTGTGGGCGCGAATGGGCTTTCTCACAAAGGCTGGTCCTCGTGTTTTGTTTTTGAAAATTTAGCCTTTGCTGTTTACTCTAGTTTTAGACATGATATTTTTTAAAACCGCACTTGGAATCTGCAGCATCTTTTCTCTTCCTTACCCAAACTCTGACGTAACTGCGGCCAGGGGAGCTGACCTTGTTAATCAACCGTTGAGATGGCAAAGAGCAAACTAATGGCAGCGAGGCCCAGCCAGCAAAGCCCTCACAGGGTCATTACCATGTAGGTGCTTTATTTACAACCTGATTATCGCTTCCGGCCCCCGGTCTTTGCAGCTGCCTCCTCTTCTCCTGCTCTTGATGGCTGCAGATTTCTGCTTATCATCCATTTCCACGCTGGCTTTGTGCACCTCTCTGCAAGGCCCTTCGGAGTGGTTTCCGAAGCCTGCGTGGCATTGTCAGCGACGAGTGGATAAGCTGCCTGGCCTGTTTCAGTCATTCTGGGCCTCCTTTGTCTTCTTTCTTTTTTGATGGTCTAATTTCCCGCACATTCTGACGGAGGCCTCTTTTCAAACAGGCAGCCGATATGGGTGTGCTATTGTTCCAGGCGGCTGCCAGATTATTATTTTTTAAATGTATTCACCGCATGGATTTATCATGTAAACTCCTATTGAAAACCATTGCCCCTGAGAAGGATTTGAGCATTTGGGTAATTTCCTGAAATTCTCAAGTGTATGTATTTTGTAGTTTCTTTCTTTTTTTCTTTTTTTCCTCCTCCAAATAGATGCAGCCATGTCAGAGCAATCCATAAACAATATTGACTGCACAAAAGCACAAAACTGCCAGTCTCGAATGTCGCTCTTCCTTGCTGCAGACCCTAATCTCTGAGGAGAAGCTCTCCATTTTGCACAGGATGTAAAAGGAACACACTATTTGGATTCCCAATGACAAGATCTAAGCTTCAGTGATATTCTACCAATTTTCTTGGTGTCAGCATTGTGTCAGTTTGAGACTAAAAACTGGAAAATTATTCTACCTGTGAAACATGCACTTCTTAACCCAGCAGAGACATGCATGAATGCAACAATGCACATATATTTCTGGGCCCCAAACATGGAATGTGCTGCCTTCTACTTGATTTGATAATATAATACAGTTTAGACCATTAATAACTAAAATTATTTGGGAACTTGGTTCATTGCCTAAAATCTGTGCAAGGCAGTGCCATTTAATGATCTTTTTCCTTTCCTTTGAGAGTTTTATCCTTTGAAGAAATAAGTCAACTTAATAACCTCTATGATCTGTGAGGGTACTTGTCACCAAAAGAAATTCTACTGGTTTAATGGGGCCTATCTTTGAATGCTTTTCACTGAATCATCTGGTACTTCTTGATTTTCCCTTACGAGCCTTATATTTCCCAAATAGATTGATTATGTTTCAAAAGCCATAATCACACATTGGTGTGGTTCACATCTTGCTAACATCCTTGGGACACAGGGGTCAAGGTTATTATCCAAAGTTCATTTTTGAAAATTACACTTGCTATGGCCCTTCAGGAAGCTCTGCCTTAGAACCCAACCATGCATTCACATAAACACACATTCTCAAATAGCAATTGACCTCTAACAAATGCCTTGCGTTTTAAGTAATTGAATGTTAATGTGGACAGCAATAAAAAATCTGTAGTTTAACCCCAAGAATGATTGGATTCCAGGAGTGGAGCTTTAATGAAAGGGCCCACTGAATTTAGGACAGATGCCAGTATTATGCTAGGCTGGTAGCTGAATCTTGGATCAAACACAACTTTGCAATGACTCATACATTTTACTAATTTATAAGTGCAGCCTTCCTTGAAATTCCAGTGTAAAGACTAGCATCCTGATCTATAAAAGTGAATATGACCTTGAAGTCAATGAAAATGAGAGTATTGTTCCTTGAATAGAAAATCTCCAAGCTTATCACTTTCCCTTTTCGACCTCTAGCATTTCATTTTCTTTGAGTTTCACCATGAGGGACTATGTGAAGCCAAAAGCATAAATCTGACTTCTGAAGGTTTGTATAGCAATAAACAAGAAAACCTTATCTGGATAGCCAAGTGAAAAAGGTTGGACAGCAACTGCATTTAGAAACAGCAGCAGACTACCCAAGTGGGCATGTGAGATTTTGCTCTGAGGTTGGCTAGGAATGAGCTGTGTGTGATTGACAACTGGGGAGTATTTGCATCCCTCCTTGCCCACTTTAGAAGCTTCTAGTCTTTATTTCCTGTGTCCCATCTTCAGTCAAGCCAACCCCTATTCTGTGGACATGCCTTACAGGACTCATCTGTATACTGCCAGAGGTGCTGAGTTCAACAGACCAAGTTTCCTTTTTACTCACCTTTTCTATCTCTAACTTCTGATTTTCAGCTCTTACATATGGAAATGATATCACTGTAAGTTATATAGAAAAACAGGGTACAAAGTTGTCCTTTTGAAAAAAAAATCCTAAATATTAATAAAATGACCAAATTGGAAAAAAATACATGAACAGATTAGTGGTTATTGTCTTTTGATCTTTATACTTTTCTCAGTTTTTTTAAAAAAACTATAAACATACTTTTATAACTGTTTTTTTTCCTTTCATATACAGTATATAAGCTTGAAATATATAAAAATCAAATTAAGGAAATAGACTTACAACAGAGATTATAATCTTTTGGCTCTTCTCAAGTGCAATGAGATCATTAAAGGAAAGAAGTGAAATTTTTAAGGGACTATTAACAATTTGACATTCTCAGTTGGTGTGGATTATGGATTTCATTTAACAGGGTGAAAATCCCATTCCTTAAAGAGGCTGGGTATTGTCACTGATTCTCTCTGATAAAATAAGTGTAGGTAAGTAGGTATTGGGCAGAATCCAAACTGCATTTGTTGAAAGATGCATCTTAGTGGCCACTCTGGGGTTCTCTGATGGGCACATTGACTAATTAGTAACAGAAAGGGTACATGCTGGGAAGGAGGAAAGAGAACCAAGGGAGTGGGAAGAGCTGATGCCCCAGATTCCAACTCTGCTGCTCTTCAACAAGTAGAAAGCTGGATGTCAGGAGGTCCAAGCCTGTCCAAGCCTCACCCAGGATCCTTACCCTGCCTGAGCTCTGCTCAGCACTGCAATGGGGAGAAACAGGAACGTTGCACATAAGGAGTCATGGTTTATAAAATTCTACGTATTAACATTTCCTCTCTTTATATGTCTTAGAGTATGTATGCATATATGTATGTAAATGCCTCTATCACCTAATTTAATTTTTATACTGCCTGGTGAAGTAAGCATTGTTCTCCATTTCCAGATAAGGCATCTGACACTTGGGACATGTCACAAACTGGTAAGAAGGCATGTGTTGTGCTAGAAACGAAGTCCAGGGCAATGCTCACTAACTCTCAGCTAAATTTATTAAGGAGCCGTTATTTTATTTTCTGATTCTGGGCTCTGGAAAACATTCTACACTCAATTTACAAACTCCAGTGTGCTCCTTGCTGTGAATGCAGAGTGGCTGCGCTGTGTTTCACATCTTCTCGGCCCACCTCTTTGGCCAGCTGCTTGCCTCACCTGCACTGCATACCTTTGACTTTGTGCTCTGGGGCTTTTCTGCCACATCACTCCAGAGCCAGCAGGAACCCAATTCAGTCACTCAATACATGGTCAAGAAGGTTAACACCCAAGGGCAATCCCCAGACCATTGGGTAGGCCTCATGGGTAAACATTCCCTTCTCCCATTTCTGGGGTGACAATCCTGAGACATGCTCAATATGATTCCTGAACGGTCCTCAGTGAGGTTATGCATATGAGGCAAAAAAAAAATCACATTCCAGTTATGAAATTAATATATGTTTATGCTTAAAAGAAAGTATAAAAAATACTCACAAATTATAGCTCAATACTGTATCCTAGATTGATTGCCCTTCTTCTCTGCTTTACTCTTCCAAGTCACCCAGTTGAACTCTAGTTAAAATGTCTTCTTTGGGACACGCCAAAGACCTTTATGTTGATGATGCCACTTCCTGGGATCATTATAAGATACTTTCCATCATCCTCAATAACTTTAACATCTCCACTGTCTTCAAAATTCCCACCCCCAGGAACTTCTCAGTATATCACCATCATTTCCTGTCCATCAAACATTATTGCTTTCCTCTTTTTTACACAGTCGACTTGGCCTCATACATTACAGAGAAAATAGAAGTCCTTATCATCCTGCCAAAGAATCGCAAATCCTACCTGCATCTTCTCCATGCTCTTCATTCTCTTACCAGAAGTTTATCTCTCCACATTTGCTCTCAATTCCTCCTGTGCCTTGTCACCTCCCACTCACTCTTCAGCCATTTCTAATCCTGTTTCAGCCCCCACTGTTCCCTAGAATGGGCTGCCTGAGCATAACTGATCACTTTCCATTGCTGAACCTGGAGGAGGCTTTTCAATCCTCCCATCTAGATCTCTCTGCAATACCCGACTCACCCACCATCTCCTTCTTCTTGAGCCACTTTCTCTCTTGGCTTCTGGAAGATCACACACTCCAGGTGTCTTTTCTGTCCCTCCAGCCACTCATTTTCAGTTCCCTAAGTTGTCCCCCTCCTCGCATCCTTTATCCAACTCAAAATGAGTTCCTCAGGCTTAGACCTGCCCTTAAGAGCAAAAAGATGCAGAAACTAGAATTCAGAATGGACCTTCACTCGCCATGTCTGTTCTTTATCTGTGTTTTTAGTGTGTTGGCTTTATCCTTTTCTAGTGAGGATAGAGTCTCTACATTACAGGGAACCTGGGTACCCATAACCCTAGACACATGGTCTAACAGACTTAACTAGAGAAGTAATAAGGATTTTCTCTCTTGAGGTAAATTTTTTAATATCTCAGAAAAGACTTCTAGTGAGTCTGTCCCGAGCCATATGCCTTCACCTCAAACTGGTTCTGTGATTGGAAAAGAGTAGAGATTTTGGCACTAGGAAGTAGATGCTGCAGAATCAAATATTAAAAGTTTGTAAGTGGCTTTGGAACTGAATATTAGGCAGAGGCTGGAAAAATTTTGAAGTGCATGATAGCAAAACACCTAGATTGCCCTGAACAAAATATTGATAAAATATGAATATTAAAGGCACTTCTGGTGAGGGCTCAACATTTTATTGGAAACTGGAAAAAAGACAATTTTGTTATGTAGAGGCAGAAACTTGGCTAAATTGTGTCCTACAGTTGTATAAAAGGCAGATCCTGTAAATAATGAACTTGAATATTTAGCTAAGGAGATTTCAAAACAATGCAGGACCTAAATGCCATCATAAGTGTTCTAATAAAAGAGTGGTTTGGGGAGATTTGACTCACCCACAGAAGATGAGGAGGTAATGTGACCATAGAGACAGACAGTGGAGTGATGCAGACACAATCTGGGAATGTTGGCAGCCAGCAGAAGCTGGAAGAGTAAAGGAATGGATTCTCCCTGAGAACCTCCAGAGGGAGCATGGCCCTGCTGGAATCTTGATTTCTAGAAACCTTGAAGTCATGTCTAACTCCATCCTTCTCCTCTCAATTAATTTCTATTTATTTCCAGGACCTAATGCTTCTATCTCTGAAGTAGATCTCAAATGTGTTCACTTCTCTTCATATTCATTGTCATCATTCTCATCCAAGCCATAACCATCTCTCATCTGGGCTTCTGCAGTAGCCTCCCAACGGCCTCGCCTGTCCTACCCTTGCTCCATTTCATTTTTTATACACTAGCAAGAGTGAGCTGCTAAAAATGCAAAACCAATCATGTCACTTTCCTATTTTAAACTCTTCAATGGTTTTCAGTTGCATTTAACATAAAATTCTAATCAAAGTCGGTGAAGTCATGAAGGAGCTGTGTAGTAGATGCTATCAGGTGCTATCCAGAATACCCTTCAGGAATGAAGGGTTTATTCCCCTCATGCTGGCAGTGTGTTCAGCTGCCAACCTTCAGCTGTCAACTCCCTTTGGGGATTACCTCAACTGAAAAGAGACACCTTTTCCAAGGAGATGGCCCCCCTTTCTGGAGCAGCCTTCATCCAACAACTGATGGATAATGGGAGAGGATAATATAAAAACTCAGCCTTCTCACCCCAACTTGGTCAACTCCAACTTGGCTAACTCTAAAGGAACCACAGGCAAAGCATATATCTCTATTGATACTGCTTCACAGCTCCACTTCTGCCTTATTATGCTTCCTTTAATGAGTGCTGACCCTAAGAGCACTCTCTAATAAACCTCCCACACATTAATTTCCCTCAAAGAGCCTCCTTCCTGTAAACTCAAACTGTGAATTAAATGTTGAGATCAAGAGAGTTAAGAATCCCACTGTCTTCTATACTTTATTCAAAATATGTCAGACCTGCAGTGTTATGTTCGGTTTTGAGGTTACATTTCAAGAAGGACATTGACAAAGTGAAGCATGACCAAAGAGGACAAATAGGATATAGAAGAACCCAAAATTATGGCATAGGACACATTGTTAAGAAATAGAGCTAATTAGCCAAGAGTAGTATTAACTTAAAGAAACATGATCATTATCTTTGGATTTTTGTAAAGCTGCCTAATGGAAGAAAATTTCACCTCATGTTGCTCCAGGGACTAGAATTAGTAGCAATGAGTAAAAAATCCTGGGACACAAGTTTAGGCTCAATGTAACGAAGAAGTTTCTAGTAGCAATGTAATAATGGCTTCCATGTGAAATAGAGTTCAGATTTACTACACTTGTGTGACTACATCTTGAGGATAAAATAGCAAAGCTATCTGAGCTTAGAGAAAGTGTTGACCAGATGACTAAGTTCTCCAAGACAATATTCCATGACTGTCTGCTCTAAGACAGGGTTTTATGAAGTTCCTGAGGAGGTTGATAGCTGTAATCTGACAAATGGACTCCGTGACCAAGTAAATTTTGGAAAAAGTTAAATAATGTTAGTTAGGTGTTTTTGTTTTGTTCTGTTTTTAGAGTTTTAATATGTCAAAAATGCACTGTGAGTGTCCATAGGGGCCACCCAGGACTCATTAGAGCTAAGAATGTTTTTTGACTCAATGGCTAGTCAAAACAACAGGGTGGAACCTACCTTGAAAAACTTTGCTTTAGAATAGTATGTTCTGAGTTTCTAGTGAGGGGAGGGTAATTCTTAACCCAGAATAATGAGGATATAGATTGCTGAGTACTAGTAATTAAGCTTCTTTCATGGGTGAGTACTGGCTAAAAAGTAATACATTTCTTCCTCCTTTGCAGTGAGGGAGTATTTTTTACTCTTGTACCTTCAGCATATAAATGTGCCTGCTAACCTCATCCTTGGCAACAGTAGGATGGATAATAGATAAAAAGCTAGAGCAGTATCATTTTTGCTTGTATTCTTTATTAAGTGCCACAGTAACCCTTTTTCAAGTTTACTACCTATTTATATTTTGAGATATCCATATGTCCTTGAATAAAGAATCCTTCCAAATACGTTTACAGATAAAATACACAATAATGGGGCATATTTGACTATTTTAGTCAAAATTTACATCTTCGCAGACATAAAATCCCAGCAAATGTTACCAATTTTACAGAACCAGGCTCATTTCTATCTTGTTGTACTATACAGACCCTATAGTCAGTAGCAATTATCCAGCTGCCTAATCAACACCCATAATTAAATTTTTCGTATTTGCTCCCTTTATTCAGCATTTCTGGTGACATTGTACCCACTCTAAGAAGAAAGAAAGTACTACTGCAGCCAGGCTGTTACTTATGCCTGCTTAATAATTCTGTGAACTCTTTTTTTTTTTTAAATATCCATTCTAACAGTCTGGTAATTGGCTTGAGGCTTTTTAGTGGTGTGTGAAGTGCTCAAAAAGTTCAACCACAAAGTGTCAGGTTAGTCCTATGACAATGAAGGATGTACAGCTGCTCTCGCTGTCTCCAGATGACGGTGCTTTTTGACTGATAGGTGAACAGTTACCCTAACTTGTAGTTTTAAATAAATTGAGGAGGCAAGAGAAGATGGGGAGAATCACAGGATTAAGTAATGTTTTTCAGAAATCTTTTCAGTTAGTATCACCAGCAAAAATTTATGGAGTAACCACCACTTTAAAAAGAAACTCTGGGCAAGAGAATTACTTTTAATAATTGTTTGCTATGGAGACATTTTCTAAGGGGAAACAAGGTAGTAATTTAAAGTTAGTGGGTACCTAATTAAAGACAATTAGACTATTCAAATTAACATCTCAAAATCCTTCTAAATTTTAAGGAGGCAAATCAAATGATGGTAAATTAAATATTTAATTAATTCATGTTGGAGTTAATAAATCATTTCTAAGGCAGGTGGATGATATCAGACTGTTGTGTAAGCAAGTCAGTTTTGACCATTTTAAATGCTGCCCATCTACTGGGGCTCCTTTTTGGTCAAGAATACACCCCCACCCCCAACACACACACCCATCCACGCACATACACTTATAACACTGCAACCGAACACCAGAGATCGTGTTCCTATGGAAACGACAGCCCATTTTACTGCAGTCATCTTTACACAAAATCAGTTTTAGAAATCCACTGTGATGAAAAGGGATATCTGTTCACACTTGTCAAATTAAGCTTCCTAAACCACATGTGATAGCATATTCTTGCTATTGGCTGGAACTATATTGGGTCAAGTTTCATCGAGATTTTATAGTTTGATTAATCAATATTGCATCTTCCATGAACCAAAGTCCTCAAACACAGAGGGTCACAAACACAATGACCTTAAATCACTGTATGCCTGACTGCCATCTGCAGGCTGAGGAAACACTCTGGGTGTGGTCAAAAGCACCTCCAATGCCATGGCAAGGTTTGGGGGACCCTCAGTTAACCTTGCTCTTTTATGTGCCTGCGTACCTCTCCTGCCTCCCTGTGTTCCATAGAGAGATTCCACCTTCTCCCCAAAGCAGTATACGATGTCAGGGATGTTGAGTGCACTCCTGTATTTAGTGGAATAGCCATGGGCTTGTCAGTGAACCTTGGCGCTGCTATTGATTGGCTTTGTGACCAGCGAGAGTTACTAACCTCCCTGGTCTCAGTTTCTTCATCTGTAAAATGAGGGTTTGGGCTAGGTGACCCGTCGAGTCTGATTTGCTTAAATTTTCTGTGACATTGTGTTTAATGGAAGCAAGTGACTTGAACAGGTGAGACTTCACCTCTCCAGGTGTGATCAGAAAGGAGAGGGAAGAAAAAAACCATCTCCATTCTTGCAAAACCAAAGTGAACTTCAAAATATACAAACGTATCTACATATAACTTGTTATTTTTGTTGTTGTTGTTATTAAAGGGAAATGGAACCTTTAGTCAAATGAGACAAAGCTATGAGCTTTTGCTTTATGTCGAGGGACTTGGGCTGGATGGATGTTGATGGTGGTTCTGCCTCCATGACCTCGGTCCCCAGTGGAGAACTCGCATGGTGAGTTTGCAATAGGAAAACAGCAGGGCAGAAAGGGCTAGTTGGGGCCAGACATTCCACTGGAGAGTCCCTGTGTGAAGGTCAGAGTTCTCGCTCATCCAATCTAGGAAGCTACGGGAAGCAGGAAGAAAAGGTTACTTTTTAGGTAGTGCTCCGCTGTCTCTAATGACTCTCTAAATGGCTTTGGGTGTTCTGAAATCCTTCTCCCTTCAAAAGCAGAGTCATTCTTTCTCCCCAGATGCCACTGTGCTTCCTGACATATTAAGAGTTATAGATATTTTCCTCATGATCTCAGGCTTTTACTGCCTCTGTTAATCAGTCAGTCTCCCCTCGTTGCCCTTGCTACATGGCGTTGGCAGAGCAGAGTTACAGTATCTCAGTTGCTACTCCAGCATTTGCTTTATGATGACAGAAGCCACATTTTTTTTTCAACCAACATTTAGGAAAATATGATGAGACAAGTATGAATGTACTCATGGGGAGAGTAGGACAGAATCTTAGAAGTTATGGCTGTCCCGGAATACCCCTGGTACACCAGATCAACCTGGCAGCTTGCCATTCTTTGTTTGGTGAAAGGAGAGGACCATGGCTCTTAAGTTAAACGACCTGATTTCTTTGTATTTACTCAGTTTTTTAGACAACCAGACTTTGAGTCTTTTCCTTGCCTTCCCGATGTATGCAGGATACATTTTGGAACCTGGAGCCGAAGGATTCCCAAGTCTTTCAGTTCCCTCACGCACCAAGAAAAAGACTCCACCTTTGAGGGCAGGAAATGTCTATTTCATTCACTGCTGCATTCACAGCATCTAGAATTATCCTTGGTACATAGAAGGTGCTCAACAAACATTTGTGGAATGAATGAATGACATTATTTGCTCAAAGACTGAAGTATACCAAATTCCTTTAAAAAATGTATGGTAGTATTAGAAATAAGGACATTTCGCAGAAGAAATGTATGATAGGAAGAATAACGAAAACTCCTATGCCCTTCTCATTTAGTTTCATTTTTGGAGGAAGCCCTCTTTGTGTATTTAGCAGTATTTCTTCCGGAATGACAGAGCTCTCAGGTGCTACTTGTTTGTTTCTTTTACCTAAAGAGCAGTACCTAGAAAGGTCAAGAGTCCTCGAGGTACAATGTCAGATGTAGCTGGGGTGTGAAACCTGTCTCAATCTGATCTTTAGTTATTGTTTCCCAGTTAGGGCTTTTCATAAGAAATGTCTGTACAATTCTATCTAAAAATAATAAAATAAAATTGCCACTTATGCCTTAAAGTCATTTCTGTCCCATTTTATTTTCTATGAAAAAATCCAATTCTGCTTCAAATAATAATAACAGGGTTCCATTTATTTCAAATCACCCAAACCCCAATGTTATTTCAGCAATGTTATTCTCAGAAAAGCCTTAATACTTCAGAGTGACAATTTTATGGTTTTCTAAATAAAAAAAGTAAAACTGCAATAAAACTTACCTATTTGTAATTTCTAATAATTTGGACAAGGAACTGGGCTAAAGTTTATTTTTATAATACCTTGGAAGAAAGGATTTGTTAAGCCATGTACTATGGCAAAATTTTTAATTATGGAAAACAGTTACTAAGCAACCTGGAAAAGCATTAACATAAATAAACATGCAAATAATACACTCCTTTTATATATTAAAACAGCTTCCCAAAGAACTCCACTAGGCAACATAATTTATCTAATTTAAATTACTATAAGAATGCCTTGTATAGCGTTGTATGATTCACTAAACAACTGCCTGTAAAACATTTAATTATCACAGAAATTCTGTGAGCTAAGCATTATACCCATTTTACAGATTAAAAATGAGTAGCTCAGAGGAATTAATAGGTTAGTTCAAGGACACATGACTAGTAATTGGCAAAGCTGGGACTTAATTAAATGCAGGACTTCAGATTCATTACCCAAAGCTCACTTCACTGGAACACAGATGCCTGTAACACTTTTAATATGTTCTGTAATTTAGACAGACTTTTCATTAATCCTGACAGGTCAATTAGCCCAAATTAATGAGTTTTTCCCAAGTTAGATGATAGAGTCAAGAAGAGCTTTGGAAAAAGGCAGGGTAAAAGCATGATTTCCATGATCATTAACCAGTGATGATAAGAAACACTTATCATACCCATAGGGGTTTTAGAATGTTCTCATCTATATCTTTATAATTGAACCCTATGTTCAGAAAAAACCTCACAGATCATCAGCCATGTCCATCATAAGAGTGAACATGAGTATCTTGTCTTGTGATGGGAGAAGGAGAAGAAGAGTGAGCATGGCTGTGAATACAACTTCATTTATTTGTTCTTGCTTTCAGCCAATGGAGGATTGCAAAGGATCAAAAATTAGCATAGCTGCATATTATTCCACAGCAACTCTAGAAAACACTAGAGCAATGCTTTCAAAGTCAGGGGACACATTATTTTCAACCTAGAATTCTATACTCAGCCAAAATACCAACCAAAGGAAGGGATGGAATAAAGAGATTTTCAGAAATGAAAAAAAATTTTTCTTATATCCTAAGAGACTGCTGAAAGATGTGCTGTATCAAAAGGAGAAAGCATATCAAGAGAGAGGAATAATGCAATATAGGAAACAAAGTGTATAAACACAGAGGATAGGCAAAAATAATTCTGAGGCAGTGAGGGTAATAAACCTGGATTGCAGGCAGAATTTCAAATATTTGTGGCCAAGAACAGTATAGGGCTCTGTATTCATGGCCACCACTCCCTCCCCCAAAGGTAGACACAAGGAAAGTCAGTGGGTTGATGAGATCTATGATTAGACAATGAATTACATTTCTAATTACAAAAGTTTACACTGAAACTTGGTACCTCCCTTGTAATCCCTACTGACTATATAGCAAAAGAAAACACAAATTACCAGAATAACAAGAGAGTGTGTGTGTGTTTAAATATATTTTTATTGATTTTAGAGAGAGAGGAAGGGAGAGGGATAGAAGAAAACATTGATGAGAGACACATTGATTGGCTGCCTCCAAGTGTGGGCCCTGACTGGGAATCGAACTTGAGACCTCTTGGTTCATGGGTGGACACTCAACCACTGAGCCACACCAGCCAGGGCTGTGTGCATGTTTTTACATAGAATACTAGAGGCCTGGGGCACGAAATCATGCACCAGTGGGGTTGGGGGTGGGGTCAGCTGAGGGGAGGGGCCGAGGGCAGTTGGCCCTACACTGCTCGATTTCCTCCCCCTCCCCCCCCCACACACACCAAACTCCTGGTTGAACTCCTGGTCGAGGGGACAATTTGCATATTAGCTTTTTTTTATACCAGGATATCTGGAAGGATTCATAAGCCAGTAACTTGTTGATTTTGGGGCAAGGAACTAGGTGGTTATGGGGCCTGAGAAAGAGACTTTTGATTATACATATGTCTTTCCTTAAAAATATTTTTGAGTTGCTTATTAGATACAAAAAATAACCTAAAATATATATCCCCTTTCTCAAAAAACTCCCCAATTCAATAAACATGCAGATAAATGCTCAATTTGATTGGTCATGGGTGGACATGGGATAACTGAAAATACAGGCCCCTGTGTATTTTCTTTTTCTGTAAGTCACTCAGAGGTCATATGGAAGTATCATTATCATATGCCTTTCCAAATTGTCTCCTGAAAGGTGGCTCCAATTTATACAGCCACTAGCAAAGGATTGAGGTAACTCATTTTCCTTCTATTTCCTTTTTATTTATTTTTACATTATTACATCATTAGGAGATGAAATTACTGAGCAATACTCAGAAATAGGTTGTTTTTGTTTGGAATTTTGGTATTAATTTACCTGGACACTGACTGGATTTTTCACAACCTGGTGGCCTATTGGCATCTCTGCATGATCCTTGCTCGTGGCCAGACTCCACATGCTCTTTCTGTACACTTTAGGGTTTTGTTGTTCCCGGACCAGCGGAGTACTAATTGTCCCCATATAGCACTGGTAATGAAGAACTGAATTACTCTGAATGACAGAAAAATCAACGCGGCCACTGAAGGCAGCCTCATAAGCATAGCATGAATTTCTTATCCACTGTTGGATTGCTTAAAACATTTAATACTGCACAAAAATCTCTGCTGGTGCCCTTGCCAGTAGCAAAATTCCAACAGTGTCTGAACAGTGGTTCAGTCCCAGGAGCAGCCAAGATGCCGTTGTCAAAGCTCTCAGGGAGCCAGAAGAAAACCAGCTGGCTGGTGTTACCCAGCAGTGTGGATTCTACTGCAGTGCAGAATAGTGGAGACAACATGGGTTTTAGAATCAGATCCATCTGCTTCAAGGTCAGCTCCACCTCTAACTAGCCACATAACCTTGGGAGCTTGCTTTCTCTGAACCTGCTTCCTTTTCACTTAAATGGTCACTGTGATAGCTTTTTACAGGGTAGTAATGAAGATTAAATGAGATATAAAGCACATATACAAAGCACCTGGCTTATGGGAAGCGCTTAGTTCACATTGAAAGAATATGCGTTAGCCATATTAGCCAAATTAATATTTTTAAGGCACTTTGGAAGAGTGCCTGGCTCATAATAAAACTTCAGTGATTGGCAGTAATAATTCTTACCCTTTTTTTTGGATACAGCCATAGATAGTTTCAATGAATTCAAGGTATTTTTTAATGAGTCAATCAAGTAACATCCATATTGAATTTCTTCTACATGCCCAGACTGTGAGGATGCCAAAAAATGCAGTGCCTTTCTTGGCAAGGTGCAGTCTAGTTGAGAAGATAAGATATAGACATAAAAGAAATCACCCAACAATGGAAAACATGTTGTCTGAAGCAGTAGGGAAACTCAAAAGGAGAGGAGAGGGAGAGAGGGAGGAGGAGAAGAGGATTCTGTTGAGTGAATTATGCCCCTCCCCCTGACCCCCCCTCCCCCCCGCAAGATTCACATCTTGAAACTCCAATCCCCAAGGTATTTGGAGATGGGGGCTCTGAGGAGGTGCTAAAAGTTAAATGAGGTCATAAGGATGGGGCTTTAGTCTACTAGGGCTGATGCATAGGACACAGCAAGAAAGCAGTTGTCCATAAATGAGGAAGAGAGCTCTCATTAGAAACTGATCATAGTGGCACCTTGATCTTGGACGTCTAGCTTCCAGGACTATGAAAATAAATGTGTGCTGTTTGAGACACGCAGCCTGTGGTATTTTGTTATGGCAGCTTGAGGAGAGAGAGAGAGAGAGAGAGAGAGAGAGAGAGAGAGAGAGAGAGAGAGAGAGAGAAAAGATAGTTTTGGCAGGGCCAGAGCAGGAAATTGTACTGCCCTTTGAAAGGCCTTGAAAGGAAGAGCAGAGAGGTGGAGAAGAAATGGTTCCATTCTCCATGGAAGAGCCAAGAGCCAGCAGGAAGGAATGTTCCAGAGCCTTGAGTGAACAGTCAGGAAAGCGAACTCGGCCACATAATTTAGGACCAGCTTGGGAAGGACTTTGAACTCTTTCAAGAACAAGAAGGCGTAAAGGGTGGCATTATTTCAGGCAAATAAAATTCAGCATATAATGTTTTTCCTAGACCAGCTGGCTGTCCTTTAGGAGTTTTTTGGGAAAGTTTAATAAATCATTCCATGTGAATCTTCACAGATAATGAGAATCAGGCTGGCTGAGAACAAGTGAGATAAGGAATGTAGGCGTGACCCTGACCAGTGAACTCTGAATTACACTGAAATTACTAAGTGCATAATCATTTGCTCACACAGTACTCATTCTATAGAGCTTGCCAAAGGGGCAAAAGTTCCTGTATTCAACTGCATTTCAAAGACTCCTAGAATGTAACAAGAAAACTTAGAGACTTCCAAATGCCACCCAATAGAAGGCGTTCTTTTACAATTTCTAAGAGAAAGTGCCATTAATTCAGCCCCTACCTAGACATTTGTTTAATGCAATTTTAAAAAAAGCTTTCTCTCTTCTCAGATTTGAGACTTTTGAATCCTTTTGGGAGCAATAACCATACTCTCTGACATTTATTGAGTGCTAGTTACTGCGTGCCAGTTACTGTGCGGAGTGCTTTAATGCTTTAGCTTATTTAAATTCCCAGTCCTCATTGTGAGCAAGTTTCTGTTATCCTATCTTACAAATGTGGTGGTGGGAGGGCGTGGGGGTTAGAGATGTTAAGTAACTTCCCCAAGGTCACACAGCAAGGAAGAGGTAAAATTTGGACCCAGGTGGTCCACTCTCACAGCTTGAGCTCTCAATCAGATTTCACTTTGCATCGATCTATGTCAGTGGTGTTCAATCATTTCTCCACTGGTTCCACAAAGGGACGTGTCATCACCTATCAAAAACAACGGATCCTACAATAGACACTCTCAACGGGACCTGGGAGGGTGTGGGGATGGAGTTTGAAAAGGCCATTCTCATTCTCAGGGTGTTTTTCTAGGTCTCTTTATCCTCTGAGACATGTGTCCAACCCTCCACCCACTCCCCCTGAATGATGATCACCAATCCAGATTTATTAGGGAACATCTTGGAAGAAAAGTTTAGTTTTTAAAATGTTAACCAATATGGTTAAAATATACAATGACTTTTTCAGATGAAAAAGAACTGTGAAAACTGTATATGACTAGTATGGCTACTATTAAATAACCCAGTGTCTTCATATTTTAGGTGAAGACAGTAGTAACATTGCTTTTTATTACATCTTGTTCTTACAAGCTGAATTCTGTGTGTGTGTGTTTTTGAAATGACAGAGTAATGAGATCCATTCCTTCATTTTCAAGAACACCATCCTGTCTCTTTCTCTTAAATTGCAACAATTATTTATGTTACATCAGGGGTTTCTTCAGCTACAGTTTTAAAGACCATTCCCTCCGTGTAAGTCATGACCTTGTGTTGAATAAAGAACAGTTAGACATCGTTTATTTAGCAGCTTCAAACATAGTGTTAAGATTGTCATCATCAGCACAGTTCATGGCCTTCTCTTCTCCAAACTAAAAAAACTCGATTCCTTTAGAGTTTCCTTAAGTCAAAGAATTTAGTTGGAGCTCCATGAGACATGTATGCATGTGACCCTGGTAGGACCATTTAACCTCCATCTGTTCTCCACTCGTGACCTGCACCTCTATCCCATCAGTCAGCTAGTAAAAACATGACATAGGTCAAAAGGAAGACCCCAAATAAGCCAACAACACTCCTGGAAATAACTCAGAGTTCAAAGCCTCTCCACAGAAGGGCGATAGAATCATCTTCAGAAATAATGGCAGCATGCTTTATTCCTTGGAACTTTGCTTAAGGTACTGGGTGTCTTAATTTATGGAGCTACAGATATAGAACACTATTTTCTATGTTTAATTTTTAAGATTAGCTGTGTATTTTAGTTTTTATTAAATATGGCACATAGTGGATTATAACTGACACAGCACTGCTTAGCAAACAATAGTAATGAGTGTGACTATGACAGTATAATTGTAAGGCTGTGTCACATATTCCACATTCTTAATTTTGCATCTTACTGTAATGTTCTTCCTTGAAAAACCATGGCAACTTGATTAATAGTTGATTAATTATTAATCCTATAGTTTTCCTTGACATACCTCATATTGTGCATTACATCTGATACTATTGTGTTTAATTATATTTCCAAAGGAGACTTACATTACTCTTATTGACAATCTGTGCATTGGCTTCTAATTCTCCCACATTGTGAGGTTTAGTCCTAGGCTTTGAATGACAAGTCACCTCTATGTAAGTTTAATGAGTATAATTTCAATGACATAGAAGCCACTTAGGAGTATGTTAAACATCTGTGGGCATAGGCATGAGTTCTGCACAATTTCTCTCATCACTAAAAGACGCTCACCATGATGTCCCACCATCCTGTCAAATTAACACATGACTGTAGCTACCTGTGTATTCTCCAAAGTCCCGGAATCAAAAGCAGATGCTCTTGCTTCTACAAGTTACTTTGGTATCCCCAGTGGAACAGGTTATTTTTGATAACATGTTCTGATTATTCCATCATATTTCTGTCATATTTGTTAAGTTGCTTCGTAAGCCAGACACATTACTGAGGTTTTTTTTTTTTTTTTTTTTATCATTAGGATGTATCATTTTCACAGTTGGTCAGCATTAGGAAGTCTTTTGTTTGTCCTGAGATAACTAAGCCTGGCTTTTGAGGTCCATAATCATGATTGCCAAACTCCATTTTCTCTCCCCAACCAATAAGCACCACTATCCTCACACCTTTAGGGGAAAGATTTTCCATTAGGTTATCTCTGTGGAAGCATTTGAAAGAGAATCTGTTTCTCACTGAATTACTTGCTAAGATGAAATTCCAAGCCTCTCTTATGGAGCACACCGACAGCGTCATTGCCCAATTAGCCTGCCAGTTCATATAACAGTATGGAGGAATCAAGGACTTTGAGAGCAAATGGCAGCCTCTCTTTCAAGACCCGGGAACACATTTCTGGTGTTTCAGCTATTAATTGACATCTTTGATGAAAGGTAAGAATTAAATCTGACCAATATTCACAAAAAGCATTGAAAAGGACTCTTAAATCATAGCTAGGACATGTCACATTATGTTGTTTTCTTTTAAATAAATAATTTTTTAAAACTGGTATATTTTAAACAATGACACTTTGTCTCCTAAAAAAAAGAAGGAAATTGTTCTAAAGATCTAAAAAGGTGTGACACTGATCACATGAGAAAATTTTTCACAAATGAGGGTTCTTATTTTCTCAGGCTTTAGAATCTATTCATCCTTCAGTATAAATATTAAAAACAAAAATACAAATAAAATGAATTTCAAACAATGAAACATTTTACAGAAAAATATTTTGGAACTAATATTAATGTAAAAGATATTTTATTTCCTTTTTATTGAATTTATTGGGGTGACCCTGCTTAACAAAATTATTCAGGCTTTGGCTGCACAATCACAACACATCATAGCACCCCAAGTCAAGTCTTCTTCCATCACCATTTATCCCCCATACCCTTCTCCATCTTCCCCCACCAAGTATAAAAGATTTCTTAAGTTATTGATGTTTAAAAACAAATCATTTTCACCTTAACATTCTTGTTTATACCACTGATATGTCCTATAGACATATAGATTTTAGCTATAGAAGTCTTGTGGCATTTGTAGAATTATGTTTCTAAAAATTTTTCTAGCTGACAAAGCTTTCTCTGGCAAAATTATATAGTTCCACAAGAGACTATCCGGGATTAAGCAAAATCAATAAAATACCACTAAACATGTATCCTTAAAAATCACATTAAATAAATTTTCTAAAAGGCTTCTAAAAATGTCTATATCATCTATTGGGGCATAACAAATTACTTCAAAATGGTGGTTTAAACAACAAACATTTATTACCTCACAGTTTCTGTGGGTCATGAATTCAGGTTTAGCTTAGCTGGGCGGTTCCAGTTCAAGGTGTCTTGTGGGGTTGCAGTCAAGATGCCATCTGGGCTGCAGTCATCTAAAAGTTTCTTTGGGTCTAGAGACTTGCTTTTAAGTCACTCACATGGCTGTTGGCAGGAGGCCTCAGTTCCTCCCTACATGAGCTTCTCCGTATATTCTGCATGCGTGTCCTCATAAAAATAATAGTAATGTTCTCCAGACCACATGATCTGAGGGAGAGCAAGGGGGAAGCCCTGCGCCTTTTGTGTCCTAACTCTGAAAGTCAACTCCTTCACTTCCACTTCTCTCTATGCCTTAGATGTGCATTACTAAGTACAGCACACACTTAAGGGAAGGGGAATTATGCTCTACGTTTTGAAGAAAGAAATATAAAATTATTTGTCGACATCATTTACAACCATTATGATTTCCAACACAAACTGAATTTGTTGCCATTAAGAACATGATTCAGTGAGGGTTCATCACCTGATTTACCACATTTAGTTAGAAATACTTGTGAGCATTGCAATACTCTAAAGCAGATTATCCCTCAAGTTATAAGTCAAGGAAACTGTATCTCTTTAGCAATTTTTAAAAACAAAGTAGCCCATTAGTAGCTAACATTTCATGTCTTATGCACTTGCATTTTTATTTATTTAATTTTTATAAACTTTAGTAAAATGCTTATATAACTTCCAGAAATTTTAGCACATTGTCAAGATGCTCAAGGGTGTGTATTTGAGGGCTAGGAGTGTGTGTGCTGCTATCTACCCTCACATGCAGATTAGGGAGCAAAAGACACCCCTTTTCCTGCCCTACTTCCTTGATCTTCCAGTGTGACCTAGAAGGGACTGAATCTTGTTGCTATATTATTTTATTTAACTCAACTGAAATTATCATTAAACTGTTTAAGCAAAATGTACTAAATTTTTTCTACGAAATATAAAATCACATTATTCTAACACTATGGCTGGCTAAATTACAGCTGGAAATTGCATGTTGTTTCTTCTGTCTAACATTATTTTGTAAAACACTTTTCATGTATCTTTAGCCTCACGTTTATCACCTTAATGGCTCCATAATGATCCCTGAGATGATATATCTTAGATTATATAACTATTCCCTAACCATTAGCTATTTGTATTTCTGATTTTTTCTTCTGCTTTTAGCAATAACATTGTTATAAACATCTTCATACAAATAGCTTTATTTTTTCATCATTTCAATCTTTTCTGTAGTAGGGCAAAGTTCCCCAAACTAATTTATTTAGTCAAACTATATGCACTGGGTTTTTTAAAACTTTTTATTATGGAAATTTTTAAACATATACAGAAGTGGAAAATATTATCATGAACTTGATGTACCTATCCTCCCTGCTTCAACAATTATCACCTCATGGTCACCCTCCCACTTTTGCCCCCACCTCATCTTTTATCTAAATTGGATTCTTTTGAAGCAAATCTCATACATCTATCATCTCAGTTATAATCATTTTTGGGGGCTAAATACGGTTTGTCTTATTGTCCTCTGGAAATTCAAATGAATTTTCAACCCGAAAATCCAAATATGACATAACACCAAAAGAATTAAACAGAAAATAAAGATGCATTGGGCTTCATTAAAATTAAAAATTTTGCTCTGAATGATTCTGTTAAGATGAAAAGATAAAATTGCATACAGGGAGAAAATATTTGTAAATTACATGTGTGGCAAAGAACATATAGCTATTCTATCTATCTATCTATCTATCTATCTATCTATCTATCTACCCATCTATTATAAAGAACTCTCGAAACTCAACATTTCAAAATTCAGTAGAAAACAAGCAAAGGACATAAACAACATTTCACTGAAGAGGATATACAAATGGTAAGTAAGCACATGAAGAGATGTTAACATTACTAGTCTTCAGGGCAATGCAAATTAAGATCACGGTCTATCAATACACTTATTAGAGCAGCTAAAAAAAATAGTGACGATACCAAATGCTTCTGAGGTTGTAGAGAAACTGGATCCCCCACACACTGCTACTGGGATTGTAAAACAGTATACAGCCACTCTGAAAAATAATTCTCCACTTTCTTATGAAAACTAAGTATATGCTCACCATATGGCCTAGCAATTACACTCCTGGGAATTTATCTCAGAGAAATAAAAACATACTCCACACAAAAATCTGTGTATAAATTATCATAGCAGCTTTATTTGTAAAAGCTAAAAGACTGGAACATTCTGATTGTTCTTCACTAGGTGAGTGGTTAAACATACTGTGGTACATCCATTCCAGGAAATACTACTCATCAGTAAAAAGGGAATAAACAGTTGTTACTTCCAACAATTTGGATGGATCAAGGCCAATATTCTGAGTGAAAAAAGCCAACCTCAAAAAGATCACATATTGTATTATTCCATTTATATGACATTTAAAAATGACAGAAAGGGTAATATGAGGGATGAAATAGCCTCATATTTTGACTGCCATGGTGGTTATAGTGTCATCATATTTATACCTATGATAAAGTCCCATAGGATTATATACACACATTTTACCAATGTCAACTTCCTGGTTTTGGATATTGTACTATAGTTATGTATGATGTAAACACTGGGGGAAATTAGGTGAAAGAAATATGGGACCACTCTATTCTACCTTTGTAAATTCCAGTGAATCTATAATTATTTAAAAATAAAAAGTTAAAAATTCAAATATGGATTTTTTTGGTATATATTTTTGACTTTGAGTTAAATTGGAGAATAGAGTGCTGCAGTGATGAGATTCTGCTCTCACCATGGAACAATCATCTCTTTAGAATTTCTTAGAACTTAAAAAAAAAATCACCCTGTGGTAGAAGTTACAAGACACTGCTTCAGATTGAATTTATTTAAGGAATACTTGGCAAGTCTGCCAGATCTTTCTATTAAAATGGGATCCTTTCAGGGTATTTTCTGAGTAGATGTGACTGAAATCATAAAGAGTCGCTCTTTCCTCTTTGCCAAAAGGCATTTTATTTGGGAAGAAAAATCCTGAGGAACGTACTTCTACTTGTCCATATTTATTACAGCTGAAACTTTGAGAGACACTGACAATTATGACATTTAATCTCTTAAAATTTGTAACTCGATATATAAATATTTCAACTATCAAATCAGCATAAATATATAAGAATAGAAATATGAGTAGAAGGGACACATACGATAAGAAATATTCAGGCAGTCTTATGAAGGCAGCAATGTAGTTAAGAGGAAATATACATATGTACTTATGCGCGCGCACACACACACACACACACACACTACCATACACAAGAACACACACATGGCTACATATTTTAGGAAACCTAGCCCAGTTCGTCTCCCATTGAAACTACCAAGTAAAGACTGCAATAACAACAAACCCCCAACCTTCAGACCCAATAAACTTCTTTCAGGATTCATGTACTTTTTATGCTATTTGATACTGATGACCTTCTTGAGATTCTAGACTCCTGTTGACATTTGGGACTCCACTTTCTCTTGCTTCAAACTCTATCTCCTTGATTATTTTTATTAGCCTTGTTTGTTCAGGCTTTTCTTTTTCCACCATTACTTACATGTTGGGTTCTCAATGTCTTGTCCATAGCACTCTTCTCTGCATACATAGTCTCTCTGAGGAATTGTATCTGTAGTTTTCATGTTCACTGATATGCTGATGACCTCCAAATTTGTATTTCTAGCCTCACCTTTTCCTACATTCAGCCGTCATATGTTCAATGGCTAACTGCATATTTCACCAGGATGTTCTACCAGCATCGTGAGTTTCCTGTGTTCAAAGCAGAATTCATTATGTATCTTACCAGACCCTGCATTCCCCACATTGTTGAACATACTTCAAAGTGCCAATGTCAGAAATATTGGTACCCAACCTTTACTTTCACTGTCACCCCACCCAATCAATCCCAATGTCTTATCTATTCTGTCCTCTTAATGTCTCCTGAATCTGTCATCTGCTCTGAGCCCAATGTCACTGCTCTTAGTTCAAGCTATTTTCATTTCTTGCCTGATCTGCTTCAGTAATCTCCTGACTGTTCTTCCAACCTCCAGTTTCATACCCTTCTCTCTGCCCCACCTCAATCTATCTTACATACTTTTCCGGAAGATTTTTCTAAAGCACCTATCTGTAATACCCGCCCGTTGAATGCACTTCAATGGTTTTTCATTGCTAACAGGACTTTCATCAATCGGTCTATCCCTGGACTCACTTTTTTCCTCTCATCAGCAAGCACCTATCGTTGGCCATACTGATAAACAAGCAGTTCCTTCAGACCAGGCTTCCCATGACTCTGAGCCTATTCTTGCTCCTACAGCCCCCTGTGCCTGGAATGCACTCTCTTTAGCCCCACCTGCAGAGTATCTACTTGTCCTTTAAGACTCCGATTGTTATCTCCTGCATAGAACTTGTTTGACACCCAAATACACTTGGCTACTCCCTCCTTTGTATTCCCTCTGCATCCTACATAACCAGCCACTGTCTTATCTGAATGACTAATTTATCCATCTCCCTCCACTGAACTGTGAGTCCTGAGGAAAGTACTAATGTCAAATTTGTTTTTGAATCTCCAGCACCCAGCACAGTGCCAAGGGCACTGTAAAGCCAATAGTCACAGCTAACGTATTTTTAGAAGTTACACTCTCATTTAATTCTGACAACTCTTACGCCTTATCCCCCCCAAAAGCCACACACACTTTACAGGTGAGGAAATATTACTTAAACTATAATTAAATGAACTGAAAATGAACCTGGAGAATATTTATTGAATGAAATATTTTAAAATGGATGAATACCCAACTACACAGTCCTCTCCCTAAGAATAAGACCCTGAAATATCTCTCTGAATTTAGTTCTCTGTAGGAAGGCCACCAGCCCCATATGTTATCCTGACATAAACTTTTGCATTTTATGATCTGGAGAAGGTTTGCGGCCCATTTTTATTATTGCAGTCCATCTTCTGATCCCAAAGCATATTCCAAGACATGCCTGTAAAATTCCACTAACCGATTTTCATGTAAGGACCCCGATATTGTAACCCAGTTGGCAGGTTATTGATCAACTAGAGGCCCAGTGCATGATTAAATCATGCACGTGTAGGGTCCCCTAGGCCTAACCTGCCATCCAGGCCATATCCACTGCCCCACAAAGCCTAGCATGCTCCGCGGACACTGCTAGCAGCCTGCTCCCCGCTTTTGATGGCAGGGGGTTCCGCTGGTGCCGGAGTGGACACACAGCTCCCCGCTTTCAATCGCGGGGAGCTGGGTGCCTGTCCTCTGGTGCGGGAGCGGACATGCACTCAGCTCCCATGCTTTCACTTTCAATCGCGCGGGAGCTGGGTGCCTGTCCTCTGGTGCACCAGGCCTTTCAGGAGCCTCCTGCACGGCAGAGGCTTCTGAAAGGCCTGGTGCGAGAGTGGACAGGCACCCAGCTCCCATGCTTTTGATGGTCCGCTGCAGGACATGAGCTCGCTGCCCCAGTGGCCCCTTCTGTGCCGCAGCACAGCCATGGCGCAGACGCTGAGCTCGTGCCGCCGCTGGCGATGCAAGCTCAGTGTCTCGCCGGCCCAATCGGCCTCCCCAGCCACCCCGAGTCCCGCCCCTCCACGCCTCCTGGCCAATCGTGGGCATAGCGAAGGTACGGTCAATTTGCATATTTGTCTATTATTAGGTAAGATTTTCTGGGGTGGGGAGTTGTGATTACTAAATTCTAAAGCCAAAGCCAGAGATAAAAAAAAAACCAACTTGCTGCCTTTCTGATATAGTATGTTCATAAATAATTCTTCAGGGGCTCCATTGTTTTTAAATGGATTCTTACCCAATACTCAGCACACATTTTTATTCTAAAAGAAAAAGTTCTAGAGAGTGCATGAGTTTGGAGTCAGAAATCCAAGTTATGAACCTCAAGCCTGCCACTTACTAAGCAGATGATTTTAGATGACTAATGTAATTCTTCAGCTTCAATTTCTTTAACAGATCAACAAAATATTTATCAAACACCCATAATAGTCTAGCCCAGTGTCAAGCCTTGTATAGGTGTGGAATTATGTCTGCAGGAAATGGTTGTTGTAGAGGTTTAGATGGACAGTGCCTACTGGAACATAGACAGCACTCAACATTCAAAGTTTTGGGTGCTTTTCTTTTCATACATGGCAAGAATAAAAATGACTATTTACTAATCTATACTAATAAAAGGGTAATATGCTAATTAGACCAGACACCTTCTTGACAACCTTCCAGATGTCCTTCCGGACAAAGCCATGGTGGCGGGGCCAAGGCAGAGGCAGTTAGGGGTGACCAGGCCAGCAGGGGAGAGCAGTTAGGGGGATCAGGCTGGCAGGGGAGAGCAGTTAGAGAGATCAGGCTGGCAGGCAGGTGAGCGGTTAGGAGCCAGCAGTCCTGGATTGTGAGAGGGATGTTCAGCTGCCAGTTTAGTCCCGATCCCAAAGGATTGGGACTAAACTGGCAGTCAGACATCCCCCGAGGGGTCCCGGATTGGAGAGGGTGCAGGCCGGGCTGAGGGACCTCCCCCCGTGCACGAATTTTGTGCACCAGACCTCTAGTCTTATATAATAAAAGCCTAATATGCAAATTGTTCAACTGGGAGTTCGACCACTCGCTATGACGTGCCCTGACCACCAGGGCACGGCACGGAACATGGCAGGTGTCAGCAATGTGGTGCTGGCAATGGGCAGCAGTGGAGGGGCTGCCGGCCCCGATGGGTCCCAACGAGAGCATGACTGCGGCAGGATGGTGGAGCAGGTAAGCAGGTGGTGCCAGGCCAAGGCGGGTGTGAGTGGGAGCCCAATGAACTGAGAAAGTCAGGTGGGGGTCCTGGCCCTGACTGATGGCCCCACAGGCGGGATGGTGGAACAGGTGAGGGGCGGCACCAGGCCATGGAGGGGTGCCAGGAGGGGCTGCGGGGCTGCGAGGCTTGGGGCACAAGCTGGAGCTGTAAGCTGGGGGGCATGAGCTGGGGCCCAATCCCCACAGGCCACCTCGAGGTACCCCACTTGTGCACGAATTCGTGGACTAGGCCTCTAGTAAAGAATAACTTAAATTGTACTTAAAATTAATTCTTTGTTAAAAATTTAAAACTATTAAAGATTATTAGCAAAGTACTCAAAAACAATAGTTTAAACATATATGTGTAAAAGTTTAAATATGCACCTGAAAAGCTTGAAAATCAGTAAGTAAATTTTGGACTTTTGGGCTTTTAACAGTTGGAACTCCATTTGGCTGGCAGTTGTGAAAATACAACATTATAAGTCAATCTTGGGATAAATAAAAAAAGCAAAAGATAATATTGCTTTTGTATATATTTGCATAGTGTTTTCTAAATGAGAAATATGGAACTGTAAGAAAAAAGAGAGAGAGAGAAATGTCACAATGATCTAAAGAACACTGCTGAGAGTTTATTCCGTGTTTCAAACACTCCCATTCTTCATGATGCCAGCGCCATTGTCCCTCTGTCTAGAGTCTGTCAGCTGTTAGTTGCTGTTTTGTGAGCTGGTTTTATGTTCATCGTTAGTTGCGTTTCTCATTGCTTTGTCTTCCATCTCTCACTTAGAGAAAACAGGGTGCTCTTCTCAAACACCTGTCTTCACTACATGTTTCTATGAGAAAATGTTTTTTGAAGCCTGGGGAATTTTCCAATATTAATAACTGTTAATTAGTTTTAAATGTCTCATGCCTCAGAGGAGATTCTGAAGTTTACCTATGTAAATGTTCACTGCATAACTTCATTACTTACAGCTTTTAACCTGAGTGAGAAAATTATGAGTTTTTTTCTTTTTCTTTTTCTTCAATGCATCATTGGTCCCTTTGTCCCCTCATATCAATTCTCTCTCTCTCTCTCTCTCTCTCTCTCTCTCTCTCTCTCTCTCTCTCTCTCAAATCCAAACCCCAGAAAGTGGAATTAATTTTTTCTCTGGTGCTACACATGAAACTCATTTTCCCTTTTTCTATTTTAATGAGTTAGCTAAATATGCTTCATATTATTCCTGTGTTTGTGGTTCACTTATAGAAATAAATGTTAATTGCATAGTTTTTAAAAAAGATGCTATTAATGTTATCTACATTGAGTATATAATACTGTGAATATAAATCTAAAACCACCACACTTTGACTTTCTTAGGCTGCTTGTTAAAGTGCTATATTAATTCTTATCACAACAATACCCCCGTGTCATATAAAAAACATATTTTATAAAATGCTCTGATAATGAAGGCATGATAACAGGAATATAATTTTCTTAACCTGGCAGCTCATCACCCCCCAAAAAAAATTTCCCAGATGGTATATTGCCAAGATCCATGCTGCTGGATGTGCATAAAGAAGAGACCACACATTGTTCTGCAACCACAATCTAGTATTATTAAACAATAAGAAGACAGATGTACAAACAGCTTTTGAATTGAGTATAATTATTTAAATTATTTGAAATATCCTTAAATAGCTTCTCTCAAAACCTATTTCCATTTGAGAATTTATGCCATTGCTGTCTTTCTTTCAAGGTCTTTGTGTATTGCTTCTTGTCAAAGATTAATTTGAATTAATCCCATTTTTCAGCTTTACATTCATTGCATTCCAATTAATCCATTGGGCCCTCAATACTAGTCAAGGTTGTAAACCAGTACTCTTCAAGACACCCATAAATCTGCCTTTCATTCTAAACCTCTACAGAATGGCAGAATTTCAGAACAATTCCAGTCAAATTGAAGATGATGGTATTCACCAGCCACTCACAACCAGGGCTGTGTACAGGCAGAAAGCTCATCAGATCTCCCTGAATAATGGCTGGGTTTTCATACATACGATTAGGTAATGTTCTTCAATGAAATAAAATTTATGTTTGATATCTTTTCATCTCCCCTAAACATAAAAGCTGTAAACAGCCACAACCCTTTGAAAATGGAATGGCCTTCTGCGACCCTCAGGCTGAAATTTAAGAGTTTTTTTGCGGCTGATTCATTTTCATTCCCATGGAAACAGTCACCAGGAACGATTCTGCTGTCATTATTTTCCAGCACGTAGCCTGGTCCTAGTGATCTGGTGCCGTGTCCATGGAACTCAGAAAGGAAATGAGCATCAGTTTTAAGGAATGAATTCAAATAACTGTCAACTGATAGGTTGAAAGTCAGATGCTCCCAAGAAATCTGTCTCTTAAAAAATATATACTTTAATGTATTTCCAATTATAAAAACAATTTATTACATAAAACTCTGAGGGGATTAATAAGAAACTACAAATAGTTATTACCAGGGAGAAATGGGAACTGGGAAGAAGAGAGGATGGAATGGAAACTCTGTAGTTTCTCTTTTAGCTTTTTTTTTTTTTTAACATACATTTTTAAACACAGGAAAAGAGAATAAAGTGAGTCCCACATATTCATTCCTCGACTTTAACACTTATCTACTTATGGCCAATTTTGTTTTATCTATACTCCCACCCCCCACCCCTTTTCCTGGATTATTTTCAAGCAAATTTCTGACATTATACAATTTTATCAACAAATATTTAGTACTTACCTTTAAAGTATAAGAGCATATTTAAAAATATAAACACACTACTAGTATTATTACATGTTAACATTTTAACAATAACTTAAATATCATAAGAGTCAGTGTTTAAAGTCAGTGTTTTTGTTTATGTCATGACCCAGATAACATTTGATTACTAAATCTTCTATTTCCCCCTCCTTTTCTTTTTTAATTTTCCCCTTGAATTTTATTTATTTATTTATTTATTTATTTATTTATTTATTCTTTTATTATTATTGGTGTGACATTGGTTAATAAAATTATATGTTTCAAGTGTACAATTTTATAATATAGCATGTATATATTGAATTGTATGATGTTAGTACTCAAAGTCAAATCTCCTTTCATTACCATATTAAACTTTATTTTTTTAAGAGTGTAATAATTTCCTATATTCCAGATTTTGCTGATTGGTTCCATGGTGTCCTTTTAAATGTTCCATTCTTCCCACTGTATCTATAAACCGAAGGTTATATCTAGAGGCTTGAGCCGATACAGGTTTGATATTTTGACAAGATTTCATATACAGCATTCCGTTCTCTCACCAGGAGATAGAAAAATGTCTGCTTGCCTTTCTTTTTTGTGATGTTAGCAGAGATGGCTGAACGTTGCATAAATCCATTACTTCATTGGAGATTTGAACTAAGTCAATGAATAAATCATCTACCAAAAATTAATTTAAAATATTTATTAGTTCGGAAAAAGAAAGTAATACAGTAAGATCACACCATAATGTAATAAGTGGACTCCAAAAAAAAAAAAATTCAAACATGTAGAATGGCCTGAGCAAGCATGGGTAACTAGCTTGCCTGACATACTGGAAGTCCAACCCGGTTCTCCAAATCCCTCTGGTCCCAGATGTGGTTTGATGCCACCTGGTGGTAGATGCCCACTCTGATATAAATATGGATGAGGATGTTTGGGTCCTGTAGCTAATAGGGACTTCCAGGGACCTTCTAATGAGCTGGTGTCCATTTTGTCAACCCGATCTAGAGAAATCAGGTTTAAGAATCCTGGGACAACATGACACACTTCAAGTTGTCTGTTTTTCAGGAAGGGACTGTCTACCATTTCCTTGGCAGGTTCTCCCTCTCTTCAATTTTCTTACAACCGTCCATCTCCTAGAACATAAACATTTTAGCAAAATGGGACTTGGCTGAGGAGTCTGGCCAATTGTTAGTGGCATTGTGGCCTAATTCATATTGTTGCATGATGAATTTTACTGTACATGCATAAATTGCGAAGAAAATAAGTCACTCATAAACTTGCCATGCCACCATTTTGAAGAATCTTCTTCCAAATATTCCTCTGATGTTCTTACATATACACCCACATACAACCAAATCAGTGCACGTCCAGGCTCTGTTTTGAAAAATGACATAGGTTGTAGCAGACGCATACTGGAGCGGCTCCCTTTTTATAGGGCAGTGTTGGCGCTGCCCACACTATACCTTTGCCCAACTGATTGAATCAGCTTTTCTGTCTGTCTGTCCTGTGCTGGAAAAGCCAAGAGTCAGCCCATAGCAAGTTTATCAGACTGATGATGTGCCATTTGGAATTAATCTAAAAAATTTACAGTCTACTAAATCTGCCTTAAATACTTTTCCTATACCAAGGTGGAATAATAATTAATAAGTTCATGTTCTTACTATACCTGTCTCCAAAAAGATTACTGAATCTGAAAGACAAGTAATTGCACTTATCTTAGGTTACATTAAACCTATGATCTGTCAAGCACTGAAAGTCACATGATTTAAATTCTTGCTTTCAGCTAATTTTAAAAATGTTTCTTTAGGTTCTAAATGTCCTGAATGGGAGTTTTTGGCAGAAATGACACTAAGTATGGTAAACTGTTTATAACCAGGAGCGTCTCCTTCCCTCTTTCTTCTCTTTTGCCACTTAGGGCACGAATGGCCAAATGGAGAGAACATGGAGGTGATGGGCCAGGCAGCCATCCCCCAGCTCAGCTCTGGCATCAGTCAGCACCTCAAGGCCGGTCCACTTCCTGAGCTTTGCTGAGCCGCACTTTCCTTACCTCTAATTAGGGAGTAACCACACATAATATGTATGTGCCCTGCCTGGGGATCGAACCCACAACCTTGGCATTTGGGGACAATGTTCTAACCAACTGAGCTACCTGACCAGGGCACAATTCTAATCTTGTTCATTACAAATTGAGAAAAAGGACACACTGAATATATTCATATTCTCTATAGATGTAGCTGTGAACAAAATCAGCTCCATCTCTGTGTCCGGATTTCATTTTTGACTTTTATGCTGTGACCTTTGGCCAACCTCACTGTCCTTAGCAAGCATATTTAAAGCCTTCTAGCTGCTGATTATCTATGTTCCTTCAAATGTAGCCTTAAATATTTCTGCAAGGAATGGCATGACAACCAAGATAAATATAAAACTGGTGAGAGTATCAGTCATGAGCAATCATTCACCACAAGACCCCTGGTGCCACTGCATTGTTTGTCCCTTTGTCTTGTCAGTCATTAGTACCTGAGTTATAACGTAAAAAAGTTCTGTAACAGGAGCCTGGCAGTGGAGAATAATGTGTGCAGAACTGCCGGGTCATCTGTCTGCGCTGACCCTATCTCTCTGTAAGTAAATTACCCTCTAATAAAGTCTGTTATAGTCTATGGAGTTGCCTGCTTTGGTTTTCAGTTGGACAATACCTTCTCATTACAGTGGCCATTACACCTTTGCCCCACAGTCTGACAACCACAATATTAACAACTTTGTTTGGTGGTATTATGCGTGGTGGTTTTCATTTTCTTCTTGGTGCTTTTCTGTAGTTTTAAATATTCCCATCCACCTTGTACTAAAATGGATGGGAATTTTATGCCTATAAAAAAGTTATTTATTTACTCAATAATTATTACTGAATACCTATCATGTGCCAGATACTCTAATTCTAGGGACACAATAGTCAACACAAGACAAACATTTCTTAACTTGCAGAGCTTATTTGTAGTAGGGTGAGGGCACAGAAGACAAACCAATAAACAAATTAAATATATAGTATGTCAGATGATTATACACATTTTGGGAAAGAGAAAAAGAAAAGGAAATTAGGGAAGGGAGATAGGTGTGCTGGGGACTGGAAGAGAGGGAAGGCTATATGTTGGGAAAGTATATACATTTCAACTGAGGGCTTTTGAATTTCAAGTCCTTGCTGGTGGCCGTAGGTGGTTTCAAGAAGTAAATAATTATTAGGCCCAGAGTAGCTCAAGTATCATCATATAATCATAGAAAAGGCAGCATGCCTGGTGCACAGGGGAAGTGGCCTAGATAGTGACCTAAGTGTAGAGAGCCAACGGCTCTAGCTGAAATCCAGTAATCAATCTGGATTGTTCAACTGTAACTATATAATGTACTAGAGGCCCAGTGCATGAAAATTCATGCACTCAGGGAGGTCCCTCAGCCTGGCCTGTGCCCTCCAGTAGCCGGGAGCCTTTGGGGGATGTCCACCTACTGGCTTAGGCCCGCTCCCCAGGGGATTGGGCCTAAGCTGGCAGTCAGACATCCCTCTGGCAGCCCAGGAGCCCTTGGGGGATGTCTGACTAATGGCTTAGGCCTGCTTGGGATTAGTCAGACATCCTTAGCACTGCTGCAGAGGCAGGAAGGGCTCCTGCCACCACCGTTGCACTTGCCAGCCATGAGCCCGGTTTCTGGCTGAGCAACACTCCCCCTGTGGAAGTGCACTGACCACCAGGGGGCAACTTCTGCATTGAGCATCTGCCCCCTGGTGGTCAGTGCACATCATAGTGATTAGTTGTTCCTGGTTGTTCCACCTTTAGAGTCAATTTGCATATTGCCCTTTTATTATATAGGATTATTATATAGGATTATTCTAATTAAGATCTTTGCACAAGCATTTGTGACAAAGCAGAAAAGTGCATCTCAGCATATATCTTGATAATGTAGAGAAGCAAATTTTGCCACCCTAAAAGGTATCTCTTTAGCGTGAAGGTTATTTTATTTTTAAGAAACAAAAGGCTGAGGAACAACCTTTGGCCTTCCTCCAACCTTAAATGCCTATGGGAATTTAAGATAGAAGACCTGTTCCAGGAAGAACTATGGTCATAGACAAGCATAGTATAGTATGATTAGTGTGGTAAACAGGGAGGAACTTAGAAAGATCAAAATCCTCTCTGTGACCCATTGTCTCTAGATGGCCCAGAAAACATTTGTTTACTAAATATTAATTATTTTCATCTCCTTATAAATTGCCTTATTTACCTTTGAAGTCTCAGGTCCCTACCTCCTTCTCCTTACTCCAGAATGACATATATACCTCCTGGTGCCTTACTATGTTTGGAATTTTTATGTTTATGTGAATTCTCCCAAAAACACATATTAAAATTTAATTTTCTCCTGTTAATCTGCCTTATGTCATTTAATTCTTAGACCAGAAGGATCTAGAAGGGTAGAGTAAAATTTCTTCCTCCCCAACAATAAGGTAGGGGAGGAAGAAATTAGATAGACAGATAGATGATAGACATAGAGATACACTGACAGATAGATAGACAGACAGATAGATGATAGACATAGAGATACACTGACAGATAGATAGACAGACAGATAGATGATAGATACATAGATAGATTGGAATGGATTAGTCACCCATTCACAATACTGCTTTCCCTGGGAAAGTGAAGGTGTCCTTCTTCCTCTCTCCTCCCAGCTTGACCCCACCCAGCCAGGCGTCCAGAAATGTGCAGCACGGACAATGAAGCCTGCGTGGAGGTTGTGCCCGTCTAGAATGCTGTGTACTTTTCCCTTCCTGGGTGGAATGGTGAGCCAGTTGGCATCAAGAAGGTTTTTTGGAACCCTAAAAATTTCCCCTGCTCTTCTGATAGAGACTTTCATATCGTGCCATGTTATTTTTTGCTTAGAAGTTGGCTTTGCCCTCTGGGGCTGTTATAACAAAGTATCACATACTGGATGGCTTATAAACTACAAACATTTATTTTTTACAGTTCTGGTTGCTGGAAGACCAAAATCAGAGTGTCAGTATGGTTGGGTGAGGGCCCTCTTATGGGTTGCAGACTGCCAACTTCTCCCTGTATCCTCACAGGAAGAGGCTAGGAGGGCACTAATCCCATTCATAAGGGTTCCACCCTCATTACCTAAGCACCTCCCAAAGGCTTCACATTTTAATGCCATCACATTGGGTATTAGGATTTTAACAGATAATGGGAGGGAAGGGGGGGGGGGCAAGAGCACTTAAACTATGAAAGAAGTATTCCTAGAATTCTACATTTACTAGTACATTTAAACAAATGCACGAAGTGCATTTCAAGCCCTAATATAAATTATTTTATGCTGCTTTATGAAACTAGATGTTTATAAATTGATGAAAAAAAAGCAACTTATTTAGCTAGAAGAATTTTGATTAGTAATTTATAATTGCTTCATCTATAACTGCTATAAATGTTTTAAATTGTGTTTAAGTGTCTGTATATGCACCATTTCTGACCCAGATATGGCATGTCTGGAATAAAATCAGCACCTGATAAATGATGTCTGTGATCATGAGGATTACATGAAGATGATTAGAGGGATATTGACAAAGCAATTTTTGCTAAAGCATAACAATATTGCAGCAATGTTTTGCATCTCCCAGAAGTATTTGTGTTTAAAATGAGGACCACAGAGAGATGATAGGAAGAATCTAGAATAAATGTTGAATGGTGTAATTTGAGGACCTGACATTTGAAGGTGAGTGTAGGGTTGGCCCTACATCCTCCAAACTGGCCACATGATCATCTATAAACTCTGACTCTATAGAAACCCAGCACTGATTTCAGAACCTTGGTATCAACTAAAATAGTCATCCTTGTTCTGCATCTCTAAGGGCATGAAGAACTTCTCTCTCCACTGTCCCATGTCCAGAAGCTTCATTCTTCTCTAGGGTATAGGAAACTAGCTCTCCTCTATGGATCCTACTTCCACCTACAGACCAGGAAAGGGAGGATATAGGGATAGGATAATTAAATCTGATGCCTTATAAGGGACATCAAGACTATTGAATCCAAGCCTCTGGACATATATTTCAATGGCTTTTACTACATATTAAAGATAAAGGAGAAATGGATTCCGCACAATTACACATTAATTATCTATGGCTCTTTGGCCCCTGCACAGTGTCAGGAGTTTTGACACCCTCAAACTATCTTATGATGGATATAGAAAGAAAAATATAGCAAGTAGGATTTTTTAATATTCTTAAAATATAAAAGGTTTCTAATTATGGCACATTATTTTATTACTTGAAAAAAATTAGCACTGTAATATTCAATTAATTCATAATTTTAGATAATTTAACAGAGGCTAGCCATAAGTTTATTTTTGATTGATTTGTATTAACTACCATTTACTAGGCTAATTAAGTTGGGAAAGATAACAAGGAGAATGCTTAAATGACTTTTAAAAATAGTTTCCAAGTATTCTTAAATACTTTGAAAGCTACCATTTATATATCAATACTTAATTAATAATTAAATAGTAATAATCATTACCTATTCATGAAAGTAGTTTCTTTAGTGGTTTTTACTTGGCACCTTAGAGATAACTCTTTCTGAATCATTATGGATATTTATGATTGTTTGGATGCTTTCAATTTTAAGTAAACAGAAACTCAACTTGAGCAAGCTTAGGCTAAAAGGATGACTTGTCACTTTGTTAATTGCAGAAAGAACACCACTTGAGCTGGTCTCCTGGAATAACTGGAACCAGGAAAGGAATAAATCCCTCTCCTGCCTTTGGCAGGCTTTCCTTACATGGAACAGTGTCATGGCTACCCTTAGTGGCAGGTCTCCATTTCATTCCACCCACCACTAGGAGAAACTACAACTATTTCTCTCTGTTCCCAAATTTAAAATTCTGGTAAGGGTTAGTGGTTGTCACAACTTGGGTCAGATGTCCACCCATGGACAAATCAGTATGGCCAAGGGAGTCAGTGTTATGGTTGGGTCAACTTAACCACTCGTGTGTAGATTAACTATGCTAATATAAAAATAAACTTATTTTTTAAAAAAACACACCTTAAATATGTAAGTAAATGAAAGGTGTCCCATGTTCCTCTATGGGAATCCTCAGTAATTCAAATTGCTCATTCACTCAACAAATATTTACTAAGAATTCTTATGTGTCAAACACTTGATTAAGCAATAGCAATTGTCCCCCAAATATTTATAATTTTATTGTAATATTAATAAAAACCCAAGATGAATGTTTTAAGGACATTGACAAGTTGATTATAAAGTTGATAAGGAAGTGATTGTGCATAAGAATAGTTTAAACATTTGTTGAAAGATGTCATTTTCCATATATGTTGATGTAATATATGATACAACTACAACATAAAGGGAGGGAGGAACCTACATGCTGGTAAGGATTTTAAATCCCATTTGAAGTGGTAAAATATTGGTTCTAAATAGTGAAAAGTTAAGTGTAGCCACTAAAAAAACTGTTAGAAAATGTAGTAAAAGCACAATAGATAAATTAAAATTTTCAAATAACCCAAAGAAAAGTGGAAGAGGAGAAACAGGTGAATGAACTACTGAAGAAACAAACAGAAAACAAATAATAGAATGCTAGACCTAAATACAAAGATATAAATAATTACATTAAATGTAAACGGTAAAAATACATCAATTAAAAAAGAGATTTTCAGAATAAATTTATTAACATGTGCAATGTACAAATATATGGGAGAACTCACTGATGAGTAACTAAGGGCTGATTAGAACTCGGACTCATAGAGTATCTTAACAAAGAACAATTAATTTGTATAGAAGGGTTGGCAAATTGTGGGAAGATAAGTATATGGGGAAACTAGTGGGCTAGTCAGTAAGGTTAGTTTGTGTAGATTCTTTCTCAGCAGCATCTACTTTCCAGTGATAAGGTTGTTATCCCCTTCCTAGAATGGGAGTTAGGAGGACACCTTCACAAGGGGAATGCGTGTTCTGCTTTCAGGCAAGTGGGGTGAGGAGGGGCGGGGGCAGAGAGCTCAACCCCTATTTTTCTCAATTGCCTTCAGCTCAAAATAATCCTTATGCCAGCATGGCTTATTTTGAGGAGGCACATCCAGAACCTCTTCAGAGCACAGAGAGGATCTTATTTGAAAGAACCCCATTGGTTCTCCCTGGGGCCAAGCTAGAAGTTTTCAGGCTGCTTCCAGATTTCTCCAGAAGGTACCTCACACCCCATTGCCACTCTTTGGTCCCAGGCATCAGGCCCCAGGGTGTGGGGCTATATATTTTCAGGCCAATATGAATGGATCTGAAAAACGTGGTGGTTTTGAGGTATCACATTTTCCAAGATTCACTTTAGAATTGAAGCTAAGTTTTAATGAGTTAAAAATAATTAATAAGTCCTTTAAAAATTTATTATTTGTAAAGGAACATTTATTTCTTTTTAATAATAAAGTGGTTCTATATATTTATAGAAAGTATGGAATATGAAGAAAAGCTAAAAGAAGAAAATAAATATAGCTTTTTTCCCCCATACAATTATGGGTTTTGTTTGTCTTACTAAAATGAAATCCAAGCTTATCTACTACATTGTAAGATGTTTTTGTCACTTAGTTCATTACATCACAATGATCTCACATCTGGTTCCACAGTGTCCCGTTGTATGGATGTAACAATATATTTACCCACTTCTATGCTGCTCAACCTTTAGATTGGTTCTGATTCCTAAAGTCTCTTTGATAACAAAGGAAAGAGAAATCTAAGGGAATGAAAGGGACTTTAGTATTCAAATGTTAAATTTGAATAGAAACTTGGAATGGCTCCTCAGAGTAAAGTACCTAAGGAGCCAATAACTTAATTTCTCTACACACTGTGTTTGTCTATCAGTGTATCACAACAGCCTCCCATTGACAGCAAGCAGGCCGGACCCAGAGGCAGATCCCTAGACTCAGCACTCTAATTTTATACATTAAAGTCAATACCAGTGTCAATGTCACTGTGTGAAGCTGGGCTTTCCAGTAATCACCCCCTACTTCCAGTTTGTTCAATAGAATTGAAAACCCAATGTTTTCTACAGGCTCACCACTAAGACTCATGCCAGGGGGCAGTGGGGGGACCAAGGGAGGCCTCAACCCAATAACAAGGTCCAGGTCCTTGTCACCACACAAGAAAGAATTGGAGAGCTAGATGGGAAGATCCAGCAAACTAGATTTATTAAAAGGAAAGTACACACTGCAGAGTGAGAGTGGTGACCTGAGAGAATGAGACACCCAGATGGGGTGTGAGTGGACGGCTTTTATTAAATGTAGGCAAGGTGGGGATAGGGTGGTCACCGCTTCTGAAGCTGGTGGGATTCCTGCCAACATGGCTGGTCCTTGTCCCTCCTCTCCAGACAGCCATTTTTGTTTCTTTTAATCATCCTGGAACCGTCATAATGATTTGGGGGGCAGAGTGGTTCCAAAACCATAATGCAAATTTACTATAATGATATTGTAATGGCCCTGTTGGTCACTTTTAGATCAACATGGCTGCAGAAGCCAGTTGAGACTGGTTTTTGTTTGTCTTAACTACAGGAAATTGGGGAGGGGGCATCAGGGGAACAGGTGGTCAGTAAAAGTCAGACCTGCAATGTTCCAGCCAAGACAGAAAAGGGAATGGGTAGAGCTTGAGGCCTTTGTTCCTTATTCGGACACTTTCCTGCCTCAAGACTAGATTGGCATTCCCCGAAGAGAGAGGCTCAAAGATGTTCCAAGGCCTATTTCTGCTATGGTGGTTTATTGTGGTGGCTCATTAGCAAAATCTCTCTCATGCCCTCTCTCTAATGCTAAATATCATAACCCTTGATATTTCTAGTACTTTACAGTTTACAAAGAGATTTCACCTTACTGTTTGATTTGATTGCCACCTCAGTCCTTTGAGATAAGTAGGCAGGTAGATGGAGGTGCCCCCTTATCTCCTGCCTCCCTGAACTCCAAATTCCATACTAACCGGGCCACACTTTCTAGTGGTTGGGGTAGGCATGTTTTGAAACACCTCCTTTAGGGGAATCTTCTCTCTGACCTTCAGCATCTAGCCTCGTGTGACAAGCTTGCCTAGCAACTGGATTTTGTTAGTAGGCTGGCCATTTTTCTAGCTTTCTTTTCTTCTGCATGTGTAAACACTGAGTGTTCTGGTCTCCAAGGGCTGCTTAGCAGGAAGATCTGGCCTTCTAGCGGAGAAAAAAGATCTTTGAAGCTTAATTGAGCTTAAGCAACACACTGCAGTCCAGATTACTGCAGGGCAGAGGCACCAGCCCAGTTAGCAATAAAATGGTCTCTGCTCCCATTTGCCACTGTTATTTGTGTGCGTGTTGTCCCTGCAAATCTCCATCACGCCAGTACTTCTGAGAGTAGTGATTTGTGCTCATATTACAGAGAAGGAGCCTGAGACTCAGAATCAGCTGTGACTTGCCCAAGGTCACACGACTGGTAATAATACAGATTGACCTAAAAGTTCTCAGGGTTTCTGTGTTTTAGTCACCACACCGGTTTTCCAGCACTTTCTTGAGCCACGGTCCACTTTGGCTATTCTGTCTTGTCAATAATAAGCAAAGGGAAGAGCCCCTCCTGTGTGTGCAGGTTTTCTGTCATCACTCCCTCCCCACGCATCATCCCTTCTCGCCCGGGACCGGAACAGAGATTAAAGCTACTCTTTCCCAAAGCAGAGAATTTCAGTAACTATTTTTTGGTTTCTGTGTTGAGGGGTGACAGGGACAGGAGGTAGTTTTCAGCAGCTTCAGGGAAGGATCATAATGAATATATTTTAAAACCCTGTTCCAGAGCATCTCTCCTGTACTCTCCTCAGCATAGCCTTTTCTTTTTTTATTTCCTCACCTGAGTTATTTGGCTTTATCACTGAGACAAAGGTGTGTGTGTGTGTGTGTGTGTGTGTGTGTGTGTGTGTGTGTGTGTGTGTGGTTTGTTTGTTTGTTTTTTGTACCCCCTGAATCTGCTCTAAGCACCATGAAAACAGATGGCATATGAACTGTGTAACAACTCAACTTTCAACCTTCTTCTATTACAACTGAGAACCTGGCTTATATTTTACCAATTTCCAGTTACATTCTAACAGACTGTAGGAAAAGTTCTTTGAGTCAATCAAGAGAAGCAACTAGTTTGCACTGAATGGTAATCAGTTCAGCCCTTCTTATTTGCTTTTTGTTGCATCACAAACAATAAGCCTGAAATAATGGCCTTGTGTTTATAATGAGCATAAAATGTATGCATTGCAATACATATTTTAAAAGCCAAAGCTGAAGAATGCTTTCTTCTCTTGGTAATATTGCTTTTCATTGCCTCTCTATTTTTTAAAACCCACATGGTATAGCCAACTGACTCATGAAAAGAATAATAGAAGTAGAAAACTGCCATTTTTCTCAATAAATATCACCTTCCCACAATCATAAAGACCATTTGACTTTTATTACTAAGGTCTCCAAACCCACTGTGCACACCTCTCTGCCTGCCTGCAGAGCTTCCTCATCACCATCGGGTGGTCAATGAAGTCAACATTTGTGACCTCACAAATAATCCCTCCAGTAGTGGGAGGTTTTCATCATGATTTCCTTTTTCCTAAACCTCTGAATTGTTGGCTGTGGTCTCCAAAATGGTGTTTTTAGTGTTTGTGTGGCTGAGCATTGGTGGATAAAGAGCTAAAAGAGCCCAGCTGGTGTTGCTCAGTGGTTGAGCGTCAACCCAGAAAACAAGAGGTTGCTGGTTCAATTCCTAGTCAGGACACATGTCCTGGTTGTGGGCTTGATCCCTGGTGGGGGCCAAGCAGGAGGCAGCCAATCAATGACACTCCTCTCATTGATATTTCTATCTCTTTTTGCTTTTTATATATATTTGTATGGATTTCAGAGAGGAAGAGAGAGGGAGAAACATCAATGATGAGAGAGAATCATTGATTGGCTGCCTCCTGCATGCCCCCCACTGGGGATTGAGCCCGCATTGTGGGCATGTGCCCTGACTGGAAATCGAACTGTAACCTCCTGGTTCATAGGTTGATGCTCAACCACCGAGCCATGCCCAGCCAGGCTATGTTTCTATCTCTCCATCCCTTTCCCTTCCTCTCTCTCTAAAAAAATGAATAAAAACATTTTTTAAAAAAGCTAGAGGAAAAACTGCAATCAAAGGGAAGGAATCTGGCCTCTCCCCAACTTGGAAAAAAACACACAAAAAACTTCAATCAGGGCCTTGCAACACATATGAGGGTGTATTACCCAGGTGAGGCACACACGTGGAAGCCAAAGATCTCACACGTCTTTCAAATTCGTGAGCATTCTGGTTTCTGAATGAGGTCCAAGGACAGGAGGGGGGTTATGTATAAGAATAAAGGGATAATCAATCAGATGCCTAGTTACTTTGTGTTGTCATACCACCTTTTTTTTTTTTTTTTGTGCTATCATGCAATTATCTTTGAATCTCTGTGATGTCATTTTTCTCCCTTGTAACTCCAAGTTCTCAGATGTGGCTCATCAGGCTACTTGTAATGGGTATGCTTTCCAGAGGCTCATGGTGTAAATTCTATTAGATTTGTAATATTAGGTGAGGAGAGATTGTAAATGATTTCCTCAGTGAGTTGGCAGCCCCAATCCTAGTATTCTCAGTAGAGGGGATGGCCAGCTGAAAAGGGGGATTGCTTTTTAAGATCTCTAAGAGCTGATACTATTGGGGCAAATGCCCTCTACATTGAGGTTCTCTCCAACCTCAAGAGAAAGGGCAAAGTATAACCATAATAGTAGAAATGACATTGTTGGTGGGAGAAGCAGGTCTTCTGTGGCTGATATTACACACTTTGGGGGCCATCACCCTCTCATGAGGTCACTGTAACACCCCTCTGATTGTCAGCAAAGGCAGGTCACTGGACGGGAACTTGGAGTCCTGGCAGCAACCTCCAGAGCAGGCATGGGATTAAATACCACTGTAAGCATCACTTTTGCTCCTTTGGTTCAGAAGAGGCACAGCTCCACTCTGGAAGGATTTGGAACCAGTAATTTGAGAGACCAGCTTTCCGTTAGAAGGCTTGGTGGGTACGCTCATTTTCAAGGGCAGGTGGTTATTCTCACTTAAGGATGGGTGAAAAAAAAAACAGCTTAATTATTGCCAACTAACTTAGGTGGTACCATGAGTTAAACTGTGTCCTCCAAAAAATGTTACCTTAGAGTCCTAATCCTCAGACCTCAGAATGTGACCATACGTAGAAATAGGGTCTTTACAGTGGCAATCAAATTAAAATAAGGAGAATAGGGTGGGCCCTAATCCAATATGACTGGTGTTGTCATACCACCTTTTTTTTTTTTCCATTGTGCTATAAGGATAAAAATGGGATATTTGGCTCTAGCCGGTTTTGCTCAGTGGATAGAGCATGGGCTTACAGACTGAAGGGTCCAGGGTTTGATTCCAGTCAAGGGCACATATCTCAGTTGCTCCTGGCCCTGGTTGGGGACATGTGGAAGGCAACCAATCGATGTGTCTCTCTCACATTGGTGTTTCTCTCTGTCTCTCCCTCTCCATTCACTCTCTCTAAAAATCAATGGAAAAAATACCCTCAGATTAAAAAATAATAATAATAAAGAAAATAAAAAGGGGATATTTGACCTTAGCCAGTGTTGCTAAGTGGTTAGAGCATCAGCCATGCACCGAAAGGTCACAGATTGGATTCCTGATAAAGGGCATGTACCTGGGTCATAAGTTTGATCCTTGGCCCAGGTCAGGATGTGTGCAGGAGGCAACCAATAGATGTGTCTCTCAAATAAATGTTTCTTTCTCCCTTTCTCCCTCCCTCTCTTCCACTCTACCTAGAATCAATGGAAAAATATCCTTGAATGAGGATTAACAAAAGAGGGGGTGGGGATTTGAACACAAAGACACGCACAGTGGGGAGAACAGCATGTGAAGATGAAGGCAGAGTGGTATATCTACAAGCCAAGGTATGCTGAAGACTGCCAGCAGACCACCCGAAGGTAGCAGAGAGGCATGGAACAGATTCTCCTTCCCAGTCCTGAAAAGGAACCAGCCCTGCTGACATCTTGATCTTGAACTTCCAGTTGCCAGAACTGTGAGACAATAAGTTTCTGTTGTTAAAGCCACCCAGTTTGTGGTACTTTGTTACAGCAGCCCTGGGAAACTAACACAGGTGGTAAACTAATTATAGAAAAACTGGAGGCCCGGTGCACAAAAATCCATGCACTCAGGGGAGGGGGGACGGTTCATCAACCAGCCTGAGAGAGCGTGAGAGCACAGTTTGAGAGCCCGGCCCATGGGGAGCGGGCCTAAGCTGGCAGTCGGACATCCTTAGCGCTGAGCCTCTCCCGCCACTGCTGCTGCGCTTGCCAGCCATAAACCCGGCTTCTGGCTGAGTGGCGCCCCCCTGTGGGTATGTGCTGACCACCAGGGGGCAGCTCCTGCATTGAGCATCTGCCCCTGGTGGTCAGTGCGTGTCATAGTGACCGGTCATTCCACTGTTCGGTCAGTTTGCATATTAGCCTTTTATTATATAGGATAATTCAATTCTTGTTCAGTTTATCACCTGTGGCTGGAGAGATTTCTATTCTCTGTCATCATACAATTGATGGGGGGCATTGGGAAGATAGTACTTTAAACCATTTTCAGGGTCCTAATCACAGTCATTGCACCATGTTCACATAGGATATCAAAGGCCAACTTTGAGGCATCTTGAGGTAGTAAAAGTGTTCCCTCTGCGGAACTGGCAGCCCTGTCCATGCATGGTGCCTGCCCCTCTGTCCTTTACTCATCTCCAGAGCTTTTCTCTCCTTCAAAAGGTTACATCTGCTCTGAGGAGGACAGCGTTTACCTAGCTGGCTTCCTGGGTTGGAAGAAAGGAAGAGAAATTATTGCAATTTTCAGTCTTAAGCTAAATCTTGATCTTACGGTCATAACCTTAGTAAACTATTTTCCTGTGATAGTGTTATGAGAAATTTAAACCATTGGGCAAGAGCTACAATGGTCTCTCCTCACCTCCCCTCCCCATTTTTCTTTTTGTTTTGAGTGTTCTAATCTGCTGCAGGCAAACTGAGCCGCTGAATTATTAGAATGGACACTTACTCCAATGGTATCTGCTTTTAGTGAACCGATTCTTTGAATAATCTGTTTTCATCACATCAAGAGCTAAGCCAGTCAGTTAACACAGACGAAATATTAAAGGCAATATTTTTTCATTAAGGTAAGACACTAGATAACTCACATGCTATTACCGCCCCCCCCCCCCCCACACACACACACTTAAACACTAAAGTGAAAGCAGTCAACAAAGTCTCACTGAGGAAGAAATCCGAAGGAAATTGATTTTAAAACAAAACGAAGAAATGCTGCTGATGTACTGTCTAGGAGACTGGGAATCTGGGCCACTTTAGGCTCTCATCTTTCCACCTTCTACTGAAGGACTGCCCACTTTTCCCCCCATTCATTCCAGCCTGTCTCCCAGTATACCATCTGTCCGTCTCATCTGAGAAAGCTCACAGACAAAGAAGAAAGAAGGTAACAGAAAGGAGGCCAAATTATGCTTAAGAGTTATAATAGAGATCAGATACTGTTACAGAACAGGAGTTCGTCCACCTGGCGCAAGCAGAGGCTAATGCTAAACACCAGGTTTGCAGTGGAGAAATATTTATTATGAATGGCACCACCCAGGAGGATGAGAAAGGAATTCTCAAAAGCCTGAACTCCTGACGGTATGTGGGTTACCGATTATAGGGGGCAAATACTCGAGACAAGGTGCTTTAGGGGTTCAGGGCCGTGCCGGGAGCTGATTGGTCGGAGGTTGAGGTAAGGGTAATGGGTCATTTCTTCAGGTGTTGAGGAGAGTTCTCAGGCCTGTTCCAGTGACCCTCTGTGTCACTGGCTTCAGGGGAAGGTAGCCAGGGGGTCATTCCACCTTTGGGCTCTGGAGCTGAAACAAGACTTAGTTCATGATGTTATCATGAGGCAGGTCCTGGCTCCTGCTGCCGCAGGGATTGCTGATTATCAAGGGGAAAAGCTAGGTCTCTGAGGGGTATAGACGCACAGAGAGAGAGAGAGAGAGAGAGAGAGAGAGAGAGAGAGAGAGAGAGATGATTTCTAGAGCTAGGATTTAAAGCGAAATTGAATCAAAGTTATAAGGACCGTTGGTTTCACTATCCTTCATCCTATCACTTTGCCACCACACAGTGTTTTAAACATCTCCCCTGACATACCCCTTTGCCCCAGTTTAGTTTGCAGATGTAATTGATGCCCACACAGCCAGAATCAACCAGCCTAGAATAATGACCTCCACAATTCCGAGACCATAAACTTCAGGTTAGAAACTCAACAAGACTTGAATTTCTCACTAGAATGCAGAGAAGAATAAGTAATTCTTTCACACACAGGTCACAGAATTGTCAGGGATTGTAAGATCTCTCCGGCAGGCAGACTTCCCCCCTACTGTCTTTGGGGTGTGGGAGAAGAGTTAAGCCTACCACCAGGGCACTAGATCAACTGTCACACAGATGCAGCTGTCAGGCTGTGGTACCAGCCTCCAGTCATTTCAATTCCTACACCTTGGTGATCTTGGTCCCTGCTTCATGCACCTGTTTTTCTGTCCTCACATTTTCATTGCTATTCAGTACACTGTTTTCTGTGGAATTTTTCATGATTTAATTTCATCTGACTGTGGCGAAATTCATGCATCCTAACTTGGAAACCTCCGTTCATGTATATACTCAACAGAATGATTGCTCTATTATCCTAACCATGATGGTTTTCATTCCTTTATCCTTCACACCCCCTTTCCACCATGCCTTTTGGCAAAGCCCTTGACCTGCTTCTTTCCTCCTACAAAACTCATCATCTGTCTGTGGATTGAGCCCCAAATAAGTAAATAAAAGAATCTTTTCTTAATTATCTATACTACTAAAAGGATAATATGCTAATTAGACTGGGTTGACTAGCCATCTTCCAGACCTCTGACTTCCTTCTGGACAAAGCCATGGTCGTGGGGGCTGAGGCAGAGGCCATTAGGAGAGATCAGGCTGGCAGGGGAGGGCAGTTGGGGGTGAGATCAGGCTGACAAGGAGATCAGTTGGGGGCAAGATCAGGATGGCAGGGGAGGGCAGTTAAGGGCAATCAGGCAGGCAGGCAGGGGCAGTTAGAGGCAATCAGGTAGGCAGACAGGTGAGTGGTTAGGAGCCAGCGGTCACAGATTGTGAGAGGGATGTCCGACACCGGTGGTCGGACATCCCCCAAGGGTTCCCTGATTGGAGAGGGTGCAGACTGGGCTGAGGGAACGCCCCCCCCCATGCACAAATTTCGTGCACTGGGCCACTAGTCTGTTAAGAAATGACAAGTCCAAAGTGGAGTTGTTTACCCCAGGATAGCAAACCTAGAGGTAATAGCAGTTTCAGCCTCTCCCAGAAGTGTGACCTTAAATTAATTTGTAATTTTCTATCAATAATATTGGTAAATTGCCTGATAAGACACCTACTGCCCCTCTCCAAAGAAAGGTGAGCCTGCCTGGAACAATTCTTTCTTTTCTTTTGCTCACTTTCTATCCCGCCCAGTTTCTGCCTATGAAAACCTTCATTTTGTACAGCTCCTCAGGGTACCTCTTCATTCACTAGAGGGGATGCCTCCCAACTGACTCATCAATCCTTCAATAAAGCCAATTAGTTCTTTAAATTTACCCTGTTGAATTTTTGTTCATTAACATATCTGACATCTGAAATTATGCCTCTTCGAGCCACACATTTACATTTTTAATCAGGACACAGCATTGAATATTCATCTTTACTTTTTCAAAGTATCTATCTATACAGTCTTTTGATGTGCTGCTGGGGTCTGGCCTCTGGTTTCCTATGTCCAGCAGGGACTGGAACTTTCATGTCCTCCTTGAATTACTCTGCGCCTCCTTTTACAAATTTCATTCTCTCTTTTCTGTTTAATCTTTCATTTATGCAGATTAAATTGCCTTGTCACAAATGTCCTTTAAAAACCTTACGTATTTGCCTATTTTTGTTACACTTTGATCAATGCTTTTTTTTTTTCCAAAAAGCCTCTTTTCTTAGGGTCTCATATAAATGCATCAAATAGGGTTAGGCCTGGGAGAAGAACTTCTCAATCTCCATGATTTATCTGTGAAATGTCCGGAGTAGAGGAATCCATTAAGATCCTGAAGCAGTGAATTGCAGGAGAGAGCCATAGGGATACATTTAGCAAACAATAATGACAATTATAGAAACAGAGAGAGAAGCTGGGAGAGGCATGCCCCGAGGCTGGGAATTAATGGAAGGTGGGATGTCACCAGAACAGACAGGTTAGCCCTTCCTTGCCCCCTTGTACCATTAGAGCCAAGTCTTTTGTTCCTGACAGTAAATCAAGGCAGAGAGAGTCAAGAATAGGGGTTCTTTTTCTCAGAATGTCTTGTTTTTGTTTGCAAAAATAAAGAAAACTGCTGTTGTGTTTGGTGCGGCTCATTCTTAAGGGAAGTGCCTGTGTAACATTTAGATATCTTCTGAAATCTATACGCACTCTTTCTATCTGCCGTGCTCAATTTCAGAACCCAGTGCTGTCATTAAGGATAAATAGCAACCTTTGTTCTCTCCTCCAGGCACATGTTGCACTGGTTTTTGTTTCCAGGAAAAAAAAAAAAAAAATCTCCATTATTTTTTTTAGATGAGGAACCCACGCCTTCTGTGTCTCTGGTTGTTTCTGTGCGCCAGCACTAGGTACACTATAAGTGAGACTCACTGGCACGGTTTCTTTCATGTATTTGAAAGTCCCTCACGAAGACATCAGGCCACTTACTGTAACGGATGGTTTTCATTCTCTGTGTAATAAAGGCACATTCCTGAGGCAAACATTAGAAGCTTCAAAGGCTTAGTTCACCTGTATATCCAAGCTTTCAAAGCATTTCTGGGATTTGAAAATCTGAGTTATATATTTTATCCTTCTTGACTTAGCCTGCATTTATACACTCCACTTTTCTATCTTTAAACATATCAGAGAGACCAGAGTTATGGGGGAAATATATATACAAATAAGAGGTTAACAAAACAAGCTTTGTGGTTTATTGACATGTGATAAACATTTTGGTTGTGGGACATAAAACTTTCTCTTTCTTGTGCTTGTTGTTTAATGTAGGAGTTTAGACTCCCAGAGCTCCTCTTTGAACATCTTCGTTACATAGGAGGTGACATATAGGTGTTTTGGGGGATGGAGGGGGGGGGAGGAGCAAACTTTCCTCTACCCTCAAGGTTCTTCTGGCTCGTCTAATAATCAAATAGACACGAGACAGCAAGAGAAAATAACCAAATTTAATACATGCCTATGTATGGGAATCTCTCCTGCATGTGGGGTCTCTGATTCTCATACATGTGGGGTTCCCATTCACATGTACATATTAAATTTGGCTATTTTCTTTTGCTAATCTGTCTCATGTTTATTTGATTATTAGACCAGCCAGAAGAACCTGGAGTTCAGAAGAAAGTTTGCTCCTCCCCAATAGTTATGCTGTGAGCGGGATGATAAGAAGAGCAGAACTTTAGTAAACAAAAGTTTGCCCTGCCTTATAGATAAGTCAAAAGAAGTTATCTCTGATAATCTCTTAGCAGCAAGGCCTCCAATTCCAATTCTTCTAGGCAGTTTAGCAAGTGAGAGAGAAGTTTCTCTTGAGCCTGAGTCTAAAGTTGCCTTTAGCTCAAAACAGTTTGCATATCACAGAGGCACATGTTGGGATGACTCATTCTGGACCTCCACAGTTTCATCTGTCTACAAACTACATGCGGAAAGGCATGTGAGGATCCACCCAGGCTCAACAAAACAGAAAATCTCACTCTTCCATGACCACATCTGTACACTCACCTCTGTGTGACCTGTCTTTTTTTTCTTTTTCTTTTCTTTTACTGTGGAAGTATTCTCTTACCTCTGATGTTTGGCCCTATCACTTTCTCGAAAAGCTTCTATTATCAAATACTAAATATGCCTTCTCATTCTTCCTTCTGTTATCAGTGGGGCATCCTCTGTGTCACCACCTGTTGAAAGTAGGCTTCTTGGGGTGCCACAGGAATAAGAATTTCCTGAGGCCCTTGCAGGAGGATGAGAGATTGTGGAAAGCTTTATTGATGAGGTAACATTAAGGGAGTTCCCCTTCAAGGTTCCATCTCTCTCTCTATCCATAGAAAAAGTCCCATTTTGTCGTCAGCAGGGCTAAGATCAAAGCCACTGCCCAGAGCCTCTATTCCATATTGAAGCACAGTTCAGCCCGGCTTCTGGCTAGCTTAGCTTGTGTTCCCAGCTGTAGTTCATTGCGTGTAGGGTCTGCATGGCCATGGGTCATGTGGCTTCCATGGCCACATGGCAGTCTAGCACTGGTCACGGAATTAGTAAATGCAAGGAAGCAGGAATGAAGCAAGAGGGACAAGAGAGAATTCTTTGTCTGGGGGATATTACTCTTCTAAGATTTTGGTGCCTGCAGTAGCTCCACCCCCTAGCCAATGATGTTTGTTTCCCAGATTATACTGACAGACAAGCACCTTCCCTACATCACCCCAACTTCACTGTGCATGCCATCATTTCTCCCTTTGTTGGGCCCCTTCCCCCAGTGTTTTGCAGGGAATGGACCCGTGTTTCCCTGGGAAGTGTGAAACTGCATCTTCCTGGTGAAGCTGCCCAGATGACCATGCTTATAATGTCTGGCCTCCCCTTTGCTCCTTTTCTATTCTTAATATTAGCTAGTCCGTTATGATGGTAACACCTCCAGCTACCACTCAGTACTCCTCTTCCTTTCAGAGACAAATTTCCTGAATTAGCTACACTTCCTTGTCTCTATTTCCTTATCTCCCATAATATATTGTTTCCCTTTCCAATGTAATGTTCCTTTTTTGGTCCTTATATTTGTCTTGAATTCTTTTGTCACATATTAAAGTTGCTACCTTTCATCTTTGCTTGGTATACATGGTATATTTTTTCATATCCTTTGGTTTTTTACTTTTCTATGTTCTTTTATAAAAGTATGTCACTTGTAGACAGTGTATTACTCTATCTTATTTTTAAATCCATCCTGAGAGTCTCTGTGTTTTCAGAATGAGTTTAACACATTTGTATTTATTTTAATTATTATTATATTATGATTTTTTCTATGACCTTTCTTCATATTTTACATTTGCTATATTTTTTTCCTCCTTTCCTGAGGCCTTTCATTTCCTAGATCACCTTTTATTCTATTAGTTTTAACATTATATTATACACTAGAGGCCGGGTGCACGAATTCATGCACAGGTGGGGTCCCTAGGCCTGGCTGGTGATCGGGGCTGATCAGGGCCATCTCACTCAGTCCTGATTGGGGCCGGGCCAATCAAGACTGGGCCAATCGGGGCCTGCCAGCCAGGGGGAGGGACTGGGGTAGGGACTCGGGGGAGGTTGGCCAGCTGCGGCAGGTTGGCTGTGGGAGCACACCGACCACCAGGGGGCAGCTCCTGCATTGAGCATCTGCCCTCTGGTGTTCAGTGCACGTCATAGCGACTGGTCAACCAGTCATTCTGGTCATTCTGGTCGTTCGGTCATAATGGTCGCTTAGGCTTTTATACATATAGATTCTATTTTTGTCATTCTGATGTTTGTGACTAACTGCTTAAGATTTATAATTATGCAAATTAGAAAAAATTAATTTCTTTAATGTATCAGTTAACTAATCAATTTATCCTATCTCTTTGTCTAGCAGGACAAGTGTTTTAACTTATTGTCATTTCCTTTGATGTCTCTACCAAACCCTCTTCCTAAATGCTATCTTTAGAAGATCTGAATTATTATGGATGGCCTTTTCTTTTTCTGTTTATTTATCTTATTTTTAGTTTTCTGTTTTGATCCTTGCTTTTTTAGATAATATGTATTTTTTACGTTACTTAAACCCTTTAAGTCCCTATATCACTTGTAGTATATTTCTAGGTATTTTTTCTCTTCTCATTGAAATACTTCTTCAAAGAGAATTTTAAAAAGGGTCCTTCTGTGGCAACTTTTAAATCTCTATATGCCTGATATTTAGTCTTACTTGTATTTAAGTATGTGTATGTATGTATATAAGTATTTTCCCATTTAATTTTATGGGAGGCCCAATGTGGTCAGATTAGATAGTATAAATAACAATATAGAAAAATATCTTATGGAGGTTACCAATTTTAAACTTATTCTTTTCTCTTTATTTATTAATTCTGCATTTGCCATTCAAAGACAATGAGTTTGGAATGTGATCACAGTAATTAGTAACATGGTATCTTCATTTAACTGGCAACAATTAAACATCTATTCATCAGTAATGATGCAAAAATAAAAAAATGTCATCTCAAATGTATTTTGGAATTATTATAAATGCATCCCCAAATTTTTAAAACTCCAGATTAAGTAGAAATAGACTGATATATGTGTTTAAGATCAAGCATGTTTCTCTTTAAACATATCCTTTCATTTAAATGAAAGACTGGATATTAATTCTAGGTTCAAAGTTCTTTCTCATTGAGATTGCAAATATATTAGTTCATTGTCATCTTGCATTCAGTGCTGATGTTGAAAAGTGACATGTCCATCTGTTTCTTGGTTTTTTAGAAGTGATATGCTTTTTCTGAAAGTTTTTAGGTGTTACTAAATTTCATTCTACAGTTAAATTATAAAATTTCATCATAATAAGTCCAGTGATGGATATATATTGATCTTGTTTGGCACTCTATGAAGTCTTTCTAATTTTTATTTATTCACATTGGACAGCTATTGTTGCATTGGCTATTGTCACTTTTTTATTTGACAATCTAAGAGAAAAGAGGTCAGTGCCCCTGACTAAATAGTTAGGTATTGCATGTTTTAAAAATTCTTGTGGCACACAGGTTGTAAACCACTCAAGCTGCCTTCTGGATACTCCAGACAATTTTTTCTTTTCTCTAACGAGCTTCATCAAAATTTAGCTGCTCTTCTTATTACAAGCCTTTCTGTACTGTTGATATTTTCTTACCACATCATGCATTAATTTGGTAAAAATTATTTTTACATGTAAAGTTTTCTCTTTAGGGTTCCATTTTTTAAGTCCTTAATAGATGACTGACTAGCAAACTTGATAAACCCAAAAGTTAAAGAAAGATAATTTTTAAATTTGTTACTCCCTCTAGGCAACAACTGGGGGAGGAGGGTAGGAGTTGCAACATTTTTTCTTAATTTTTATCTACTATAGTTGCATTAAATCAGAAGCTTTAAGTCTTTAAGCAGAAGCATTGACATGGAGAATATTTAAGGAATGGAGTTGATACGGAGACAGAGGCATATGGGGCAGGAGATCTTTAGGAGTCCTTAAATAATATATTTATTACTAACAGTGGACTGGCTCATCTTTCCTTAGTTTGCACAGAGATTCAAGAGGTGCTTAATTAAACAGTATGAGCCATTGCTACTCTTCTGTATTTTATTGATTGGATCTTGTTTCTCAGCTGTCAGAGCTCTTAGATAAAAGCAATTGCTTTCCCAGGAAGTCATTTTATCTTCTACTCTGCATTTCTGGTTGAGTGATGTTAGATTTTGTGTTTGTTAGGTCTGATCAAATCATTGAATTGCTATCCCCTTCCCTAGGAAATTGACCTTTAGATCATTTCCCAACTGACATTCCCTTTCACATTCCATTTGCTAAGACCAATAACTTTCCCCTCCGAACTTGCCCAGGATCCAGACATGCCCAGAGAATTCCCCACCGAAAAACTCCACCTAGAGTCCTTTAAAAACTCTGACTCCCCAGTCCCTGGGTGCTGGTGCCATTTTTGGGCTCAGCCCATCTGGGTTCCAGATGACCTAATAAATTTATAATTCTTTACCACTTTTAGCCTCATGCGCACCTCCTTCAGTGACCCTAACAGTTGTCATTACTTGGTTGTAGCTGTTTGATTTTTGAAATTTATGATTTAGGGCCACCAGGACAAAAATTTAAGATTTAAAGGAAAAAGAGTATCTCTGATATATAGCTCCCCACCCCCGCCCCCATCAGGATGAATGCCTGATTTTCTTTCATTGTATCTTTCTGTAAGCAGCATGATTATGCTGCTAAATGCTTCTTAGGAACTGGTATTCCTTTTTAAAAACCAGTCTTCTGAGGTATTAAAGTGGACACTTGCAACTTATAACTGCCTTAGAAATCAGGAAGTCTTCTCTCAGCTGAGATGTCTTTCCATAACAACACCTTAAGAGATTCCTCAAATGAGTACATAAAAAGGAGACAGAAAAAATGCTTACCTGGGAATGAGTGAACCTACATTAATCTGGTTTGTTATAGTGTAATTATATACCACAAATTATAACTTACATATACAGTTGTGTTTCAATATCAATTTTAATTTCTGCTTTTCTAAGGAACTCATAGAAAACCCTTAGTCAACAGTAAATAGAGTAAAAGAACCCAATATGCATAACAAGGGCGTAGCATCTCAGGGTTCAGGTTAATCCATTTGTGAGTTGCTACTCTAATGTAAGAAGTAGAATGGCTTCTGCCTTCCAATTTCATCACTAATTTGTCATGTACATTTTTGCTTTAACATCTTAAAAATTTTTGATATTTACTAATAACGCTAGTACTAATTATTAGAATATTACTTAAGAACTTGCAGTTTCACATGAAGTATCTCACAAGACATCATAAAAATGGGGGTGGTGAGATATTTATTTAAAATTTTATTATTAATAACTATACACATCAAACAAGGGCCAAAAATATGACCTTTATTTATACTTTTAAATAATAATGGCACATGTTCTGTTTATGGATATTTATATATGCATTTATAGTATTAATTATATAACGCATGTTCAAATGATTTTTTTTTAAATACAGATAATCTCAGCTTTTTTAACATATGAATTCTTCTAATGGGCAGTTTTCAGAAAGGGGCAGGTTTTTTCAGCTCTCCCAGCCTGCAAATCAACAGAACTGGGAGGGAGGCTGTGCACATGCCCCAGAGAGCAATTGTTCTGTGTCTGAGAGAGTAGTTAGCGGCACCAAGGATAATTTGCAGGTTATGTCTGCTGATAAAGTTATACTTATATAGGGATTTCCCATCCATTTAAAATGATAGGTTACTGATATTAGAAAAAAGAAAGCAACAATGAGGAACATTTGGCTTCTAAGAAAGCTAGCATTATCTAAACATAGAGAGAAAGAACACACATCTACGAAAACGATTTGCCACAAGAAACAAACAAACTTTTTTCAGATATTTCTCCTTGGCTAAAAGATAAATACAAAAATACATGAAGAGTTGAAATGAAAAGATGGCTGGATTTGATACAAAGCTAACAGGCTTAGTTGTTGGTTTTGAGATGAGGTATATATGTGTTTAGGATTCTAAAAATGCAATGATAGAATCAAAATTACTACCCATTCCTACTTCATAAGATAAAGAATATCTTAGAAAATATCTTCCTTATGTTACCAATGTCAATATTAAGAAATGTCCAAACCTGTAGAGAATTTTTATGAAGTTATTTGAGCCAAACTAATGACAATTGTCAGGAATAAAAATTTCAACACACTGAGAAAATGCTTCTGAGAATGGCAGTTTTGCAGCTTATTTTGTACATTAGAATAAAAGGAGGAGACTTCAGGAGGGTACATAATTCATTGATAGGAGATTTAGGGGGCTGGAGAAAGCAAAACGGGGAAATTTCTGGGACTGGATAAAAAGGCAAAATAGAGAAACACATACTTCTTTTACTTTGGTGGGTACAGAATAGTGAGTAATTAACTATAGAGATGGTATGCATGGAACAAGATAACGATGAGGGTTCTGTGGTTGTGTGCTCTCATGCCTGAGGTTGTGGCTTCAGGGGTCTAGAAAAGAAAATTACTCTGATGTTCAAAGATACGGTATCTTATTAGATGCAAAAAAAATTACTGACGGGCTTACTGAAAGTAAACATGACCTTTGTCAAGGAAGCTACAGGTCTAGGATATGATTACCCACCATGACTCCCTCATAGTTAGGAATTTTTTATTGTTCAGACCATCCTATGTGGTTACTTTCAGTCTCTGAGTTTGTAATGCCCACTATACAGGCTTCCCTTGAGCTTGTCAGGTTTACTATGTGGCCCCTTTTGTGTCTATACCATTTATATCTGATAATTATCACTCATAAACTTTTAGAAAGGCTTGAAAAAAGAAGATGAGCTAAAGAGAAAAGTTAATTTAAAAAAACCACACACAACACACCTAAAAAAAGAAAACAAAGATAATGACCCTGAAGAATAAATAAGAGATATGAAACCCACAAACCATATTTCCAAAGAAGAAGACAGAGAAAATGAACCTACCCAATAATCAAGGCCTCAAAGAAAGACATTTTTAGGTGTAAAAAAGCTTGAGACTTGGAGCTGAAAAGGACCACCAGACACCAGGAAAATTTAGAGAAAAGAATCTAAAACCAAGACATGTAAGGGTGACTTTTTTGAATTTTACAAATAAATTAGAGTCTGAAAATGTTTGAATATTATGCCACATATATACACATTCTAAGGATAATGAAAATATTTACATTACAATGTTAAATGAGAAAAAATAAATGCAAAATTGCACACACAGTATCTCCTAGTTACACGAAAACACGAATTGGAAGGAATTAATCCAAAATGTTAATTAAGAGCATTTACCTGAGTGATGGGATTGTGTGTGATATATTTTTTCTTCTTCTGAAACCAATATGTCAGCTTGGGCACCTCATTTTTATGACTATCTTTGACTACTGCCCTGAGCTCCAAACTCCCTCTTCAGCATCCTTCACTCAAACTTAGCATATATGAAAACAAACTACCGGTTTTCCTCCCCATCCTGCTCATCTCCCGTTTTCCTATATCTTATTCAATGGTAAAGGTTAAAAATCTAGGAGTTGGGTACACAGATTTTCATTATATTGTTATTCATTTCATATAGTATGTCTATTCTTAATAGTTTTGTGAACATACAGTGCTTAATAATTTTAAAGATGAGTCTAAAGACTTGTCTAAAGAACTCTGGACCCAATCTAAAGGAGCTCTTGTAGCCAAAGTTGGAAAATTTGAGGAAATCAACGATACCATTGCTGCCACTCTGCTGTTCTCAGTATTGGCTTCATCCTCAAACTGATAGCAAGCCAACTACAGCCACACCAGGCAAAATATCCAGACATGGCCTAACACAGAGAAGAAAGAAGAAAGTACCTTCTCATGGTTCTCTCTCAGGAAAAAGAAAATTTCCCCACAAGTCCCTCAGCATTTTTCTTTTGTCCCAGTAGCCAGAGTTAGGAAACAAGCTCATTCTTAAATCACTAACAAACAAGGAAGATGGAATCACCCTTACACCAATAAGGTGACACCTGCGGTTGGAGGTAGGGTCATCGACCCTTGAGTCACAACCAACCTCTTTAGGCCAGGAAAAGGAATTATACATAGATCCTATTTGTCAAAGAAAAATTTACCTAGGAAGTATGCTATTAGGATGTACTTAACTTTTAAAAATTGCACCCACTCAATTATCCACTCTAGTGTTTGGTCCTAACACATGTTAGACAACTAGGTTCCTCTTATAATATCCCTATAATTACACACAATCTATAAAAGCATATGGTAGCTTCTGTTTTTATCTTTTATGATATTGCCACAATAAGTGTGCTTCATTTGAAACTTCAGGCACTTAAATGAATTACTATGACAATGAAAATAGCAGAAGAGAACAAAAATTAGGGTTTTAGAACAGGGGATAAAACCAAGAAGACCTTGCTTGGTTGGTTGATAACTGAATGACAAGATCATGAGTGGCAGTTGAACTATTAGAACTGAAGTGAAATCATGAGCAGGTTATAGAAAAGTCCTTGTATTCTTTCAGAAGTCATTTAACAAGTAGCAAATAAGAGTGGAGTTGGACTATGACAGCCTAATAGATTTCTTTGCAGAAAAAAAAAAAAAAAAAAAAAAAAAAAAAAGGAACAAAGAATGAAAAGAGCAAGCTTAAAACTGGACTTTGTTCCAAAAAGCATTTGGAAATAGAATGCATTCATCCTCAAATAAAATCCATATCTGCTATTACATATGAAATACGATGTGTTCTCATTCTAATACTGAAAAAAATATAGCAGTAACTTTGCTGATACAAAGAATGTATATGCTATTAAGTACTGTCATCAGTGCACACTAAATCCTAGAAATTAGGCAAGTGGGATGCAGCATATTCGTATTATAGATTATAAAGGTGAATAGCTACAAAGCTCCATTAAAATTTACTTCATAAAGTAGTCTTTTTGGTTTTAAAAAAATGAGGTCTTGAAGAGCAAACCAAAAGAAGAAAAGGAAAAGAATAGGGTGCACAATGAACAAAATAGACAAAATACAAAGGCTAATAAACATTTGCAAATATATTCAACCTCAACAATACAGAAATGCAAAATAAAAGGAAGAAATGCCAATGTTCACTTATCATATTGGCAAAAGTTATTGACAAGGTCCATTGTTGTTAAAGGGAAGGACACTTTTGCATGACTGGTGGAAGTATCAATTGGTACATTTTTGTGTGACATTTTATGTGTCACTTCAGATATTGATCTCACTTGTGTCTTATTCCAATCTGTGAGGACTCAGTGTGGGCTCAGGTGGGCTTCACATAGGTGATAGTTGACCTACCCTAAGGCTTCTCAGATGACCTACAACTCAAGACTCTATAGGAACGTGCAAAGGACCGATATATGTGCAAACCTGGTGTGCTGGGAAGTCAACATTCCATAAGGTAAATCTCTGAGCAGTGGGACAGAGCTAATGGATAAATGCTTCTCCTTTTCCCATTCCCTCCCACTCCCACCCAAATGGATGCTCCGGAAATACATTTCATATGACTTCTCAGAAATTCCTGTGCATTTAAGCAACCAGCCACCTGTAGCAACCACGAACTCAATAAACCATCTTAGTATCAGCTCTCCCTCCTTCCCTACTTTACTCCCTTTTCTTATTCCTATTCCCTGGGATCACATTCTTAAGGAAGTTCTAACATGTAGTCCTTTGTCTCAAGCTCTGTGGAAATTGGGCTAAGGTAGGTAATAGCCAGCATACTTTTAGAGTGCTTGTGACTAGCCTGCCAATCTTACTTTTTGGAATTTCTCCCTTGTAAAATCCTTCCAAATGTGTCAGATTATATATATATATATTGCTCACCAGCAGTATCTATACTAATAAAAGGGTAATATGCTAATTAGACTGGGTTGACTGGCCATCTTCCAGATGTTCGACTTCCTTCTGGACAAAGCCATGGTGGTGGGGGCCGGGGCAGAGGCAGTTAGGGGCAATCAGGCCTAAAGGGGAGGGCAGTTAGGGGCGAGATCAGGCCAGCAGAGGAGGGCAGTTGGGGTGATCAGGCAGGCAGGAGGCAAGGTAGGGGCGATCAGGCCGGCAGGCAGAGGGGTTAGGGGCGATCAGGCAGGCAGGCAGAGGGGTTAGGAGCCAGTCATCCCGGATTGTGAGAGGGATCTGGCTAAACCGGCAGTTGGACATCCCCCAAGGGTACCCAGATTGGAGAGGGTGCAGGCTGGGCTGAGGAACCCCCCTCCATGCACAAATTTCATGCACCAGGCCTCTAGTTTCTTATAATAGGCAGAGAGGGGTCATACCATTATACTATTAAATGAAAGGAGCAAGTAATGGGAGGGGGTGTGTATAAACATCTATACTAATAAAAGCCTAGGTGGTCCTCGTGCCCTTGTGCCCTCACACATGACATCATCACAAGATGGCTGCCACAAGATGGCCACTACAAGATGGCCATGTACACAGTGGAGGTGGGACCTGGTGGCCGCTCCATGCAGTGAGGACTGGGGGGGTCCCACTACTCTGCACGGTGTGGAGGAGGCGGGTCCCAGTGGAGGAGGCGGGTTGCGACAGAGGAGGGCAGTTGGGGGCAATCAGTCTGGCAGAGGAAGGCAGTTGGGGATGATCAGGCTGGCAGGGGAGGGCAGTTGGGGGTGATCAGGCCAGCAAGGGAGCAATTAGGTGTCAATCAGGCAGGCAGGGGAGTGGTTAGGAGCCAGCGGTCCCGGATTGTGAGAAGGATGTCCGACTGCCAGTTTAGGCCCAATCCCACAGGAATTGGGCCTAAACTGGCAGTCAGACATCCCCTGAGGGGTCCCAGATTGGAGAGGGTGCAGGCCGGGCTAAGGGATTTCCCCCCTGCCCCCCCATGCCCAAATTACATGCACTGGGCCTCTAGTATATACATAAAAAAGTCAGCAAGACTTTTCAGGAACACTGAATTGTTAATGATGATTATCCTGCAGGATGTATAATAATTGGGATGGGAGCACACAGTTTTTTAAATTATTATTTTCATAATACAAATAAAGGTAACCAAAAGATTTTTAAAAAGAAAAATTAATCATATATCAATGTTTTTAATGTTATCAAAAAGAGAAAAATACTTCAAAAATATATGACAATTCAAGGTAGAGAAATGGGAAGTTTGTTTTCTTCCCCTGTTTTAATTCTTTCAATGTTTGTGTCTCTTCCCTAACAAACCCCTTCTCAATCCCTGGTATGGGAATAACTCGCCTCACTTTTTCTTCTCTCACCCCCAAGTCCATCAAAATTGAACTCCTGATTTCCATTCCTTCAGGGTGTTAAATTACAAAGGCCATAATCCAGACAGAGTCAGAATTTCCAAACTACAGGAGATCTTCACGGTCATCTCGACATTTTAGAGGTGAAGAAACGAGCCCAAAGGTGATAAGTGATTTGCTCAGAGGTGCATAACCACAGGTCTGGGAACAGAACTCAGGCCTCCTGATTCCTAGTTTGGAGCTCCTTCCATTGAATGGTAATCAGAAAAAGTCATTAGGTATAGCATAAGCTGATATTTTGTGACTAGCTGATTTTATTTTTCCAGGTAATAGAATTCCTCAATATACTTCTAAAGCACACATCTTCAAAAGGGCACTGAAGGAGCAAATTGAATGAAAGAATGCCACCAGGAAGTATTTGGAGTGAGGTCTTACGCTATTGTTCAAAGTCACCCCTCACATGAACCCGACTCTCCCGTGTGCATGGCACCTTCAGTTCTACAAAGGCTCTTACCAGCTTGTCATAACCATCACACAGGGGCCGAATGATGGCAGATGCTTTGGTGTGACTCCGAAGAATCTCCCTTCTGCTATCAGGCTTGAAATAGCTGTGGCAATCACCAAAACAGACTGAGATTCATGTGGGCCTATGCCTAAATGCATACAATTCAGGACGATTGCCATCAGGTTCTCTCTGATAATTGTTCTTTGATTTGCTAACTGTTTTTTATGCCATTTATCTTATCTCCCCCCTCCCCCCCCCCATTTGGGTAATGTCTTTCTAAACATCCATGTTATAATTGGTGCTAAAACTCACCAATTGTGCATGACAGAAGGAACTTAAAGAAAATTATGCATTGCTCTGATCTAGCCTAGGGCACACAAATCAAAGCCTCCACTGCAGAATTGAAAGTAGCTACACTTTATATGGAAATTAGCTGCTCCTAGAAGGCAATACAGCTAAGCATATATCAAAGCCAAAGACAACGAACATATGAAATACATTGCCGCACTTGCACGGTTTCCTTTCCCTTTTCTTCGTAGTATTGTATCACATCCAAAATTAAAAATTTGTTTTCTTAACATAAACATATGCATAGTTGGTTTATTTGAGAAAATCTGGAAATTTTTCTTCTCCAGTTTTTTATAACTATTGTTTCATGGGAAACTACAAAAATAATTAGGACTTGAAGCAGTAATTTTAAAACACTGTTCGGAATGCCTCTTGCTGATGTAATCAAGGAAAAATGAAAAAAAAAAAAGAGTCTGTTTTTCACAGCAGACATATGCAAAGAAGATCATATTTGTCTCTTGATTTTTTCTTTTTAAATTACAAAAGAAAAATCCAACATAAAGTCATATGTATTTTTAAAGCCTTTAAAGCTGTTTTGTTCAAAATAGTTGTCCTGATCGTAGCTCCGTCTCCACCTCGGGTCTAGCAATCCGCAGCTGCCACATGCCGACGGTTTATGAGGAGAAGAGAGAAAAGAGAGGCACAACTGTCAGGGATTTGGTCACTGCCTTGCAGATGGTCACAGATCACACAGTCTTCAAAACTCTTGGTTTAAATGAGATGAGCATCTGACTTAATTCTCTTGATATAGCTTCGTTTCGGCTTGCAAAAAAAAACAAACTGCTCCAGTTTACATAGAAAGGGAATTTATTAAAGCATTCATGAACCTCATAGAAACATCTTAGAGAACCGAAGAGTGAAACTTAAAGGCTGTGCAGCCAGGATCATGTCCCAGTCATTGGGCAGGGCAGCTCTAGCAGAGAGAGCACCACTGTAGACACTGAGGGACAGCTCTCCCCCGCCCCCCCCCCCCCCACCAGCAATCCCGCACCTCTCCTGGGACCAGTGAAAGAAAATAATGGCCCATCAGCTACTTACCACAGGCATTTATTCCAATTAGTCGGTGCCCCTTCACACTGATTTTTAAGATATTTTAATGTCAGTCATGCCTATATGTATATTTTTAAATGGATGAGTCCATTCCATAAAATATTGTGTACATATACACATACGTTTGTATAAGCCTAGAAAATGTGGTTTCTCTGGAGAGTGAGATGGGGTAGAGGTGAAAATAAGAAGTTAATTTTGACTTTGTATATTTCTTAATTTTGAAATATTGTTGCTTGCATTGGAAAGAGCATGTAATTCCTTTTATAAAAGTATCCTGAAATAAAGAAAACAAATTATTGTTTTATTTTCTGAACATATCTAAGGCCATGTTCATGTTTATGAGCTATAATCACTGACTATTAGAATTGGAGGAAACTTAAGAGTTCAAGTGCAACTTTTTTAGCCAAATTCTGTAACTGACAGTCTATATTTATTGTCTCCAATACTTTCCCTCCTGGTCACACTTAAAATAATGATGACCTTATTATATTAAAAATATCTTTATTTAATTTAGTCTCACTAAGTTTATTTTTTCTCTCAGTTGTTTTTTTCTTTTTTTCTTGTGTCATCCTGAGAAAACCAGAGGGCTGGATTATGCTGTTTGGGGTCAGATAAGCCAACAACAATCTGGGCACTCCATTTACTCTTGACCTCCTAGACTATGGGTAGTGGACTCTGGCCACTACCATAGCACAATAACTGCTTTGGAAAAGTCACTATGACCTTGTCTCAACATACTTGACAGCTTAGAAGTAAATAATGAAATTGTCCCCTTGTTTTCCCTTTTTCGGTTTTCATATGGTATTCTCTCATGTTTTTTCTCTCTTTCCAGATATTCTCTTTCAGTTTCTTTTGCTGGGCTCTCTCTCTCTCTCTCTCTCTCTCTCTCTCTCTTTATTTTTTACTAGAGGCCCAGTGCACGAAATTCGTGCACTGGGGAGGGTGTCCCTCAGCCCAGCTTGCACCCTCTCTAATATGGAACCCCTCGGGGGATGTCCAACTGCAGGATTAGGCCCGATTCTGTGGAATCGGGCCTAATCCTGCAGTTGGACATCCTTCTCACAATCCGGGACTGCTGGCTCCTAACCGCTCACCTACCTGCCTGATTGCCCCCTAACTGCTTCCTTGCTGGCCTGATTGACCCCTAACTGCTCCTCTGCAGGCCTGATTGCCCCCAAATACCCTCCCCTGCTGGCCTGATCACCCCCAAGGCTTTTATTAGTATAGATATGACCCTGCAAAGAAAATTTTACTAACCCTGATTTACAATGAGGGCTTGACGATTGAATCATTAGGACCAGACACCAAGATTTCCTTTCTTTGAATAGTGGAGGGAATACTTACCTTGTCTTTAAGTTGCCCGGAAATTAAAATGAGATAATGACTTAGAAAAGTATAAAAGCACCACATAAAGACAACTGTCTTTTTAATGAAGTGGCAAAATGAAAAACACTTTTTATTCTCCCCTTCCTTCCTTTACAGCTTTTATTTAAACTTTGAAATTTATAAAAATTTCACTCCAATTTTCATTTCTTTACATTCAACATTATTTTGTATTGGTTTCAGGTTTTATATTAGTTACAGAATAGTGGTTAGACAATCATATACTTTACAAAGTGTTCCCCGATATTTCTAGTACCCACCTGGCATCATACCATCATTACAACACTACTGACTATATTCCCTATTTAAGTGACAATGGGTTTACTTAATAAATCTTAATTGAAATCCTTTCAATCTTTCTTTTGTGTTTTTTTGTCCTTCCTTTTCTTTCTCACTTCTTCCCTCATTTTTTTTATATAGTATTTCAATTGGCCATCAAAGCTCAGTGAAGGCACTGGGACACGCTTCATCCATTTTACAGACCAGGAAACTGAGGCCAATTCCAGTTGGCTGTGGAACTTGACTCAGGAAGCCCTCAGAGCACACAGAAAGCCCTCAGAGCCATGCTCTTTGCGCTTCCTAAGGGGAAGCGGCCCAGCAAACAGAACAAACCTTCCAGTCAGGCTTCCGAGCCTCTTTCTCAAGCACCTCTTCATTGTGGATGCTCCACATTATTTCCTCTCCCCCCATTCTTTACTGCCCCCCCTTCTCCGAAGCAGGTGGAAGGCTTCCCACTCACTGCCTAGGCATGCTCTGCTATGGGGCAGGGTGTAGAGAGCTTGCTTTTGGGTGAAGGCAGGAGCAGTAGTCACTGCCTCTGAAGTGTGAAGGCCGCCTGAGCGAGGCCCATTAGCACTGGGAGCTGCTCTGAATCATGTCAGTCAGTCCAGTACCCTGCAGTGCAGCACCCCTTCACTGAGGTGGCTCCACCCCTCAACCCCCACCTCAGGGGTGAGGGTCCTTGCCCCTCTGCCAGGAGTCCTTCCATGCCCCTTGATCCCTGGCTGGGCCCACCCACGTCTTGGGGGCACTGCAGAACCTCTGTCTCTCTGCAGATGAGACAGATCCCTGCCCTAGGTCTCCGCAAAGCTATGAATCTGTGGCCAGAGGCCTGGTCTGGGTCTCAGCAACCACATGCCTGCAATGTTCCCAGGGACCCTAGGAGGGGCTGGGAGAGTCCTGCCACGCCCCCCCCCCCCCCCGGGTGGCGATCGCCGCCTGGATCCCCCGGGAGCACCTGGCTGGGCCCGGCCATGCCCCCCCGGGTGGCGATCGCCGCCCGGGACCCCCGGAACTAAGAGGATTGGGCGCCGCCATCTTGGTCTTCTCAACAGCCGGAAAGGCCACCCGGAGTCCTGCCCCCAGCCTCTCGCAGGCCCAATCATGGGCATAGGGGAGGTGCGGTCAATTTGCATGTTTCTCTATTATAAGGTAGGATTTTTTGGTCTCTCTCTCTCTCTCTCTCTCTTTACATAGTCCTTGAAAGATCTTCTCCTCTCTACATTTATAGCCATGATTTTACTCATTCCTATATAACTTAAGTAATCTTCTGTAGTCTTTTGTTCCCTAAATCTGTATCTCTAGTGCTGACTCCTCTTCTTAGTTATTCACAATGTTTTCCTTGGATCATTAGCAATGTCCTGACAGGTATCCCTGATTTGGCCAAGTTGTACACATTTTAAATTTATTTTGGCTTTTTTGAGGGTAGGAACAGAGAACTACCAAAATAGTTCAGGAAACAGAAGCTACAACAGGTTAGACCCCAAGGAGACAGGAGCTGGAGGGTGTTTTTGTATTTACAAAGGCTTTGTAGGCTAGAAGCAAGAGTGCAAATTTGAAAAGATCTTCATTCTGATGTCCTATCATAAGTATAATTTAGTCTCTTTCCTTTTCAAAACTCACAGAAACACAAACTTAGCCTTATTTTTTAGTTTCGTGAGAGAGCATATTACTCTTTAAACTCATATTTTACCTTTTTTTCCTGAACTCAAGTGTATAGAATTGCGTTAATCATATCTATACACACTATTGCTTGTTTATGCAAGGCTAGATTCATTGTTTTAATTTTTCTCTCTTATTTCTCATGGTCCCTCTTTCCAAAAGCAGTGATTCTAATATGTGTAATGTCTGTTCTTGGCTGGTATGTGTCTTTGAAAGGTAGTGTTGCTGTGTGTAGGTCTCCACTTAGAATCTGTATAAATAATGTTATATTATTGCTCTGCTTCTTTCACTCAACACTTTTTAAAATTCATGTTTCTGTATATACATCTGGTTTTGACTGCTACAGGCTTTTTCAGCATATGTATCCATCATATTTTACTTCTCCATTTTCATAATGATAGACATCTGGATTGCCTCCAACTCCCTACTTCTAAAACAGTGCTGAAACAAACAACCTTTATCTATCTGTCCATTTATTGATCTGTAACATTAATATTCTGATATGTACAGAGTGGCCAGATTATTATGATCTCTGAATGTATAATAATCTGGCCACTCAGTGTGTGTGTGTGTGTGTGTGTGTGTGTGTGTGTGTGTGTGTATATATATATATATATATATATATATATATATATATATATGGCTCGGTGCATAAATTTGTGCATGGGTGGGGTCTGGCCAGCCTGGCCAGGGGGAGGGGACATGGGCAGTTGGCCGGCCTGCCTGCTGGTCAAACTCCTGGTCGAGGGGACAATTTGCATATTAGCCTTTTATTATATAGATATACACTGAGTGGCCAGATTATTATGTGTTCAGAGATCATAATAATCTGGCCACTCAGTGTGTGTGTGTGTGTGTGTGTGTGTGTGTGTATACACACATATATACACACACACACACACACACACATATATATATATATATATATATATATATATATATATATATATATAATTGCTGGATATATGCATAATTAATTTTATCAAATAGTTCTAACTTACTCTCCAGATTGGCTTATCAAATTTACATTTCTACTTGCAGTGCCTGAGGGTTCCCATTTCTCTACATCCTCATGAATACTTATGTTAGTGCTTACTAAATTTTGCCAAAGTATACCTGCAATGTAGCTCTGTTCAAGCCAGTTCATCCAGATCCAAGATTGGCCACTTTTGTATCAGGTGCCTGTGAGTAGCTGGTGAAGGGTGGAGTCACCTGGTAGATAATACTGATCTGCTTTCAGCAGAGGCAGTGGGTGGGCAGCTTCTTCTATCTAGAAGGGTTTGTGGGCAAGGTAAAACATGCCCAGTGACCCTGCTGAAAGGTTATGCCCACAGACTAAAGCCCAAACTCCTTAGTATGCTCTGCCATCTGGCTCCCAACTTCCTCTCTGGCCACACTGGACCCCTGTGGTTTTCCTGGCAGGCCACACTGTTTCATACCTTGTGCTTTTCCTCTTACTGCTTCTTGTGCTTGCAAAGTTCTTTGGCATCCTCCAACTCGCTGTTCTATTGAAGTCCTGACTAATCCTATTTATTTTAAAACCTTGACTTGAGACACACCAACCCTAGAAATTTTTCTATGCCCACTGCAACCAATGTGTCTCCTTGGTTTCTTTGGTACCCAAACAACTTTTCCATGAGAGCTTTATCCATTTCCTGTACTTGATTATGCTTCTGTCACCTCCTGCTTGGCTGCATGCTCTTTGAAGATGAGGAAAGCATCTTATTTGGCTTTCTATTCTTAGAGCCTAGCACAGTGTCTCAATCTAGTGAGTACCAAACAAATGCTTTCAAATAAATGAATGAGTGAGCCACTTACTTTGCAGAGTAATAAACTAGGGTCTGGGGAGACTTATGGCTTTTCCAATGACATAAAGATAATGCTGGAAGCAAAATCTAGGTCTCTTGAAATTTCTACCACTTTCCACTACACTGTGAAGAACTCCCCGACACTTACCCAAATAAATTACTTCTATGCTATAGGGTAAGAACCTGAGAAACCGAGAATGACTTCTTCCTAATGTCAGGAAACATTGTACCATATAGTTCTACGTAGGCTCTCAAACTCTCCTTTGGATTTCCTCCTCTATGGAAAAATACTGGGCTATATGGAAGCAGAACTTAAAGTAGCATTTTGGATTGTAAATTACATGAAAAAAAAAATCACCATGGAGGCCTCAAACTAAGAGTAGAAATTCTTTACATCAAAGATTACATATAACAATTTTTAAATAGCCAACATCAATGACTAAATATTTTTCTCTTTTACTTTATTCCTTTTCTAACAATTTCTTGCTATATATCAGAGATATAGCAATTAAAGTCATCATTTCTGTCAAGAAACTTTGCAGAAAAGTTTACAATACCCAATGTACTACTATAAAAGTATGTCCTTTTCAGCTGTCATCAAACCTTGAAGTGTTTTGCAGAAATTCTCCACCCACTTCAGTACTCTCCTTGACCTTGAGAGAGTGCCACAGACTTCCCACTAGAACTGAGGAGGAGAGAAACCGTTCCTTCTGTATTTTTTCAGCCATTCCAGAGCTGGAGCTGGTGATGAGTGTGACCATTAACTCCATACATTTCCCCTGCCACTTTAGAAATAGAATAGACAGGTGTCAGAGGACGTGTGCATGCATGCGTGTGTGCGTGTGTGTGTGTGTGTGTGTGTGTGTGTGTGTGTGTGGCAGGGGTGGGGTGGGTGGGGGAGGATGAGGCTTCAGCAGCAAGACCACGGGACTGCTAGTAGCCTATTGTTACTGCTCTTTCAATTTACACAGGTCTTGGGAAGGCCATTGTTCTCCACTGAGATCAGAGTTCCTTATTTTTGTGCTGTGAATTAAGGGCAGGAATAACAGTTCTCTATGTAAATTGAGGGAACTCACATGCACTGTCTCTGTACCTGATAGTGCAAATGCTGCAATAGAACTGGTGACTTCTAATTCTCAGCTTCTTGTTTCCAGTCACTTAGGAAAACAATTTTCCATCGATCAAGAATGACACACAGGCTGGTAGCATTAATGTTTATAGCCATCAGGGAATCATAATGTTTATTCACATCAGAGGCAAACTAGAAAATTATTTATGATATAATTTGTGTGTATCATTTAAACACACAGCGATGTTCTTTCTAGTAATGCTCATGAAGGGTTTCAGTGGGGAGGGCCGAATGCAAAGGAAGTAAGAGACAGTGGTGTTAGTGGGACTTGTGGCCCATTGTTTTGTTTTCAACCCTTGATAAAATGATTCACAAACCAAAACACTTGCAAACCACTGCATTACAAGCATGGCATTTCCAGGAACAAACTAATGTGCTACCTCATAATTAAATAACAAAGATGATTCTTGAAACCCTGAAAGATATACTCTGGAACCACAACCTTTAGACATACATTAACGTATAATCAATTATATTATTTACACTAATTACACAATATATATTTACATATAATATTTACATTAATTGACACATATTAATTAAGCAGATGCTTAGCACTATATACATCATTCATAAAGAAAAATCTTGCCTCTTGCTCAAAGCGTAGAATAATTTCAGAAATAGGATAAGTTTATTTGTGGAAAAGAACTATCTGCCCATAGTCAGATAAATATGAAGGGTAAACATTAGATTTATTAGCTCCATCTGTAAGTAAACATAACAAGCAGAATCCTAATCTCGTGGAAACTACTTTTGCTATCTTTCCAGTTAGGCTTTATTTGTGGATTCATAGATTAATTTAAGTGGGCCCGTTAGCTCTATTCAAACAAAACATTAAGAAGTTTTCAGAACTAGCAAAAATATTTCCTAAATTTTATAAAAATCTGGGTTTGATCATGAAAATATATAATAAGCACAATAAGCAAATTATTTAAATTATTCTATAAATTAAATACTGTATTTTGTGCTATCCAGGATGTGGTGACTGATAAAGGCAGGGAAAGATAGTAAAAGTAGTTTCCACTTGACCAGGATTTTGTTTGTTGTGTTTACTTACAGATGGAACTAATAAATCTAATGTCTACCCTTAATATTTATCTGACTATGGGCAGATGGGCAGTTTCCAGGTAAGGATAAATATATACAGGGTGTCTCAAAAATGTATATACAATTTGAATAATTATTAATTCCAATGTGTCAAATCTTAAAAGAAAGAAACATCAATTGAGCTGTCAAAAAATGGATGTGTGTGTGTGTGTATATATATATTTGGAACCCTATAAATAAAGAAATGTTTAGTAAAAATTTAAGAAAAATGAATTATTTCAACTTTTATTTATGTATTTAATTCTTAATTACATAAAAGTAAAAAAGATTTGGTAGGCCATCTAGGTATTTCATTTGGAGCCAAGATAGGATTGTAGTGTCTATTCTAGATAAAAAACACATTCTGAAAGAGGAAATACATTTTCTTTTTCACAGCTGAACCTGTAAAAGGCCTTGATGAAATTCTTCATATAATTCTCCAGTTTCTTACTTGGAGATTTGAAAAGGTATTTCATGCAGTGCTGTCTATACGTTTTGGTCAGTACTTCACTGAAATCAAGTCCAAATCATAACTCTTTCCATTTCATTCCTTAAAATTTATCAAAGAAAGAAATGTTTTAGAGTTCATTGATAACCTACCCCCAAGATGTCTGTCTTCCTTACCAGGGGCACACCTTCCAGTTGTAAAAACGCTGCCAAACCAGTGCCAGCCCCTGTGAGCACCTGAGCATTTTAGACTCTGATGTGTGTATCAGGATCGTGACATCCTCAACAAGTAGAACACGAGCAGGTTTGGATCTCTCTCTCTCTCTTTTTTTTTTTTTAGAATTAAAGAAGTAGCCCTTCAGCCTCCATATTCACCATGAGCCATTTGGAATTTTTTCATCTGTAGTCTGCCAGAACGTTCTACTTTTTATTTCTCCTCCTCCTTGGATGGAGACTGTGGGCCCCAGGTGCCAAACTGTGGAACATAATTGTCTACTGATGGTGACATCTGGTTTGTTGGCAAGCCTCTTCCTGAGTTTTTTTTCCCCCTGGCGAATAAATGATAGCTTAGAGCTGGGTAATAATGGAGCTTTGTCTAATATGTTTGGGCCAGGTTTATTTCAAATTCATTAGCTTATTCTAAGAGTAAACTAGGAGCCGAAGATAACCTTGGCTGCAAGTCACTCTTCAGAAAATCTTGTAGTCATAATTAGCCTGGAATAAATTCTACAACTGAATTTTTTTTGTACAACAGATTTTTTAATAAAACATTTTTCTATCTCCAGGGATGCAAAAGTAAAGGTTTTTTGATCCATTTACAAGGGGAAAAGAAATCAACTTTTATAATTATTCAATGCTAACTCAAAGTAGGAAGAGGATTGTTTGTGAAATTTTTACCAGAGATAAAATTTACAAAAGACTTCTGGATTTGCATAATATAGATACAGTTCAGCCAGTCTTTCTGCTCATTAACACACTGCATTCACTATAATGACTACATCCTTTTAATATTCTAAGGTAGTTTAGGTCTACTCACCATTATCCATATCTTGGACTAAAATCTATTGGAAACTGAAGAAAAATAGTAAACTAAGTTATTATTTAAAGGCAAAATTGAAATGTTTTTTAAAAGAAGGGAAAATTAAAAGTACTAACTTCTTGAATTGTAGAAATTTGGCCCCTATCTTATTGGCCCTATAATATACAGTCCATGCGTATTTTTAAAGGAGGAAAACTATGCACAAAGTTAAATACAAATAGATAGTTCAGTTTCTATTCACTCAAATAGTAAGTCTACTAGTTTATTCTTTTGGTAAAGAATGGATAAAAATTACACTAAAGTCTAGATGATACTACCATGTGGTCTTATTGTTCAACAAATAAATTTTTTTCTACAAATAATTCTTGAGATAAAAGTCAGGTGGTTCAGAAAATGATGAATGTCACAAAGCTTACCACTGATGCATTTGTGAGGTTGTATTTGCCTAAATTTTATTCCTAGTGGATATTGATCATGCTAGTTCTTCAAAGTCTAAAAGGAAAATACAATGAGTAGGAAAGCAACTCCTGGGCATGGTTGTCTCCCCTGTTTCTAGGGCCCTTGCCTGTGCTGCTTCTCCCACTTCCTCTCAGAGTGATCCTTCTCCGGCCCTCCCTCCTTTTTAAAAAAAGATATTTTACTGATTTTTAGAGAGAGAGGAAGGGAGAGGGAGAGACAGAAACATTGATTGGTTGCCTCCTGCATGCCCCCTACTGGGGATAAAGCCTGCAACCCGGGCATGTGCCCTGCCTGACCTGGAATCAAACCAGCTTTTGGTGCACAGGATGATGCCCAACCAACTGAGCAACACCAGCCAGGGCCTTTCTGGAACATTTTTAAGAATAGCATTATTATTCATGAAATAAGCACTAGGTTATGACCAAAACAAAATCATGCTAATAAGACATAGTATACTTACTGATCCATTTACTTCAGCTTGTCTTGTTTCAATTACTTTACATATTGGGATCCATATCTGTGGGTGACCTCTGAGTACATTCACTAGAGGCAGAGACTTCTATTTTCTTTGCCTACTGGGAACCGGAGAAGGATGTGGATATTGCTCAAAGGGAAGTAAGTGGCTTTAAAACTCTGTTTAAAAAACCCCCACACAAACAAAAACATCTACACTTTTGGTTTAAGTGCTTTTTGAATAGTTCATTATTGAAAATATACTTCTGCTTTCAGAAAAATGCCCAAGCTCTGCATCAAAGGCAAGCTGCTGATTGCTAAGGGAAGGATGTGGTGTAAGAGTGAGCCAAGTGTTGATTATAAGGGAAGGCGCAGGCTTCCAGCTAGTTAATGAAGCAACCTGCTAACAGTTTTCTGGTTGAAAAAAAGTGATCAAGGCTTTTCCTTTGAGCAAACAGCATCATTTGACGTCTCTTGTTATTTTATCATCAGGAAGTCTGTGCAATACAGTGGGATGTTGTAGAAAGAGCCTGGGTGGGATTTGCCATTAAACTGAATTTTAGTTCTACTCACTTAATGCTTATATAACCTTGAGCAAGTCAAACTTGCTGAGTCTCAGTGTCTTCACTTTCAAAATGGGAATAACACAGGCACCCAGTTCACACGGTTATGGTGAAAATTTCAGATATGTCAAACGGCACCATCAACTAAAAATACCTTAAATTATCTATGCAAGTATTAACTGAAAGGAAGGTCCTGAGAACGAGAAGTTAGCATTTTTCATTCAATTTACAGCTGAAAGCAAGTTTGACAGACATAATGTGTAAGGAATAGCAAATAAGTTCATAATCGTATTGAAGTGTTTATTTATTTTCACCCTGAGTAGGGATTATTTTTTAAAGTAAATTCCAATTTACTCTTATGCTATGCTCTGAAATTCACTTGGAAATCAGTTTTTGGAATGCATGGCATATTTTCCCTTAGAATCAATGCTGTAGATGGTGGTTGAGTCCCCAGCACCTCTGTAAAGGCTACTTTACCCAAAAGTAACTGAAAGACTTTACAGACTGGTTCGGGTCCCTCTCCACTTTCTAGGTCTCTGTGTAGCAAAAAGAGAAGCTGCGAATGCTCGGGAATCATTTGTGCTTTTGCTGCTGCTCCTTGGAACCTGGGAAGAAGGACTTGTGGAGCCTCAGAACGTGGCTGTGTGCTCTCCATGTTCCCAGGGCATGACAGAGGGAAAAGGTGCTGCTGGACGTATCCCTGCTTCTGTCTGCCATGCACCCAACACAGATTGCACCAAGATCCTTGCCTCCTCTCTATTCAGCTGGCTTGGATTGTGGTGAGTCCTTGAAAACAAATTCTTGAAAAGGGTAAGCCTTGTAGTAAAATCCCATCCACTTCCTATGGCTCCTATGGAGGTTCTCATTTTCCATGGGGAAATAGGGCCATCAGGGAATGTCTCTGTTATGGCTCCAAGAAACTGCAGGTCCTGTGGGCCAGCGGCCAGAAAAAGCAGAGGGCTTGAGATGTTTGTTCCCTCTTAAAAATTCAGGGGTAGGAAACCCTTCCCCCTGGCACAGATCAAATAGACTCACGAGTTAACGTTTTCAGTGGGAATTTGTTAGAGGTCTCCATGTACTGTTCCTTCACTACAAATTCTTACGTTATTTTAATAGAGAGAATGTTTTCACTTTTTGAAAGAACAATCAAGAGAAAGGCACATTTGTTAGTGTCAGTTAATTCTGTCTTATAGTAAGATACCATTTGGATGGCTATACTGTATAAAATGAGGAGAGAAATTTCCTAAAAGATACAGTTCCATGATGGGACAAACACACTTGTCTTTGAAAACCTATAAATGTTCCTGGTAGAGAATTGCAGATGGAAAATATCCTAAGGGAATTAATACAATCAACTCCATTAATCTCTGTTCATTCTACATTAAAGTTGACACTTAAACTTTTTGTGAGGGAAGAAGGAGGGACGTGAATACTTGTTGAGTGCTTGTGCTACTCTTTTGAATGTTGCTGAATAGCTTTCATAAAAATGGGCAAAGGCAGTGTGAAAGAATCCATGCAGATAACACATTTTTAAATGCTTTAAATTAGCACATTACTTTTCATAGAATTGGAATATACTTTCTCTTATTTATCACAATAGCTCTATGAAAGAGCCTATATTATCTTTAGCTGGCAGGTCAGTTATAGAAAGGTTAAGTTACTAATAAAGATTTACTAATAGATTTAAGCCAAGTCTTCAGTCCTTTAATTCTTTACTTCACACCATTAAAAGGCAGATTTAAGAAATGACCATCTGTAGGCTGAGTCCTGGAGGAGGAGTGAATGTGTGGTATTTAGGGTTGGTGGGGGACAGGCTGATACTGGAAAGATATTAATCTTTGAAAAAAATAAGTAACAGAAACAAATGTTAACTATATCTTGGACCTGAAAACAATACACATGAGAAAGGAAAACAGCCAGAAATGTTCTTTAAGCTCAGGGAGAGAATAGAGAGCTCTCAGAACGTTTTATGTAGCAAGTACCTTAAAAAGGAAGTTCTGTCAAGGTAAGGTAGGAAAAGAAAAAAATAGACACAAATTTAGTCTCAAGGGGAAAAGGAGGCCCAGGCATTAAAAGCAATATGAGCACTTGACAATTTGGATTCTCTTTTCAGGATAATTATCAGAAATAATAATATTGACTTGTTCTAGCTGATTTGTAACGTATTTGTTTTTATAGACTAAAACACTTAAGATGGCTTCATGATTAGGACTATAGTATATGCCCAACCCATTATGAAATCATGGAAGACAACCCAGTAATAGCACCCCAGGAAGCAGAAGCAATTTACATTTCAGCTAGTGTGCAAATTCAGCTCACCAATGGCAGGCTTAGTTAAAAACACAATTTTTGATTAATTATTATTTGAATGTCTCAACCATATTTCTCAGAAACCTATTACATTATTAAATTTTAATATGCATTTTGTAACATTTATCACAATTCGTAACTAAACATTGATTTATATGATTATTTTTTAGTACCTGTTCCCCCACACTGGAACTAAGCTCTGTGAGAATAAGGAATGATTTTACTTGCTTACTATCATATCTCCAGGCCTAGCACAGAATAGGCACTCAATATGTATTGAATTAAAATAGCAAATAAACAAATGGATGGATAATTTTAAGTAAAAAAAAATTAAGATATAGGTATCAAACTTTCACAAAATAGTATATTATTGTTGCATTAGACACATTATTTGGGTAATTGAAGGTAAACCAAGGAAAGTGGAAATTGAAATAACATTGAGATAGAAGCAATAAACTAATAACCATTCTTCTTGAGTGAGTTGGCTGCCAATCCAATTTTATTATTATAGAAACAATGGATTATTTGAGAACTGTATTTCATCAATGAACCTTGTTAAAAATCCAAAGGTTTTTCATTGTGCTGGTTAGTGAAATACAGCCTCTTTCAACTTATCCTTCCACCCTGTTACCCTTCCATTTATCCACTGATCCATCCATCTACTCTAGAACCCATCCTCAGTTCACTCATCCTCCTATCCATTTCTTCATCCAGCCATTTATCTTTATATCCATCCATCTATCCATCCATCTATCCATCTATCCATCAAACCACCCACACAATAACCTCTTTATTCTTTCTCCCCAGAAAAAGTTAATTGCTTATTAATAATGAGAAGGTATGAATAAATAGCACTGGAAATCAAGGATGCATTTAGGTGCATGTAATTCAGGCATGTAAGGGGATATATAATTACATCATTTATTATTGTCCTGGTAACCATCTAGTTATTCATATTGCAGTTCAGAACTAAATATAATCATCTATGATTATCAAACTTAATTTAATAACATTTTCTGTTTACCATATGCACTATTTAAATATATTATGGTAACTGCCATTTCAGTTTCTGAAAGTAAATGAAATCCACTGTATCTGGTGAAATACTTCTATTGTTAATTTTAGGAATGTTCCACTCACTTCTACAACATTTGAGAAGCATATTTGTTTTCATTGTTCAGGCTTTGTAGACAGAAATAATTTCTTCTTTTTGAATAGTGCTTTACAGTTTACAACACTCTCTTTTTTTATATCCATCATCTTTGATTCTCAATTAAAAGCCAAACTCAATATTTTGCATATGTTTTGCTGCAGTTCTCATTTCATCTCAGGTAAGCCAGCAGACCCCTCTCCCTCCCGGGACATGCCCCTGTGCTGTTTTCATTAGCTTTCCCCTGGTGTTTGTTTGGATATTCAGATGATGATGAAGTGGATGTTGTTCTCATTATTCCTGCCTCAGGATGTGGTGGACCACCATCTGCAGATGCCGTGTAAGTGATCATCTTGGCACTGACCCATATGCCACCTTTGTAGTCATGAGTATTCTATCCGAGAGATGCCATCTGGTTTTCACGGAAGCCTGTGGAAAGTGGGGGGTCTATGTTTTACCACTGAGATGCGCGTTCAGAGAAAAAAATTGAACATTTCCCACTCCCATTAGGGAAAGAGCATCAGCTGTTGTGTTCTTTGTAACAATTTTTCTCAAAGCTTATACCTTTGTTGTTAGTGGTGGGGTTTTGCTTTTGTTTTTATTTTTGTTTTTTTACCAGAAGGAAATGTTAAGAAGCCTTCTCCACTCTGTGGAATGGGGCTGGGATGTGGTTGGGTAGGAGAAGCAGGGGGTGAAAGCAAACTGCTCCTACAGAACCTAAAGACCTTACACGATTTAGCTCAATACACTGATCACAAGTTTTCAGTTTTTTTTAGATGCAGATAAAACATTGAGGTAACCATTTTTAAGTTTTATTCAGAAATAATTTCAAATTACAGAATTACAGTAATTGTACAAAGAACTCCCATATATCCTTCACCCAGATTCATTAAGGGCTTACACTTTGGCACATTTGCTTTTAATATATGTATTTATCCTGAACAATTTCAGAGTTAATTTTTAAAATTATGTACCATTTGCTCCTAAATAGTTCAGTGTATAATCCCTAATTGCAAGACATTCATTCACATACCCACCATGAAGTTTTCAAGTTCAGGAGATTTAGCATGGGTATAAAACTATTATCTAATAAGCAGTTCATAATTTTAAGATTTAAAACCAATGCTAAAGTTACATCATTACCCACCGTGTTTCTGCCTTCAGTCAGATTGGTGAAAAGTTTTATAGCTCCTCTTGTCATATGACCACTTCTTTGTGGAAACTTGACAATGCTTGAATGCCTAGTACACTTACCCAACTTGTAGCACAGAATGAGTACAGAAGTAATAGAAGAACACGGTGCGTTATACCTCTCACTGAGCTTATAGAAAGATGTTCTTCCTTTGTCCTTCAAAGTGTTTCTCAGATTTGAACACATGTCAATTTCTTACTTCTTTTCTTCCCTTTTGGCCCACTTATCTAGTGCAAGGTTGCCCCTACAGCAAGAATCCTACATGAAAACATTTTTATTTTTTCTGCTTACTCTCTGGTTTCTTTTCCCAGGTAAGGCAGCCCCGTCATTAAAATTGTTCCTTCTTATTTAGAAATTCACCTGCTCTTTCAAGGATCAAACCTTCTTCTATATGATAAGATTTTAGGTGAGTAACTTGTACTCTTTAGATTCCTTAGGACAGTATCACTGATTTCCTAGTCTTCAAAAGGAAATGCATAGGAATAGCATTATTTATATAGGTATCTTTTTCATAATCAGTAACTATTCATTTCTTCTATTAGCAGGTTTATCAATCACAAAGAGGAAACCAGGCATCTGAAAGTAGTGGCAATCAAGGATGCTGCAGAAATCCTGCTTCTGGGAATACACATCCTTACCTAGTTCCTATTTCCTTATGCATTTTCTTGGTTCACTGCATTTAGCTTTATAATTTGTGTTCTGTTTCTACCATTAATTTTATTCCCTTGCTTATTAATTTATCTAGATAAAGATCTTGAAACTACAAAACAAAGTTGATTCATTCCCAATATTATTTCTGATGTTTACTTTGCACTAACAATAGCTCGTTTTATATCTCAAAAGGGATGTTTTCCTATAAAATACCTTTCTTTAAAAAAATGGTGAGCCATTGAGATAAAAGACCCCAAATGGCAGAGTAATTAGTTGGTCAACTGCTTTTTATCACATAAATTACTTTTCTGTCAAGTGACAACAAATGTAATTTGAACTGAGATTAATTACATAATAATTATGTTTAACATAATTGGTTAAATAGAAGAATTTCTTATGAAATGGTAGATTCTTAAATTTGTACAAATAAGACCAGATGGTGAACAGCTAGTTTTAATTAAATTAGGTTTGATAATTATAGATGATTAATTTCAGATTTGACTGAGATTAGAAAGACTATATTAAGAAAGTTATTTTTAGTTTTTTTTTAATAGGATGATGATAACATATTGTAATGATTACAAACCCTGTTACCTGGAGTCAAATTAATAATCCCTTAATTTCACTTTGATAAATAAGACTTTGGAAAGGTTACTAAGAAAAATGATAGGATCTTCTTCCTTGAAGGTCTTTGAGATTCAATCAGACATCATGTGTATAAAGGTTAGGCGTTTTTCTTCACAGAGATGGAGGCAGGGGTTGGATAAAATAAATGATTTCCTAAAGATATTTCTAATTCCTGGATGTGGTAACTAAGCCAGTACTGCAGAATAATGCATATAAATGTATCAGACCACAAAAATGGCTTCTGAAAAGGATGTCACAATTCCACAAATGCACATACTGTAAGGAAATGGTTTTTCTTCACATTTCGTTTCATTCAGGAGGCATTTTCACATGGCTTATTGTATGAACTCTGGCACAAAGAATCTGTGAATTGCTTGTAACCGCAGGAGCCACATGTCACTCATCTGTGAAAAAGTCTGAATCTAAAAGTGCAAAAAAGGGATAAGCCCGGCTCACTCAGGGGCCTGCCCCACATTAGGTAAGATTCATTTTCATTCTACATGGATGGCGTTAGATTATGTTTGTTCGTTTGTTCATTCATTTATTCATTCATCAAGTATTTATCGCATGCAAAGCTCTGTCAGTGATAGGGTTTTATGAGGCACTTGTTTGCAAAAGAAAAGACTGTTACTGCAAAAGCTGGCTTTCTATATTTCAGTTGTGTCTCTATTCTTCCAGCAACATGTCTTTCGCTGCTTTTAATATTTCCTTTAATGGGAAAGCAAAGCCCAGCTATAGCTCTAAATCAACCACATGCTGAAGTGTCCTGAATCTGCAAAAGGCCCAAGCAGGGGAACAATTGCGTAGGCAAGGTCTCCAAATGAAGCATACACAGAGCTGCATGCAGACGGCCAGGGGTGTGAGGAGACAGTGAGAGGCCCCCTGGCTGTTGGAGAGCAGCTTCCCAGGGGCCCCACCTTGGAGGATGAGGGATTAGACTCTGGTTGACTGACATGTGCAGGGCTAATCTTCAGGGAAGCAGAAAGTCACTTTAACATGATTCTGGTAGTTGTAACTGACCTGAGATGGGATGCCGGAAGCCAGCTAGGATAGTCTTGTTGTTTGGGGACAGATCTACTAAATCTGCCAGATTGTAGACCAAACGCATGCTTTCATGAGCATAGAATTAGGATGAGAGAGCTGGGTTTCTATATTTAATTATATATTTGTTACCAAGTCATATATAACTATCATAGAGAAGGTACAAGATAACAAGAGGCAGAAAGAAGAAAAAATTACTTTCAACCCCACCATTCAGTAATGACCACTCTGACCATTTTGGGATACTTCCTTCTAGATGTTTTTCTGTGGATATATTTTATTTTTTAAAATATGTTTTTTATTGATTTTTAAAGAGAGAGGAAGGGGAGAGAGAGAGAGAGAGAGAGAGAGAAGAGAGAGAGAGAGAGAGAGAAATATTGATGTGAGAGAGAAACATCAATTGGTTGCTTTGCTACAGGGGATGTGTCCTGACCAGGAATTGAACTGGCAACCTTTCAATGCTTGGAACGATGTGCAACAACTGAGCCATATTGGCCAGGGCTCTATTATTATTTTAGAAGGAAAAAGGGTGTTTTTGTATACACTATTTTGTAACTCCTTTTTATTTCATCGAATAGCATACGGTGAGCATTTTTCTGTCACTATATTTACTTCAAAACAATCACCTCCGTGGAAGCAGGGTATGTCATAATATGACCTTTATTTAATCAATCCTTATTTTTAGACATTGCAGACTCCATTTTAATTTTTTTACTTGGTGAACTCCCCTAGTCCACTGATGCTGAGTTTCTGCCCAGAGAACAGGGCTATCCACCTGGAATTGGAGCACCCTCCAGGCAGCATTCATAAAAACAGCAAACCTAAACTATAGTTCTCCTCTCTTGCATTCATTCCTTTCTACACACTTTCAATTACCAAGTAAGTAGAGTTTATTTTTATCAAGTAAATTTGGGGTTAGTTACCTCATAGTGACATAAAAAATGGCAACACCTTATTTAATCAGCAAGTATAACACTTAATTGGTAAATTATATTAAAAACTACATAAACTAATACATTATTACACAAAAGAAGTCTCAGGTCAGTGGTTCCAAACATTGGCCGCTCATTAGAAGCACCTGGGGGACTTTGAAAAATATGAACACACAGGCCTCAGCTCAGTTCAGTTAAACCAGAATCTCTGGGTGAGGTCCTGGGCACCAGTTGGTATTATCAAGCTGGCTAGGTAATTACCATGTGCAACCAAATTTGGGAACCACTGATTCTATATCAAGTCACTCTCTGTTTTTTAATATAAAGTTTCCTTTGATTTCTCTGAATCTTTGAATTAAGCAATGACAGAAATGGGGTGGTCGAACTGACCTGAAGTGGGAATTAGCAGAGGGAAAGGGAAATCCAACAGGTTTCTGTCTCCTTCCTTCCCCCGAAGCACAGGCCGGGGGTGGGGCAGTAGCTGGGGCTCTGAGTTTCATGGGATAAAACCTGCCTTGCAAAATGTACAAGCCGTGCTCTTGATAATGACAACAGCAAGACCAACAACGATTGACTATATAGTCATTGAGTCACTGAATATCCACAACAGCTCAACAGGGTGGGTGCTGAGATGATCCCCGGTATAGAAAGTACAGGTGAAGAGTACACACGTGGTGCCCAACACCTGTTTTCTGTCCAAGCTCAGCCCTTTAAAGATGTGTAACCTCCAGATGGCACTTAACTTCTCTGTGCTTCAGTTTCTGCGCCTGTGAAATAAAAATAGTAGCCGTCTCTATACTGGGAAGAATATAGAGGTGGGTCCTTGAGGAGCTTTCAGAAAAGCACTCGGCACTCATCAAAATACTCAATAGAACAGTGATTCTCAACCAGGGGTAATGTTGACACCCTCCACCCTCCACTCCCTGGCAAGGGAACATTTGTTAATGTCTGGAGATACTTTGGTTGTCACAGTGGAGAACAGAGGGGATGCTACTGGCATCTAGTGAGTAGAGGTCATGGATGCTGCTATACAACCTACAATGCATGGGACAGCCCCTCACAACAAAGTATTATGTGGCCCCAATATCAATAGTGCTGGGGTTGAGAAACCCTGCAGTGGATGTTGGTTACTTAGCCATTTAGAGATGGGGAAAGTAAGCCTTAGAGAGTTGAGCAATTTATCGAAGGCTGTGCAGGTGGTAAATGGTAGAGTTTGGACTTGAACCCAAGTCAGAAAGGCAGAGGTATTTTTCTTATGCTATGAAAATGGGGTCTATGGATGTGGGACGTGGCTTCATTTCTAAAGCTCTTCACCTCATCTCTATATTTAAAACGAACTTGGGGCCTGTGGCATTTGGTCTACTGATGACTGTGTGTGAGAGGGGTACTATGTTGGGAATGTGGGCAGTCTTCACCACCTCTGCTTACCATCACCTCTCCCCCTTTTACCTTCATCACGGAGAGAAGGAAAAAGGAAACTAAAAAACGAGTGACGTAAAAAGTGTTATAGATTCCATTATATGCTGTACGGGTTTGCTAGAAATACAGGGATGGACGTGTGCCTTCAAAAAATGTAGGGCATCTACCCTGCTTCACTTTCCCTGGAATCGATCCCCGTACATTTACTGACGCAGGCAAACTGTCCTCATGGGTAATTTAACAATCGTACATATTTCAATCCCTAGGCTATTTTATTCGTTCTCCAGAAACTGTGATTAGACAAGAACTATAATGAACAGGCTGATACATTATAGTGGGCCTCCACAGTTCAGACAATTTAAAAGCCAGCGAAATTAATAAAACGTACATCAAAGTGCGCTTTTTCAATCTGTTAGAGGAGTGGGAAATTTTATAACACCTCGCGCAGTGACTGTAATAAGACAGCAGTAAGTGACAGACTTTCTTTGCAAGTTCATGATCACCTCTGGGTGCCCATTATGGAACTTAATGAATCCCTCTTAAAACATCATTTTCGCCAGAGGTTTCTTGGAGCAGCTCCCAGACTGGGACACGCAGAGCGGCCCCTGCCCTCGCTCCAGAACCACATCCCTTTTGTATGGCGCTCGCTCTTCAAGAGCTCTTTCTCCGTTGTGCACCTGCTAGGACAAATCTAATTCTTCACCTGCCTTTTTGCATCTTGAAAGCTGTTTCCTCCCCGTGCCCATTTTTCAGCCCTATCAGCTATGTAAATCAGCACATCTTCTCAGATTGATTTTCTTTGTGAGCCAGGAGCCATTTGTGCTGCTCCTGCCTGGGAGTGTAATTTGAGCTGTTTCATTGTTGAGTTTTTCAGCAGCTATTTTAATTTCCATACAGTAGGTCTTCTTTCTTTCACTTGTCCCAGACTCAATCTGTTTCTGTAGAGAATTGATTCTGTGTTGGAGAATGGCTTCACTTACAATATATTCCAGAATTTCCAAAAGCCAGACTTCACAAGAATGAATGCATGTACAACATGACGGGTTTTCAACACTCCTGGAAGACACATAATGCTCGAGCGCAGGAATAAAATGACCTGTCTGATAATGGGAAATGGAGAGCACAATGATCATTGCCTTTTCATCATGAAAACATTAAAAAGTAAAATATAACAATGCCATTGCATTGCAAATGGTCTTCATCTCATAAATATAAAAAGACAAATCATATGTAAACTAAAATGGGGGTATTTCATGGCATACTATGCATTCAGCATATTGAAAATTAGAAATCAGTTATAAAGAATTAAATTAACATTTTACAGAATGTTAAAATCTTCAGAGCACTTCAAACTTCCCACCTCCTAGATCAAAACTAAAATTCAAATATATTCCTTTATTAGAGCAATATAAGTATCCTATATTTTTGTGAGGTGGAGAAAACATTATTACAAGGATATGTTTCTAGGCATGAGTCTATTTAACTTATAATAATTTAAAAATAATTGCCTTACAGGTTTTTATGCTTACCTTAGTATGTAATGAATGTTAATTTCATACTTAACAAATCAATGTGAAATTTGAGCATTTTATATTAAGCCAGTTTACTTCATGTTTGAATACAGAAAGGTTTAAAACGTCATCTGTTGAAAAATAAACCTGACCATGTCCTAAAACTCATTTAAAAAATTTAATAGACTTACCTAAGTAATTGAAAGTAATTTAACCTTTAAAATATCTCACAAAAGAAATAAAATATTTAAACCAAAAATTTAAATTAAGTTAAAAATAATTGTTAGTTGTGAACAAACGTGTTAAACTTTTATAATAAAATTATGAATATTAGTTTTAAACTGAGAAACTTTAGCCTTTAAAAAAGTGTTATGTAATTGTATGCATTAATCACCCAATGCACAAAACTGAAAATTATTTCCCTTACTTAAAATGTAGAAAGAACAATTTAAAATAAAATTTTACAAATTTTTAGTCTTAAATTATAATCAAAATTATAATAAAAAGATTAGTTATAAGGCAAACTATAGATAAAGAAGATATATAATAATGTAAATCAACTTTTTAATGTGGTATTCATGCTTACTTGTTTAGATCAAGAGAATATGTGTAAAACAAACAAAATTATTAAATTCAACCAATTGAAATTTTATTTAAATTTAGGACTCTTAAGTAAGAACTGATAAAATATTTATTACATTTTAAAATTGATATCCTGCAGAACTATTCTCTACCTCCCCACCTGTCTTCCTAATCTCTTGATCAAGTCATTCTTGATATGTGAGTTTTCAAAATCATTGAGACTTAATTATCAATTTCCAAAAACATCAACACCTTGGCTTTTATTTAATGGGACTTATTTATTTACTAAAATATAAAGAAAAGTGCAGAAAATATGTAATAAGCATTAACTGACGCAGGCAAACTGTCCTCATGGGTAGTCACACATCTAGATTTAAACATCTTAACATTTTTCCATATTTCCTCCAGAATCTATTAAAAAAATAAAATCTTACAGACACTGGCAAAGTCCATTTTGTACCTACCTCTATCCCATTATTCTCCCACTCTCCATTCTCAGAAGTAGTTAATTATTCTGAAATTTATGAGCACATATTACCATTCATGTTTTTATGCTGATCCACTTATTTGGCAACTAAATTTTACACTGTATCTACATTTCTACAATCACCCTTTTATTTTTATTTTTGTTGTGCTTTCTATTTTACTTTCAAATGTGAACAATTTGAAAAATGAATACTCTAAAGTACATACATATTTACATTTGAATGATATCACATATGTATGTTTGAATAAAAATAAACACCCTGTCTCACCACACAATTTATGAGATCTTGTGTGTCCCTCCCAGAACTCCATGCTCCCTCCCTACCTTGCTGTCCCCAGAGTTAGTCACTATCTAAAATTGTGCTTCTTGACCTAAATTATTTTTGCACATATCCTTAATCAGTTATTACTTGGGTTTCCTTGTTTTTGAATTTATAGAAATAAATGTATATATTTCCTTATCACTTTTTTATTCAATGATACATTGTTGAAACTCATTCACATAACTATAGCTTATTTTCATTGTTGTATGTAGAGCTTCTACTATATAAACTATAATTTCATGATTTACTTATTTATTTTAATATCACTAGACATTTGATTGTTTCCATTTTTCTACTACAATCAATGCTTTAAAGGACAGCTTTGTACACATGAGAACAAATTTTTCCAGGGTTTATACATAGGAGTGGAAATGCTGTGTATGTTCAAATGTTCTAGGTAATGCCAAGTTATTTTTTAAACTGATTGTACTAGTTTACATTTCTATCAACAGAAAAGAGAGTTTTTACTCCACATTTATGGCAGCAATTGACTAAACTTTTTTACTTTTTTGCCAGTCTGGTGGCTAAGAAATGGGATTTTATTGTGGGTTATTATTTACATTTTCATGATTACTAATGAGGTTTGTTGTCTTTTCATATATTATTTTGGTGTTTGGTGCTCCCTTTTCTGTGAAATGCCTGTTTAGATCTTTTGCCCATTTTGCTATTTGGATGTATATCATCATCATACCTAATAAAATGGTAATATGTAAATTACCATCACTCCGCTACGCCCACGATTGGGCCGGCTGGAGGCGCGGGGGGCGGGACTCAGGGTGGCCGATTGGCTGGCGGTAGGAGCGGGGGGCGGGGACTCGCGAGTCCCCGCCCCCCCGCTCCTCCTGCCGGCTTAAACAGCCGGCGCTGCTTAGGCCGGTGCTGCGGAAGACGCTGGTGGCGGAACTCGGGGTGGCCGATTGCGTGGCTGCCGGCGCCAGTTTTCCGCCAGCAGCAGTTTTCCTCTGGCCACCCGCCGATCGGAGCGCCTCCCAGCCTCCTGATCGGAGTTCCTCTCGGGGTGGCCAATCGTGCTGGTGGGAGGCGCTCTGTTGGGTGGGTTGCCAGAGGAAAACTGCTGCTGGCGGATAACTGGTGCCGGCAGCCAGGTGAAGGAAAAGTCTATTGCACGAAACTTCGTGCAACGGGCTCCTAGTCTTTTATATATTAGTATATGTTCTTCATATATTCTGGATACTAATCCTGTGTGATATTTAGTCACATCAAGCTGAAATGTTCTCATACTGTTGTAATAATAATTTGAGGTTGGCATCCATTCTAATAGGTACCTATGCTATACTTGTTAAATATTTGAATAACTACTTTATTTTTATATGTGTTATAAATACCTCCTTCCAGTTAGTGGTTTATCTTTCCGCTTCCCTTTTTCATCTCTTTTGAGGAACAGAAATTCTTCACTTTAACAGAGTCTAACTTATCAATCTTTTCCCATAGGAATTGTACACTTCTTAGAACTTGTTATCCAACATTTTATTCTAAAAAATTTAAAGTTTTGTCACTCACATTAAAGCCCTTGGTCCATATGGACTTTATTTTCTGTGTGTTGTAAAGTAGATCTACTTTTACCCTTTTCCTTGTGATTAACAGATTGCCCTAGCCGTCTCCTCAGGTTGCAGCTTTACTGTCCCTAACCCTCTTTATTTGCCCATTAGCCCTCTTGCTCCCAATAGTCTGAAGGTCACCTCTCACTGCCTTCATCGCCACTTTTAATTCATGTTGCTACTGCCTTTACTTCTCATTTCCAATGATTTGTTGCCATTTTCTCCCCCTGCCTGCTTCTCTCCTATCTATCTCTTATTTCTGGGATCACATCAAAAGTTTCACTTTTTAGAGTCATTGGCCACTGGCCAGAACACAGGCTCTTTAACGATACAGTGTTTTAATAATATTTAACCCTTTGGTTATTGAACTTGTCATTTATTTCTGGTGTTCAGGAGCTCTTCTATTTACATTCTCTCCTCTGCTCCTGATTGCTTTTGGAAGGCTGGTCTCCAGAAAATGGTGGTTTTGTTATAATCAAATCCAAGAGTTGAAGGAAAGACTTAACACATAATCCCTCCCCGACACTATGCTAAATGACTAGTAGGATCCACATGGGCCTGAAGATTTTCACTGTGGATGCCCTGGTGAGTCACTGACTGAGGAATGGATGACAAGCCCAACAGGATGCCATGGTCAAGTGAACAGAGTCAGGAGGTATATAGCACAGGAAGTGGGGTGCTGAGACGTATGCATGGCAAGTAAAATTATATCCCACATAAGGTAGGTAGTGACATCATAGCTTCTTCCTAAAATGGTCATTATCTCTCATCCTGGCCAACTCACCATCTAGAAAGACAGGAGCTAGCTGGACTGTGACAGATAATTGGAATAACTCCCAGCAAAACCAGAAGGAGGCAGCTAGTCCTGGAGAGATCCTGCTGAAAGCCACAGGACAGAGTCCTTGCCAGGAGGTAGGACATGGTGCCTACAGTCAAACAGGAGTTTGACTACAGACTAAAAGAAGTCCATTGACTTCAAGGGACAAAACAACAGGTGTCCAGGACTGTATTTCAGGGGCAGGTGACTCCTCCCAGAAATTATGTCCCAAACAAGGAAAAGTTCGCACAGCTAGCTGCTATGTCTGCTGACCAACTCCTCCACCAATAAAAACCCTCATGCCTGCTCTTTCTGGAAGGTCACATGTTGCTAAATATTTTGTGAAATCATATGCTGCACACATGAGATTCACAGATGTGCAGTGCTGTTTTTATAAGAGGAAAAGAACATATTTATAAAGGCAGTTCCCTTAAGGCGCTCTACTTACATACCCTGCCTCCACTACTGCAGAAAGCCATCGTTGAAAGGATTAGTTTCAGTTGATCAGGAAATTATTAAGTTGGCCAAATTATTTATAGTCTTATCACCTAGGCTTCACGACTTGCCCAGAACACATACCCTCATTGACATGATACAACGATTCATTTTCTCATGTATTCATTCAACAATCATTTCATGGGCATCTGTTCCAAGCTGAACTCTATGCTAGGATCTGGAAAGAAATATAAGCCTCAGCGATGGAAAATGGAGGCGAAAACTCCTTCCTGCACTGGTTAGTTAAAGGGTATATTGGTTTTTGAAGCAATGAAGACAATTCTATGTGACAGGGATTTCCTCAGAGCCACAGGAAGACTCATAAAATAAATAAAAAAAAGTATTTTCTCTGTTGGCTACTATATATAAAAGGTTCTCAGGTCAACTGTATAAAACTCAAGGCTCCACAAAAACTGCATCACTAAGTCACAAATTCATTTTTGAAAATGGTAAGGTAAGCAGATAAACCAGTGAATTATACTGCCGTGCATAGCATTACAAAGTGATCAATTCCTTTTCTAAAACCTTGAAAGACTTTCAAAGCATAACCACCAGCTCTGCACATAAAATTGCACTGCACCTTTAGGACATTTGTTCAGATAAAGACCTGACAAATATGTGAACTAATGTGTAGCAAGGAAATGCTCTCACTTTCCCACCACATTATTTGCTTCTTCTCCCAGGGCCCAATTTTTCTGGCTTGAGCCTTTAATGTTGTTTAAGAAAAAAATACTCCCTCATTTGTAGGACAAAATGTACTACTTACTGAATGATCTTGCTTTTTCATGACAAACTACTTGTCTATTTGAACATGTTTAGTTTTGGATGTACGCCATTCAATATTCAGCTTGGAGTTAATAAGTGTTGGGGCACAGTGTCCATGACTGAACATTTGCATAATGGATATTATGTCCTTTTGGCTCAGCAATCATCTAATAAATTAATATTAAGCAATAATTTCCAGGCTGCTCAGAACACGATGAATGTCCATCCTTCATATTCTGGGCTTAACATTCTTCTAGCATCTTTCTACCCTTGAGACCCAGTAATACGCCTCACGGGACAATAAAACAACATCAGGAATTGACATGGTACATTGAAGAGACAAATGTTCACTGAGTAATTTCCACCTCATGTATATTGGCAGAATCTGAATATTGTCTCCTTATTGTGGCTTTTTCCAAACTATCAAAACACTTAAAAAAATTAACAATCTTAATGTTACTATGTCTTATACTATTATTGGTTCCATCAGAAGTTGTATTTTTTTCTGTGGGACTAATAATAACAACTATTTTTAATAGTTAACAGCTTATTCGACATTTGTAAAATAAACTGATAAACTGTTTTTAGAAAATATTGTCGCAGGTGAAGAAAGTGCCTGCTCCAACAGCCACCGTTTGTAAATCATCTTGAGAATGAAGGCCACTGAGCCAGTAATAAATGAAAAAGGATGTTCATGTCCTTTTTAACCCATAGAGGTTGTATATAGGAGTTAGAGCCAGAATTCTTCCAATATACTTTTCCTACTCAGTTGTCATCTATCTAGCAACACTACATACCTAGGGGGCACAGGATGTCTTGAGGAAGAAGAAAGGGTCAAAGAGATGGAAGTTGGAGAAGTTTTTGCTGATAATAAATCTTCCCTGACAATTTTGCTAGGGCACACTTTATATCTTAATATTCCTTAAAGATAAATTTTTTTGTTGTTACTATAAAAATGGTCAAAGTCATTGTCCATATTAATTGAATATTGGAAGGCTAAACATGTCATTTTACAATGAAAATATCTAGGATCACCATCTTAACCATCTTAGCATCACTAACGGTCAGAGACCAGATGGTGTCTCCCTCTTGGAGTGATGCAATGTGAAGGTCACTGCTCCTCCAGGAAGCATTCTCGATCTGACTTTCGGTTTACAAGAAATACATGGGATAGAACAACAAGTTAAATGACTGTGAGGAAACAGTCAGGTACATCCAGAAGTTTGGATATCCTACAGGACAGATGGCCTTGTTTATTCAACAAGTCATTGTCATTTTAAAAGAGGGGTGGGATATGGACTCAGATTAAGAAATTTCAGAAACATAACAATGAAATGGAATGTGTGGTCCTTGAGTAAATCCTGGCTTAAATAAACCAACTGTCAAAGATGTTTTTTGGATAAGTAAGGGAAATTTGAATAAGAAATTAGATATTATAAGGGAATTATTATAGATTTTGTTAGATGTCATAATAGTATTGTGGTTCTATAGAAAAATATTCTTACTTTTTAGAAATGTATATTGAAATGTTTATATTGAAATATCTTGACATTTGTAACTTACTTTAATATTTCAGCAAAAATGTTGAAGCTTTGTGGCAGAATGTTAACTATCACAAAATATAGGTGATTTTCTCTAATTTTCTGTATGGATATACATATTCATAATAAAAGCTTAAAAATTCAAGTAATAGTTGGGGATCTTGTGTATGATTTTTACCAATTCTTCTTTGCAAATGGTCTAGGCCTCATATTTTTCCTCTGAATTGAAATGGCCTCATAATTACTAACCATTATTATTATTGTTATTATAAAAGTAATGCATGAACACTATCAAGTCTTGGTGAGGATGGGAGCAAGTGGAACTCTCATACACAGCTGACAGTAGTATAATTTGGTACAACCATTTGGAAAACTGTTAGTATATATTTAAGCTACTATATGACACCGTTTACACAAAATTCAAAAAGAAGCAAAAACAGTAGTAGTGTTAGAGGTCAAGGCAGTTGTTATCCTTGGAACAAAGGAATTAGTAGCTGAAGGAGGTATAAGCTTCTGGGATACTGATAATGACCTATATTTCAATCTGAATATGGGTTACACTTGTGGATTGGCTTTGCAAAATTCATTGAGTTGCATATTTCTGATTTGTGTACTTCTCTCTACATGTATTGTCCATCAATAAAAAGTTGATACTGCAAAAAAGTAATACATATTCATTCCAACAAATCCAGACAACAGTATAGTGTTTTCCTTTGTGGAATTGATCATATGTCAAGAAATAGTGGTCTCTTATGGCTTAATTTTAGAGTTCATTTGCTAATTTTAAGTGAAAAACCTTGATTTGTCCAAAACAATCTTCTCATCTAACAGGTCAATGCACATAAGACTTCTGTTCAAAAAGCTATTGTATTATCTACAGTTTTGCTTTCCATGATTTCAATTACCCATGGTCAACTGTGGTCCAAAAATATTAAATGGAAAATTCCAGAAGCAAACAACGCATAAGTTTTAAATTGTACACCATTGCAAGTAGTATGATGAAATCTTTGCCCTGCCCAGGACATGAATCATTCTTTTGCCTAGCACATCTACACTGTATATGCTGTCCTCCTATTAGTCAATTAGTATCCACCTTGGTTATCAGATAGTAAAGTGCCTGTGTTCAAATAACTCTTATTTTACTTAATAATGGCCCCAAAGATCGACAATAATGATACTGGCAATTTGAATAAGCCAGAGAGAAACTGTAAAATGTATTCTATGTAATAAAGGGCTAATATGCAAATAGACCGAATGGTGGAACAACCAGAACAACTGAACAACTGAACAACTGGTCACTATGATGTGCACGGACCACCAGGGGCTGTGTGCAGAACAGGGTGGGCATTAGCTGTGGAGGGATGGTGGAGCAAGTGAGTGGGGGTGCCAGGCCAAGGCAGGACACTGGTCGCTGTCATCGGGGCGAGCCTCTGGTGGTTACTGAAAATTCTTTGCTTTCGCACAGTGCTCACACCTCCTGCCGGCGCCGGCCCCATTTGCACCCACTGCCAGTGCCTGGCACTGGTACCAATCACTCTGCACCATCAGCGGGTGTGAATGGTGGCTGCCAGCTTTGATCACCTGAGGGCTTCTCCACCTCCCCTTGCTCCTGAGGGGCAATTGGGGCAGCAGCCACTGCTTGCACCCACTGATGGTGCTGGCCCCTCTCACACCTGCTGCTGGTGCCAGCCCCAATTGCTCTGCACTGTCAGCAGGTGCGAGCAGGGCCAGCGCCGTCAGCACATGGGAGCGGCGGTGGCGGGAGTGGGGCTGCTGGCAGACAGGGGACCAGGGGTGCGACGGGTGGGACGAGGCAGGGTGCACAGAGGATGGGCCAAGACCTGCCCCTGTTCCTACTGCAGCCTCGCGGCCCACATTTCCTTTCAAGGTGCATGAATTAGTGCACTGGAACCCTAGTATATGTATAGGAAAAACATACATATGTAGGGTTTGGCATTATTTGAGATTTCTGCATCCAATGGAGTTCTTGGAACATATCCCCATGGAAAAAGGGGGACTGCTTTACCATTGTTTGAACACAGTGATCATATTGTGAGACAACAATAGCTACTCTATGTTATGTTTCCAATGTAATAGATTAAAAAAGAATTGAAACTTTAACACTGAATGTTCAGTTTGTGTGAATTTAGGTTAGAGATCTAACGCAACCAAACTTCAAAGAGATATTTTAGTTTTTTTGACAAAATGTCACGCCCAAGTGAAAATAAGCTACAAATTTTGACATTTTCTCAATTATTACCTTATGTGCTATTTTGTATATAGGGGCCTTATATTTGGTGTGATTTGAATGTCAATCATAACAGCTGTTTTCTGCTACTAATATAAAATTATTTTTACATACTTGAAGCCCTTGCTTTCAAATACTAAACTGATGCCTCACCATGATACCACAGTCATTCTGGCTTCTCAATGGTCTGTTGCAGAAGTTACCAGATCACAACATAATGGCAGGGGAAGGAGAGATACAATGGAGGCATTGATTAGCATTTTAATCAGTGTAATAAAAAAGTAATTATTAAGATCTTACTATATGAAGTACACCATGAAGGGGCTGGATATTACCCTTTTTCCAGCAGGAATAGTAGATTCTGAAATCTCTCTGTCAGCCAGTGAGATGATGCTGAGATCATTTATATTTATAGGATTTACTTGGATCATGGGATTTCCTTGGCATATGAATTCTATATCCAAATATTTTAAATTTAATATTTTGATAATTCATTTAGGGCAAGCATGGTCAGTAAGTGGAAATTGTGTACTTATGAAAAATAACATAATGTCCTATAGAATGTGTAAACTTTGCTATTTGGCTTAAACCTCTGTACAAAAACAAACAAACAAACCAAAACCTTGAGAGGATGTTTTGTTTAGAATGTTAAATTCAAATGCTATTCTTATGCATTTTTTTCTGCTTCCCAATTGAGCATATAGAGACAATAATATTCTGGGTGATTAATTATATGAAAATGGTTAAATAGTTGTTGTAATAGCCATACGATACTTAAAATGCAGAGGGACAGAAGACAGCATGCAATATTTAACTAGAGAATCTTTTGAAAGAACCTATATGGAAAGCAGCTGTCCATGGTGCTAAAAACCCTGGAACTGACAATGTGGAGCTAAATGGGCAATGAGTTCAAGATCAGAGATCAAAATTCCACCTGTTCTCAATGTGTACAATCCCAGAGAGATAAGGATTAGCAATAGACTAACCCTCAAGATTCTCATGCTGCTTCCCCTTGAACCTTTAACACACACTAGCTTCAATCTTTCAAAACCAAGACATAGAGAATCAGTAGAATTGGGAGAGTGGGGGTAAGGGGGGGCGGGGCAAAGATGTGCATCTTAGAAATGCCAAAAACCAACTGAAGAGTTGTATTTCTGCATTTTAGTAGTCAATTATTTTACAATAAGTAGCTGTGGTTGGATACAGAAGAGTTTGAGTTTTAATTTACCACTCAATAACTGTATAAATTTGGGAAGTTTACCTGTCTCTCTGAATGTGTTTTTATTTTAACCTGTGAATTGGGATAGTAATAAGTATCCCTCATGGTTTACTTTTATTTTCTCTCTCTACTTATTTAAATTAAAGCTCTCTGGGTAGAAATATTATTGATTTTGTTCACAGACTTATCCAAGCTCTTAGACTAGTTTCTCTGAATATAGTAGGTGTTCAGTAAATATTTGCTGAATACATGAATCATGGAGAATAAGTTTCTTTAGTTTGGAAGTAAAATGTCCTTCTAGGGGCTACATATGGTAAAAAGGCAGTTAGATTTGAAAAATAAAACTGGAAAGGAGCATTTAAGATAAAGCAAAATTGGGTGAAACTAAATGGTAATCTGAGGTGCTACTTGAGAAACTATATTCTAGGAGGTACAAATCTCCATCCCAACTCACTAATTTTGAGAAGGGGCACAATCCTAAAAAATGTAATTCCTAGACTTCCATTCTGCATTACAACAGGCACTTTGAATGATTTGGAATGTTGCTGTAACTTTGTTATGGAGTCATGATTAGGCACCTGAGGTAAATACTTGAGGATTTGTGTTTCAGAAAAAGAAATGTTATTCTGGCTTTGAAGGCCCTCCTTTAACTTTCTATCCAAAAACCTTATCTTCTGGTATTTCTCAGTATGGCCCTACCCTCTATTTTTTTACACTGTCCAGGACAGCTCTGGCTTATTCTTGCCTCTATACTCTACTCATAATATTTTTCCCTACCAAAAAAAGAGTAGTCTTTTTCTTTGCATCTTATCAAATGCTACACATTTTAAAGTACAATCAAATATCAGCAATTGTTATGACAATACTTCTGACTACCCCTTATTCCATTAATCACTCCTATGAGTAAATCTTTATATTAATAGTACTGTACTCTTCATTTTGTCATTAAACATAAACTGTTCATGTTGTTTAGTTACTTTCCTGTGCATAAGTATGCTATTACCATTTGAAGATAAAGATTTATCTTATATTTCTATTATATGACTCAAAATACTAAGTACACATTTTATTTAGTATATAGTGGGTACAAAATAAATACAGACTTAAAATAAACTAACTGCTTGAATTCCTCTTCATGTACACTCACCTTAAAAAACTATGAAAAATTGTCTTCCTCTACACAGGGGTTATTTTATGTTCTTCTAGTTAGTTGGGGGTTCATTGTAATTTAATATTTTATTAATGGCATATTTGACAAAGTGACAAAGTGAATTTTTCTGAAGTATATAGATGATACTAAGATGGAATCATTCCTAGTAATAACCTGAAGGGAGATGAGAATTTCAAAGGGCCTAACTTGGAGGTAGTTATTGAAAGTGAGCTTAGTAAATCAAATAATTGTAAGTACAATATAGTATATTTCATAAAAATAAATTCTAAAGAAGATTACTTTGAAACACATTGAAAGAACTGAAATGCCTGCCTCTGCTACTCACATGGATTTTAATTCCAAACCTGCCAGTCTTCCCACTCTCACCCCCATTTATCTATCCTGTTCCTAAACCCAGAGCTTTCTCTCCACCAAAGGCACCCTTTCCTACCTCATTCACTTCCTCCATGTTCACTCTTATCTCTCTGTCTTTGCTCAACATCTTCCTCAATTGACTCTGATTTCTCCTCCTTTTCTTCTCCAGGAGAAAACTCCCTTTTCACTAATTGTATTAATGAGTTCAAGTCACACAAAGCATTATTATTATTATTTTATTATTATTTAGTGTAAGTACCTTATACCAACAAAATAATCCTAATTCCTCCCTCTCATCCCTTGTATCATTGCTGTCATTTATTTTACTTATATATATATATATTTATATACACAAAAGCACATACATAAGTATACATAATTAGATACATTTTGGCTATCATTATTTTGAACAAACTGTTATGTGAAATCAATTAAGAATAAAAATTTATTTTACCTTTGTGGATGAAAAGGGGCCACATGCTAATCTGACTAACTCAGGGAAGGCCTGTGTGGCAGGCCTGCAAACTCATAGACCTAAAATAACCACAAAGGATGGTCTGAAATTAAAACCTTTTAATTAAAAAGCAGTTTATAGTAGGTAGTCACATCCCAGGCCAGTGTCTTCCCTGACAAAGATCAATTTTCAATCTTTACTGAGCCTGTTGTCTTTTTGCATCTAAGATAACATACCTGTGGAATGTCAGGGTAACTGGTAACTTCCCTTTTTCCGGACCCCTCGGGGCACAACCAGTTTGCCAGGGCACCAGAGTGGAGACCACAAATTTCCTCATTGTTATTGTTGTTGTGTTAATTATTGACTGTTAGTTAACTATCCTGTACCCATCTATGTAAAAGAAGCATGTGTCTATCATTTTACTTTTTATCCAATCCCAGAGGTTTCCCTGCTTTGCTTTCTCCCACCTCCCTAATCTATCACCAATGGATTTCATATAACCCACTTATGTCTCCAACTTTGATGGCAATTTATAAAAATAGGTGAGAAATCACTATTCTCCAGAGCATTATCTTAATTCATTGAGTTTCTGCTTCCCGGCAATTGTCGACAGTTTGGCTCAAATAAACTCACAAAATTTCTTTACAGGTTTGAATGTTTCTTATGTTAACACCTTATCTTGTTTCTTCTTTGGTGCTCTTTCTCTCTTTATGTAGATCTGAATTTCTGACGTATATTATTTTCCTTCTCTCTCAAAAACTTTGTTTGAAATTTCTTATAAGGCAGGTCTACTTGCCAAATTCCCTTAATTTCTGTTTGCCTGAGAAAATATTTTTCCTTCACTTTTTAAGGGTAATTTCACAGGGTGTAGAATTCTAAGTTGGTGGGGTTATTTCCTCTGAATATTTTAAATATTTCACTCCCCTCACTTCTTGCTTACACAGTTTCTGAAAAGAAGTCAGACATAATTCTTGTCTTTATTCCTTTATATTGACTGGTGAGGTGTTTTTCCCTCTTGCTTCTTTAAGGATTTTTTTCTTTTTTTTTCTTTTTATAACTTGAAAATGATATGCTTAGATGTAATTTGGGAGTTATCATTATCATTATTATTATTATTTTGGCATTTATCTTACTTGGTACTCTCTGAGCTTCCTGGATTGGTGGTTTGGTATCTGACATTAATATGGGGAAATTCTCAGTCATTATTATTTCAAATGTTTCTCCTGTTCCTTTCTCTCTTTCTTCTCTGTCTAGTATTCCCATTCCATACATGTCACACCTTTTGCAGTTGCCCCCACAGTCCTTGTTTTCTTTGCTTTTTGTTTTGGAGCTTTCTTTGAAGATACACTCAAGCTCAGAGATTCTTTCCTCAGCCATGTCCTATCTACTAGTAAGCCCATCAAAGGCATTTGGAATTTCTGTTACAGTGTTTTCATTTTTAGCATTCTTTTGGTTCTTTTGATTTTCAACACTCTGCTTACATTGCCTTCTGTTCTTACATGCTTTCTACTTTACCCATTAGAGCCCTTAGCATGTCACTCATAGTTGTTTTAAATCCCCAGTCTGGTAATTCCAACATTCCTGCCACGACTGGTTCTGATGCTTGCTTTGTCTCTTCAAATTGTGATTTTTATCTTTTGGTATGCCCTGTAATTTTCCTCTTTTAGCTGGACATCATGTACTGGGTTAAATAACACACACACAAACTGCTGGTAATAGATCTTTAGTAATGTGGCGGTAAAGAAGAGAGGTAAAGCATTCTTTAGTAATTAAAAGAGGTAAAGTATTATTTTTTTAAATTTTTTTATTGATTTCAGAAAGGATGTGAGAAGGAGAGAGAGAGATAGAAACATCAATGATGAGAGAGAATCATTGAGTGGCTGCCTCCTCCACACGGCCCACTGGAGATCGAGCCCGAAACCTGGGCATGTGCCCTTGATTGGAATCCAACACAGGACTCTTGAGTCCACAGGCCAGTGCCCCATCCACTGAGCCAAACCAGCCAGGGCAGGTAAAGCATTCTTTAGTCCTGTGATTAGGTCTCAGTCATTTAGTGAGCCTGGCCTCTGGACTCTGAACTTCACAAGTGATTCTTGCTATATTTTCCTATTAGTTTGGGAGAGATTAGCTAGAGTGGGTTGGAGTTGGATATTTCCCTTCCCCAGAACAGTTAGGTTCTGATAATATCCCAACAGATTAAGCTCTCAATTACTAGTTTTCCCTCAGAGGAAGCCTTGTTATCAAGAACCGAGTGCTCTGACATATTTCAAAATGGCTTTGTTCCCCTGCAGGAAGCACCAAGGGGTTTTTCTTTAATATTTACTGTGGGATCCGGTTGAGCTCCTAGAGGCAAATCTCACAATATTGTGCCTCCTCCCCTAAGAACTAGGTCTCCCTGGAGTCAACTTCAGACTTGCCCACACTGAGCTTCTAGCAACTCATCAATTACAGTTCAGGTTTTTCTACCCCGCATTGGTTTCTGGGATGGTTTCACTTGTGAGTCTCTGCTCTGGTAAGTTGTTATTTCCTGTAGTTACCTTTTTGTCTCTCCAGTCTTCACGTCAGCAGTTTGCCCTGTGTCCTAACCTCTCTTATGAATCCTAGAAGAGCTGTGACATTTCAGTCTGTTTAGCTCTTTTACTTGTTGTTAGGATAGAATGGTGACGGTGAAGCTTCTTTCATGTGCAACCAGAAGCCAGAAGTCAGTACTTCTTCTTCCAAAAGCTTATAGAATATATCGCCCAATTTGATTTAGCACCTGATTATGCCCAGACTTATACTAATCTCTGTTTTCTCTGCATAAGTTTCGTCTTAATAGATAGATGATAAATTGATTGAGTGGAAGGATTTTCTAACAAAACTTGAATATGAAGTACATGCACAATTAAGAGTCCATATGGCAAATAAGTGTTCCTCTGCCCAAAATCACTACAAGTAGTCAGCAGTCAAGGTCCCTAGTCATATTGTAAAGAGCTAATTTTTTTCTGAGAAAAAATTACCTATTGATCTATACTTGAGGCGCCATTTCCTTACGTCAATTTATTCAATCCTAACAACTTCATAAGGTGAGTATTGTTCTTAAATTCCATCTTACGGTTTGTTTTATATTTTTTCATGTGATGGTCAGTCAGGTGCAGTCACAGAGGGGACACAGGAGAGGCAGAGGAAAACAAACTTGATTACACTCACAGGTCCTAGAAAGACAAAGTCACTGCACACTAGGAAGGATCCATATGAAGAGACCACCCAGGGAGCAGGCTCAGCCAAGCAGGTGGGAAGCTGAGAGAGAGTGAGGACCTGTGTGGGGTACATGAGCAAAAGGGATGAGGGGCTCTCATTGGTGCATTTGAATGTCATAGATTACAGTCAGAGGATGTCAAGAAGGGGAACCTGTGGCCGGGTCTAGCCTATGACACGGGTGCACCCGGTCAACTGGATGGATGCTCATAATCTGTCTGTGGGAATGTCAAGGCAGCAGGAACATATGAAGTCGTAAAACTTATAATACACAGATAGAGAAAGTGAAGTTAGGAAATTTGGTCAGGGCCAAATAGCTAATAGGTGATGACACCACACTTTGAACCCAGGCAGACTGAATTCAAAGTCCTTAACTGTTAGGCTAACTCATCTCCCAAGAGATGATACTAGAGGAATAACAGAAAACAAACTTCCTGTGATTGCTATGTTTTCCAGATAGACTGTGAGGCTCCATCTTATCCACTGTTCAGGCATCAGGCTCCATTACACTACAATGTATGTGAACGAATCACCAAGAGAAATGTCGAGTGGCCAGAGACATGAAGATTAATGGTATTTGCTTATTAGAAGAAAAAAGATTTTTGTTTGGCAAAATATTCCAGAGCAAAATTCACCATTCCAGTGAAGAAAAGGATAGGAGAAGATGAAGCCAAAGAAAAGAGGGGTGAGGAGGGGAAAATGCAGGAAATTAAAAGGCAAGAGAGTAGAATTTGGAGAAAATATGATGGAGTATAAAGGCAGTGACCAATAACAATGACAATGAGCAACTGAGATGAATGTGACGAAGAGAAGGGGAAAGAAATGGCAGCTAAAACAGCGCAGTTCTTGAGAGGACCCCAGCTGTGCTGTGCTTTCTTGAGGGTATTGTGGGATAGTGATTGCTCTGTTGGATAGCAAAAGTCTAGGGCTTTCAGTTGACAAAGGGATTCTAGGGACTTCTCTAAAAAGCACATTCCAAAACCTCCTCACTCTCTCTAGAGATGCTGATGGCACACAAAAAATATAGGAATATCCAAAATTCAGAGTCTGAGTAATCAACAAAAGGCTACATTATATTTTATTTTCTAAGTGCTACAGGTTGAATTGTGTCCTTTAGAAATCACATGTTGAAGCCCTCATCCCGGGACCTCAGAATGTGACTGTATTTGGAGGTGGGCCTTTAAAGAGGTGATTAAGTTAAGACTGTTGGGCTTGGCCTTAATCCAAACTGACTGGTTTCCTGACAAAAAGAGGAAATTAGAATACACAGAGAGCCACTAAGGGTGTGTGTGCATAGAGATAAGGCCATGTAAGACCTCCGTGAGAAGGTGTCCATCTTCAAGCCAAAGAGAGGCCTCAAAAGAAACCAAACCTGCTAACACCTTGATTTTGGACTTCTAGCCGCTGAAACTGCAAAAATAAATTTATGTCATTTAAGCCACCCAGTCTGTGGCATTTTGTTATGGCAGCTCTAGCAAACTAATATACTAAAAGCAGTTAAATAAAAATGCAATACATTTTTTTCAAAATTAAATGTGATTCAGGTCAAAAGTTTCAACCTTTGTTGAACTTTTATTTATGTATCCTTTGTTAATTTATAAAACTTTATTTCTTGACCAATTCCCTCAAAACTGAGAATTCACAATTAAAACCAATGTGAAGGCTCAGAACCTTGTAGTGGAACATTCAAAAGAGGAAACCAATTATAAACTACAATTACCTCCTACTAAGAAGTATTTGATAGGCTATTCAATTTAAATTCTAAAAGCCATATTAATGACAGTTAAATTGTAGTTCCCTACGTAGGATGATAGGCTTTAAAATGTGACTCCTCCATGCAAGATTGAAGGGAATTTCTGGCTTCTGAGTGCTGGTTTGGTGCTGTGAAGGTCAGCATTAAGTAGGGAATTTGCATTAGAGTGTCATGCTGTAACAAGAGCTGCATAAATTACTTGTTGCAATGGCCAGCTCTTAGATCCCTGCTGGCAGATATGGTGAGCATTGAGTGTGGGGAGGAGAGGGAGTCTCTCCATTTTTCTTGTCAATAAAATATGTTTTATCCCATACTTTTTTCCTGCTATGAATGTTGTCTTCATATATATTTTGTTCTTTTGTAGTATGCTCCAATTCATTGCATGATTGCTAGGCATGGCCTGATCTATAATAGTACCTTTGAATCTTGCAGATATCAAGACATTCTAATAAGACTCACTGTTTTGCTAAAATGTGAGGATGCCTCATAGGCAAGCCTGAAGCTATACATTTTAACAGAAATTTTCTATAAATTTGAATAAATGCTACAGAGTTGGCAGCAACTGGTAAATAGACAAATTTTACCTAGTAGACTAAAAGGGTATAAACTTATTTACAGAGATTCAGAGATCTTAACAGAAAACTGTTTCCCCCTTATTGATAAACATCTCCAATTGTGGGGATTTTTTTCTCAAGAAAAACCTCATTTGGAATCAGTGTTAAAACTGGCTCTTCTCCAGGATGAAATCATGAAGTTGGCAAAATCAGTTTTTCCTGCTCCCGCACTCTCTGTGTTATTGTTCACAGTGTGGTATCAGTTCATTTGGGCATCCCCTGGTGCTTCTGACCTTTGGTTACTCTCTCTTGACTTCAGATTTATCTAGAAACTATCCTATTCCCTGTATGCTGTATGAATTTCTAGTTAATATACAATTCTTGCTAATATATTCATAGGTTATGATGGACTTTCAACCTTTCTAGACTTCATCATTGTTTTCACACTCTTTTGGTAATGATGTTGATGGTTAAATAGGAGAGATGAATGGAGATAATCTGACCCTGTGGTAGATGGGGGAAGGGTGCTAGTCCATCCCAGATGGAGCTTCTGTTTCCTCTGAAATTTTATTTCTTATAAAGCTATCTACTCTTTCTACCTTTGTGAAGGCTTTGCTTTAATCAGTGGGTACTTTATTCATGGAACTGGTAATTGGACATGAAGGATCCTATTGTTAGGGAGAAAAGGTAGCTATCCCCACACTGAAATATGCCCTGTTCAGGTACCATTTTGTAAGTCAGGTAACCTGGTCTGTCCATGAGGACCAGTAGAACTATCTGAACCAGAGAGACCCAACCCTAATTTTCAGAATGGGGATCAAAACTCTTGTTGGGCCATTCAAAGCATCTGTATCAATCAGGATAGGCTAAGACATGCTTCTGTAATAAGCAGCCCCCAAATCTTAGTGACTTGTTATTATAATGCTTATTTATTTCTTCTGTATATATCCATCATGGATGGGCAAGGAGTTATATTCTAAATCTCCCCCTCTCAGGATCTAGGTTGAGAGCAGCCCTTGCATTAAAGCATCATGCCAGAGGAAAAGAGCTCTGGAAGGCCTCACAGCAGCAATTCCATGCTTAGCCCAGAAGTGACATATGTTACTTCTGCTCACAACTCACTGGCCAGAAGTAATCACACAGCTCACCTAGGCACAGGGCCTGGGAAATGCCATTCCCATTTTCTTGTGTTAGAAAGAGAAAAACTGAACATATTTGGCCAACATCATGAATGACACCCACAGTACCTGAAAGGACTCTTTTACTTGGGAAATTTATGAGAACAAAGCACTAGCTGAAATTAACTAGATGTGTATAATGAAAGAACCATAGTATTCATGGTACTAAATACTTGTTAGTCATCAACAAATGCATAGCAAGTTATAAATAACTCTAACCAATAGTGGCCAGGGAAGCATCTCTTTTCTAGGCCTGGTTTAGATCATCTTATTTTGTTGTTCTGCATTGGTACCGGGCTACTCCAATCAAACTGTCAGCTTTTATCAGCTGATGTATTCATTACACACACTTCCCAGTTTTTACTTCCAAATGTAGAACTTTAATGTTTAGTGCAAGAAATTTTCTGTCTTAACTATACAAACTTTTTATCACTCTGGTTACTTTCTTTTTAATTTTACACAATAAAAATCTGTGAGTCATAGGAAATGTTGGGGGTTCTGCAATATGAATATGTTCTGTAGTGTGTCCCCCATCTGTGACTATTTTCTGCAGAAGTTATAAATAGATATGACTGAACCATATGAAATTACCATTTTTGTAGGTTAAGCAGTTGAATATTGTCAACTACATGTGTTTCGACCTAATAAATACCTTCATGCCTTTAGATAAGAAAAATCTTTTCAAGGATGAATATTGCTTTTAGAGTCCCTCCCATTTAGTTATAATCCTTGGTAGCGGTTAATAGTGTGGATTTTGAATTCGAATAGTCCTGTCCTTCCACCAAGATTTTCCTTTTCTTAGTCACACAGCCTTATGTAGACTCTCTGGCCTTCAGTTTCCTTGTGACCATAGAAATAATACCAACCTCATGGGCTTGTTGTGTGAATAATTGTGTATGTAACATACCTCCACTGTCCTTGGCATCTATCACATTCTCCCATATGGTAGTTTTGTACATTATTTCTTCTCACTTGCAAATACTGCTGACTGCTACAGCCACATTAAAAACCAGCTGCCTATAACCAGATTCTGCCTAGCTAGAGTTTTCCTGATCAACTGTCCCTTGTCCTCTGTGTATGTATTGCAGGGGCACTTGCTCCTATGGGAATGATCTGCTTCATTCAAGGAGAGTCCAAGCATAAACATGCCTTCCTGGGCCCCTACACAGCCTTTATACCATGGCAAATACCTCTGAGTTCACCCCAGAAGAGGGAAGAACCTAGAAGAGGGAATGGGGAGGATTATAAGAACTCCTACATTTGCATAGTAGCTTTGATGCTAACCCAGCAGAGAGGGTTAAGGCAAGGAGAGGTGCAAGACCCCATCAGCACCAAGGGTAGCCTAATTTCCCATGCTCATACATGCATGCTCTTCCTCTCGATCCCTCTTTTGAAGGTACTGAGTCAGGAATGAACTAGAAGAATTTCTCAACTCCTCTATTTCTCTTCCCTGAGCAACAACTTACATAGAACAAGCGAGTTAAGCAGATGAGAGGGTCAGTGTGGATTACCAATCACAAAGAGTATTTAGTATCTGGATATCCCCACTCTGTCCTCCTTCCCATCACCAAATACACGTTTGGTAAGAATTCAGTATTTTTACAAATAAAGTTTAATCCTGTATAGAATGGCATTTACCAAACTGAGAAAAAACACTAAGAGAATTTTAAATTAATATTAATAGTAAGAAACATTAGGACAATTCAATTTACTCTTTTCTAATAGCTAACTTGAGACAAATCACAGAGTTGTTGGAACATCCATTCTAATTTCGTCTATCCTAATCATGTTTGCTCAAAATAAAATCTCATAGCCACATGATGTGAGATAAATAGGATGTATTCTCAATGCCTTTTTAAGACATTGCATTTCACATAGTTAGAAATTTATGGCACACAAAGGGAGCATTGTTTTTTAAATTCCCAAATTTATCAAGAATATTTACAAATTTTTATATAAATTTCTTTCATTTACTTAATTCCTTCCCTAAAGAAGTAATAAGTGCTATGTGAATAAGGTCTCAGTCTTTAAAATACCCCTTTGAGATAGAAAAAGGTTTGACCTATAATTTTATGCTGTGTCTAAATCATCTTAGAAATAGAAACAGAATTACTTGAAAGTCAATAATCTTATATAGCCTCTATCATAAATATTTATCAGAATTTTTCAACACTTCATAAACATTGAGTGTCATGGAAAATGAGCATTCGATTTTTTGAATCATGTTGGATATAAGCATATTAATAGAAATTAATCAATGCTCTAGAAATTGATGGTAAAACTTGCCTTATGCACAATAACCAGCTGTCTCCCTGCACACTGGGAGTCACCAAGGTAACTTTCTACTACCTGGGCTGGCTTCTTAGCTCTACTCTACCAGCCAGGCCGGGGTGGGGGGAGGGCGGGCGGCTTCCAGGGTTCTGTAAGCCCATTTGTAATCAACACTCCATTGTGTTGCCCTGGAGCCTGTCCTTCCACAAGGAGCAGGCCAGACTGGATACAAATAATTAAGTGCTAACCCCTGGAAGCAGTCTTGGGCTAGAAACCCTTCCAGCATCATGAGCTTCATCAGAAGAGAGAGGCCATGGCAAGCTATATCCTGTTTCAAGATGCCTCCTTGGAAGCATACTGACAGAGTGAGGTGAGACACGTAATTTTCTCTCCTGCTTCTTCAATAAGAGGCATTGTTTCTCTGCCAGTCTCCCGATGGGAGCGCAATCAATATTAATTGAATGAATGAATGAACTGACATGAAGTATGTGGTGGGTGATGCTAAAAGACTTGTCCTGCAGTGGTCATATGGCCTTACTGGCACACAAATAATAGAATTTCTGGAGGTTATTACTTTTCCTAGCTGGTGGCCAAGACAATGGATTTACAATTGACAGTGCTCATCTATGTGAGAAAATGACAGTATGTTTTCTGCCAATGTCAATTCTGTTTTGGTATTGAATAGAGTTACAGAATTGGCTCATTTAATAGCATTTTGGGTAGAAAAGGTAAGAGAATGGCAGGTACATTCTGCTATTTAGCCACAAACTTTCAAATACTATTACAGAATCTGGATTATTATACAGTGATTTTTTAAAAATGACTAGATCGTCTCTTCCCAAAGTATTCAACTTAATTTTCAAAAGCATCAACAATGCTTATTTTCCTATTCATTGAGTCATATATTATTTATTAAAGTACTTAATTAAAATAATAAATATGATTAGCATAAGTAAATTTGGAAAATAAACACAACTAACTCTTGGTCAAGAGCAACAACAACAACAAAATACTCAGTGAATGAGAGGAAAAGTGCACAAGCATGCTAGAGAGTAGCTAAAAGCATTTTAGAATACTTAAGGCCTCGATTGGTACGTTTTGTAGAGGGAATAAGAGGGTTTGTAAGTTTAGCCCCTCAGTTAAATAGAGGTGAATTACAACAGCTTCCTCTGTACTGCTGCCCCAGTGCCCATATGACTCTCATCACTCTGTCTACTTTTATTCCTTTTTGACCCTTTGTTCACTTTGTATCTTTCTGCCTCCTTATCTACAGAGCCTGGCATATAATAGTTGTTCAATGAATGTCAACTAATGGATGTTAAAGACTAACCAGTCACAGGCTGTCAGTTATAATTCTTGGGTACTTGATGCTTCTATTTTCTTCCTCACTATTGCCATCCTTGGAGCTGTTTGGATCATTTAGTGCAGCAGTATATTAGTAGGTATTTAATAAAAGTATATCTATGACATAATGAGTTCATGGCTTTGATGTTTCTAACTCTTGGAGACACAAAGTTTTAAGAATGGGTGCCATTAGCAGTTTTCTCCCTGTTAAATAAACCAGGTCCTCTAGCTGTTCTTCCTGGCCTTAACTGTCTGTCCTTTCATCATGCTTCTAAAGGTAAACTATGATTAAGTTCTAAAGCCCAGGAATAAATACAACATCTGAAAGAATTCCTGACTAGTTCTGAGAATAATTAACATGACCTCTTTATGCTTGTTGACAAGACTGCTCACATATTTCAGGCATTATTACATTTGTTTGATTTTATACTTGTTGCTTCAGCTACTATGTTGCACAAATCTAAATATGATGCATTAAAAATACAACTTTATGATTTAAAAGCATTACATGAAGTTAATTTTAGCCTGCCTAAGGATGGAAACTTGGTCAGGAATCCTGGCTTTTGTACTCACTCTTAAGTAACAGCCCTATAGACACTTGAAGCAATCTTATTTCAATAATCAAATATCCACTCTAAGATATTATTCAAATCACTAAACTTTATTTAGCATTGAAATTAAAATCCTTCTCCTTTCTTTAGCTTGAAGTTTCTCCAGGCTGGAAGTATGCAGTGGGGAAGTGGAGCAGACAGAGTTTTCTTCATTTTTCCACGTTGGGCTTCTCTGTCCCTTACCCCACTGCATACTTCCAGCCTGGAGAAACTTCAAGCTAAAGAAAGGAGAAGGATTTTAATTTCAATGCTAAATAAAGTTTAGTGATTTGAATAATATCTTAATAAAAACACTTATTAGCCAGTTTTTGAACATTCTATGGGGAGACATGCAGAGGGTAGGAAGAGGATGAGTCATTGGAGAATAGAAAAGATCTTATCCAAAATTGGTACTATTGTAAGCTGGCTTCATGCTCTCTGGGCCTGGCTAGTGAGAATAGCCAACTCTTTCTCCTAAGAGATGTTTTAATGGTCTCATCAGAGGTTCCCTGGGCAACTCCTCTGATGGCACTCTGGGATGTGGGGGGATGCATCTCCTTTCCAAGCTGTCACTTGCAACTCCTCTTATATCTCCTAAGAATTCTGAATTCACCTCCAACTTCTTGTTACTAGAAATCCTCCACCCTTTTGTGTGGTCCTTTAGGACAGGATGTAACATGACCCCTCAGTAATTTGTCTCCCATGGGACTCATATCTGGTACACAGGGAACACTCACATATTTGTTGGCTTAGAAACTTTGGAAGTTCAGACCTACCCCCAATACAGCCACCTCTAGCCCTGTTGACACAAGGATAGTTTCACTTCCTCAGGCATCAGTCTTTGTGTCTCCCTACTCCAATATATTTCAAGGTTCTCCACATCATCCCATAAAAACCTCTCCATCAAGCTTGAGGTGATAGAGCTAAAACCCACCCTCCTCTGTTCGCAGAGTGGCCACAGCTCTCTCAAAGAAATGTTACCACCAAATGTTCTCCCCTTTTTAAGCATTTTTCTCCATTTATATCTACAGGTCCTCGAAGTGGTTCTCCATCATCTCTTTGGTAAATTCTCAGATGAGAGTTTGTCTCACACTCTCTCTGGCTTTCTTTTGGCACTTCAGTCTAAACTGAGATAGGATGAATCCTTCTCTAACCTGCTGTTAATCATTTCTATACCATGCTCCTGGTTTAGATCAAAGTTGATTACCACCCATAAACAAATGAAGAAACTGAGGCCAAACAAAATGCATAAGAAATAAATGATAAGTCAAAGAATCCATGAAACTGGCAAAAAGAAAGTATTAGTTGTCACAAATGAAAACTGTAGCTCTAAGGAAAGCGACTCTAATGGTTAAAAGTGAATCTTGGTCAGAGATTCTTATGCCCTGAAGTGGGATTGCCTTTTGTATAGTTACACTCTTCTTAGCTTGATTCCTCATTAGGAAACCAACAGGCTGACACATCAATTCTCTCCTTCCCCTCAGGAATTATAGACACAAAGTCACATATGAGTATGTTAGCACAAAGCAACGAAAGAGCATTATTAAGAGGAAGTAAAAAGCAATGCAAATGAAGTATTAGACCACAGAAAGATAATAGCAGTCTCAAATCCTACAATACTCAAAACAGAATTCCTCAAGTATTCTTTTCAATTTCTAGATAAAGGACCTTTTCCTACTGGGACCTGCTGTCACCTCTGCTGTGCCCACTTGGCATGAGCTGCTGCCAGGTGCTTGGCTATTTGTCTCCTATTAGCAGAATTGCTTCCACATGGTGTACCCCTACCCCCACAAATGTGCTCTGCCCCCACAATGGTGCTCTGGCCTGGCCTACTCACCTCCTCCTTCCGGAGCTGCATCTCATGCTGAATTAATTCTTGGCCTGCTCCTCTGTATCCAGTGACCTTTATTGTGCACCTGTTCGGGGGAAGGCACTTAACTGAACAGGACTGTTCTGGTTGCAAATGATAGAAAGTCAGTTTGAACGAGCTAGGCAAAAGGGTAAATATATTGGCCCAGAATCCAGGATGGGTAGGGGTATAACTAGTGCCACAGGAGCCAGGGACCGGTTCCACCAGGACTCCATTCTTTTCCCCCTTCTTCCTGGCTCTCTGGCTTCATTCTCTCTATCTGCCAACTTTTCTCTTTCAGGTACTAAGGAGGTGGTCACGATCAAGATCATATCCTCACAGATTTCCAGAGAGAAAGGGCCCCCGCCTCTCCCAATTTTAGGGGTAAAAGAAAGTTTTGGAAAAGGATTTTGGCCGACAATGTATGAGCTCCTGGGCCAGTTACTGAGATCAGGTGGGCAGGACCAGGGCAGCAGCTCCTGCTGTGGGAAAGGGGGAAGACTCGAAATGCTTCTGGGAAGATGGAGGTGAGCTGGGGGTTCTCAACAACAGGCGTACACCAAAGGCACGATGCCAAGTAAGACATTCATGGAAGGGAATCAGAGCATTCGCCTGACTCTGGTAGTAACTGCAAGATACTTCTTTTAACAGGCGTCCACTTTTACACGGAGCTGCCAGGAGAAAGAACTCTCTCCTTGAGGCTATTGGCCACCTGAATTGGGGGGTGGAGGAGATGCCCATGGGGGGAAAGTCTATTATTCAGAACTCCTTATAAGAGGAAAGTTAAAGCGCTATAGTGCAAGTTAAAGCATTTCTGGGATCTCAATATTCTGCTAATGCTCAGTTTTATTAGATTTATCAAATGTCCCCCTTGTAAAGCTCCTGCTAACCTTTGAAGAGTTCTTGAAAATGACATAGAGAAGAACGAGCTGTTGACAGTAATTGGAAATATAGATCTTTAGGAGCTACACTAAAGGTTCTGTGTTGGCTCTCAGAACATCTTTGTGGAGCGTTCAGGTCTTGCTTTGGCCCTGGCCTCTAGCCTCCTCCGCCTCTGGCATCAGGACAAGTGGGGCCTCCCCTACGGGTGACAGTCTGGTTAATCAGAGGATTCCAGGCATCTGATTACTCCTCAGTTTGTACCTTCATGGACTTGTGGCATATTGTATAATTAAAGCAAATTAACAATCCTAATTTTGTCTAATTTCATGTTTAAAATTAAAAAAATTAAGACTATTTCCCTCTAGAAATAAATTTCACTTTTATTATCAATTTTAAATTACACAGCACATCCAGTTGCTTCCTCCTGGAATTATTTTCTTTTCCTGGGGTATATCCCCTAGTAATTCTTATAAAAAGATCTCTGAGTAATAAGCTTTCTGAAGTCTTGTATGTCTGAAATGTTTTCTTCACTCATATTTGAGTGTTCACTCTGTATAAAATTAGAGACTCAAAGCTATTTACTCTCAGCTTTTTGAAGATGATGCTCTGATACTCTGTTATAGCCAATGCCGCTGCTGCTAAATATGGTGTCAATATGATTCTGATATTTTGTTGTTGTTAATCCTCAGCTGAGAATATTTTTTTCATTGATTTTTAGAGAGAGTGGAAAAGAGGGGAATAGAAAGAGAGAAACATTGATGTGAGAGAGACACATTGGTTGGTTGCCTCCTGCATGGGCCCGACCAGGGCTGGGGATCAAGCCTGCAATCCAAGTATGTGCACCTGACCAGAATAGAACCCGGGACCCTTCAGTCCTCCGGTAAATGCTCTATGTGCATTGAGCCAAACTGGCCAGGGCAACATGATTCTAATTTTTTCGGTAGGCATTCTAATATTTTTCTGTCTCTCCTGTATTTTAGAATTTTCCAATTAGTCTTGACATAACTGTGAAGTATCTAGAATTAGTTTTTGTCACCATTGTTGCCATTGCTGTGTTTGTTCCTTGACAGGCCCTTGCAATTTTAGAATTTAAGTCTTTTTTTAGGTCTAGTTTTTCGTTTTGTTTTTTTTTGGCTTTTATGTCACTAAGTATTGGTCCTTCTGCATTCTCCATATTCTTTCAATTTGGACCCCTAACGTATTGATATTGATTTCTAGCCCTGTTTTTCATGTTTATTTGTTTTCTTAACTTTTATTTTGTGCCATTCTTGTACTTTATCCATTTGTGCTACATTCAGGGATAATTTCTGGGTGCAGTCTCTCACATTACTAATGTGCTCTTTAATTGTGTTTATTCTGCTAGTCAGCCCATTTTTGAGTTTTCTGATTTTAAAAGGTTTATTTATTTCATTTCCACAATCTCTAATTGGTTCTTTCTCATAATCACTCATCCTAGTTTTTGAATGTGGTATTTTTCCGTATCTCCCAAATGATATAAAAGTAAGTTATGTTACAGTCCTACACTATTTCCACAGTATGAATTATTTCATTTGTGTAAATTCTAGTTTTTTTGAGAAGAAAAAAGTGACCCTTTTATGGTGTTGGTGTTCCTTACACTTTGAAAATATTTTCATCTCTCTAATGAGTTCGTTTTGGTAGCTGAACTTCCCTATTAGATTTTTCAGTTAACTCTCTTTGTACAACCTGGTGGGGAAGAGGGAGCTGTTGCTCAGGTTTGCTTGTTATCAGGGATGGAGGAAGGAGCCAGAGCATGAGGTGAGGTAGGGTATACCTGATGCCTCTGAGCATTGAGGACACCTGGGGAAACTGCCTTGTCACTCTAGCCCAGTGGTCGGCAAACTCATTAGTCAACAGAGCCAAATATCAACAGTACAACGATTGAAATTTCTTTTGAGAGCCAAATTTTTTAAACTTAAACTTCTTCTAACGCCACTTCTTCAAAATAGACTCGCCCAGGCCGTGGAAGAGCCACACTCAAGGGGCCAAAGAGCCGCATGTGGCTCGTGAGCCGCAGTTTTCCGATCACGGCTCTAGCCTAAGCTCCTAGATGGATATGCCTGGTGTGTGTGTGTGTGTGTGTGTGTGTGTGTGTGTGTGTGTGTGTGTGTGTGGTCATTCTGTCTGATGCCAGTGTAGTACCCTTGCTAACTGCCTCTGATCTCTATTCCCTACCTATAACCCCCTCTAGCAATGGTATTCTTTTGGTGCTACTCCTGTACATGTTCTGACAAGTGTTTTTCCAATTCATGTTGAATCATGTGCCTTCCATTTTTCAAGATTTCATTAGTTTTCTTGTCAAGCAAAAATTTCCCTTAATTTTTATGATGCCAAATAGATTTTAATAATTTGTATGGATTTTATGTGGGAGCAGTGTTTAATAGTTCTACATTCTACTATTTTGAAACCAGAATTCCTCTTTTTTTTTTAAAGCAAGCATTTAGTGAGCCAAGTATGTGTCAGACACAGCTAGGCATGGGAGTTAGAGTAGTGCCCCTTCTTATAGAGCTGCTTTTTTTCTGCCACTTTAATGCTAATTCAAATTGGAACGCAAAAAAAGAAAAACTATTAACCTTAGCTTATACTCAATAATTAGCTCGAAAGGTCAGATCAATTATATCAAGCTAAGTAAGATATGAAGAAAATAGAGACAAGTTGTGAAATACAGGCAAGAAAAATATTCTCTGGTCCTATAGTGTTTCAGAATCCTCTGTGTATAGGGGGGCCATATGTCCCAATTTGCCTGGGAATGTCCCGGTTTATGCCATGTGTCCTGGTATAATTAATAACAGCATCCATTTTACTCTCAAAGTGTTCTGGTTTGAACTATAAATGATATGATCACCTTATTAAGACATTATTTGAAGAAAATCAATGAATGACTATCTCTTGATGGTAATATTTGGAGTAGTTGGGGGGTGTAGAGAGCAAGAGCAGCAAGTAATCATTCATTCATTCATTCATTCATTATCCAAGGTTTACTGAGGCTCTACCATGCCTCAGGCACTGTGCTAAGTGCTGGATATACAGTGATGAACAGCACAGACAGACTCAGGGACTTTTTCTTGAAAAATGATTAGCAAGCTAACAAATCTATTTCTCAGATACAAAGTAAAGATGAATTATGTGATCTCTCAAATTTTTTTTAGTTCAAGAGCCTGCTAAAACATTGTAAACTCTCTGCCTACTCAATCATACACTGACAGATAAATATTAAGTTAGCATATCAAAAGCATATTATTGTCTAAAAGAAAAGATAAAACACTTGTCTACCCAACAAGAACATAACAAGGGGCTGTATAGTTCATAATGGATATGAATCCACTGGATGGCCAGTTTGGATATTAAGCAGACAAAACACTGAAAAAAATATCTAAAATGATGATTAGCATGGCTTTGAATTGAAAGGATAATTTCATCACCTTCTTCTTCACTTAGACACTGAGATAATATATACAGCAGATCGATCACTCACAATTTTCTGCTCATTGTGTTCAAATCCTCTTGATCAAATTCCCCACTCAGCATACATTGCCACAAAAGCAAAAGCAATAGCAAGTAGCAACCTGCCACCACTTTTTTTTTAATGCAATTCCTGTGGATAGTTTTAATATCAAGCATTCCTTTTGTTATTTCATTTAGACAAAAATTTGCAAGGAATTTTCCTTTCATTTCATAGAGATCAGTATTCCTTGATAGACTCTCATTGTAAACCCCAGGGGAACTTTGAAAATGTCAGGAGCTTCTTAAATGGTATGAGACCCACTTACAGCTTATTTCTTACAAGCTTTGATGTGGAAAGAGCAGAATGGATATTTTTAAAAATCCAGTGGCAATAGTAATGCATCATTTATGATATTTTCCATAGTCAATTAACTCCTGGTAAGACAATACTGCTAAAGTGTCCAAAGGCTGGGTTCCCTTCCTCATGGGTGCCTTTTCCCCCTCTGTGAATTACAACCCTCATCTTGGTCCCAAATTTTATGAGTGCAGGTGAGTGTGGAAGAGTCAATGCAAATCTATCTACTAGAAAAAGAACTCAAAATTAATGGTGGCCAAAAGGACTGTCAAAATAAATGTTAACGTCTTGATAATATCTATATGTAGATATTAAATTACACACTTGTGCTCTTGTGTTTGCACACATAATTATTAAATCCTAAGCTTATTCCTCTCTGCCTTTTAACTAGCTCCTGTTCCCTTATCATCTTTCTAAGTTAATGGCATTGGGTTCTATTCTAAGTCACCAAAGCAAAAAACTAGTCAATATCAATTCTTCCTTCACCCTCCATATCCAATTCCTTTAGATCTTTCAATTTCAACTTCTACAGATCTCAAAATCTATCTACCCTTCTCCTGTTACCCTGCCATGGCCTTACTTCACACCTTCAGGCCACTATGACAGTTTTCCTTTAGATCAGGCGTCCTCAAACTACGGCCCATGGGCCACATGCGGGTGTTTTTGCCGTTTTGTTTTTTTACTTCAAAATAAGATATGTGCAGTGTGCATAGGAATTTGTTCATAGTTTTTTTTAAACTATAGTCTGGCCCTCCAACGGTCTGAGGGACAGTGAACTGGCCCCCTGTTTAAAAAGTTTGAGGACCCCTGCTAGATTGCCAAGCTTTTCTTTATGTCTCTTTTGCTAGCCTGATCATGCTTATTCTTTGCTTAGAAATCTTCAGTGGTACCCCTGGCATAGAAAGCAATGATCTAGACCCAAACTCTCTTCCCAGCTTCATGACTATCTGTCTCTGGACATGCCCCACACCCAAAGCACCCTGAAGTACTTATGTCTCAGACACTCCAACTCCATTAAGGTATCCATGGCTTTGTACACTTCCTCATAAATCCAGAAAATCCTTCTGCCACTTCTCTAGCTAGTAAACTTCTATGCTCAGTCAACCCTCTTCTATGAAGCCATCACCCTGTTTCTGTGAACGTTATTCACTTGCTTTTCTGCATCTATAACTCTCTATAATCGATTCCATTACAGCATGCATTACCTACTACCATAATTATTTGTCTCTTCCAGAAGATGGTGGGAATCATGTTCTTTTTTATTATGCAATTTCCTTGACGTGTTTGGCAAATGGTATACTTCTTAATATTTACCAAGTAAGTTATTAAACATTTCTTTGCTAAATATTTATCAAGTAAGTTATTAAACATTTCTTTGCTAAATTCATGAGAGTTAAAAACATGTTTGTTTATAAGTTATTTCAAAGGGATATGTTTTTTGTTTGTTTCTACCACACTGGAATATATGTTCATGTGTACAGATGACTTGTGTAAGTTTCCCCGCCGCCTCATGGCATTGAGTAGAAGAACAAGCAGGATACTCTGATAATACCTGCAGGCAGGTCAGGTTCTTTTGAAGAACAAGGGTGAGAAGAGCATTAGGGCTAAGGGCAGAGCAGAATCTGCACCAGGGCCTACCCAAGTCAATGTCAGGACATCCCAGGAGGTGACAGCGCTATTCCCAGTGATCTGCACATGTTGGACTCATCTACACAGAAAAACTTGTGCAAAGCCACTTCATTAATGTCTGAAAATGATGCCTCTGGAAAGAGCTGCTCCCTACTGAAGGAGTTGTCAGGGAATCCAAAATTTCCTGGAGGATACTGTGGGTCTCCAAAGTGGATTGCATGGCCTACAAGGGGAGGTTATTCCAACTGCCCCATCCTACCCATACCCTTGGTCAGAGGCACCAGCAACCTTGTTAGCCCAAGTCCATCCAACAGACCCAACTGGCTGGAGTCTGGTCTCATGGACCTTTAAGAGTTCTTGGTCACACACTTGAATTTCACCACCCCTAGCTAATCTGACATTCTAGATAATAACAACAACAAAAATGGGAAGCACTACTTCCTCTAGATTTGACTTTGAATACTTTCAAAGTTAGAGAAATATTTGCCAAACAAACTACTTTTTGGCAAGTAGTATAGTATAGTGATACAGTTCTCAAAGCTTAATGAACTTAGATCACTTTCTTCAAGTGGAAGTTCAAGCATAATCCCAAAATATAAAATAAACAAAGCAAGCACTTGCTCCAGTTACAGTGGGAGTCTGAAAAGTCTTACTTACTCAGCCTCCCTCTAGGTGGGTTTGAAGATCCCGGAGAAATCTTCAGAGAGCACTGACCAGGCGTGTGATTGGATCCCTTTCTAGCTCTGCATTGACCAGCTATGTTATCTGGGACCTCACCCATTCCAGCTCTCACTCAATCACTGTTGTCATCAGCACTCTTTTGCCCACTCATCTGTCGTATTCTCACCAAAATCACACATGTGCTCAAACACCTCTCACTTTCTAACATCTCTCCCTTGACTGCAGGTAACCACTCCATTTCTCTGCTCCCTTTCACAGAAAACTCTATATATTGTGTTGATTTTTTTTTCACTTCCTATTGTTTCTGAAATATATTTGACTGCATCTACTTCCTGTATCTTCACAGCCACCACTGATCCAAGTCAACATTATCTCTTGCCCAGACAACTGCCGGTGACCTTCTATCTAGTCTTCATATTTTTACTCTTGCCTACTGAATATCCACTCCCTATAGAATGGCTAGTCAACTATTTTTATAAGTTAGGTCATGACACCTGGCAATTAAAATATTTCATTGCCATCTCAATGCCTTTAGAATAAAATCTAAAATCCTTCCTCTGGTGTATAACACTCTGCCAGACCTGCCTTCTTCTTATTTTGCCAAAGTCAACTCCTCAGACCACTCTCCACTCAATGTTCAGGGCCTCTGCTCTTGCTATTGCCTGAATCTGGAACATTCTTGTTTCCATCTGTACCTACCTATTGCCTCTTCAATATTTTTAAAAATCTCACTTTCATGTCATTTCCTCAGAGAGGTTGTCATTGACCCTATGATACAAATTTAGTCCTCATTTTTTTTCTCATTCACCCTGTTTATTACCACAGCCTACAATTCTCTTGTCACTGTATTTGTGTATGTCTGCTCCACTGGTATTTAAGCTGCTCAAGGGTTGGAACATGTCTTTTTTGTTCACCCACATGGTCCAGTGCATGGCACAGATCTTGACACAGGACCTCATACATAGGTTATACTAGTATATATATTTTTAAATTATATATATTTTTAGATATAAACATAATTCCGAATATATGTTTATTGAGTTTTTTAGAGATAGGGGAAGAGAGGAAGAGAGAGAGAAACATCTATGTGTGAGAGATACACTGATAAATTGCTTCCCATACGTGCCCGACCTGGGCTTGAACCCGAAACCTAGGTATGTGCCCTGACCATGAATCAAACCTGCAACCTTTTGTGTATAGGACGATGCTCCAAACAACTGAACCACTCAGCCAGGGCCGTATTTGTTTTTTATTATTGCCAAAACAAAGTTCATTTGGACTGACAAAAATGGTCTAAAATTATATTATGGTGATGGATGCACAACTCTGTGAATATACTAAAAACCATTGAGATTTGCACTTAAAATGTGAATCATGTGGTATGTGAATTATAACTCACTAAAGGAATGAGAGTGGACTGCTGAGGGCTCATGCAGCTCTATCCTTAAGGGTTACAACACATCTCAGCGTTGTCCCGGGAAGATGCATTTATCCACCAACTCCCAGCTGTTATTACTTGAGGGCTGCTTCTGAGAGCATTTGCTCCCAAGCACTTTGGCCTGCCCTGCATGGGCCGCGCACACTCCTATGACTGAGAGTTGCAGGTGCTTAAAGGAATAAGCCCTCATGGATCTGTGGTCAGACACAAATGGGGTCTTCTGTGCCCCAGGCATAATTCCCGGGCATACTGCGGCCCAGGGAAGCATTCAGGAGCAGCTGCCTACCTTCCATGGTACTCAGTGGCAACAGTGGGTGGGCAGACCGGTGCAAGTTTTCCTGGCCTCGGAACCTTCTTATTCTCCTTCATAAACACCTCCTGAAAACCAAGGCAAATTAGGATCCTGTGGACCTCATTATCACAGAAGGTATTATTAGTAGCCAAGTCGAACTCTGGATTCCATGGTGGAAGTTGCTGCTCTGTGCAGAATGTGTGTGGAGGACTCTGGTTTAATTAATTGTGAGACACATCCTGCTGTCTTCTCTGCCTTAATGATGGTTATAACCCAAGTTCAAGTCTAAATTTCCTTACCCTATGAAGCCCACACTTCCTCACAACTTTTATTTGGCCCTACCTATGTGTCATCAAGCTGGAGGTTTCTTGGAGACATTGTAAAACTGTAATAACTCTTAAATAAGATCAGAAAAGATAAGTAACTTACTGTAGCACATAAATGTGTACATAACTTTTAGAGACTCTCTTTTCACACTTGCTACTTCAAAATTTAGAGTTGAAGCTATGTTAGACACTGCAGTTAAAATGGCCCAGTGATATATTATTGCCTTGAAGTTTCCCCTCATAAAACCAATGCTGCAGAAATTACCTCCCTGTACACTCAGAATTTCACTTCAGCTCTGTTTCATTTTGATATTTTAAAGTTATTTTAAAGATTACATGCACCTGCCCTTTGCTGTGTTAAGTGTGTTGGAGTGACTTTTGATCAAATGTAATAAAATCCTATCCTACTGAAGCTTACTTATCTTGCCCATCTTATCCATCCCATGCTTCCTGCCTGCTCTACAGAAGTTGCCGCTGTGGGGATCTGATAGCTCTGTCCTTATTTGCTGGGGTGGTGCCCTGGAGTCTGAACAGAAACCCACGTGTGGAACTGAAGGATGCCACTGATGCCACATTAGCCCACAACTCAGGGTGGAGGGAGCTAACCTCATCTTCCTCAGCAATGAGAGTGATCTCACAACTGGTCCTCAGCCCTGGAAGATAGAACGCCCTCCAATTTTTAGTTTTACCTGGTATCTGTCATTTCTTTAGCCCTGTGTATCTCATCAATGCCAGGGTAAAGGAAGGGAAACTCTGTCATGTCACAACCATGTGATGCCATCACATTAGCATGTTCCAAGTCTCCCTGCTGGGCCTTTGTTCATGTCGAGCTCTGCCTGGAATGCTCTCCTCGGCCTGTCTCATTTTAAATTTTCTCCACTCATTTAGCAAGCAGTGACTGGTGCTTATTATAAGCGAGGCACAATGCTAGGCCCTAAAGACACATGGTACGTGAAATGGATATATGACCTCATGGATCTTAAGTCTAGTTAGTGAGAGGAGGGAGACAATGAAAATACAAGGCATAAGCAAGTAAATAAACATATAATTACAAATTTAGAAAATTACCATTAAATATGTTAAAGATGTCATTGGGAAGATATATCTGTGGACTAGCTCTATCTATATTGCATCTAGAATTACTGTAAATGTGAGCTTCAGGTTTTACAATCTGGGTACAAGGCATCACATGAATTGTATTTAATGGTAATGTCTGTCTTTGTCTCTTCTTCGTATGATGGAGTTATCTCTTCTATTGTAGTTTTTGAGTAGCACCAACAATTCCATGCTATTAATTTTAATAACTTTATTACAAAGAATTATCTTTTACAGTTTGCATTTTTATTTAAGCAATAAAATAAAAATTCTAGTTTGTTATTTGAAAGTTATTATAAACAACAATTAGATTATTAATCCAGTTTTCCATTATTTAGTTTTTAAAAATATTTTTATTGTTTTGAGTTAGAAAACTCAACCAGGACATTCCAAACATATGTGATTGTTTCTTTATTAATTGAATTTTATCATTTAAATTCATGATAATATGCTCAGCCCAGTATAACAAATGAAAACTGTGAGGTTCATCTCTGTTTTGAGGACAATAGAATATATATTTTGAGAAGCCTGGGATAGAGAATCTAATTGCTTTAAGCTCAATGTTGGTAAGTTAGTCCCTTATCTGATTATTTCAGAATATATTTTTATCATGGAATATTAAATGGAAGACCATTTAAAGGTGTCTCCTTTAGTTTCTTAAGAAATATAATTTTTCCTAAAATTAAAAAAAAAATCTCTCCTAAATCTTTTTAACAAATGGTACTGGAAAAAATAGACATCTACCTGTGAAAAGAATGGCTCTAGACACAGATATTACACCCTTCACAAACATTAACTCAAATTAGATCATAGACCTAAATGTAAAATGAAAAGCAATAAAAACTCCTGGAAGATAACATAGAAGAAAATCTAGATGACTTTGTGTACAGAGATAACTTTCTAGATACAACACCAAAGGCACAACTCATGGATGCAATAATTTATAAGCTGGGCTTTATTAAAATTAAAAAAAAAACTGTTCTGCGAAGGACAATGTCAAATGAATGAGAAGACAGGTTGGGAAAAATATATTTTCAACAGACACATCTGATAAAGGACTGTTATCCAAAATATACAATGAATTCTTACAACTCAACAATAAGAAAACTAACAACCTAATTAAAATGTTGGCCAAAAATTGAACAAACACCTCACCAAAGAAGATGCACAGATGGTAAATAAGAGTATGAAAAGATGCTTAACATCTTATGTCATTAAGAAATAAAAATTTAAACAACAATGAGATACCACTACACACCTATCAGAATGGCCAAAATCCAAAACCCTGGCACCACCAAATGCTATGACAGGGGTGTAGAAGAACAGGAATTCTCATTCATTGTTGATGGGAATGGAAAATGGGACAGCCATTTTGGAAGACAGTTTGGTGATTTCTTACAAAGGTAAACATCCCCTTACCGTATAATCCAGCAACTCCTTGATATTCACTCAAATCAGTTGAAAACGTATGCCCTGCACAAAAACCTGCACATGTAACTGTTTATAACTGTTTTACTCAAAATTGCCAAAACTTGGAGGCAGCCAAGAAGTCCTTTTGGATGAATGAAAAAACTGTGATATATCCAGACAATAAAACATTATTCAGCACTAGAAAGAAATGAGCTAAAAAGCCATGAAAAGACATGGAGGAAACTTATATGCATATTACTAAGTTAAATAAGCCAATCTGAAAAGGCTACATACCGTATGATTCCAACTGTATGACAACATTCCAGAAAAGGCAAGACAGTAAAAGAATCAGTTGTTGCTAGGGATCCGGGGAAGGAAGGCTGAATAGGCAGAGCACAGAATATTTTTTAGGACAGTGAAACTATTCTGTATGATACTATAATGGTAGATACAAATCATTACACATCCGTCAAAACCCATAGAATGGCGCTGGCCAGTGTGGCTCATTTGGTTAGTGCATCATGCTGTGCACTGAAGGATCATGCGTTCAGTTCCCAGTTGGGGCACACATACCCAGATTGCGGGTTCGATCCTTGGTTTGTGGCACGTATGGGAGGCAACCGGTCGATGTTTCTTTCTCTCTCCCTTCCTCTCTCTCTAGAATTGATGAAAAGCATATACTCAGGTGAGGATTAAAAATAATTAGTTAATTAGAAAACAAACAAACCATAGAATGTACAACACCACCAATGAGCCTCAATGTAAACTATGGACTTTGGGTGATAATGATGTAGGTTCATTAATTGTAATAAATGCACCACTGAGGTGCAGGATGATGACAGTGGGGAGGGGCTGTGTACATGTGGGGGCAGGAACTATATGGGAATTCTCTGTACCTTCTGCTCAATTTTGTTGTGAACCTAAAACCACTATAAAAAATAAACGAAATCTATTGAAAACAAACTAAGAAACCCTAGTCTTCAGGATAAAGATTATTCTGCTAGCATGGTATTCCTGGTTCTCCCTGATTCCCTTCATCTATTGCTCTTACTTTATCTTCTACCACATCCACCACTCATCCACCCACCCATCTATAAAATATTTATTTTGATTCTTTACATGACAGATATTGCTAGGTGCTAAGGCAAAATGGTGAAAAAGCCAGACACTATTATAATATTTATAACCGTAAGTTGCAATCATTGATTTTTTTTATTTTAAGAAATGTTTGATAATAGAGATTTTATCTTGTTTACCTAATATGATAGGTACTCAAAAAAAGGTTGTGGTTAGATATACTGTATGAATAAATAAATACATAAACAAAGCTTTCTTTTATGACATTTTGAAATTTTGAATTCAGTTTGCATATTTACACTTCCTTCTGAAAATTTTCTTCTGAAGACTTTTAAGTAAATGGGCATTTTAGTCTACCTACATTATTAAATTATTAGACCTACTTGTCAGCACCTCCTGAGAAAGAACCCAAGAGTAAGAGTATGCTTTATGTTGCAACAGCACAGCTTGCCAATGCAAGAGAATTTACATTTCTTTGGAAAAATGCAAAAGTGCATACCTTCTCTAACTGTTCAGGTTGACAATGATTGACAGAAGTCTCGGCAGAGTAAAAAAAGTTAAAAAAAAAAAAGACCTTGGATTTCAGTTTACTAATTAAAAGTAAGATTTCTGAGTCATCTCTATTTGAGATCTTCTTACTTGGTCATTTTTTTCATACTTGATATACATAGGAAGAAAAGATATTAAAACAATTTTTAAAAAATAATCACTAAAATATGGTTCAGTTGAAGGGCATATTCAAAACCTTACAAGTAAACTTATGAAGAGTAGAACTGCCCATAACATAAAATGATTTTAAAACCATCTTGAAGACAAAAAAAAATATGCAATTATATTTCATTTTATATAAATATAAAATATATATAGAGAGAGTGCATACACCACAAAATGGTTTTGGAAGAGTGTATGCCACTGAAAATAAATATATATAATTCATCTTTAAAAATCTGAAAACGTATTTTGAATAACTAGTATTCCTAGAGAGGGAAAAGAAGCTTTCTTTCTACATTATACACTGCATCCTTAGCCTACCCAGCTTTGTTTCTAGAATAATGGGCTGATTAATTTCCAACCTTATCAAATTTCCTGGTTATATCAGATTTGTTTCAAGTAAAATACTTTTTAGACATCCTTGTTCATTTATATTCTGTTACATCATGGTTCATAGTTTTTCAGCATTTTCATCTGTACAAGCATTTTCATCCATTTGCAAATAGATGAGAGCAGAGAAAAGCAGAAATAGCTTTACCCCAGAGTCAATTTCCCATACATTCTAATTCAGGAGTGTGGAGGAGAGACAAATTATGAAGTCTCTATTTTTGTCACAGTCTCTTGCTCTCCACCATTACCTTCTCATCTCTGAAAGCTTTTCATCCTATCATTAAAAGGACTGCCAGCAATGTGTGCCTGTATTTTCGCATTTAACTTATAATTATTGAGAACACGTACCAATTTCCCCTCCAGCTAGATGATGAATAAATCCTTAACTGATCTAATAGGCGCCCAGTCACAAAGTTCAGTACCCACCATTTCCATTTCTGTGTGGCCTCCGATGCTACCTGCCTCCTGAGAAACCAGCTTAGAACTGCAACGGATCTAAATTTGCACAAAGAGCAGTTGTCAGATGCCTGGACTGCCAGCCGCCTCGCAAACCCAACCTGACATGGCCAGCAAATACCACACTGGGAGTGCCATCCTGTTCATGCGTGGTACCAAGGTTTTGTCACGCCACATTAAATAGGATGTGGATAGAAGGAGAAAGGCCTAAGTACATATATCAAAAGGGAAAATGAATCTCACAAGTAAAGACTTAAAAAATATTGGCAGTACTCTTTGGCAGGAAAAATCTGTCTTTTGCTGGCACCACACCTGGGCTAGGGAACTGAGGGTAGAGGGGACGAGGAAGGGTGCAGGGACAAATTAAAGGTCTAATCTTTGACCTCTGGATTGACATTTCTTTCCAGAAGACATGCCTTCATTATATCCTACCCATTGGTTTAACACACATTTATCTCAGATGCACAATTAAAGTTCACTACAGTGTGAAGGAATTTAGGAATAAATATAATTGAGGGTTATATCATAAATATAATCTTGGGTTAATCACAAATATAACTCTTAGCACAAATCTAAAACAATGCATGCTTTCAGGTGGTCACTGTTGACATGTTACATTCAGATGACAAGAACTCCCTAAATGTAAATATGAAGTGTCATTTCCAGATAAGTGGCTTTTCTTTTCATTTTTTTGGGAGGAAGGGGGATGAGGACTGAGGGAGGACAGGAGTCATTGATCTCTTTGAGAATTTGATGCCTGCTAGGATCTGATCTCCCAGGAAAAAATGCAGAGCCATACATTTCTACACACAATTTTAAAGGACCATGGGACCTCTAGTTTGTTTCGTTCCATTTCTATTTTGCAGCCCAACGACAATTTATTACTTTAGAGCTCCTTTCTGCTTCTGGAAGAATAAAGTCCTTCCCCAAGGGAATAAAATCCTTCCCGAATTGAGCCTAGCCCTAGATTGATCCAGTTCAGCTTAAAAAAAAAAAAAATCAGTCTTTTCAGTCCCTCCCTCACCCACCAGCCAGTGTCCATGGGCCCGCCCATAGGCTAGATCTTCCTCTCTAACCTGACTTTCTGAACTAGGTCCCCTGCTCCTGCATCCTAACTTGACACCTCCAAATCCTGGAGTCCTGGAGTGCAGGCGGTGCTGCCAGGCTGTCCATACCAGCTCAACTCTGCAGGAAGCATCGTGGCACTAGAGGTTCAGTTCACCACCCTCCACCCCTCACCTTTACAATTGCTCCTGTGGGGGAGCCCCAAGAAAGACAGGATAAAGACAATTCCACAGTCTTTTCTCACAAATTCTAAAGCACTCAAGACCACTCCATTTACATTTTAATACAATACTCATTAGTCCCTTGATAGAAAGTTCAGTTCTTTAATTCACAGCACTGTTTTTTCTTTCTTTCCAAAGTAGGGAACATTTAATCACAAGCCTAGATAAAGAAGATAAAGTGTGTCTTAATGGCTCTCTTCATGCATATATTTTATTAGAGATTACTCTATTTCCAGGGCTACCAAAAACACACACTATTTTCATAACTTAAAAATAAGCCAAATCAGCATATTTTTTTATCTGACCTGTTTCTGTTTTTCCACAAAGATGCAGTATATGAGAGTTAAAATTCTGTATATTAAAAATTAAATCCCTCTTGCATTTTTCTTATTTTATTGAGAAATAATATAAAATTATACTGTATAAACCTGCCTTTATACATGACATGTAGAGTATTTCATTGTAAATTTAATTATAGAAGTCTTATTTTTCCAGGCATGAAGTAATTTTGAACAGTTCTAATTAATTACTGATCTGAATTTCAGGCTATCTGTAGTTTATTACCAACTAAATTTTTTATTATTATTTGCTTCCTTTATGTTTTTTAAAATTTGTATGTCTCTTAAACAATGTCAGAAATAATGTCTACTAAAATGCATGCCAATACAAGATATACTTTTTATGTAGGATTATTTAAAGAACTTCTAATGTCTTCTTCATTTGAATAAACAGTAAGAAAAGCAAAGTTTTTTGACAAGACATTCTCCGAGTAACTTTACTTATTCTAATTTCTAGAAAACTTAATAGTGTTAGCTACTCTATTTCTCTTAGCAGTGAAAACAGATGAAAAAGATGGAGACAATAGAGTAGTATTTCCAACTTGTTGACATGCCTTTCAATATATTCTTCTCATTGACAAAGGTGATATTAACATGAAATTTACTAGTGCTACTTTATTTGGAGTCCTTCTAAGGACAAGACGGTCTGGGGGCCAAGTACAGCACACCAAGTCAAACCTCTGGCTGGCACAGAGAAGAAACCTCTGGTGCCTCCCAGCACCTACGCTCTCTCATGGTGCTTTGAACACAGCTGTCATCCAAAGCTGCTCTACATTATTTACAGTAGCCAAAACATGAAAACCACCTAAGTGTCCATCGATGGATGAATGGATAAAGATGTGTACACACACAGAGAGACATACACACATGCATACACAAATATTATTCAACCATAAACAATGAGGAAATCCTAACATTTGCAACCAACATTCATGGAACTTGAAGGCCTTATGCTGAGGGAAATAAATCAGACAAAGGAAGACAAATGCTGCATGATCTCATTTATAGGTGAAATCTAATTTTTTAAAAATCCTAGAAGAAGAGATTAGATTTGTGGTTACCAGAGGAGAAGCGTGGGGGAAGGGAATTAGAGAAAGGTGGTCAAAACATACAACCTTCCAGTTATACGATAAACAGGGATGTAATGTACAACATGACTATAGCTCACACTGCTGTATGAATTATAGGGAAGTTATTAAAAGAGTAGATCCTAAGAGTTCTCATCACAAGGATAAAGTATTTTTTCTTTTCACTGTATCAGTATGAAATGTTGAATGTTAACTAAACCTATTATGGTAATCATTTCACAACATATGTAAATCAAACCATCATGTTGCACACCTTAAACTTATATAGTAATGTATATCAATTATTTCTCGATATAATTGGGAATAAAAGCTGCTCTAATTCTCCATTTATCTGCTTCCCTCTGTGACTACTCAAACACATGTAATTGAATGCAGTTTATGTGTTTTTGTGTCACCAGTACCAGCTCCTTAGTGGGTGATCAATAAATGCTTCTTAAATGTAGATATGATATCAGTTCCTAATATGGTCTGAATGTTTGTATTCCCCCTCCCCAAAATTCATTTGTTAAAACCTAATGCCCAGCACTAGCTGGTTTGGTTCAGTGGATAGAGCATCGTCCTATGGATTGAAGGATCCCAGGTTCGATTCCAGTCAAGGACACATGCCAGGTTGTGAGCTCTATCCCCAGTAGGGGCATGCAGGAGGCAGCTGATCATTGATTCTCTCTCATCATTGATGTTTCTATCTCTCTCACTCTCTCTATTCCTCTCTGAAATCAATGAAAACATATTTAAAACAAAACAAACAACCAGACAAAAACCCTAATGCCCAGTGTGAAGATATTAGGTGGTGGGGCCTTTGGTAGGTGATTAAGTCATGAGGGCAGAGCCTTCATGGTTGGAAATAATGTCTTTGTAAAAGGAGACCCCAAAAGCTAGCTCACCCCTCTGCAGGTGAGGTTACAGCAAAAAGGTGGCCATCTAAGTAGTGGGCTCACACCAGACACTGAATCTGATAGCCCCTTGATCTTGTACTTCCCAGACTCCAGAACTATGAGAAATAAATGTTTGTTGCTTATAAGCCACCCAGTCTTTGGTATTTTGATCTAGTAGCCCACAGGGACTAAGAAAGTTCTCCCTGAAAATTTTCTTAGGACTTTCAATTAGGCTATTGTAATTAACTTATTGAGTGTCAACCTGATTATGCCAAGCTGATCCCTTTGCCTAGATTTCTTCTGAGCTGCTTTGCCTTATTAACAACTACTCATCTTTCAGTCTCAGCTAAGATCAGGAGTCCCTTCCTGATCTTCCTGGAGCAGGCTCCCCTCCAAGATTTCCCTACAGTTCCCTGTGCTTCTGCTTCCACAGCCAAGTGAAAGGACCAACAGCCACCAAACCTGTACTGAGATTACTTAAAAGTGAAAACATCTGAGCTGCAGAAAGTACAGAAAGAATGCTTATCTGAACTTTCCTTATCAGACTGGAACAGATCTTTATGAGAGCCCGTTGCCACAGTCTCCCCCCTCCAGGGAGGTCTCCAGTCCTGGAGGCACTGATCTTAGGCACCAGGACATTCCAAAAAAATTTTTGGTAAACAAGCCTCGGCAAAGCCTTACATTTTTGAAGCCTTTAAATTAGCTCCCCAACCCCCCACTCCAGCCTTTATTAAGCTAGTATATAAACCTTTATCCTGAGCTGTTCTGGGAACTACTAGTTATATAGGGTACTGCTATTTACATAAGGTACTCCTGCATCCATAACAACATCTCTTGTTAACCCTTCTGTTCTCACTTAATTTGCAGGTCCCTGACCAGTATGACCTAAGTTGGTAGAAAAGTTTTCCTCCTAACACATGGCACTACTTATTACAAACTGAGTTTTAACATGACTACAAGCTCACTGAAAGCAGAGATTGAGTCTCTCTGGTACTCATTGAATCCCCAGGAGGTTCCTTAAGCCCATGCTTATGCTCGACTATTTTTTCACTTCATTCACACATGAACAACAAAGTAATTGGATACAGAATCCATATCCATGTACTGTAGTGGCCCCCACCCCTCCCAAAGCTAACTGGATATTTCTCAATTGGTCTAGTTGTTTTTTGTTTTGTTTTGTTTTGTTTTTATCCTTGCTGGATATACCAATTATTCTCCTTATCCACATCCTACCCCATCCCATCCTCTAAATCTATTCCATGTTTCTCTACTCTGACCAGCTGTTTTTTGCCTCTGTTGGCAGGATTGCTGGCTGTCTCTGGGTTCCTTCAGCCAATGAGAGGTACCAGCAGGAGAGCAGAGGGCAGGAGGGCAGAGAGAGAGGTCAAAGTTACCAACTTTCCCCTTCCCTACTCCTGCTCAGTGCTAATAGTAGCTACATCCCTTTGCAATTTTAGAACCCGCACAAAGTCCCTCCTCCAGAATTCCAGCTCAGTAAACTCAGGTAACTCAATTTTCTCCCCTCATTCCTTCAGTTCAAAAGGTACGGACAGCTTCTCATTGTTGCTAACCTCCGGGTGCCTCGCCTTCCTCGTCTGCACCTCCAGTCCTCTCTGCAAGTAACGCCTTTATGTGAAGTCTCTTCACCGAACCATCAGAGGTGGCTCCTGTTTCCTGAAGGGATCACAACTGAGACAGTGGATAACTTGATGGGTGGTTACTGGTTTTATTTTGGGTGTGTCAGGGAGGGGGCGCATGTTGAAAATGTAAAGGATTTTTACACACTCTTAATAACTGAACTGTTTTCGTTATGGCATTTGCCAAAGATTACTATCCATACTTTTGATGTTTAGATGTTTAGACTAGGTTTCTTTGAATCAACCAATTTTCTCCCATTGTTTCTCATTCACATATTCAGTTCTCTCCTTTGGCAATTCTACATTCCTTAGTTGGATTTCCGTGATCTTTTCCCATATTTTATAATTATTTCCTTCATCACTTCAATCTTTTATCCATTTTTTCTGTGCTCTGGAAGAGTTTTGAAAATTCTTTTCTACTTTACTAATTGATTTTTTTGTGCAGTATCCCCCTTCTATTGTCTGTTTCAGTCTCTTTTAAGTTGGCAGTCATGTTCTTCAAATTCAAGCAATCCTTCATTGCTTGAGATTTTCAAAATTGTTTATTAAAATTGTATAAATTCAATCTTCTTGAATCTTAATGAGAAGACAAACTAGGTATTTTTTTTTAATCAGTTTACTGAAATAGGCAATTCTCTGAATTGGCTTACCCCTCCCCCCACTACTTTTCTTTTGTTTATTTGTAGGCAATATGATATTTCTCTGTTTACCCATCATTCAGAGGGTACTCTATGCTTCCCAGTTTTTGCTTACAATTAGGTAAAACTTGAGTTAGGTTCTATCAGAGATTGGTGTGAGTTTCTGTCCAAATTCTTCTTTCAGAGGGTAACAGGGTCTCAATTAAGAGAAAGAGAGAGAGAGAGAGAGAAGACTTCAGAAGATATCAGACGAATTTAGTAGGGAAAAAGTCAGAAATGACCTGGAGCCTGAGTTGCTGTCTGAAACCAAGTTTTCTTCCCCTTTGTATTCCTATCACAGTACCTAGTAAAGAAAGGTTTGATGGATAGATAAATGAATTAAGGAGTTCAAAGTTCAAGAGTTTTTAAAGTTGTTACCGAAAGAAATTTCCATATTAAAAAAATTAAACTTTTAAATATCATTATCTTAACACACTGTCAATTCAACAAAATTGTGGGTTTAAAGAAAAGATTAATGTTTTTAAGCCCTGAAGTGTCATTTTTATTAAAATGTTATTGTTTACTAAGTCCTGAGCAATATCCTTTCTTTCTGTACTTGGAGAGAACAAATATGTAGATGAATTATTTGATTTGCAAATAGATCATGGGAAACATGGTGGTGTCAAGAAAGGAGGAAACTGATTTATGAGACGATATCGAAGTTCCATTTCCACCATTCTAGCCACATGACTTGGGTATGTCATTTAAGCAAAGTCTCAGTTTTCTTATCTGAAAAAATAAATGCAGTACATTAAATTATAGCAATAACACCAACTAAGATTTGCATAGCACTTCATGGTTAAAATGTACTTTTGTTCCTTCTTTTGAAGTAAATAACGCATATTTTTCAGAAGGTAAAGAATACAAAAGACTTTAAAATGGGAGAAAAATAAACCCAAATGATCTCTGGCTGCACTGAAGATGGAACAAAAGTAAGTGAATTTAAATAAAAAGCATAAATTAAGAAAGTACTCAAGTCCTCGACTTTCAGAATGATTGAACACCAGCATAGTCTATCTGAGAATATCCGGGAGGTTCTCCTAAATAAGCATAAAAAAGAGAATATACATGGAGTTTTCTATGATGAAAATGTCTGATGAACTGCCTCTTATTCTTCTAAGCCATGGCCAAATCTCATTCCTGTGAGGACTTTTCCTAATTTTCTCCCATTATTCCAACTCTCAGACCAGGAACAATTAGTTATCTTTTACTTCTGTGCTTCCATACCACTCTGTATCCAACTCTAGAACTTCTACTTCATGTAACTTTCTGCATCCCTATCTACCTTCCCTACCACACTCTAAATAAAATCTCTGAGGCCAGGGACCCCATCTTACTAGTATTTATTATTCATCTACCTCAGTTCTTAAAATGATAGTTATTTCAAGATTGTAACTGAGTAAAAAGTTTAGGGAATATATAATTTTCAGTGAACATTCCCCAAAGAATGGATAAGTAAATGAAGAAACCCAGGAAGAGTGCCTGTTTTTCTATTTCTTTTAGGATCAATCAATACTCTTATATAGACCTTTTTGATTAATAAGTGATATTCTGTGGGAAATGTTACCTACCACAGGGATCCAGAACCAGCCTTTCAAACATGTGCCTTTGAGAAAGGACAGCAGGCTGGAAACATTGTCATCATCCGTCTACTAATACTTGCACTCTCCTTCCATACATAAAATTTCAAAAAGTACTCATTATAGCATAGACTGAAGGAAAATTGCCTGACACACTGCAGGGCACACCAATCATAAACTCAGGTGACAAAGCTGATGGACCAAACCCCCAAAACACTGTAAAGCCACCTTATCAATGTCAAAAGCAGAAGTGACATTCAGTTTTTCACATTGCTTTAGAAGAGAAAGAAAAGTAAGAGATTCGATTTGCAATAGAAAGACTGACTGAGAAAAAAACCATCAAGAATGAAATATCATAAGAGAGATTTCATGACTCCTACTATAGGCCCGGTGCACAAAATTTGTGAACTGGGTGGGGGAGGGTGTCCCTCAGCCTGGCCTGCATCCTCTCGCAGTCTGGAACCCCTCAAGGGATATCCATGGGGAATGGGCCTAAGCCAACAGTTGGAAATCCCTCTCATAGTCTGGGACCTCTTGCTCCTTACTGCCCGCCTGCTCGCTGCTCCTTACCACTCGGCTCGCTGCTCCTTAACGCTGCTACGGAGGCAGGAGAGGCTCCCGCCACCACCACTGCGCTTGCCAGTCTTGAACCCTATCTTTCTGTGTAGTTGTCTGTGGGCCAACTGCTCTCTTCCTTCTCACTTAAGGTGAGCAGCATGTGAGGGCAGAGCGTGCTGTCGTGGAATGCAGAGGGCTGCCCGGAGCTGAGGGGAGTGGCTGGGCCCACAGGGTGAGAGGTGGACACAGAGGACGCTATCTCACCCAATTGTGGGGTGGGCTGGCCGGCCTTCATCTGCCTGACCCCACCCAGGGAGGGACCAAGCAGGGTGTCTGCCTCTCCATTCTCCATCCTTCCATCTGTGACACCTGTCACCCTTGCCAGGCCTCCCCCAGATGAGTTCAGCTCAATCCCTGAATGTAAAAGGACACGGGGGAGGGCCTCCACTCCAATGCCCACCGACAGGACCTGGTCTTAGGATGGTGGCCCCAGCTGCAGAACATAGATCTGTTTCAAGAAAAGTTGGGAATGCAGACTTTCGTATGAGCCCCTATTCCAAAAGGTGGCAGTTTATTCACATTGTGGCAAAGACACCTTCAAGAGTATCATAAATGGGTAAAGTCAGGGCCAAACTGGGCCATTTCCTCATCCAATCTCTCTGAGGCGTGTGGACAGAACCAAGTCTCAGCTCTTCACAGGACACTTCCAGGGTTTTTTTTAAGCCTAAAGGACAGTAGTCTGTCTCCATTCTTATTCTTTGGGATTTTTTCATCGTTGGATAAAAGGATACATACATTGGGGCAATTCTCTCGAGACACAATATTCCAGTTGCACCCATGTGATGACGACAGCGCCCCTCAGAGGGAGGGAGCCAACAGATGGGGAGCAGGGAATTCTGAAAACCAAAGCAAAGGTTCAGAACATGGAAGAAGTCCTTGGTGTCCTGCTGAGAAAATTGGACTGCTTCTTCTGCGGTCACACAACTGTCAGACGCCAGGCAGTCACTCAGAAATATCTTGGCATCAGCCAACTTATGGAATTCTCCCTTCTCTCCGTTCTCCTGAGCTGGACTCTGGACATTGACTGCGGCATTCTCTTGGTCATCATTTTGTTTTTGTTTTGTTTTGTTTTCCTCCAAAACGTTACAAAGTTTATATGAATATAACATACAAAGATGTAGCCTCCTTTGTAGGAACCAGGAAGGAAGGGGTGGTTAAGTAAGGCACACAGAGCTGCAGCAAGCACCAGCTGTGGAGAGGGCCACGGGGGAGAAGAGGTTGGTACTGGGGCTGAGGCCCTAGAGCCATTGCTGGGGAAGTAGGGATCCCCTCTGAGTGCCATGTTCTGAGGCTGAACTAATTGGTCAAGCTGAGGCAGAGGCAGGTGGCCATATCAGCCATCTTTGGTGCTGTTTACCCTTTCCCACCCTAGCTCTGTTGTAAAACCCCAGAGCCCTGGATTCCAAAGGCCCCATCCAGAGCAGAGGCCCTGGAAGGGGGTGAGAGGAAGTGAGTAGGGCAAGTTTGAAAGCCAATATGCCTGTGTGCTGAGGGATGGGCAGAGACAGAGGTGAGAGGTAGCAGGGGAAGGCATCTCATACATACCCTTCTGTGGGGGCCACAGGTGAAGGAGACCAGGGGAGCAGGGTAGGGATGGGGCACCAAGGCCTGAGCCTATTAGGCATCCCTGTTTGTCCTCTGAAGTGTACATGGAGGAAAGGGGCTGCCTCTGAGGAGGGGCCAGGCCAGGCCAGGTGACCATCTTGAGTTCTGGCTGAGGTGACGGTCCTCACCCTGAGATGCCTTCTAACTGGTGATGGACCCAGGCCTGACTCCCGCCACTGCCGCTGCCAGGACCTAGGTGTTCATTTGTCCGTCCAGTTGTGACGGCCCTAGGCTATTATTAGTATAAATAATATGCTCACTTAGAAAAACATGCATAATTCTGTAAAATATTCCTGTGTAAGAGTGATCCAGTACAATACTGGTTCTCCATGACCATTAGAGTAGTCAAGTAGATGTGAGTTAAATACGTTTGTACAATAAGGTTTCTGACCTTTGAAACTTAGGCATAATTGCATCGTGAAATAAGAGTAATATCTGTCACATCCTATATAACAAAAACCTAATATGCAAATCGACCAAAAGGTGGAATGACCGGCAGAACAACCGGTCGCTATGATGCACACTGACCACCAGGGGGCAGATGCCCAATGCAGGAGCTGCCCCCAGCCTGCAGGCCCCAGGCCAGCCAAGGTGGGTGCCAGCGGGAGCCCCCGAGATCACCCCACCAGTCACCCTGCAGAGAGAGGTGACCGGCAGCAGCAGTGGGGGGCGGGGCCAGCGAGCAAGTGGTGCCAGGCCAGCCAAGGTGGGTGCCAGCAGGGCCCCCCAATTGCCCCACCAGTCACCCCACAGATTGGCCCTGATTGCCAGCCAGGCCTAGGGACCCTACCCGTGCATGAATTTCATGCACTGAGCCTCTAGTCTTTCTATAATCTCCAAAAAAAAAGTGATTCTTTATAGAATGCATTAATTTATTAATTCAATACATGTTCTTAAGTACCAGTTAGGCACTGTTCTTGGTGCTGGAATTAAAATGATGAGCAAAACATACAGAACCCTCTACTCATGGAACTTGAATTCTGGTGGATGGAGCTGATATTTTAATGGTGATTGCATATTTCTTTTTTTTTTTAAATTTCAGGATCTTGTGGAATTATTATAGATAGTCATCATTTTGGACAAAGGATTTTCACATTATGCAAAATGAAAGTCAGTAAACAGTAATAGGTCATCTTAGGAGAATAAGAAAGAGACTAAAAATATTTAAAGTACAATTGAATAGTATTTTAATTATGTAATTCAACATAATAGTTAAGTTCATTCTGAAAATATGGGAATCTGGGCAATGGTTAGCATATTGTATAGTAAATTATATCTCTTGTCCTTGCATTGTCCTTCTATGCCTGAAACTACAAATCACCAGTTACCTATCATAGGTTGAATGAAAACACACACACACACACACACACACACACACACACAAACACACACATATACATATATATGAGGATATTAACCTTTAGATCTGAAGACTAAGCCTTAGGCATCCTGCTAGGTGAGAAGGCAGGACCCAAAATTTTTATATGAAGCCAGGACCTTAGGAGAGGATTAAAGTAGATATAAATCAGTAGCATCACCTGGTTTCCAGTAAAAGCAAAAACAAAAGTAAATGCTCTGTGAAGGAAAGTACCTTCCATTCAGGTCCTCAGTATTCCCTTAGATTCAGTGCTACTCTCAATTAAAAATCACCAAACCACCCTTGCCAATTTGGCTAAGTGGATAGAGCATCGACCTATGGACTGAAGGGTCTCGGGTTCAATTCCGGTCAAGGGCACATGCCCGAGTTGCGGGATAGATCCCCACTAGGGAGCAGGTGTGCAGGAGGCAGCCAATCAATGATTCTCCCTCATCATTGATGTTTGCATCTCTCCCTTTCCCTTCCTCTCTGAAATCAATAAAAATATATTTTAAAAATAAATAAATAAAAATTACCAAACCATGGGAAACAAAGTACAATAAGTGAAAGTGAGCAAGACTAACACATAAAAGATGATAAACCATCAAAGACTAAGTAATGAAAGTGAAATAAAAAATGAGAAAAATACCCACGAGATTGTCCTAAAAAAACAAGTACTCATGAAGAACTAAATACAATGCATATAAATACAGATGATAAATACAAACACAGTGTGAATGAGCCAAACATTCAATTAGACACAGCTAAAGAGGAAATGAGTTAATGTAAATATAGATCTGTGCAGATTACCCAGAATGCAACACTGAAAAACAGGAGCTGGAAAATTCACGAGGGAAGTTAAGATATCTGGAAGATAGAATAAGGTCTAACTTGTGTCAGAGAGGGAGAGAACAGAGGTCGTAGCAGACAAGCAATATTTGAAGTGATAATGTTGGAGAAAATTCCAGATTTGATGGAAGACATGAACCCACAAAAATAGAAAACATGATTTAACAGAATAAATCCTATATAATAAAGAGCTAATATGCTAATTAGACCAAAGAGCAGAACAACCATTCAGACAACCTTCCAGACAAAGCCAGGGCTGTGGGAGCCGGACGGGGCTGCGAGGGCTGAGACCCTTACACAAATTTCGTGCATCAGGCCCCTAGTAAATAAGTAAGTAAGTAAGTAAATCTATACCAAGAAGCATTGTAGTGAAAATATTATGATGGTTAATTTTATGTGTCAACTTGACTGGGTGAGGTGATGCCCAGATACCTCATAAAACTTTGTTTCTGAGTATGTTTGTGAAGGTATTTCCTAAAGAAATTATCATTTGAGTTCTTAAACTGACTAAGGCATGGCCTTACCCAACGTGGTTGGGCATCATTCAATCTGCTGAGGACCTGAACAGATGAAAAAGGTGGAGGAAGGGTAAATACCTTTCTCTGAGCTGAGCCATCTTCTTCTGCCTCAGACACTGGTGTTCTTGGTTCCCATGTCTTCAAATCTGGACCAGGATTTATACCATCACCACTCCCAACCCTCCGGTTCTCAGGCCTTAGGACTCCAGATTACAGTCAGAAGCTGGGCCTCCATAATAATTATCCGAGCAATATATATATATCCTATTGGTTCTGTTTCTCTGGAGAACACTGGCTTATAGAAATAGCAAGGAAAAATAGGAAGTCTTAAAAATAGAGAGAAGAGATAAATCAGATAAATCATTTGCAAGAGAATGACAACTGGACAAAGCACTTTCTCAACAGCAATATGCCATGAAGTGTAACAACCGACTGCATAACGACCAGATCATGGATCAGCAGGAGGGTGGGGCAGTGAGCTACAAGCGGGAGGTGGAGAGCTACAGGAGTGGGCAGGGCAGCAAGCTATGAGAGGGTGGGGGTGGGAGGGAGCTACAGGAGGGCAGGGCAGCGGGCAGAGAGCTACTGGAGGGCGACAGCAAGCTACTGGCAAGCTACTGGCGCACGGATTCGTGCACAGGGCTACTAATATTGTAAATTAATATTGTCTGTATAAAATGATAATACTAATAATTATGCTATCTAATCTGTGGGGGTTAAAATCACATAACAATTTATTTAAAAATGCATATAAATTCAGTGGGATTAGAGTTAACGTGTTTCTAAGGTCTATGTATTTGTCAAGATGATAGTAAGACATTAATTAACTTTAGACTTTGTTGATTTAAGTATAGATCAGTGGTCGGCAAACTGCGGCTCGCGAGTCACATGCGGTTCGCGAGCCGCGGTTTGCCGCTCTGTTGACTAATGAGTTTGCCGACCACTGCTAGACTAAATGTTACCGTGTAGTTGGAAGCTGTGAGGATTAGGCAATTGTGCCATATTGTGTGCAAAGAGGTAAAGGGTAGTATATGACAGTGGTCGGCAAACTCATTAGTCAACAGAGTGGCAAACCGCGGCTCACGAGCCGCAGTTTGCCGACCACTGGTATAGATGTTAAAGTTGTGTGCATAATTTCTGGGGGAAAAAAAAAACTGCTGCTTATGACTGTGAATTTTGATTCTGCACACAAGTGACATCAAGTTGGCAATTGAGAGCTGATATCTGATGCTGTGTCAATCAGGAGAAAGGTGAGCCTTTTCATTCACAAAGGTCTCCTTACTCACCAATTAATGGAGTATCACACACAATAAAAAACAACCTTTTCTAATCTGTCTGTTCGCAAGGAGTGCATTGTATTGAATGGCTCATGGCATTTTGTAGGCATCCCTACCACTAGAAGAAGAGATACAAAATAAGTATCTTTTGGAAAAGGGTAGGGAAAATAAAATAAAAAAACATAATAAAAATAAAAGGAGAAGGATCATGGGAAGAAACAAACAGAGACCACAAAGATGTTAGAAACAAGTGTAACATAACAATTATGACTGGATGAAAGAAGGTGAAGGGATTAGCTAAAGAACATACATGCATAACCCATAGACACAGACAAGACAACAGTGTGGTGATGGCCACAGGAAAGGGGGTGAGGCCTACTAGGTGGAGGTGAGCAAAGAGTAGGAAAATGGGGGCATCTGTAATAGGGTCAACAATAAAAATAAAGAAAAATAATAATAAAGTCAAAGTGTATCCTGTCTAAAAGAGGCTCACTTTAGATTTAAGGACACATATAGATTGAAAGTAAAGGGATGGAAAAAGATATTCCATGCAAATGGTAATCAAAATAGAAATTGTATATGTAGACATACAAATAAAATAAAGTTATAATTGCTAATAAAGAAAAATCTCTAAGACCTATTATTAAATTTAAAAAGCATTGTGAAGAGTCCCATAAATAATATGATCAAAATTGTGTAAGAAGTAAGATTATACATCTATACATATGTATAAAATGTCTTTAAAGATAGACATGGTTTTTTTCTAGAGATTGGTACTGGGTATAAGACTAGGAGAAAGACTCTTGATATTTTATCTTATACTCCAGAAATTTTTCTATGTCCAGTATTTCTTTCATAATTAAAAAATCCAAAAATTATTTTATTCAGTAAATAAAGATTATATTTACATCAAAAAATGAAGAAGAAAGAGGACTAGGAGGAAGAAGAAAGAAAAAAATAGGAGAAAAAGAACAAACAAACAAAAGCATAGCAGGTTATTATATTCATAGCATAGGCATGTTGTACAATAATAATTTGGTTGACCTGTTAAAAATTTGTGGAGAAAAATAAGTGCACCAAAGGAAATGTCAATGATTCAGCACATTGATGCTTTTTGTGGAATTTCTAAAAATTCATGGCCCCTGAATATCTCTCAAATCAAACCTCTTGCAGGAATAATCAAGGAAAAAAAGAAATAGGACATAGATAAACAACACTAGGAAATAATGAGCAGATTTATTATACAAATATACTAGATATTAAAAAGATAAAAAGCATGAAGAAACTTTATGCCACTACATTTAGAAAAGTATATGATATTAAATTATTCTAAGAACATAACCAACTAAATCAAGAAAAAAAGGAAAGCCAGAAATACCTGTAACCATGAAAGAAATTGAATCAGTAGTTTAAAACCTTCCTACATCAAGCCCAGATGGTTTTACAGACAATTTAAGGAACTTTAAAAAAAACAAAGCAAAAAAACTAGTTTATTTCAATCTTATATAGTCATTCAGAGGAGAGAAGAGGAAATTCTTCTCTACTCATCCTATAAAAGTAGTAAATCTTGATTACTAGAGCAAGACAAAGACAGCTAAGGAAAGAAAATTATAGGACAATTTTACTTATAAACATAAGTTGCAAAAATTCTAAAGAAAATATTAGCAAATGAAACCGGCAGTGTGTGAGTAAAAAATGCAAGGGTATATGATGATCAAGCTGAGTAAAAAATGCAAGGGTAGTTTAACACTAGAAAATATTTGAATGGAGTTCAAATTATATGGGTAAAAATAAAAATCATATAACCGTCTCAATTAATAGAGAAGAGGCATTTGGTAAATTTAACTCAATAAAGGGTATCTACCAAAAATACAGTAACTATCATCATTAATGGTGAAAAGTTAGAAACATTCCCCATAAAATCAGGGACATTTTCAACATTCTGTTCAACACTGAATTAGAAATTCTAGACAGTATGGCAACCAGAAAAAAGAAATAAAACAGAATGACGGAAATGAAAAAATAAAAACAAATCAACCCTTGCTGATGATATGACTACATAGAAAAATCTAAAAGAAGTTAAAGACAAATTACTAGACTAAATATGGTTTAGCAAAGTGACTGAATGTGCAATCCTAATATATAAAAACCCTGGGTCCGTCACATCCACAATGACCGGAGGCTCAACCAACTGAAAGTCAGTCCTGCAGTCAGCACTGGGTTGCTGTGGCTGCAGGCATGGTGACCCAGCACTGACTGCTGAGGGGGCTGCGAATCAGGCCTGGAGAGAGGCCTGAAGAGAGAAGCAGGGTCTGGTCTGTAGCCTCTGTGCTGCCATCCTCACTATCCAGTCTCCTTATATATCATGTTTTTTTACCTTCCTCAGATGGAATCCTGAAATTTCCATACAATGTGAACTTGTCCATGACCAAAAATAAATAAATAAATAAATAAAAATGTTTTTTCTTATGTGAGATAAAGGAAAAATATTTTCTTAAGTACCTTTGGGAAGCACTGGGCAGACTTGCCCTGACTGGACTGGTTTTCTGGAGTGGCTCTGTAAGACTGCAGTAACACTCTACTACCTGTGGGTTCTTGGGCCTGGAGGGTGAAGAAAGGGTCCCAGAGCCTGAGCAAACCAAGAGAAGCTTGAAAACCAGAAGCCACACAGGTCAGCACTTCCCATCTGAACAGGGGAACAATATAGAGGCATACCTGGGAGATATTGCACTGCAATAAAGCAAGTATCACAATGAAGTGAGCTGTAGTCTTTTTCCTGCTGGAGAGTCTTGCCTTCCATTTGTCAAAAACATAACACCTATGAAGCACAATAAAGCAAAAGCAATAAACTGAGGTGTGCCTGTTTTGTGATAAAAGTGAATGTGGTCTCTCTCTCTCACAGCATATATTTTTATACAGTACTTACCATTCTTCTTCTGATGAGGTGAGATGATGCCGGTGTGATGAGATGAAGTGAGCTGAAGGAGGTAGGCATTGTGACCTAGCATTAGGCGACTATAAGGATCACTCGATCACAAGCACTGGGATACTGCGACTGATAATCAAGGTGGCTACTCAGTGACTGACGGGTCAGTGTGGGCGTATGTTCAATGTGGAGACCCAGGATGATTCACATCCTGGGCAGGGCGGGGCGGGGCGGGGCGGGCCTCTTGGGATCTCATCATCCTACTCAGATTAAAACAAATGAATTGTTTATTTCTGGAATTTTCCATTTATTATTTTCAAACTCAAGTGTGGACTGCAGGTAACTGAAACCATAGAAAGCAATACCAGGATAAGGGGTGACTGGCTACTGTATAATCTTAATAAAGTGAAATAAAATGTCTAGATAAGTTACTACACACATGCTTTAAAAAAAGTTAGCATCTTGTCCTACGTAAAATATAAAAAGAACCAAAGAAAGTAATTTACATAATATCCATATATATCATTATGTGTAAGCTTGGGCATAGGGATGGCATAGTCAAATTACACATAGAACCACTGTGAATACACTAGTTATAAATAGAGACCAATAAAGACATGTAGCTCTAGGACTTAAATGCCACCGTGATGCAATTTTTCAAAGTATTTAACTCTCAATTTACGTAGTGGCTGTATTCCTGGAAAATTCAATATTAAAAACATGACAAAGAAAAAACAACAAAAAACTTTGGTTGGATTTACACGTGAAATGTAGTTAGGCTTTAGGCTCAGAGTAAGAAAGGTTCTTCACTAACATGACTGCCCACCGAACATTTGTAAATTGTATGGGACACAGGTCAATTTTTAATTGTGTGCGATTGCCCCTTGCATTGCAGCTTGTCTAATGTCCCAGTCCCTTAGTCCACCCGCCCAATCGTTATGACAACAGAATGCCCCTTCTCCTACACAGTTCCAAAGCCCCCGGGCAGCACTGGTCTACTACCTTTAAGCTAGCCCCATGCTATCTTAGAGGTGGCACCAGATTGGGCCTTCACTTTGCTCCAGGCAGGTGTTTATATGGGTTGATAGTGTCCATTTAAAGGGCTCAGCATGCAATGGGTGTTGTCTTTCAACATTTTAAATACACAAATCGTGTACTCCAAAATTCCATTTCTAGGAATTTCTCCTTTAATTCACTCAAGTAATTATATATGCAAACAATGTATTAAAGGATATCACACTTAACAGCAAATACTCTGGGTAAAGAGTTGGAAGGTGAGGGTATGAGGTGGGGTTTGACTTTTACTTTCTAACACATAGCTTTTCATTATAATGAGCACCTTTAACTTTTCTTAAAATACTCGAGGCCTGGTGCATGAAATTCGTGCACAGGTAGGGTCCCTAGGCCTTTCTTCCCCCCTGCTGCCGGCTGGGGCCTTCCTTCCTTTGTTCTGCACTGACCCCTGGTGGCCAGCACACGTTATAGCAAGCGGTCGAACTCCTGGTCGGTCAAATTCCCGAGGGGACAATTTGCATATTAGCCTTTATTATATAGGATTAGTTTTTAAATTCTAGTTTTACTCAAGAATAATTATAAAGACTGAGAATGCAATGATCGCCTTCAGTAGTGAACCCATGGTTTGCTTCACTGACCTATTCAATTGAGCATATTAGTACCAACAAAACGTTGCCTTGACATTGTATTATCTTTGAATCATTTTCTAATCAAATAAAATTAAGTATTCACAATTTTTCTTAGTGTGCTTTAACTTCCAGGGTTATTCCTAGATCTGTTTGCTTCTGTGAGGTCTTTCAGAGCAGAAGTGAATTAGTCAGGGGCTGCCTAGCAAAAGACTCCAGGGACTCTCCAAAGTCAGACCCTTGGAGCACTGTTAGTATTTCATATTAGGCAAAGTGTCAGATCACAAATTTCACATACCATCTCAAGTTTCTAAATGTTAGTAGTTAAGAGATTCTTATAAATATAAATATTGTCTACTTTCCTCCTGTTTCCTTTTTCCTTCAGTGATTTTTCCTTTTCTATATCTGCCCCCCATCTACCCACTCACCCACCCGACAGGCTCCTTGTTAATGAACACACCCACTGAAGGGAGGGGGAAGAAAGCCTTCCTCTAGGGCAGCGATTTTCAGCGATTTTCATCTCATGGCACACATTAATTGTTAAAATCCCACGGCCCACTAAAAAATATATTGTTTTCTGACCTGACCAAAAAAATAGGTAAAATTTTGATTCGTTCACACTAGGTGGCTATTATTGTGTAGGCTGTTGGACGTTTTTATTTGAAAATCTAAGGGAAGCCCTGACCAGTTTGGCTCAGTGGATAGAGCGTTGGCCTGCGGACTCAAGGGTCCCAGGCTCGATTCTGGTCAAGGGCATGTACCTTGGTTGTGGGCACATCCCCAGTAAGGAGGTGTGCAGGAGGCAGCTGATTGATGTTTCTCTCTCATCAATGTTTCTGATTCTCTCCCTCTCCCTTCCTCTCTGTAAAAAAAAAAAAAAAAAATCAAATCTAAGGAAAAATAGGTCAGTGCCCCTGACTAAATAGGTATTGCATGTTTTGAAAATTCTTGTGTCACACCAGTTGAAAATAGCTGGTCTAGGTTGACAGAGGAGAGAGTATTTCAGAGTTCCAATGCACTGGCCTTGAGATTAGGATTCTCCTCATAATAGATATGATAGAAAGCTTTAGAATTAAAGTTTTTTTGTTAAATGACATTTACTGATGGTTTATTTTCCCCATATATTCCCCCCTCATATATTCTTTAGTAACTTTGATGCTATAAATTTGTCAGATGATTTCTTTTTCTAGTTGATACATGAGATCATATCTGGCAAATTATTAACAGGGTCTAAATTAACTTCCTACAAGGGGTTTCTTCCCTTGCAAGTGTTTTTCTAATACCTGAGAACCACATACTACACAGAGAGGAATTTACCCTTATTTCACTCAACACCTATTATAGGAAGAATATGTCTTACCCAGCCTTAACATTCAGCAACCAGTTTAGAGGAGAATGGTATTTTTAAAGGAATAATAAATCACACATTTTCCTGATTTTCAAGTATAGGGAAACTATGTCTCCTTTAGTTGAAAGAGTAACCCCCACTGGGTAACAATTTGTAGCATAGTAGCAATAACCACAGGTGGGTCAGACAATTTATCAGCTTAAAGAGACATATCATTCCTCCAACTGAAATTCCTTTCATTATACATAGTCATCCATTACATACATCCCGGATTCTTACTTAAGAGTCTCCAATTTGGTTATCAGTACATTACATCCTTCTCTGGGCCTTAGGTACATCCTCCAAAGCTCTCAGATTCATAATTTGTTTATTGTTTTTCCTTGGAACAAGCAGAATAATTAAAATATCCTATGTAATTTGATAAAACCGAGAAATCAGTGGACCATTATATCAGCTCAATGATAAGTGGTAATAAAATCTTTCACTGAAATTTTCTTGAAGCTTTTTTCAATGTGCTTCTACCTTTATTACCTTATTAGACATTTCCAAAGACTATGTAAAAGAAGTCAGATTAGTGTTATTCCCATCTCACAGAATGGAAAAGTGAGGTCTAGAAATGTTCAGTGACCACCTAGCTCATCAGTGCCATAGCTGGGGGTTATATCCACCTCCCCAGATGTTCTGCTTCCAAATCTCCCTCATCCATCCTATCTAAATCAGTAGTTCTTTAAACAAAAAATAGAAAACAATATGCTTTCAATTCTTCAATGCTGTCGAAAGACTAAAGTCTGAACTATACCTGGTTTCTTGAACATGTTTTGGATAAAACAGACAAAACAACGAACCCACATTGGCTTTTGCCAGTTCTCAGGGTTTTTTTTGTTTTGTTTTGTTTTTTTTACTGGCAGCTGCATTTCAAGGAAAAGCCAGTGACCTGCAGGGAGTAGATAATGGGGCCTTCTCAAGGTATCAGGACATCCAGAACACTGTGAGAGCAGATAATCGGCGGCATCTGTTTGGAATGGGAGCGACAGCAAAGAAGTCACAGCTGAGCCCCAAGAAACCCTCAAAATGTGAGCACTCTATGTATGAATCAGCTGCCCACCCTCTGGTTTGAGAATTAAAAAGCCTCGAGCCATACTGCGGTCCTTTCCAGACATGTAACACAAATGCAGCCACAGTATAGCAATAGGGGTGGGAGAAATAAAAACAGCAATCATTTACTGAGAGACCAAGTTCTAGGCACCAGGCTGGGAGTTTTGTGTTTATTATTTTATCTCGTCCTCCTAACCCAAGATAGATGGTTATTTCTTTTTCTTTTTTAAGTTCCTACCTGCAGTTAAAAAAAAACACAAAACTAGGAAGCACACTAGGAAGAGAGCCAAGTGACTATTTAAGAAATACTCCTTTAGTGCTGTTTTCCCATTATTTGCCATATTTTCACATCATAATACCAATGCTGCTTGCCCAACTTTCTTTAAAAAATGAAATATTTAGACATGTAATTTTGTAGCCTCTTTAAACTATAGACTTTTGATGACCATTTTGCAAGAGTTTAATCAAGAGGGAACAAAAGCTTTATTAACCTGTTTTCTCACTCTCCTTATTTGCTCTATGCACTTGTTTATTATCTGTGAGAACATGCTCCTCATATGGTTTGAAATGAAAGGATGATCCATCTCCTCATTACCAATCCTCTGCTTGGTGATGAGAAACAAAACAAAACATAGGAACAAAGGAAAAATGCCTTCCTGTCATTTCTCAGCCTTCCTTGCTGCTGCTCAGCTGGGACGTTAAAGAGTGGGGTTTAATGAAAGAAGGTGAGAAGGTGAAAAAGGCGTCCTAATGAGCATGTGTTTAGCTTTGGAAAGATCACCGAGAAGCGGCTGTGATTTTCTTTGTGCCTAGCATAACACAGTGTCCCCTTAGGTCAAAGAAGCCCATCGTCCTTCCTCCCTCACCCATTCTTCCCCTACCCTGGCAACTAGCTTCTCCACCTACAACGAATCTCGTGAAGTTTAATTTCTGACGGTGGAGTGAAAAACAATGTCATTCCCCGTCACTCGCTTATAGCTCTTGAGACGCATGCCGAAGTGGTGCGGGAGGCTCTTTGGGCTGCTTGCATCACTGGTAGAGCATCTCATGAGCAAGCATTTCTGACCTAATGCTCAGGATGACAGAGCCCCAGCCCGGTTTGTAGGCTTGCTGACACTTAGCCTTTAGACTGGGAATGAAGAAGCAAATTCCCACCTAGCAGTACAGAGCCACTGGAAAACAAAACGCTTTAATGCTTCGATGGAGAGTTGATAACAGCTGTCAGAATGCTAAAGCAATGCTCTGAATTAGAATGAAATCATGCAGTTATAATATCATTCTGAAAATGTCTTTAATCAGTGAGCGTTCTAGCCCTGGGGTATGAGCATCACACCGAAAATACCAACAAACAAACAAACAAACAAACAAACCATGAGAGCCAAGCTCAGAAAGAACTCCCAAAACTCTAAGAGTAATGTTTTGGTTCACCAGCCATAACAAGAAGAAAAAGGAAGCTTAAAGTACAGGTCCTTTGGGATCAACAGCTGTCTCAGGGAGGCCGGACATGCTTCCCCGATGTCTACGTCCAGTGTAACTGTTAACACTAAGGCAGGAATAGAGATCGTCCTTTGAGGTTGAAATACGCAGCCTTCGTTGTGCTCTCATCCTCTACATTTCACTGAGTGAATAACCTAAATTACAAGGAACAGCAGTAAACTGGCTCATCACAGACAGATCTGTTCTAATTCTAAAAGGATAAAGAACCAAAACAACAACAACAAAACCAGACAGCCTCACATGTAACAGTTCAGGAACCAGTAAAGTCCATCAAGGGGCTGCCATACTCTTTCCTCAGTAGGTCATGAGTTCAAATTCAACCTAGGTTTGTGGTCTAAGGACCATTTAATGTCTCGTGTTCAATGTACGCGTGCCTTCAGCATAATGTTCCTAAACAGGGATGTTGACAGCTTGCATTTGTCATTCTTGCTAACTCTCTTAGGGAGTACAGCGACAGGCCAACCACATGTGGAGACTAAATCACTCCCTGCCATATGAAGGTGATCCTTACAGAATGTAAACTCTGGGGCACTAAAGGACATCCTGCTTTCATGCTGTCCATTCTCTGCCCCTCTCCCACCTCTGATAAAAAAAAGTGTAGCAGCTCTTTGACTGGCAGTCTAACACGCTGACGAGCCCAGGACAGACTTTAAATTTTAAAGACCTACAAGCATGTCCACAAGAAGAGCGTTTCCTACACAACATAATAACTCTCTCTGCTTCCACAAAGCATTCACTTGTGGTAATAAAATGCCAGGTCACAAGCCAAATTTTGACTCCATTACTGAGCATTATCCTTGAGTTCTAAATGGAAAGGCAGAACGATTCACGAGCTGCCGGGCTCCAGCCTTACCCCACCCCAGAGCAACAACAGAATAACAGGCTAAACAATGATAGCTGCTCTAGTCACTACTTGATTAGATTCTGAATGACGGGCTCTGTCCACAGGTCACTTCGGCCAGTGGCTCAACAAATAGATTTCAAACCATTTGGATCCTAGGCTTCTGCCTGTAGTGTCATAGAATTCAGTGAAGAAATGCACCATCCATCAAAAGAGATTTGGGGTGACTTAAGAGACGCTTGAGGTAATCAGATTGCTCCTCTTCATGGAAAAAGTAAAAGTTGGTGTGGCTGGGTTGAGACAGGAGATTTCCATGGAGTTCCTTCCAAGGTTAAAAGTGGTTCCCACCTCTAGATTTGATGTTGACCACCGAGGGGTAAGTTGATGAGTGGGAGAATGCACTGTAAGGGGCACCCCCAGAATGTGTCAGTGCTGTGCATGGAAAGGGTGCTAAACACGTTGGCCACCCCAAAAGCACAGGTCACCTGGCTGCAGGGGAGAGTGGCGGCACCCCGGAGAAGCCCTGTTGCCTGAACGCCTTCCGGGAGCCCCGCTTCCCAGCTTTATCTGTTGCCCGAAGATGTCCTCAGTGCAGCCAGAAGAGCTGCCTAGATCCTATCTTTCCCTTACTGGAAACCATTTGAAACGGCGCTGCTAGGAAGTCGCAAGACTTTGAAGTTATTTCTTGTCAAGTCACCAGATTGGAAAACACTGGAAAGTCTGGGAAGTCATGAGGAGGGCGAAACTTTGTGAGTATTTCTCCTGCCCAGGGTGAGGTGAAGGTAACATCTAACAACCATGACCCCTAAAAGGAAAAGAGGCACAGATGGCTGAAGCCTCTCTTCCCCGCCTTGTAAGTCTCCAGCGTGGAGGTGGCTGACTCTGCCCCAGGCTGAGGCGTCCGGTGTGATGGCCAGTGCTCATCCCACCTCCACCCTCCCATCCATCTTTCCTCCGTCTATTAATGGGTCCCTCGGATCTTTACTTACAACCAATTCCATCTGCCTACCTAGTAGAAATGGATCCTCTCGGTTGTGGCCATTTCCCTGATGAGGAAAATAGGGAATACCTTCTTCTAACCTAAAGCAGTCTAGGGGGGGGTTTCAAACACTGAAGTGGCACTCTGCAGGGAGCCTTCCTCGATTTGGCCAGATGTTCCCGAAAGCACTTACAACCTCCCCACCTCGCTCTGGACCCACCAACCTTGGGCTTCCTCCCCACCCATTTCCCTCTCTTCCTGCAGAGGTTTGCGTTTCTGGATTCTCAGCACGTCGTTCAAAGATGGGGATCAGAGCTGTTACAAAGGCTGTTGGGCTCTGTGCTCGGGCCGGAGGGGAGCGGAGGTGGGAACGAGACAGGCATGTCCCATGAGGACTGGGGCAGAATTTGCCAGATCCCTGGCCAGGTGACAGAACATGAACGCCGAGGCGGCCACGGAGCGGAGCTTTGGGAACCGAACCAAGTGCCTTCCGCCGGGCTCTCGGGGCCGGAGTGACGCGGCTCCATCAGGTGGAAAGCCTGCCGTTCTGGCCCAACTCGTGCGAGATCAAGATGTCTCAACAACCACGACCGTCGCCGCCACCGCCGAGCCCAGGCCTAGGGGGAGGGAGGGAGGGGCCTTTTCTGCTCCAGCGGCGGCTGGGGCTTGTTTGTGGGTTCGCAATTCACCATGATGAATGTACAGACCAATTAAGGTTTGATCCGAGCACACGGGAGGCAGACGGCGGCTGATAGTGGAACCAATTAATGAGCATGTCCCCTCATTCCTGCCGCGGCCGCTCCGTGGATCCCCCCAGGCGCCTGCGGCGGCTGCCCGGGAGCGCCCCGCGGCTCCCTCCGGGCTCCGGGAAGGGCTGCCCTCCTCCAGAGAGAAGGTGCGAGGAGCGGGGCCCCAAGGTGGCTGGGGAGGGCCGTGCCCCGCAGGGAGGCTCAGAGCCAGCCGCCTACGGAGCCCAACTGTTTGCAACCCGGGCCGGGCGGCTGGGGCGCGCCCGAGTTCTCCGCCGCGCGGGGACGGCGGCGGGAAGGCACCCGGCGCTCAGCCTGGCGGTGCCCCGAGGGCGAAGGGCAGGTGGCTGAGCGGCCGCCGCCAGGTAGCCCAGGGCTCGGGAGCTGCGCGGCCCGGTCCCAAGGTTTCGCTGGCCCGGGGCCCGGCTGGCTCTGCGCGCGGCGGGGGCGACCTGGCGTAGTTGGCGTGGGGCTCCAAGCAGCCCCCCGGGTCCGGGGAGCCCTCGGCCTCTCCCCTCACGCTCCCCGTTCCCTTCCGGCTCATCCGGCCGCCCCAGACGTGACCCCCGCGCAAGGTGTTGGTGCTGCGCACAGCCGGGGCGCGCGTGACGGATGGCCCCGAGGTCGGGGGCGGCGCAGGCACGAGCCTCTCTCCTTCGCTCGGCCGGGATGTGAGGGTCTCTGGGAGGAGAGCCAGGTCAGGGAAATGGGGACCCCGGGACCGCCGCGGCGGAGGAGGAAGAGGAGGAAGAGAAGCAGGTGACTCGGGCCGGAGGGGCTCGTCCTCTCTGGCCGCGGGGCGGGCTCCGAGGCTCGTCCCCCGCGGGCAGCAAAGTTTGGAGCCACTGGCGCCGCGCTGCGCGGTGCGCCGGTCCCTCCCCGCGCAGTTCCCTCGGCGGGGTCCGTGCCGCCGTCGCTGCCGGGGCAGGACAAAGGCTCATTAACACGTGATGGGACCGCGCCTCATAAATGGGACTGGATCGAGCGGGAGCCAGAGACGGAGCGCGAGCGGAGGGAGAGGCAGGGACCGCGCCAACTGGGTGAGGCGCCGCGCACCCGGACCGGCGGAGACGGGCGGCCCCTCGCTGCGCCAGGCTGGGAGAGCGGGCGGACCGGGGAAGAGCCCGGGGAAGGGGCGAGGCTCGCGGGTGGAGGGGGGCTCCAGTCCCGATCCTTGTCACTTGCGGGCGCTGCAGGCTGGGGACACCAGCGCGCGGGTAGCGCGGACCGACTGACTTACGGACCGACGGACTGAGGCGCATCCCGCTCCACCCCACCCCTCGGCATCCCCCGCGCCGGCGCCGCCTCCCTCCCGCTGACTCCCGCGGCCACCCCATCCTTCTCCACTTCTTTTCCGCCTCCGCCTCCTCTAGGCTCCCGCGGCGCCAGTGCCACCCCCTGGCCCGGGCGGGGCGCCTCCGCTCCCTGCAGAGCTCTCCGTAGGGGGACGTTCCGTTCTAGCGGAGAAGCAGTCCCTGCGCTGGGCGAGAGGTGCCCAGGGAGCTTCCCATCCGAGGACCAGGGGATGCGAAGGGTAAGACCTGGCAGACTTTCATTTGGAAATACTTTTCTCTCTTCCTTCCCCCCCTCCTCCCGGGTACTGACCTGTGTGGTCCCAAGGTCCATCCTAGAGTTCCTATTCCGCGTGAGCGAATCGTGCGTGAGTGTTTACTTAGCTATGCAGCCCCCGCCTGTTCACTGTGGTCTGTGCTACTTACTTCTGGAGGTTTCTACCATTTACTAGTTACTGCATGTGGGTGCACCTGGCTCTCTCTATGCACTGGTGTCTGTTTGTGGAAAATGTGTAATTGTGCATGTGTGAAAAACAGGCGCTTGAGTTGGTGCTCAGTGGCTATAAGCCCTATCAGCAACTAAGTCTTCCCAAGAGAAACACATCCATCTCAGCATCAACCCTAGAAACCGTCTGAAGTAAATTATTAGCTGTCATGTAAAGAAATGTATGTCAAATAATAAACTTTTTTATACGGGAAAATACATAGCTGCAGGAACCACTCTTCTTTGAGGGGGCATAAATGGGCACGTAACTAATATCTACATTTGAATGTTGATGGAACCATTTAACTCAGAAGTGGCCATTAGCTGAAAAAAAAAAAAAAGTTGATGTGCTTTTAAAAGACATTTCTTGCGAAGGCTCAGAACCATAAAAGGATCACCCTCCTGAAGCAAATGTGTTTGCTGTGACAGACGTGAGAAGCTGTCATTTGGTCATTTGAAAGTTTAGAAGCAACATGCATGTATCTAATTTTGGTGTTAAATTGAACAGATGAGAAATTAGTCACCTATTAATCATTTTGTCTCTCATCTTTTTTTTTTCTAAAAAAAAAAGTGTCATTCTTGCCTTTGTTGTTGTTTTCTTGATACATTAAGCATACTCTGGCATTTAAAACAGTAAGAGATTAGAATAGATATACTGGCTTAAAGGTGTTGAAAGATATTTCTGTGGGTCCCATAACTCCTCATTTTTATTACCAAGATCATATATTTTGAACGATGGGGGAAATGTAATTTCTTAGCAGAAATGGAGTGGACGTTGACTATCAGTGGGATGCCCACTGCCATCAATCTGTTTTGCAGAATATTGAGAAGCTCAGAGCAACCAACCTTTAAGGTTCCCCTAGGACTTTATCTGATGTGAAGTGTTGCTGTTCTAATCCCACCCTGCTGACAGTTTACCGGGGAGACGGACTGATTGATTTCTCTGGGTCCCCCTCCCCCACTCTCCTAACTCAGTTACAGCCATTTCATCGAAATAAAAAGCCATGGATAGTTTCCTAAGTGAGACACATTATTTTCTGATTATATCCATACACGAACAGTATCCAGGCATCTCCAGAATTTCAAACGTTGTATGCTGCAGGCAGTAATTTGTAGGCACCACAGCAGTTACCGTAGTTGGGCAGGAGGCTTGAGGATGGACACGGTTTTTAAAAACTAATCCATGTTAGGTTATCAAAAGAACTTACTGTAAAAGGACTCTTTTCATTCCAAAGATGTCTTCACTCCAGGCAAGGAGCAGTCTTGGTGAAGGTATGTATCAAGTGTCTGATAGGGAGACGTCTCATTGTGTCCCTAAGTCTCCGTGGGGGTAAAATGATGCCACAGGGGGGAAATGCTCCGTTCTGACCTTTCAAAGATGAAATGGCTATGCTTGCACACTCCTTGTTAGGAAGGCAAATTAGATCTCATCCCCCTCACCCCCACCCCCCCACCCCCCGTTGTAACAGCCAGCAGCAGTAGATGTGCATACAAAAAGAATGTTGTGCCTAGTCCCTTTAATAAACCATAGGTGATAGTATGTAATTTGGTGTGTGAAGTTTTCCATTCTGGTGAAAATGCGATCGCACGTTGGAGGAGTGCTGGGCTTTGTTTGTTATCCGCTGTTTTCTGTCTTTTCCTGTTACCCTTTTCCCAGTGGACTGCGAGCCTCCCTGTCTCGCCTGTGAGATTGTTCTTCTCTAATAAGCCTCGCTGCTGGATCAATGTGTTCTTTTTGGCATTTCAAAATGTTAAAATAGTGAAATTGTTAAATGTTACCAAGATGGAACTGCTGGGAATAAAATTCTCCGGGAGAACCACTATATTTGTGGCATATTTCAGTCTATTCCCAAAGAAAACTCCTTGGCTCGGTTTACCTGTTTTCTGAAGAAAGCAGCAGCCCCATTGATTAGTGTTGATAAGTGTTTAGTATGCAGTGTCAGCTTACTAATCACTAAGGCAAAGGCTGGAAAACTCTTTCAAAACAATGGTTTGACATTCTCTTCTCTGCGTTGACTCCGAATTAGCATGAACCACCAGGAAATTTAGACAGGCCCCTTGGTTGTCTTGCATATTAGTGCTTGGATTTAGAATTGAAAAACTTGGATGTATAAGAATTAACTATTATGAAATGGAACTTATAACAGCAGTTACAGTTCACCACGCTTACCAAATGTTTCTTTCCAGAAAACAGTTGGCCTAATAAGGGAGGGGATTATTTCTCATAATTAGCTCTCCAGGAATGCTGCAAAAAAAAAAAAAAAAAAAAAAAGAGTGATATATTGAATTTGGAAATCCCTAACAACACATGATGAAGAAAATGAGTTTCGGTTATAGCGTCATGAATTTGGTCAGTAAGATGGAGCCTGGCCTTTGGGTTGCTGCCTGTTGTTCTAGGGGGTAATTACGTTATCTCAGTTGCATGATGAACACAGAGGAGAACTTTCATCCCTGCAAAAAAGGATGCTGTGTCTTCACCAGTGTAAGTCTGGCTCTTCTGTTTTTGTCGTCATCATTTTCTGATTGAACCAACCAAGTAGAATAAAACCAACATTTGGGTTTAAGTTATTTATAATTCTCTTTTTGACTCTGAAACAACCTGGACCCAGTAGTGTTTGAAAAACTGTGCTGGGACCAGGTTTATAATAGTGTACACCTACATTGTGAGGGACAGCAAGCTCTGCTGATTTTTCTTTTCTTGACTGAAGACTGGTAGAGAAGTTAAAGAAATCAAAACCAATTGATGTACTTAACTTCATATGTCCCTCCCGAATCTCCAACTCTTTCCTAATCCTGTTCTTTAATAATGTTAAATTTGTGTTATAACTGCATGAATGCTGTTTTTGAGGGGAGCAGGGATTCAACACTTTGCCACTGAATTGCTATTAAATGTTTTGATAGCCATTAATTAGATCAGATTAACTTCTTAACAATTACAGATCAACTCAGATTTCTCTCAGATATATTCTAGACCAAAAGAAATGATAAATGTCATCCAGAATATGTATACTGCATAATTTTAGATGACTGGACATATCAACACACTTTTTTGCATAGTTATGAACAAACTTTTTCATAGATGTATATCTAGACCAAAAGAAAATTAGACACTTTTCTTTTTATATTTGAACATGTAATTTAGGTTTTAAATAAATACTATAGATTTGGGGAAGTGTCCACATTTAGGGCAACTGTGCAGATGGGCACTGAACACTCAAGGCAAAAGGAACTATCCACCTTGAACCAAAACAAGGCTGCTCTTATTTTCCACCATAGTGGAAGAGTGTTTCAGTCCCATGTGTTCTAAGAATCTTGCCAAGATGCCAGGGTGGGCATAACCACATTTTATCAGTCTTGCTAACTGTTTTTTTTTATTTTGGGGAAGAAAGTTGAAGGAAAGCTTGAAGAAAATATACAAAGTTATTACTACCTCACAAAATACACATTAACATGGTAATATAACAAATTATAATACGATCACAAGTAAGTTACAGCTATAGGAAATTTATGACACCTGAGAAAGGGAGGATTATGTTCAGTGGTTTTTCAATGTCTATCTCTTGGTACTATTCTAATGGTTTGATGTTAGATGAACTTCTATCTCAATCAGGCCTTCATGGGTAATAGGTAAGTTAGGACATATCAGGAATAATAGGTCAAAACTATTACATAAAGTAATCACTGTGAACTTCTAGTTCATAACATAAAATATTTGCCAAAAGTTTTCCTAGGTCATATTTCTTCAATGAACAGGGTACCTCATTAAAAAAAAAAGTATTACATTTCATTATAATAGTTTTTATAGGACCGTTGCAATTACAAACATTTTGATCTAGTTTTCATTGAGATTTTCCATATAGATTATTGATGTGTAATTTTGGGATGTCCAACAATTTAAAAGTTTCATTTGGACAGGTTAATTGCATACCTTAGTGACCATGGACTTCTTGAGGTTCATAGTTGTGTTTGTATAGGCTTTTAAGGGAAGGATTTTAACTCACCAAACCTGAGCAAATGGGCCTGGCAGAGTCATAGTAGTTGTTCCAGAATACTATGAATTCTGTTTTAGCCCCAGCTGGTAACATTCTCACACCTGCACTTCAGGAAAGCTTTCAAAGTTGTTCTTTGTTTGTTTTGTGTTCTTTTGTTTTGGAATATGTGAATTGAGACTAGTCAGGTAGGAATCAGTGTTTTTTAGCTAACTCTTTTTAACCCACTGTGCTATTGCATTATATTCTGTATTTTTTAATAAGATTCCTAAAGTTGATTTTGTATTTTTTAAATGCAACAAGGGATGTAAGTTCCCCCTTCTCCTAACACAGATGGCAAATCATTTTTCCCTAAGAGTACAATCTTTTATTATCTAATGTCTTATTTTTCTACTCTAATTTAGATTCGTAATTGTTTAGCGTTTGGATTCGTTGAATAGAAATTTGATCTCTTTGGCTTGATTCCTTACCACCATTATCAATTCTGAATAGCATTTTAAATTGTTTCTTAACTTCAGGCGATAAAGTGCAGTATAGTTACCTAAATTTGACGGTGTAATAGCTATTTTTTATTCCAACTAGCAAATTCCATGCTATTGCTTTTTAAAGAAAAGCAGAGGCATTTTTCAAAGATGTGCCAGGCAATCTGTTGTGATAGTTGAATATACTGGCAAGTGCTTTCACAAACTGTGTATGTCAGTAGTATATTTAAATATAATTAAAATAACATATAATTAGGAAATAATGTTTGTCCAAGTTTAAGTTTAAATGGGAGGGTTCCCCTCTTTCCTTCATCATTTCTTCATTTGTTCTTTTAGACCATATATTTAGAGAATAAAATTGGAATCAATATGACTTCTATGAATTAAGTTACAAGGAGTTTCACATTGAAATTGGTGATAATTTCCATTATGTTTTTAAAAAAACAAAATTCTACTTTCACATGTGGGCATTTGTACTAGGAAATCTTAAAACATTGATTTCTGTTGGTCAAAAAGCTAAAAACAGTGTTTTTAATATAGCAAGTGAACCACCATTATAGATAGTATACCTTTGTCACTTTTGCCTGCTTTTAACTCAGCTATATTTAAAAATAAATCAATTTTATGTATTCTTTACAAAAGAGACTTAATTTAATGCCACTGTGATCTTTGTATTTTGGTTTATTCCAGTGTGGGTTGTTAAATGGATAAGATTTTCAACTCATTTGAGTGCATTGCTACCAGAATTTGTAAATGTTTTCTCCCGTTTTGATATAAGTTGTGGTGAGCAAGCAATATGCATGTGGAGAAAGAGCAAAACTAAACAACACATAACCAAAGTAAGCAAGAGATCATCCAGAGGATGCTGTATCTTTTGCATGTGTGAGAATTTGACTTTGGAAAATGTACAGCTGCTTTTGGAAATTATATCTACGTTCATACAAATTTTTTTAAAAAAAGGAAATCTTTGAATGATTTCAGTCCTCAGCTATGGAAACTAACTTTGAATAATCGATGGTCCATTTTTTATTGATGAAATAATCAGAGAGAGAACAGTCTGCCCAGAGTCATATATTTTAGTGCTTTGGGATACATTTCCATATAATTATAACCGGTAGATATTTTTGTAAGATACTTGCCATCTATAAGCAGTGTAAATTGCATAATTACCAGGATAATTCTGTAAGATAATTTGCATTACTTGAGCCTCCTGCAAAATTTCCATTTCAGTTTGTCGTTTTCTGGGTTCATCTCCTGTGATACATTATTTTATGGTTCTGGGGAAAGAAGAACAGAAACAGAGATATTTCCATCTTTTTTAAGAAAAACCCCAGCTGGAATGCTAACTACTTTTGCTTTTCCCCTGTTCTTTTACGTGCAGGAGCCCTGGGTTCCCTCCCAATGGTGTTGAAAGAAAAGGCCAGCATAGTCTTTGCCAATAGAATTAGGAGAAAATGGTGTTGAGTTTGGAATTTATGTCTGCATACTGGGTACTTACATATTACATCTTGAAGCCACTTTCCTTTGCTGGACGAGATATGTAACAGTAAGTTTCCAGAAACAGCACAGAGAAGCCCTGACTTGCAGGCTGAGAGGTTCCCTACTTATGCTTATTTTCAGGATAGACTACATTATTCTATTCCGACCAAATAGAAAGGCCTTGGTTTTAAGGAACAGTGAGATTACTGTGGCCTTGTAGTATAGTTCGATATCAGGTAGCCTGATTCCTCCAACTTGATTCTTCTTTTTCAAGATGGCTGTGGCTATTTGGGGTCTTTTGTGGTTCCTAAAACAGCATGGTGCTGGCATTAAAACAGACATATTCGATCAGAACAGAATAGAGAACCCAGAAATAAACCCACACCTTTATGGTCAATTAATATTTGGCGAAGGAGGCAATAACATACAGTGGGGTAAAGACATCCTATTCAATAAATACTGTTGGGAAAACTGGACATATACGTGCAAAAAAAAAAGAAAGTAGACCACCTTCTTACACCATACATAAGAATAAACTCAAAATGGATTAAAGACTTAAATGTTAGACTTGAAACCATAGAAATCCTAAAAGAAAACATAGGCAGTAAAATCTCATACATTTCTTGTAGCAATATTTTTTTCTGATATATTTCCTTGGGCAAGGGAAACAAATGGGACTAGAACAAACTACAAAGGTTTGCACAGCAAAGGAAACCATCAACAAAATGAAAAGACAGCCCACTGAATGGAAGAACGTATTTGCCAATGATACATCTGATAAGGAGTTAATTTCTGAAATTTATAAAAAACTTATAAAACTCAGCACAAAAAAAAAACAACACAATTCAATTAAAAAATGGGCAAAGGACCTGAATATACTTCTCCAAAGAGGACATACAGAGAGTCAATAAACTTGAAAAAATGCTCAGTATCACTCATCATCAGAGAAATGCACATTAAAACCACCATGAGATATCACCTGAGATATCAGAATGGCTTTCATCAATAAATCAACAAACAAGTGTTGGTGAAAATGTGGAGAAAGAGGAACCCTCGTGCACTGTTAGTGGAATGCAGATTGGTGCAGCCACTGTAGAAAACAGTATGGAGCTTCCTTAAAATTTTTAAAAATGGAACTGCTTTATGACCCAGCAATCCCACTTCTGGAAATACTATATCCTGAGAATCCCGAAACACCAATCAGAAAGAATATATGCACACTTGTGTTTCATTGCAGTGCTATTTACAATAGCCAACATTTAGAAATAGCCTAAGTGCCCATCAGTAGATGAGTGGATAAATAAACTGTGGTACATTTATGCAATGGAATACTACTCAGCTATTAAAAAGAAAAGCAGGAAATCTTACCTTTCACGACAGTATGGATGGATCTGGAGAGTATTATGCTAAATTAAGTAAGTCAGTCAGAGAAAGACAACTACCATATGATTTCACTTATCTATGGAATCTAATAAAATTAACAAAATAGAAGCAGACTCATAGATACTGAGAACAGACTGACAGCTGTCAGAGGGAAGGGGGACTGGGGAGTGAGTGATGAAGGTGAAAGGATTAAGCAAAACAGAACACAATAAATACACGCATAGACACACAGACAACAATATGGTGATTACCAGAGGGAAAGGGGTTGGGGGAAATAGTAGAGCGGATAAATGGTGATGGGAGGAGGCTTAACTTTGGAAGGTGAACACACAGTACAAGGTACAGGATGATGTACTATAGAACTGTACACCTGAAACCTACATAATTTTATTTACCAATGTCACCCCAATAAATTCAATTAAAAAATCTGTGAAAATTTACTTTATCATGAAAGAAGGCTCCCTTAGCAATCCATTTCAGTGATCTAAACACCACTCATAGATCAGTCTTTCTTGCTATCTAACCTTGGTTCTTCTTTACCCCTCCCCCCTCAGTCTTTTTCATAGCTGTAATCTTTAACAATGGTTCTTAAACTTTAGAGTGTGTTAGAATCTGCTGGAGGCCTTGCTAAAACACAGATGCATCCCAGCCCTGTAGTTTCTGTTTCTGCAGGTCTGAGGTATAACCTGAAAATTTGCATTTCTCTTAAGTTCCTAAGTGATGCTCAAGCTGCTGGAGATAGATGACCCTTTGAGAGTCACTGACGATAAAATAACTCCCTATGCACTAACAACCACTGTGGGACTTCTCAGATGGTTTTTGTACAGTGGAATTTCCCAGCCTGTTCTCACCGGTCTTTCCTAATTCTTTATCTTCATGTTATTTTTTCTGAATCCTTTCAGTTACTTAGCTCCATACAAAATTGTGTAATTGCATCATGCAAACCTAGGAAGGATTTGACCTTGAATAAGTACACTAGAACTACCTCATGGTTTCAGTAGCATAAAAATTCTGTACTTGCATCCAGTTAGAATACTTCCTTCTTAATCATAACTATATTTCCAAAGCATATCTTTACTGAAGCCTATTTCTTCAAGTTCTATTTTACATAATTATTTGCATCTTGAAAGCATATTTCTCTGTTTATATCTTTCATTGTTAGTACACACTGAAAATTTTTAATTTAACATTTCAACTTAAGAATGTGATACATAAAGACCTACTTTTAAAAAGCATGTCTGAATAGAACTCTGAATGTACACAATAAAAACTTGTTTAAAATTATTCCAGTGCGAAAAGATAGGAAGGAAATGGAATTGTTTAGAAAGCTACTATGTCCTCAATTTGTATGAGTATTTGAACAAATACTCACTTCTCTTGTGAAAGATTCCAATTTAGACCCTGTAATAATAGAAGATAATTTTCCATTCTTTTTTATCACAGAGTTACAACCTTTGTTGGTGATTTCATATTTGAAAATTGGAAAGCTAAATGTTTCATAAAGTAGAAATGAGTTGAGTTTGTTATTAGAATTGATTTTGGGCTTCTGAGACATTCCCTTCTTACTTTTAACCATATCTTGGCATAAACATACCATTTGTTTTCAGTAGAACTACTTTCCTTTACTCATTCTTAATTACTTTCTTGAGGCAGAATTCCAAATATTCACAATTAAATATTCACAATTAATTTTTATTAATGTATTAAGTTTTCTCAATGTCCTTTTGCCTCACAAAAGCAATTTGGAATTTAGTTTTTCTAGGCAGTAGTAATAACCCATTTTAACCCTCAATAACATATTTTCTTATTTATGTTTTAATTAATTTAATTGTAAAATGCATAAAATGTTGTAGCAGGAGGAGAAATTGCTCAACCAAAGCAAGAAGTATGTCAGAATAACAAATTTATTCCTGAGGGCTTATAAAAGCCACTCCATCTAGTGGTTGAATTTTCACATAACTTCTCTTGACAAGTCTTTAAAGGACACTTGCATATGGAGAAACCCATTTGGGAAAGAGCAATGCATAACAGCATGCTTTTGAGGGAAGGAAAAAGTCCATTATAATAATAATTCCATATATTGTTTTTAAAGGTCAACAGTGTATAAGTAGGATTTGCCTAGTGTTGTGCATGTCACAAATATTTCTTTTATATGGATTGTTATGTGGCTAAACGTTGCAGTTCATAATATATACCTGGGCTAAACAAGAATAAGAACAAAAAGTAAATATCAGATCTTAGAGCATACCCTCCACTTGCTGCCAATATAACTATTTGATACTGACTAAAAGATCTTGGGATAAATCATTGTTCATGCCTTTTATGTAACTTTTACATTTGGGCAGTTTCTTTCAGATGGAAGTTTGTAGGACACCAAGAGTTAGGTTTAATTCTCTAATGATCAACTGACTTTATGTCAAGGAAAAGTATCCACAGTGAAAAGCCATTCTACTAAGATATTATCTGCCATGTTGCCAGTGCACACCAATATTCATTTAGTGAACATGTATGGAGTACCTTCCTTGTGCCGGGCAGAGGACTTATAAGGCCATATACGACAGCTTTACTGTCAGGGTCATCATCTGAAGGGTTTGGAAACAAGAAAGGATGCTATAGGATGATTCAGCAGTGCCCATCATCTCTCTCTTTGGGAAAAACCCTCAAAGCATATATAGGAAGGGGATTTACACAACCCAATACTCTTTGAAGATGAAGTATCATATGCCTATTACATGTGTTCATATCCAATTCTATTCTGTCATCTGTGGAAGGGCAGATGGGTGGGCTTTATTAGATGGGATGAGGTAGAATGGACAATCATTTCCATTGCTTCCTTGACCCATATTCATTACACAGGTACATGGATATATAATGTACACAGTACGAGGCATAGAGAACCCACACAATAAAAATGTGTTCAATGAAGCATCTTAGGGCCTTTAACTTTATATCCATCAACCACATTGTTGTAGTAACAGCTCTCTGCCCTTTGGGCACTAAGAGTTGTCACAAACACTCTCTTGTTGGAGCCCTGCTATGGTTTACAGAATTTCTTCTGCCTGATTCTAGCCAAGATCTTAGGAACTAGCCATGGAGAGCCTACTTCACTCTGGGTCTAAGAAAATTATATTGTTCAAGGTGGGAAGTTCAGCAATTTCCAATGATTTTGAATTTATCTCTATAAATAATGAATGTTTAAAGCTTGCTTACTAACAACAGTCATGTCTCATTCAGACCTAAAGAAGGTGCCCTCTTCATTCCTCACTTGGTGTGAAAACTGTCATTACCATCCCCAGTCCTTACAATTGATTAATGAAGAAAACATAAACCTACCTAATTAAAAAATAATAGTGGCAGTAACAAGTTAGATTTTATTTACTTGCCAACAGTCACTGCAGATAAGGTGCTAATCCAGGGTTGGTATTTATAGCTTATAGTTAATTGGCATACTTTGTTCCTAGAGACCACAGAGCAAGGATGATTTGCAGGTGCCATAGGCATCCTTTTTGCAGTCAGTAGATCATTCCTCCAGATTTTAGTTGTTCACTATGTAAAATTATCATGTACTATTTATGACTTCCTTTTCCCAAAATCAACTCTTCCCCCTTCCTAAGAAATGGAAAGAAGAGTGTCTTATTAAATGATTCTTGGGCCTCAAAGTTCAGAGCAGGCACTTTGAGTTTTGCAGAGCTGGCTGAAGTTTTAGCTCTGCCCCTCTAGTTGGAGACCTTGGACAAAGCATTTTACCTCTTAGTTTTCTCACATGTACAAGGGGGATTGTAATAGCACCTATTTTATTTAAATATTAAACAAAAGTAATATTTATGTCTAGCACAATGCCTGGCACATAAACATTCAAATGTTTCTCATTGAAATATTTGGGAATTGGAATGTTCTCTGTTGTGCATTTAAAGCACTCAAATTCTTTGAGATGGGAACCTGGAGAATCAAGACTTTGTTTTTAGTTGGATTTAATATGTATGTTCATGGATTCAAAGAGAAAATAGCATTTATTGAAGAATGAATGAGGAAACTTGAAAAGTATGCTGCACCATTTGGACAACATGCAGCACACTCAAAACTGTTGCTGTCCTTGGTAATGGACTGTAAAGATAATCTATCTAATGGGTTCTACACACATTACAGATCAGAATAATATATTGCTTCTGACTTTTAATGACCAGACCTCATATGCAAGTTAAAGACAATCTTATGGAGTATTTTATATGTGAACCAGGCTTCTACTGAATTGAAACTGTATGTTCTATTTCAAGGAAAGGTTGCTTCAATTATGCTTGATTATTTTCTTTATAGTTTATGTAGAAAATATTTCTCTCTGGGGGGAAAAAAAGCAAAGGCACATATCAGTGGGAAACATCAAAATAGCAGAGCAAAATTAAATGGTAAATGGAATTAGTTATAAAAGTCAGCAAATTATTCTGTTTATATCAATTATTTGCCCGTGTGATAGGCTCTTCTTGTGGCATCATTACCTACTAGTGAGTGCTTATCTGGTGTGGTTTAGTTTCTTGAGCCATAAAATTCTTTGTTTTAACAAGCCTTTAAGTGTTAAATGATTAAGCATACTTCAGATCAAATTTGAAAATAAATAATAGCCTTATAAGGTCTTAATGTCTGTTTAGCTTATATAATTGATATATATTTATGAAAAGTCTAACACTCATTTTGTTAGCAAGAATAGACCAGAGAAAATAGTGCTGATTAATAACTTCTATGTTAAAAAAAAAAAAAGGGTGAAGGAAAAGGAAAAGCTTTGAGAACCAACTGAGCATTACAAGCATAATGGAATTTTCTTTTATATATGGGAGAAGGAGCTGACATTAATACAAGGAAGAGGGATTATGTATTTTGCCTATATTATCAAGATAATTAAGTCAGTCCTTTATTTCTCATTGCTATAGAAGATGATGCAATAAGTTACCAAACTACTTTAATAATTCCAACTCCAATGGTTAGGACAGACTTACTTGCCCACTCAGCTGTAGCAGAAATATTCATTGAGTTATGATGTTGGCATGTGAGACCATCCATGTATATTGAGGACTTGGCTTAGACATAATGCAATTATGAGTCAACTAAAACTTTCCCTATTAACTTTAAAGAAATACATTAGCAAGTTATTTTTCTTGATCAAATTAGTAGAAACCAGACTTGTTCCCAGAAGTGAATGGAAAATAAACAAATATATCTACTGGCACTGTTGTTCTCTTAAACCCTTCACAAGACTCTTCTATGAGGCTAGCCAAGCAGAACAACACAGAACCAACAAAAAGTAGGGAAAAAACAGGATTAAGCCAGGGCCTGGGACTTCTGCATTTGATATGCTGGGCTCCTGTCAATTTAGATACTAGGAGCTTGGCACTGTCTCCTTAAAGCATTTATAAACTTAGAAATTTAGAGAAAGAGCCTGGTGAGCTGATACAGTCGGTAACTGTATTGGGAGCACCAATCCTTCTGATGCTTCCAGTGGCTTTTCTGCCCTCCTGGACAGGACAGCCTGCGGGAAGTAAATATTGCCTAGTGTCTGTACCCCCCAGAGATGCTATACAGGCCAGAACTGCAGGGATTTTGACTCTGGATGCAACAGTGATAAATATCTAAAATATTGAAATGTCTCTCTCTAAAACATATAAGGTCTCCAGCTGGGTAATGAAGAATAAAATAACCTGCTATTAAGTTATACTGATATGGAAAAAATGCTATTTGTAGTCTTGCTTTGAGGACTTTCTTGATGTTCACCCTAATCAGAACACAGATGTCTTCTATCCTTAAAGGTTATTGAAACAAAGATACAGACTTTGGGTAGACTTAAAAAAAAAACACAACACTCATGTTGCTGCCATACCAATAAAATTTCTTGGATGATACCATAGCTTGATACTTGATGTATAAATTGGGGAGGGGGGGTTAATGGAGAGGCAGGTGTGCATATAGAGAGATGGATAAAAACAACTGGTGGTGGTATTCTAAAATATTGAAGTTCAAAAAAATAATAGATGCATTGCATTAAAATATTCTTATTGTTTTAAATGCATGATTTATGACTTGAATTATTAGAATATGTTGGTTTATTTAAGTAGAATTCAAGGAAAATCCCCTTATATATCTTTAAGTCATTCTTTTACTATAACTGTAATAAAAACAACTGCTTTTTAATAGGTACATCTACTATGCATCTTGCTAGAAATTTCCAATTATGATTTTCCCAGTAGCAAACAAAAGCAAAATTAATGGCAGCCGCATCCCCCAAAGCATAAACTATATTACTAATGAACTCTCAAAGAAAACTCTCACTGCAAAAAATGAGCAGGTGAAAATTACTGTAATAATCCAAATGTAGAAATAAAAGCAAGAATTACTAAAATGCAGAGAACAGTTTTCCTGCCATGATCCCATTAACTTAAAATAGCCTGTGCACTGTGGTATTTGGACATTACTGAGATCCTTTAACTGCACAAAATCCATGTATATTTTTTAACTGTATTCTTTAATTAAAGTTGGATTATATTGGATAGAAATTACTTTGTATCTAACTCATATTTTATCTAGCTACTTTGTTTTGATGGAAGTGCTTGGTTGCATTAAAATGGGAAATTGTGATGACATATATGGTGATTTTAACCTAGAGTAAATCACAGGCACACGGGTTTTGCATTATGGAAATAAGATCGGTGATCCTTTTTCTTCACTTTATAGCTCTTCCAAATACTGATTTTAGTCCTTGAGGCCATGCCAGTAGGCAGATCCCACAAGATGCTAGGATAGGAAATAGTGATTTAGTAGGAGGTAGTGTTAATTACTATGGACTGACAAAATGCCTCAATTTGTGTTTGTAAGAAGCTGGAAGGCTTGAATATAAGATGCAAAATGGCTTTCTCCTAGTTACCATTAATCCTTAAAACTAAAAACTACCAAAACCAGCAGCTCTGGAGTCTGAGAGACATGGGATCAGCTACAAACTTTTCATATTCTGGACAACTTATCATCCAATTGGCCTCTGTTTTCTTGTCTGTGAAATGGGAGTTATTTAAAAAATAAGCACCTGACAGAGTTGTAATGACAATTTAATGAAGGAATAAATGAAGAGTCTTTCAAATGCCTGGAATATACAAATAGACATATTTCTCTATCTTTACCCATGTGTATATTTTCTATTTTCGTTGTGCCTTAAGTGCTGAGACAGAAATAAAAATTGAATAAACAGCCTATGATCCAATTAGGGCAATTAGATCATCTGGCAATTAGATATCATCTCGATATATAATTAATAAATAGGGCTGAGAGCCATAGTACTAAGTACTGATAATAATTAATATTTATTGAAGAGTTAAATTTTGTGCCAGGCACTATATTAAATGTTCTTTAAAAGATTTAACTTTAAACACAGTTCTATGATTTAGACTTCCACTTCCTCCTCCTTCCTATTTTATAGATGAAATATTGAAGTTTTGAAAGATTAACACGGGTCTGACACTAACACTTGGTCTGTGTAACTCCTAACTCAGAGTTCTCTCCATTAGTAATGCTTTGGTTGGAATCAGTAAATAAATATTGGTTTCTGAGATTATTTTGATTATTATAGATATCACTCACTACTTCTAATTTTTTTATAAGCTAATGAGCCTAATAGCCACATTTTAAACAAGCATTTATAAATAGTAAAATCAATTCTCTGGCTGTTTATTTTAAAACAAAACCCACTTGCTTATCTTAGAATTGAAGAGCCCTTAAAATTTGGCCTGTCCTCTCAGTCATTCTTATTTCTAGTGCCATCCACGTGAGAAGCCTTGAATGATGAGATGTGTCTCTTGTCTTCAGTGTGCTTGTGGCATCAAACCACTCATGGGGTACACGGCCAGGAAGCACTGTCCATTATCACTCCTCTCCAGCAATACATATCTGGGTCTTGCCCTGGCTGGGTGGCTCAGTTGGTTGGAGTATTGTCCCATTCACCAAAAAGTTTTGGGTTCAATTCCCGGTTAGGACACATACCTAGGTTTCAGATTTGATCCCCAATCAGGTGATCAATGTCTCTCTCTCTCTCTCTCTCTCTCTCTCTCTCTCTCTCTCTCTCTCTCTCCCCCCTCTCTCCTTTCCTCTCTCTCCTCTCTCTAAAATCAATAAAAATATATTCTTGAGTGAGGATTAAAAAAAATCTTGCTCTTCTCCTGAGCCCCAGTGAATGTTAGCCCTTTGTGACATTTTCCTTGGTTGGTGTAGACATTTTAGAAGTTTTTCTCAGCCATGGCTCAGTCCAAACGTCACCTCTGGGTCAAGAGACTTGCCTGCTAGAGCCAGGACTGGGACCCAGGTTTTCCTGCACAACCACATTCTTCCTTTTGGTCCAGCAGTTTCTTCCTTTCCCTTTGCATTCAGCACACAGACCGCACAGCTCAGTCTCTGATTGCACACTGTCTTGTTCTTTGGTTGTCTTGCACATCCAGTCTTACCTGTGTGACAAGGTGATTGAAGTCTTCAGGAACATTGGGATACTGCGTGTGTATGTGTGTGTGTGGGGGGGCGGGGGGGCGGGGGGCTGTAGAAACCAGGTGGTAAACACTTCCTAACCCGACTGTGAAATGCACACCACACCCAAGCACATGTTCTTCACTTGACCCTCAGACCCTGGCACTCTATAGAGGACTCACACAGTGGCATATACAGAGAACTCAGATAAGGAAAGAAACGTGTTTCTGGGGCATGCCACATCAGCAACTCCTGGGTGGCTTTTCTTGAACTAAGTGACTCACTTGGTTGACGAGTCCGGCAAGGATTTTACCTGTATTCGGAGACAGGAATGAAGTAACATGATGGTACTCATTGACGTTCGTTTGAATTCTGGTTTTCTCACCGTCCGGCTTATCTGTTTTCCCTGTTAGGAGTCCCCGCTGCCAGCCTCTTTCTCAGTCCTCTGGAGTTTGGCGTAATTGAAGACGGAGGGTATGAAGTCGATCCTAGATGGCCTTGCAGACACCACCTTCCGCACCATCACCACGGACCTCCTCTACGTGGGCTCGAATGACATTCAGTACGAAGATATCAAAGGCGACATGGCATCCAAATTAGGGTACTTCCCTCAGAAATTCCCTTTAACTTCCTTCAGGGGCAGTCCCTTCCAAGAGAAGATGACTGCAGGAGATAGCCCTCAGTTGGTCCCAGCGGACCAGGTGAACATCACCGAATTCTACAACAAGTCTCTTTCCTCCTACAAGGAGAATGAGAACATTCAGTGCGGGGAGAACTTCATGGACATGGAGTGCTTCATGATCCTGAACCCCAGCCAGCAGCTGGCCATCGCCGTGCTGTCCCTCACGCTGGGCACCTTCACGGTTCTGGAGAACCTGCTGGTGCTGTGCGTCATCCTGCACTCCCGCAGCCTCCGCTGCAGGCCTTCCTACCACTTCATCGGCAGCCTGGCCGTGGCAGACCTGCTGGGGAGTGTCATCTTCGTCTACAGCTTCGTTGATTTCCACGTGTTCCACCGCAAGGATAGCCCCAACGTGTTTCTGTTCAAACTGGGCGGCGTCACAGCCTCCTTCACAGCCTCGGTTGGCAGCCTGTTCCTCACAGCCATCGACAGGTATATATCTATTCACAGGCCCCTGGCCTATAAGAGAATCGTCACCAGGCCCAAGGCCGTGGTGGCCTTCTGCCTGATGTGGACCATAGCAATTGTGATCGCCGTGCTGCCTCTCCTGGGCTGGAACTGCAAGAAACTGCAGTCTGTTTGCTCAGACATTTTCCCGCTCATCGATGAAACCTACCTGATGTTCTGGATCGGGGTCACCAGCGTGCTGCTGCTGTTTATCGTGTACGCATACATGTATATCCTCTGGAAGGCTCACAGCCACGCGGTCCGCATGATTCAGCGCGGCACCCAGAAGAGCATCATCATCCACACGTCGGAGGACGGCAAGGTGCAGGTGACCCGGCCGGACCAAACCCGCATGGACATCAGGCTGGCGAAGACCCTGGTCCTGATCCTGGTGGTGCTGATCATCTGCTGGGGCCCTCTGCTTGCGATCATGGTGTACGACCTCTTTGGGAAGATGAACAAGCTCGTTAAGACGGTGTTCGCCTTCTGCAGTATGCTCTGCCTGCTGAATTCCACCGTGAACCCCATCATCTACGCTCTGAGGAGCAAGGACCTGAGACACGCGTTCCGGAGTATGTTCCCCTCGTGCGAAGGCACCGCGCAGCCCCTTGATAACAGCATGGGTGACTCAGACTGCCTGCACAAACACGCGAACAACACAGCCAGCGTTCACAGGGCCACGGAGAGCTGCATCAAGAGCACCGTCAAGATCGCCAAGGTGACCATGTCTGTGTCCACAGACACGTCTGCCGAGGCTGTGTGAGCCTGACGCCTCCTGGGCAACGCAGGAAAAGAAATCCGTGTTTTGTGTTTTTGTTTTTTTTTTTAAGCTAAAAATCTAGAAGAGTCTGTCGTCTCATCGGTTGTATTTTTTAAGTTTATCATGCTCACTGGAAAAGTGATTGTTACCGTGATCAGTTGTCTGTTCGCTGATGTTTTGATCGTGTAGATTCTCAAACTCAGTTCTCCAGGGATTTACAGTGAAGAAAGCCTATTTGCTTAAGTGACTGGAAGGTCCAAAGTCCCAGTGAAACTGGAGGGAGATCTTGTGCTACACAATTTGCAGTCTAAGTACCACTGGAACAATGCCATGAAATGAGTAATGCCTTTGTAACCACCACTTTCATTATAATGTGAAATGTATGTGTCCATCAGTAGCAGAGCTGTCCGTTTTTATAAACAGTTATAGTACTAAAGTAGAGCTATTTTGTAAAATGTATTGTGTCCTGTGAAATGTGTATCCGTGTTTACTATGTGTTGTTTATATTTGTCTAGTTCAGCAAAACTGAAAAGTAGAATTTTATGAAAACAGTGGGATATAAGCAGTGGGAATATGCCAATGAGACCACTTTTTTTTTTAAAGAGTATTGCCCATGATATAACTTTAGAAACCTTAATATTTTTTCAAACATCTTTATTTAAATTTGACATTGGAAATAATGATAAAGGTTGTTGGTTGTTTGTGTGTTTTTTTTTCTGTTAATACAACAAGAAGAATCGGAAGACTCTCCAAAGTATTGAGCAGAATTTAGTGACACTTAAAAATTTATTAGCTCTGCATTTTCATACAAGGACATTTATGATCTTCTGGACTAAAGCTATCTCTTGGGTGATGGATTACAATTAGAGTGGGGGAAAAAGGCATATTGACTTTTTTGGCTGACGTCTCTGACTTTCTTTAGTCTTTAGCTATTACTGGACTTCTTAAGACTGCATGTGTCAATCTTAATGTATATTGTTATCACTGTGCAATTGCTGTTTACTTGAAGAGTATTGTATTCTTATATTCCAGGTTTAAGTAGATTTTTATGCCTGGGTGGCCAAACAACAGTCTTCATTTCTTTTTCTTAATTGAAAAGAAGTATTGTCTGGATCAGTAAAATTATACTGTGTGTGAGTGTGAATATAAATGTGTGTGTGTGTGTTTCTACCCTGTAACTGTTTCCGTAATGTCATAAAGTGAGAAAACTGTGACCAAGTGTAAACTGTACCACTTGCTGCACTCTTGTACATGAATTCAGTTTCTAAAATCGAGTTCATTCAGATAATCTTATTGATAAAAATACCATGAGCATTCAGAACCCTCCCCCTCGCCCACCCCCTACCCCTCCCTTTAAGAGGCTGGGTCAAGTATTACTAAATGGACCTTCAGGTATTTCCTAAGACCAGTGTTTAGCAAGGAATAATCAGTAATGAGCATTTAAGTGAAGGTCTGTATTTACCGTGTTAATAGCAGGAAATGAGAGTGTTTTGGTTTCTGAGCACCTAATATGAATCAAGTCCATGGAGATGTAAGTCATTATAAGGGAAGTGGTTCTAAAAATCCTTCAGCGGTAACATTCTTTGGTGGTGCTTGTAGGTAGTGCGATCCCAGCTTAAGTAACATCATACACGGCTTGCTGGAAGTGAGACGACGAGGTCCAGTCTGTGTGGCTAAGGGGCCTATCCGACAGTGAGTGGGTAGGTGAGACCGAAAAGGGCAGTGAGGAGCTGACACGCTCGTGATAGAGGCCTGGATGACATATGGCTGCTCTGTGCTTCACCCTTGGGGACAACCCAGCACCCAGCTGGTTTGGGCTAAGGAATAGACTTCTCTGGTCCTGGTAACCAAGACCTGCTACAGTGTAAGGATGAGCATGGCTTCCTTTCCTCCCACGCCCTGCTCTGCTACTCCTTAATGGTGCTCAGGGTCAGGCCCTTTCCCAGCAAGTTTAAGAAATTGATATTGCTTAAGAAACCACTTGACTGGCAAACGTATAATCTTCTCCTTATGCAGACAAAGCACGGCTCCTGCAGCATCCAGAGGCCTGCATAGCATGAAGTGAAGTGGAGAGCTAGTGTTTTTGGTGACGTTTTAGGTGTTTAGATACCTGTGCAGCCTGGTGGGGTCTTCTTGCAGTGTATGGCCTAAGGCTGAATGTGGCCCGTGGACCAAGCTGAGATACCTTAATCATCTGTGTATATAGCTCAAACCCACCCACTGGTTCCCTTACGTGATCTCTCTGCGATATGCAGACGAGGGCTCAGGTTGCTAGAGCATTAATAAGATCTCTTTAGAAGAAGGAGAAAAGATTCTTTATGAAAAAACTCACCAGGGTCTAGTTTTCATTTAAGAAATGCCACTCTTTTGTCCCACATTAGCCTGAATATCAATCTACATGTCTCAGAGCTCACCAGACAGTACAAACTTCCTTCTCACAGCTATGAAGACATGGTAAACGTGAAATTCTACTTACTGGTAAAAAAACAACATAACAAATCTCCAGGATTCATTTTTGAAACTGTATTTGTGTGTATGCAATGTAGATTTTATAGTGTGTTGTGCTTTCAAGATCTAAATCACATATAATCAATGAAGGGACCATGGGGCTGACAGCACTAAACTTGGTGCTTATTGATATTCTAAGAAATATCTGTGAAATATCATCATGTATGTGTTATACCTCCTTCATTTTAAAACAAATTAGTTTGATTCCCTTTGACACTTTTAATATCCTTTCCTAACCAGGTTACTCAGATGTTCTCTCATGAATATACTCATTAGAGTTACCATTTATTAGTATCATGCATTAATTAGTTCCTTAATTAGACCTATTAATTTAAATATAATTTAGATTTCAGTAAGTGTTTAAAGGTCCAACTTCAGAGTTATCTACTTTCCTCTGAGAATAATACATTTGTCCTGACCATGCATTCCACCATCACGTGTGTCTTCAGAAAGGGCCAACTTTCCAACCTGCTCCCTTTCTTCCGAGTAATGATGAACCTTTCAGTCCTGCACTGGGAATGTCTCTTCTTTGCATGGGGCTCTTAGAGATGTGGGCGGACTTGCTTATTTAGTGGCTAGTCCATATTAGGAGTATACGTACATGTGTTCTGAACCAGCTCAGACTAGCCACCGTACGCCGCTTTGTGGCTAGCAAAAGAGAGCAGTTCTTTAGAGAAGAAGGGCTGTTCCCAAGAACCTCTGATTTTTCATTATCTGAAATATCTGTAAAAGAAACACGGATCTGGGAAAAGCTGGCGACATACGCGTACACTTGAGATGATTCCCAAGCCTCCCCATCCATCACTTTGAGTCAAGCCTCTCTGGCATTAGGTGTCAAGGCATTTTGGCCGCCTACACTCACCCTACCACCAGATGAGAATTAGAGCCTGGATGAGTAGCATTCTAGTTAGTGCCCTACTGATTCATTTCTGCCATTCCATGTCTGTAAAAGAGACCACCAATATCATGCGCAAAATTAGATTTCTCACAATCTAACTGTATATTTGTATGATATTTTAAAATCTCCTAAATGCTGGGCAATGGCTATTAACAAATGTCTTGCACTGGCCTTCTGATGAAATGTTAACAATGCCTATTGTAATATAGACAAAACATTTTATCTACTGATTTGGGCTGAATGTATGTAAATAGGTCTTTAAAAAAAAAAGTCAGATGTTGAAGCAGTGGCCTACGAATCAGTAATTTTCAGATAGAAGAGTTTCTTTCCTTTGCTGTGGCATCCTAAAAGCTGTCTGCACGTAAATTTAGTGCACTAGGCCTGCTGGGGATTGGAGTCCCCAGGAAAGGAAACCCTTTCTTGTAATAATATAAATGAAGATACTAGATCATCTGGATTCTTCCAACGTTTCAAGTGGAAAACAATTCTTTATTGTCTGTAAATCTAACATTATTACTTTTCCTCTTAGAAAAATATTGTATTGTTAGATGTTTGTTGAGCTGGTAACATCCTTGCAACTGCTGCAGTTCCTTTGTTAGTAACATGTATAATATTTTGTACACAAGTACCAGTAAGATTGTTATTCACTGTAGCTTCAGTCATTAAATTACTATAGCAAAGTAGTACTTCTGTAATATTTACAATGTATTAAGCCCACACTCTATTTTATTTCAGTGATATAATTACATTGTTATTTACAAAATTGTTAATTACAAAGGAAAACATCCCATCATGTCGATTGTCCAAAGTTACCTGGAATCAAATAAAAACTCTAGATTATCATGAAGGACATAAAATATCTTTGAATTCTGCCTTATTTCACAGTCTGGTGTTAAAACATTCATAATTTAAGTTCTTAAAGGTTGTTAAACAACTGATTACCAATTCCCCAAAAACACAACTTTATTTGAGAAATGGAGACAGATTGGATTAATATATTCATTTGTAATATGGGAAAAACATGCAAAAGCCATCATACATAAAAAGGAAGAAAGCCTGCCATGCCTTTTTAAAGCATTATTTCATCAAAGAGTTGAATGATAGTGCAGTAAGTTAAACACATGTACTGTTCACAATGTGTAAACTAAATTGAAATTTGGCAGATTTATTAAAATATGTCTAAAAATATTATAAAATCATATATTCTGAACCATGTGAAAGATTACTTTTCAATGTAGCTTGTGAAAACACAATTTTTATTTGAACAGTAAGAGAAAATAGTTTAAACACTTTATAATGAAGTAAAAAAGCATTATAATTAAGTTTATACATTATTACTGTCTAAAGTATGTTTGCAATCAATTTTGAAAGAAGACTTTAAATTTTCAAATAAGGAATTGGTAAATATTAAAAATCGGTTATTTTTCTTTTTAATAGCTATAATAAAAATTTTTAATTTTCCCTTCTTTAAGGTAAATACTATGGTAACTACATAAGCTGAAATGTGTCTAATGAAAAGCAGATGATGTGTTCTTAGTTCTTAAATTTTATACCGAGACTAGATGGGAATAAGATACTTTTTTCATATCTTCACATAACATCTTGAAACTCAAAAACTAATCCCCAGTCAATAATGTGTGCTCCATCCATAATGAAATATATATTTAGATTAATGTAGGAACAGAAAACCAATTAGAGTATGCTAGAAGCTCCACAGTCTCCCCATAGATAGTTCCAACTGGAAAATTTCCACCCATACCTAGGCTGTCCTATGATCAGAGTTTCTTTTGGCTTGGAGGTGATAACATGAAGTTTTTGGCTCCACACTGGAATGTAGAAAGTCAACAATACACATCAGCATTTTTCCTAACTTTCCTGTCCCTGGGATGCTGGTAAGGAAAATTTGGAATGTACATATCTGATTAGCTTAGGGGTAATGAAATGTGGAATGGGCATATCTCTAAACATCTTGGAAGTACCAGTCATCGAGCTACTACTGTCTTAACCACTTCAGAAGTTCCTAAGTAAGGTTAAATAATAAATATATAGGATTTTGGATACACAGTTCCCTGTGACACAGCCAAAGGAAAAGAAAATGGTAGGAAGGAATAAAAAATGAGATGAAAATACAATACAGTCTTGGATTAAGAGAAAAATGAGATTTTGGGACTCCAGTATTAATTAAACACATTGTTTATTGCTTTGAACATGAGCACTAAAATATTAGTAGAGCAAATTAATAATTTTTCTCTTAATACTAAGAAGTAGGTGACTAATGCAGCACTTCAGTTAATGGTAATAATAATAATAATAATAATAATAATAATAATAGAATTCCTAACATCTTTGGATAAGTGTGATCCATTTGAAAATGCTCCAGTGTTCTTTATCCAGTACACATCTTTTTTACTAATATCAGAATCATGATGAATGTCAAAGATACCCAGCTTTGCTAACAGGGGCAGCTGTTGTGCTGGAAAGAATACTGGAGAAGAAATTTTTAGGTTCAGAATATAGCTCTGGATCAGTCACTTTCTGGCTGTTTGGCCTTGGACAAGCTACAACCTCTGGTTTGGTTTTCTCATCGGTAAAAATGCCAACTCTGAAAATGTCATAGCATCGGGTGATATAAAGTGTTTTTGAAGAGCTCTGAAAACTGAAGGACCATACCAATGTAAATTAGAATAAATTCATTTTCAAATAATTAATTTTATTCTAGTTATTCAGTTAATGTCTACATCAACCCTTTAGCTAATAATCAGGAACAAAGTAGATACATTTTGTTGTGCCTACTGAGTGGCAGGCATTGATTGTACCAGTACTTTATATATAAATGTATATTATTTAATCCTTAAGCAACCCTCTGATTTTATATATATATATTATTAGAGGCCCAATGCACAAAATTCGTGCAAAAGTAGGCCTTCCTTCCTCTGGCTGCCGGCACTGGTTTCCCTCTGGCACCCGGGACCCAGGCTTCCCTTGCAGCTCCGGCTTCATCTGGAAGGATGTCCAGTCTAATTAGCATATTACCCTTTTATTATTATAGACTAGAGGCCTGGTGCATGAAATTCGTGCACGGTGGTGGGGGGTCCCTCAGCCAGGCCTGCACCCTCTCACAATCGGAACCACTAGCTCCTAACTACTCGCCTGCCTGCCTGATCACCCCTAACTGCTCACCTGCCTGCCTGATCACCCCTAATCACTTCTGCCCACCTGCCGAATTCTCTCTAACCACTCACCTGCCTGCCTGATCACCCCTAACTGCTCGCCTACCTGCATAATTGCCCCTAACCGCCTCTGCCCACCTGCCTGATTGCCCCAAACCACTCACCTGCCTGCCTAATCACCCCTAACCACTCTGCCTGCCTGCCTGATCTCCCCTAATCACTCACCTGCCTGCCTCATCACCCCTAACTGCTTGCCTGCCTGCCTGATTGCCCCTAACTGCCTCTGCCTCGACCCCCATCACCACAGGTTCATCCAGAAGGATGTCCAGAATGAGGTCCGGAAGGTTGTCTGGTCTAATTAGCATATTATGCTTTTATTATTATAGATACTTCATATGATAGGTGAGACAAAAGCTCAGTGAGGTAAAGACTACAATGCTAAGGTCAGAATTCAGGCCTTCTTGATTCCAAAACCCTTATTGTTTTTTTTTTTTATTGCCTCTTGTTATCCATTCATTATTCACTTAAAGCCAGATATTCTAAAGGTATATACTGAGAACTTCCCATGTGCTAGAAGATGCCATGATGAAGAACTTGACTTACCAGAATGCCTAGTAAAAATAATGCCCAAAGTTCTAGTGCTTTGCAGTATGTTTCCACATACGTAGGCCCAAGAGGTCAAGTATCTTGTGAAGTTCACATGGAAAGTTAGTAGTAAGCTGAGTCTCCAGAGCTCTAGTATAGGTCCGTGGGCTCTGAACCCTGGATCTTTCTATCATGCCACATGGCAAGGGAACGTAGGGTGTGATTAGATACATGGTTGTAACCAGATATTTGCATTTTCCTTCCTTCATTCTCCAGAGGGCAGCAATTCAAAAACTTTGTCAAATCCATTCTGGATGTCAAAATAAATTAAATTTGTGTTCTTTATTACTTGCCTAGTATGACTCATCACTCACTTGGGTAACTAAAACAGTGGCTGAGGAGAAGTTTGATTTATTTTATCCCCAGAGCTAGATGCTACAAATATATTCCTGATCCCACCTACAATAGCTGTTTTTCCAGCTCTTTGGCTACTTTCTATAGCAAAGTTTTCATTTTAACTCTTTTAATTAAACAAGAAACTTGCTTTTTATTTTTAACTTGCATGTAGAACAAGGTTTCTAGGAAACAATACTCTACTAGTCAATGAGATACAACTTGTTAAAATTGTAAAATACAATTTAGCAAGTATTTACTTAGAACCTTTCTTGTACTTGGCACTGATAATAATGGTTAACATTTATCTTGTATATTATGAGATTCATCATCTTACTCAAACCTCTCAACCAGCCTCTGAAGTATTTTTACTGCCACCTGACAGCCAGTAACCTGCCCAAGGTCACACAACTAGTAAGTGGTGAGTTTGGATTTGCTCTTAGTCACTACATTACTGAGTTGATAGCCACAAGCCAATTTCCCTTTAGCAAATTGTACTGTGCATCTATTCCATTCAATTCAAGTAACACTTACTGAGCATCCACCATACGTCATCAACTGACTTAAGATCTAATGAAAGAAGGTGAATACTTAAGCCAATAATCTCAATGCAAGGCTATCAATGCTAAAATAGACGAGGCTATGGGAAACCAGGAAGGGCACAAGTAACTGACTTAGGAAGAAGATGGGATACTGAGCTGAGTATCAAAGACCAAGTAGGAGCCAGTCAGAAAAAGAGAAAAGGGGGGAAATGAGGATGAACAATGTTACAGGGAGAGAGATACTGATGAAGTGGGAATACAGGTGAGAGACGGAAGAGAGCATGATGGGTCCAGAGAATGACACAAAGTCTCCTGTGGCTGAGATGTGGTACCTACAGGAGAGTAATGAGGATGAAGGCAAGAACCCAGATCATCAAGGGCCATAGACCCTAAGGAAATTAGTTGTTCTTGGTGCACTTCCCTGTGATTTGCAAAAGCTTGAGCAGATTCATATATTAGCCAAAAAGGTCAAAGTTTAGATAGGCTTTTCTTTAGTTCTACTAATTCAAAGAGATTTTTACAAAGCATCATATACATATGTAGAAGTATCACTGCCAGCTCGGCCCAGTAGAACACCCAGGGGTGGGGGTGGGGCTCCATGCTCTGTTTTCTCATTAGCTGGCCACGTATTTTCCCTCCTGGTGACATTACTGTCACTGCTAGAACGAACATTATTCACTAGGAACTGAGGGACTTCAATTAGCTCCCCAAACGGTGCAGTCATCAGTCACAAAGTGTTCCTGGTCATTATTCACCGGGTCTGGTCAAACCCTCTGATCTCAGGATGACAGGGACAGTATTGAATGCCACTCCTTGGGGCTTCAACCCTCTGCCCTCCTGCCCTCTTTGTAAGCAAGATTATTGCTGCTACCACTGCCGGTTTGCCTGAAGAGATACAGAAATTCTTTAGGGAATAGAGAGATAAGGACTAAGGAAGAGATTCCTTAAAAACTCTCCAAAGAAACCCAACCCTACACCTGACTCAAGTGTAATTATTTCATTCATATTGAATAGCACAGGCTGCTTTTCAATAAGGAGTTTGAGTTTTTTAAGGGAAGGAAGAAACGGAAAGCATCTTTGAGTTGTGTTATGGGTAGGGAAGTAAAACTTCCAACTATATTCTGGCATTAATCCTTTTCCAAATTAATTGCATATTTCACAGTTTATTTTTATAAAGATTTCACTATACATATATTCACAAAATCTACACAAAGACATTTTCTGTCTTTTTAAAGGAGGGGGGGCTTTACCATACATTTTTCTTAGAGATTTTATTATTTGCATTTATAAGCCAAACAACAATTTTTGTGCTTTGTGCCTCATTCAAATCTCTAATTATTCTAGAAAGGGACAGAAACCCTTTAGCTATTCAATGCAGCCTCTGATTGCTTGTCTTGTTAAATCCCAATCTTTCAAACCTGGGTGGCTATAAGCAATTTGTCTTAGTTGGTCATCCAAAGCAAACATTTTCAAGTATTAATCTCTTCCCACTGATTGAGGAATTAGCGATGGAAAGCCTCAGAAAATGTGCTCCATTTCCTCACAGGGAAAAATCCTGACTTTTTCAGCATTATTCACCAAAATTAGAAAAATCCAAATAGCTCTTTGAATTATCCAGAATACGTCGCACTTGTTGCAAATGCCATGGTCTCCTGGGGACCGCCTCCAGGGAGAGATGAGTGTGATGGTGCCCATGGCGGTGACAAGTGTGATCGTCAGAGATCTTGGCACAAGTTGCCCTATCTAGAGACCCTTCCTAAATGGTGGGGCCACACGGCTTCCCCTAGCATCTCAGTCCCAAGCCTGCTTGGTTGAGCTCCCCGGCTCACAGCCATTATGATGTTCAAGTGGAAGGAGAAAAGCAGTGTTGATACGTGAGAGAGGACCGTTGGACAGTGTTTTCTTCCGCAACAATTCTGATCATCCCAAAGCCCGAGAGCTCTTTGTTCTAATCACATTATGTCTAAGCCAAGGGAAGTAGGAAGAGAAATATTGATTCTGAGAAACTTATTATGAAGGTAAATTCTTTAACAAGATGACCTCACAGGAGATGCCTGCAGTAGAACAGGAAGATTCTCGAGGCCTCGTGTGCATAGTAACAGACCACCTCGGTAGTTTAAAGCTGGAAGCAAACATCATCATGGTTGAAATGCAGTGCCCACCAATGGAACCAGCGTGCATGGCTCTCCTTTTTAGGTGGCACCTACCTAGCCTTCTTAAAGTTGGACAATAGCTGAAAGCTCTTCCCGGTCTGCTTCTAAAAATAAGCAGGCATGTAACCAAAATCTGACACCTCATCTTAGATGCAAAGATGAGAATGAAAACCAAATCCAGGGTACAGCCACCCAATCCAGGGAACCAAAACCAGGGGACTTGGCAACGAGACGTAATGCTATTACTCTCATTGCTATCACCTCTGACAGTCAATAGTACAAATCAGTCTGAAAGCAAGCTCTCTCCTTTGTGTCCAGGGGTAGGTTATTCAGAGTACACAGTTTCAGGCAGTGGAGCAAAAGAAACTAAAACTGTAGGCAAAATCGGCATTACTATGCTTACACACTTAAAATTTCCTTGGCTTATTTTTCATGGCACTATATGTTTGTGCTGGAACCCTGAAGCCATCTGCACAAATGGCAGCAAAGACAGAGCAAGCATCTGAAAAAATGAGAGCTAAAATCACTAGCTTTTATTTACGGAGAGAAAGGCAAATATGAGGTATCAACAACAGAAAAGGGTATGAAATGTAAAAGTGAAAATGAATCTGTTCCAATTTGGGGGGTCTCAATGAAAATTCTGTAGGCAGGGGGATAAAGTATTAGCAAAGATACTCCATTTAGAAACTTAAAATAAAAACAAACAGGTCTTTTTTACCCAAACATGCATAAACACAATAAGCATTAGATTTAGCATCACCTAAAGCAGAAGTTTCTAGACCTGACTCTAGGAGCTGGTCCATTTGCTTTTCTCCTATATACAGAGAATGAGTTTTGAAATGTGTAAGAATCTAATCAGGTGTGGCTCATAAAACACCTTATGTCCAATTTATGATGAGCACTACTCAGCTTTGAAAGTGGAAACAGCCAGCTAGCTTCTAATGTTCCCATGAGAGAGCGAATCCGTTCGTCTACCAGGCAGTCAATGAAAAGCGTCTTGGCAGATTTAGCTCTTACAGGTGTTGTAAGACAACTTGATATATTCAAATTAAAACTCATAAAAAAGACAAATGAGGAGGGAATTATTTCCTCTCAAAAATACTTTGCACCTGCAAAAGAGCTTCTAGCAGGGTGTGCCTTGAGTTGTCTGATCCACTGATGGATTTAAAGGGTAACTAAGCGTTCATATGTCCAATTTATAAAAACTTTTCAGAAATTGCTCTATTGTTCAAAGTGAGATGTTCCTATAATTTAAAGCTTTTCTACCCATCCTGCCCTTTAATCCCTATACAAGCATTTCGTGCATACTTCTGTGTTAAGTAACCCGGAATTGTTTGCCAGGGATAGATATGATGAACTAACATGTTCAGTTCTTCAGGGCACCAGACCCCTCTGCAAATTTGAAATTGCATTAGGGATAGAGGCAAACCTCAGCTATTAACAGGAATAGTGAATGGAATAGAGTGAGTATTGAAATCCATAAATAATCTCCAGATGTCCAAATCCTTTACAGCCAAATATGAAACATGCTGTAACGATTTCCATTGATGCTAACAATTGGAGGAGGAGGCTGATTAATGTCTGATGCCTTCTCTCACTGACCTCTCTCTGCTGACAGAAGCAACAGGCAGGCAAATGGTGAGGGAGCAGGCAGTACAGGCCTGGGAGCAGAGACACACTCAGCAGACTGCATAATTAGCTCCTAAATAACAAGGAGAAGACCATAAACAAGCCAGAAGCAAGCCAGAAGGACTTTACTTCCATTTAGCAGTGATTTCACCATGCCCGCGGCGTGCCGAGAAGATTATACCTGGGCCTGACTGGTACCCTGGATTGTCTCCCGAGGCTCCCAGGATGGCCATCACATCAGGCTGGGTCTCTGAGGCTCCATAAAGCTGCAGAGACTCCCTGAAGCTGCTGTGCTGCAGTGGAAAGGATACCAAGGCCTGCTCAAGGCTGGACTTGTAGCTGAGTTTGATCTTGAGTGTACTTCTTCCCTGCCCCATAGATGAGACCCCAACAATCCTTCTGGCTGCTTAGCAGGGCCAACAGGCTAGAGTTGTAATTACATGGGATCATTTCTATGGCCACACCTTAAGCCTGTAAAGTGCTATCCTATCTAATAAAATAGTAATATGCATATTAACCACCACTCTGCTACACCCACAAGCCACGCCCACCAGCCAATCAGGAGTAAGTATGCAAATTAACCCCAACCAAGATGGCTGTGGCCATGGAGCAAGCAGGAGGCTTGGGTCTCCCCGGCAATGGAGGAAGCCAAGCTTTCCCCACACCCTGGTGGGCCCAGGCCTCCGCTCAAGGCTACAAAGTTTCAATTATAGAAGATAAATAAATCCCAGATACCAGGGCCTCCGCTTGGGTTGCCGGGGGGGTGTGGCCGGCCTGCAAACCACCACAGGCCTCTCGCCCAGGCCGACCCATGCCCCAAGGGAACCCCCACCCTGATCCGGGACACCCGTCAGGGCAAACCAGCTGGCCCCACTCATGCACCAGGCCTCTATCCTAATAAAAGAGTAATATGCAAATTGACTGTCACTCCAACACACAAGATGGCTGCCCCCATGTGGTCAAAGATGGTTGCCCCCATGTGGACACAAGATGGCCACCACAAGATGGCCAGCAGGGGAGGGCAGTTGGGAGGGACCAGGCCTGCAAGGGAGGGCAGTTGTGGGTGATCAGGCCAGCAGGGGAGGGCAGTTGGGAGGGACCAGGACTGCAGGGGAGAGCAGTTGGGGGTGACCAGGCCTTCAGGGGAGGGCAGTTAGGGCCAAACAGGCTGGCAGGGGAGCAGTTAGGCATCAATCAGGCTGGCAGGGGAGTGGTTAGGGGGTGATCAGGCTGGCAGGCAGAAGCAGTTAGGGGCAATCAGGAAGGCAGGCAGGCAAGCAGTTGGGAACCAGCAGTCCTGGATTGTGAGAGGGAAGTCTTTTCACATTCCTTGAGGGGTCCCAGATTGGAGAGGGTGCAGGCGAGGCTGAGGGACACCCCCACCCCCCCATGCATGAATTTTGTGCTTACTATAAGGTTCGGGAGGCTTTAGAAAATGAGATAGCCATTCAAGTAATGTCAGTTGGACTGTCTCTTCCAACGAACTTCCAAGAGGGCCTCCTCTCTTTATTCTATCCCACCTTCCCTACCTTCCTCCAAGAGCAACAGCCTGAAGGGGAGTATGGTGTTTGCAGCCAACATTGAAAAGATATGTGGCCGACCTCTGCTGTATGGCTGAATTGCTGGAAGAATTCCTTTTAAAATATGATTCTGTCTTCTATGATCAAATTCAATGCCACCTAGCTCTTCCCAGAGCCTCCTGGGTGACTCTGTAGCAGTCAATCTCTGTGCACAGAATTCATATATAAAGTCAAACTCTTCAATAGATATTACTTTTTTCCAAAGGTCATATATATGCAAAAAACTGAAGGCACTAAAAGTAAGTAAAAAAAAAAAAAAAAAAAGTGGATTTAGAAGTATGAGAAGTATGCTTGAAACTTCTCCATGTAACTGATTACCACTATTTCAGTCCTGATTTGAGATCTAATTTTGGACATCAATTTGGGGAATATAGATTGAAAACTTAACTTGAACAAAAGTAGGATTGAACTGTGATTCCCAGCTCTCAAATATTGCGTTATGTTTTGGTATGATAGCTTATTGCTACATTGTCCTTGAATTATTAGTCAGGATAAAGCACTGCACACATATAAAATTATTTTACTCTGTTCCTTCCTTAATGAGCTGAATCAATTAGAATTTGATTCTTTGTTGATTGATATGTTATTCACTCTTTGTTGATTAATATGTTATTCACTCAACAAACACTTGTGCAAATTTACGGCCTGTTCCGGGAAGACAACTCAAAAGCCTTTGGAGGGCATATGGCTCTGTGATGATTCATAGTATATGTGACCCTCCGCAGTCAAGGGTCACACTCGGCAGACTGCATAATTAGCTCCTAAATAACAAGGATATTCCTTGGTTTTGAATATCCACTATATTCTTACCAACATTCACTTCTCCCTCCAAAAATAACTATTTTTACCAAGTCCCATGAGATATGAAGTCACTTATAAAGGTGTTAGGATAGAGAAGTATAGGTGACACGAGACATCCTGCTAAGAAACAATATTGATAGTGTGTATTTTACATCGCAGGGGACTAGTCGGCAAGGCAGGGAAAGAGAAGCTGTGATTTCTCCAATTAGAAATGAATTCAGATGAATGACCTATTGAACTTGTCAGTCATTTATACCTGATAAAAGTTTTAATATAAAAGTTTTAAAATAATAGCTTCAATTTTAAGTATTTTTAATAAGTACTTACTATGTAGTGGGCACTATTATAAATGTTTCATAGATAGCTGATCTCATAATAAGAGTATCCAACTGCAATACTCAGGAGAGTTTTTCCCCAGCTTTTAAAAATGTCACAGCACACATAGAACATACACTGAGTGGCCAGATTATTATAATCTCTGAATGCATAATAATCTGGCCACTCAGTGTATATTACACTAGAGTAAACTTCTGCAGCTACTCATGGCTGGAAACCACTGCCCTCAGAACCCACCAGCCACCCTAAGGACTAAAGAAAGAAATCATTCAACACAACTGTAAGCATTCAACACACACTTTTTCTGGCACATTGGCTGGGAATGGCTGACTTGAGAAGCTGAGATTTAATTTGGCAATTGTATAAGACAGAAAATTTTGGAGCAGGACGTATTTAGAGGAAGTTGGAAGACTTTGAACAACCAGGGGGTAGTAAGAAGTCTTAGATTCTTTTAATCTGCCTGAATATGAAATGATAGGCTTTTTCTTCATTGGTTGTTAGGGTATTACTAGTCAGATTTGAAAGCCACTTGGTTCTGGTACTTAGGGAGGAGAGCCTATCATTTATGATACTATATAAAGCCTATGCTTCAATACAACATGTCCATGTAGTTCGGACCTATTGTCAGCGTCCCCTTCAAATCAACCGTGGACTCTTCTGGCAGTTCTCCTGGGCATGTCTTATCTTGTTTGAGAGGAGGCCAGCAGTCTGCGTTCATCAGTTCAGTCTAAAGTCTTTTCACCTTCCAGAGTTTCATCTCTGGGAATTTCAGTTTCTAAATACACACTGTAGTAAGTCATTGTTTCTGAATAAAAATGGTTGAAAAATGATTTTGATGGGCTGCAATGTGAGACGTTCTGCATTCTTTTAAAGTTAGTAATGATTTTGTTCATATATATGACATTTTCTTCTACTTGAAAAGTGTTTTCTAATAATTTATTAGTTTCACGCCATTGAATGCATTTGCCCTTTGATCTCCATGGTTCTTATTATAGGTACATTCTTCTATTTCCCAGTAGTAATAGTTGTTATGTTAAAAATCTTTCATTTCTGTTTTAATTGACTTAATTCTTTGACTCAGGAAGCCAGAAGTCATTTACAAACAAATTACTTTTTTAAAACCCATCAGGCAATAGCCATTACCTTACCATGTACAGATGTAGATACTCCATTTACAAATGTAAATACTAGAGTCACCTGAGAGTGCTTCCTCTTTAAGGTCATGTACAAATACATAGTAGATTTGGGAATTAAAGTATCTAGTCACTGTAATATCTTTCTTAAATGATAAAGAGATAGTGAGGTGGGGAAAGTAAGGGAAGAGAAATAGCCCAATGGAATTCTTCCAAATTAAACCAATGCATTGAAAATGCCCTCAGTCTCACTGATTACATATTTGAACCTGCAGAATAACTGAGATTGAGTACAAAATGTAGAATACAGAGGCTCCTCCACTTTTGGCAGGTTACACTGCAAAAGGCTGGCACGTCCTTTATCCCACACATCCAGAGACTGGACATTTAGCTGATTGAGAGTAGAGGTTCTGTAAGTGCCCATCAATAGCCAAATGGATGAAGAAGTTGTGGTACATATATACAATGTAATGTTACTCAGCCATGAAAAAAGAATGAAATCTTGCCATTTACAACAACATGGAGGGACCTAGAGGGTATTATGCTGAATGAAGTAAGTCACAGAAAAACAAATGCCATATGATTTCACTTGTATGTGGAATCTAAAATACAAAATAATTGAACAAATAAGACAGAAACAAACTCATAGATACAGAGAGCATACATGGTTGCCCAATGGGAAGGAGTCAGGGGATGGGTAAGAAAGGAGAAGGGATTAAGATATACAAATTGCCAGGTATAAAAACAAGGTTGTAAAAGTACAGCATAGGGAATATAGTTAGTAATATTGTGATAACTATGTATGGTGTCAGATAGGACTAGACTTATTAAGGTGATCACTTCATAAGTTACTTAAATGTCTAATCACTATGCTGTCCACCTGAAACTAATATAATATTGTATGCCAACTGTAATTGAAATATCTTTTAATTAACTTTTAAAAGGAGTAGAGGTTCTAGAGTCCGAGTGCCTGGGTTCAAACCCCACTTACCACTATGTGACCTGGGTAAGTTACTTAGCCTTTCTTTACCTCCAGTTTTCTCCCTTTGTACCATTTTGAGAGTTCATATAAAACTGTGCATAAAGGGCAGTGGGTCAACTATTTAAAGTTTAAACACAGATCATTCTCATTTTTCATTATTATCTTCAACATCTACTCGCAAAATAACTGAAAAATCTGTTGGGATAGTTGCTTTCTACCTTGATGACTTCCACCTGTGCCATGAGGTGTTTCTTGGCGTTATGACAACCAACCCTGACCCTATTGCCCCCTACACAGTCTAACCCTGAGCAAATACCAAAGAAGACCTTGGACCTATGGAATTTTCCATGGCTCACGGCAAAAAGTCACCAGGAGCATTTTTATTGTGGTTTAATTCTAAAACAAACTGCAGGCATGCTATTGAACTTACATTAGAATATTAAGGATTCCATATTGGTTCCAATATTCTGGCCACACACACAAAAGGTTTCCCCTCTGTCAATCACTTTCTTGTTCTTTATCTAAAGAAAAGGTCATTATCTCCAATTGAGAATTTACTACATTTAAATGCTGCCAAACAGCTTAGCCCTACCCCTACTTCTTGGCTTTAAAATAGACAGGGGCCCAATGCACCCACCACCTCTGCCATCCATCAAAAGGCTTACAGTCCCCAGGGAAGAATACTAAAAGAGGTCTTCTTATATTTGATAACAACTATTTACTTCCACTATAAAAATGTAGAAGTGTAAAAATATCACTACACCCTTGTGATCCATTGAACCTGCAGAATAACTGAGATTGTGATATAGCTAGAGAAGATCCATTCCATCCATTGATGGAATGGATCTTCTCTAGCTATCCCTCAGCCCAATGTTGAGTCATCAAATGTTACTTTTAGTAACCCTAACATTAAAGGAGAGAAATTTTTTCTTGGCATCCAAATACATTTCTCCTTGTCTTTTGTAAATAGTGATTATATCTAGTTAAAAGCAGCACTATTAATGCTATTATACAGGCACAATATGGTTACCTAATGGCCATAGATAACAAGATAACTATTGGAAAACTTTCTCCAAGTGTTAACTACTTTATAAACAAACTTTAGGGAATGAAAATTACCTTTAGACTAGATGCAACCTCAAAGATACTGTCTTTATTGCTTAAAATTCCAGTGAGGTCAGAACTTGACTTTCCTTTGGCAGTCCTAGATGTAGACCAAGATACATCACCTGTCTGTTTCTCAGCAAGCTGTGACATGGAACTGTCCATGTGGTTTTACCACACACCTTTTACTTATAATGGCTTTCCCTCTTAATGGGTCTGGAAAACACCCATCTTTCAATACTCAACTCAGGCATCTCCAGCTCTGCAAAGCTTTTTCTGACTGCCCTCCACCCAACTCCAATAAATGGACTTGAGCATTCCCTCTATTGTACTTTAATTATACTCTATTCATCTATACCATTTTATGCTTTTATTGCACTATTGTGGTCTGCCCTAGGATATGAGCTCTGCAGGGTCAGTGACTACATTTTAATTGGTTTTGGCATCTTCAGAACTTAATATAGATCTTCATAGTAGGCATTAATAAATATTACATAAAATTCCCTCATTCTCATATTTCCCATCTACCTAATCTACCTAATAAAAGAATAACATGCTAATTGACCATACCTTTGTGATGCCCACCAGCCAATCAGGAGTGAGTATGCAAATTAACCCAACAAAGATGGCAGGTTAATTTGCATACGCAGGCGCCGGGGGCGGAGTGGGATGCAGGCATGCCGCACCACCGCAGCCGCTCCAGGCTTCTGGGCAGCATGGGAAGGCAGAAAGGCGGCTCCAGCCAGAGCAAAGGCAGTGCCAGCAGCCAGGGGAAGGAAGGCCCATTCTTGCACGAATCTTCATGCATTGGGCCTCTAGTTATTGTATAAAATAAAACATCTATTTCTGATATATGACCTCTCATCATACATATATCTTTTTTAGCATTTAAAAATGTTTATCTCTATTGTTTTTATTTCCAGAAGTTCTATTTAATTCTTTCAAAACCTATGTGGTCTCAAATTTATTATGTTCAAGACTTGGGTAGCTAGTTTTCATTTGTTTTTATGTCTTGACTCTCCTTCATGGTGATTCATTTCCTCATGTGGTTTGTAATTTTTTAATTTGTGAACTCATCTTCTGCAAAGCCTATTTTCCCCTGGAGATCCTGATTGCTCTAAATATGGAGAAAAAATAAAACACTTTGAGTCCTTTCAGATGTGTTTTCACTAGGGATTTGAAGTCATTCAATAGCTCCAAATCAGCTTCTAATGCTAATTTCATGGTTTAAGTTTTCCGTACCACCCTGGTAGGATAAATTCAGACTCTACACCTACATTTGGCACAGCCCAGATGTGGCTTTAAACTTCTCTTAAGAAACTCTTCCTTCTTTCCACAAGGCCTTGGACAAATAGTGAACATTATTTCTGTTTTTCTGAGCTGGTAGAAAAAGTTTTTGTAGATCTCTTTAGACAAACAGTGCAGCTTTTTAAGACTTCAGACTTCGTGCACAGAGTTCTTTTTCAGCTCTCCAACCTCACATAGATCCAAAGCCATATCTCTGGTTCCCAACCTCCGGATTCTAGGTACATTTTTTATCTGAAACTCACTTGGGCAAGTGATATTAGCTCCTACTTACTGCTCTGGTTTTAGTTTCCCTCTTAATCCTGTTACTTAGGATTTCCTTTTCATTATTTGAGTTAAGCTATGTACTAAATAATTGGTGGAGAAATATTTTTCTGGCACTTGAATTTACATCCTTGTCTTCTTAGTCTTCCATGTTGTTGAAAGTTCCACTTTATATTTTCAGAATACCTCACAGACTTTCTCAAGTGATCCACCTAATAACTCAAGAAAGATTAGCCATGTAGTAGGTCCTCTTATACTAGGTAACTCTGTAGAATAAAATAGTTTAAGAAACTTACCTCAATGTTCATGGATTAAGTTACCTTACCAGTTTGAAAAACTCAGGTCTTCTAGTTTTAGCCGAACGCTGTGTAAACTGAGGCTCATGGATTCAATCGATACCTAGGGAAGGCAAAGGTGGACTTTTGGCAGGTAGTCCTGAAAAATACCACCAACTTGATCTTTTGTGGGCTCTAGACCTAATTTATCCCCTTAGATCTTATCTTGCTTCCCTTTTTTTGAATTTCTACCACTCTCAAATACACTAAGCAATATTTTCACCCAGCTATCTTTTAAATTGTCCACTCAAACCTCATGAATTTACCCAAATCTATCTTTGTCCATAGGAATCACTCTTCCATGCCTAATCATAGATGTTCATCTCCACCCTAAAACTTTCTGGTTTAATGGCATCCTTTTGCACTCACACATCATTCACTCACCCAGTGAATGGAGGGAATTAGCAATATAGGCCAAATTTAAACTGCAAGAGAATAATGTAAAGACCTGGGGGTCTACTAAAGAATTATATGCTCATCATAGAAATTGTGTACCTTTTCTATCTTTGTTGACCCATATTATTATACTCTAGACTTTTCTTGGGGTGAAAACTCTCTCTGAATGAAAAGTGTTCTGAGATGTCTGGGTTCTGTGTAAAAATAACAAGCCCATATATGGAAGACATGTCATGTTATTCACTTGCAATTGGCCCCTTTCAACACTCCCAGACCAGGGCCATCAGTACCCAAAGCAAGCCAGACTGAGGAACAGAATCCTAAATCAGAGAATTCACTTGCCTCACCTACCTTCCTCTACTTCAAATCTTTTCTCTCATTGAATCCTCTTGGATCCTGAAATATTTGACTTTGTACCTTGGCTTTTTTTTTTTTTTTAGACTTGTCTGGATTTAGTGGGTTGCCTCCAACTGTTCTCCTTCATCCTGACTACAATCCCCTTGGAAACATATTCTGAAAATTTTTGTGACCTTGAAAACCTCAATAGAAAATAAGCAGCACTCTGTTAACTGAAACTCAAAGGGCCCCATTCCCATCTTCTGCACAGGAAGGGAGATCAAACCCTTTTAATTTATGAACACCAATGAAATACTGATAGGATAGTACAAGTGTAGCCATAAATCCTACACCAAATATTTTATTACACATTCTGAATAAAACTAAGAGCAAATGGCATATCGTCACACTAGATTGAGGGAAATTCTGTGCCTACCCCCCAAAAAAACAACTCCTAAAGTCAATCAAAAGTCTTACTAGCTCAAATTTCATTACAAGCAGAGAAAAAAAGAAAATATTTACAAATGGAAATCAGAAGAACAGGCACTCCTGAGTATTAGCTTCAAAACATCTTGCTAATTTGTTCACCTTTGTAGTCTCCTTACCTTTGGTCAGTGTATGCAAGGGAAATCTATGTAGAAGCAGTTGCTTTCTGGGATTTTTGTGATGTTTGTGCCAAAATTGAATGCTTAAGGTTATCTTCTTGCTGAAGATGACACTTGTCACAGCATGATTGCCAGCAACCCAGGAGAGTTAATGCAAATAGTTTCATATTATCATGTCTGAGATTACATTAGTGTCACAGTGCATTGGGTTAAATATTTCTAGCATGTTATATCTCTGTTGTCCATTCCTGCTCACAGGCTGCTGCAAAACATAAAAATGAGAGTCACCCAGCTGTGATCTGAAGAAATGTTAGGATAGGAAGCTATTCTTTTAACCCATTATTATTATTATTATTATTATTATTATTATTACTATTACTATTTTACCATTAAAAATGCTTAGATTAAGCAATTGGCAATTCAATTGTTGACAATGCAGTGTTAGGGGGAAATATGACTCAGATGATTCTGCTATCAAAATCTCACAAATATTTTTATGTATCACCTTCAGATAGAAGGGGTTAAGGAAACCAGCTTGGAACACAGAGATTTTCTTCTTCATGGCTTCCATATAGAGCTCTTGCCTTCTAAGATTTGACTTCGTTGGGGACTCTCTGACCCTGGTCAGTAAGTGCAGTCTGAGAACCTGATACTTGTATGGAGCGAGAAGGTCAAAGAACATGACAATCTGGAAGGTCGCAGAACGTGACAACCTCATCCAGCAGGAGTCCACTTAAGTGCATCTACTGGGGGCAGTGAAGGATGTTGTTGATGAATGTTAACACGGCTGTTCCTGAAATCAAAGGCTTTCTTTGGGATATAATGTTGCTTTATTCTGGGACTCTGCAGGGTTTCTGTGGCATTGGGCTTTGTTTGAAAATTCAAAGAATTCTCCAATGGCAAGCTTGGCTGTTCTAAAAAAAAATAATCAATTAAAAACCTAAGTGCATTAGACACTATGAAAGCAAGTCACAAATGTTCTTGGTTTGCATCTGAAAAAAAGAAGAGAGATTGAATGTTATTTTAGTATCAAGGACAACTACACCTAATGGGGTGAATTCTTTCCACAAAGAAACTATAAGCAATGGAAAATGCCAAGGCCTATCATTGTGTTGGCAGGTTAAACTAAATAATATGTTCTAAATATTTAAATGTATAATTGGTTTTACTTTATTGCTTTTTAGGGGGCTGCAGAGATGTGGGGAGAAAGGTACCTAACTTTCTACAGGTGCTGTAGTCCTATCAGTTATGTTAGTATTTTCACCATTGGTCCCACTGATTTCCCAGAGAGGTTTTCCCCAAGTGTAATACGTTTTGTTTTTATTTATGCATTGGATATGTCATCCTCATCTAGCTGTCTCATTCACCACTGCATCAGCTTTATCAATATCTGGGAATAACATTACCCACACAGCACAGTCATATTTCTGTAGTCTGCTCTGGATGTGAATGGTCAGAAATGTTTTTTCTGGCAAATCTCCTTAGGAAATAAGCATGGGATATACCACCTTTGCCTGGAAGGTGAAAGAAAGGGCAGACAGCACTGAGCTGTACATTTGTATCAAGCCTTGTTCCTTCCATAAGAATTGAGGATGCTATGGAACCGTGGAAAAATTACAGCCCTCACCTTAAGCAGGAAATGTGGCTCTGAAGACCAAAAACAAAACAAAACAAACAAACAAAACAAAAAACAAAAAAAGCAGGGCTTCTTCACTCACTTTGCAGAGTCCAGCTCTGTTTTCTCACAAGATACAGAAGAAAGTCAACAACAATAATAATAGTGGACATTTATTGAGTGTTAGCACCAGGCATTCTAAGTGCTTTAAGTATATTAACACATCTGATCCTCACAACAGCCTGTCTACAGATGAAGCAACTGAGGCTTAGAGACATTTTGACATGTGTCTAAGGCTACAGAGCTGGCAACAGCAAAATGGGAATTTGAGGCCAAGCAGTATGTACCATGCTTGTTACTCTTCAAATCTTATTGAATCGGCATTGGATGTCAGCGTCATGCAGAACCCACAAGTGCTAAAAAGAAGGCTCTAGTATTTTGAAAACACACAGCAAGTCATGGATATAGTGATCAATAGGAGTGCCTAAAAAACAATAAAGACCCTGATCCTAAAAGCAGCTAATGGAATAAAAGAAATGGTCCAGTTTTTGTCAGGTTTATCTTCCAGTAGAGTCTCAGCTTTTACTTCACAGTGGGACCTTAAGTAACAGATGACAGTTGACATTTCAATCAGTTTTATACTCATGGGGAGACTTTTCCTGTCTCCTTTCACCTAACATTGGATATTTGTTTGCATATATCTTCATACGTGATCAACATGTGCCTCTTCCTTAGATCCAGTTATTTTTTATTCCTGTGGATTCTCTTATTATCCTTTAATCCCTTTCTTTCAAAGTGTTTTGTTTCTTTTTTCCCCTCTAGATAGCATTTTAGCCACTCCCAGGAAAGCCTTTTCCAGGCTGTGCTGAATATTTGAACTCAGACTTCAGATCCAGGAGTTCTTTGATACCAGGATCAGTCCCTCTGCCACTGAATCCACCGAGTTGTGCCAGCACCCCCAATCACCTGGCCAGGATGGGTGGCCTGAAAGTGGAGGGGACGAGACAAAGTTCAGATTAAGAGTCCTAGGAGGAGAAGAACTGAGATCTAAGACTGGAGAAAGAATGCATTGGAGTAAAAGTCACCAGATGATTTATGAGACTCAGAAGAGATTCTCTCAGTGGAGGTAAACAGGATGGTGGAAAGTTCCTACAGGTGAAAAAGCCTATTGCATCCTCTTCTGTGATAATAATACACACTAAGGGGCCAGTCTGACCCCTTGGATTTTTATTGGGGTCCCAGGACTCTGAATAGAAGAAAGAAGCAGATACTACTGAGGAAGCAGGACTGACGGCATAACTGTGGTAAAAATACAATTCCCATTGCTAAAAAGTTATTAACAATTTTTAAGGTCAGGACAACAAAGCTTTAAACCAAGAATGGGGCCCTTCTAAGCACAAGACCCTGTAAAACTTCACAGGGCACGTGCCCATGAAGACAGCCCTTCCAGGAAGTTGCTATGAAAGGAGAGGTCTCTCTGCTGGAGAGCTGTTTATTTCACAATTAATCATTGGGTTTTGCCCATGGGCCCACTAAAGGAGAAGACGTGTAATTATGGTAGAAAAGCTGTTGAAGAACTGGAGGAAAAATATACATTTTATAAGCAATTGTCAGACACAAAAAAAAATCTATGATAAAGTCATATGAGCAGTTAATAATCTCCCCAGCAGCAGATAGCTATCATCTATCTCTGTGTGTATTTGGAGATAACTCCAAATTGAGAGATATCACCCTTGAGGCCACTGAGTTAAAAGTAGTAAAAAAGAAAAAAAAAGAAAGAAAGGCATAATTTTGAGAGACTAGAAGAAAAGGAAGAGGGAGTTGCTGGGGAAATGAGAAAGAAAAGGTACATATGTGTTTGTATCATGTGCACATGGTTTTTGTGGGAGAGGGAGGAAGAGAAAAAGAGAAATGTGAAACATGTAGATGTATAAACAAATGGAAAATTACTATAGGTAAAGAAATAAAAACAAACATTTAATTGCAAATAATATTCTTAGGAAGAAAAATGCTTGATCAGTTGAGTGGTTAGGAGCCAGGGAGGTGGGCTGGAAGAACTTTGATTAATCAGTTTGGAAATACTTAGATTAGTAACTAATGCAAAACAAATTTGCTTTTTTCTCTCCTCATTAATTTGTATTACGTGAAGGAAATTACATTGACAATAAACATTAGAGAACTGAACATTTTGCTAAAACAGAAGATACAACTGTATTATTAAATAAATACACAGCAGTCCCTCTCCAATTAGTTACTGTTTATAAAGTGCAATGAGATTCCTGTGTGAAGGGTGCTGTAAAATTGTATATTATTATAGTTCTGATTAAGGCTAAAATGACCACAAATGAAAAAAAAAAAAAAAGGTACCCATGCTCTGTGTATCTTGATACAGATGATTGTTTCCTTGTTCAAAGGGTCTGAAAATCTTCTCTGGGAGAATGACAAATTTATATGAATTTCTGCACCACGAATCTATACGGACTGTGTTCTGGGGTGAGTTAGGGCCAGAAAAGTTCAGAGAGACCTGATTAACAGCTGTTCATCACACCAGAATTTTTCTAGCTCCTGCCGAGCTCCAGAATGAAACTGACAGGGATTCTGATAAATGCACCCGAAGGACAGGAAATCTCGTCAGTGTCACTGGGCTGCTGGTCACTTGGGGAGGCTCAAAAGGGAAACTTCTGTAGACTCCTAGAATCTGGACTTTGAAAGTCCTTGGAAAGAATCTGGCCTTGGAAAGACCCCAAGACCTCCTGGAATGCGCTCCAAGAGTAAATTTCCAAAAATAAAGCAGCACGAGGAGCAAGATGAGTGGGGTGCAGATGTAGACACAGAGGCAGGTGGGAGTGGCTCTCAGAGCAAGTGTACAGAAAGGCATTTTTTGTCTTTGGAGAAAGGTGTGAGTGTGCGTGTGTGTGTGTGTGTGTGTGTGTGTGTGTGTGTGTGTGATGTCATGAGAGGATATTTGGCCTATTCATTTCATGAAGAAAAAAATAATGGAATCCAAGAAATTAAAGCATAAAGTTGAGTGTGGAGGAGGGGCCAGTCAGGATATTTGTAGAGCCAGGAGTTCAACAGTTGTCAGCAACCAAGACAGGGAATCGATAACCAGGACTTTTAAACAGCTGAATAATTTTATACTGATAACTTCAGGGTCACAAGGCAATCTACAGTTATTGGCTCACGTAGTTGTCCCCTAACCCTTTCTCTTTGCATTTGGGTAAAACAGCTCTGCTTTGGCTGGCCTAAGCCTGTGCTGTTTTTACATTAAAAAACATGGTCATGATGATCACGATTTGTTTCACTTTGGATTAACCCTTGGCATGGCTCCAAGCACAGCAGTCAGACACCGATGGGCTCTAATCCACACATAAGTGAGCAGGCTGGCTCTCACAGGCGGACATGCCCAGGGCGCGGCACCATCTACTGCGCTAGACTTTGGATGTCTTCTGGGCATCAAGAAACAGAAATGTATCCCTAGTGCAAGCTGATGCTCACCTTGAAAATGTGAAGAAGGAGGCTATTACAAGTGGAGTTGGGAAGGGGAGTCGGAGAGCAAAGTATAAAGGCATTTGCCTTTTCAGCAATGGAGGTGGGTGTACAACTCGGTTACTCTTTTGGTCTCTACTGCTGTGAGATTTCATAATGTTACAATCTCCTGGGGAATAGGGAGAAAAAAATATAAAAAATATGAGGAAAGCAAAGGGAAAAAGTCAGAAATTTAAAAATAGCTAATATTTAATTTGCAGGTTCTAAACACTTGAGTAAGAACTTCACATGATTTTTATTCTTGAATTCTTATCACGACCCCAGAAGAGTGGATCTTTAATAATAAAGTACCCGGGAGATAGGTACTAATCTTCTCTCCTTGTTGCAGATCAGGAAGCTGGTGCAAAAAGAAAGTCACTCACCCCACGATGTGCAGTTAGACAAACCCGAATCTGTCTGACATTGGAGTCTTCACTCCCATCACAATGCTGCACTGTCCTCTGATATAGACTGAAAAGGGAATTGAAGAGTCACATAAGTTAAAAAGGACCAGAGAGAAAAGGATTAGGAGGTGAATGTTCTCAGACTCTGAGAGCTTTGGAAGAGATTGCAGATATGAGATAAAGTGAGATGTTTTTCATCAATAAGAAAGGATCCCATAATTGTGCAAAGCAAACTCGCAGGGAAACTATTTTTCAGCTCAATATCAGTTCCCCCGGGAAATAGTAGGCTTTGTTGAATGACACTTTTACTTAACCTTAGAGGGGATATAACTGAGTAGAATTGCCTCCTCACAACTTGAATGGTAGCCATGGATGGAAATAGGTACCATCTTTCTTTAAATACTATTCATTCTTGAGTCATCCCCATGTGAATCATATAGCTCCGTCTTTAGAAAACTAAATTCAATGCATAGTCCACGTTCCTGGCAGCATGAAACATGCATGAAGGATGCTAATTACTTTTTATTCTCTGCCCTTTATGCTTTGAAATGGAGCAGAAGAGGATGTTAAGTATTTGGCCACATGTCTGAAAGTAGAGAGGCCTTAAACAAAGTTAGTTTTCCTACTCTGCTTTCCCTCATCATTCTTCTGATTTAGGAGTCTCCAGAGATTGAGAGAGAGAGAGAGAGAGAGAGAGAGAGAGAGAGAGAGAGAAATAATGAAAAATTTGAGAATGTGCTATTGGCTACTGTGGTGCTCCCCTTAGATCTCCCTTCAGGGCTGATGCCCTATTGATGGAAATCTGGGTTGCTGATGTCACAGTTGCATCCTTCACTGGTAACTGCCTTCAGCTAGAGAGAACTGCCCCATTCAAGGTACACTCCTCCCAAGGGTTGGCCTATGGCTAATGACTGGCAGGTGTGGAGGTAGGAAGGCCAGGCTCCTTCCCTTAACCCTTTGCACTCGCTTGCTTTTTTCTCGATTCCTTTATTCTAATGCTAACCGTGTCGAGTCACACTCAACATCTGAGTGCAAAAGGTTAATTCAGGAAAACTCCCAAGGGTCTTCCCAGCTCCAGAGCTAATAGGAGGATCTACTGAGGCCTCATCTCCAAACACATCACAGGTCACCTTATCCTTCTGCTTGGTCCTGCCTCCTCTCTTCCTGACAGAACTCTCTCATTCAACCTTTGAATGCAACTCTACCTCAGAGTCTGTTTCTAGTGAATCCAATCTAAGACAACCATCGGATATATATTTTATAATGAATACTGCATATAAATGGTAACTATATACATACTGTATTCAAATATTTCACTATAAAACACTCATGAAATTTAAAATAAATGTGGGGAAAATAAATACAAGTTGAAGTTTTAATTTGTTCTTCTCACATCTCAATTAATTTTATTGTGCAACCTCTCCATCTAACTTTACACACACAGAGGAGGCTGGTCTTATTCAATTAATAAGTGAAAGGGTTTATCTTAAGTGTCACAGAGAGTGTAAACATGATCTTACAGTGTAGTTAAGAAGAAAAAACACTTTTACAGAACTACAGAATTGCATAGGGAGGAATTGAGGCATGTGTGTAACAATGCATAAGCTATAGACACACCAAATACCCTAGGGTATCCATGGGAGCTGAGGACACTCCAGTTGGGGAATTAGAATATTTCCTGGATGAAGTAGGATGAAAGGGGATGGTAGTATTTCTAAAGGAGAGAATAAGGATGAAGGGTAGGCATTTCAAGAAGAAAAGAAGATAGGCAAGGAAGGTGCAAGGTGGTTTTGGAAAGTAAAGATCAGAGAAACTTCAGGTGTGTAGGTTTATGTGGGAGAGAAGTAGAAGATAAGGCTAGGAAGGTGGGGAGGGGCAGTCTCACGATGGTGAGGACACTCTGAATGCAAGGCTAAGAGGTGCTGGCTCTGTTATGTTGGCAATGAGGAGCCAGAAAAGGGTTTGGAGGAGATGAGTAGAAGATTAGTCTGGTAGCAACATTCAAACAAAGCAGATAGAAATTGTACCTAGAGTACAAAAAATTTGGCATTGAAAGGAAAATAGATTAGCGACAGAACAAGGAAGAAGTAGGAGACATGAGTGAGAAGAGACAAAAACATATTCATAGAAAAGATGTCACAAAAAATCCAGATCATCTGTAGAATAAGGGAAGCACCAGAGAACTGGGTTTTATGCAGCTGTGATTTACAGGACTTGGTGCTATCACCAAATATAAGGACAGTAGGAGGGACTAACTCTAGAGAAAATGATGTCTTTGTTCTGACATTTTGACTTTAGGGTGATCATGGGACATTTCGGTGGAAATATTCAGTAGTTTTACAGGGCTGGAGTCAAGAAAAAGGCTAGAACTAGACATGTAAATATCAGAGCCATCTGCATAGCAGTGCTATTTGAGTTCTTGAGAAGGCATGAGTCTCTTGGAGAGAGATTCACACACAGCCAGAGTTTCAGAGAATGCAAGAGGGAGACAGATGGATCTGAGGTGGGAAAAGGGCGTGTTAGAAGGTAAGGAAGAAGACACTCTCAAAACAAGGGCAAGAGTGATGAAAAACTATTGTCAAGGTACTGAAACCTGCAGGAAGTCCAGGAAGAATGAGCGGAAACCATCAGGAGGGTGATGAGGAGATTATGGTAATCTTTAAGAGAACAATTTCAGTTGATCTGGGGGGAGGAAGAAGAGAGGCGTTGTGAGTTTTATACACCTTTCTTTTTAAGTTTGGCTATGAATATAGCATGAAAGAATGTGGTGGAAAGAGAGTGACAGATACACAAATACTTTCAAAGTAGGGAAAACAGGTACAAGGAAGAGGGAGAAGGTGCTCTAGAGATTGAGAGGTTGGTGGATCATTCAAGTAGGAGGCAAATTCAGCCAGAGCATGGAGGAAAACATTGTGCCTTGTAAACAAAGGTCTCAATTCTCTGAGTCAATAGAAAATAAAGAACAAGGGTGAAGAGGCAGGCACTGCAGATCTGGTTTGAATTTGCCCAGTTTTTGTTGAACTTTCACAAATTTCACTCTCTTGGGGAGAGAGCTACCACTACACACACACACACACACACACACACATATACATATATATGTCCCATAGAGACCAGCTCCCACTAAAACCTAATGTAATTCTAAAAGAAGGGTGCTTTGGCAGCTTGGTGTAGAAGATGAGCAATTAGATCATCCTCTGGCTCCCTGGGTGTCCTTTATTTAAAGACATTGCTGTCAACCTCCAACTGGTATAAATGCCACCCTCTCTCCCTCTTGTCCTTCAGCTCCGAAAAGTAAAGACCTTTTGGCTTAGGAAATTAAGGAAGATATCGTCCCCTGTCCAGAGAGTGCCAAGCTAATCCTGTCCTGATGTGAAGGAGAGGATCCAGTCCCTGAGATCTGAATAGGCTAAGTACCTTCTCTAAGAGACATTGTCTGTGTAGCCACATCAAGAGATACCAGAATTTTCACTAGAGGGGAGTTGATTGGTATTGCATCTGTAAAGTTGTCTTTTCCTTTATGATACAAATATGGTTGGGACAGGCTCGAGTAGCCTCTGGAAGAATCTATTCTAGAGATCCAGACAAAGCAAATGGCCATATGATACAGGATGTTCTGAGAATAGGAAGCCATCTGGTGGAAAAGACAAGGCAAGAAGGGAGCTATGGAGCAGAAGATCTAGATTTAAATCCTGGCTCTTTGACTTGGTAGTTGAGTGGCCTTACGCCAATAACTTGCCTGCTTCACACTTCAGTTTCCTCATTGGTAACAAAGGGTTAATATTGTCTAATGTCCCTAATAAGTTGTTCTGAGGATTGAAAGGAGGAACACCTGGCACATAGTGGATGCTCAGTAACGATTGGGGAGGGGTGTTGGAGTGGGGGGACAGCCAAGAAAAAGATGATGGAACCGCAAAGGGAAAGCTTCTTCAGTGGAATTCTGCTGGTTGGAACAGGAAAGCCAGAGTAAAAAAAATAAATATGTTTTCTACAAAAGTGAGGGTGGGCAAACAAAAATTTGACATAAGAAATAATAGAAAAAAGCCAATGACATGCCCAGAGGAATGGAAAAATATGCCTGAAGATTGTTATAGCAGCAAGTACTAAAATGTGATTGGAGGTTCTGAGAACCCTGGCTAGATTGCTTTTAAATAATTTGTAAGCTATTAAATTATTTGCAAATGTCTGAAACAACAAAAATGTTCTGGTGCTTTCATTTATGCACATTTGCCAAACTCTTCACAACTTCCTGAAGGAGGACAGGATGCAGGCAGGGAGGTTCTGAGAGGAAGATTACAGTTTTCCAGATGTGTGGCCCCCAAGGCACAAAAAGACAACATAACAACACAGTGAACTTGGAGAGGCAGGGAGTAGAATCTCATCGATTTGAGCTAAAAAATCTATCTTGGTTATGAACCTCAAAGAACTTGGGAGACAATGAGTCATCACATCCTGTTTAATATGCACAGAAAACTGGGAACAAAATCAATTCAGCAGTGGAAACTGGCTGATGACCTGGAAAATCATGAAGTGGGGCACGCTTCAGAAAACAGCTGAGGTTATTCTCCAAAAGCCAGGCACAGGCGAGGAGAAGCAATTAAAATTTTCTATGCCCTCTGGAGTGTCCTGTGAACTTTTTTGCTAACTTATGCCTGTCATTTGCTGAAACCACTGCTAATTATTTCATTTATAATTGACCAAAGACATCATCGCTCCAACAGTGGGCATTGCTTAAAACTCACATAGGCACACACACACACATGCCACATTGCACACACATATACATACAACCCATGCACATCATATGTATGCTAGAAATATGCTTTGGAAAGATAGGGCAGGGATTTGGAACTCACAGAGAGAACAAAGAACTTTCCTCCTTTTTCTTATACCGTAGCCCTTTTTCCCCACTTAAGGGGATTTTCTATCCCTACCCTAATCTGGATTAAGGAAATGGTTTGGTGAGGTGTGGACGTGTTTAGAGGCCATTCCTCCTTGAATTATTTACTAGCCACAGGCATGGTGACTGGCCTACTCACACCAATATAGAAATGATTCTGAAGAGAGAAAAATTCAGCCAACATCTGCCACCACGGCCTCCACTCCTAAGTGACAGGGCTGATCATTTCGTGAGACCTATATTCACCTAGACTGGATCTAACACAACCTGGATTGAGCAAACAACCCATGACTTTTATCCTTGGCCAATTGTGGCAAGTGCTGAAACCTTGAAAGGAGCCATGGCCAACCACACTGGCCTCCTTGCTGGTCTTTGAACTACATCAAGCACGTTTGGCCCAACTGTTTCCTCTCCCTCAGATATCCACTGGCTGAACCCCCTTGCCTCCTTCAAGCCTTTGCTCGAATTTCACCGTCTCAGTAGACCCACCCTGACCATTTCGTTTGTCGCAAGCTGCCCGATCTGCCTTATCTACTCTGCCTATGCCTTTTTCTATAGTTCCCATTATCTTCATGACTTATTTATTATTTATTGTTTGTGCCCTTGGATAGAATATAAATAAACTCCATTAGAGCAGGAATCTTAGTTTTATTTACAGATGTATCCAAGTGCCTAGATTTCTTTGGCACATAGTAGATGCTCAATAAATATTAGTTGAATAAATGAAGGTGCCTAACTTTATGCCAGGTACAGTTCAAAGAGCATTACATTTATTTAAATCTCTGAATAACTTGTACTGTTATTATTCTGAGTTTACAGATGAGGAAACTGAAGCACAGGGAGGTTAATAACTAGCCCAAGGCTATCTTAGTACTAAGTAATGGGGCCAGAATTAAAAGCCATGCAATGTGATTCCAGAGCCCACACTGAATGGCCTCTCAAGAAACCCTAATATGAGCCCAGGAAAAAGTTCACTGTAAAAGGAGGGATTACATTTTCCTTCTTGCTTTATAGCAGAGATTATGTTACTGCAATGGGATTCTGATAATGCATTCAGAATCATATAGCTATAATGAAGATTGGATATGCTAATAACTGTAAATAGCAATTCCATTCACTAAGCATATTAGTGAGTCTCCAGATTCAACAGGTATTAAAATATGCTAATGTGGTTACTGAAGAAATGTTGACCCCAAAGGACTAGATCTGGAGCAGCAAACCAATTATCTCAACCAAAAGTTACCTGCAATTGCCCTGTTTGCTTTTTGATATGTTGATGACTTAAAATGTGAATCATCTATTTATTAATTTCTGCTTGTTAAACTTGAAAAACCAGTGCCATATTTTTTTATTTTATCAATTAAAATGAGAGTCACATATGTAGCAGGATGTCATTGTATGCATGTAATTAATCAGAGGCTGAGGGGCAAAAGGCCACTAAGATATTAGCATTATAATGTACATCAATAAATAAGAGAATATTGTGGATTTTAAGCCTCATACTGTAAAATAATAAATACTCTCCTATATATGATAACAATTTAGATAATTTTTAAGGAGCTAAAAATTCAAATTAACTGTTCCTTATTTTTTCAAAGCATAGTACAAGATAATTCATTTTCAATTTATTATATAGCTTATACTCTGGGTTGTATGTTATTGTCCCCAATAACAATACAGCACCAATACTGTGATGTAAAAATCCAATGAATTCAACAAGATGTATATTATGTCTGGGTTCTTAAGCCCAACATTATGTTTGCAAGATTCATCCATGTTGTCAGGTTTAGTGTTTAGTAACAGTTCATTCATTCACTTTGATGTGTAGTGAATACACTACCATCTATTTATCCACTTTATGGTTGATGGACAGCTGTTTTCAGCTTGGAGCATTATGAATATATATTTATAGATATTATTGTACATTTTATTTGGCATATATTTGTATGCATTTTCATTGTACTGGGTGTGGCAAAAGTAGATTTACAATTGTGCATATGCAAAACACAGACTTTATTTATGTATTATTATTAATGAACTAGAGGCCCAGTGCACAAAATTTGTGCATAGGAGGGGAGTCCCTCAGCCCAGCCTGCACCCTCTCCAATCCAGGACCCCTCGGGGGATGTTGTGAAAAGCCATGGCCAGCATGGCCTCAGGTTCAAAGGCTTGGAGAAAGAGCTGACACGCAAATTAATACACAAGACAAAAAATATAAATTTGAAATTATGGGGGAGGCCAGGGAAAGCTTAATTGTAGTAGTCAAGTTCCACCAAGTCTCTGTTTCTGTCTGCTTTTATTTACTAGAATACACAATTGCCTTTTAGGACTGCAAACAGACATATCAAAGGTGATTGTTTAGTAAACAGTAAGATTATCAAGTTGGGGGAGTTTGCTTTAGGCCATTGAGTCAGCAGTAGGTAATAAAATGCAGATATTCACCCCGTGAATATGCAGAGCCCAAATTCAGCCTTCTGACTGGACTTCTCGCATTTATATTAATTACTGTTGATCTTGGTTCTCAGCAGGATGTCCGACTGCCTCTCGCATTCCAGGACCGCTGGCTCCTAACCACTCACCTGCCTGCCTGCCTGCCTGATCGCCCCTAACCACCTCTGCCTGCCTGCCTGATCACCCCTAACTGCTCCCCTGCTGGCCTGATTTCCCCTAACCACCTCTGCCTCACCCCACACCCAGGACCCAGGATTCCCTCCTCTGGCCGGCTGCAGGCACCCAGGACCCGGGCTGGCTTCGCCCAGGCCAGCTGCAGCCACAGGGGACCATGGGCGGGCAGCTTCACCCAGGCTGCAGCCTCAGGCACCCGGGACGGCGGGGCAGGCAGCTTGTCCCTCTCCCAGGCCGCAGGTGCAGGCACAGTCGATGGTGCCTGGGACTGCGGGGCGGGCAGCTTGTCCCTTTCCTGGGTTGCACCCTGGGTGGTCCCCATTCCTCTCTCCCCAGTGTTGAGTGTCTGAGTTACAGCGTGATGGTGTGAGGGCATGATGACCATTTGCATATTAGTCTTTATTATATAGGATTATTGTATTATTTTTCATATAGACAACTGTAAACTTACTTTTGCCCCTCCCTGTATATACTCAGAAGAGGAATGCTGGGTCACAGTTATACATATAATTAGCTTTAGTTGATGATGCCCATGCCCCTGAATCAGTAATTTAAGCAGTAATCCCAGAAAACACTGGTAGTAGAAATGGAGGCATAGGAAATAAAATAAAACAAGTTATCACTGTGAGCAACTGGAACTTAATAAAACATGTCTGAGTTAGCCCAACTGAGGGTGAAAAAACAAGGGTATTTATCTACTGAATCTCCTTCTGTCCACTGGCTGAGAGGTGCAACGGGAGGCATTGATTCTCTGCCATTCCTAGCTTGCCCTGCCTGCATGCTGACTATGGTCACAGCCAATATAAAGCTCTCAGGCAGAGAGTCAGAGGTGAAACAATGGGTAGCCTGGGTAGCCTTCAGCATGTAGAGTTAGTGCTAAAAAGATATGTGCCAACAGCATCTACTGTGATAGCTGAGCTCAAAAAGAAAGTAAAATCTCTATGTGGCAAAGACAAATTGAGAAATCAAAGCCAAAAGCAGCAATCAGAAGTAAATACCACTGTCTAAATGAGTTTCAGATCATGTATGGGCTCTAAAGTCTGTAGGGAGCAGCTATAGGGTTAAGCCTCGGAATGACCTGTTGGCAAAGCCACAAACAAGTCCCAGCTTAGAGGGCAAAGCCCTCTTAGCATAATTAAGCTTGATCTTATGATGCTCCCTAGATCTTATCTGAGTAGCTAATGGGCTGTGGGAGGTGCAGCGCTGCCAAAACAAGTGAAACTCATAAGAACATTGCAGCTATGTTGACCACTACCTTGTTTACCTCTGGCTATAAAATAAAGGCTCAGCTTGCTGTCTGGATCTCTCTCTGTGGCCTCATCCAGGCACAGGAGATCTACCGAGCCCCAGCCCGAGCCCCAGCCCGAGCCCCAGCCGGCACAAAAGTCTAGGGGCTGTAAGGCAGGAAACGGCCTGTGTAAGGCTGGAAATGAATAGAGCTCTTAGCCTGAAACACTGCCTGGTTCAATAAGTTGGACTCTAAAAAGCTGTATCCGCTAGCACAGAGAAACAAGAGGAAGCCTTGGCTGTTTGTCCAGGGCTTTAGCTGAGGAGGGGTACAAATTATCCACGAGAAATGAAAACCCCATTCCTGTACCTCATATGGATGTGGAATCTGGATTAATAATATCTCTATGGTGCAGGAATATTAAGCCAAAAGATTTGCATCAGAAACTGGTCCAGGGTCAGTGAAACTCCTTGAATGCCTGGCAGAAGTGAGTTTGAAATTACCCTGGAGGTATGGAGCTGATTCCTGCTTCAGACAACAGAGACCCATGCCCACTGTGAAACTCTGGGAGGTGATGCAGGACAAACCTCGTTTTCCCAACTGAGGGGTGAAGGGTAGGGATATTTATCTATTAACTTTCATCAGGCATTTATTGAGGCTGTCTCCAGGGGATTTTAACTCTCCAGCTCTTTAGCCTGCCCCACATGCAGGCCAAACAAGTACTACCTAGCGGAAGTCCTCAGACAGAGTCTATGGGTGTTTGCTTTTGGAAACTGTCCGGCTAGGGTACCTGGAAGTGGTGAATGCTGAGAACTCACTGGCAGGGCACCAATAGTGCATCCTATGCTACCAAATAGTTTACACCCCCACCAGCTGGGTAAAGTGTTTCATGTCCTCCTTCCTTCATATTCTAGTTAGTGGTTGTTGCTATACACAGAGCCTTTATTTTGTATTTCCCTGATGATGACTAATGAAGTAGAGAACCTTTTCATATGAGTACTGACCATTGAATATCCACTACAGTGAAGTAACAATCCAGTCATTTGCTTATTTTTCTATTGCACTGCTCTTGTTGATTTCAATATTTTTTTTATTTTTTTTTTCTGGATGTAAGTCCCTTTTAGTCGTATATATCACAAATACCTTTAATGGTGGCTTTTGATGAACAGAAATTCTTCATTTTAATTTAGTGAAATTAATCAATTATTTCCTTTATGGTAGATGCATTTCGTGTCCTCTTTTAAAGAATATTTGTGTACACAAAAGTCATGAAAATGTTTCCTGTTTATATTTAGATCTGTAATTCACCTGGAAGGAATTTTTATACATGGTATGAGGGAGGGGTCGAAATTTATCTTTTTCTACTTAGGCATCTAATTGGCCCAACAGCTTTCATTGAAAAGACCATTCTTTCTTCCACTGCACTCAACTATGGTTTCAGAAATTCTGGTTGGTAGTTATTTTCCTTTATCACTTTACTGATACCTTTGCATTGCTTTCTGGATTTCATCTTTCCTATTGGAAACTTAGTATTAAGTCTTATATTTTGCACTTTTCAAGGCAATGTGTTGTTTTCTTTCTAGCTGTTTTTAATATTATCTCTATCTTTGGTTTTTTAGCAATTTTCCTGTAATGTGCTTAAGCGTAGTTTTCTTTGTATTTACCTTATATCGACACTGCAAACCTAGAGGCTGTTATTTACATCTGCCGAGGAAACAATCACCTCAATCCAATCAGGGACAAAGCTAATTGAGACTAGTTTTTCCCTTGATAAGGCTTGGTCTATTTCTAGTTTGGTCATACGCCTGGGTTATACTCCTTCAGGGTTGATTGAAAGCCTTGGTGTTTTCCAGGGCTTCTCTTCCCTGTCTAGTCTTGAACTCCAAGTTTTATCTTCTTAGTCCTATAAACTGCTGAAAGCCCTCATGTTATCTATCCTCAAGCAGCTACTTTCTATTTATCTTTTCATTCTCTCTACTGATGCCACTTATGAGTCAGCAAATTCCCCAAGGAGAAAACAATGCAGAATGTTGAATTCACCTCCAGTTTCCTTTTTCTCCAGAATCTTGAACCTTAAGTCCTGGCTACCTTGGTACCTTACTGGTGACTTTCAAATAGTTTTTTGTTGTTGTTGTTGTTTTTTTGGGGGGAGAGAGGGTTGGGGGGCCGCAGAGGCTATTTTATCCAGCTTTTCTACTTGTTATTAGTGAAAAAATTAATCTCCTGGAAGCCAGTCCCTTATGGCTAGAAGCAAAAGTTTCAGTGGTATTTTATATAGCAAACTTTGTTAATAGGTATTTTTAACCAGCATTCTCATGCAGTTTTAATATGATCGTTGATGTTCAAAATATCAACCTCATGACATTCTGATCCCAATGCGTCTCCTGAGTCATCAGAGATTAAATTAAAATCAGAATAATTTTAGTGCTTAATATATTTAATGATGTTTAATTCATTTCACAGGTAATATATAAATTATATATATATATATATATATATATATATATATATATATATATGAGTTTGCCTTCAAAATATTCCTGTCAAGGCCTTCCCTCATTTGCTTTATGTGGCACAACTTTGAAACAACAGTTCCGCTATGTGAGCTTTTGAGGATGCGTAAAGCTGCTTCTTAAGAAATGTCTTGGCCCTTCTCTCTGCACTCCAGAACTTCTATGCAGAAGAGGGACATTTCCCATCTAGCTAAACTTAATTTTTATGCAAAAATATCATCTTTGCTATCAAGATGCTTAGAATATAAAGTGTATGACTCACCTAGGTTTGAATTGTTTGCTTTAGAACTCTTGTCCAAAAGCTATCTGACATGACTGATATACAGGAGAAATTATCTAGTGACATCATGCCAATCATTTATTTCTAGCTGCATGGTAAAATTACATTTGGTAGGGGGAAAATATATATGTGTGTGTGTATGATATATATATATATTCATACAAATAAATAAAATAAACTTGGGCCCTTCTCTTAGGCTAATTGAATTAGAACATCTTGGAACTTTTCAGAAGCACTTGTGGTGATTCTAAAGATTCATACTTTTAGATAACTAGGAAGCTACATATCTACATTTTATTATTTTAGCTCTAAGGAGAAATATCTTCACATAACTATGATTTAATGTTCTGCTGTCACCTTTTATATAAAGGTGAATGTAGTAATATAAGAGTGATCAATGGTTTTATGTCATCTGTGAAACCATTTTTGGCAATATTGTTCATCATGTGGTTGGTTCAGTATTTCTTATACAAAGGACAGTTTGCATTCACCAGAAGTCACTCCTGTGGCTTCAACTACCACTTGCATATCAATGACTCTCAGATTCATGCCTTGGGCCCAGGTCTTTCTCCTGAGCCTATGACACAGCTTGACCTGATTGTGTCACAGGCACCTCAAGACCAACATATGCAAATCAAACTAATTGTTAGTACTCCCACTCTCCTGGATCTGAAGCTCCTTTTGATTTAGTGACTGGCATCTCCAATTACCCAAGACAGAATCATCCTCAACACCTTCCACCCTCCCACCCCACAACCAATAAGGTCTCTAAGTTTTGCTTCTTTGCTGTCTCTCACATCCACCTCTTTCTCCACCTACTTCTGTCTCCTGAGGCCAGGCTCATCACTTCTCACCTGGATTTGTTCAAAAGACTTCTGACTGGATTTTTATGGCTTCATTCTCTTTAGTCTATTTCTACACTATTCCCAAAACAGCTTCATAAAGCAGAAATCTGATTATTCACTTCCTGTGACCTTTCAATGGCTCCTTGAGTGTCTTTTAGGTAAGATCTAAACTCTTTTGGATTACATAAAAAGCTCTTTATAAACTGTTTCCTATCTACCTCCTCATCCTCATCTCATACCTTGCTTCTGCCATGTTCTAGAGCAAGCCACAGTCTCATATCCAGACCTTTACACTTGGGCTTTTCTGCTTGGAATATTCTTCCCTCCATTCTTTTCCTGGAACATTCAATTCATCATTCATAATTCAATTTAGGAATCACACGTTCCTGAAAACTTTCCTGACACCTCCAGCATGGCCTGTGACTTCCTATTCCATGTCCCGGAAACGCCAGTACTTGCCTTCTCACACTGTGTTGATATTGTTTGTTCGCATAGCTACCTTTTCCTTAATCTATACATTCCTTCTAAGCAGGGACCTTGGTCTTATGATTCTCATTCCCATTTCCCCACAAAATAATAGGCATGGTGCAGGCTCACAGAAAATGTATTTGAATGAATGAAATTTTTAATGTACCTTGTGTGCTTTTGTCAATTAGAGAGAGCTATCCCTCAAAAAATCTGATTCCTTTTTTACTTCATTGCCAGGAAGTTTAGATTTTAGTTTTGTTTTCATTGCAGTACTTGATCTCAGACCAAGGTTTCTAACAACACATCTTATTTTCACCCCCCACCATGTTCATCAAGTAACTCTTGTTCTTTAACCCCAGTAGCCTGCTGTTTTATGTATAACCCTGTGATAGTTGGAAGCAGCATAAAATGGGTTCTGGTCTAATATTTACTAGTTGTATAATGTTAGATAATTTATTAAGTATCTCTAAGCCCCGGTTTCCTCATTTGCAAAGAGGAGATAATAGTACCTCTATACTGGCAGATGAGTGTTGTGGTGTTATGATTAAATAAGATAATGCATAATACCTAACTCAATGCCATAATAAAAGTTCAGCAAATTAAATAATTAGCATTATTGTTATTAACAAGACTAGCACATTAGCAGGAGAGAAGCTATAATAGCAGAAGGTGGCAAAATGTCTGCCACATTGGCAGTTGCTCACCAAATATTTGTTATCTTAAAAGTTCCAGATAGCTGAGTACCACACAGTGTTTTCTTTTCCTTGTCTCATGTTTTCAGTTATTCTGCCTTATTAATAGACTAGAGGCCCAGTGCACAAAAATCATGCACTGGGGGGAGGAGGTCCATTGGCCCAGATTGTGAGAGGGTGCAGGCCAGGTTGAGGGACCCCACCAGTGCATGCTTGGGGCCAGGGCGGGATGCGGGAGGTTGTCCAGCTGGGGAGGGACCGTGGGAGGGCTCAAGGGTCTGGCTCAGTCCCGATCAGCCAGACCCCAGCAGCAAGCTAACCTACTTGGTCAGAGCATCTGCCCCCTGGTGGTCAGCATGTCGACTGGTTGACCTGTCAATTGTCTGCCCCCTGGTGGTCAGTGCATGTCATAGTGAGTGGTTGAGTGACCTTAGCATATCATTAGAATATTATGCTTTGATTGTTTGAATGGACGACCGGATGACCAGACGATTGGACACTTAGCATATTAGGTTTTTATTATATAGGATGGTTCCCAGTATTATGCTGGTTTTCAGTATAATGCTCATGATCATCATTAATTACTATCAATAATCAACCTTTTGTTTATCACACCACGATCATTCACCATCATTGACACCAGTCAGATACAGGCTCCGATGCTTCCCTTTCTAACAATTCTGTAGCCCTCTATGTTAAGTCCTACAGGGAGACTTGGGGGCTGGATGGCATGAAGTGAGGTGTTCTAGGCAGGTCAGTGCAGTAGGTTAAAGGTGATCTCACATGGGACCAGAAGTGGCACAATGAAAGCCAGGGGTTCAGTGAGGCTGGGCTTGGAACGAAGGCTACCTGGATATTAAAACTGAGCATAGGGTAAACGCTATAGGAAGAATGAATCAAGAAAAGAGACTGGGATCTGATTGGTCCTTCCTACTTGGCTTCCTCAGTCCCTTTAAAATGCTCCAACTTGCTGCGTTGGTTGGCTTGAAAAGATACGTCGGCACTTTCCCAGGAAGCAGAATTTCTTTTAAGTCCAACATTTTTTATTCCATAGATAAAGGGTTTAATATGCAAAACTATGTGACCACTGGTGTGAATGAGATGGTCAAGATGTAAGTAACTTGATACCTATCCCTGTTGGAATAGAAAGAAAGTCTATACAGTAACAAGACACTGAAAACCTACATTCTTAGAGGAAGAAATATGTTTAGGAGAGGTGCCAGGAAGAAAGAAAAGGGAATAAAAGAGGCAGAAACTGAATGTTAAACTTTTATTTATTTAATGAACTGACTTGTGCCTGGAGTCACAACATAGATTCTTAAGTCAACTCTAAGACTGTGCTTGGCAGGCCACAAAAGCATAAGGGTCAGGATAACACTGAGTGGGAACAGCCAGGACAGGGTTTATTCAATTGGAGCAGCGGAAGCCCCTGGAGATGGTGATAGGGGAGCAGGAGGTGAAGGATGGTAGAAATTAAGTAGAGGCACAGAGAGAAATTGAGTCAAAATTCCTCATGGCCTCAAAAAAGTGAAGGGAAAATAATAACCTATTTTTTTATTTTTTTTATTTTTTGCCTTACAGCCCTCAGGTGCCATCTCTTGCTTGAAAGAGTTGCCAAACAATCCAGTAATTCCTAAAACATTGCTAATAAAGGAAAAAATTATAATGTGAAAAGGAAAAGGTGGTTGGAGCTTAAGCTTTCTTTACTTTTTATATTTCTGTTAACTTGACAGTTATCACTTACATCTAATAGGCTTAGACCAGGTTTTATTTTACCTGACTTCAAACGCAGTGCCTATATACACTTCCACAATACCTTGTAGCATACTCCCTATTTTTTTATTTGACGCTAATTACAAAAAAGAATGATAATAACCAGGAAAATGATCTAAGCTTGTTTTTGCCATAACATTAACCTAACCTTACTGCAGTACATTTTAACATATTAATCATGAACCAGGATCTGATTATTTAATATTTGCCAGAAGCAGCCCAAAGCATTTATGATCCTATTTTTCAAAACCTTGTTTTATTCTATTGAGGTTTTCTTTAAGATTTTGAATGAATTTAAAAATATGTAGATAAATTTTTATTGATGATGCATAATTGTGATTTTCATGTATTCTTAACTATATATTTTATTTTGCAGGAGGAAAAAAATACCGATTCTCCACTTATTGGTCTGTATGTTACAGAAGTTAGACTAAATGATTACTAATGTTGCTTGGTGCTTTCAAAACAAAATGATTTTATATGAGATTTAAAAGAAATTCTTAGACAAATGTAATTTCTCTCTCATAGAAATATAATTTTTAATCAACATATGATGACTTCTTTTTTGTAGCTACTATGTTCACAATTCTAGAGGACATAATGATAATAAGAATAATATAAAAATATGCAAAGGTGTAATAAATGTATGATGCCCTTTGAAAAAGATGTTTACAAATGACAAATAGGTCATAAACAAGAATTATTGAGCTTTAGAAGGAGATATGTAAAGGAAAATACATAAGCCATCTTAATGACAAAATGTCCAATGACACTATATAAGGCACTTGAACATAATTCAGTTTTATTATGTGCTTTGAAGGGGTCTCAGTGGTATGAATACTACAGAAAGTATAAGATACTGGTATGTTCTCCTTCCTCATACTACTATATCAGAAAAACAAGGCTAACATATAAGAAATAATTTGAAGAAAATGTAACATTGTATTCCTTGCGCTGTTGGATCTAGTATTCTACATAAGATTTAATGGTTTCCGGAGAGAGGTTAAAATGAAGTGAACATAAAAATCATAAATCTCTATTAAGAAAGTTAGGAAACCCTTAGAACTCTTACAGTAGGATCTAAAGTCCCGTGTTCCATAGGCATACTTACTACCTGCCAGGTTGTTTGTTGTTTGAATCAATTCCACCTCTCATCTCTATGCCCCTGTCAATGCTGAAAGAACAAACTTATAATAAAAGAACAACAATGATGTTCACAATTAAGAAATTTACTTAGAAATTGCTAATCTGGAAAGAATGTTGTCTAACCAAGAGGTTCTATCCATTAGGTTAAGTTCAGCTCTGTGTAACAGCGGCTCAAAATAACAGTGGCTTTAACAAAACAGAAGTCTGTTTCACTCTAACTTAAAAATCCAAAGGCGTGAGGGCATATTTATCGGCTCCATAAGATTTTCAGGGGTCCCAAGTAGCTCCAGTTTTGTAGTCTATCTTCATCCTGGGGAATCATATGATCCAAGCAGTCACAACTCTAGCCCAGTTTCAAGGGGTTTGAGAATCCCACGTCTTGGTGAGCCTGATAAAGAATTTACAGCCATTTTTAACCAACCACAAATAAAAAGAAGGCAAAATACTGGAATGAGTTGAGTCTTGCAGATATTGCTCATGACAACCAAAAAGACTTTTTAAAGTTGTATTTGGAGCCAGAAGATGAAGTATAATATTGTTTCATTGATTTGGATGAATGGCATGAAAAATCTTGAATTACAGAAAGTAAAATGTTTCAACTCCTATTTTACTTCTGTCTTCTCTGTCAAGAAGAAATGCCAGTCATATGGAAAAGGTCAAAATTAACATTGATATGAGGGAATTGCAGCCCAAGATATGCAAACAGATATAAAGAAACAAATTTAACTGCTCTGAACGGTATTTTCCCCTGCCTGAAAGGACTCAGCTTTCAAGGTTTATAAACAAACAACATTTATGGAGCACATACTCCCGAGTCTGGCACATTCATAGGCACTGGGGACTTATTAAAAAGAGAGAGTGAGCACACATTCTCTGATTTCAGGGATTTTACAGATCAATAGGTACTGAAATAACATGCCAATTTGCTAAGCTGTTGCAGGTATTTGAGGTCTGAGGGCTCGAAAGTAACAAAAAGCAATCTTAGTTAAATTTCTTGGAGATCAAATTGGTTTAGACAGAAACAGAAATGATAGTGTCCATTAAGGGAGAATGACATTTAATGGAAATAAACTTCAAAAATACAAGTACAGGATACAAGAGAAATTATTAAATAACTACATGTGTGAAAAAGGGTAAAGGGCTTTAGTTTATTTTAAGTGCAGTGTGATTCATGATATGACAAGATTGGGGGCGAAAAAAAGCAATGGAATCCTGAATTCCATTTACATGTAACTGGAGTCTGGAATAGGGAAGAAGACATCCTGCTCTGTTTGGATATGATCCGAATGGACTCTGTAGCACATGTCCAATGCCAAGGCTTCACTTTAAGTTGGTTGCTAATAACCTGGAGGGATACCTAGAGGAGTGCCTAGAAAAAGGCATTGAATAATCTGGAAAAATGGACACAGAAGGAGAGGAAAATTTTTTAGTCTGGAAGCAAGAAAGCTTTTGATCAGCCGTGATAGTTAAAGGGTTTTTATGTGTCTCTGACGCATAACAGGTTAAACTTTCTAATATTTATTCCTATTCGATAAACAAATGTATATATTTATTTAGAGATTCCATAGGTTTTATTAGTCTCATAATTTAGAGTATTCTGCAGGTTTTACCAGCAAAGATTGAATTGATAAAATGGAAGATTAAAAAAAACAAAACAAATGTAAGTTGTAGAGATGAAAAATACAATATCTGAAATTTAAAAAATAGCTGATAAGATAAACACTATAGATTATATACCTCTAAAGACAAGATCAGTGAAGCTTAACAATAGAAATTACCCAACATAAAACACACAGAGGAAAAAATAAATTTAAAGAAGACCTATAGGGCAGTATCAAGTAGTCAAATATATATGTAATTAGACTCAAAAATGAGAGAGAGAGAGAGAGAGAGAGAGAGAGAGAGAGAGAGAGAGAGAGAATAAAGGTAAAACAATATTTTAAGCAATAATGGCTGAAAATTTTCCAAATATTGGAAACAGTAAACCCAATGGTCAAAAAGACAATAAACCTGAAGCAGAAGAAATATATAGAAAACCACACCAAGTCACATCATAATCAAATTGCTAAACATTAGTGCTAAAGAGAGAGTTTTAAATTCACACAGAGAAAAAGGACACATTACGTACAGAGGAACAAAGTTAAGAAAGACAACAGATGTCAGGAGCTAATTAAACTAGGCGATAATGGAGCAACATCTTTGAAGTATTGAAGAAAAAACTGGCAAATGAGAATTTTATAACAAAATATCTTTCAAAAGTGAAGGCAAAATATAGACTTTTTTAGACAAAATCTGAGATAATTTATTAGAACCAAATGTGCATTATAATAAATGATAAAGGAAGTTCTTTGGGCAGAAGAAAAGTGATACAAGATTGGTAAATATATAGGTAAATATAAGAGAAATTTTCTATGTATATATCTCTTTAATAGATAATTGGTTGTTTAAAGTAAAAAGAATAACAATGTATTTTCAAGTTTTTAAGATATATAGAAGTGAAATATATGACAACGGAAACATAAAGGATGAGAGGAGGCTGTGAAAGTATACAACTGTTGTAAGGTTCTTGCACTACATATGAAGTGCTGTAACATTATTTGAATAGCTTATGATAAGTTAAAGATGTATATTGTAAACCCTAAAGTAATAATTAAAAAATTAAATTTTTACAAGAAATCAACTGAAAGACAGAATGAATCTCACAGGATAGGAAAGACATACAATGAGAACACTAATCAAAGGAAAGTAGAAATTGCTATATTGATATAATATAAATTTAGATTTCAAAAAAGGGAATATAACAGTTAAAGACATTTTCTGATGGTGGAGGTGTCAGTTTATCAAGAGAACATAATAATCTAACTGTGCATGCACCAAATAACAGGGCTTCAAAATACATGAGCCAATACTTATAGAACAGAAAAGAAAATAGAAAAATCTACAAATGAGATTGAACATTTCAACACTCCTCCCTTAGTAATTGATAGAACGGATAGAAAATCCCTTGAAAATAGAGATTTGACCAATACTATCAACCAATATGATCTATTAATTGATTTTTAAATGTTAAACAAAGACCAACCCTTTTCTCGTGATATGGTATCCTTTTTATATACTTCTGGATTTGATTTGTCAATGTTTTCATAAGGATTTTTACTCATTGTAACACAGAAGGATCCATATTCTTTTCAAGTGTATATGGAACAGTTACCAACATAGAACATTCTGAGGGAAAAAGCAAGTCTCAATAAACTTAAAAGTATTGCAGTTATAGTGGATCAATAGGTATGTTTTCTGACAATAATGTCATTAAACTAGAAATCAATACTAGAAAATACCTTAAAAACACCCCAAATATATGGAAACACTTCTACATAAACCTTAGGTCAAAGAAAGAAATCACAAGGGAAATTAAGAAAATTAAAAATGTGTGGGATGTAACTTAGAAAAATATTTATAGCTTTAAATATTTATATTAGAAAAGTAGAAAGACCAAAATGAATGAAATAAATTTTCACATAAACTAGAATAAAAAGAGCAAATTAACCCAGAGTAAACAGAAGAAATGATACAATAAAAATATCAGTGAAATTGAAAGCTGAAAAGTAATATAGAAAAAAATCAGTGAAACCAGAAGATGAGCCTTTGAAGAGAAAAGAAAAATTGCTAACCTTCAAGGGACCATTCCCTGAAGATTATGCAAACATTAAAAGAACAATAAGGAAATGTTATAAAAATGTTATAAAAAAAAGTCTTGTGTTTATAAATTCAAAGTATTAGATGTAATGAACAAATTCCTTAAAAGACACAAACTACCTAAGTTCATTTAAGAAGATCTATTGAACGTGGATAGCTCTGTAGCTATTTAAATGTAACTTGAAATCCAAGTTAAAAACCCTCTTACAAAGACAACTTCTGGCTATTGTAGTTTCACAGGTCAATTCTATGGAAAGTAGAGCAGTGGTTCTTGGAACCAGGGGAGATTGTAGGGGACTCATTGCAAAGGAGCACTAGAGAAATTTTGGAGATTATGAAAATAGCCTGTATCATGATTTTGGTGATGGGTACATAACTGCATTCATTTGTCAAAAATTATCAAACTACTTAAAATTGGTAATGTTTATTATATACAAATTGCACGCAAAAAATACCACAACAAAAGAATGGAAGATTATTTATCATACATGCTGTAACAGGAATTCATGCACAGGAAAGACTATTGAGCTAGACCACTGATTCTCCATCCTGGCTACATTTTAGAATCCTCTAGGCAGTTCTCTACAAATACCAAAGCCCAGACCGCACTTCCAGAGGTTCTGACAGCTCCTCTGATGCTATTAGACTAAACTAGAATTCAAGTGTCTTCCAACACTAAACACTGAAATTTCACTGCCTTTGTTTTATATTTTCTTTTTTTTTTTTCAGTTTAAATGGAGATAATTTGGCAGCATTATTGTTCCCAACCTCACTCAGCCACCTGGTTGCCTGGCCAAGTGTATTTTTAAAACCATTAGGCAATATGCTGAATAGTTTAGCAATTATAACTTTAAAATGTAGGTTATAGGGAAACAGAAGTACTTTACACTACAGCTGAGATACAGTATCCCAAGAACATATGCAAGTTTCCCAGATGGCCTAATCCCAAGGGAACATATGTAGAGATATACTTATCATGAACCATCAAAAAGCCTGAAAATTAATCAGTTTTCAGAGAGAGAGAGAGAGAGCGAGAGAGAGAGAGAGAGAGAGAGAGAGAGAAATGAGTTTTTATTATTCAACATATTCCCTTTAAATCTTATTTTGGAGACCAAAATTCCTTTACAAGGTGTCTCATTAGACTTGCCACGTGACTTTGAAGAACTAAGTCTTTCTCCCCATATAAATGGGAGATTAAGGGAAATGTTTTCTCTAAAATTATGTCAAAAGGGCTCCAAATTTGAAAGTCAGAAATATGTAGACCGATAAATTAAAGACACATCAGTGGGTTTGTTTTCCTTAATTTACCTTTTCAAATGTAAATATTTTCTTTAATCTTTTGTTTCTCTAATCACTCCTCCAATTATTTTCATTTTCTTCATTAATCACACAGTTTCAATGACATGACTATACAACTGATTTTTTGGTTTAACAGCCAGAGGAATCAATATTTTTCTAATTGATTCATTGTTTATGTCTTATCTACTCCAATAGATTTAGTGTTTCTTTTATCTCCATATCATGTAGCACAATGCCAAGCATTGAATTGGTAATATATTTTCTGGATCCTAAAAAAACTTTTTTTCACATTTTAAAATAAGGATAGATCTTATAATCCATACATTTATTTAATATAATATTTTTAACATTTCCTAAGAAAATGTCCTAGAATTGAAGAAAGTACTTTTTGCTGGTTATTAGTATTTTCTACAGAATATGTAGACTCCATAATTATACCGTCATTGATTTTATATGCATGTTCTTCACTAATAAGACATTTGTAGGAATGATGTATAGAACTAGTAGGAGTGAATGTGGACATCCCCAATATAGTAGGCAAGTTTTCTTCTCCCTTTTTACCCATCCAACTGCCTCTTCCCATTCCAACTCAATGTCAAATATGTACATGACCAGACTACTCCTGATTTTTGCATGGGATTGAACAACCCCAGAGGGATTGGCAGTTCAATGACCAGCCCCAGTTAATTATAAAAAGGAGAAGTGAGAAGTTATTTCTTTAACAACAACAAAAATATTTCAAACCTGCCCTAAGTAATAAGTGAAAATAGATATATAGCCCATGTTTCCCAAATTCTTGATAGTCTTCTATCTGCCATAGTGTGCCATGACTGTATCCTGTCAGTTGCATGGTGTGGGCTGAGTATTGCTTTAGAACCAGAAGGATCTTAGTCAAAACTGAATATACAGTAAATGACTCTCATGTTTATGAAACTAGAGTGTTTGCAAAAATGATCATTATGCTCACTTGTTGCAACAAGTTGAGAACATCAGGTTTTGATTCTATCAAAATGTCCTGTGTATTTAATGATAGTTGTATTTAACTATATAATTAATTATACGCTATAACGTTGGAAAACTTTATACAAGAAAAATCATACCAGTGTGTGTGTGGGGGGGGGGATATTTTCAATATTAGAAAACAAATCAAGCTTGCCTAATCATCTGTCATACTGTCAGAGACACACCACAAACATATACTTAAGGGTTAGATGTTTATTTATTTCCTTCCTCTCAGGTCTGTTACATTCCAGTTATCTTTAATATCCAAAGTAAATCCCATTGAAATCAATATGTTTTAAATTAGAATAACTTCCCATCGTTAAAATCTATTATAATACATTCTAGATATTCTCAGGGAAAAACAAATAGACCAACAAAGGATGACCCTGAAACTCATTAAAGCCTTCACTGAAATGCACCATGGTTCAAAGAACTATAAATTTAGTTTTTCTTTCTCCCATATCTTTATTTTGCTTTTCAGACCGAGTCACAGTAATCATTTTTTTTTTAGCTTTATGATGTACATGCCTCATTGCTACTATTTGCATTCATATTGGACGAAAATGTCAAGATGTGATCCAGAAAAAACCAGGGTGGACAGCAAAATGTTGGCGATAAATAATAAACTTGAAGGTTATCTTTAATCTCTCTATTATATAATTAGGACCTGCTGTTTCTCTTATGTAGTCTCTCACCTTAAGTTGCTTGCTTCGACTGAATTTAATAGAGAAGAAGATAAAAGGTTGTCTTCTGGGTATTCAATTAAGTTGATGGTACATTTTAAAGATAATACTGTTTTATTTTATCCAAAGTAAAGATAAAAGCTAAATTAAATAAACAGATGTAAATTTTAACTTGGAACTATTCCTAATTTCAGATATTGAAGAAAACTTTAAAAAATCAAACAAACCATGGTGAGGTGAATGACAAAAGCTGACCTGTGAACTATGTGTCACTATCAAGATAATAAATGCTTTATACAGGTTTTGGAAATAATTCATTTAAATATTCATGGATATTGAGGAAAAGAAAGGGTAAGAAAAGACCAGAAGGGATTTCCAGGTACCTCTGTGGCAGAGGAAAATCTCTTGCTTGTTCTTTAACGAGAAACCCAGCAGCTGTCAGGGAGAGGGTTGCTTACAGAGACACTGAGAGAAGACAGCCGGTGGCTGAGATAGACTGCCACACAGACAGAGGGCAGGTAGGCAGGAGAGTCAGAAATGGAATCCTTCAGGAAACAATCGTCGCCAGCTCCATCAGAAGCTGGGGTTGAAACAATCATCATCTCTGGCAGTATCTCCAGTGGGAGCACCACTCCTGGATTAGAAATGAGCAGACGGCGAGTGCTGGAGTCCTCTTTAGAGATAAGAACTTAAAACAGAAATTGAGGGGTGAGAAAAACTGGCAGTTCCTGTCATTGGTGATGGCAGGGGAATGAGTTCTATAGAGAAAGTGACATTTCTGGCAGGAAGGTTTTAAGGCTGCATTTTTTGACATTGTCTTGGCAGGGACAGAATAGGCCTGGCTGGGTAGCTCAGTTGGTTAGAGTGTTGTCCCATTATGCCAAAGTTGTGGGTTTGATCCCTAGTCAGGGCACATACAAGAATCAACCAATCCTATCTAATAAAGAGGGAATATGCTAATTGACCCTCACGCCATTGCAAAGATGGCAGCACTCACAGTCAATAAGGAGAGAATATGCTAATTGACTGCCCCACCCTCAAAGATGGCAGCACCCACAGCCAAAAGGAGGGAATATGCTAATTGACTACCCCGCCCTCAAAGATGGCAGCACCCACAGCCACAAGATGGCGGCGCCCATTCTTCTCAGCCCTGCCGGGGCGGTAGGCATGGGGCTCTGCGTGCCTGCCTCCAGAGTCCCCCAGTCCCCTCAGACCCCCAGCTACCAAGGGCCAGCCTAAGGTGCAGGCAGGCCTTGGATGGCAGCTGCTCAGCCACCCAGGGCCAGCCTGAGGCATAGGCAAGCCTCAGATGTCAGCTTCCCAGCTGCCCAGGGCTGGCCCAAGGTGCCCAGGGCCACCTGAGGCTCAGGTAACCAGGGCCGGCTGAGGCTTGCACTGTGAGCAGTGGCAGCAGCAGAGGTGTGATGGGGCGTCTCCTTCCCCTGAGGGCTCCCGGACTGTGAGAGGGGGCAGGCCGGACTGAGGGACCCCCCCTCCAGTGCACGAATTTTCATGCACCGGGCCTCTAGTGAATACATAAAAGTGTAACAACAAATCTCTCTCTCTCTCTCTCAAATCAATTTTAAGTTAAAAATTTTTTTAAAGAAAATAGTTTTGCCTACTTTTCTAATAAGTACTTGGCATTCTCAGAAGATTACTTTATGAATTTATGCCTAATCTTTTTTATTTATTTTTTAAATTTCTTTATTAATTAAGTTATTACATGTGTCCTTATTCCATTATCCCCCCAACACTCCAGCCCCCCCATTCATGCCCTTACCCCCTGGAGTCTGTGTCCATTGGTTAGGCTTATGCATGCATACAAGTCCTTTGGTAGATCTCTCCCCCTTACCCCCACCCTCCCCTACCTTCCATCTTAGGTTTGACATTCTGATTGATGTTTCTCTGTCTCTAGATCTGTTTTTGTTCATCAGTGTATGTTGTTCATTATTTTCCATAAATGAGTGAGATCATGTGATATTTATCTTTCTCCGCCTGGCTTATTTCACTTAGCATAATGCTCTCTAGCTCCATCCATGTTGTTGCAAATGGTAAGAACTCCTTCTTTTTTACCGAAGTGGAGTATTCCATTGTGTAGATGTACCACAGTTTTTTAATCCACTCATCTGCTGATGGGCACTTAGGCTGTTCCAAATCTTAGCTATGGTGAATTGTGCTGCTATGAACATAGTGGTGCATATATCCTTTCTGATTGGTGTTTCTAGTTTCTTGGGATATATTCCTAGAAGTGGGAGTACTGGATCAAATGGGAGTCCCATTTTTAACCTTTTGAGGAAACTCCATACTGTTCTCCACAGTGGCTGCACCAGTCTGCATTCCCACCAGCAGTGCATGAGGGTTCCTTTTTCTCAGCATCCTTGCCAGCACTTGTCATTTGTTGATTTGTTGATGATTGTCATTCTGACAGGTGTGAGATGGTACCGCATTGTCATTTGCATCTCTCGGATGATTAGTGACTTTGAGCAGGCTTTCATATATCTCTTGGCCTTCCTTCTGTCTTCTTTTGAAAAGTATCTATTTAGGTCTGTTGCCCACTTTTTTATTGGGTTGTTTATCTTCCTTTTGTTAAGTTGTATGAGTTCCCTGTAAATGTAGGAGATTAAACCCTTATCAGTGATATCATTGGCAAATATGTTCTCCCATGCAGTGGGCTTTCTTGTTGTTTTGTTGATGGTTTCCTTTGCTGTGCAAAAGTTTTTTATTTTGATGTAGTCCCATTTGTTTATTTTCTCTTTAGTTTCCATTGCCCTAGGAGCGGTATCAGTGAAGAAATTGCTTCGGCATATGTCTGAGATTTTGCTGCCTGTGGATTCCTCTAGTATTTTTATGGTTTTTCATCTTATGTTTAAATCCTTGGTCCATTTTGAGTTTATTTTTGTGAATGGTGTAAGTTGGTGGTCTAGTTTCATTTTTTTTGCATGTATCTGTCCAATTTTTCCAACACCATTTATTGAAGAGACTGTCTTGACTCCAATGTATGTTGATGCCTCCTTTGTCAAATATTAATTGAGCATAGTGATTTGGGTCGATTTCTGTGTTCTCTATTCTATTCCATTGATCTATATGCCTGTTCTTGTGCCAGTACCAGGCAGTTTTGAGAACAGTGGCTTTGTAATACAGCTTGATATCTGGTATTGAGATTCCCACCTACTTTGTTCTTCTTTCTCAGGATTGCTGCAGCTATTTGGGGTCATTTTTATTCCAGATGAATTTTTGAAAAGTTCGTTCTAGATCTGTGAAATATGCCATTGGTATTTTAATGGGGAGTGCACTGAATCTATAGATTGCTTTGGGTAGTATGGACATTTTGATGATGTTGATTCTACCAATCCATGAGCATGGTATGTTCTTCCATCTGTTTATGTCTTCCTCTATCTCTTTTTTCAGTGTCCTGTAGTTTTCCGCGTATAGGTCTTTTACCTCCTTAGTTAAGTTAATTCCTAGGTATCTTAATTTTTTTGGTGCAATGGTAAATGGGATTGCTTTTTTAGTCTCTCTTTCTGTAAGTTCATTATTGGTGTATATAAATGCCATAGATTTCTTGGCATTAATTTTGTATCCTGCTACATTGCCGAATTCATTTATTAAGTCTAATAATTTTTTGATGGAGTCTTTAGGGTTATCTATGTACAGTATCATGTCATCTGCAAATAAGGACAGTTTTACTTCTTCTTTTCCAATTTGGATGCCTTTTATTTCTTCTTCTTGTCTGATCACAATGACTAGTACTTCCTGCTCTATGTCGAACAGGAGTGGTGAGAGTGGGCATCCCTGTCTTGCTCCTGTTCTTAGGGGAAATGGTTTTAGTTTTTGCCCATTGAGTATGATGTTGGCTGTGGGTTTGTCATATATGGATTTTATTATGTTGAGGTATGATCCTTCTATTCCCACCTTGCTGAGAGTTTTTGTCAAGAAAGGGTGTTGGATTTTGTCAAATGCTTTTTCTGCATCAATTGATATGACTATGTGATTTTTATCTCTCAATTTGTTTATGTGATGTATCACATTTATTGATTTGCAAATATTGTACCATCCTTGCATCCCCAGGATAAATCCTTCTTGGTCATTGTGTATGATCTTTCTGATGTACTGCTGGATCCGATTTGCTAGAATTTTGTTGAGGATTTTGGCATCTATGTTCATGAGGGATATTGGCCTGTAATTCTCTTTCATTATATTATCTTTATCTGGTTTTGGTATTAGGGTGATGTTGGCTTCATAGAAGGAGCTTGGAAGTGTGCCTTCCTCTTGAATTTTCTGGAATATACTGAGGAGGATAGGTTTTAGTTCTTCCTTGAATGTTTGGTAAAACTCCCCTGTGAAGCCATCTGGCTCCGGGCTTTTGTTTGCTGGAAGCTTTTTGATGACTGCTTCAATTTATTCCATAGTTATCAGCCTATTGAGATTTTTAGAATCTTCCTGAGTGAGTTTTGGAAGGTTGTATTTTTCTAGGAATGTGTCCATTTCCTCCAGGTTGTCTAGTTTGTTAGAATAGAGTTGTTCGTAGTATTTTTTAACAACCCTTTTTATTTCTGTGGGATCTGTTGTTATTTCACCTCTTTCATTTCTGATTTTGTCTATTTGGGTCCTCTCTCTTTGCTTCTTGGTGAGCCTGGAGGTTCATCGTCTTGTTTATCCTTTCAAAGAACGAGCTCTTGGTTTCATTGATCTTTTGTATTGTTTGTTTGTTTGTTTGTTTTGGTCTCTATGTCATTCATTTCTACTCTGATCTTTATTATTTCCTTCCTTCTCCTCACTGTAGGCTTTTCTTGTTGTCCTCTTTCTAATTCTTTGAGTTGTAGAGTTAGATGATTTATTACCATTTTTTCTTGTTTTTTGAGGTAGGCATTAGAGCTATAAACTTCTCTCTCAGGACTGCTTTCATTATGTCCCATAGCATTTGCATTGTTGTGTTTTTATTGTCATTAGTCTCCAGGATGTTTTTAATTTCTTCTTTGATCTCATTGGTAACCCAATCATTGTTTAATAGCATGCTATTCAGCTTCCAAGTGTTTGAATTTTTTTGAATGTTTTTGTTGTAGTTTATTTCTAGTATTATGCCATTGTGGTATGAGAAAATGCTTGATATGATTTCAATCTTTTTGAATTTGTGGAGACTTTGCTTGTGACCCAATATGTGGTCTATTTTTGAAAATATCGCACGTGCACTTGAGAAGAACATATATTCCATGGCTTTGGGGTAAAATGCTCTGAAGATGTCAATTAGGTCCATCTGATCTAGTGTGTCATTTAGAATTGCTGTTTCTTTGCTGATTTTTTGTCTAGAGGATTTATCCAGAGATGTCAGTGCTGTATTAAAGTCCCCTACTATGATTGTATTGTTGTCGATCTCTCCCTTTTATGCCTAATCTTAAAGCATTATTAGGAATCAGACTTGCCTCTCCTTTCCCTGCCTCCCATTTCCCTATCTAGCTCTGAAAAGGAAAAGGAATCATTTTACCTACATCTCTCCCCTCCCCAGCTTCTCCTGACTGATGTTGTGGAGGTGGCTGGTAGGGATGAGATGGCAGTGGCCAGAATGAGGTGGTGTGAGAACTGTTGCCATGAGGAAATGGGAAATACTTCGTCCTTGGGGTCCACTTGGTCTTGGTTTCCTTCAGCCTCAGAATTATCTTCTGCTAAAAATGGTGATGAAGGGGCAGACTAAGAGAGATTAGACTAGACTGCAAGTAGGTACTGGTCATTAGAAAACTTGTCAAGGAAAACATGAAGACGGACCCTATATGGTCAACTGTGGTCTTGCTTCCCCCCTTCCCTTTGTCTCCACACTCCAGAGTGGAACCCACTGAGTTCTTCCTCTCCCCATCTCACCCTAACCACTAGGATTTTCACTTGACTCAGCACCTACTGCTGGGTTTAAGGTAAGAAGAATTTTGCAGCATAAGCCTCTCTCCCTAGAGAGTAAGTGTTCATCCAGGGATGCTTCAGTGTGGACACACTCTATCAAATTAGGTCTCTTCTCTCTTTGGCCCAAAGTCATAGATTCACGTTTTCTTTCACTCAATTTACTAAAGCTCCCAACACCTTAGTTTAAATCAAATCATATTTAGCTTTCATTCAAAAACCAATTAAGAGGATGGTTTTGTAAAGAAAATAATTTGAGAGGTATTCTCTTTTTTCCTAGGCACTCAACACTTCATTAGTGGGCTAAGCTAAGTTCAGTCCTGGGAGGCTGTTCACTTGGACCCAATTCCTGTACCCATTCACATAAACACCTTCTCCAAGTATCATTCTAAAGTAACACTTTGTTCCTGTCTTTTTTTATTCTCTATTGATAAGAATAGTTTGAGTTTGTTCACAGAAATGATAAATACAAGGAATCTAACACAATGGAAATAAAAATAGAGAATGACTAGATTATGAGGAGCAAAGCAGATATTGAAACCCCTACCATTACTGAGAAGGAATATTAAACTTGGCTTTAAGTTTCCTGGCAATAAAGGCAAAAATGGGACTATAACCCTTGGAATAAGGGAAGATACCAACTCATTGTAAGAGATAAAGCTTAAATTTTTAACTGAGAGAAATGTTTTACAAGGGCACTGTCCAGAAGGCAGGGCATGGTTCAGTGGATAATGTTTTCAGAAAAAGCTTTCAGAAAATGAAAAGGGGTTTCTAATAAAACCATTTGTGTAGTAACCTTGGCAAAAGTACTACAGGGGACACAGAAAGAAGAATAGTTCATTTTGATGAGATGGAGCAGAGTAGCCTTCAATAAGGAGAATGCAACAGCACAGTGTCATTTAGCCTGGTAGAAACAAGAATGAGAATTTTCTGGAAGCCGAGGCATAGAGTTCATAAAGTTCCCAGAGTCAGTTGTACATCCATTGAAGCATCAAAAGCCTAGTAGTGTTGGAACAGGACATTGGGAGCATAAGATAGGGCAATATGGCTCCAGGATGCACATCCTGGCTGTCCTGCCTTTGGTGGATAGTCTGCAAGTTGGTATGAACCATAAACGGGCATTTATGGCTCTGCTAGCTCAATAGATTATTGCTTTACTATACATAAGCCTTTGATCAAATTGAAAGTCAGTCCTATAATACTTCCCATGGAGAGCAGAAGATGTGGGTCCTTTCAGTACACAGGCTTAATCTAAGTATGGGCTGCAGGTTTGTATTCCTGAGTCTTTCAGACAAACTTTGGGTTTCCTTTGGTCTCCATATCAGAAGGCTGATGAGCAATGAAGAAGAGCACATCTGTTAGTGAAATTGGGTTCCCAGTGGCTACAGGTAGGTAGTCTGAGGAAGTCAGTTCTAAGCAGAACACAGATTCCCAGAGACAGCCCGACTTGAGGTTTTGGAGGGGAAATAAATTATCTCAATCCATGTGCCTCTTAAAAGGTTTGAGGCCAGGACTAGGAAACTGGGGGACACTAGGTTTGAAAGTAAAGCAAATGAGTTCCATGTGAGGCCTAGGTAGAAGACCACCTTCATTAATGGCCTCTTGAGACTTACTGATAAGGTAAGTCTCTGTGTCAGATAACTAGGTGGGAAAGGGCCTACATTTAACAGCTGTCTCCTGTATGGTTTTGTGATTGGAGTTGGTACTGGATATGCCCAGAAATTATTAAGCATTTGAAAATCACATCTAGTAGAAGACACTGGAAAATATGACAGCAGACAGGGTCATTAAGCCCCCAGACTAGAGCTTCCTCTTTCCTTGCACCTAATTTCACATAAGGGAGGAATGATGTAAGCCTTTGAGCTCAGACACACACACACACACACACACAAATTCAGCACTCTCACAAAAATATTTTTGGGCTATTCTGAGCTTTAATTCTGCATTCCTTTTGTGGGTTTCATTTGCAATAGAAAAATATGGAGTTAAGATTGAAATTTTTTAATAGCATACAATCATCATCTAAACCACCACCCCCTCCCCCAAAATTGGCATTGCTCAAACAACTTCTCCAGGGTAAAATTCCCACAAATCACTTATTGATGAATCAATTGCCCTGAATGCTAATTGCCATTATAAGATGTTACCAAGAGATAATGCTAATTCCTCTCCAGAACACTATTGCTTAATGTCCATTGCTAATCATGGGAGGGAAAGCTGTGCTAGTTTCTAAGATAAAAATAATCCCAAAGGTAGGCATATAATATTCTTTGCCCTGTAAATTCCATTCTAACAGTCACCTGTGTTCATGATAATAGAGTTTGAAGATACATTCTAATCTGTCAAAGAGAGTTTTAAACCACATGCAGAAATGTGAACTAGATGGTCTGAGCTACATCCTGAATACAAGTCATCGCGTTTTGAAGCGGAATTAATGCCTTGGATCCCTGGTGTTTGAATACAGCACTGCCACCTTGATTTAATGATTAGCACTTGAATAACCTGAAGAAATGAATGTAACCTCCAAATTCATTTAAGGGTTGAGAAAAGTTTTGCAATAGGAAAACTCAGTTTAGCTGAAAATGTCTGTCATTGTAAATAGTAACTCAAACTCACTTTTATTTACATTTGCTAAAATTAAATGCAAATGTATTTGTCTAGACTTTAGTATGCAGTACAGATGAAGTGGCCCCCTTAATCATATTACTTGAGGATTGTTTTCTTCAAAATCCTTCTTCACTATCCACCATTGCTAAGAACTAAAACATGAAACATGCTATCCAAGAAGTTCTACTTAAAAAGAAAGGAAGAAATAAAGAAAAAGAATATCCTTGGGAGAGTGAACACAGTTGAGTATTGACACATTAGTATAAATTAGTTGTTAATAGATTAGTTACCATTTTCACCTTTGTGGTTTTTTACTGTCATTGATCTCACTATCAAAAGGATTGTTCCTTTGTTTCTCTTTCTTCAAAGACTAGGAGCTCCTCAAAGACTGAGAATCTCCTTAGTCATCCCTATGTATTCTTGTCCCACTTCCCCTTGATCCCCTGGTGTCTGGCAACATGACAAACAAATAGTGCTTAATAGATGGTTATTGAACAAATGGATAAATAATTCAATATAAAAATATAGACAGTGGATATAAAAATTCAGGGGTGGAATTATAAAAGTTTTTTTTTTTCATTTTCATCGCAGAAAAATCAACTTTATTTAAGATTAAATTATTTTATTTTACACACAATTATCCTCAGTATAAGATTTGCTGTAATGGAAGGAAATGAATTAGAATAAAGACCCTGTTCTAGCCATATGTGGTTCTAACTCTGCAATCATTCTATAATTCCCAAATATTGCTATTGAACTCCATCACTTCCATCAAACATTTTCAGGAGAACAAATAAATATCCTATATAATAAAAGCCTAATATGCAAATCGACAAAATGCGGAATGACCAGTGGAATGACCGGTCACTATGATGCACACTGACCACCAGGGGGCAGACGCTCAATGCAGGAGCTTACCCCAGCCCGCAGGTCCCCGGCCAGCCAAGGCAAGTGCCAGCAGCCCCCCCCCCTTCCCAATTGCCCCACTGGCCGCCCTGCAGAAAGGTGACCAGCAGAGGCTGCAGGGGGCGGGGCCGGTGAGTGGGCAGTGCCAGGCTGGCCAAGGCAGGTGCCAGAGGGGGTCCCCCCGATTGCCCCACTGGTTGCACCACAGCTAAGTCCTGATTGCTGGCCAGGCCTAGGTACCCTACCCGTGCACAAATTTCATGCACTGGGCCTCCAGTATTCAATTAGTTGCTTGATATTTTAATATGAAGGCCTTGCCTCTAAAAGTATTCCTTTTCTTTGGCAGTAAATCATAGCTATTACTAAAAATCACAGAGATAGAACCAATGAGGCCTTTGATCTATGATTACTTTGCTTATAATTGTTACAATGGAAATAAATTTTAAAATTTCACTGTGACATTTCAGTGTGTATACCATGGTCCAAGTCATCCAAGGAATATTTTTCAGATAAAATATAGACTTTCTACTGTACAGACCCTCTTTCTATCAAACAGGACAGATGAGCTTGGCATATTTTGCTACTGTAGTTACCTGAACTGCTTTGGCATATTTCTAGATGAACTTTCTACTTAGGTAAAACACCAGTCACACAATACAGGCCCAAAAAAAGGTAGAACAAGAACCTATAACAGTATTTTTTAAATTAGGATGGTTTTAATCTGAAAGTGTCAAAAAACTGAACATGTTTAAACAATAATGAAATATGTTGGCATTGGTTGAAATATAGAAGTCCATAAGTAGGGTCACTTGAGAGCTAGCATAATTTAGTGGATCCAATTTATTTACCCTTAGGTTTTTATGTCTCTGAAGGTACCATATGTTGGCCTCATACTTAAGATAAAATAGAGGTGGCTGAATCACTTCTGGGCATCACATGCATGCAGGCTAATAACAGGAACAAAGGCTGTTTTTTTCTTGTGTTTGCTCTTATGATGGAGAAAATATTTCCCAGAAGTTTTGCAAATTTCATTTCACATCTCACTGTTATCATCACAAAGTCACATGCCTTCTATACAAAGTAAGGGCATGAAACAAGCATCAAGGAGAAAACTATAATTTCCATCAACACCATCACTGTGCCAGTTGTATAACAACTATTACGAGCAACTCTGATACTTTTAGCTAAAGATGAAATTTTTTTCTTAAAGAAATTTTTTTCTTTTTTCTTTTTCTTTTGTTACCCCAAATAACAAAAAGGTTACAACAAGGAGAAGGCAACAACCCCATATCATATACTATAAAAAATCTGCCAAATATTATAAAATTTGGGTCAAAATAAATAAGAATATTGAGAGATAGCATGTACTTCCTCAGACCTCCAGCAAAATAGAGAACTAAAAATAAGGATTGCGAGTATCCCACATTGGGCTGCCAGTTGCGAGTGTCCCCCCAGCCCCCACGTCCCGCATGGTTTAAGGTTCAGTTTCAGGGTTCGGGTTCTGGAGGAGGCTGCACGCAAATGAAAGAGACTAGACAAGAAAGTATAAATTTGGGAATATTGGAGGCCAGGCGGGAGCCCAACTCAAGGGGAAGGACTTCACCCCGCTCTGGCCTTGCTATCCCTTTTATGAAGACTATGGGATACACCCATAGCCTTTAGGCAGGCAATTCCAATAATAGCCAATCAGCAAGGATTCACATAAAACTAAAAGGTGGAAGTTGCTTTAGCTACCATTGTCTCAACTAGACAGTGGGTGGTTGGCTCTGACCTTTCAGAGCTTCAAGGTTGACCAGCCTTCCCCTTGTCCACACCTCTCTGCTAGTGAGGACAATGGGCGGCTTCCAACAAAGGATCACTGTGCAAAAGGCCCATCTAAGGGTTTGTGATTAGAAGAGCAAGATTTGGCTACATGTCAGGCTGGAAGAGGCTACAGGAAAAACAAGTAATGTGATTTGACAGAGGTTAGTAGATATAAGAACCATACTGAGGAGATATAACCTTCAAATGAATGGAATCTTTGAAGAATACAACAGAACATATGAAATAGAGAAAAGTATTCAATAATACAATAGAAGAAAACTCTTCTGGAATAATTGATAGAATTGAATCTACAAATGGAAAGAAAAACCTCAACCCAGAAAAGATGATACAGAATAATTAATGCCAAGCTATATCCTGATAAGATTACTGATCTTCAAGAACAAAAACAAATTTTAAATTTACCCACAAGTAGAAAAATATTTCTAAAGAGGCAAAAAAAAAAAAAAAGGTTGACCTCAAAGACTTCTCTTCAGTAACAATTAATGCCATAAATAGCTGATCAGTGTCTACGATTTCCAAAAGAAATAAAGTATATTCAAGAATTGAAGAAGGTTTTAAATAAGTGGAGCTATTCTTGGATTGAATGCTGTCAAAAAACAGCAATAATTTTGTAATTGGGTATGCTAATATTCTTATCTAAAAGATGAGAAGAATAAAGCCAGACTAAAGTTGTGATTGGTAAAGTATCCCTCATATTGATCATTTTTAAGGTTTGGATAATGTTTTTGTTTCTGTCTGAAAATTGTTTTCTGTGAAATTGTTTGTGTTTAACACGAGGAAACCATGGCCTAGTTATGAGTGCCAGGCCAGCTCCTGATGGTCAGGGGCTGCTGTTCTCTTACTTAGTTGTCTGAAGTAGAAAGTTATAATGTCTAAATATTATGTTGGGAATTCTGATATTCTTTAGGAACTAGAATCATGCAAATAAAATTGATACTTAAAAATTGCTATACTGGGTAAATATGCTTCCAAGATTTTATTATATTTCTACTGTTCTAATTTTGTGAGTGTAGAGTTTATACCTCAGTAGTTATAAAAATTATAGTAGTAATAATAACAGCTGCCTTTTGTTGGGTCTAATATGGGTGCTCTAAAGACATACTTTCAGGGATCTTTTCTATAATTTGTTAATATGGGTGCTCTATACTTGGATATCTTTTACCACTCCAAAACCCAGGAAGGTAGGTATAATGATCCTATCTAATAAAGACGGAATATGCAAATTGACCATCACTCCACGACAAAGATGGCAACGCCCACAGCCAATAAGGAGGGAATATGCAAATTGACACAACAAAGATGGTGGCAGCCATGCCAGGATGCTTACATCGTCATGGCGATGACGCAGGTGTTCCGCCCCACTCCAGCCACTCTGGGCCTCTGGGCAGCGTGTGTGCGCAGGTGCAGAGTAGCCGAAGCAGGGCAGGATGCCTGCTATGAGAGGGAAGGCAGGGGGTGGAAGGAGCTACAGGAGGGCAGCAGGGCTGGAGTGAAGGCAGGAGACGGCGGCCAGAGCGAAGGCTTGGGTCCCGGGTGCCAGAGGGAAACTGGTGCAGGCAGCCAGGGGAAGGAAGGCCTATTCTTGTATGAATCTTCGTGCATCGGACCTCTAGTAGAAATAAAAGATAAGCTCAGAGAATGTACCAGCTTCCCCAAGATCACACACAAAATAAGTGGCAGAGACAGAATTTCCATGTCTCTCTAACCTAAAATTCCATACCATTTTTCTTTATAAATATTAATAATGTTTCAGAAGTTTTCACTATCAAACAGAACAGGAAATACTAAAAGCAACAGCAGCAGCATCAACAATAGCATAGGAAATAAACTTTTGTTTAAAAAAACCCACTTTTGAGACTGCCTCCTTCCCCAATAGACTTCTTTCAGCTAGTCTCAACTAATTGATTTAGAATGACTTTCTTAATTTCTAGATTTCTAGTCCCACTGGTGGGTAAAATTTAGGTATTAAGTTTATCCAAAGTACAATGAGAAACAAATCTGTGATGATATAAACCACAGATTTATTCACAGAGTACAAAGCTCCTCACCGAGGTAGAATCAGAAAGCCCTCCTCTGCTGGTCCCTTTTGGTAAAAGGCCTGATAAGCTGGGAGGCCAAGGCAAAATACAGTGACATTCTTGGCTAACGATTCTTTTAGAAGATTTTTCCTTTCTTAAGTTGCCCTCGAACTAGAATGCTGCATGGAAGATGCCATCTGGCCAATACAATATCCCAAGAATTAGCTCACCAAGGAAGCTTTATCTTTTATAAAGTTGACTTCAAGTCCCCCAAAAGGACCATGACTACTAAATGAGAGGTGGAATCCTTGAAGTTATAACACTTCCCCATACTACCTTCCCTGGTTTATAAGTCTCTGATTGCCCTCTAGAATATTGAAAAAATGGCAGAAGAGAGATAAGGGGTTATATTAATTTAAGGGTTAGGGCGAAGAAATAATCTAGCTTCAGAGGTCCCTGCCTTGAAAGTGTCTGGTTTGACCTAAGGGAACTCACCAGTTCCAGGGGAAGAGTCTCCAGCTTGCTGAGAAAGAGATGGTAGTCTGACTCTAGCCCATGCCTGAAATGAGACCCTTCATTTGGACAGAGCAGACTAATGAAAAAAGGATGGGAGGAAAGCTGTCTCAAGACATGGTATGAACCAATCAGAAGGAACAAGAATTATTAATATTTATTTAACTGATAATTGGAAATAACGGGTGTAAAATTCTTACAAAGGGAAAAAGTTTGGGTCAATTTTTTGTCAAATTTGTAATCCAACTGTCTCTTATATCTCTGTCTCAATGGTGGCCCTTCTTTCTAAGTCCTGGATAGTGATGGTACTAGCTCCTAATTCACTTGTGCACAGGAGTCCTGCCCTAGATAAGGCTTCCTTCACTGATTATTTCTAGAACCCACCGAAATGCTTGCAAGTTCCACAAACCTACCCCGCTATACCCTGTCACCTCCTGACCCCTCCCCAATGCCAGTGTCTCCTCACCCAGCTGCCCCTTGCCTTTCACTACTTCTCCCAAGTGTGGCCACAGATCGATCCTTTATTTCTCCAAAGCACAGCTTGGTCCAGACAATCGTGTTTAACCAAATGTTAATGCTGGTTTAGGAATCACGAAAAGGAATTAAAACTAGACTATGTCCAAGGTCTCTAGAATGTGCTCCTACAGGTCCCTTATTGGTGTCTCCCTCTTGAGGTCATGACTTTCTTCACAACTGTCAGTGCCAACCTGACCTTCCTTCCTCACCCAATCCGGGCCCTGGACTCCTCGGGTTTTCTCTTACTCTTAGACTAAGAGCAGCTTCCACTGGGATATGACCCCTCTCAGGGGATGAAATGTGACTGGGCTATGAAACTCATCCTCTTCCCAACTTCTACAATTTAAAAATGTTTTCTTTTGCTTCATCTTTGCTTAACCATAAAGCTAAAATAGATGTCTTCCTAATACAAACAAGGGCAATTTTCTCTTAAAGTTGAACCCATAGCTCCACCTCTAAAAGAAGTTTCATGTTTGTATCCCCACCCTGTCGAAGAATATGGAGGGTACGGTCTCAGGTCCAGCATCCTGTAAGATGAGGCATAGGCAATATATTGTGACGTTATAATGTTATAATCCCCATTGTTAAAACAAAGCAAAAAGCAGTTGATCCTATCAAATCTCCGCCCCCCCCCCCAAAAAAAAAAAATTATAATGGTTGTATTTCTTTCAAAATCCTGAGAAAATATCTCTTGAAATAAAAATCTCTGTGGGAGATCCCTTGGACCAGTATAATGTCAGATTTCTGACATTATCGAATGATATCAGTAACTTAATAAACAATAGAGTAATATAAGGGCACTCTTTTTTTCCTAGTGAAGAACTGAGGCCTACTTTCAGCCACTCTTAATGACCTAGTGGAAGGCTCTGTGTGCCCCGCTGACACAGCAGAGGAACTGGTATCCAGTGTGTCTCCTTGGTGAGATTAGCATCACTTGAAGCAGTGGTTCCTCGTTTAAAATTTCCACCTCAAAGACTTTTGTCACCCAGCCTCTTCTGACCCTTCCATTTTGCCAGAAACCTTTAAATTATTAAGCATGTTTCTTATTATGTCATGTTTCTTTTACTTCTTTATGAAATGGGGTTTGCCCATTTCATTCAATGTGGCAGTGTTTAGTAATGATGTAAATGGTTTCTTGGCCATCTGTAGTAAGTTATTTTCCCATGCTCCTAGGTTCCATTTCCTTTGGAAAGAGGTCATTTCCTTGTGTTTACCTGACTTCTTTCACATACACCCTAGCCTCAGGGCTTACCTCACCCCATCCCTTACCAACAGGGTGACAACCCCCTGACTATTCACATGTGATTCCCTTCTTCCTTTCTTTCTGAAATCCTCCAACCCTTGCCCTGCACCCAGATCATCTTGCACTGCTCATTTTAGCTTTTCAGGTTGCTAACAGCATCATATATTGGTCTGAAATTTGCCAACAGCAATATAGCATCTGGAGCCATGACCTGTTTGTTAGCTTTCTGAAGTAATGGGGTGTTTTTTGTTCGTTTGTTTGTTTGTTTAATCTTCATCTGAGGATATGATTATTGATTTTAGCGAGAGAGGAAGGGAGAGAGAGATAGGGACAGAAAGAGAAAGAGAAACACATCGATCCGTTGCCTCCCACATGTGTCCCGACTGGGATCAAACCCGCAACCTAGATATGTGCCCTGACCAGGAATCTAACCTGCAGCATTTGGCTAACCTGCAGCTGAGCCATTTGGCCAGGGCTGTAATGGGGCGTTTTTAATCATGTGCATGAAAATACTGAAAATATAGCTTCTGTTAGGTCTCACCCAATTTCTAACCTAAAAGTACAGTTGGCTGCATGATCTCTTTGGGTTCCCTGAATTTGCCTATTAAGTTCTGCCTTCCTTTTTAAAAACATCATTCCTATTTAAGTCTAGAATTTCTGTTCATTTTATTGCCATCTCAAATGTAGCATTCTCATAAACTGGTAGTGTTTTGAAAGGGAGCTGGACTTGAGATCAGAAAACCAGAGTTAAAATCTCTCACGTAGCCTAGCCAGCGTGACTCAATGGTTGAGCACCGACCCATGAACCAAGAGGTCACTGTTCGATTCCCAGTCAGGGCACATGCCCGTGTTGTAGGCTCCATCCCTGAGATGGAGGGGTTGGGCAGGGCGGGGGGGGGGGGGGGGGGCATGCAGGAGGCAGCCAATAAATGATTCTCTCTCATCATTGATGCTTCAATGAGATCATGAACCTGGACACAAACTCCTCAGGTCTGTTAATTGCACTTGAGGGCATTCACATGAGATTAGGAAGATTAGCCAAATGATGTTGAAGCACTTTCAAGTAAAAGCTTTAATATGTGCACTAAATATACGCCATACAACCAGTTCATTCTCTTCTGCTATCCTCCCATCCACTGCATCTGGGAAGACTCTAATACCTTACTTATCTGGTCATAATAACTCTAGAGTTTCTGAAAAAGCAGGAATTGGGGACAGCATTCTAGTAGTAGGGGGTGGAGTTAAGGAGTGCTACATTTGCATAGCACTGGGGAATCTTCCATTATTTGTATCAAAGAATTGGTGAAGCTGGTGAAATTTATGAGAGTCTAACCCTAACCCTAACCCTAACCTAACCCTAACTCTAACCCTAACCCCAGTCTTCCCCTCAGTGCTGCCACTGGATGAAGTCAGTCATTGAACAGACCACCCATGGCAGCCTTTGGTTGGACATAGCAGCCAGAAGAGAGCATTATGCTTGCACTTACTGTGTAGGAAAAACCTTCCTTCTTAGCTCAGGGAAATTGAGAAACACATACAGCATATTGAGTCCCATCATTTTCCATTTTAAGCCTCATTATATGTGAGTATTCACCTCTAGAGAGAGCAGCATATCCACTCTTCAGCCTGTTCAGATATTTTAACACTCTTTCCACCAAAGTTGTAATATACTGTTCAGAACAGATTCTTCTCTCTCAGTTTGTGCCACATTTTAATCACGTTTAGATCCAAAAGCAGCATCATCACCATAATTTGCAAGAATGATCATTTTTATGTACCAGGTACTATGCTAGGTACACAAGACACAAAGATTAAGTTGAAATTCTCAAAGAGTTTATATTTTAGGTAGAGATGTAAGAAAAATGTAAAAGAAGAAATAAAGTAATATAAATTCACTGCAAGTAGAAAAGTATAGAAGCTAAGAGGCTGCAGAAGATCCACGTGGGGTCTGGTGGTTGTAGCTCAGGGTGATAATTCTTCCTCCTTCCCCCAACACTCTCTGCACCTCCAATCTCCCAGAATTTCCCCTTCTTCTTTTAAGTAACAGGATTCTGAATTTTAGCTGGGATGGGACTCCCAGACAGAGACTATATTTCCCAGCCTCCCTTGCAGCTAAGTGAGGTTATACTGCCCAATGAGATGTTAGTGATAGATGACATGTGTAACCTCCAACTCACACCCTTCAAAGGAAGCTGCTTTATCCTTTATCTTGCCTGAATGTTCACATGTGCCTTTTGCCATTCCTGAAGCTCTCACCATGTGAGTGAATAAAGCAACAAGATAGAAGAGCTTTGAATCATCTCATATACAAGAGTGGCCTAGCCATCCCAGACTGCCTGCCTACCTCTAGACTATTACATATGAAAGAAAAACAAATCTCTTATTTGAGCAATTAAATGATTTGTCTCTTTATTATCATGGCTTAACTTGTAGAGTGGTAAAAGGGAAGCTTCATGATGAAATGGCTTGAAGGGTGGCTAATATTTACATTAACAGGAAGTATAAATGAAGGATGGAGGAAGGAAAAAATGAGAATGTCCACTGGAAGACAAGTAAGAGCCAAGATATGGATGTAGTACATAATATGCCTGAGGGGGAGCTGATAAGTTGATTTTGTTGAAACTAAAGATATACATCTACCCAGCTGGTGTGGCTCAGTGGTTGAGCATTCACCTATGAACCAGGAAGTCACAGTTCAATTCCCGGTCAGGGCACATGCCTGGGTTGCAGGCTTGATGCCCAGTGGGGGCGTGCAGAAGGCAGCTGATCAATGATTCTCTCTCATCGTTGACGTTTCTAACTCTCTCTCCCTTTCCCATCCTCTCTGAAATCAATAAAAATATATTTAAACACACACACACACACACACACACACACACACACACACACACACCACACACATTCAAGAGGGATAACTAAGTTCAAGTTGGGTTTGGGCCAAATTTGGAAGCACTTTCAATAGAAAACCTGTCTGAAGGGCATTTAATGGCCAGAGGCAGCTCACAGAGATGCCCCCTAGGAGGGCAAAAGAAAGGGGAGCCTGAGCTGGGACTGAGGGGAGGAACAGATTCTGGGAGACATTTGCTGGCCTTGGTGACTATTCGAGGTGAGGATTTGAGCCTGGATGACTGGAGGATATTGATACCACAGAGGAGGTGCTATTTAAAACTATGCGTGTAAAGAAAACGTCAGTTTTGTATACTCTGAGATGACAGCAGTGCATCCATGAGGAAATGCAAAATTAAAGCTCTGAGGATCTGCTCATGTTGGAGATATATAATTAGAGGCATCTGAGAGAGAGACTAACGTCATAAGAAAGGGATGACAGAGAAGAAGATGGAAAAGAGGAAAACTGTCACTGAAGATCAAGGGAAGATTTTTGACAAAATAGGGGCTAATTGACATGGGAATAGGTGAGAAAGAAGGCAACTATAAAAAGAGATTAAAGTTGGCTCCTGGGTTTATGTTCTCTTTATCTGTATATCCTCATATCCTAGCTTTACTTAAAATCTTTTCCTCCTAAAATATGTTCTTTTTATTTCTCTGCTGCCAAAACACTTATCACATCCTGCCTTGATTTACACAAACTCCTTCTCAGGGACCTGTTTCTCATCAGTTCCCTGTTTCTCATCTTTGCCAAATGTTACTGCCAAGTCCATTTTCCTTTCCTGCTGTTCAGACTATGTTTCTCCCAATCTGCTTTGGCTTCTCTTCACCTTCCAGCCTCACCACGACTCTGCACCTGCTTACAATTCCTCCTCATCCCTCCTACAGCCCCCAGGCCACACCACACCCCACTCCTTCCTTTGGCTCTGTCTGTCATCTCTTCTGGCATCTGTAACTCTCAGATTCGGGCCCTCATCACTTCAGGCCATAACCCTATGTTGTCGTCGTCCTCCCCCATAGACCTCCCAACTCATGCACAGCAACACAGCTCCTATTCCTGCTGCAAAGAATCCCAGCAAATCCTCTTCCTAGAGGAGCCTGCTAACTCTAATAACTGTATGCTGTATCCCCCAGAGTATACACAAGAGTATCGCTTGTACTCTACTCTTTCCTGCCCCTATTACCTCTAGGGCCTTATATTGTTTTTTTTTTTTTCTGGAAGAACCTGATTTCATTACTGTCAGATGATTTCTGTTCCTTGTAAAGTCCTCATTGGTGTTGCCTTGGGGTACTGCATAAATAATACAAATCTGACAATGGCCCTTTGATGAGAGGGCTTAAACCCAACCAGTTTGTTCCAAAGCACCTTGAGTTTTGTTTCAGTAATACATGGAAGAAGATCATATCTGTCTAAAAAATGGGATAAGATTAATGTACAGAAAGGAAGCTGTGATGTTTCTATTGTTCTCAACAAATAATGCACACACAAAAATGTATCTGAGTGAAAGAGAAATTCAGTGGGCATCACAGGTAGCTCAGCATAACTCTTCTACAGCTATGGAGACTTTTCTCAAGGACATACCCTACTGGGGACACATAAAGCAACAATTTGCATCACTACCTTTGAATCTTTGCTCAATCAAGTTTCACTTAGCAGAGATACTAAAGTACTTTATTTTCTATTAATTTCTGTATTTATAAATACATAGATATGAAAAATAATAAACTAGCATATATGTCTCTAAGGTCATGATGTAAATGATTGCTGCTTATTCTTAAGTTTTCTTCTTAACAAGAAAAAAAGACTTGAATATGAATCATTTATTCAAATGCACTTGATATTTTCAGAAAATGTATATGTGGAATATCAGAGAAAGATATGTTCCTTTTTTGCATTTTATTTCCTTTATATGGTGAAGGAAAAAACCCTTGGTATTCAACATCCAAGCTTCATTTTCAACAAGAATCAGAAAATTGTCAAAGACAAACTGTTTTTCATCATACAAATGACTTGATCACAGATAATAAAGTTGCACAAACCTCAAAGCCTAAATAACCATGTAAATGGTTCTAAGTTTTTTGAGACAGATGGTGGATCGCAACAGTGATGGGCTATGAATTCCAAAAAGATTGTCCTCCAGAATATAACATAAAATGACTGAAGAAGTGGATTTAAAATATAAAATGGAACCAAAAATAAAAAAAGATCACATCAGTTTTTAAGAGATCAAGAAGACAAACAGAGAACACAAAAATTATATTAAAAGTAATCTGGGAAGAAAACCATTTTGAGTTGAAATATTATGCAAATGAAAGAAATTGGAATGTGTTTCAACAGGATGAGTAATGCTATCTGTTTTATTCCATGTCATGTCTAAGAGTGTAGAAAACTGCAGCCTGCTATGTCCATCAACCACCTTATCATTTGCCACTTGTCCAGAGGTATGCCCACCAACCCCAGTCATTGTTGGGAACTCTTAAGTGCCTGTATCTAGCTCTTTGCTGGAACTATTATGAAAAAGGATTAAGGTGTAATTAATGCAATCTTGCATTTCAGTAAAACTCAAAGGAACCCAAATTAAAGTATAAACTACTCTATCTAGGTAAGAGTGAGCAGTCATTAATTGTCAAAAGGCCAATAACAAACTCCGGGAAGGCGTGGGCAAATATGGGATAGCAAAGAAATCAGGAGTGCTAATTTTAACACTGACTCTCTTGGTATGTAGTCTCAGGTCATTTAGCTACATTATTTTACACACACACACACACACACACACACACACACACACACACACAGAGCCACCTGCTTCTCCATACATACCAAGCCTTATTTCCCACCACTCTTTTTCCCTTTCTCTACACTCCAGTTCAGCCAGTCTTCCCTCAGAATGTGTCATGCTCCTTCCCTACTCAGAGATTTCACTCCTGCTCTTCTTTGGCCTAGACCTTCCTCCCATTAGCCAACATAATTCCTATTCAGGTTGCAAGTATCCTTTGTCATTTCTTTTACTACAGCTTCACAGAAACTTGTGGGTTTCCATTAAGATAGTCATCTCAGTTGTGATTAATTGTAATGTCTGTGTCTTGGGTAAAAGACAACCTCTTAGAGAAGAGAATCCTCTCTTTCTTTTATTACTTTTTTTTTTTTTTGCACTAACTGTATTCCTAGTGCCTAGTACAGGAATAGCTTAATGAATGTTAGTTGAATGAAAGGATAAATGATTCTCCTGGTAAGGTATTATTTGAACACTTCAACTCCTGCTGCTGCATATGCAGAGACCAATGTCTTGGGGTTCAAACAGAACACCTCCTCTTGATATGTAATTGCTTGGCTTCATTTACTTTGGAGATACAGAGGCAAACTTCAAGGCTTTCCCTGTGGATATTTTGGTGACCAGGAAAAGTAACAGAAGCCTGGAATTTAGGATTAGTTGGGAACTAGAAAATGCCTCTGGCCTTGTTTGCTTGGGGGGGGGGGTGACTAGTCCCATTAATCTTAATTGGTGTGCAATGGAGACCTCATGGACCATGGCAGGAAGAGATCTCCCCAACACACAGACTGTAAGTGGCAAATGACAGAGGGACTTCATGAGACCTGGATTTATTTCATGGGAACCTGGATCATACTGTGATCTACTTCAATATAAGGTCTGTTGATTATTTTAACATAATGCAATGTGGTCATAGTACTTATGAGAGAGGAGCCCCTGGTCTTGGGGAGTAGGATGATTTTTAACAAAAGCCATCAAGGTGAGTTCGGACCAGTGCAAGATCTAGGTACACCCAGAGATCAAAGAGGAAAAGTGCTACTATTGTCAAGGCACATTGCTGATTTGCTGTGTGCTATACATTACGAAGACTAGCTCACTGAGACCTGACTTCTTGTAGACAGATATCAGACAGTCCTGCTCAAAATTGTATTTCTGAATTGGTATAGTATTTACATTCATGCATGCTTTCATTTTGTCCCACAGACCACCAGTAAGTTTGGGAAATATTTCACCTCTAACCCCTTCTTAAGAGAGTCACATTGATGGGTAGTCCTGCAATAAAGAAGTTTTTGACTGATTTGATTATGAAAACTTGTATTTTGAAAAACATTATGTGTCAATCAGGATAGTCTTAAGAAAGCTGCTGTATTGGGAGTGGGGTGGAGGGGGGCAATGGGGAGATATGGACACATGTAATACCTTAATCAATAAAAAAAATTGAAAAAACTAGAAAGCTGCTGTATTGAACAACCTCTAAGCCTCAGTGGCTTAAAGTTTATTTCTCTTTCCTGCTACGTGTTCATTGTTGGTTGACTGGAGATCCTGTGGCATGCGGTCCTCACTCTGGGATCTAAGCATTTCTGGGTGCCCTACCAGGGAAGATAAATGTGAAGGATTCACTGTTCCATTATGTGACCGCTGTTTGTCCCATTTCCTGGACTCGGGCCAGAATGGAGATTGCTTTCCACAAATCCCCCTTCAGATATAATTTAATGTTCATTCTGACATAAATTAGCACCCTTCACCTGCCTCCTGCTATGTGCTGGTTCCTGGAACAGGTTGTAATTCTGACCTGGTCAAGCATGTAAAGTAATTTCCGTACCTGGTAGCATTCACGCACTAATATCTGTAACTATCCCCCTCTCTCCCCCTCCCCCCTTCCCCACACACTATATAATTCTTGGGTAAGTGGCTCAGGGGTCCATTTTTGTCTTGCAGCCCCCAAGACAGACCTCCTATGTAAGTTTCCTAAACTCCAGACTGGAGTGGACAGCCTCTTTCTTTGGTCTGTTCCTGCTCTCTGTTCACAAAGGTTGATTTCCAGTCTTGGTGCTGTTCCCTGGGTCTGTGCCTGCAAACAGTGAGTTCTGGAGGTTTTCACAGTGAAGTGTTCTAGTATGAAAGTCACACTTGGCTCATAACTCATTGGCTACAACTAGTCACATTGCCCCACCCAACCATGAGGGGCTGAGGAGGTACTGTCCTACCATGTGCCTGGAAAGTAGACAGCCCGAAATACTCAGTGAATGGCATTGACAACTAAACCTGTTAACCTGACTAAACACTTAGGGTCATTGAAATCACTGCTGTTCATGTTTTTAAAAAATAAGAATTTATAATAGTTACTATTCAGGAATGTTAACCACCTCTGTTAAAGTTGCATGACCATACTTAATCAGAAATAAGAAATGGAAAGCTGATTTCCCCCCCCACACACACACTTATCTGAAGGGAGAAGCAGTGTCGAATGAACAATTCTTTGGAAATATTCTATGAAAACAATTTTTTCTCACCTGAAGTCTCTAGTAAATTCCCACAACAAATAACAAAATCTTTTACCAGCCAATTTTTCATTGCTTCTCCCCAATACAATCCTATATAATAAAAGGCTTATATGCAAATTGTCTCCTTAAGAGTTCAACCGACCAGAAAGTTCAACCACTTGTTATGATGTGCACTGACCACCAGGGGGTGGTGCCAAATGAAGGAAGGAAGGCCCCAGCCGGCAGCCAGCAGCTGGCAGAAGGATGGTCCCAATCGGCCCTGATCACCGGCCAGGTCTAGGGACCCTACCTGTGCACAAATTTCATGCACTGGGCCTCTAGTTGCTATATAATAGAAAGCATGGATAATTCCACAGCACAGCCTATTTCTAGGCTACTAGAGGGAGGTGTAAATGCCCATGTACAATGTCTTCTATACGGATGTGCAGAGTTAATGCTACCATCAGATAAATGCCATAATGTCAATGAAGTTGGCATAGAATTCATCTAAACAAAAAATTAAGTGCATTTTGTACTATTTTCATTACCTTAGAAAATTAATTTCTGATGTAGTCTACCTAATCAAATTATCTAATGTCTTGGTATCTTGTTTGATCGCTGTCCATAATTGTATCACATGATGACACAGGACAAAAAGGTAGATGATGATGTACAGAAATAGTATCTTGGTTTTAAGATGTTATCTCCTGCATACCAACACAATGAAAATGCTTTGTAGTTATTTAAAAGTCCTTAATTCACAGTTTCTGTGAGATACAGGGCATATTAAATCCACATCACTTAGCCCTGGATGGTGTGGCTGTTCAGTGGTTAGAGCATTGGCCTGCAGACCTAAGGGTTTTGAGTTTGATTCCTGGTCAAGGGCACGTACCTGGGTTGCAGATTTGATCCCTGGTCAGGGCAGTGTGGGAGGCAACCCATAGATCTGTCTCTCTCACATGGGTCTCTCTCTCTCTCTCTCTCTCTCTCTCTCTCTCTCTCTTTCTCTCTCTCACTCCCCTCCCTCCCTTCCACTACTCTCTCTAAAAATCAATGGAAAAAATATCCTCCCCCCCAAAAAAAAAATTCACATCATTTACTCAACCACCTTCAGTTCCTTCCTACTTCTTCTTTACATATTTCCTATATAGAATCATAATTAAATTACCCAATGTATGTAAAGTGCTTTGAGAAAAGCTAGGCACATATAGTCACTACACATGGTTTGTTATCATTGTTACTAGTAGCCCTGAGCACGTATCTGTGGCCAGTAGCTCGCCAGTAGCTTGCTGCCACCCTCCAGTAGCTCTCCGCCCACTGCCCCGTCCTCCTGTAGCTCCCCCCACCCGCCCTCCCTCCTGACCCCCTTCATAGCTTGCTGCCCTGCACCCTCCTGTAGCTCTCCACTGCCCCGCTTATAGCTTGCTGTCCCACCCTCCTGCTGATCCGTGATCCGGTCATTACACTGTCAGTCGTTATGCTTCACAGCGTAACGACCATTTGCATATCACATCTTTATTATATAGGATTATTTCATGTGTTATAAGTGATGCTCTATATGTCTCATGCCCTGCAGAGATTCTAAAGTAGTATGGTTTGCTTTAGCAAGTTCAATGCAGTGCTACCAGAGAAAGAAAGTCTAATATGCAAGGCATCTTCCATAGTTTTCATTTTTGGGACAGAACAGGCAAATCACCTTGGAAGTGATCAAAGTGATAAAAAATGTGTTTGGAAGATTTTATGTGTTTGTATCTCTAGATAAATGTTACCAAGCGATGACCTGAAATGGTAAATGTTGAGAACAAATTAAAAAGAGTTTTTTACAAGTGTACCACAAAGGAGGACTGATTAAAATAGCCCCTTCTCACATTGTATTGCTTTCAGACCATGGTAAATCACTTGCAATATTATTAAAGTATTTCACTATATATTTTATTTTTATAATAATGAATCTGGTATGCTCTACTCTCCTTTGGCTTGTTATACATTAATCATTCCACTCGCTCAGTGCATCATCTTCACGTCCATGTGTTCCTGTTGGTGATCGTTCAAGAGAAGCTGACCCTTTGCGTTTCAGTGAAGTATGCTCAGAACGTACCTCAGTCCCCGAGACTTTTCCCTCCCAGAAAGACTTCACTGCCGCCCTGGGAGATAAAACAAAATCAAAAAAGTCTTTTATGTGAAATGAAAACTAAAAATAGATTTATGTTTCATTTTGTCTATATAGAAGTGCCTCCTTAGTCACAATTTATTTTTAGTTTGTGGTACATCAGTTGCCTTGCGACAGTAGAGCCCTCAGATGTAACAGGGTATAATACTCATGTAGGTATTGGAAGTATTCTCCTATAACTGCATTGGTAGGTTACAATAACCAATTTTTGGGATTGTCATAACTACAACTGGGCAGCACAAATATTCATTCAATAGACTTTTTTAAGCAGCTACTATGTAAAACTGTAAAAACTGCATTTAAAAGCTCTCTCATGGCTGGGAAACAAGTCATGAGATTAGGCAGACTGTACTAGGGCAGTCGCAGGAGTTGGGCAGTTTGAAGACACAGGTGAGAGACATCATGGACAGAGCTTTGGATTCATGGGACAAGGGAGGGGCAGAGAGGACATCAATCAAGGGGGAGACTCACTTTCAGTCCTTCACCTACCAGTTTATAATTATGAAGATCAGTACAAAGATCACAAATATACACATCACAACTCCTATGGTGAGCACAAAAACCAGCACTGCATCAGTGTCCGGTCGTCTTGATCTTTTCATCTGCAATTCTAGAGGGGAAAAAATGTATATCTGATGATTATTCCTACTGAGAGAAAAAGGAAAAGGAGACTTTATATCTGAAAAATAACTCTAGAAATATACAGAAAGTATTAGTGGACAGAAAGTTATTAACTTGCTCTGCATGTTTGAAATGTTCTTTTCAAACATGCAGAAAGTTGAAAGACTTTGACCATGAACATTATGTATTCCTACCACCTAGATACTACCAACAACGTTTTACTATCCGTCTATCCATCCTTCTGTCCCATCTTATATTTTTAATATATATCAACATAATTTGCTGATGTCTTCACATTTCCCAGCAAAACTCTTCAACTGGCATATCATTAACTATAGTTAAGTATTTGTTTATATTTTTTTTCTTTTGGGGTAAAATTTCAACAATAAATTGCACAAAGATCTTAAATGTACATTTGTTTATTTATGACATATACAAACACATACATGCAATTTAAACCCTTATCAATACACAGAATATTGCTATACCTCAGAGAGTGCCCTTGAGCCCCTCCCAGTTAATCCCTGCCCTATCTTCTAGAGCAGGCGTCCTCAAACTACGGCCCGTGGGCCACATGCGGGTGTTTTTGCCATTTTGTTTTTTTACTTCAAAATAAGATATGTGCAGTGTGCATAGGAATTTGTTCATAGTTTTTTTTAAAACTACAGTCCAGCCCTCCAACGGTCTGAGGGACAGTGAACTGGCCCCCTGCTTAAAAAGTTTGAGGACCCCTGTTCTAGAGGCTACAACCGTCCTGATTTTCTTTTCCACCACCCATTAGTCCTGCCTGTTCCAGAATTCATAGCCATGGAAACATATACTATGTATTCTTTTGTGTAGGACTTTTAAAATCAATATAATGTTTTAGAGATTCACCCATATTTGCACATGTACTAACAGTTTTTTCTTTTTTATTAATGAGCTTTTTCTTTTTTATTAATGAGCAGTATTCCTTAATTTGTTTATTGATAGACATCTAAGCTGTTCCAGTTTGGGGCTATCCTATATAATAAAGGGCTAATATGCAAATTGTCCCCACGGGCAGCTGTTCGACCAACCAGGAGTTAAACATGTGCTGACCATCAGGGGGCGGTGCAGAACAAGGTGGCCATCTGCAACACGGAGATGGCAGCGGGCAACAGTGAAGCTGCCGGATCCGATGGGCCCTGACGAGAGCGGGACAGCGGCGTGATGGTGGAGCAGGTGAGCAGATGGAGCCAGGCCAAGGCAGGTGTGAGCGGGAGCCCTGATCACTCTGCCAGTCACCCCACAGATGGGCCCTGATCACCGGCCAAGCCTAGGGACCCTACCCGTGCATGGATTTCATGCACCAGGCCTCTAGTTATAAATAAACTGCTATGTACATTTTTGAAGAAGTCATTCTGTGAACGCACATTTTCATTTCTCTTGGATAAATACGTGAGAGTAGAACTGCTGGGTCATAGGGTGGAGGTATGCTTAGTTTTCCAAGACACTGCAAGACCTTTTCTTAAACTGATCGCATTAATTGTACATTTTATAAATTTTTTTCTCTCAGATTTTTGGCTTGCTTATTCATTTCTATAATGATTTCTGTTAATGAACTACAGTTTTTAGTTTTGATGAAACATAATTTATCAATTTTTCCTTTTATGGTGTTGGTTTTCTGAGTCATGTCCAAGAAACCCTTGCCTACTCATGAATTATGCTGATGTTCTACGTTTCCCTTTTTAAAGCTTTCTGGATTTAACTTTTACATTTAAAACTATGATACATCTCTGATTTTTATACATGTTGTAAGACAGTGGTTGAAGCTCATTTTTTTTCTTCATACAAATACCCACACACTACTTTTAAATCAGGCTTTTTCTTTTTTATTTTTCATTCTCTCACATATCTTTATGTTCTTCCTGCAAATAAGGCTATTAAAGGGACAAAGCCAGTCTAGGCATTATAAATTGGTGAAAAGCCAATTTACATAAAGTATTACTTTGTGAATTATATAGCTTTCTTGTGGCTCTTTCTGGTCCCTAAATGATAGAATCATAAAAGATTTATGTGGTAAGGACCAGATGCAACTGTTGAATCATAGCAATAAGGAAACCATGGTCTAAGGGGGTTTAATGATTTCTGCAAGCTATGTTTTATATATTTTAGAATTTTAATTTTGGTAAGTATCACTCTATCAGTAGTAGGCTCCTTTATGAGCAACCTCAACAGCTTATTTGTCTGAATTTTTCTTTCTATTCTTTAAACACCATGGAGTATAGTGTTCCATTTTCCTTAGTAATTCTAGAGTTATACACTCAATTTAGTGATCCCACTAAATAGTTCCAAATATGATAGAGAAATTACATATTTATATTTCAACATTGTTGAATTTTTAAAATAATTTCCGTTTTGATAATTTTAGGTTTATAAAAGCCATGGGATTTTTAAGCTCAAATAAAAGACACCCTTTAGGATTAAAACCTGAAAAGAAATGCAAACTTCCCTTCCATTTTTCTACTACCCTGCAATACTAGCCAAGAGGGTAGAGAATGAGGGTATAAAAATTTAACTCATTTCAATAGTGGTCTTCCTGCAAGGATCACTTAGATTGCTTTTATATCTAATAACTAAAAGGGCTGCATTTCCTCTTGAAATTTTCTAATGAAGAAATAGGCTGAATTTTTTTTTTTTAGTAAAACTAACCTTTTTAGTAAAACTAAGCTTATGTTTGTATTAGTTTCCCAGGGTCACCATCACAAAGTACCACAAACTGGTTGACTTAAAAACAAAGGAAACTTATGGTCTCATAGTTCTGGAGGCTAACATTCTGAATACAAGGTATTGGTATGGCCATGTTCCCTCCAGGGATTCTGAGAGAGGACCCCTCCTTTCTTCTCTCAGCCTTTGGCAGCCCCTTCGGTCCTAGGCTGGGGCAGCACACTTCCAATCTCTCACTGCTTTCTCATGGCTGTCTTTTCTCGTGTGTCTTTGCGTCTTCACCTGGCATTCTCCTCTGTCTTGCTCTCTCTGTCTGTCTGGGTCCAAATTTCCCTCTTCTTATAAAGACGCAAGTCATATTGGGTTAAAGTCCCACTCCAGTATGTATGACCATATCTTAACTGAACCAATTACATCAGCAATGACCCTATTTCCAAATATGGTCACATTCTGAGGTTCTGGGAGTTAGAACTTGAAAGTATCTTTTTAGCGGGACACAATTCAAGCCAAGACAACGACTAATTATGAAGGACAACTATTGTAGAAGTGAAAAATCTGATATATAAGGGAATGGATGGGAAATTTTCATTAACTAAATAATATTTACCCTAAAATATTTCAATTATGTATTTGTTTCAAGTCAGTACCATATTGTGGACATTTATAGCAAATACATTTGTTTGATGACTAAACAACCCAAAGGGTCTGTCACAGTGGTGACCCAATTGCCATTTTAAAAGAAACCAATAGATCCAAAGTGTTCTGAAAACATTTTATCAATTAACCAGTGTGTGTACTGAGATAGCAGAGCTAACCCACCAGCCCTAAACTGAGATGATGTGGGTAGCTCTGCTATCTCAGTTAAGTAGTGACATTTTGGGGTCTGTGTTTCAGGCCTTAACTTATGTAGTGTCAAATGCATGTCACCTTCTAGTCATGGGAAGAGCTAACCACTGAGCTGTCCTAACATCTCAAGAAAGGAGACAAAAAACAAGAATGTCCCCTGATAGCTGTAACATCCTGAACAAAACTCATTGAGATATTTTTTAGTTTGATGATGTTTGGTCTCTTTTGGCCTTTTTTAGGACTTTATTAAAATTACCCTTTTAACCCAGTTGGTGTGGCTCAGTGGTTGAGTGTCAACCCATGAATCAAGAGGTCGCTGGTTCGATTCCCAGTCAGGGCACATGCCTGAGTTTCGGGCTTGATCCCCAGTAGGAGGGTGCATGAGGCAACCAATTGATGATTCTCTCTCATCATTTATGTTTCTCTCTCTCTCTCCCTTTCTGTCTCTGAAATAAAAAATATATTTTTTTAAATTATCCTTTCAATAACAACTGGAGTAAGATTATTAGCTTTCACCAGAAAGATGTTTTTTAAAGACATTATACAACATATCAAAGAAAGTTATAAATAATTTATTTAAAATACCATCCCCAAAACAGTTTAGCTTGTTTTCATTTCAATAAAGGGTGCTATGTTGCATGGTATCTCTAGACAACAGCATAAATTCTTTACTTGAGATTAAGAAATACTTTCAAGAAATCCATGAACTTCCTTTAAAATTATAGGTAACTTTTGGCAGGATTGTATATGTGGGCATTTTTCTGGTAAAAGCCTTCTGAGCCTTAATTGGATTCTAAAAAAATTCTGTGACCAAACCCCCACTTCCCCAATAGCAAAGATGACAACAATAAAAATGGTTAAGAGCACTTGAACTAATTATAAAGGAAATAATTATTTGGATATCATAGTTTAAATTAAAAGGACATGCACATGGATCCATTTCACAAGGAAAGCAGTTTTTAACTTGTGAAATGATGTTCAGGACAAGATTTGCCTTTTGTCACATATATTGATGACTATTATTGTTTCATCAAAAAATGTTTTCTTCAAATGAGTAATTTTTTAAAGGACATGCCTTGACATAATGATTCTTGTACTTTCATTTTATTGTACACAATTTTTATAAGCATTCATAAGAACTCCATGTATACATTTTCACTTTTGTGGTAGAAATAAAAGTAAAAACATAATCCAAGTTAGAGGATTGTTCTTTGGAGAAATTTCAGGAATACACTAGTTTCCCAAAGTGAGGCAAATCCGACTGTACTTTGTGAAAAAGAAATGAAGCACTACCTTATAGAAAGTCTAAATTATCTAAACCAGTGGTTCTCACACTATGGTGTCTGCCAGCAGCACTTGGGAACTTGTTAGAACTGTAAATTCTTTTGTCTGCCCCACCCAAGATCAACTGAACTGGAAACTCTGTGGGTAAGGCTAGCCGTCTGTGTGTCGAGAAGCCCTCCAAGTGATTATGATGCTCTCTAAAGTTTGAGATAAGCAAACCAAAATATTGCCGGGCACTTACCATTTGATGTATAGACTGTGAATCTAAGAGATGCTACTATTTCATTATTATCGAAGGTATCGCACTCGTAATCCAAGGGGTGAATTGGCCTGCTTACTTCCAGGATTGCTGAGTCATTTGCAAGTACAACGGGTTGCTTTTTAAAAGAAAATAAGTATCAAAATTTTTCATGTAAACTTAAGATCAGGAAATAATTTTATTTCCTGTAACAAAACAAAAAAAGAGCCATTATCTCTCAGTCTAGGGAAGTAATTAATTATGCACATGAATTTTATAGTCAGACAATGTAGACATCAAGTTCCAATCCTACCATTTCCTGCCTGTGTGACCCAGAGCAAGTTACTCTCAGCATTTCAGTTTCTTATCTGTAAAATGGGTATAATGTTAGGAATTACCTCATAGGATTGTTACGTGGGTTAAAAGAAACACTAACATTTGGTGTATGTCTGACCCTTAGCCCTTAGCAGTTAATGTTAGCTACTGTTATCATTAATACAATTCCTATATATTTATTTTGGAAACCTTGCTTCCAAAATAAAATAATTTGTATAAAATCAATGTTTTTAAATTCTGATAATAGCTGATCCTAAAACATATGTTTGTAAATTATGAAAAAATTTAAATCCTAATAATAATAAGTTGTATGGTTTTAACTTCATTTTTGCTTTTAAAGAGAGTTTTCTCTTTTAAAGAGAGTTTTTTAAAGAGAGTTTTCTGGCAGTCATCAAGCACTGGGAAACAAATTTTATCACTCACTACAAAGCACCAAATTACATTCATTACTCACTTGCTCTGGCCTTAGAATTTTCCAAATATATTTGAAACGATTTTCAGGAGCTGTATGAACACATGCCAGTTTCACACTGTCAAGACTTTCTGATATGGGTTTACCCCCTGAAAAAATAAAAATTAAATACAAAAATACCATTGAGCATTGTAAATTGCTTTATAAATAATATTACTTTTAAAAGCCACCTCCAATTTTTGAATAAATTCTATGCTGGAAGTTATCAAACTTATTACTGAGAGTTTGAGTGTAGAAGAGCAGAGAGGAGTGATGGATGCAAAGATAAAGTCACCAACAGAAGCAGGTAGGAGACTCCATGGCTATCTGCTCCTTCCGTGGAATAAACTGTGGAGAAGAGTAAGGACAACCAACTCAATGAGCTAATATACTTTGAGATCTACTCATGGCTTCCACTTTATTGGTTAAGGACCCCATTAGAGATAATGAAATCTCAGCATTGTGTAATTTGATATAGAACATCACTAAAAATTTTGGGTGTACCAATCTATTGATAAAATGTCATGAACAATGTGTCAAAAGCAGTTCGCTATAGGTCAGCCTTGACCACAGAGCCTGAGTACCATAAGGTTACAGTGTATTGCAGAAAATATATGTTAAATTTTAGACATTGAAAAATGTAAAGTAAAAGCAGAAAGTTATTCAGAGCTATAACTGTCCTGAGAAGTGGAATTTTAAGTTTTCTTATGATTTCCTTTCAGTATATCAATTCCACTCATGACAACCTGAAGTTAAAGATATTTCCCCAGAGTAAACTCTTCCCCCCTCAGACTCCCTCCAGAGTCCAACTCACAGCCACAGTCTACTGGTCCACGACATTCTTCCACCCGTACAATGCACTTAGATTCACCTCCAGGGCATCCCTTTGTTAACATAACTTCTCTAATACCAACACCTTTGGTAAAAGAAATTGGCAAATGTTAGGAAAAACAAATTCCGCAGAGTTTTTTTTCTTTACCATCTAAGTTTTTACTGAGACTTTTCTCTTAATTTCAGAAATTAAATTCCCAAAATCAGGTTTACAACATTTAGAATTTTTAGACCCTTTATTTTTAATTATTTCATAAAACAGCCTTTCCTAAAGTGAGTTACATGTAACACTAGTCCTTCTGATTGTTACCATTAGGAAAAGAATTCCATGATTATACACATTTGAAAATAATGCATTAAATAAAATTAAAGGGATCTCTTTACTACAGAATTTTGGGGGAACTTTTAAAATGCTAATAAATTAACATGCTTTGTGTGTACACTTTCATTGATTTAACGTGTAAAATTTTTACATCTTAACATATTTGAAATTAGAATGCATCCTAAAATTGATGGCATATTACAAATTGGCAGCATTTTCCTTTTTAGAGGTGCATAAATTGTGCTTCTTACAACCAATAGTGTTAGATTTAATGAAATACATGGTACACAGTATCTCCCAAATTTATTTGACCATGGAACTTTTAGGAACTTGTAGGGAGACTTGGAGCTTCTAGAGGAAATTCCAAAATCACATTTTAACATAAATGAAGCTTTTTAATATTTAGATTGGTAATAAATATAGCAAGACAAACTATTAATTATCAAATCTCCATTTTCAACAACATACTCTCTTTAGAATTGCCACACATTTTTATAACAAGAAACCAAGCCTTTAACTATCTCAAATCTTCCAAGTTTGCCTTTCATCACCAGAGTTGGAGACAATAAAATGCTGGATCAGCAACATGCTGAACTGTCCTGTGATAAACTGACTGTGAATGAAAACGGGGCCACATAACAAGCCTGACAAGCTCAGGGGGTTCTGCATGGTGGGCCTTGGAAACTCAAGTAACCACATAGGATGGTCTGAACATAAACATTTCTAACTCAAAGCAAGTCATGGTGGGTAGTCACATTCTAGGCCTATAGCTTCTTTGACAAAGGTCAATCTTTACCTCAAGTAAGCCTGTTATCTTTTTGCATCTAAGATAGCATGTCAGAGTAATCTTCTCCAGATTCCTCAAGCCACAACCCAGGCATGAGAGCACACAATCACAGAACTTCCTTGTTAGCTTATTCCCCGAATACCATCTCTATAGTTAATTACTAACCCACCAATATAAAGGGAGTATGTGTTTCTTATTTTGCCTTTTTATCAAGTCACAGAGATTTCCCTGGTTTGCTTTCTCCCGCCCCCTTAACCTGACATCAATAGATTTCATGTTCCCTCCTGCAGTCTCCTCCTTTTATTCTAATGTATAAAATAAACTGCAAAACTGGCATTCTTCAGAGCATTTTCTCAATCTGTTGAGATTTTGCATCCTGGCAACTATTGCCAGTTTGGCTCAAACTTATAAAAATTCTCTACAGGTTTGGATGTTTCTTAAGTTGACATGACCCATGAAAAGACTGTATAGTCACAAGCTAAGGAACTGTCCATCTTGATTTCCTTGCTTACCAGATTTCCTCTTTCAACTCCTATAAGATGTTAATCATAAAATCCATTATCAAGGGCAAGTGGAAGTTGAAATCAGAAATGGCTTACCATAGTTCTTCTCAAAGTTCAGCGAGCATGCAGATCTTCTGGAGATCTTACATGAAATTCTGATTCAGCAGGTTCTGAGAGTCTGCCTTTCTAACAAGCTCCACGGCTATGTGGAACTTATCACCATCTGACATATTACATATTTTATGTTTATTTATCTCTTTGTCCCAAGTAAAATATATACTCCTTGAACTATTCTTCACTGCTGTATTCCCAGCCTGACACATTGTAGACAGAAAACATTTCTAAAAGTCCCCAAACAGAAAATCATTTGTTGAATGAATATATAATTTCTGAAACACATCTATACTAATAATAGAGAAATATGCAAATTATCCGTTACAGCATCATGACACAACCGGATCAGCAGGCTGCGTCCCTGCCCTCTGCTCAGGCAGCTGCAAGGCCCGGGGTAGGATAGGATTTGACAAGAGGGGATAAGAAAGGAGAGGGAGAGGAAGGTAGGCCTGCATGCAGACAGGCCAAGAGGAGAAACAGAAATATGGAAAGGGAACAAGAAAAAGACACAGGAATGGAAAAGAGAAGGAAATGCAGGGCTGCACGTGGGAGGGGGTGGCAACCGTGGGGGGGGAGAGCAGGTGCGCCTGGGCAGGGGCGGGGTGGGAGCCCTGCCCAGACTCGGGAGGACAGCTGTGGTCCCCAGCATGGGCCATTAGCAGGGAGGCACCCACAGGTCTGGGACAGAGTAGTAGAGGGTCCGAGGCCTTCTGGGCGGAGGCGCTCCTGCTTTGCGGCAGCAGCAGTGCCTGGGCCACACAGGCCTCGGCCATCCTCGCTGGGCCAGGCATCCCGGGCAGGGAATGGGGGCAGGACAGCAGCGGGGAGGCCAGGGAAGGGAGGGGGTGGCGAACAGCTGGCTGGGGCTGAGCCAGGGGCTGGGGGTTAACGCTCCCACAATGGAAGCTTTAAGAAGGGAAGGAGGGAGGGAAGAACTTTATAAAGAAGTCAGTAGAGAATAGAATTAAAGAAGGAAAGAGGATGTATGAGTGAACTGTAGGAGCTGTAATGAAAATCAAGTATAGTTGTGTCCTGGGGACAGATTTTAAAAGTAGGAGTCAGAAAAGAAAAAAGATAAATGATAGTGAATAATTAGGCAGGTAGATAGATATTAAAACAGTGGAAGTAAGTAGAGAAGAATGTATGGGAAAGGTAGGATGAGAGAGAAAGAGGGAGGGAAGAAAAGTTTTAGAGGGGAGCCGGTAGAGCTTAAAAGGAGAATGGGAAGAAGGAAGAAATGGGGGAGGGAGCAAAGCAGGTCCAAGGGAGAAAGTGAAGAAAAAAATTAAGGTGGGAAGGAAGGAAAAGGGGAGGGAGGGAAGGGTAAAGAAAAGAAGGAGTGTGAGGAGGGAAGGAGGATAGGAGAAAGATGGGAAAAAGGATGATGGAAAAGAAGTAGGAAATAAGGAGGAAAGGAAAGTTTAAAAATGATGAGTCAGTAGGAAAAATTGTTACATAAAGGAGAGAAAAATTGTGTGAGAAGGAGAAGCCAATAAAGAAGTCAAATACAATTGTGTGTGAAGGGGATAAGATTTTTTTTTAAAGTTAATAGGGGCAACCAAGCCGACAGGGGAGGGCAGTTAGGGGTGACCAGGCTGGCAGGGGAGGGCAGTTAGGGGGATCAGGCAGGCAGGGGAGGGCAGTTAGGGGTGACCAGGCTGGCAGGGAGGGCAGTTAGGGGGATCAGGCAGGCAGGCAAAGTGGTTAGGGCAAGCAGGCAGGTGAGTGGTTAGGAGCCAGAGGTCCCGGATTGCTAGAGGGATGTCCAGATTGGAGAGGGTGCAGGTTGGGCTGAGGGATGCCCCCCCCCCTTACTAGAATTGTCATAAATATAATTCTCTTATGAAAATGTTTCAAGTAAGCAACAGAAGAAAGATATAAATTGTAAATGAATAATCACAGGTTTATTACATGGATTCTTCTCATTTTCTGATTTTCATTCACGAAGAAATTAAGATTAAAAAAAAAGGCTGAAAACTATCACAAGAGACAGAAAATGGAACATTGGTTGCCAAAGGCTTGGGGAAAAGGGAAGTAGGGAGTTAGTATTTAATGCATGTGGAGGTTTCAGTTTGGGATGATGGAAAAATTTGGGAGATGGATGGTGCTAATGGTTGCACAATAATGTGAATGTGCTTTATGTCACTGAATTGTACATTTTAAATGGTTAAAATAGTAAATTTTATGTTAGGTATATTTTACCACACACATTCGCAAACAAAAGCTATCTCAAATAAAAGTAATTCAGGTGTAATGTTTGACCAAAAAAAAATGTTCTGATGTAGATGTGCATGGATTTTCTGTCGTCTTACCCTCTGATTTTTGTCTTTCCCTCCCATCACTGTCTTTTTATTCCAAGGCAGAGTCTATCGTACCTAATAATAGACAAATAGGTAAATTGACCGTACCTCCGCTATACCCACAGCCAATCAGAGTGAGTATGCAAATTAACCCAACAAAGATGGTGGTTTAATTTGCATATGCAGGTTGGGAGTGGCTGGATGCCTGCTATGAGGGGAAAGGGGGGCAGCGGAGGGAGCTACAGGAGCGAGGACTTGCCGGCTCCCAGGCGGCTGGGAGTGAAGCCAGGGGAAGGAAGGCCTATTCTTGCACGAATATCATCCAACGGGCCTCTAGTTTAAAATAAACTTAATTTCACTGTGAATTATCTATTATCTTCTCAACAAACTACTCTACAGTGGTTCTGAAAAGATGGTCTTCTAACCAGCAGCATCAGGTTCATTGGTGAACTTGTTTAGAAATATAATTTCTTAGGCCCCTCTGAAGGCCTACTGAGTTAGAATCTCTGGGGTAGGCCCAGCAACCTGTATTTTAACAAATCCTTCAGCAACTGAGGGTGAACAGTTAAGTTTGGGAAACACCAGTCTATTGTAGATCATGTGTTGCCTTAATCCCACCATCACGTAAAAGATTTTATATCCGAATTCTATTCATGGAATGATCAAAATAAATCATAATCCTTGAACATTATCTTCCCCACAAAGCCAATACCTCTTTTTCTCCAAGATATGACATATAAATTGGAGAAATGTAGAATTTAGAATAGACTATTACAAAGAAGCACATTTCTTGACAGATTTGCCAACACAGTATGTAGAAAGACATCTGTGAGATGCATCTCAAGATTTTTCATCTTCTGAACATCTGTGAGATAGAGGAAATTTTACTTTGGTGAAGGCAGTGCATGTGCCAAAAAATATAGGGAGCTGGCTTAAAATAAGACTTAGAGGTTATAAACTGATATATCCAACCTTTTAAAGCAATCCGTTTATGTTTTGTGTGTGAATTATAGTCATTAGAAATAGAAATCAATGAGAGTACACAAATTACAAATAAAAATTGTCACACTATTTTTACCTTTCCTCCTCCTAACCTGCAATATTATTTATTGTAGCTCTGTGCTACTTACCACATGTAACAGTGCACATTCCAAATTCTACTTCTTTTACTACTTTCATATCTGAACCTAAACATAAAATACAAAAACATATTATTTAATCACTTGAAAACTTTTCTAAGTGAAAAGCTCTTACTTGGGGATGCAGATACAAGTACTTGTCATATGGGAAGCAGACATTTTATTTTATTTTTTAAATATATTTCTATTTATTTCAGAGAGGATGGGAGAGGGAGAGAGAGACAGAAACATCAATGATGAGAGAGAATCATTGATTGGCTGCCTCCTGCACACCTCCCACTGGGGATCGAGCCCACAACCAGGGCATGTGCCCTTGGCCAGAATTGAACTTGGGACCCTTCAGTCCGCAGGCCTATGCTCTATCCACTGAGTCAAACCAGCTAGGGATGGGAAGCAGACATTTAAAAAAGTTTTATTAAATCAGAAAAGCAATACTATTTCTAGTACATCTATTATTGTTTACATCAAAAGAAGCCCAACCCTTTAATAATCAAGAAATAACTTGCAAGGAAAGTTTATATAACTTAAAAATAATTTTTCATTACTTTAATACATGATGAGTTTAAAGTCCTACAGAATGTCAGAAAAAAACAAACAAAAAAACAACCCAGCCAATTGTAAGGACCATTTTTTTTTTCTAATTCTATATTTTCTGAAAAATTTGAGTGTATCATTTTCATCCAAAACAGAAGTCTTTATACCAAGTGTTCATTAAAATCATGTATTATAGATTGGGTCTACTATTCCTAACACTTTATTAGTAGGATAATCTAGGAATACATAAGTATTTGATTAGTTAAATATCGTTGGGTTCAAATCACATAATACAGTGCTTCTTTTTTCTCATCATTCTGAAGTTTGGCATAAATTCCACTTGCTGTAGTGTATAAGCCATTCTTCATAGCTCACATTAAGACTAAACTCTCAAAGGATAAAAATATTAAATGAGGTGTTAGAAGATAATTTTTAAAAGGCATATCCTGAGGCAACAATGTTACATGGGAAAATGCATTCGAGTTAAAGCCAAATTGCTGCTTCTACCACTAATTAGCTGCTTTGAGTTTGAGTAAATTACTTAAACTCTTTCAAGCCTAGTGAACCTTTCTGTAAAATTTGAAAAGGGGAACCAATTTCATTTGATTATTGTGAGAATTAAATGAGAGAATGTGTGTGAAAACATTCTGTAACTTGTTTAGTGCTATAAAAATGCTTAAGAGATAACCTCACTCACACTCATTTTGCACTTATTGATTTCATATAATTCAAAGATTTTTTTCTATTTTTATTACAGCAAGACAATATTTTTATAGTTTTATATGCTTACTAGAGGCTCAGTGCATGAAATTCGTGGATGGGGGTGGGGGTCCCTCAGCCCAGCCTGCACCCTCTTGCAACCCAGGACCCCTCGGGGGATGTCTGCCTGCTGGCAGTTGGACATCCCTCTTGCAGTCCGGACCCCTCGCTCCTTACCGCCCACCTGCTCACTGCTTCTTACCACTCAGCTCACTGCCCCTTAGCACTGCCACAGAGGCGGGAGAGACTCCCTCCACCGCTGCTGCGCTCGCCAGCTGTGAGCCTACCTTCTGGCTGAGCAGCACTCCCCCTGTGGGAGCACACTGACCACCAGGGGGCAGCTCCTGCATTAAGCGTCTGCCCCCTGGTGGTCAGCGCACATCATAGCGACCGGTCATTCTGGTGGTTCTGCCGAAACAGTCGCCTAGGCTTTTATTATATTAATGCACTGGAGGGGGGGGCGGTCCCTCAGCCCGGCCTGCCCCCTCTCACAGTCCTGGAGCCTTCAAGGGCGGGAGGTGACCTGGCGATCAGGGGAAGGTGATGCCCCATCACACCTCTGCTGCTGCCACTGCCAACAGCGCAAACCTCAGCCTGCCCTGGGAGGCTGGACAGCCTCCATCCCAGCTGGCAAGGCTTGCCTGTGCCTCGGGCCGGCCCTGGGCAGCTGGGCAGCCACCATTCGAGATTTGCCTGTGCCTCGGGCATCAGCTGGGCAGCCTACATCTGAGGCTTACCTACACCTCGGGCATCATCTGGGCAGCGCCATCCAAGGCTTGTCTGTGCTTCGAGCCGGCCCTGGGTGGCTGGGGGGCTGAGGGGACTGGGGGACTCCGGAGGCAAGCGCGTGCCTGCCATCCACTGGGTGCCGCCATCTTTGAGGGTGGGGCAGTCAATTAGCATATTCCCTCCTTATTGGCTGTGGGTGCCGCCATCTTTGAGGGTGGGGAAGTCAATTAGCATATTTCCTCCTTATTGACTGTGGACGCTGCCATCTTTGCAACAGCGTGAGGGTCAAATACCCTCTTTATTAGATAGGATATGTACCAAATACAGTGTTTTGAATACATAGTAAGCACTAGATGTAAATATGTTAATCAATATTGACTTTGTTAAATAAATTATTTGGACTATCATGATCAATTTTGAATTAACATTTTTGCTTGAAATGCTTGGATACTTTCAGCTGGCACATTATGGGATATAAATTAAAATCCAAATCTTGAACACAGAAAACACAGGTGGGAGAATGAGTACTAGGCTACTTTTAAATATAACTTCTTTTGCCTGGCTGGTGTTGCTCAGTGGCTGAGCATCGACCTATGAACCAGGAGGTCGTGGTTTGATTCCAGATCAGGGCACATGCCCAAGTTGCTGGCTAAATCCCTGGTGGGGGGCGTGCAGGAGGCAGCTGATCAATGATTCTCTCTCATCATTGATGCTTCTATCTTTTCCTTTCCCTTCCTCTCTGAAATCAATAAAATTTTTTTTTAAATATATAACCTCTTTTCAAAAACCACTCAATAAACCAAATACTTAATCAGTTCTATTATTCAGTACCTATGCTACTTTGGGAAAATTACTTAAGTTCTCCTAACTTAAAAAAAAATTGAGCTTGGCTGGCACAGCTCAGTGGTTGAGCATTGATCTATGAACTAGGAGGTTGTGGTTCAATTCTCAGTCAGGACACATGCCGCCCACTGCAGCTCGATCCCCAGTGCAGGACCTGCGGGAGGCAGTCGATGAATAATTCTCTCTCATCACTGATGTTTCCATTTCTCTCTCCCTCTCCCTTCCTCTCTGAAATGAATAAAAATATATTTTCAAAAAAAGTCGAGGTTTAATCATGTTATCTCCAAAGGTCCTTTCAGCTTTGATTATTAAGTGCCCATTAGGTCATTCACTGACTTTTTTTTTTTTTTTTTTTTTGATGGGGATCCTATAATGGTGAGTCAGGGCGATTATATGTATCTGGACTTCAGTGTAGTATTTGTCAAAGTTTCCCATTATATATCTATGAGTAAAAAGGAAAAATATGGTCTGCATGTCAGTCACGATTTATGTATAACTTCAACATAAATTAATTGGTTGGTGTCAATGTGGTGGGAGTCATGTGTCACAGGACTCTGTACTGTTCAACATTTTCATTAATGTCTTGGATAATACTGATTTCATGCTGTGTGTAAGCTGAAAGTCCTGTATGTAAGCTGAAAAGTCAGCTGTCCTCAAAATACTTTATTGGCTGTCTTTAAAAGAACAGGTGAAAATGAGAGTTCAATAGTGAGTTTAAATTTTAAGAAAATAGAAATACTTTATTTTTTTAATAGGAAGTATTATAAGCAGGCTTTTCTTACACACACAAATTAAAATGACAAATAAAAAAATAGTGAGTTTAATAGGAGTCAAAAGTGTAATGAGGCTTCCCTAAATATCTACTGGGTCCTAGACTGTGCTGATAAAAGCTTGGCATCCACAATGATGCAGATAATGATTCTGCTGTGTTTTTCTGTTCTGGCCAGATCCTGGAATGTTCTCTTTAATTTTGGACAGGATACTTTAACTGTTGGCATATTACATCACAGTACAATTTTTATTTTTGAGTTTCTTTTTTTGAAAATTGATTTGCATGGTGGATAGTTCATGATTTTTTTTCTTTCTTACAGGTCTTCCAAAGAAAAAGATAAAATACTGTGTAGTTATATTTATATAGAATAAACCTCATTTTATAGAATAAAACTTTTTTCTCTTGAAATTATTAAGTAGGTCTATTGTCGGTCCCTTTTATAAATCTAAAGGTAAATAGGTGAAGAGTAAATTTATAAACCTTAGATTAATAAAGGGTATACGGGTATATAAAAGGTATAAAAGGCATAGGGATATGGGGTATAAAAGGATTAAGAGTATATAAAACATAGTATCTTAGTGATTTTTCCTATATTTTGGAAATATTTTGTTATTTCATCATCCATAATGATGGATTTCAGTATTACTAATCAATTACTCCTATTTTTAAAAAAGACTATAATAATAAAATGGAAGAATGGTTAGAATGGCCTAGAAAGATGACATAATTGTGAAATAAATTATAGGTATTACATCATACTTTGTTTTCTTATTGCTTTGCCCAAAGTATCACATCACCTTTCAGAAAGATATAAAAGAAGTTTAGATGCATTTTTCTCATCCTCTATTTTCAGCTTTCATTGAACACAATTGAGATTTTAGAGTTTATTTCTTTTTTGGTCCATAATGGCAAGGAAAAGAAAGTTGACAGTGAAAAACATTTCACAATTATTGGATGAATCAGAAGATGAACATAGAGAAACAGATAGCAGCATTTAGTATGCTAATGATGATGTTAAAATTTATTGTATAAGCAAAATGAGAGATGATAACTTAGATGAATATCCTAGATGAATTATCTCTAGCTCAAGACTCAATGAATGAATATTATCTTTCTAAGAATGGAAAGGATATATGGCATTCTCTTCTAATTAGTCCTTCAACAAAAAGGACTTGATCCTGAAATATTTTATGAAAATGGAGCCAGACCATACTATTTTGATAAAAGGATACAAACAGACAGTATTCTTTCCTTTTTAAAGCAGTTTATACACAAAAATATACTTGATAAGGCTAGTAAACAGACAAATAAATGCCAGGTGTGAATACAAAGGTGATTGCAAGAAAATAGATGTAGAAATGAATAAATTCATTAGACCAATAATTGTAATTGTTTATAAATAAAAGATGAAAATGGTTTTGCAAATATGGAGAAAGAATATGGCAGTCTTCTCTTCAACAAAATAAGTGCCTTCCTAATTTTCAAAAGTATTGTGTTCAAGTGCAAAAAGAACAAGAAGAATGATAACTAGAATCTATTACAAGATATACTTAAAATCTGAACTCAGTATTTATAAGATGGATATATTTCAGACTCATGCATAACAACCAATGAGCTTTTAGTTACACTAAAAGTACTTTTTCCATTCATCTTCAAAACCAGAAAAAATGGAATAAAATTTGGGATAAATTTGGAAATAAAATTTAATTCTTATTAAAATTTCAAATAAGTTGTTTTCACTGCCCCTTTGTTCTTACATTTGAAATTATTTGTAAAATGCCTTAAAAGAAAAATAAGGGGCAGTAAAATAAAATGTAAAAATATTCAACACCACTGGATCATAAATGGTGTTGAATATTTTTACACTGGTCCACTGAGGGTTAAGAGGGACTTCGCCAAATTTCAGAAATATCCAGATCTCAGACACCTCAGATTGTTTAAAGTTCTGGATTCTCACTTTCCCCAGGAAAAAGCAGCTGTGCATGAAATTGTATATATAAAATTCCAGAAGGACTCCCTGAAGTTCACAGATAAGGAAATGGAGACATCGAGAAAATAAATAACTATCCTGCATTTGAATTTGCATCTAAGGCATTATAATTCCGTCACCCAGGTTTACTCTAAACTCCATTTAGCTTTTACACCTGGAACCATCCCTTGACCAGTTTAATACTAAAACTGTTAATTCGATTACTTTTAAAACTAGAGTGAAACAATGGCTACTATGCTTTAGAACCTGTTTTTCTCTTTTCTAGACCCTTTCTTTCTTCATATTTCCAAAGTCAAGGAGATGAAGTTGAGTCAATCGCAGGGTGAGTGTGTAAGCTCTCTGTAATGTAATGTTATCAAGGCAATAACAAATCTCATCCCACCATTAACCTCAGGTAGTCAATTTCTTTCTGTCACTGAGGGTCACTATCTGTCATCAGGAAATAAAAGAAAAGCTGATAAATAGAGCATCTATTCTATATGTATAGGAGACGGGAGACTGCCAAGGATATTAAAAGAATCTCAGCTGGGTCATTTATGAGGTAAAGGAATCATTCTCCTTCAGATGGCTGCAAACCTGCAACTGACCTTTTTACCTACCAGCATGTGAGTTACTAATCAATAGGACAGGTATAATAGCTTGTCAAGTTTTATTGCTTAATGAGCTAGCAGAATAAGGTAAATTTACTAGTATGTACCAAGCACCAGCTCATTCTCCCTTGGTTAACACGTTATCATCTAACAAAGCCACTAGTTGGATCCCTTGATCGGTGTTTTCTAAGGCCACACTGTTCCTCTGTGGTGCAAAGGGGAACGTGCAAATAGAACACCTCCACGCTGCAGAGGCGTTCAAGGTTGGGGCTGCAAGAAGCTGACATGGGGCTTCCGGGCACTTTAGTCCGCCTATCCATCTATCTAGATGTGTCACAATGAGGGGAATTCTGAGTTCTGTTTTGTTGTTCCAATGCGAAGTGCAAATTTACAAAGACTTCAAGAAATTTGCAACTAAAAAAAAAAAAACACAAAACAAACAAACAAACAAAAAACCTACAATAGGAAGGAAAAACATAACTGCAAAGGGAGTCAAAATAATTCCACTTGGTGGGAGACTACTTCTGACTCCTAGCACTTAAAAAATAAAGCGTCTTTTTAGCAGTATTTCTGTAGCAACTCCTATATATGGGCTTGTTCAGCTTGCTGTGGCCTTGGAAAATTGACATATATTGCTTCAAGGCCGTTACACGAGTGAAAAAAAATGTATAAATCCGTGGCTGTTGGCCAAGGAGCTCTACAAAGGTTCCCAGGGGTCAGCCTCCATGTCCTCGGACCAACAGCGGGGCTTTGGCCTCCCGGGGGCCTCCGTCCCCACCGGGGAGCCGCCCAGCTCACCATCCTCCTCCACCTCTTCGCCCTCCCGCTGGGACAGGTGCTCCGACTCGCCCGCGTAGTTCTCCTCCTCCTCCTCGGCCTCGCCATCGCCGTGGCCACCGCCATCGCCCTCCTCCTCCTCCTCGTCCAGGGAGCGGGCCCGGCCGGGGTCCTGGAGGGCCGTGACGTTGAGCCCGCGGGCGGCCTGCAGCCCCGCCAGGAGCGCCCAGCCCACCGCCAGCAGCAGCCCCGCGGGGCAGCCGCCCCCGGGCCTCATGGCTCTCGGCCCCTCGGCCGCCCAAGGCTCAGTCGCAGCCGCTCGCTCTGCTGGACGGGCGTCGAAGAAAGGAGCCGCGGGTTTCCGAACCCCTCCGCGCCGCCCGGCAACCAGTAGGGCGTCACAGCTGCTCACCGCGCGGCCCGCTCGCTCGCGGCGCTTGGGGACACGCGCTCCCGCGGGCGCTGCGCCCCCGGCCCCTTCCGACGGCGCCACGTCCACGGCGCCCCACGCGCTGGGGGTGCCCCCCGCCGCCTGCATTCCCTCAGCTAGTGAGTCACGGCCCATGCACCCCAGGAGCCCTTCTCGCTCACCCTTTCTTCTAAAAGGCACCCTTCCTTCTCACCTTGGCGGCTCTGCGAACCAGAGTCCCTCTTCCCCGGACCCCCCTCTACAGGGACTTAGCCTCGAATTCCTTGATGCAGACTATCCAACTCCGTGCATATCGAGAGACATTGTCACAGCCTTCTTGGGCAGGGAGCCTCACTCTGCATCCATTTCGGCGGGCGAGGCTTGATTTATAGAATGTATAGGGGTGCACTTTCTTTCTTTGACCTGAGCACGATTTGTTAACGTAGCGCACGCATGTTGTGTATGTCTTCAGATGTTGTGCAGCGCCTTCAGCTCTGTGTGGGCCTCCCTCATCTTAGGAGAGAGGAAGGAACAGGGGAGGAGGATGCAACTGTTGTCAAGAGAGTACTCCACTCTGTATTTGGGGAGCTGATGCTTTTGGAACCAAACTTCGGACTGACACTCAGGGGAAAATTTTTTTCTCTTCGTGGAGCAGGTTCCTAAGAGCAGAACCCCTCCCCTATCTTTTTGTTTGGCACCCTTACTCCTGTTTTGATCCTACATTGTGCCTCCTTCTTTTACTTTTGAGTCCATGGTAAGAACAAGTACTCTAAGATTCCTTGGTTACTGTAGAACAAGCTTCTCCCACAATCCCATTTCATAACTGTCCTACCCTCACCCATGCCACACCCAAGTTAACTGCTTTCCTGTTTTGTTCATCTAATTCCTCCAAGATAGATGTGTTCCTCACCTTGCATTCTGAACACAGACTCCCAGGTGACAATCCTAAACCGTCCTAAATTCTGAACTCAAAGGTTCCCCCCAAATCTATCTAGAATATGTAACACATATATCAAAATGGCTAAGAAAGTTTTAATGACAATACCAAATGACAAAGTTTTAAAGACAATGTTTGTGAGGATGTGGAGGAAGTGGATCACTTATATATTGCAGGTGGGAATGTAAAATGGTACATTCACATTGTGCCTTCATTCTCTGGCCATCATTTAAAACTCTATTGTTACACAATGGAGTAATTTTGTGGTAGAAACTATAGGAAGCCCTGTGAAATTCTGTATATAGGAATAGTGATTTCAAATAGTCACACTATATCCTCTCAATCAGTCACGTGTTTAGTAGCTTCTGGTCTTATTCCAGCCTCAGTCTCTCCCACCCATTTATTTTTTTCATCTAATGGAGCTGCCCACAAAGGCCCTTCTTACAGCAATAAGAAGAAGGCAAGGATGTCCACTATCACAACTCTTATTCAACATTGTATCAAAAGATACAGCTACTGCAATAAGACAAGAAACATAAATAAAAAGTATACATATTGGTAAAGAAGAAATAAAACTTTGTTCACATATGACATGAGTGGCTATATAAAAAATTCAAAAGAATAAACAAAACAAGAAAATCCTGGAACTGATAAGCAATTATAGCAAGGTTGTAGGATACAAGGTTAATATACAAAAGTTAATTGCTTTCTCACATACTAGAATTTAAAATTTTTAAAAATCATTTACATTAGCACCAAAAATACTTAAGTATAAACCTAACAAGATATTACAATATCTATGTGAGACAAACTACAAAATTCTGATGAAAGAAATCAAGGAACATTTAAATATACGTATGGAGAGATATTCCATGTACATGGATAAGAACACTCGGTATTTTCAAGTTGTCAGTTCTTTCCAATTTAATCCATAAATTCAACACAATCCCAATCAAATCCCATTTGTAAATATCAACAAACTAAGTATAAAGTTTATATGGAAAGGGTAAGAAAACCAGAATAGCCAACGCAATATTTAAAGGAGAACAACACATCTGCAGCCCATTTACGCTTAGGCCAGAGAACACCTGTTGGCAAATTTTGCTCTAAGAAAACAAGAGAGAAAAGGTGAATTTTAATGATAGTTGAAAATATCTTCATTGTGAAAAATCATGAGCTGTATACTGATTAATTAGCAAATTTGGAAATAATTATTTCTATTGCTGGCATGATGTGGTGAAATCTGGAATATTTTGCCAATGCAGGTTTCATCATAAGTTGTTATAGTCCTTTTCTAAAACAATTTATCCAGTCCAACCGGCATGGCTCAGTGGTTGAGCATTGACCTATGAACCAGGAGGTTAAGGTTAGATTCCCAGTCAGGTTACATGCCCAGGTTGCAGGCTTGATCTCCAGTGGGGAGCATGTAGGAGGCAGCTGATCAATGATTCTCTCTCATCATTGATGTTTCTATCTCCCTTTCCCTCTCCCTTCTTCTCTGAAATCAATAAAAAAATATTTTTTAAAAAACCAACCAGAAAACAACGTATGCATATGTTTTCAAAACCCTATAATATTATATATACTTGGTAATCCCATTATTGGTAAATTATGTTATGGAAATGAATTTAAAGTTACTGTATAAAGATGTTTATTACTAGATTATTTATAAAAGCAAAATATGGAAAGGATCTGAATATCCATATAATAGGAGAATGATTAAATAACCTTTAATCAATTCAATGAGATGTGATGTAGCCTTTAGGAAGTTTGATTGTAATTGGAATTGTTGTTAGTAATCATTATTACAGTTATTTCAACATAGTACTATATGAAAAATAATGATTCCTACACAGCAAAAGAAACCAGCATCATAATGAAAAGGGAACCCACTGTACGGGAGAACACATTTGCCAATGCTACATATGATAAGGGGTTAATTTCCAAAATATATAAAATACTCATACAACTCAACAAAAGGAAGACAAACAACCCAATTAAAAAATGGGCAGAAAAAAAAAAAAGAAAGAAAAATAAATAAAAAATAAGAAATGGGCAGAAGACCTGAATAGACACTTCTCCAAAGAGGACATACAAATGGCCAAGAGACATGAAAAAATGCTCAATGTCACTAATCAGCAGAGAGATGTAAATTAAAACGACAATGAGATACCACCTCACACCTGCCAGAAGGATCTCTTACCCTTTGAGACAGCATGGAGGGACCTGGAGTGTATTATGATAAGCAAAATAAGCTAGTCAGACAAGTATCCTCACATGATCTCACTTATATGTGAATCTAATGAACAAAATAAACTGATGAACAAAAAAGATCCAGAGACATTGAAGCATGCAACAGACTGATGTATTTCAGAGGGAAGAGTGGGACTGGAAGAGGTTAACCAATGATCTTACATGCATGTATGCATAGCCCATGGACAGACAATAGTGCAGGGAAGGCCTGGGGAGGGGAACGGAGTAGGGTAGAAGTGTCAATGGGAGGAAAAAGGAGACATCTGTAATACTTTCAATAATAAAGATACATTTTTTTAAAAAAAGAATGAACACAAAATCTTCAAACATCACATTCTTTCCATTTAACCTTCACAAGTTTGTCCATACTCACCCCTTAGCTTGGAGTAAATGAATTAGTGTACAAATACAACTATGTAAGCATCATATGTGAATATGCAGATACTGGCAAGGCATTAAAATTGGAAAGCCACATGGTGAGATTTAGAATTTTCTTTTTAATTTTTCAATTCCTACCAGTGTTTGTGCAATAAATAATTTGTCTTTGAATGTGAACAGTGCAATGCATCTCCCAATTTATTAGGATTTTAAGAGACTTGAATGAGTACCCTTGAACAGTCATTATAGTACCTACACTGGCAAAAAAAACCTTTGAGAACCGAGGTGCTTATCTAGATAATTCAACATCCTGCACCGCCCCCCCCCCACCAAATAATCACTTCTTTTTTAAAAAAATATATATTTTATTGATTTTTTTTACAGAGAGGAAGGGAGAGGGATAGAGAGTTAGAAACATCGATGAGAGAGAAACATCGATCAGCTGCCTCCTGCACACCCCCCACTGGGGATGTGCCCACAACCAAGGTACAGCTCTTGACCGGAATGGAATCTGGGACCCTTTAGTCCGCAGGCTGATGCTCTATCCACTGAACCAAACCGGTTAGGGCAATAATCACTTCTTAAAAATTATATAGATAATTGAAACAGTTCCCCCCCCCCCCCCTTAGATCAAACTCAACTCACTTTGCTGGTTAAAGTCTGTTACAGCCATGCTTCTCAACATTTATTTGCACATGAATCACCTGCAGATCTCCTTAAAAGACATGCTTTGACTTGATAGATTTAGAGTGAGGCCTGAGACTCTATTTCTAACAAGCTCTGGGGCAATGCCTGTGCTGCTTGTCCAAGGACCTTGCGTGAGTAACAAATCCTACAGCATTTGAGTAATTTACTTACTCAATGAATCCAGATAATGCATGTACTTATATATGTTTGTATGCATATGCATATGTGTGCATACATATCCACACACACACACATACATATATTTTAAATGGTCTGTCAATCTTGGCTATCAACATCAAGCAAATTTTGGAAATTTCCCATTTTATACTGTAATTTATGCTGTATAAACCGCCTAGTTTCCTAATTTTTGAAACAGAGATAAACAGTAGGTTAATGTTCCTAAATTCTGTGGGGAAAAAAGAGAAATGTTGAGTAAGATCATTCTTGGCAGAGGTTTGACTTGTTCAATGATAAAAGCAAAATCTGGTTGTAAATGTTCAAAAAGCATCAATAAACTCTCGTAACTTGCTGATGGAATTGACATCTAGCACTCTTCCTTCTCATAGACAATGTAAAATAAATATTGGTTCAGTGAATGCCACATGAACCCCTACAGCTATACGTCTTAGGAATGCATCCTATGCAGAAATTTCTAGCTACTGGCTGAAAATTCTAGCTTTTTTTCTTGATGCTTTCAAATGATAACTTTATCAACTTCAAGTGTGATGAAAGTATTCATTTTGTAGAAAATCTTAAATCAGTGAGATGCTGTTTTCTATAACATAGTACTTGAATTGATAATATCTTCCAGAGTCAGTGAGTAACTCTCAACAAATTTTATTTTCCAAACACTGTCCTCAGCAAAAATAATGCTGAGAGGTCAGGGCACATCTGCAGAGTGTGGAAAGGCAGCATCTGAAATACTCTTTATGCATTCCTTTCCCCCACTGAATAGGGATTGTTGCCATAGTAATGTTTTAAAAACACTCCTAGATCAATATTAGAACTGCAGAAAGTATCTCACATATGCTAAGCTATTTGTGAGTCTAAACCTATACCCTTATTTTTATTTATTTGCTCAACTGTGGAATAAATATTTGAGGAACTCCTCATGACTGGTCAGTTCTATAATGTGAAGAATTAATCAACCATCAAGTGTCCTGTGACTACTTCTCAAGTAGAGGTCTATGCCAGGTGCTAGAAAACAACAATGTCAAATGCAGAAGCTGTGGCTCTGTCAATCTGGGGGGAGGGGGGTGCATGCCAAATGTACCAGGGGGCCAGGGATCCCAGCTGTGTCTTAAAATGCACACTCTGGTTTTTATCGTATTATATTTCAGAGTTCACCTAAGAAAATAAAATAGTTTTCTTTTTTTCACTGTCCTACTCATCTTTAGCTTCCTATCATTGTTCCAACCTGTCCACATAAATATACATAAGTATCACACACACCCTGCACAAAGTATGAGAAATGAGTTGTAATTTCTTCTACTACAGAATGTTGAGAAACATTCAGATGGTTTAGAATCAAGAGCTAGAAGAAAAAAAAAATACCAATTGTGTGCTTCCTTCTATAACAAAGCTACACAGACGTAGGCTGTACTTATTATGCCAAGATGTAGACATTTATTCCAAAAAAGCCCATTATCTTCAAGTACTGTTACACAGAGCTTCTCAAATTACCCCAGTGATGAATGGCTCCTGGAGAGCTGGGTAAGAAAGGGCCTGGGTTCCAGCTGCAGCATTGCTTCTAGCCACATGACCCTGAACAAGTCATTTCATCTTTCCTGAGTCAGGTTTCACGTGTAAAAATGATCAAGCTGTACTTCACAATCTCTGAGTCCCCATCTAACTATAAATCCCTCTGGCTCCATGAAGCAGAGTAAAATATGGGATTCCTTCATCATGCTTTGTTGTTTTTGCTCTGCTTTTATATTCCTTGCTGACAATGTGCAGTACTAAGTATCTGTTCTCCTGGAAACTTGGCAGTAAACACAACCTGCCTGTCAAAAAGATTTAATTCAGTCATGTATATTATAGGAATAAATTCAAGCATTCACTCTGGGAGCTATAACTTCAGAAAGGATACTTGTTATTTCAAGTTTTAATATACATACATATGCATATATACATATATATATATATATATGAAAAGTGAGCATTCTGAAGTAATTGATCAGGTTGCCTTAATTTTCTATAGACTCAAACTTAGAAATAAAATAATGTCCTGCTACATATGGCTTCTAACCATCAGTCCCGTTATTCCCCATGTGTGGACTTGATTGAAATGGCATGAAGTTAGTCCATTTACCTGTAAAATAAGATTTGGCCTTTATAAATGCAAGCTGTTTTCAATATAAATCATCCTTTGCTTGACTTGTAACAGTCACATTAGTTATATAAAAAGTATTCAAAGTGTGGGCTCAGAATACTAAGTTATAATTTAAGCATAATTTGGCACTGAGTTGACTGTGCCAGTAAGTGAATTCCTGGTTATCTGCATTGTGGCAAAGTGCCATCTGCCTAGGTAATTGAAAATTGACTGTATTTTCATTAGTCTGAAATTTCCCTTGGCCTAACTCTTTTCTCCCAATCATCCCTGGCAACTTAACCTTTCCTTACCAGGATCTATTTGTTTAGTTGGAAAATTTCAGAAACAATATAGTGTGGGACCCCTATATATCTAGTTGTTAGAGAAGTAGTGATATTACATAAGAAAGCATATGCAAGGTCTTTCTATTCACTCAAATTAAATGGAATGAATAATTGTGACAACTTCAATAATTAAACAGCACTTTATGCTATTCTGTGACCATGAGGCTATAAGACAGAATGAGCTGATGTGAGCAGGCTCCCTCTCTGCATCATCAGTCTTACACACAGCTTCCAAAACATAGAAATGCTGGATAAAATAGGACAACACCACTATACAAGCCCAGCACGAAAGAAGGATAAAAATATGGGAAGCAAACAAAGAAACCAGGGTCAGGGCAGTGTGCAGTTGCAGTGTGATGCAGCAGTAGCCTAAAGGGACTGTATGGGAGGGAAGCCCTAGGGACTGCAACTCAAGGACAGGAAGTTCAGCCTGGGCCCAGTGAGGCTCTCCGGGCCTGGGCATAAAGGTCTGAGCTGTGAAACATGGCCTGCTGCAGGGAAAATAGCCCAGGAAAACTTCCCACTAGTAAAGACAAGTCTTGAGGGAGTTTATCGGCCTTCAGGGGCCTTGGGTTGGAAAACGGATATCAAAACCTGAGTTCTGTGCCACATTTGTTTGTGCAACTTGAATTTATGCTATTTGTATGGTGGGAAAGCCCCAGGCCAAGAAACAAGCCTAAAAATTGACCCAGGCCTATTGGGACCTCAGGGCTCAGAGGAAGGGATTCCTACTGGGGGGATCTGGAAGGTTTCTTAGTGAAGTTGATATTTGAGTTGGAGCTTGAAGGATAAACAGAATTTTAATCGACAGAATCAGGGGAAGGGTATTCCAGGTGGAGACCTACCTGGGCAAAGGCACAGGAGGGAGTATGTGGCATAAGATAAGGAGTTTGTGAAGTGAGTAGAGTGAGAAAATAGGTTGAATTGCAGGTACATTAGAGAAACAATATGGTCAAAGTGTTTTCATTGTAAAAATAACCAGTATTCTGTCCAAGTTGATTGCAAATGTCATAATGTAGAAGGCAAGAAACCAAGGCTTGTTTCTTTCTGCTATATGAATAATGAATGTTATGAATGAGTTAAAGGGTTATTTAATACTAGCCAAACTCCCCCTGAGTTTTCTGGGGTGAATTGTTGCTCATCGTCAGATAAATAAATCCTTGGTGCTGCTACTCAGTATGCAGCTTGCTATAGAGAAGGCTAAATGAGAAGCAGCTCTGTCTTCATTTAATTTGGAGCATTGGTTCTTGTTATTTTCAATTTGGGACTCATTTGCAACCATTGTTTGGTATGTCTCAATCATAAATAATCTCAATGAATCTCTGTTTCAGCTGCCTTGGGAGATCACTACCTATCTGCTGATATCTCCCTGGGATCTCCCTAAAGTATTATTTAATAGTCTGCATAGATTATAGTCAAACCATACCATACCAAAAGAGCATCGAATATATATATAGCTTGCTGTTTTCCATTATGGGGTGGGTGTCACATAAAAACTTAATCTTATTGATATAGGTCAGACATAGGCAAACTTTTTCAATAAAGAGCCAAAATAATAAATATTTTAGGCTCTATGGGCTACACACAGTCTCTAATGCACATTCTGCTTTGATTTCTTATTTTAAAAATACTTTAAAAATGTAAAAACCTGTCTTAGCTCATAGGCCATACAAAAACAAGCTAAGACCAGATTTGGCCCGCCAGCTGTTGTTTGCCAAGCCCTGATATAGATTAATCCAAGGAATACAACAGTTTTGGCATTTAATTACGAAGAAGTCCAGAGCTAGCATGAGTGAATGCCTGAGACCCCGAGGGATGACTGTTGGAGTGCTGAGACCAGCTAACAGAGACCGTTAAGAACACAAGACCATGCTTGCCTGAACAACCAGAGCATCCATCAAAAGGAAATCATTTTCAAAGTGAAATCATGCTTGCATGACGAACAGCAGAATATCAATCCAAACAGATGTGTAGGAGGCAATGGAAAGTCAGAAGCATGGAAGAGTAGATTATTAAAAGCAAATGAAGTGCCAGAGAAGTATAAAATAGCTTGGAATGGCAGTTTAAGGAAGACCCTACATCAAAATGATAGTGTCCCCTGCTGCATTCCCTTTCACCTATTTTCAAATCATTTAAGAGCAGGTGGCCTACCTACCACCTCCACTCTAATTACCCATTATAATTATAAACATATACATAAAATATAAAACTCTGATTTATGAGAAAGGGGAAGAGAGATGAGAAAGAACAGGAGGTAGAAAAGAGGGGAAAGGAAAGGTAGGAAGGGAAAGAAAAGGAGTGGAAAGAAAGGGAAAGGGAGAACAATAACATTACCTCTAATAAATCTTTAAATAAATATAAAATGACTGTTGGAATTTGCCTTAAGCCTAAAGACAATTACTACAAAACACACACACATACACACACACACACACACACACACACACACATTTTTCTTTCTCTTCATTTATTTCCCACAAAAAGGTGACAACTTATTCTTCAGGATTAATTACATGGCCACACCCAGCTTCAAGGAGGCTGGAAAATGTACTTTAGCTAAACACACTGCCTTCTCTGATAAAATCAGGAAGAAAGGGACAATGATGTTGGGGTAGGATATGACCATCCTTGCCACACTCAGCTAAGATGACTTTCATCTCATAATGATGATTAGAATATTTTTCACCCAAGCCAGGGATCTGAAACCACCAGAAATGCAAGAAGCATCAGAGCCACAGGTATGTAAGTGGACAAAGTATTGTGATGGATGGACATTAATAAACACTAATTTGTTAAATAGAAATGAATGTACATAAAATGCAGTACTTTTTTGTTTCTCTGTGTGTATGTGTTTTGTTAATCCTCACCCGAGGATATTTTTCCATTGATTTTTTAGAGAGTGTGGAAGGGAGGAGAGACAAAGAGAGAAACATTGATGTGAGAGAGACACATTGAATGGTTGCCTCCTGCATGTGCCCCTACCAGGGCTGGGGACTGAGCCTGCAACTGAGGTATTGTGCCCTTGACCAGAATCAAACCCAAGACCCTGGTCGAAGCTTTATCCACTGAACCAAACTGGCTAGGGCTGCACTTCTTTTTTATGCTATTCAAAAAAATGTGACAATAACCTTGAAAGAACAGCAATAGTCTTGAACTAAACAAAACATAGTTTATTAGAGCTGAGCTCTTTTGAAATGAAAGCAATTTAAAAAGTGCTGTTGGACTGGGAGAAAATATTCACAGTACCCACACCTGACAAAGAACTTGTATCCAGATTATCTAAAGAACTGTTAGAACCTCAATAATAAAAAGGCAAACAACACAATTAAAAAATGGGTAAAATATTTGAACAGACATTGAAAAGGAAATATACAGATGAGCAATATATACATACATAAAAAGATATTCAACATCTTCTTCAAGGAAATGCAAAGTAAAATTACAGTGAGATACCTGTGCACACCCACTAGAATGGCTATCAGTAAAAAGGCTGACAAAACCAAGTGTTGGCAAATAGTAGACAAACATCACTGATCGGAATATAAAATAGTTCAGCCACTTTGGAGAACAATTTGGCAGTTTCTTCATGAAGTTAACATGCAGCCTAGTGACTCCATTGTTAAGTAATTATTGAAGAGAAAGGAAAACTTAGGTTCACAAAAAGACATGAGCTTCCATAACAGTTTTTTTCATAATCTCAAAATATCTGCAAGCAATCTGAATGTACATCAACAGGTGAATGAATAATCAAATTACAGTATATCTCTACAGTGGAATTCTACTCATTGAGAAAAAGGACAAACTACTGCACTCAGCATCCCAGATGAATCTCAGAAACATTTTACTCTATAAAGGAAGCCAGGAACATAAAAGTACGCAATGATTATTCCATGTATATAATTCTATAACAGATAAAGCTAATCTATAATGACAAAGCACAGGTACATTGTTGTCTAGGCCAGTGGTGATTGTGGAGAGATAGACTGCAAAGGAGGCCACAAGAACTGTTGGAGATGTTGGGAAAGCTCTGCATCTTGATTGTGGTGATAGTTACAGCAGTGTATATATTTGATAAAACGTGTCAAAACATATATGTAAAACTAAATCATTTCATTGTATGCAAATTATATTCCACTAAATTGGAAAAAAAGTGCTGTTGGATTGCAAGTTCAAAATAAGAGCAGTTTATGTGATAAACAAAATAAATTGAAATGATGGAGTCCTTTCATATTCCTTGACCTAGCCTATGAGGCCCTCCTCTATTCTTTGCCAGAAAGCCATTCTCTGTCAGTACCTTATACTTTCATTAAATACTAGATTCATGCACCGGTGGGGTCCCTCAGCCTGGCCTCACAATCCAGGACTCCTCAGGGGATGTTGGAGAGCTGGTTTCAGAGTTTCAGCCCAATCCCCACAGGCCAGGCTTTGACACCCCACTGGTGCATGAATCTGTGCACCAGGCCTCTAGTATGCATATAAGATCTTTGGTTAATCTCTTCCCACCCTCCCTCCCTATCCCTTTTCCTCTGAGATTCATCAGTCTGTTCCATGTTTCCATGCCTGTGCATTGAGCATCTGCCCCCTGGTGGTCAGTGCATGTCATAGCTACCTGTCGAATGGTCTCTTAGGCTTTTATATATATAGTTGCCAGAACTATGAAGGGTCTGACATTTTACCCTAGTTGAAAATTGATAAAGTTCATGGATGCTAGCAAAAGAAATGAAACTCCTGGTGCTATAGACTGACTTTTTTTTTCATAATGATGGTATTTGAAGGTAGGGCCTTTGGGAAGTGATTAGGTCATGGGGGTGGAGCCTTCATGAATGGGATTAGTGCCTTTATAAAAGAGCTCCCTTGCCCCTTCTGTCATTGGAGGATGCAGTAACTGCAAGACCATCTTTGAAGCAGGAAAAGAGTCCTAACCAGACATCAAATCTATTGGTGCCTTGGTCTTGGACTTTCTATCCTCCCAAACTGGGAAATAAATTTCTGTTGTTTGTAAGCCACCTAGCTTATAGTATTATGTTACAGCAGCTCAAATAGACTAAGACACCTGGTTCAGATACAGAGTAGTTTTTACTAACAACATAGCAAACGGCATGAGCTTCATGTTTGTGTTACTTCTCCTTGCCCCTCAAATCCAGTTGGAGAAATGTGGAGGGGCCCACATGAATGCTGCACACACACTGGGTTGTGGTAGAACCCAGGCCTTGGGGGACTCAAATCTTTTATACTGGACAGTAAGCAGATCTACCCCCATTCTGCTCCAGAGGAGGACACACTGTTTTCCTAGGCTCTTTGTTATACAATTATCCATAAAAAGACAGTTCATAACAAGAGGAAAGTATCTATGCAGAAATGCAAGACTTTCATGGAGAAGTGTCTCTGAACATCCACTACTTTTCTCTTCTTGATACTCTATTTGTTTACTTTTTTATTTTTTTGCTCCCTTCAGAACATAGCTCCATGAGAGCAAGGACCTTCCTCTGTCTTGTTCTCTGCTCTTCCTTACCATCTAAAACAGCATTTGGCACATAGTAGAAGCTCAGTAAATGCATGTTGAATGAATAAATCTTTTAAAATTTTAGTTGCCCTTCAAGACCCAGCTTAGTATGGGTCAGAGGAGCCATACCAGACCCCAGGAATTGAGATTTAGCATTCAAGTATCTGGGCTTTCATAATACTTATATTTTTAGCATGGTACTTGTAATTGAACTTTTTGTGTTATAATTCTTTTTATTTATGTTTGTTTACTAGATTGAAAAAATCCTTGAAAGTAAGAATGAAGTCTTATTTCTTGGGCTTAGACCAGGATGTAGCAAATGAAACACCTCAGGTGCAAAATTTAAGGAAGTGCTCACTCTTAAGTTCGTGCCAGTGTGCTCTAGGTGCCTTGCTTGCCTCACCTTAGTCCAGCCCTGCTTTTTTATCTTTGTATCTTCAGAACTCACTAAAGTGGTTCTCATCTAATATATGTTCCATAAATGTTCCATTCAATTACAATGAATAAAATTTAAAAGATCACAAACAAAACGTGTTTGAGACCCACGTGCTTAGTACCTGTACCTGTATTTGTACCAGTTTTTGACCTTTGCCACTGCAGAGTCATCATGTTCTACCATTCTCTGTCCCACTTTGTGCCTCAGAGGCTGACCTCTTTGAACTGCATCTAAAGGTACTTCTGCCTCAAGCTTCAAGTTGGGACTGGTCAGTGGGATTTTCAGCAGGAGTTGGAAGGACAGAAGGAAAATGGACTCAGGATATTTATTCCCTCAGCTCCATACCTGCAGGGTTACCTTGGACTGACCATGTCCACAACAAAGGCATGTCAGTCTTCTCTCTTAGTCACGGTTACTCTCTCCAGGTTTAAATAATGGCTTCCTCCCCTTGCTCATTCATGCCTAAGATTGGTAATGGCTCCCATGGTGACTCTCTCTGGAGCACATTCCCATACCTTTTTGTTTCCCTCAACCCGGCCTGCACTGTATTATGTAATTCATTTATTAACGTTCTTTCAATTACCTCATTTGAGTACATTAACTTTCCTACTGGTTCTCTAAAATAATACAATATTGGACCTCAACAGATATTCTATAATAAAGCAAAGATATAAAATATATCACATTTTTACATAAAAATGTTATTTTAAAAGATAATTTGAGCCGAAACCAGTTTGGCTCAGTGGATAGAGCATCGGCCTGCGGACTGAAAGGGTCCCAGGTTCGATTCCGGTCAAGGGCACGTACCTTGGTTGCGGGCACATCCCCAGTAGGGGGGTGTGCAAGAGGCAGCTGATAGATGTTTCTCTCTCATCGATGTTTCTAACTCTCTATCCCTCTCTCTTCCTCTCTGTAAAAAATCAATAAAATATATTTTTAAATAAATAAAAAGATAATTTGACAGCAACTATGTGGTATTTTATTGACTTCAACCAAATGGATTTAATTTCAATGGCTCACTAGACCTAATATTGATGAAGGGATGACATTAGGCCAAAGGGAAACTTGTTCACAGGCTGGAAGACTTGTGATATATTATGAATGATAGATGCTAAACGGTAGGGATATTTTTATAATTTACCTTTGTGTGATTAATAAGGTAATAGTAAGTCTATACATCAAAATTAAAATGCTCAATTATAATATTAGATAGGGTCTTACATGACCTCAGGAATTATCAGGCATAAAGACTTAGAGTCAGAAAACTAAAAGGTGCTTATTAAAAACAAGTTAATGATTAATAATATAAATATGAACAATCTTAATACAAAATGGCATAAATGTTTCTGGCTAGTAAAAGGTAAGCATTAATTGAATAGAAAAGGGTTAAAGTTGATATACTGTTTCATCTGGAAAATTCAATTACCAAAAAGTAGAAGAGCAAATTGATTAATAGGTGGCTTTAACAGTGGCTTTATGCTTTTTATACAAATAGGGTGAGGGGTGATGGAAATCCTACTAATTAGATTTATAACATTTTAATAAACCTAGAGAATTTTGGATAATAGTAGGTTTATCTTGATGTGGGGCTGACATGTTATATTATGTTCTGTCTCTTCTAATAGTGTCATTTAAAAAATCTTTGGATAAAATGGAAAAGGCAATTCCTATTTCTTCCTGCAAGTAATTACCTACAGAAAGAATATGATTGCTTGTTAAATCTTAAGTATGTTTAGAAGATGTAGAGCAGAATTGAATAATTATGCAGATAATTGAAATTCTGAGCTTTTCTCTCTGTGCTTAATCCAGATAATTGATGCAAGGATGAATTATCCAGATTGTGATCTCATTTCTGGACTAAACTTTAGTAATTTCAGATTAGAATTCAACCAACATTTACTGAACAGCAGCTGATTCTAAGGTTTTCCATGTGCTGTCTCAGTTAATCTTCCTAACACCTTTGTAGGGTAGGTATCAATTGCAGCTTAGAGATGAGGAAGCTATTTATAACTTGCCATGGAGTTGGGTTTGAACCCGCATCCCTTACTTTAAGTCTGGCACACTTTCTGATACACCAGGCAGACAAATAAATGAGAAATGAACTTTGAACATGAGGGTCAAAACCACAAAGTCCAGGTAAACACCACTAGCCCAGGAATGAGTTTGCTCCTCTGAAGTTCTAACTAAAAATGTCATGAGCCTTGCTGAGCAGTCTGTCATCAGGCACTCTGAGACAGGGAGAACAAGTTCACATCAAAATCCGTTGTTTTCCTTATCTGCTACCTGCCACTTCCTCTAGTTACTATTTACCATTTTTACCTGATTTTTTTTTTTTGAGAAATAGAGGAAATACTATGATGACATTAAATGGCCAGCAGTTAAAAAGTGACTCATGGTTAACATAAAGACTATAGAGAATCGTTTTGAAGACTACATTTGCCTTTGTCAGTGTTACAGATAAACATTTATTTTACATATAGGAGATCAAAACTCTGAAAGGGGACAAAAAACAATTTAAAATTCCTGAGAAAAAAAAATGTATCCAAGGAAATAATTCCTCAGGCACTGACTGTCTCCTATTCACAGAGAAAAGAATGCATACAATTGAAAATAGATGAGAAAACTGAAAGAAGCAGGAGGTGGAGAGAGACAGACAGAATAGCTGTTGCCTGGAAAAGAGCAGATGGTTCTCAGTTGGTAAGAATACCAATCGCATTCCAGTGGTGTGTGACTTAGTAGAACCAAAATAAATGACATATTGGTCCAGAGAGAAAACCGCCATAAGTATGAGCTGGCAAGAGAAATGACGATCTATAGAATGTGTTCAAGGAAACATGATTTTCATTTGCATTTTCCCCTGACTTGACTTTGTACCTCACATCCATCTCCTGCACATTAAACAATGAGGTGAGTATCATCTAGATTCTAGACCCTCATTTGGTGGCCCACCCCAAATCTGTCTCAGTAAGTTCCCAGCAGAAACCCAAAATATCCCAGACAGGTTCATGATGTTTTGCCCTATTTTCTATCCCACATTCTCCTTGCCTTTCTCAGTCCATGAATTGCCATGGCCTTCAACAGAAATAGCCTTGAGTGAAATCTACACTTTTTTTTTTTCTCCATAAGCTAGTAGAGTAAAACTCTTATAAAGAAGGATCAACTAGTATTTCTGGATAAACCCACTACAAAGATGGCAGTTTCTATGTTTATTCATTTATTCCTCGATTCATTAACCAGTGCCCAGTCATTTCCAGGCACTCTACCAGGTGCTAGGGGTTCTGAGGATCCAGCTTTCACCTTTGATGGGAAGACAAGACACACATTACACTGTAGTAAGGGTGCCTCGCGGCAATGTCAGTGTAGGATAACACAAATATAGAAGTTTAAACATTCTATTATTTAAACTAGAGGCCCATTGCATGAAGAGATTCGTGCAATAGGCCTTCCTTCCCTTGGCTTCCAGCACCGATTTTCCTCCGGCACCTGGGACTCAGGTCTTCACTCTGGACAGAGTCTGCCTTCTTCGTCTTTGCTTCAGGCTCTGGCCAGCGTCTGCCAACTTCTTCTTCACTGCAGATTCTGGCTGGAGTCTGCTGTCTTCGCCTTTGCTGCAGACTCTGACTAGAGTCTTCCATCTTCGTTTTCGCTGCAGACTCCAGCCAGAGTCTGCTGTCTTCGTCTTTGTTGCAGACTCCAGCTGGAGTCTGCCATCTTCGTCTTCGCTGCTTCGCTGCAGACTCCGGCCAGAGTCTGCTGTCTTCCTCTTCGCGGCAGACCCCTGCTGGAGTCTGCCATCTTGGTCTTCCCTGCAGACTCCGGAGTCTGCAGTCTTCGTCTTTGCTGCACTGGAGTGCTGTTCCTGTAGATCCCTTCACTCCCCGCCCTCCCTCTCATAGCAGGCGTCTTGTCCCGCCAGGCCACTCCACACCTGGAGCAGCTGCGAAGCCACCATCTTTGTCCTTCTAATTTGCATATTCACTCCTGATTGGCTGGTGGGTGTAGCGGAGTGATGGTCAATTTGCATGTTTCTCTTTTATTAGTGTAGATATGCTGTTCCACAGTTTGATGGTGGTGTTTCTTGCAAATAAATGTGCTACAAATTTGAGGTGGGCTCTGGCCATAGAACGTTGCCTGCAGTTCCCCACCCTCTCCCACCCCCTGACCTCCCCCCACCCCCTGTCTATAATTTGAGGTCAGTTTTGGGCAAATTAAAAGTGGTCTTTGTCATGTTGGTGGCTTCTTTATGGTGAAAAGATGTTCTCTGAGCAGTTTTCAAGTGTGAAACCCTTGATTCAGTTGTCACAGCCTCTTACTGAGTCCCTTTAAATATAGTGAGCTCTTCATTTTCCTTCACTTGTTTTGTGGGGGAAAACTCAAAATAAGAAAAAATGCCCATGAGTATTTAACACTAAATGTACTCTAATTTATCATGTCTATGTCAGAGGAGGTACCATAGGAGACAGGCAAGAATGAGGTCAGTTTTCCCTTTTATTAAACTGCAACAATCCTGAAAATGGCAACTCCTGAGCACAGAGGTGATTTCCCTTCTCTCCCTGAATAATTACTCCTCCTGTTGAGCTTTATTGTGGAAGATAATGCTCCCACTTCCAGGCTTGGCTTAGGCTTCTCTGGAAAGAAGGGTACTGGTGAGGGGCCAGGGGCAGGGAAGCAAGAGGGGAGAGTCTCATTCAGCTGTTCCTCCATGCACCTTCCTCCTGCTGCTGAGATGGCAGGCGTGGCAAATATGGGTATTTCTCTGCCTCTTCGCCACCTTTTCATCCTGCTCTCTCTCTGCCTCACGGGAAGTCAGAGAAGGTCACCCAGCACATAATCCATCATGGCATTTGACAGAATACCCTCATCCCTGCTGAGGGAAGACACCAGGTCATTCAGGGTTTTCAATACAGAGGAGGAGGAACCAGATTATATATGAATCAAATTACTTCTCTCTTGGCTATGAGAGATATTAATGTTGAAATGGATTTCCTAGGGCTGTCCTAGGACTGTCCTGTGTGGGCACCTTCAAGAAAAGACATAGTACCATTGTGTCTAATACCAGATAGGAGAGAAGAACTTGAGGGTGAACACAATAGCCCCCAAATTTTCTTCCAGCTTTATATTAAATTCTATTAGATATTGGTCACACGTGCTTTGGGGGAAAGTATTAGATATGATGTGAAACAAATTGCTGATCATTTACCTTCACTGAGATCACCTTTGGGTATACATCAGTTGTTGATGAGAAATAACAAAATAAATGGAAACTGTCTACTGAAGAGAAATTGCTACCTACCTTTCTGCTCCCTGTAGGCTTCCATAACCAGGAGAATCAGTTACCAGAAAGCCTGCTGGGGAAAATAAAAGTAAGAAGAAATGATCTTTATGTCAGTGATCCCATTTTATCCCCTTCTAAACCATCACCACCGCACTCGACATTTCTATCAACTTAAGTGAAAAGTGAATTGGGCCCCTAGTTCCCATTGATTAATCACACTGAGAGACCAATCAGCCAAGAAACCAATTGAATTAAAAGGCTTCTTTATTTGCTGAACAAGATAAATAAAACCTAGGAACAATTTTTAACATCGACAATTATGACTCAGTTGTGAGCACTCAGCACAAAAGGATACTGAGACTACGGAGAGGAATGACATCTATCATCCCTTTTTTGTTAGCATTATTAGTTGCTGTTATTACCACATTTTATGAAAAGCTCATAAAAAATAGATGTGCCACCATAAAATTTATCTCAAGAACTTAAAATTCAGTTAGAGAGAAAGGAGAAGTTCAGGCTTCCATGACTGTACTCAAATTAATGTTTAATGCATTCTGCTAACTTAATTTTTTGGCCTATGATTACAGTCTCTTGATTGTAACTAAGAGACTAAAAGGACTTTTACATTTTCAGACAAAGAAAAGGAGATAAAACAGGATGCTACAGCAAAATAAATACCATGCTAGTTGATAATTATCACACAATACAGTAACTTTCAATTAACTTGGTCACAGTTTAATTAAAACCTAAGTTTTATTTGGTCATATCTCCAGGAAGCTAGTAATTTGCATTTGCAGTGTGCTTAGACTGCAAATTTTGTTTACCTCCAGTTGTTATTACCAGGTAATTCAATAATGACTGCTTGCAACTAGTCCCTGATAGTCACAGAATTTATCACCTCACTATAGAATGACCTCTGCTTGAATCTCCTTCGGTTTCTCTAACTTGTTTTATTCATGAGGCACTCTTGTTCCAGAAAGCCAAGGTCAGCACCTGTCTTTAGATAGCTCATAAGTTAGTGGCCCTACAAGGGGTGGATATATTGCAGTATACATTATAAACTGAATGTGACAGAAAAGCAAGCAAACAAACAAACGAAAAGCATGATACTGTCCTCCTTCTTAAGTGTGTGATGTAGTTTAGGAAGGGATGTTCATATTGTATCCCTTCACAAGGGCCTTGCAGCCAATCTTGCTTCCTTTGGCCTCTATTCCCTACCACAGGTCTACCTTGGCAGTCTTCCATCTTATCAGTTTTCCTAAGATCACTCTAATCCTGCCACTTGCCTCCAGATGGCCACGTCCAAATTCCTCAACCTTCAGAATCCACACTATGTGGTCCCAATTACATAAATATTTTCTCCAGCCTCACCCTCAACATCATCATCATGATGCTGGCTCCAACCTTTGTCCCCACCCTGATCCATCATCTCCCTCTTTTTTTGTTTAGCCATAGTCTACCTGTATCTCAAGTTCAAGTTCTCCTCATAAAATTTATCAGAACATCCTAGCCCTAGGCTTTCTTTCCCTGTCCCATTCATGGGACTTTCTGTTTTGGCAGAGATTTCATTTAGCAATCAATCTGCTAAATTAAATAATTGATTTTCTGTGCAGAGGCCAGGATTTACACGTTTTTTTATACGCCCAGGTTTTACCCCAGCACTAATTTTTTCCACCTAATAGTCCTCAACAAATGTTAGAAAGTCATGATGTACTGTGATAAAAATTGTAAATAATTGATTATGTAAGGCCTTAAACCATTCCTAATATGTTGACATGTGCAATCATTATATTTTAAATTTACTTATGTCTTGTCTCTCCCACCTACACTGTATTTTCTTAAAGAATCTAAATCATGTCTTCCACTTTTAGTCCAAATTTTTAGCACAGCAAATTGTAGAGATTTATTAAATAGCTGCTGGTTTAATTTAATTAAATTGGTATAGCTGACATAAATATCTGCAAAATGAAATACAAATATCTATGCCACTGCTAAAGAGTCTAATTACTATTCTTCAACACTGTTAGTAGACTGTCCTTTTAGTGACATGTCACTTTTCAGCCCAATGAGTTATTTATTTAATTAACATCTACTTGCCCATAAGCATACCAAAACTGTTTTTTTCTGAGACCTGCCAAAAAATAAAAAATAAAAATAAACCATACATGTGTTTACTCTATGACTCCTAATTACATTACCTTAAGATATATTATATCTCAGTGATCTAGGAGTCCCTAATTAAGATAACAAATTAAGAATACAAAACATTACATTTATAACTCCTTTGTAAAAGCAAGCATAACAAATGAATTTGCTGATGTTTTAAGTCTTTCCCAAATTAAATTGAGGTAAAATAAATCAATTTGATTCTATAGGACTTTGCTTAGGTAATAAGTACACAAATGCATGAAGATACACTTTGGTTAATGTGGAATTGTGTTTCCATGATTTAGCTTCAGGTTGTATTTGTTTCTTAGTTTTTGTGGCTTGTTGCTTCTGGCACATAAGAAGAAAGCTTTGGTTATTATGTCATTCTTAGCTGTAATCCTTCTACACCTTATAAATAGTCCATTCTCTATTGAGATGAGAGTCTACTAAAAAAGAAAGAAAGAAAGAAAGAAAGAAAGAGAGAGAGAGAGAGAGAGAGAGAGAGAGAGAGAGAGAGAGAGAGAGAGAGAGAAAGAAAGGAAGGAAGGAAGGAAGGAAGGAAGGAAGGAAGGAAGGAAGGAAGGAAGGAAGGAAGGAAGGAAGGAAAGAAGGAAGGAAGGAAGGAAGGAAGGAAGGAAGGAAGGAAGGAAGGAAGGAAGGAAGGAAGGAAGGAAGGAAGGAAGGAAGGAAGAGAGAGAGAAAGAAAGCTAAATAGCATCAGGCAGAATAAATTAATGTTCAAGTCTACCTAGTAAGCAAATGAACCAAGCCATTGCCTTGAATTTGGACAGACTGACATGAAAATGGCTGCTATGAGACACAGTGAAAAATCTGGTGCCATCATTGGCCCTATTTCTTGGAATTCAGAAGCTGAAAGTCTTCGCTGTATCTTGAAGCAAACACGTAGGTAAGCATGAACAAAGGGGACTGTGCTCTTGTTTTATGTGAGACAAATGCAGTCCAGTCAGGTCTCTCACCACTCCTGTTTCACTTAGGACCAGATCATTTAATGAAATTATTGAATTATTAAAGAAGCACTTTTCGCCACCCCATCAGTCACTGTTTGAGGATTTATATTTCACAAACAAAATCAATAGTCTCGTGAGGACATTGCTGCTTATATTGCAGAGCAGCACCATCTGTCACTGGAACTTGGAAATATACATGAAATGCTACGGAAGCATCTTATCTACTAGAGACAATGCCTCTTAACTACACCAACTTTGACACGCTTAACGGTCCAAGAAAGGCATAGCATTCTCAGCAGTCGCAGCCATCATGGATGCAGAGTATTCTTACCATCTGGTCTGCCAAACACAGAAAACGCCCAGCGTGGAAAAACCACAGGTCTGAACCTGCAAAGTGCCAATCCCCACTGCTCCATCCACCTACACAAAGTATGCATGCATACATGTGTGCACACACATGTTATGAGTACATTCAAGGCTATAAATCAAAGATCTAACAATATATAATCACATCTAGGGACAACAGATTTTTTTTTTTTTACTCCAATACCAGAAATCATGGGGAGATGTATCTCTCAGAGGGTGGAGACAAGACTCATAAGACAGAATTTTTGCCATAGAAGTCACATGCAAGGTGGAAGCCAATTCTGATCATAGAATTTCTCAAAATAGTAAAGATAATCTCCACAGATGTTTTCCTCCAGAGCCACTTGACAAGTTGCTTAAATTCTAATGTATCATCCAAGGTAAGAGTGTCACAGCAGGTGATTCTGGATGCTGGCTTATAAAATGGACTCCTCATGAAAGTGTTTTTCAACTCAAGAAGGTAGTACAAAGGGGGTGCTATTGACTGAATTGTTTGTGTCCCCAAAAATTCATCTGTTGAATTCTAACACCCAGTGTGATGGTATTTTGAGGTGGGGCCTTTGGGAGGGGATTAGATCCTGAGGGTGGAGATCTCATGAATGGTACTGGCCCCCTCATAAAGGAGGCCCCAGAAAGCTGCCTTGCTCCTTCATCATGTGAGGACAAAGCAAAAAGACACCTCTCTCTGAACCGGGAAGCAAGCTCTCACCACACACTGACTCCGTGGACACCGGGGTCTTAGATTTCCCAGCCCCCAGAACTGTGAGAAATACCTGTTTGTTGTGTAAACCACCCAAACTGTGGAGTCCTTTTATAAACGAATAAGACAAAGGGATTCTTGGGAAAGCATTGTACTATACTGAGAATTTGTGGAAATTGCTCCAACCATTAGAACATCACAGCTTCAGATGGCTTTTAGCAGATGTTCCAAAACCTCGTCTAGGAAAATAGAAGAATACAAGGTGAGCTTGTATCCATTCTTCTGAACTCAATCATAAGACTAGTGTCCTTAAAGAAGAAAACAACAACAACAACATTGTTCTCAAGTCACACAGACCTATTCAGCAGTGTCCTGTACCAATGTTTGCTACTGTAGGTTACTCATTTTTTATGGATGTCTGCACTGTTTAGGCACTATTCCAGGCCTGATAACACAGTGGTGAGAAAAGAAGACAAGATCTATGCCTTCATGGAGGTTCATTCTGGTTGGGAAAATGGACGATAAGCATATTAATTAATAAATACAATAGTCTCTGGTACTGAAAAAAATACTATAAACGAAATAGATTAATAAGGCAATCCAATAGCATTCTAGATTAAAAGAACATTTTAAAAAAGCAATAAAAGTTCTTTGAGAGCAAAAAATCCTTTTTCTGTTTATCTCAAGACCTCTAGAGTATAATGCTATGCTCAATACTTTGTAGATGTGCAGCGTTGTTGAATTAATTCTAAATGCATAAAAAATAAGACATCAACTGAAGCAGGAACTTTGAAAGCAAGGATTAGAAATTCACCAGCAAAGCTTAAAATCCTGAGCAATCAAAATTCTAATGCAAATGGCATGCGGCACAGGGAGAGCACTCAGAGTTTTCTCTGTGAAAGGCCGGGGCTTCCAGCCCTCCTCAGATCAGGGCACTGAACATCGTCTAAACCCCAATACACTAGTACTCTGTGCTCACTGGGAGGAGGGGAGCATCGGCTTCACTTTCAGATTTATTATGGCACGACACACAGTTGCTTCATTGCTGCTGGATGTGAAGGAGATTATAGGATAAAATCTAGGTGTTAAAAGCCATTTGATGCTGAACTTTCAGCCAGACCTCCTGAGGGGTCAACCAAGACACCACGTGGAAAAAGAAGTCATCCTTCCATAGAGAGCAGGCTGCTGAACCATTGTCCCTTCCGATTTGCCAATCAATAGCACATTGCAGGGACAGGCAGAAAGAGGACACAGGTTCAAGGAGGAGGTGTCAGGTCATTTATGTATTTCTTTGGGCTGTTGGTATTCGCTCCTACAGACATATTTATTAGAGCAAGTAGGGTGTGGTTATTTTTGTAGTTCTTAGTTGTTATTAATAAGATTCTGTGTTTGAGTCACACTGCCCCTATTTATAATTACAATTTTTTTTAAAAAACCAAACTTCAGTATCCAAACTAATACACATTGCTATTTAATCACAGAAGTAAAATTTTGCAAACTCATTAATTTGGGTAATATTTATATTCCACTAGCAATAGAAACTGTTGATTAAAATTTAGGTTTTTCTGTTTATTAAGATCACTAGTAGGAAATAACATCCTCACTTTTATAGGGCATTGTCACAGACTGAGGGTTCTATATATGCTCACTTATTCACTGGCTCTGTGACCACTGACTTCAAGGTCACATGAGGACTCAGATTTGGGCTTTTTCCTCTCTTCTCTGCATGAGCATGGGCAAATTACACATCTTCTCTGAGCTTCTACTCCCACCCCCATAAAATGAGGATAACAATATGTGCTTCAAAGATTTTATGATTAAACTAGAGGCCCAGTGTATGAAATTTGTGCACTGGTGGGGTGCCTAGCGGCTGCCAGCTGGGGCATCCCTCTCTTCCCTGGGCCGGCCCGCCCCCTGGTCAGACTCCTGGAGGAATTCCGGTTGAGGGGACAATTTGCATACTATGCTTTTATTATATAGGATAGCAATGTGTATTAGTATGCTAGGGTTATCCTAACAAAGTACCACAGACTCAATAGCTTAAGCAACAGAAATTTTTCTCTCATACTTCTGGTGGCTGGAAGTCCCAAGATCAAGGTTGGAATTCTCTGACACTTGTCTCCTTGGTTTGCAGATGGCCACCTTCTTGCTACCTCTTCCCCATGATCAATCATCCCCTGTGCACAGGGAGATACCTGAGTATCTCTTCCTTTTCTTACAGGACCTCACCCTTAATCACCTCTTTAAAGTCCTTGGGTTGGGACTTCAACATACACATTTGAGGGGACACAATTTAGTTCATAACACAACCTAATATATACAAGGTTCCTTCCTTTTCCCTCTAATTTTACAAATTAGGGGTTGGTCCAGATTAGCAAATCTCAAAGTGTGGCCACAGATTCCTGAGAGTCAACAAACTTTTTTTTCAGGGCATTTATGAGAGCAAAACTATTTTTACAATAATACTAAGGCCAAGATGTTATTTGACATTTTTCAGTGTTGACTATACATTGATGGTATTAAAACAATAGTGGGTAAAACCACTAGCTCCTTATCTCTGGGCAATGACAATAAACTTTCCTTATAGTCATTGTATTTTTCAACACGCTGCAGTCATGGTAAAAAAAAATTGTAAATTTCACTTAAGAATGTCCTTGATACAGACAGAGTTATTCATTTTATTAAATCTTGACCCTTGAATACATGCAATTTAAATATTTTGTGTGACAAATGGGGTATGCACACATAAAGTATGTCTGCTTCATACTAAACTATGATGGTTGTCTTAAGAAAAAGCACTTGTGTGGTTGAGTTGCAAGCTAACCTAGCAGCCATTTTCATGGAGCACCCGTTTACTGATAAGACTTATACACTTTACAGACTTTGATTTGCAGACAAACAGTGGTTATTGGGACATTGATATTTGATGACATTTTCTTTAAATTGTACTAACTGGACCTCTCAATTCGAGGGGGAAAAACTATGTTTTTTTAGTATTTGTTACTAATAATAAAGTTGAAACTTTCAGGCAAAAATTGGAATTTTGGAAAACTTATATCAGTCACCACGAGCTTAACAGCTTTCCAATGCTTAACTATTTTCCTGATGTGTCCTATGGTAATGTTTTTAAAAATGTGATTTTAAAATATTATAAAAGGAAATGTGTCAAAGCTTGGAAGATCTACATAACTTGGTGAAATAATATTTTCGAAATGACCAATATAGTCTTTTACAAAATTATGCATGGGTAAAAGATTCATTCATTCAAAGTGGAAGGTAGACCAATAGATTTTAAAGTAAAAGTTTATTGATTTGATTTCAGAGTATATATCTTGTTGAGCTTTGGTGCAGTATCAAAGAAGAATATCTACAATTATGTAGAAAGACTATTAAAATGCACTTCTCTTTTCCGACTATATATCTGTGTGGAGCCAGATAGTCTTTACATACTTCAACCAAAGCAATGTATCACAACATAGTGAATGCAAGCAAAGAGTGAGAACCCATCTGTTTTCTAATAAGCAAGACACTTTTACAAAAATGTAAATCAATGCCATTCTATTCTCGACACACTGTTTTTGCTTTGGAAAATAATAGTTATTTAATAACAACCTCGATATTTATGTTACCACATAATGGGTTTATTATTTTTAAATGAATAAGTATATACTATAAACATGTTCTGGTTTTAACTTCTAATATGACAAATATTCACAGATATAACCCACATAAATAAAATATTTTGGGGGTTATCAATAATTTTTAGGAGTTAAAATGGTTCCCAAATGACCTGTCTACCTCTTAAAAATATTGGTAACTGCTGGTATGGATCAATGTTTCCCAAGTCGTCATACACACACTGCTGATCATACATGAGATAGTTATAATGGTGGCACAAATAAATGTTTTTAAATTTTTATAATTAAAAATTTATTTTAATATTTGATGGCAAATAATACTGGCTTACCATTTTTAATAGTTTTATAAAGTTTTCTTCTTTTCGTGCATTTATTTATATTAAAAAATCAATTTAATGGAAATACAGATGTGGTAAAAATTGTGATGGTTATTTGTGAATGAATGAAGTGTGGGAAATCCTGGTTCCCAAAATATATTTTCAAAAGTATATATTGCATAGGCTTATTTTTTTTTAACTTGGATCTTCTCTCCCAAGAGTTTTACATATTAATAATTATTATGAAGATTAAAATTTACTTAGATAACAAATTATTATCCTGCCCATTCAGATCACAAAGTCAGGCTCTGGGCTTCATTTAAACCCGGACACATCCCAAACTCATGCTGTGTGGACATTGACTAAGACATCGGTTAATTTTTTAAGTCCATGGAGAGAGGCTTGGAAGCCAGTCTTGAGAATCAGGGTAGTCTAGGGAAAGAGTGATGAAGCCCGGACCAGGGATCTCCGTTCTTACCAGGAAACTGACCCAGCTTTGTCCTGAGGCCCTGGGCAAGTCCCTTCGTCTCTCCAGGCCTGGCTTTCCTTCTCTGCAGAACAAGGAGTTGAATGAGATGATCTTCCAGTTGGAATAGCCTGAGTCAGAAGAAGACTTGGCACAGATTCTGGGGGAGCCCTTTGTCTAGGAATCTCCTAAGGGATGGGAGCAATAAGCCCATGACATGGACTCCATTTCCATTCAAACCGTGTCATTTTACCTTAATCTGTGACTCTGCAATGGCACCTAAACCTAATATGATTGTAGGAAGGGGGCAGACACATCAGATTGGGGACAAGGCATGGCTGCCTGAGCTCCAGGAGCTGTGAATTCTAATCTTGGCTCTGCTGATGTCTCATGTACCCTTTCTACAACCTAGACAGCTTCCAACAACAGCATTAGCCTATCTCACAGGGCTGTTGTGAGAAATAATTTGTTCAAATAGCACTGTAAAAGAGTTTGCAAAATGAAGTGCTAAACTGGAACTTGGGCAACATGCTGAGTATTCTTACCCCATCCAGCTAGCTAATAAATTTAAATTTATTAGTTGAAAAGTCCTTAAGAATATAACCACTTTATCAATACAACACCAGCAGCCTGGCAAATTGGCATGAAGCCACAGGCCTGAGACCTGGAAGAAATTAAATTGGTGCGTAATAGAAATCGAACTGTGAGCAAGAAGATAGCTGGAAATTTAACACCTAACCCACAAAGCTAGAACCACATTATACACCTTCAGGGATGGGTGCATGTCATGATCATGTCCACATCGTTATACATATTACTCACACCGTAGAAAATGTGTAAGAACTAACAAAAATGTTTTAGGGAGCCCACAAAATTTTTAGATCTATCCACAAGACTGACATTAAAATGTGTTTTTATAATAGATTTTTAAAAAGAAACAAATTTTAAAAGTTGCTATTATTACTCCAAATAAATTTACCTTTTTAAATAGTTTCATTTAAACTAGCCAATTTAAGAATTAACAGGAGGGAGGAAGAGGGAAAGAGAACAGTTTATTTTGATGCTCATCTCTCTTTCCTCTGAGTCTTGTACAAGCAACTTAGCAGGAGAATTGCAATATCTATGTTGATAAAGGTGTACGTATGTGTTCCCACAACACCCACCTCAAAGCCAGGAAAGGAAAATATCTGGAATAGTCTATTGAGCCAGACCTCTCTTGAGAGTTGTAGTCATTCCTCTGGTGGCTGGCGGGTCCAATTTTCTGTTTACCTTTCCTCGGTGATGAAAGCTAGCCACAGCTGTCTTCAGGGCAGCCTCCTTAAAGGAAGGGCTTCAATTCTAGCATAATGAAAGTACCGAATAAATCAACCGTGAGAGTTTTTGTCACCTCTGTGTTCCTGGGGACTCCATCTCTGCCTGCCTAGCACGTCTTGCAAACCTCCTAGGACAGCAGCAGGCTTCCTTGATTGCCCTGCGTTCCTTTGCTGGATATAGAGGTTTAGTCATGGTCAGATTGCCTTGCCTCATTTCCATCTACTTAAACTAAGTGACAATCTGGCACCCCGTCTTATCTCTCAAGAGTCGGCAGGAAATGGCAGCTCCACAGAGATCCTTCTGAAGGGAAAAGACTTTATTTTGCTAGAACCAGCCAAACAAGACAATTTCTTATTCCACAGGTGGTCAATAAAGTATTAATGACTTCATATATTTAAAAGGCCCCAACCAAGACTCTATTCCAGGCTTCCTCTTGTAGGTTTGCACCTCAGAGCACTTTGTGTCTATAGGCAAATGTCATTCGGGAAACAAACTCCAAAGTAAGTTGTCCCAAAGTCTGGCCACATTAGCAGGGGCTTGATGACACAGAGAGTGGGAAAGTGGACTTCATCTTCCCCATTATTCTACCGCAGGGAGCTGAAAAACAGGCAAGACCATGACCAAAGAAGAGAAAACTCAAGGGATTGGAGAAGGAGAAGAGAGAACGGAGAATCAAGTTTCTCTAATTATCAACCAGGTATCCACACAAAATATTCTGGAAATCTCCATTTCTTTATGGGTGTTAAATCAGAATCATTTTAATAGCCGTTACTCTGACATTACTCATTGGCATTGACAACTACATCAGAAGCTGTAATACAGATCAGGGGTGCAACTTCCATTTTCCCCCCAAGTGTTTTCTCTTCTCTTCTGAAACCTAGTAACCAACAAATGATAACTTCATTCCTTGAGCAATGGAAATTAAATTAAACAATGTAGGATTAATGTCCACATCACTAAAATGCAGCAAATGAACTAAAAATGTGACTCAAAACTTGTAGAATTCGAGAAAATAGCATACTGATATACAATTTTTCAAAACGAGACAAATTAATTGCAAAAAGTACCACCTCAGGTACATGTAGTGAGTTTTGATGGAGGGGCGGGATAGTGAATAGGTCTCACTCAGGTAGTGATGTTTGTCTCTTTTCTTCAGATGGTCTATCTCTAAAACAGTACCTGATCACACCACCCCTCTTCCATTAAAAAAAAAAAAAAGTAAAAATCAAAGGAAAAAGTCCTAAAGGTTGGGAAATTGAATGCTTATTTTTGCTATTGTTTTCATACTAAATGGGAACATGAAAGAAATCTTTCACTCAGCAGCTGCATCTAATTTAATATGAAGCTCCCAAAAGAGGAGCGAACAGGATGTGATGAGGAGCAGTTAAACATGGATGCTAATATTTTGTGTGGCATCTGGTACTGTTCCACCACCTAGAAATCTAAGAATCAAATTAGCAGATTCAATTCTGCCAAAGTTATCAAATTATTGTCAAAAGGATTTTTGCAAAGCAGGCTCCTCCTTTCCAACATCTGCTCTACCCACCCAGCGAAGGACCCAAGATGACCGTCTATTTGATTTGTTGATAGAGCACATGATACCAGTTGACAGTCCACTAAATACTGCACCTTTTATCATAAAAGCCTTTAGATATTGAATCAGTCAAGAGAAAGCTCTAATAAACTAGTGCACCTGTAGGTCCATATGGCGGTGATGCAAATATTTTATTGGATTCATAGAATATTGAATTGTAAAATTTTTACATATTTTATAAATATATTAAAAATGTGTCGAGATTTTAAGTGAAAATCTAAGAACCCACACCAGCAAATAAATAAAGGCAGTTCTTTTGGGGGAGCCATGAGGTAATAAAGTAATAAAGATTACCCTGATCTGATACTCAGAGCCTTTTAATCTGCTTGAGAAATAGAATTTAATCTTGGAAAAAAATGCAGAGGCTACTACCAACGCCTGCTGCTCATCCTTACTACACTATTGAAATCAGATGACAGATTGCTGTGCAAAATCTGTTAAGAAAGAAGAAAAAAAGCTGAAATGAAAAGGTGCCAGGCTCTTTACTTGCCAATGTCTTGGGAGAGCTAAGGAATGAGAGAGTGCCTATTTGGGATATGTGTGCTCTGGCTTTTCCATATACGAATTTCTCTTCCCTCCAACTAAAACTAAAGCTGAAGCTCCAGGGTGCATCAACCATACTGGATTTGAAGACAACCGACTGGAACCTCACAAGGGAGGATGTGGCTTATGCAGCTCAAATTTATGATGGTGCATCTGGTGTGAGTGGTGTCTTGAATGGAGGCCAGGAGCTCTTCCGTCAGCCGCATCCATATGCTATTATGCATGTGTTCACTGCTACGCACATTTTTTAAATTTAGCTCTTATGGGTACATGTTCTACACTTTCCTCCTGTATGTGATTTTTTAAAATATGCTTTAGAAAATATTCACAATCTTTTCAAAGTCTTTGCTGACTCACCGGGGGTTCTTGTGAATGTTTTCCTTTTGAAAGCCTTAAGTGAAGTAGTCAAAAGTGTACAACTAAACCTACTCTAGTCTACTAAGATTAAAACCTACCGCTTAGTCTAGCATGCTGTTACCAGTATGTGATGACCTGTTAGAAAACTTTTATTTTCTATCTAGCAGCAAACTATAGCTCTTTTTGATAGACTTTAAATTGGTGAGAAGAGGTAAGGTGACAATCATCCTGGCCAATTTGGGGCCAGCTTCCTTGTTAGTTTTCCAAACAAGTTTCATTTTAAAGTTTAGCCAAAGAACAGCATAGGTTTCAATAATACAATTATCAGTATAACTGCCTAGGAGGTGTCTCCTTTAAGCCCATGTTTAAACCTTTCTAGTTTATAAATTCGAGCAACTATGTTATCCAACAGATTGACTTGGATTGTTCTCTTCTCAAACGGCTGGCCGAGTGGTCAATCAGTCGTCACCTGGGTCAGGTGTTTCTGGAACAAGATTGAGCAATCCAGTCACAGAGTTCCTGGAGACGGGGGCTTTCATCCGGCTGATACTTAGTGATCACATTTATCATCTTTGCATCTCAGAAAGCAATAAGGCGTCGTTAGTGTGGATGTTCATAAAGATGTTCTTATTTTACTGTTTATAAACTCTTGAGAGCCAGGACTATGCTTTCATTTTGATTTTTTTTTCTTTCTTCTCTTTTTATCTTCCTCTCTTCATAGCACCTATCCAGTCCTATGCATACGGAAAGCATGCTTAATTGGTTGTTTCCCTCTTCTCTCATTACAAAGCTTAAAACATGGGAAATAATATCAATAACTTCTGAAGTCGTTTTCTCTAATATTTAAATTTTTTGGAAAATACATATAATAATATGATGTGAAATACAGAATTTACATTTGTAATATGTGTTTGCATCCTTAACTGCTCTGAGGCATCCTTTAAAAAGCAGACTGCATTGAACTTTTCAAAGGAATTAGAAGTATTGTAAAAGTTTATACTTTTAGATTGGGTGACAGCAAAATAATTTGGTGAAAGCAACGTAATTGTTTAATTCAGTAAATTCAGCCTGTCAAATGAGTCAGTCTGGAATATTTATGGAACAAACATCTAAATAATTCACATTCAGCCAATCATTTTATCAACATGTCACCAGCCAAGAATTAAAGAAGAAGAAAAATAACCCTCAAGAAATGGTTTTATAAAGCATATTTCTAGATGTCTTCCCTGAGGAAGAATAACCTTCTATTCAATCTAACTGATACCCATAGAGTCACTGCATTTGATAAAACGATAAAGGGAAAAATCATTATAGAATTTTACCCAAGGCTGGGAGCCACTGAGAACTAACACTCCGGATAACATGACACACTTCATGAATCTTTCTGAAGGCTACTATACACACTCAACCATCCCCTCCCCTCCCTCTCCTTCTCTCTTCTCTCTTCTCTCTTCTCTCTTCTCTCTTCTCTCTTCTCTCTCTCAGCAAGAGAAAATAGCCAAATTCAATATATACATGTGGATGGGAGCCCCACATGCATGGGAAGGCCAGGAGGTAACATGAATATATAAGACATGCTGAGGTAAGGTCATTACAGGAGGATAAAAAGAGCAGGCCTTTAGTAAAGAGATAGGCCAAAAAAAGATAGGGTTACAGATAGGTCAAAAAAGTTATTTCAGATAATCTGTTACTGGCAAGGCTACTAATTCAAATTCTTCTAGGTAGTTAAGGTGGGGGTGGGCAAAAGTTTCTCTTAAGCCTGCAGACATAGTTGTCTTTAGCTCAAAACAATCTTGCATACCACAGAGGCACATCTCTGGGTGACTCATTATGGACCGCCCCCTCCTTCCCCCCCGCCCCCCCCCCCACACACACACACAGTTCCCTACTCTGAAACTTCCCTGGAAGTTTCACATTCCAGACGTTGGGTTGGTACATTGTTCTATATCTCATTAAACCAGTCTCAGTCTTGAGGAAAGTTCAGTTCAGTTAAACAGTCGTGTCTCATTTCAGGAGACGGTGCTGCAGATGGTCTTACAAAGTTAAGCTTATGGTGCAAGCAATCAGGTATTTGATAAGAAACATCTCTATGGAAACAGAAGAAAAAGTTCACTACAATCCTGGTTTCTGTTCTGAAGGCAGGCAGTCAAGATTTCTAAATATCTGTCTCGAATCTTCTTTAGGTGGAGTGAGGACAGGTAGCTGTAATCTCACAGATGCTCCTGGTCTGCAGTTTGAACATCTCAACAGGTGATCCTTCTGCAACAGGCGTGAAGACTGTTCACATAGGAGCTGTTGTGGGGATTCCTCTGAAGTCTATTAGAACAATATGAGAGTTCTCTAAGGAAACTTTTTCTTTCTCTTCTATTTAGAACTTTTTCCAATTAAAGGAAGGATTCACTGTCTGGCCTCGTCGGTAGGATCTATAGCAACTCAAACCAATACGGTGGATGAGGGAAGCATCCCCCAAGGAGAGTGGAAGTTATTCCCAGAGTTAGCCTAAGAAACATAGAAAATCTCGTCTTTAAACAGCCGTTCCAAAACACATGGGATCACATGCCTTCCCCCCTTGAATGGAACAAGGTTTAAGATTCCCTAAGCTTAGATCCACAGCCTACTCAGCTGCCCGCCAGATGCATGTGCATCACGCAGCTGGTGGAGACAATAGATCATCTGTGGGAGGAGCAGGATGGACACAGAAGACTCCTTGAGAGCTTCTCGTGGCCAGATAGAGAGCAAGGTGTGCCTCGGCAAGTGCGCCCTCTGGTTGGTAGATGCCAGAAAAAATATTCTCACTAGTCATGAGGCCAAGCTCTTGGGACATGAAACAATGTGAAAAGAGAGAAACCAGACAGAAACAGAGAGAAACAAAACCCATGCGTACGCATACCAAGTAACCAAGAATCGCTAGCCCAAGAGACTAGTTTCACAAATATTTTCTCTTGCCAATCTAAAATTAGAAGAGAGAAAAGTATTCTTACCATTTTCACTTCCACTGAATTCTGCAGACAGAGATCTGGGCTGTGCTGACATTGTGAGAACCCTTATCTTCCCCGGGCCTGTGTCAAGTCTCCTGGGGAAGGGTGGGCTTCCAGCCAATGAATTGATCCTGCTCACAGCACTAACTGTGGGGGAGGAACAAACTTTCCTCTATCCTCAAGGTTCTTCTGGCTGGTCTAATAATCAAATATACACCAGACATATTAGCAAGAGAGAATATCCAAATACCTTGTATTTGGATATTTAAGCCCAGCTGGCATGGTTCAGTGGTTGAGCATCGACTTATGAACCCGGAGGTCACTGTTCAATTCCTGGTCAGGGCGCATGCCCGGGTTTTGGGCTTGATCCACAGTAGGGGGCATGCAGGAGGCAGCCAATCAATGATTCTTTCTCATCATCGATGTTCTATCTCCTTCTCCCTCTCCCTTCCTCTCTGAAATCAATAAAAATATATTTAAAAATTTTGGGGGGATATTTAATACATGAGAGAGTCAGAGACCCCACCTGCATGAGAGGTTCCTAAACTCACACACGTTCAAAGACAACTTCAGAGTAGTATGAAACATCATATACTTAGTGCATCACTGTAGGGTCTAGTGATTCCCCCTCTGTACTCCACCCTCCTCTTCTCCCTCCCTGGCTCACTCTTCCTAGCTCATGCATACATGCATGGTGCTCTGTATTTCCTTGTGATAAAAAATTAGAGACCAAGTTATAGTTCACTTGAAAATCTGATCATTCAGCTAAAAGGAAGTCATTCAGTTTCTCTGAACACTTCCCAAACATTTAGTCTTATTCCACATTTGCCTAAAAATTATCCTTCTTTCTCCTACCAAGGGAGGAACATTATCACTTAATACTAGCTTGTCCCTGTGATGGCTCCATCTCCAACCCATGGAGTCAGTCACTGAGTCCTGCCTTTTCTTGCTCCTAAATTTCTCTCATCCCCCACTTTTGACTCTATGCCCACTGCAACTGGCTTACTTCAGACTCTCCTCACTCTGTATTACTACAAAACACCCTACCCAGCCTACTTCTCTACTTAATCCTCCACACTGCTGCCAGAAGGATATTTTTAACCAATTCCTCATAATAATAAATCAATAATTAAGATCTCTCTCCCGCCCCCTCCCTTCCCCTCTCCCTCTCCCTTTTCTTCTCTCTAGAAAATCCTGACTACTATACTACTCGAGCTCTACACACCTTCTATAGGAAGCTGCATGTCGTTTCTTGGATTTGTTTTTATTCTTCTGGGCCTTTGCAAATACAGTTTTCTCTCCCTTGGATGCCCTTCATTCTGCTCTCCACTCCCACATTCCAGACCTCCCCATTTTTACTTGGCTAACACCAACCTGGCTTTCAAGACTCAGTCCTATGCTGTTCTCTGACTCTCTCGGCACTCAGGCATCTGTTCATCATAGTATTATCACCCTCTCGTGTCTGCTCTCCAGATCCTCTCCTCCATTTTTCAGGACAGCAGCTCACACATAATGAGTTTTCATTATGTCTATAGTAGGGACCAGCAAACTGGCCCAAGCCAAAATCCACCCTCCTTCTGTTTTATAACTAAAGTTTTGTGGGACTACAGCCATGCTCACTGATTTCTGTATTGTCTGTGGCTGCTTTTGCACTACAGTGACAGAGTTGAGAGGCTGCTACAGAGACGGTAGGGCCCTCAATGTATAAAATATTTACTATCTTGTCCTTTCCAGAAACAGTTTCTCAGCTACTAATCTAGTGGATAAACCAAGAATCAACTGTATTTTATATTTGACTATTAAGGGCAATGTGTGTTAGAAATCGGTGGATTTGTTTAAAAGAGACCTTTTTCGGTGCATTAATCACTATTATTATACATTAGAAAGTAGGAATTAACAAAGATGTTTTAAAACAACAATTTCCAATGGTGGCAAGGGTACAGGAAACAGTCTCACACACTGCTGGTGTACTTGTAAATTAGTACATTATTTCTGGAGGGCAATTTGACAATATGTTTCAAAAGCATTAAAAGCGTATCTAACCTCTGTTCCAGAAATTTCACTTCTAGGAATTTGCCCACAGGAGCAATCAGAGATGTGCACAAAGATTTAGGTAGATCTTGCTCACTAGAGCATTATTTATAATATGGAGACATACAAACTAAATGCCAGCTACATAGATAGCAGAAGAAGAAACAATGGTTAAATAAATTATATCTACAACCTAGGAAATTAATGTAGCCATTACAAGTAACAGGAGAACACATATTAATATAGCAAAACGCTCATAATATATTGTTAACTTGGAAAATCAAATTTTAAAACTACAAGTAGAGTATTATACCATTTTGATTCTTAAATATATGTAATACATGCACAGAAACAATAAAAAAGACTAAAAGAAAATATGCCTGAAGGCTAAATTTCCTCTATTATGTCAGACATTTATTTTCCTTGTTCATGTCTAAATTTTCTACAAAAAAAAACCTACATTATATTGGCAAGTATAATTTTTTTAGAAGGAAAAAAATGTGCAGTTCTCCCATTCTGAATTTTGGAATGATTTTCACTTTTTTAAGTTAAATAATTTCAAATAGAGAAGGTACAAGTAAAGAGGCTCTAGCTGAATTGAGGTCAGGAGCTAAGAAATGCTTTTCCCCCACCCATCTCCACCCCATGGGAGTCAACACAACTCAGCTGGAACACTGGAAAAGAAGAAAAAGGCTTCTTTTGTGTGTGTCAATATTAGGGTAATTTTTTGCCTAAGGTCAACTACAATTAAGTTTAAACAAAGACTAGTGGCAAAATGTTTGAAACAATGTAAACTATTGGGTGATATAGGGAGTGGAATGAGCTGTCCACCTAATTTCTAGTAACTAGTTTTATTGATTTTCCCCCCAATTTTAGCTGAATATTAGGCAGTATGTATTTTGAACAACCTCACACATGGTTTACCCTCCAAGGAATAAGGAAAATTAAAACATAATGGTCAAACTGCAATAAATGACCTCAATGTGTGTGTGTGTGTGTGTGTGTGTGTGTGTGTGTGTGTGTGTGTGTGTGTGTGTGATGGTAGGTGGAGGTGGGGAGTAACATGGGTGCAGGTGGAACTTTCTAATTAATTAATCTGTGCACTCAAGTTTTATGACTGTCTGTGATTTGTATAGTCTTTTATGGTGGAATCATTGGTCATGATTTTCCAGGACTCTTTTTTTCTTTAGCTCCCTGTTTCCTTATTTGCCCTAAATCAACCCTACCCCCAACCCTGTCACTCCACCAGACTCTCCATATTGCCTCCCATCTCCTGTTCCTTGCTATACCCTCCTTACTTAACTTCTCTACTTTCTCTTTCTAAAAATATGCTTATGATTATAAAATGTTCAAGTTCAGGGTTTCTGAAAATGTGGTCCAGGTATCAAATGCATCTGGAGAGCTTATTTAAAAAGCAAATCCCTGGATCCTATCCTATCCCAGACACATCAAATCAGAATGTCTGAGTCTGGGCCCAATGATGTGCATCACCAGCAACGTCCCACCTGATTCTCCAGCATGTTAAGGCTTGAGAACTCCTGGGTCAATGAGTGTTAACATTTCTAGGTAAATCCATTTTCAATGAAACGTTGGGGGGATAAAATGTAAAGCATTTATCTTAAAACATAAATGTAAAGCTTAAAGGTAAAAGTGAAAAATTCAAAGACTATTTAAAAATATTTTTAGGGAGGGGATGGTACCTTTTGGCTTATTCTCTTTCCCACCCCCAAAAGTCAGTTGAGAGAATCAATCATTCTCTTAGGGAGGAGAATGGAGCTGATCCAAGAGAGAGTTAAATAGTAAAGCCATATTAATTATTGATGTCTTTAAGAAATTTGCACTCTTAGAGTATTTGATATTTATTTTTTTCTTGTTTTTAAGCCCTAGAATTACCGATTCTAATCCTAAAGTGATTATTTTTTTTTACTTTATTATCCTACTTTGTTATTTATATTTCTAATGATAATTTAATCAACCCACCCTTCAAAACAAATCTTTTGATTGAGATAATACCTTGACTGGGATTGTTAATTTAAGTTTTTGTCTTTAAAATTAATTTGAATTAATGTGTTACTAGCTGAGATAAGACATGACATTAAGAAACAACATCTTCACCTGACTGGTGTGGCTCAGTGGTTGAGCATCGACCTGTGAACCAGAAGGTCATGGTTCTATTCCAGGTCAAGGCACATGCCCAGGTTGTGGGCTCTATCCCCACTAGGGGGCGTGCAGGAGGTAGCTGATCAATGATTCTCTCTCATCATTGATCTTTCTACCTCTCTCTTCCTCTCCCTTTCTCTCTGAAGTCAATAAAAATACATTTTTTAAAAGAAATAATATCCTTGTTTCTTTGGCCTGATATGTAGTGCTGGGCAAAAAAAAGATCTCTTTTAGAGGGAAAGATCTTTTATTTGCATGCATATCCATATCAATTCTAAGTGCAGTAATTACAACTCTACTACTGTATCCTCAACTTCAGTTTACATTTCTCGGGGGGGGGGGGAATTGAGCATATTATAATGCCACATTATTTTAAATTGCCAATACATCCTATTATGTATTCGACTGCTGCACAATAACCTTTATCTAGCCACCATCTTCATATTCTCACCAGTTTCAGAGGTGATCTATTGCTCTTCATGAATATGAGAGTTGACAAGGTACAGACTGCTGAATTTGATCTTAATAGGAGTTGAAAGATATTCATCAGACTCTTGCCTCTCTAAGGTTCTACAACAGATAACAAAATTGTGAAATGCTACTATTTGAAAGTCCAAGATTGACAGGCTCACATTCAGAGAACATTTTGGTATTGCTCTGATGGAAACATCTCTGCAAATGAGGGTATCATAAAAGCTTTGCCTAATAAACTTTAATGCTTCCAGACCCCCGGGTCAGACTGAAGCACTATAGTTTCTGTTGCCATATAAATGTGACAAGCTGTGATGGGAGCTTTTGCTGTTCATTCCTGAGTTATAAATTCATCCTTGCTGAAGACATTGCATTAATAGGGTTCTGCTTGTGTGTATGTTCTGTGTGTGTGTGTGTGTGTGTGTGTGTGTGTGTGTGTGTGTGTGTGATTATTAAAAGTATGGTATTAAAAAAATGGAGGTACCCAAACATTATTTAAATCAAATGTTATAACAAATAGGAACTTTAAAACATTATAGACCCATAACATATTAAGCACTTGAAGGATGTGTGTGTGGCAGTGGGGGCAGGGAAGAGGTATAAATTGTTTAAAAATCCAGTCCTCTGATACTAACAAATGCTTTTCTGGTCTTCCATTAGGAAAGTGAAAGACAATTTTTCTGATTTATTTGTCCCTGGACATGTATATATACTAGGGGAAGGCTGTTTGTTTTTATGTCAAGCCCTTTATATAAAGCCATCAAATCTTAGAAAATTTTGGTGAAGTCAGGGTAGTTAGTGGTCTAGTACATATATTCAATCAAAAATAAGATTAAATTGGGGAGTTTCTATGACTTTCTAAAGTTAAGGAAAGTGAGGAGGTGAAGTGGGGGTGGTGATGGAGAACTTGGACTCTTTAAACATTCTAGATATTATAATCTAACACATGCCTGCCAGCAGGAGCCCCAGAGCTTTAAGTGATAACCAATACCTAACTCTCAAATACAGACTCAAAGTAAATTTGATAGACAGGATGCTATTCCAAGACAAACAAGACTAAATTTAACAGAAGAAAAAGTGCTATATTTAGTTTCTAAAAATCGATTAAACAAATAGAGACTAGAAGAGACTTCTTGACTAAACAGCAGTTCACTAGAAGAATATCTGGACTCACAGTTGGCCACAACTTTAACATAACTAAAAGTAATAGTAGATGGCAGCAATTTACATTTTTATGGCAGTGTTTCGTTGGCAAAGCACTTTCAACATATCTCATTTGATCCTTCCAAAGATATTGTAAAATAAGTGTTTTAATCCCTACATATAAAGATTCAGAACACTAAAGTTGGGAAAGATTAAGGGTCTGTTCCTGAATAACATACTGAGAACCCACGAGATCAATACACTTGAAGGCAGGATAAGTAACTAAAATGTATTGAGCCCTGACTATGTACTGGGTCCTTTTACATATTATCTCATTTAAACCTCAAAACAATACTGTAAAGTGGTCATTTTTGGTTCCAAGTTATAGGTGAAAAATGAGGCTCATACTTGCTTAAAATCATAGTAATAAAAATGGTTGTAATGAGCTGAAGGGTGGCCATCAAAGGTATCAGGTCCTAAACCCTAGGACTTGTGAAAGTTACCTTATTTGGAAAAAGGGCCTTTGCAGATGTGATTAAGTTAGGGATCTTCACATGAGGAGATAATCCTAAATTATCGGAATGTATCCTAAATGCCATCACAAATCTCCATGTAAAAGAAGCAGAGGGAGATCAGACATCACACATACAAAGGAGAAGGCGATGTGAGGGAAAAGCAGAGAGAGATACAGCCACAAGCCAAGGAATGCTGGTAGCGCTCAGAAGCAAGAAGATTCTCTCCGAGAGCCTCTAGAGGGGAGTATGGCCCTGCTGATACCTTGGTTTTAACCGTCTGACCTCCAGAACCTTGAGGGAATAAATTCCTGTGTTTTAAGCCATTCAGTATGTGGTAATTTGTTATGGCATCCCAAGAAAACTAATACAGTGGTGAAATTAAAATCCATATTTTCTAGGCTCTAAAATCTATGTTCTTTGCATTCTGGAGATGCCAGAGAAAGATTGTGGGAGTTAAGGAGAAGATAGGGGAAACAGGCAAGGCTAAAAACTGACTTCAAGTAAGATATCCAGGTCAGAAATATGGAGAAGTTAGAGTCCTCTAAACAAACCAATCTCCCAAAGCTGCAAATTCAAGAAGGAGAAACAAAGCTAAAGGTGTTCATCACCGCCAAAGAAGTATTACAATAAATGCTGAAGGGACTTCTTGAAGGAGAAGGAGGAGGAGGAGGAGGAGGAGGAGGAGGGGGAGGAGGAGGAGGAGGAGGAGGAGGAAACAACAAAACCCAGAGAGATAAAAGGCAAATCTCTAAATATAGGTTCAATAAATACATATAACTTTAAAACCAAAGAGAAGAACATATTAACAGGAACTAAGAGAAGATATCTAATAGCAAACTAGCAGAAACTTAGAGGCAAGGGTGAACCAACATACTCATGGTTGAAGAAATGGTAATTGTGAAAGAATGTGCATACTAAAAGGTGTCATGAATGTTGGGATCGCTATAGAGGAATGAAAATGTCACCTATAAAGAGAACCACTGCAGCAAAATAAAAATCTGGTTATGCATTAGAAGAACCAGCACAGCCACTCCTACTTGGAGCAAAATTACACAGATGCTAATATTAGATAAATGCTAATATAAGAAAAGATGATGGACTTAAAGGATTATTTTAATGTAGAAAGAGGCCCATGCCAAGACACATGATTATATTTGTTCTATTTACTTCTAGGGGTCTCTACCAGATTACTGAGAGGAAAATTACAAGAAAGCCATTTGGGCTCAAAAAAATAAGACATTTTAAACAACCTAACTTTTCAACAGTTACATGAGCCCCCTTGTGTAACAGTGACCTCCCCATTATAAGAAACATGACAGCGGAGGCTGTATGACCATCTGTCAGAAAAGCTGTAGATGAGATTTCAGCATCTCTAAATTTTAAGGTCTCTTCCAACTTCAGGAAACTATGATTTTTTTAAAAATACATAAATTGTTTAAAAATTCATAAACATGTTTGAAGGAAAACTGGTTTTGATAATGTTTAAGATTTCTCTAAAGAGAATCATGATATAATTAAAACTTAAATGTTTTGTTTTTAAAACATGATGATAGCTTATCAAAGTTCTCAAATGGATACATATCTAGTTAACATATTTCAATAAAATGTAGCATGTAAGTAGAGCTTCAATAGCTATTTAACTGCACTAATGGAATCTAGATTTTGGAGAAGCATTATATGTCATTTTAGAAGCCTTCTTGGCCAGCCCTGACCTGCACAAGACAACATGCTAATTCTCACTTATCTCAGCTATAAAGTATGATCTATTACAGCACTGGCCTGTCAGTCAGGCTTCTTAACAGTGTAAGGAGTGGGATTCGCTTCAGTAATCTACTGTGAGGTGCGGGTCCTGGGAGCTCCTCCGTTCTGGGCATTTGATGTCATTGACTTCCAGTGTGGCCTTTGAGCAAGTCATTTAACCTCCTTGGCTCAGTTAACCATATGGAAAATGAACATGATAATATCTCACAAGGGCATTGTGAGATTACTCAATGTTTATAAAGTACTCGGGAAATGAAAGGCCCTGGATGTGCCTCACAATGTCATTAATCATGTGGCCAGTTGAATTTGGGCAGCTGGAATGTTACAGAACTCTTAACTTCTTAGATAATTTCATTGCAGTACCTCACAAATCATGAGGTTTAAATCTATGAGAATTTGGATGATGAATTTCACACTAGAGTAGACTTGAAATATTTTAACTATTCACATTTGAACCACCCTCCCATAGACTCTGCCTTTATCAAGAGCAGAAATTATTCAGACACACATTCTTTTATTTCAAGAGCTATTACCTTCCTTGAGTACAATGGGCTTTGCCTTGTCTTCTTCTGTTACTTTGTTTGTTTACTAAGTTTGTGTGCTTAGTTAGTCAACAAACATTCATTGAGCCCTAGCTATATTCCAGCCACTCTGCTAAGTGTTAAGTATTAAAACACAAGTAACATAAGTTTGCAACTTGGAGGAGCTCCCATTCTGGAAGGGGAGACAGACATATACATAAATAATTACAAAGGGAGCTCAGCTAGGGAAACCCAGATAACTTTCTAAACTCTTTGTCAGAGGTAAATTGACCTAAGTTCCTCTCTAGGAATGATTACTTCCTTCTGAAAACCTCTTCCTTGAATTCCATGACATTGCACTGTCCATCCTGGCTCTATTACTACCATTGTTCTCCTTCATCAGCCCCACTTTTCCCTTCAGTTCCCTAGATGTAGGCAATCCTCTATGGTGCTATACTTAGTTTCCTTCTCTCTTTACCTTCCTTTCCTCAAAGCCACCTCCATTCCCGGATGTAGTGACTGTTAGAAGGGCACAGCTCTCACCCTGACCCCTCTCCTCAGTTTTAGAGCCGCCTGGAGATTCTCAAACTCAACAAGGCCTCCACCAAACTCACAATGTTCCTATCAATGTAACTTCCTCTGCATGACTTATCCCATTCTCTTAATAGCACCACAATTTCCCTTCAAACCCAGGCTTTAAACCTGAGCATCACATGGGACTCTCTCTTCTCACTCATCTGCACATTAAAATGACCATGTCCTCTTTGTTTTGATTCTGCAAGGCCTCTCAGATATTGCATCCCCCTACTAGCACTTCCCATTTACATGCTTGAAACATCTCTTACCTCCTGTCCCTGCATGTTCTCCTATGGTGCAGTCCATGTACGCTGACAAGCAGAAACTTTTTAAGCGTTCTTCTATATACATTACTTTCCTGCCCAGAAGTATTGATTACTCCCCAATGCCTACTAAATTAACGTAAATATACTCATTCTGGGACTCAAAACCCTTTCTAACATGTTCACAAATTTGCTTTCAGCCTTTCTCCCATCACCCCACACTGGGTGTAAGATAAAACCGGGGAGATGGTTGCTCATCTCAAAGTAGGTATCCCTCTAGTCCCCTCTAGGTCTTTACTCACCCTGTACCTCCTGCCTAGGATGCTCTTCCTGCCCATCTCTGCCCAGTACCTCCACCTACACGTCAAGGCCAGTCTCCAATGTTGCCACTTCCCTATAACACCTCTAGTGGCATGAATTTTGCTCTACTACTCTGTTTGCATTATCCCCCACCAGATGCAAACTCCTGGAGGAAACAGAATGTATCTTATTCCCTCTTTATTATTTCCCACAGCACCATGGCAATATTTGTTGAAGTGAACAGAATTAACCCTGCAACCCCAGTCTTGCTGTTGCTTCAACTATTCTTCATTTATATAAATGGGCCTTGTGCTACAAAATATTTTAAATGTAATAGCTAGTCTCATTGTAAAGGAAAAAAACAACAGCAATTAAAACGAACAACTCCGCAAGTGTCTGCTTTAATAATGTAAATATTCACTCCCTTTTTCAATTTAACAGTGAAACAAACATTTTTTTTTTTCGGGTCCCTGAGTCTGTGCAGTGCTGGAATATAGAAATGAGTAAGACCTCATCCTTGCCCTCAAGAAACTCATAATCAACTGGGGGAGACAAACTAATAAATAAATGCATTGCCATGACAGGTAATAAGTATAAAACTAAAAATATAACCAAGACACAGCAGATGGAGGCAATAACTTAATCTGGGGGACGGAAGTGTGAGAAGACTTGCCATAGGTGAAGTCAGACAGAGCTGTCCCAGAAAGCAAAGGGGAGGACAGCAATCCAGGCAGGAAGAGCAGCATTTGCAAAGGCCCGGGGACGTGGAATAATGCAGTGCTGTAGCGGAACCATGGCCAGTTCAGACCTGCAGCAGCATAAAATGTACACAGAACACACGGCATAACATACACATCGGCCTAGCGGGGTGACAACAAAGAAGTAGTTGGCGGCCACATTGCCAAGAGCCTTCCACGTGTTGCTAAGAAGCTTGGGTTTTTTCCCTATAGATAATAGGAAGCTGGCCAAGCGCTTTAAGCAAGGCAAAGGGTCTGACATGCTTAAATTGTATGTTACCGACTCAATTCTGAGGAAACACACTCACACAAGCACACATACACACCACTGGCTAGAAAAAGGAGTTCAGGCCAACATATGGAGAAAAAGCCTTGCATTTTCTGAGGAGTGTTGAGGCTTAGATCTGCGTGACACTCTGTAGGTGGGGGACTCGTTTCCCATTAAAGCTGCTTCTGTAACAGCAGTAGCAGTACTGAGAGCTTGTATGCCCCAGGTCTAAGGATTTTTTTATGGAATACCTCATTTAACCTGCCTGGCAATCGTATGAGGGTCCCCGTCCAGAGGAAGAAACCGAGGCTCCTAGAGATTAAGCAGGCCATCCAAGGTCCCCCAGCTGGCAAGAGGGGTGGCCAGGGGACCAGGGCTGACTTCCCTCCCCTGCCGGTCACAGCCTCCCCACAGTGGTATGAAAGCTACTGAACATCGATGCGCTTCCCTTTGCTTTCCTCTTCGTTTCTGTGAGAACAATTATGTTTCCTACGCGCTTCAGGAGCTGGAGGTGCAGCGCTGTGCTGATGAAGGGTTCCAGGCATGCTCCGCCTGGCTCCGCAGGAGGGTTCGGGTGCGGAGGGCCCCTCCTTGCTCACCGGAGCGCCTCAAGCTGTGGGGAAGGACGTGATTGTTTTTTTCTCAACAAAAATATTCTCCCCCAGCCCTGGAAACTACATTTACAAGTTAAGCACACGTTTTCTGAAAGTAGAGGAAATTCCTGGAGGGGAAACAGCATCTCGCAGCCTGGAGGGCGGAGGCATCTCATTGCCTATTCATGAGCCCCTGTCTCTGGGGCGGGGACCTTTCCCAAAGAGGCAGGGCCTGGAAGGGCAGCGGCTATGAAACGGGTCCCTGGATTCCAAGTCTCCATGTAAACATACACCACACAGACCTCCGAGCTCGCTCTTCACCGCACTGCAGCATCTCAGCGTTAGCCCTGCGGGTTTTACAGCGTGAGCTTATGTGTATGGGCACATGCATCCTTCAATATGCATCCTTCAATGTGCATCCGAGTCACATATGTACAGGCTGAGACATTAATGTAATAAGAGAGATGCCAATAAACCGTGTCTGGCAATCTGCTGCCTTACTTTGGAGTCACGAGTCACAGTCGCATGCGCGAACACACACACACACACACACACACACACACACTCTGATATAATACATGTTTATGGCTTTATTTGGGGATGCGGAGATCTAGGGCCTTTCCTCTAACTGCCCTAATCTTTGCACCCTTGGAAAAGCTCTGAGCTCTAGCCTGTGTACCTTTCCAAAGCAAAGAATATGTAACAAATGAATTGAAACCGACCTGCTGCAGGAAATGGACAGGTGCTTCACATGACAAAATTCCTGCCTTTCTCCAACTTGAAATTTGAGTGCCTAACGTTGTTGACTAATGGAGCAAGACTTCTAATGGGACTCCATGTCTATGTAGCCACTTCAGTGTCATCCTGTTCTGTCTGAAGGTACAAAAGCCAGCATTCTTCTTTACTTGATAGCTCCTCAGACCCACAGCCTTCCATTCTAGACTCATTATGACTGTCGGAGTGAGCTCAAGAAATGTACTGTGTTTCAAGTGGTAAAATGCACTGAAGATGCAGCTCATTCCTGAATGTGATTTTACAGGGCAAGGACAGGCATAGAACTGTCCAACTTTGGTGCTAGTTGGGTTTCTAGGACCTTTTTGAAGGGATCTGGAAGTGGGGTTCTAGAGAGCACCCAAGCTGCTCATTGGAAAGCTGTCCAGGTTACAAGAAGGAAGATGAGGGAAATCGCACCATCTAGATTTGGAGATGACAAATGAAGCCAGCGCGTAGGAAGGCGCCTTGGGCACAGATGAAAGGAGCGCAGGCCAAGCTTTGAAGATGAAGAATGGCTCAATTCCATTAAGGACCGTAGGACGAGGTGAGATTTACTAAGAGAAAAAGTATTCATTGCCTGAGTATTTTAAGAAAAAGAAAGTTGCCATACTGGAATAGACTGGAAAGAAGAAATAGAAGGCAGGCGGTGGAAAGGGGAAGTGCCAGAAGCTAATTCCAGCATGTCAGCAGGGCTGAATCATGTGGAATGGCTGAGGGCATTTCCCCAAACCTGAAAAGGATGCATAAATGATTGCTTGCTGCCAGACAGCTGAGGGCATTTCAATCTACATGTTATTGCCTCCTGCTGGCCAAACACCTGAACAGCCCATGGCAGTTTCCCCCAGTCTGACAATGGATTCTGTATACTAAACCTTGGCCTTTGATGTGTATATCTACCTTGCCTTAGGACAAATTGTGTTAATAAAGAGCAAGGGGTCCTGAGACAAAGAGAACTTGGTTCCTTTAGCCAAGCTCCTCTGGCCCCCCATAATGCCTTCCAAATTATGTTTCGTCTCTGGACTCTTTATTAATTTACACACAGTGCTTTCTCCAGATTCCTGAACCCCTTCTAGATGCTGGATTAAGACCACCAGCAGGGAAGGCTACGATAAGGATACAGGGAATAGGAGAGCATCAGAAGGAAAGCACGCTTGGGGACCTGAATGCAGGGTCAGCTTTTTCAGGCTGATCCTTGCTGATGCTGGATAATGTTGGTTTGAATGCCATTAAATATAACCTAGTGGCAAGGATATAAGTGGGCCCCAGTAGGAGAAAGAGAAGAATCCGTAGCTAATTTATGGCGATTAAACTGCCTACAGGGACCCAGCCACCTTACAAAGGGGCCTTGTATCAGCAGTTCCTCCCATCTGCCTCCAGATTAGCTCCGTGTCTCCACCACTGTCCTCAGAAGTATTGACCACCACCGACGAGCCAGGCATCATTATGGACTTCACAAACACTGGTGTGACTACCAGAAAGTATGTCTACACTTGAATTTAAGAGGGTAAATTCCATTTGAACTAGTGACCTTTCACACAGTGGCAGAGGGGGATTAGAAATCTCAGAGAACAGAAATGCCCACTCTGTAACATCCTTCCCATCCAATGTGTGTGTCCATAGCCAACCATAGCAAGCAGCAGGGAAAAAACCTATTTTGTACTTTGTATTAAATGCCTTACCTAACCCTAGGTTGGTGTGATGGTGATCAGATTTGCCACCACCCAGAATCAACTCTTGGTCCTTTACTGGGGACTGGGAAATATATAGCTTGGATAAGTTAAATTCAGAGTTAATCTCGAGCCTTTTATAAACCAGCAGTTTTAAATACTTGCCAACAAAATCCTTTATCAGAACTGTTTTGACAAAGGCAGGTTTCTTCCATTCCCCCCTTATTTCATTTCCTCCAAGATGTGCTAATGAACTGAGCAAAACTTAGTAGAGGGTAGAAGATGAAGTGAGCCTCTGAAAATTCAAGTGTTGGCTCTCACTGGAAATAGAGCTCTTTATTACAACTTCCCTCCAGAACTTGAAAATTAATTTTGGTCATTTTTTAAGGAGGGCCAATTAGTTAAGAACAGAGTTAATCAATAAGAATGTACTGAACCCTAGAGGGTGCCACACACTTCAGAAATGGGCCAGCTGCTACATCAGGATCCTCTCTAGCACCTGAGCCAAGCTGACTTGTATAGAAATGATTTTTCAATGCTTGGCCAGGATCCATCTCGGCAAATAGTGGAGGCAGCAAAGTGGGCCTTTGGCCCCCTCCCCAGCTCCTCCCACATTCTTGCTGTCTGCTGGATGTCCACAAGTCTTTCTGAGGGTTCTTCTTAACTAAGGTGATTAGAATTCAAGATCTGATCTCTCCCAGGAAGGGGAAAATATGAGATTAGAATAGCTGTCATCAGGACCACCATGTAGAAGTGGCCAAACAGCTAAGAATGAAGGGCGACCACTGCAACAATAGGCATGTTGCCAGAAGTTTACTTCATCCCTCTCCTCCAAATCAAGATCGGGGAGGTGTTTTGGAGTGGGGGGTGGAGAGGTTAGTGGCAGGGGACAGGTACTGCTCTTATCCCACTCAGCACCAGGGGAAGGGAGTGCCCTCCCCTTTCCCCGATCTCTTCATGAAATCATTCTGAACACTTGGTCTCATATTAGATTTGATGTTAAAATAATTTCAGGTTGATCAAGGACACACTCGATTGACAATGCTCTCTGGAGCCATTTTTGTATCACTGGGTGTCAGACTGCATTTCCTGCCTATTCCAGCAACAAACCCCAGGTGTGGCTGCCACTATTTCCACCGAATTCCAATTATTTCATTTTGAAAGATGCCACCCATGGGTAGGTACACAGGGAAACTAACTTTGAAGCCCTGAACCATGCTGGTTTAAAATCCCAGGGAATTCCTTTTTGCAACAAAGCTCCTAGGGTGTTTTTACACAAGGAAATGAAAAACTAAAATTACAGTATAAGGTATTCAACTGATTTCCCAGGGGGGTTGGTTGGGAAGAAATATGTGACTGTGAAAATTTCATCCATCACAGAATTGTAAGATTCATCTATTTCATCCTAAATACATGTAGGCTATTCAAAAACCTCAGATTTGGGACATCTTATTTGCTGTTTATTATTTGGAAGCAATATATTTTATTAAATTAGCTTTCAATGTCTTTTAAGTTATTTGTTTCGCATATGTATTCCTATACTTTCTTCCCTTTGATCTGAATTTTAATTTAACTTTTACAAGTAAATAATACATGTCGATGGTACAAAATTTATAAAGTATAAAATGATATATAGGGAAAAGTAATTCTCTTTATATTTGTGTCCCCTGATCACCCAGTTCCAGAGGCATCTGCTGCTATTATTGTTTGTTACTTCTAGATATATTCCAGGCAGATTTTGTAAAGTAAATTTTTTATACAAATAGTAGAATATTCTCTCATTTAACAATATACCTTGGAGAGCATTTCATATTAGTATGTTCTTTTTAATTGCTACAGAATGTCTTAATGCTCTTACAATTACTTACCAGATAATTTTTAAATACCACAGAACATCATCTGTCCACTTAGACCAAGGAGACTTAAAATTTTACATCAAATATGTATTAGTTTTCTTTGATGCATAACAAATTACCACAAACTTCACAGCTTTAAACAATGTCCACTTATTATCTCAATTTTTTTCTCAAAATTTTTCTGGATTAGAAGCATGAATATGGTTTAGCTGGCTCATAAGGCTGCAATTAATATGTTGGCCAGGGCTAGGGTCTTATCTGGAGGCTCAAATGGGGAAGGGTCTGCCTCCAACCTCACTAAAGTTTTTGGAAAATTTATTTCTTGAGGCTTTATAATTCATGACAACTGTCTTCTTTAAAGCCAGCAGTGGAAATAGAAAATCTAGAGCCATAATTCTGGTAAAATTGAGTCACTCACAATGTAACATAATTGTGGGAGTGATATCCATTGCTTTTGCTGAATTCTGTTGTTTAGAAGGGAGCCTCAAGTCCTGCCTACACGTGAGAGGAGAGGCTTATACAAGGACATGAATACTAGAAGGCAGGGATCATGGGGTGGGGATGGGGGGGATCACCTTAGGAATAATATGAAAGTCTATGGAAAGTATAGAGATGAAATGGTTGGCAAGTGTTCCCTCAGGAACTTTAGTAGAAAAGATAAAAATAACTTTAATATAAGACATACTATGTATAAAACATGGACACAGACAATAGTGTGGTGAAGGCCTGGGGTAGGGGGCAAGTGCAGACTAGAAGAGGTCTATGACGGGGGAAGGGGGACATCTGTAATAATTTCAACAATAAAGGTACATTTAAAAAAATTTTGTTTCCAACAATAGAATTCAATCACAGAGTAAGGCAATAATCTGTTTGTCCTTCTAATATTCAGAGAACAATTTCCTTGATGGCAAGCTTGTTTTAGTTTTGTTATTTTATACTGCTCACAGAGTAAAAACTTACTAAATACATTCAGAACATAAAGAAAAGAAAAGACATAATGTGGAAACTTCTACCAAAGGTGGTCAAAATACAGTATTGTGAGAGCTTAGAGAAGGAAGGGGGAATCTGAGAAGTTTCCTTCATGAAGGTAGCATCTGTTGTTGTTATTGCTATTTTCATTATTTAACAGTTAGCATTTACTTAGTGCTAACTCTATGCCAGGCAAGACACTGTATAAATGGTTGTCCTCACATATTCCAACCAGGCAGCCCCATTTTAAAAATATTTTTTATATATTATACTTTCATTTAAGATTTTTATTTTATTAAAAAGGTTTTTAGGGCTAAAAAACAAATACAAAACCATTGGCTGGGATTGGGTAGGAGTTTGGGGGAAGGTCATTCAATGTCAGAACTAAGGTTCCAAACTGAGTTCAAATTTTACAAAAACGGAGGCCAAACAGATATGACCAAAAGTTTACATAGTGACAATCATATCATTGGGAGACTGTGACTGCAGGGCAGGAACTATGACCTTTCATTTAATCCTGGCCTAGACTTTGTCACAGGAAAAATAAATTGCCCAAAAGTTAGTGAGACCAGGGTCAGAATGTAATCAATGCTAAGCCCTTAAACTAAGTGCTTGGGACAGAGTGCATGGACTGTTCCCAGAATCTAATATTGGGCCTAATGGTAAGTGACAGGAGAGATGGGCGTGGGAAAGAGGTGAGGAACATCACCCATAAAGATTAGGAGACTGCAGTGGCAGCACAGAGAGTAAAGAATGGCGAGTGTAGCTGTCTGGATGGCCATCTCCAAAGGCCCTTTTCTATTACAATTAGAGAATAACTCATTTATTCACTTTGAAGTCACATCTTGTGTATCTTACTTCTGATTCAGAAAACTCTTTGATAATAGCCATTCATTCCTTGACATAGTTATGGGTAACCTGCCTGAATCTTTTTTTTAAATTGTACCTCTAAGTTGCTGTCATTTCCAGCAATGGTTTCCTAACTATTCTTGTATGGAGTGCCATGTGCATCTAAGGAATGTGGGGAGGTCTAAGAGGAGGGGCACAGGCTCTCCATCACCTTAACCAGAACAGCTCTGTTTTTATTGGTTTCATTTGCATAACATTTCATACTATGTATATTTCAAGAAAGACTTTCTCAGTTTAAAAAAATAAAAAAATACTTTTTAGAGTACCTGTTAGTTCTCTTATCTTTACCAAGAAAAATAAGACTAATTTCTTCTTAGTCACATTTCATTTTCACCACAATGGTCTTAACTGAGTTTGACTCCCCTCTCTATTCATTAGACTTAATGCTAAAAGATTTTGGATGCTATTAAAGAAACCAAATTTTCACTCAAAGCATAAAGATCAGTCATTAATGTGAAGTTCAATGAAATGTTCTGTGACCTCTGAAGAAAACTCCAGAAGACAAATTCCGCAAATATTTTGAGCAGAGGTATCATTTTTGAGATAAGAGCATAATTTCTCAAGATGGATACTTTGGGAGATATAGCACACAATAGTAAGCATGGAGCAGGTCCTCATTATTCACAGAGTTCACAGTAATAATTTTTTAATTTGGAAGAAATTCCAAAGGTCTATAACTAAGGCCTTAATTTGAATTAAAAATGCTGTGACACTGAAATAGAGGAGTGAATTATCTGGACCCAGCTTTGTCACCCTGGAAAAAGTAATTTCTTGAAGGGTCCATTTATACTTTTTCATAAAGGAGTGACTTATACTTTTCAGTTATAACTTATTCTATTTAGTAAAGAAAATATATGCCATACTGTTATTTTGAGATATACCTCATCAATCTTCTCTAAATTTTAGTATGCTTGCTTAAATATTAGTCAGTAACTTTGCAAAAAAAATCTAAACAAACACCATAATTCTATTGGGAGAATTTAACCAGAGAGTAAATGTATAATAGGTAAAAATTTTAGCCCACAAACTCAAGTACAAAAATTATTACTCTCCTTTTCTAAAACTCAACTTATTTTCTATTTTAAACTCAAATCCCAGCCAATTCAGGGCCTCTCCGACATGGCTATTCCACTCTCAATTTCTGCCCTATTGCTGCTGTATCTTTTATGTTTCAGTGGACGTTTTAGACATAGTGAAGATATGGTGAAGGGACAATTGGTCCTTGATCTCTGTCACTTATCTTTGATAGATTCCATGGAGACATTCTATCTTATCAAGCCTCTACACAATTATGGTCTACACAATTGTTGCTGACCTAGGCCAAACATGTCTGGATTTCTCTCATCTACATCAACACCCCTCTTGGACACCTGATAAATATTTCTACCTGTACTATTCTGGGTATAAGAAAATTAGCAAGGTGGTTTCAAGTTGGTCTGTCTACACAATCCAAATAGTGATTTCTACTCTACTTGCACTTCCTAGAGTTCCACCCAGGAAGAGACACACAAGCTCATTCTGTTCTGGATTCTTACAAACCTAACCAAGGCTCCTATCATGTACACCCTTCCATTACACCTCTGGAGATTCAGTTTTTAGGGGAGGGGAGAAGGAGTAAGGCCTCTTTAGAGACATTCACCAGCATATAGCGCTCTTTCTCCTCTCTAATTATCTTCCTTTCTCCCACACAAGTATTTTTGTCCGAGAAAGAAAATCTGACTCACACGTTTCCTTAAACACACTTCCAAATCCACACTTTAGACTTTATTCTCTGAATCTTTCAGAGTTTAGCACTTGAAAGTCAAAATTCAGGCTCTTCTAATTCAAGAGCCATGGCTCTTAAACTTCCACTTCAGACCAAGATGGAACACCAGAAACAGATCTGCCTTCCTAACTGAAACAACTGAAAACCTGGGCAGAATTTATAAAACATAGACATTGGACATCAGGGGGAAAGTGAAGTAGTTTCTGAAATATGGAAAACAAGTGATAGGACCCCTACCATTGCACTAGCTTACTGCCTGGAGGGTGTCCATGCTGAAACATGGGGATCCAAGAAAAGCCCAGCAGTTTCAGTAACTTGAGGAAATGGAGCTGGGAGATCAGGAAGGCCCAACGTTAAAATTCACAGGGCAAAGTGCTGCAGAGGAGAGTGCTACATAGTGGAGGAACTCAAGAGATATGAAGACGTTTCCCATACGACTTCAGCTGGGTACTGATGACTATAGGTGTGTGCAGGGAAACACCTATTTGAGGCCAGGGAAAGAACCACCCAAAGAACCAAAGGAGACCGTTTCACAACTCATATAGATTTTCCCATCAGCTCTAGGGGAATGCTTCATAATTCATGGGGCATGGGTAGAGTACTCAGAAAAGTTTTACCTCAATAGTGGGGGTAAATTAGCCACATTAGTTAAGCAGCTCTACATAAAGCTCAAAAGCAAGACTCAAAAGCATCAAACTGTTTCCAAGAAACTCAACCACACCCTAGAACAGTGATGGCGAACCTATGACACGCATGTCAGCACTGGCACACGTAGCCATTTTTGACACGCGGCCGCTGTGGCGGCCGCACGCCGAGGATGAAATATTTGCTGCTCCTGAGGATGAAACATTTGCGACTAGAGTCTTGGAGTTAGTTTTTTCCGCAAAGTGACACATGATCCGAGTTATGCTCAGTTTTTTGGCGAAGTTTGACACACCAAGCTCAAAAGGTTGCCCATCACTGCCCTAGAACAAAGTTCAATAATATTTATGGGAATAGAAACATATCCACAGGTAACAAGGTAAAATTCACAATGTCTGGCATCCAATAATGCAGTGTGCAGATGATGTTTCATTGAGTTGTACACTTGAAATACATATGGTTTTGCAAGCCAATGTCACCCCCAATAAATTCAATTTAAAAATTATAGACATGCAAGCAAATGGGAAAATATCCATAATGAGAGATTTTAAAAATAAAAACAATCTAAACTGACTCAGTAATAAAACAGATGATAGAGTTAGTACCTAAGGATTTTAAACATTATTATAATGAATTTCCATATGTTCAAGAAACTAGAAGAAAGTTTGAATATATTAAATAGATAAATGGAAGATATAAAAAAGGCAAATAAAACTTTCAAAGATAAAACTATCAAGTCTGAGATGAAAAATACACGGAATGCAACAGACACATTAAAGAGGCTATTCAAATGGCTAATAATAAAAAGAAGAGGTTCCCATATCATCAGTTATCAGAGAAATGCAAATTAAGTTCAAAATGAATTACACTTTACGCCCATTGGAATGGCTAAAATTAAAAAGATCAGTTATATCAAATCTTAGTGATAAGGTAGTACAATAGGAACTCACTCTCACTTTGGAAATCTGTTAGTGTTAGTTCCCAACCTTGGAAGTTCCCCAGGTAAAATTCAGAACTTAACCCCCATACACAGAGGTTAGGGAGAGACATAGGAAAGAGGCCTACCACCCTAGGTTGGTAAGTGGCAGGTTTAATAGCAAGGGAACTTCTCCATTACAAGATGAATAGATCTCCACATGTGCCTGCCAGATCTTAACAGTTATATAGAAGCCTTAACAAGATTCAGTCCAGATGGGCTCAACAACACATTACCCTCCCAAGGCTGTGTCCTTGAAATGACTCCAAGTCTGAGAAATGGTGGGTGGAATGAACATTCCAAGTACAGGGAAGGGGATAAGGAGCCTCTGATTGCTTAAGTCCAGGTAGTGGTCAACTGGCTGTCTCAGTGACCTTCTCCAACAGTTAGGTAGTTTCATATAAAATTAAACATAAATTTATCTTATGATATGGTAATTCTATGCCTAAGTATTTACACAAAACACATGTCCCAAAAAGAATTGTATAAGATGGTCCAAAGCAGCATTATTCATAATAATGTAAAACTGGAAACAATCCAAATGTTCAACAACAGGAAAACAGATACATACATTGTGGGTATCCTCCTACAATGGAATACTAATTAACAACAAAAAGGAAGGAACTACTGATATATGTAACACCATGAGCAAATCTCAAAAATCTTGCATCCAAGCCAAAGAAGCCAAACAAAAGAGATTACATATTGCTTGAAAGTGGCACATGCCAATTCTGCGTATATCCCATTGGTCAAAGCTAAGGTGGCTGCATAACCAACAGGATAGGGATGTATAATTATCCCATAGGAGAAGAATTGAATATTTTGAAAAATAATTCAGTTATCACATTTAGATCATGACACAGGAGCAATCTCCATATTACAGAAATGATTTTGTGTTTTGAATTGATATTTTTTGCCAGATTTTAATTTATCTTTTGACTAAGTTTTGGCAATATAAACTAAAAATATAATTTTTTGTTCTTGGTTCCATAACTAAGTGGAATCAATACTCAATGCCAATCCTTTTGTGATAATTTATCCATTCATTACCTGTTTGGCTGCAGTTTATCTTCTACTAGTTTCTTAAACAAAGATTTATGTAAATTATAGTCTCTGGGTTTTTTAATATTTTAAGGTATTTTTTGGTTGTCTTTTAGCTTGAATGAATAAAATTTGAATTTATATATTTTTAAAAATACACTGGGTGAGATTAATGGCAGATTAGCCATTACAAACAGTAAATTTAGTAAACTTGAAGATATAGTAATAGAAGCTATCTAAATATGAAACATAAAGAGAAAAAAGAATGAAAGACATGAAGCAAGAATTAGGCCTCATGGACCATTTCAAGCATCCCTGTATACATGAAATTGGAGTCCCCAAGGAGATAAGAGAATAGGAGGGACAAAACAAAACACATTTGATTAAACAATTGGTGAAAATTATTCAAATTTGATACAAACTCACAGATCCCAGAAGCTTAACAAACCCCAAGTCCTAGCAAAAAATCCAACAACCATTTCTGAAAGAAAAAAAAAAAATCTGCAAACTATGAATAGAAGACATTTTCCTCAGCCAGGTAAAGGGCATCAATAAGAAACCTATAATTATACTAGAGGCCCGGTGCATGAAAATTCATGCACTGGACAGGGGGTTCCTCAGCCCAGCCTGCCCCCTCTCACAGTCCGGGAGCCCTGAGGGGTGGGAGGTGACCCGGCAATCAGGGGAAGGCAATGCCCCCATCACACCTCTGCTGCTGCCACTGTTGGCGGCAGCACAAGCCTTGGCCGGCCGTGGTTACCTGAGCCTCGGGCAGCCTTGGGCAGCTGGGCAGCCACCATCCAAGGTTGGCCTGCACCTCGGGCATCAGCTGGGCAGCCGCCATCCAAGGCTTGCCTGCACCTCGGGCCAGCCCTGGCCAGCTGGGCAGCTGGGCAGCCGCCATCCAAGGCTTGCTTGCGCCTTGGGCTGGCCCTGGGTGGCTAAAGGGCTGAGGGGACTGGGAGACTCCGAAGGCAGGCGTGCAGAGCGGCCGGACCCACCTGGGAGAGGGGCCAGCCATCCCACACGCCTGCTGCCCTGGCAGGGCTGAGGGGACTGGGCGCCACCATCTTGTGGCTGTGGGTGCCACCATTTTTGAGGGCGTGGCAGTCAATTGCATATCCCCTCCTTATTGGCTGTGGGTGCCACCATCTTTATGAGGGTGTGATGGTCAATTAGCATATTCTCTCTTTATTATATAGGATCACACCTAATAATAATAGACTGAATGCTTTTCCCTAAAATCAAAATAAAGACAAGAATATCTGTTCTCACCATTTGTATTTAACATTGTATTAGATGTGCTAGAGGGTGAACTAAGGCAAGAAAAAGGAATAAAAGGCATTCATATTGAAAAGTAAAACTGTCTTTATTCACAGAGAACATAACAATATCTGTCTCCCTAGACTCCTTTCCTTATTAGATATGTAAAATTTAATAAATGAGCTTAGGAAGGTTGCAAGATAAAAGATAAGTATACAAAAATTAATTGTATTTCTACATAGTAGCAATGAACACCAGAAATTAAAATTTTATAAAGCAATAGCATTTATAGAAGCATTAAAAATATAAAATACTTATGGATAACTCTGACAAAAGATGTGAAGATATGTACACAAATACAATGTAATATTGCTCAGTGATGTTAAAGAAAACCTAAGAAAGGAAGAGATTTACTTTGTTCATGGACCAGAAGGCTTATATTGTTAAAATGTCTATTCTTTTTAAATTGATCTATAGGTTCAATGCAACCCCAATCCAAAACCCAGCAGAATTTTTGTAAGAATTGACAAGCTGATTCTAAAAACACAAAGGACATAGAATAAAATGAAACAAAAGCAAAACTTTTAAAAAAGTAAATAAAGTTGGAGGGCTTATAGCACCTTATTTCAATACTTACATGAATCAAAGCATTGTAGTATTGGTGTATAGATAGACAAATAGAACAGTAGAACAGAATAGACTTAACCATATAGAGACAAATAATTTTTTGACACAGGCAATTCAGTGGAGAAAGCGTAGTCTTTTTCACCAATGGTAATGGAACAATTAAGTGTCCATACTCAAATAAATGAAAGTCAATCTAGAACTATTAAAAAATTTAACTCAAAATGGGTCATAAACTTAAAAGTAAAGCCTAAAATTATTGAACTTATTTAAAAAAAAAAAACAACACAGGAGAACATCTTTATTACCTTGGGCTGACAAAAATTTCTTAGATCCAATTCTAAAAGTATTATTCAAAAAATAAAAATAACTGATATATAGAATTTCATTAGAATTAAGAACTTCTGCTCTTCTAAAGACAATTTAAGAGAATGGGAAGATAACCAAGCTTCAGACTGAGAGAAAATATTTGCTAGGCACACAGATGATAAAGGACTTGTATCCAGAATATTTAAAAAACTCAATCTTCAATTAAAAAATAGTTTTTAAAATATGGCACAAGATTTGAACAAACACTGCACTATAAAAAAATTAGATGGCAAGTAAACACATGAAAGAATGCTCATTATTGTTACTCATTAGGGAAATGCAAATTAAAAGCACAGTCAGATACCACTACATACCTGTTAGAATGTCCCCACCAATTCCAGGACATCAACAAGGCTTGCAACAAATTGATGCTGCTCAAACCTTGTTCTTATATCACCTAATTATTATTGACTAGAGGTCCGGTGCACAGAATTCATGCACTTGAGGGGAGGGGGAATTCCCCAGCCTGACCTGTGCCCTCTCACAGTGTGGGAGCCCTGCAATCAATCACCCCAAAAAGGTAGGCCCCACCCACCCATCCAGGGCTCCTCGATGGATTTCCCCAAAGAGGTAGGCCAGAGCCAGGAATCCTGCCTCCACATTGCGTGGAGCCGTGGGACCATCGGTCTCACCACGCAGAGCCGCAAGACCCACCTCTGTGCCGCACGCACAGCGTCAAGCACCTGCCCACCTGTGTGCGCCTCGCCATGCACACAGCCCCACCCACCCGTGCGCGCCCGCTGTGCATGCAGCCTCCTGGTGATCGCTCATTACAGCATGAGGGCGTCACAGCGTGAGGGCGTCATGACCATATAGGCTTTTATTATGTAGGATTGAATGTATATAAAATGATTTTTTATATTGCTATTATCCTCCTATGGTTTCCTAGTGGAAACAATATCTGTCTCCCTATACCCCTTTCCCTATTAGACATGAAAAAATTAACTTGGGTACCTGCTAATCTTTCCTACAAGACAATGATATTCTGATTATCAGCTATGATAATGAAGTTGATGTTTTGTTGGCCACACATTGGTGGTCTTCTACTATCAATATAAGCTTTGGCACATTTTTCAGGCTATATCTATTATAAAGGACCTACCTTGGACAAACCTCTCCAAGAACACCTCCCTAATAATTTTCCTGGTAGAATTATATATAGATCTAATCTAGATGAGTATTTTAGATGAATATTGTCTAAATATAGGAATGGATGAAATTAACTGCCCAGAAGAAAAATTGGAACTTCTGGATAATAGTAGATACTTGTTCCCCCTCAGATCCTTACTTTTATAGTATTAGACATTTTATGTTCCTAACCAATGTTACTGGTTTAATATTATTGCTTTTGTTCCTAATATGTAAATGTTATACTAGATGCAGAAAAACAAAACTTGACAAACAGCAAAAAGACTTGGATCATGGTGGCTCAAAAATTAGAAATGATCCAGAATACTTTTTAACAAGGACATATAGGATCTGACTGCCTCCCATTTACCTGCCCTTTTTTTTGAATAATAATAATTTCACCTTAAATGCCATCTAAGGTAATGGTCTTGCCCCATCCCCAGTGGTCCACCCTGTTTAGCAAGACATGCTAACTCTGAGACATCCTAGGAATGAGCCTTCCTAGCACCGTAGGACTCCATTATCCAACCAAAAGGTTGGTCATCAATGCCACTCTTTGGATTGATTTATGACCAAAAGGGGGATGTGTGGATGAAAGGGGTCACATGCTAACCTGACCAGCTCAGGGAAGGCCTGCATGGCAGTCTTGCAAACTCAGAGACCTAAAGTAATCACAAAGGATGGTCTGAAATTAAACTTTAACTAAAAGCAGTTATGGTGGGTAGTTATGTCCTAGGCCAGTATCTTCACTGACAAGGTCAACCTTTACCTTAACTGAGCCTGTCTTTTTGCATCTATGATAACATATCCTTGAAATGTCTGGGTAACTTGTAAGTTCCCTTTTTCCAGACCCCTTGGGGCACAACCTAATGTGCCTGGGAGCCAGGACAGATACCACAAATTCCTTCATTGTTATTGTTATCATATTAATTGTTGACTGTTAACTATTCTGCACCCACCAAAGTATATGTCTATCATTTTGCTTTTTATCCAATCCCAGAGGTTTCCCTGCTTTGCTTTCTCCTGCCTCTCTAATCTATCACCAATGGATTTCATATAACCCACCTATGTCCCCTCCTTTGATTGCAATGTATAAAAATAGATGAAAGACAGCCATTCTCTGGAGCAGGCATCCTCAAACTATGGCCTGCAGGCCACATATGGTTGTTTTTGCCATTTTGTTTTTTTACTTCAAAATAAGATATGTGCAGTGTGCATAGAAATTTGTTCATAGTTTGTTTTTTTTTAAACTATAGTCCGGCCCTCCAATGGTCTGAGGGACAGTGAACTAGCCCCCTGTTTAAAAAGTTTGAGGACCCCTGCTCTGGAGCATTATTCCAAACCATTGAGATACTGCTTCCTGGCAATTGTCAACAGTTTGGCTCAAATAAACTCACAAAAATTCTTTTATTTTAAAATTGACCCCACCACATGTTGGCAAGGATGTGGAACTACTACAACTCTCATCATTGCTGGTGGGAATGTAAAAATGATGCAAATTATTTGGAAAACAGATTGGCAGCTGCTTAAAAAAGTTAAACATGCACCTATTACATGACTCACTCATTCCACTCCTAGTTATTTATCCAATAGAAATGAAAGCATATGTTCATACAAAGGTTTGTACACAAAAGTTCATGGCAGCTTTATTTATAAGAGCCTGAACTTGGAAGCAATCCAAATGTTCATCAACAGACAAATGGATAAGCCATAGTACAACCATACAATGAAATAATACTCAACAATAAAAAAGAATGAAATATTGATACAATAATCTGGATGAGTCTCAAAATAATTATGTTGAGTGAAAGAAGCCAGACAAAGAGAATAAATATTGCATGATTCTATTTATGTAAAGTTCTTGAGAACCTGTTAACTAATCTACAGTGACATAAACAGGTCAAGGGTTGTCTAGAAAAACAAGGCAGGGAGAGAAGGAGGAAGGAGGGATTACAAAAAGGCACAAATCAACTTTGGAGTGATGGATATGTTTATTATCTTGATTGTCAAGGAGTTTTCATGGGTGTATACATATGTCAAAACTCATAATATTGTGCACTTTACAATTTGTTATGTCAATAAAGCTTTTTAAACCTTGAATTTTGAAATTCAAAAGTATTTTATCTCTTTCTCTTTATTTTTTCTTTATTATCTCTTTTCTAAGACAAAGGCTGCCACCAACTGAATGAAGGGTTTGTATCTCAAAATGCACCATTTTATACAAACACAGTCCAATGGAGGGAACATCAACCTAATAGTAGCTAATCTGGCTGTGTTATATAATTTCTCTCTTGAGAGAGTTTTCCTGATATCATACTCATGTCCAACTTCATTGTGAAAATGCTGGGGTTCAAGGAGTATGCCCATAGCAAAATTGTGAGGTGAAAAAATCTTGTCTATAGCATTCTTTAATTCCCCTCTTTGAATGTCTCTTACCTAATTTTCTATATTACTCTCCTTCATCTCCCAGCCTTACTCATTCTCCAGTCAAGACCCACTGCTTTCATGCTTCCGTCAACCCATTCATTCCTGTGTATTCTGGCAGACACTGAAAAGTTATATGATAAATTTAGCCTGATTAGGATATTAGTAATTCATCGTGAGTCACTATGGGTGGCATAGGGTTTAAGAGCATAGCCATAAGGCCGTCTGAATTCAAATCACAAAATGGCTGTGTGACCTTGAATATGTTACTTAACCACTCAGAGCCTCAGTGTATTTTATCTATAACATTAGTATATTTGTATCTACCTCACAGGTTGGTGATGAGGGTTAAATGAATCCATATTTATACAACATTTAGAACAGTATCTGGCACATAGCAAACATTACATAAGTGTTACTAAGTAAATTAATTGAATATCACTGCCCAAGGACTACTGCTTTAAAATGAAAGAGAATGTGTGCATCAAGCGAACTCTTAAATATTGTACTGTTATTTTTCTTGGAAGCCAGAAATGTCCCCGTGGCAGAAATGTCCATCAAGAGATTAAAGGACCTTTCTGGTGTATAGCATATCCCCCCACCTGACCGGCCACCTCTTCTGCCCCTACATCAGCCACGGTAGGATGCTCAACGCCCACGTCGTCAATTGTGTTGGCCTGACTTGGACCCCCAGAGCTCGCTGCTGTCCTTAGCTGCCATCCTAGTGCTCTGATCTGCTCAAACCTCTCAGAGCCCGAAGCCTAAGAGCTGCCTGCCTCTCAGCTGAAAACGCAGTTAAGTCTGCTACTGCAGATTCAAGCATTAATGAGCACACGTGCTAATTCAGTTTCAAAACCTCCTGTGTGAAATCTTAATTCTTTCAAGGATATGTAAACCTAGACTGAAACGCTCATTAAAAACATTTCAGAGCTGTTAATAACTGGCTTTTAAAAGGCAGTGGGGCCATAGCAGTACTTGAAGGGAACCCAAACTTTCTCTGTTATTTATTCCTCCGGTGCCTAAGCCCTCCTGAGAAAGAAACTATATCCAGAAGGATTAGAAGATTTCTCCTGAAAATCTATTAACCCAGTATTGGCAGGAGTGGGATATACCCTTAGCCACCTTATTGTTGTTTAAGTTTGTCATTAGGAAGGTTCTCAGCTTTCTGGCTCAGTGTTGTGCTATTATCCTATAGGAAAGCAAACCTAATTTATAACACAGTTGATTTCCATCTGGGTCCTAGGGTCGAAGACCACAGGGACCCTTTTACTCAACATTCTTCCTATCATCTTTTATTGAGTATCTGCTTTGGGGAAAATGTTTTGTGGCACAAGCTCTTCCCTTACAGAGCATAGTAACCGTATTTGGGGGTAACTGTCCCTCTCATGACCCCATTCTCAAAACTGTTGGAGGGGAAAAAAGCAATGTTTATATATATGACATAGCCCCAAGAACTGCTGATTTAAGCAGGTTGAACATCCAAACCAAAACCAGACCTTCTAATGGCCAGCTGGTGCCTAATTACATTCTCTTCCATGAGAATTATAATTGACAGAGGCTGTACTTAGCTGGATCTATAGAAAATACATTGGCCGGGGCTGCTGGCCATTTGGGACCATGTACTAGTATAAACAGAGAAAGGGGCTAATATACCAAGATATGTCTGTCTGATGCGGCCAACCTACCATGTATCTACCAGTATTTGCATAGGGACCTTATTGTCTCCTGAGAAACAATTCATCCTAAGGTGAAAGAGAACAAAGTCATATAAGTTTGGTCCACAAACAATGCCCAGTATGGAGCAGATGCTAAGCATTTTAGTACAGTAGTGCAATAGCTGCAAAACCCATCCTGGATTTTCTGAAGAGGGGCTTAAAATTAAGGCCTATTTTCAAAAAGAAATAAGCAAGAAAAATAACAACAACAAATCCTCTGGTTGTTTGTGCTAAAACCTCATTATTTTATATTCCAAGTATCTGAGTGGTTCCTATGTCAGGGTGAGAGATTCTTCCCAGCTTTTTAGTAGAGAACCTGGTGCAGCTTAGGATGGTCAATGTTAGCCACAGCGGTTAGAGCCTCTGAACAGAGATCTGTGACCACAGTGTGGAGGTGGGTGGCCCTGTAACCACATGGGCAGGCATCTACAGTGATGACAGGCCTCAGCAGCCCTACCACAGGCCTTGGGGGAAATAGAGAACACAATAGCTGTGTGAACCACATCCACAGAAGTACATGAAATATCCCCAGAAACTCTCAGAAGTAGGAGGTTGGGTTGAAAAATGGAGCTTCACAAATGTTTTGGAACTTCCATACTGGCCAGTGGGCACTGTAGGCAGAAGGAATTATTTTTATGGCTATTACAACTCCTTTCTTGCTTTTGTTTTTGAACTCTAGGCTATGTGGCCAGACAGCAATTGTCCTTTTAATTGTGCCTCCAACTTTGAAGAGCATTCATTCTGCTTCTGTTTTTCTTGGATTTGATGAGCAAGGCCACCACACCCTGGATCATATTGCAAACTTCCCCACTCTCTACACTCATCATATTTTCTCTTAGAGGACTGACATTTCCTGATGTATTTCCTCCATATTTAACAGATAATTTATTTCCATAATAGAAAATGATAAAGACGTCTAATCAAAGCCCCCATAAAATTGGGGTTTTCAGAGCAACCTCAAAGTCTCTACCTCCTGAAGCTAGAAATGTGTCTGCCATAAGATAGCAACATGGCAGAGAAAACCTTTGATTAGAACTAAAACTTGAATCTAAACTAAATAATAAGTTCAAGAACATTTGCAATGACATAAACATCTACCTTAGCTTAGACCACAATTCAGCAATGCGCTGAGGCCTCTGCTTCAGCAGGCTGAGTCTTCCTTGCTATGCTAGGCACATGTGAGAACCAGTGTGAAATCTGAATAATGCTTTGAAGAAATATAGCCCATTCTGGGAAGATGAAAGCACTTTGCAGAGAACATTATCTCTTTAATTCACACACAGTCCCTATGCAAACAGTAGATAGGAAATAGGTATTTATTCTGGGATTCTGACTCCATTAGTGTTGAATAATTTGTACATTTATGGGAGTAGAAGGGCCCCTGAAAAAATGAAGACTGTGAAAGCAGAAATGCAAAGGACCAAGGGTAGCTATCATTAAGGTAATGAGGTAGCCAGTTGATTACACTGATTGTCTAACCTGGAACAGTGGCACAGAGGAGAGAAAGCATGGGCTTATTCATGAAAAAGCAAGTAGTTTGGCTGAAGCTATGGGTGTGTGCAGAGAAGCTGTCATGATGGAATGGAAAGGGATAAAGGGATCAAAGGAGAGAAAGTAATGAGAGAAAATAAAGGCGAGTAAAAGGGCAGCGGGGTCAGTATATAGAGAGCTTTGTACACTGGTGTGAACAGAGTTTGGACTTCATTTGGTGAAACATGGGCAGTTGTTGAAGGTTTTTAATGGGTTGAACCTGGCCATTGTGGCTCAATGGTTGAGCATCGACCTATAAACCAGGAGGTCAGGGTTTGATTTCCAGTCAGGGCACATGCCCGGGTTGCCAGCTTGATTGCCAGTGTGGGGCATGCAGGAGGCAGCCAATCAGTGATTCTCTCTCATCATTGATGTTTCTATCTCTCAATCTCCCTTCCTCTCTGAAATCAATAAAAATATATTTTTTAAAAAAATAATAAATAAATAAATAAAATAAGGGGTTGAAATATCAGAACTAACTGTAGGAAAACTACCTGGTACAGTGAGTAGAGGGTTTGGAAGAAGGAGAAAAACTAGAATAGCAAGGAAGGCCCAGTCAACACCAGGCTTTGATCTTGAGAACTTGGTTCTTTAGAAACAGATGAACCACCCTCTCTCAAACACCTCAAGAACCACCAAAGGCACTGAACCTTTAGTGTGTGAGGCTTTCCAAAGAGGAAGTGGTGGGCAAATGTCAGGGCCAGTTTTGTGTGCTTTGGGGTTTTTGTCTCATTGACATCTTTGGTTGAGCTTTCTTAGGTGGCTGAAGTTCTGGTCCTCACATCTCTGGACATTTGGATACTCTCTGGACAGCCAATCCCATGAAGCCATGCATCCTAGGTGTCCTGGCTCTGTCCAACCTTCACTCTTTTGACACCACTTTTCTTTCCCTCCTTATCAGTTAACCAACTGGCTCACTTTCTAATATAGGTATAATAGCCCTAATTACAGCACTTAATTAAGCAAATATTTATGATGCATACCATGTACCAGGCACTGTGTTACAGAGACTACAGTGAACAAGCTCTAGATGGCCTGCCCTTGCTGACCCATGATCTTGTGGATTCAGTGTAAACCATAGGCTATCCTAATGCAAGCTTGACCTTATTACTGCTGAAAAGACTCCGCCATTCAGCAAACCTAAATAAACTCTAATTTACATGGACCTACCTTTTTGTTTTCCTTTGCTTTGCATTTCTCGGGGAGCTGTGCATTGTAGGATATTTAGCAGCATTCTTGGTTTCTACCCATCTATGCCAGGAGCATGCCCATTGCCCTAATGGTGACAACCAAAAATGTATCCAGACATTGCTAAATGTCTCCTGGGGAGTAATATTGCCCGTGGTTGAGAACCGCCACTTTAGAAGTTCCACACAAGTTTATATAGATATATTCAATCTTAACCTGTAAAGGAAAAAGAGTCCCCACATCTCAGCTCCAGTTTCTTTTCATGGTAGCTGGTTCTCAGTGGAGACTGAGCAAGAATCAAGGCTGGACTTCATGAGCTCACACCGTCTGGGCAAGAAAGGCAGCATGGGACTCTACATTCTACAGAATGTAGACGCTGTCCCAGACCCTAGAGAATGGGGTCCTGGCCGAGGAACAAGATGGTCCAAACCAGGGATAGAAAGACACAGGGAAAGGTGCCTTGAATGCAGGAGTCATCAGTGATCATCTTCCTTTTCCTCCTGGCTTGATTGCAACAACCAGAACTGTAATCACTCTGACTGTTGCTCACTATGATTGGAGACAGTCTTCGTTGGGAAGGAGGCACTGAATTCCATTATCCACTCATGAAAGCCTAGAGTGTGAGGGAGGAGTGTGTCAACCTCAGGGGGTTCTTTCTGTGTTGGGGATTTTGTTCTACTCCCAGGAATGCCCAGGGTTTCCAGGCACTTGGCTCCAAGGAAGAGGTGATAGGAATGAGGAGAGGATATCTGCAAAAAACTGCAATCTACATCTACATCTTTGGTTGTGTATACTGAATTTAAAAGAGAAGAAAGATTGATGATGTTTTGGTTCCTCAAAGCCTCATAGAGGCATGAAGGCCCATGATCCATCCTCAGACTGGAAAAATAAATTTGTCAGTGTTCTTGAAGTGAATATAATTCAGAACAACTAACAAACTAATCAGACTCAACAGAGAGAGATGCAGGAGTCAGGTCAACACTATTTATATTCCTATAAAGTGAGCAATATGCTTTTCAAGGCCTGAATATTTGTATCTGCTCTCTAGTCTACCTTTCTTTATGTCAAAGTCCCTATGGTTCTATCAATAAACAAATACTTTCAACAAATTAAACAAATTTTTATTGAGTGCCAGATTCTTTGCTAGCAAATCAGACAGAATGACTTCTGTCCTCTTGGAGGGTACATTCTAGTCAAATTAATAATTATAAGTTTCCTCACTGGCTGGTAAATCAAAGGAAAGGGTATAAAATAATTTTAATTTATTTTTAGAGAGAGAGAGAGAAAGAGAAACATCAATATGACAGTGGAACCTGCTGCCTCCCTGGGATCAAACCTGCAACCCTGGCATGTGCCCTGACTGGGAATTGAACCATCAACCTTTTGGTGAACAGTATGACTCCCAACCAACTGAACAACACTGACTAGGGTGGATATAAAATTATTTTAAGGGATGTATTCGGGGTAGAGAAAATCCTAATAAACTATTTTAACCCCAGAACAGAAGAGACCTCAGACCTCTTTTTTGAACAGTGATATTTAAGCTCTAATAAATTCTAGCTTCAACAACTTACTTGCTTATGAATAAAGGCAAATTATTGTGTCTCTGTAAGTGGCAGCTTCTTTATGTATAAAATGAGGTATAAACATCTTTTTCTGTCCTCTGTAGTACAAGGCTGTGTAAGGAAAATGCATGTGAAAGTCCTTTATACAAATGAAGGGGCTACTGGTCATAGTGGCAGTGGTCAGAGCAGCTGCTAGTGTTCTGTTTTAATCATTCAATAAATGGTGTTTAGGTGTCTACTCCATGTCTAGCCCTAACTTCAGAGGAAACAAAGCCAATGTATTTATTGCAGGTCAGCATGGATTTTTGTGAGTCTGCTAACGCAAAAAAGAGAAACAATTCACCATTGTCCTCTAAAGATGCACTTATTCAAGAAGGTGGGCCATGAACTATGTGTCTGTTTACAGAAGTAAAGATGGAAGATCTAGGAATGATTTCCATAGATCCAATAACAAGCCTTCCTCCTGCTGCTAAATAACCTGTAGATTAGTTGGTTATGATTGATAAATTGCTAAGTACATGCAAAGTTCTGTAACAGTATTAATTCAGATGTCCTTCACGAAGACTATGAAGGAGAAAAGAAAGTCTATCAGATTGCTCATCCACTAAAATAGCAGAGAAAAATGTTTAAAACAAACAAAGATAAAGCCCTTCCTCCTCTCAAATCCTATTTCTAAATCACTTCAAAGGGTTATTATTAAACTTCAAAACGTCTTGCAACATTATCCTGTATTAAATTTCAAAGATCCATTAAGTGCCATTTTGCTGCAGTAAAAGGAAAGATAGAGAGGACTAATTCAAGAAGGACAAAAAAAATCTGGAAGAGAATAATTTTAAAGGCTGGTTTTTCTCAAGTAACAACTGAAAACCCTCCCATAGGAAGCAGTCAAGGTCACTTTCTATCCTCAATGTTCAGTCAGGGAGACAACCCCACATTTGGCAGCACATGGTTAAATCACAATGATTTGAAGAAGTCTCATGCTACTTACTCTCTTTCTTAAACTACCAACTCCCTTCGGCCTCCTGTCTAAAGAGTATGGTCTCATTATAGCTTTACAACAAGCTTCTGTCAAACAGGCCACTGGGAAAGGGATGACGTGGGACGTCATGTGGTCCTCAACCAGGTCCAGTTCTGCTGCCTGGGGGCATTTAGTAATATCTGGAGTCATTTTTGATCTTCACAATTTGGGGAAAAGGTGCTACTGACATCTGGTCTGTGGATACTAGGGGTTCTGCTAAACAGCCTAAAATGCTGCCCCATCCACAGCCAAGAATTACCCAGCCCAAGATATACACGGTGCTGAGACTAAGAAACCCTGCGGTACTGTGATTCTCTTTATTTTCTACCCCAAGCTCTGCACTCTTGAGAATGAACTCCTATGTTGACAGTTGTATGATCTACCGAATGTGAGATAGCCACATCAACCCTTTTAATTAACAGACAGTTCTAATTAGTTGGTTATCATTTTCACTCCTCATTTATTCTTTATTCATCTTGGGTGGAAACTCAAGTAACAGCATGTGGATGTCGTACAGCCACCAGCTCACATAAAGGAGGGTAAGAATTTTGCTGTAATCATGCTGTCTGGGCTGCAGTCCCATAAAATTTCAGTATTTTGCATGGCATTCTCATAGCCTCACTTTGCCAGGCATCAGGGAGTTGAAAAATAAGTTCCAGCAGAATCAGCTCAAATATATCTCATCGTGTGAGAGGAATCACAGAGAACTGGATGATGTAATATTGATTGCCTGTTAGTAAAGAGAATGAGAATGTCTGCCAGAAAAATTAAACCCAAGAGCAGGAGATGAAGAGGAAATGATGAGAGGGTTGAAATGGTAAATGAAGACATCAAGTCAGGTGACCTGGGAACCGAGGCGCCAGCAGCATCTGGAGCGGGTACAGTCATCTCGTCCAGAATGGCACAGGTTTTCACTTGCAAACCTTGAGTCAACACATCACACTCCTCTGTTTGATCATCTTTATTTTCGTATATCTACATGTTGCTATCAAGCAGTATGGTCTGAGCCAGAACAAAATTTGCTGCCTTCCTTCAGTTAACTGAGCAGGTTTTATTTCTCTGTCCTGAATTCCATTTAGTCAAATAAATGCTTTCATCATAGATCATGTTTGTTGATGAGGAAAGAGGCCTACCTCCATAACCTCAATAGATTGTCTGCTGTTGGTTTCAGTGTCTTTAATACTCAGCTGTTTGTTTGTTTTTAACTGCTTTACCTCTAAGTAGTACTGTTTAGAGGCAGTTTCCAAGTGTACACCAAGTCTCTCTCCTCTTCAGTACATTTCTGCCTCTCTGTTTCCACCTAACACCTTGTTGATATTTTCAGGGAGGGAAGCAATGCAGGGAGGGAAGGGAGCTGAGCTGGTGCAATGCAGAATTAAGTGTTTGAAGATCAGCCTACTTTGTTCCCACATCTTTCCTATATCAGCCATCCTCACAATCAAATCATCATCATAAAAACATCTAGTATTTATGGAGTAACTGCAAGTTTCACAAACACTTTTCCATTGAGATTCTCTCTGTAATTCTATGAGAAAGCAGGTGTTATTCTTACAGCTAATTTGGAAGCCTGTGGGTAGAGTTCCCCATTATACCTCCTGAATTTGCTCCATTGTTAACATTGTCAAACTTTTCATAGAGGTAGAACATCATTATGTTTTTAAGTGCTCTTTTCTTACCCTATAATTCGGGAGTTCCCCTGGGGTGACTGTATCCTAAATCTGCCATGTTTGAAAGCTCAAGGTATACAAAGAGAACCGCAGAATGAACCTTTATGCAAGATGTGACTTAGGGGACCTAGAATTTGAACTCACCTTCTAGAAATTTCTTTTTTTGACTCTTAAGCACTGCTCTCACTTTATCCTTTCACCTTGGTCTTAGGATGGACCCTCTGGCCTGTTCTGATTGGCCTTCTCTGTACAAATAGCCATAGGCATAAGGCCTGTGTTAGTAGAATGCAGAGTTCTCCATCTCTCCATAACTTGTACTGAGGCAGTCACATTTTTTAGTCTTCTTTTCCCCAACGTCATATAACTCAACTTCAGCATGATAAATACCTAGTATAAATATTTGTCACCTCTGAGATTCACCTCCTTCCTTTCTGTCATCAGTTGATCACTGGGTTCCCACAAACCACTTATTTATGGTAAACCTGGTTTCTAGACAATTTGAGAATTTAAAAGAGGCAAAAAAGAAGGATACAGAAAGAGGAATGGAGAGACAAAGAGAAGGAGAGAGAGAGAAACTGGGCCCACATCCTAAAGGAGGAAGAGACGATCAGAAATTGGATGAAGAGAAATGTTGAAGCATCCACTGAACTTATTATTCCTTATCCCTCACTCTGGGTTGGGTGCTCTATGTGTGTAGGAGCATTTGGCTCAAGACAGTTATCTCTAGTTCAAAGTGAGGCCCATAGAATTGTCCAAGATCACTTGGCAGGAAATGACTTGGTCAGGACTCAAGCTGGGTTATGTCTGTTTCTATCCCTTAGGCTGCCTCTGAAAATTAGTGTGTTCCAGGTAGGACACAAACCCCTACATACCAGGAAAATAAGCAGAACACCACCATTGAGCCCTGGATTAAGTTCTTACCCACACATCCTAATAGGGTGACTGTTCATTCCTACCTCTGGAATAATCTGATGCATGTTACCTGTCTCTGAAAACAAGAAACCTCCTATGTCATGCCAAAAGATAACATGTTCTTTCTGGGTTACCCAAAGAACAATCAATGAACTTCCTTGCCTAGAGAGAACAACACAGGCCGGAGAATTAAGAGATGTCCAAGTTTTGCTCTAACTAGATGCCAGCAAGTCACTTAATCTTCATGGTCTTGGTTTCCTCATTGGCCAAATTGGAATTCACTTGATAAATAATTTTTTTAGCATCTACTCTATGCCAGGCACTGTTCTAGATGATGAGAACATAGCAGTGAACCAAATAAACAAGGCCCATTCTCTGGTGGCCCTTACATTCTGTAGGTGAACAGAGGCAATAAACAAAGTAATGATTCCAGAGAAGGATAAGACCTTCAAAGATAATAAACAAGGTAAGGTAATAGAGAAGCATGTGTTGGGATAGGGAAAGGGTTAAAACAGTGTCTCTTTAGAATGTCCAGAAAAGCTTTCTTTGAGTAAGAGGCATTTTAGCTGAGACCTATGTGGTCGTCATTAGAGGAGGTAGTCATTAGAAGAGCATAATCAGGGGAAGAGCATGCTACAGAGGGAACAGCCAATGCAAAGGTCCTGGGGCATGAACCAGAGTAACATGTTCAAGAAACAAAAGGAAGGTCAGTGTGGGTAGAACATAGAAAGCAGAGTAGGCAAGGTGAATAGTGGTATAAGGTGGCAGCGGCCAGACTCTGTGTGCTTCACAGGCCACTGTTAGAAATAATGTCTGCCTTCCTGCACTGACAGCATAATTGTAAAGGCTCAGGTTGGATAGTACTTTAGATAGGAAAGTACTTAAAGCAGTTATAGCCTAAATAAAGGTTACGTGGTGGAGTTTTAAGCCCTGTAAGCATGTTGAATGTTCTCTCTTTATTGCCAAAGTATTTGCCAGTGTCACTTATGTGCAGTCTTCATTAAATCACTCTTATCCTGGGGTTGTTTTCAGGAATGGGATTGCTCAATCTGAATAAAGCCAGGGATACTTGGCCTCTGCTTGTTCTTCTAATATATTTTTCTGAATATGAAGAACAAAACAGGAAGGTCAGAGAAGGGATGTTACTTTTGGCCCCTAAAAGCATTGCAAGCAAGTAGGGCAAAAGCTGTGCTGCTTTCTTCAGTTAGAAACAAACCACATAGAGCTATTTAATTGTATTTACATCTTTTTTTAAAAGCCAGATGTTTGTGGTTGGTAATTTGGGAAAGAAATAAAAACCTTCTGGGAAGAGATAACGACTCCGATATCCTCTGTGTTCTGATGATGTTAAGATGCATGTGCAGACAAGAAACAAGGCCGGCTGCCCTCTGTACCCATGAAGGAACACAAAGCAGAACGCAGGCTGCCAGGGAATGCCAGCAGAGCTCTGGGAACAGGGCCGTTCATTAAAAACGTAAATAAACGTAATGATTGCATGTGGTTGTCTTCAGGGCATTTTACTTTAGACCATTTGTGTGTTGAAAAACAGGACTGCAAATGCCATAATTATTTTAAGATATAAAATTATTTAAATTGGCTAATGAATGCAGGCCCTGACACTAGGCTGCATAAATCTGGATTCCTTGGTGTGTTTTTGTGGGGGGAGGGGGTGGAAGCAGCTTTATTCATTAGCAGCATTATCTGCACTTTCTTTTCCTCCTCGGTCTGTTCAAAGACAGAATGTCCTAAACTGCATGATCATCTGGAGGCAAAATGCACCTTCACATACATTAGCTCAATTAATTCTCATAACTGATTAATGTTGCTATTATCTGTATTGTACCTGCAAGAAAGCTAAACTCAGAGAGGGTACGTGTCTTGCCTAAGATCACGGCCATGTCTGGCTGAGTAATCTGGGCAAGACACGTACCCTCTCTGTTTCAAAACTTCTATACACTATTTTATGGCAACGGAATATTCCCAGTTAGCAGATTGATTTAAAGTGATGGGTCATGATGTTAGAGGGGAGACTATTCTTTCCGCCTGGGTGTCTAGCAGATTCCAGGAATACAGAGAGTGTGTGGAGGAGCAGCTTTGAACACAGAAGCCTCTGCTTATTCATCAATGTGTCAGATCAGTTTTTGCCAAGGACGTTCTTTCTCCCCTCCCCTTTCCTTTCCAGCCACTTTACCGGCAAACTGACCTTGCCATGGTTTTAAAGCTGACATCAGCCATCATCTCCCTCAAAGGGCAACAGGTCTTGCGAAGGTAATGGGATTCTGCAGTGCCTGCCTCGGTCTGCAGCTTCCTGAGTGCGATGCTCTCTCTGCAGCCTCTTTGTCATCTCTCTGAGAATCCTTGTATCATTACTGTTGTTTTCTAGCAGAGGGTAACGATTAGTTATTTGAGACAGTGCCAAAAACATATTTTACTCCATTTTATGATTACTAACCTTGTCAATTAACATTTATTGAGTCCTTGCTGATGCATGATACCAAACAGACTTTGGATTCTGTTCTATCCCAAGGATTAGAGCTCTGAAATCAAGCCTGGGTAGAAGGATGTAAACTTGTAAACTGAAGAGGAAGTCACGGCAGTGAATTCTGGGGACCAGCATGAGCTTACAGCCCCAACTTCTGAGAAAGATGCCCCCGAGAAGAACTTAGCAGCCAACGATGGCATGGCCCGTGCAGATCCTTCTGGTTCCACCCAAGTGAAACTCCAAGGACTTGATCAACTTTGTCACTGGCATTGTTTGGGGGAAGGCTGGATTAATCCCATTTGTCATCTCAGATGGCAGGAACTGAAAAAGAATAGCAAACTAGGAGATGCCCAGCTTCATACTGGAAGGGACATCACATTTTCCATATCCCAGGGAGCAGCGATCTCTAGCAATTTTCCACTCTCTCCTGGGACCCACACAGAAGCCTGTTATTCTTGGTTATTTCTCCAGCACCATCCCATCCACGAGGGAAGATTTGATATTCATTATCTCTCTGGGAGACTTGGGCAGAGCTCAGGCATGACTGAGGGTTGGAAAAGGAACCCAGACCTCTGTAGAACAAGCCTCCCTCATCCCAGCAACCTAGGCAAGGGAATCAACCTTTGCACAGCACCCATTCATGGAATTGTAGATGCCAGATTCCTGTTTCATTTCTACTTCTTCCCCTGAAATTTATTCGGTTTTCTCTTTCACCTGGAATTTATATTTTAACCCCCAGGATATATCTCTTCTTGTCCCTAATACAACTGGAAACAACTGAATTTAGTTGGAGAATATGATCACAAACATTGTGAGTTTAAAGAGCCCCAGAGGTATCATTGCCCTTGTTCCCGGATATTGAAGGCACCTGATGTTAAAAGGACAAACCTAGACAGTTCAATTCAGTTCAGTAAATATATAATGTTTGTATTATGCTCTAGGCAACAAAAATATATACTAAATTCCTTCTGTGTTCTGAGAACTGTGTTGAGCTACCAAAGATGAGTAACTAAGTCCCTTGAGGAACTCACACTCTAGTAGGGAGTTATACTTTCAATATAACAGAGTTGTTTATATAACTGCTGACGCAGAAGAGCATGAAGGGGGAACACTAAACCCAGCCTTTGGGTCTGGGGAGGCTTCCTGGCATTGAGCAGGGTCCTGAAAGAAGGATTAAAAAGGCACACAGAGAATAATGTGAGCAAAAGCAAGGCAGGAGAGACAAGGTCATATGTGAGAAGTAATGCACCAAGTTGAGTGTCACCAGCGCAGAAAGTACAAGACAGAGGATGGAGGGACTCGTAAACAATGCTTAATGGCTTGGTTCAATTCTGTAGGCAACAGAGAGGGTTCAATTCTGTAGGCAACACTGTAGGGTTTTTGAGGGAGAATAGAGTAGTAGTCAGAGACCCATGTTGAGTATAGAGGATGGAATTAAGAGAGACAGACTGACAAGTAGGCATAGAGTGATACTCACAGAGGTACATATTAGAAACATCTCCAGAATATTTTAAAATACAGATTTCCTCAACTCACCTCATATTTTTAAAAACATAATTATTCTTTAATATAACTCCAAGATTCTGAAATATACCTTCAACTGAGGAACACTAAACTGGGAGGTTACATTGTAATAGTTAGGGTCTGGACTAGGACCATGAGAGTGGAAAAGAGCTGAAGAGACACATTTGACAGCTATTCAGAAAGTTTAATTAGCAGAACCTATTGATTGATTCACTCATTCAACAAGTACTAAGCCAAGCACTATGCTAGATGGTAGACAATGATGAAAAGGACTCAGTTCCTGCCTTTAACATTGTATAATCTAGTGCAGAATTTCTCCATCACAACACTAATATTTTTAGCAACAGGAAAAATAAGCAAAGAAAAATATTCCTGAGATATTGTGGCCATGAACCAGCCCTGACATGGAGCTGCAGCATGGGTGGTCTAGAGAATGCCAAAGAACTTGGTTTAGGTACCAGGCAGAACAAAAATAAATCCTCCTTCCAGAAGCACATTATCTCCTCAAGCCTCAAAGAACCTCCACTGATGGTTTTTCAAGAACAATGAGCTGTATACAATTAAAATAATAAAATAAAAATATAAAGAAAATAAGTACATAGGAAACAGACTGCAGAAATAGACCTGTAAAGATTTCAGATATTAGATATATCAGAATGTTTATATATTCAGTCTCTCACAATTATGGAATTTACATTTGAATACTTAAAAGAAAAGCTTGAAAATGATATCAGGGACAAGAAACTGTAAAAGGTGACCTGACAGATATATAAGGGTTCATTCAAAATTTAAAATATAATAACCAAAATGAAAAAAACTCAGTGGACCATTTAACAGTAGGATGAACAGAGATGAAGAGAGAATTTGTGAACTGGAAGATCAGAAATTATCAATAGGAGGAGGAACCAAGATGGCGGCAAAGTTAAACAACTAAACTGCCGCCTCGCACAACAATTTCAAAAATACAACTAAAAAACAAAACGTCTACCACCCAGAACCACGGGAAAGCTGGCTAAGTGGTAGATTTACAACTAAGAAGAGAAGGGAGCGCAAACGCTGGAGAGCTGAGGTACAGAGGCGCGCGAGAAGAGGGCTGGCGGCCGGCGACTGGGCGCACAGCTTTTCTTCAAACCAAAGGGAGACAAACTCCTGATCACTCTGAACTCCAGTTTCTAGGCACATGCGAGGGACCCAGATGCCTACGGGAAGAAGCTGGACTCTCGGCCATCGGTCAGAGAGTGAGAGTGACTTTTCTGCAGAGGTGCGCCCAGCAATCAGGGTTTGCTGCGCTGGAGCATGGGACACGGGGACATTGAAACGCGGAAAGGCAGAGACAGCTGAAGGCAGCCATGGCCGTTGGCCACGCCCCAGCCTAGTGACGCCCTGAGACCCTGCCCCACCCTGAGACCCCGCCCTGCACATTCTACAAACCCACCCAGGCTCCACACAGCGGCTTTTACATATAAATGGCCTGTTCTGTGGCAGATCAACCAAATTAACTGCAGCTCCAGTCAGACTGCTCCAAAACCGCCCAAGCAAAGAGGAGAAAACTGTAGCTCTTGCTGTAGCTCCTGCTGGGAGGCCTCAGACCTGCACCCCATTGGAGATCCAGACACTAGGGTATCTAGTGGTCGGTGTGGATGACACCAGATTTCAACCACTCTCATAAGGGACACATTCAAGAGTCAGACTCAGTGAGCACCAAAGCCCTACTGTGTCTCTAGCACAGCAATTCTTCCATTATAGACACAGCAGGTCCTCACATCCAATTGGCCTGGAGGTCAATTCCTCCCAGTGTACCAATACCAATCAAGGCTTTTAACTACACCAAGACTTTCCACTCAGCCCACAAAGGGGTGTACCAAGAGCGACCACCTAGAGTAATTGGGGAAGCTAAGCTACCGGCCCCTATAGGTCACTGACCACACAAAGCCACTCCATCAACACAGGGAGGCAGCCAAAATGTGGAGACACCGAAGTATATCACGAGTAGGAGAGATGGAGGAAAGCAAACTAATGGATGACACAGTGTTCAGAACCACATTTATAAGGTTACTCAAGAATCTTCTAAAAACCGCTGAGAAACTTGAAGAGACCTACAAGGACCTTAATGAGAATACCAAAAAAATGGAAAAGGACCAGTCAGAAATTATGCATACACTGTCTGAAATAAAGAATATACAGATACTCAACTGTAGACCACTGTACCGGAAGAGTCAAACCAAAGATCTGGAATATGAGGAAGAAAAAAAAACACCCAACCAGAGAGGCGGAAAGAAAGAAGAATCCAAAAATGTGAGGATAGCGTAAGGAGCCTCTGGGATGGCTTTAAGAGTACCAATATCCGAATTTTTGGGGTGCCAGAAGAAGAGAGAGAGCAAGATACTGAAAACCTATTTGAAGAAATAATGACAGAAAACTTCCCCCACCTGGTGAAAGAAATAGACTTACAAGTTCAGGAAGCGCACAGAACCCCAAACAAAAGGAATCAAAAGAGGACCACACCAAGACACATCATAATTAAAATGCCAAGGGAAAAAGACAAAGAGAGAATATAAAAAGCAGCAAGAGAAAAACAGTTAGTTACCTACAAGGGAGTACCCATACGATTGTCAGCTGATTTCTCAACAGACACTATGCAGGCCAGACGGGAATGGCAAGAAATATTCAAAGTGATGAATAGCAGGAACCTACAACCAAGACTACTCTACCCAGCAAAGTTATCATTCAGAATTGAAGGGCAGATAAAGAGCTTCACAAATAAGAAAAAGCTAAAGGAGTTCATCACCTCCAAACCACTATTATATGAAATGCTAAAAGGTATTCTTTAAAAAGAGGAAAAAGAAGAAAAAGGTAAAGATAAAAATTATGAACAACAAATACATATCTATCAACAAGTGATCCTAAAAATCAAGTGAATTAAAAATCTGAGGAACAGAATAAACTGGTGAACATAAATAGAATCAGAGGCATAGAATGGGAGTGGATTGATAATTCTCAGGGGGAAAGGGGTGTCTGTGTGGGGGGTATGGGAAGAGACTGGACAAAAATCATACACCTATGGATAAGGACAATGGGGGGGGGAGGTAAGAGCAGAGGGGGGGCGGGAACCAGGTGGTGGGGAGATATGGGGGGGGGAAAAGGAGAAACAATTGTAATAATCTGAACAATAAAGATTTATTTTTAAAAAAAAGAAATTATTGATAAAGGGGCAGCATAGTTCTTCTGTAAAGAGCCAGAGAGTAAATATTGTAGGCTTGTAGGCCACATAATCTCTATCACAACTACACTATCACAGACAATATATAAACAAAGGGGGTAGCTGTGTTCTAATAGAACTTCGTTTACAAAAGCAGGCAGTGGGACAGATTTGGTTCACAGGTAATAGTTTCCCAACCCCTGGTCTAAAATGAAGCACAGAAAAGAGAAACATATGCAATAAGGAATAAATGTTAAGGAAAAAAGAAAGATTGAAGTAACCCATCGGAAAAAGACAAGTGCCATATGATTTCACTTATATGTGGAAATCTAATGAACAAAGGAAACTAACAAAATAGAAACAGACTCATAGAGACAGAAAACAGACTGACAGTTGTCAGAGGGGAGGAGGTTTGGGGGCTGGGTGTAGAAGGTAAGGGATTAAGCAAAAAACAAAACAAAACACCTCATACATAGACAAACAACAATATGGTGAACACCAGAGGAAAAGGGATGGGGAGGGGGTAGAAAAGGGTAAAGAGTGCATGAATGGTGAAGGAAGCAGACTAGACACAGACAACATTGTGGTGGATTACCACAGAGAAAAGGGGTTGGGGGGGCCAGAATTAAAGAGGGTAAAGGGGTAATAAATGGTGATGGAAAGAGACTTGACTTGGAGTAGTGAACACACAATACAATATACAGATGATGTATTATAGAATACAAGATTAACATAGAAAATTACATACAGGACCTTGTATACCTGAAACCTATATAATTTTATTAACCAATGTCACCCTAATAAATTCAATTAAAATAAAATAAAATAAAAATGAAACAAGAAAGATAGAAGGTCTGACGTGTTTAACTAGAGTTCCTACAAAAAAGTAGGAACTCTTCAGGAAGACAATGGAACTGAAGTGATATTTGAAGACATGACAGAATTTTCTAGAACTGATGAAAGATATTGATTTGCTAATTGGCAGAGCCCAATAAACCTCATGTAGAATAAATAGAAAATCACACCTAGATACCATCATGAAATTGAAGACCATCAAAGCCAAAAATATTGTAACATGCAGGCAAATAAAGACAAATAAACATTACACACTCCCAGAAACTCCCAGTTATGTATACTGGAATGCAAGTGGGGACCCCTGGAATTGTGTAAGGTGAAAGCCCTGGTTAAGCTGATAGCTGATTTCCTAACAGCAATAAAGGATGCCAGAATGTAGTGGAGTGATAAGCACCTACTTTGAAGTCTGAGAGCACTGGGGACCGTGTTATAGGGATGATTGGGGACCAATCTAGGATTTGGTAGGAGAGTGTGGATCAAGGCTTATATAATTTGGGACCTTCTTTGTAAAAAACAAGGTCTTGTTCAAATGAGAAACCCTAAAGTTTGAGCTTTCTTAAGTTCGTGGTAATTCTACCTCTGTGGGTGCAGCGTGTTCTCTTCCCGTGTTCCAGCTCTCCTTCCTCCAGCATCAGTCTTCCCCAACACAGGCAGCAGAATATCATGTTCATCCTGGGCTCCTCTACTGCCCATCCTTGTTCAGAGATCTTCTGAGCCAAACCAGAGGGAACTCTTAATCCTGGTCTCCATCACATTGCAGGGTTCTACAAGTCAGTGGAGTTCAGAAGTTCTAAGCAACTATATAAAGCATTAGTAGACAGACAGGTATGTTTACATTAGGTTTGTGCATGTCTATGCACTTCATTTGATTTAGCTTGAGCTCTTTTCCTACTTCTGCATGTCCACTGCCTTCTGCCCTGATCCAGACTTATCTCACCACCCTCATTCTAGGTTATACACTGCTGACAAAACGTATCTTTCACAAACCTAGTCTCTACAACAGTTTTCCTCAACCACCAGCCAGTGGGTATAGTCAGGGGACAAAGCAATAAATCTTGACCGCTGTAAACTTCTCCCTCTGGTTCAAAAATGGGGCAATCTTCCTTGTTTCTCCATGGGCTATAGTCCCCCGTGGCCAGCATTGTACTGGGACCCCCAGACAACGGTATGCTTCCCAGAGGATCCACACCTATTGCTGCTTTTGCTGCCACTGCCACCACTGCCTTCAGGCAAACCACACTCAATGGGGCCCCCAGGGGGAGCTGCAAGGAGACACAAGCCTGCATCCCAGAAAGGCCCAGATGGCGCACCCCATGCTGTCTACTTCAGAACTGCCTCATGAGTGCAGCCTGGTCACCCACTATCAAGCAGACACCTGCCCTGTGCAGCTCAAAGAAGTTGCCCTTTGTCATCCCGTGTCTAGTGCTTTTGCTGCACCTGCTTTCTTTCCTTCTCTCACACAGCTTTGGGACCCTGTGGACTCCGGAGGCCAGGTGCAGCAGTCACCCCTGCTTCCTGTTGTCTCCTAAGTTTAGTCTCCCATTCCAATGCTTCTATCTGAGAATCCAATGCCTTCCCTTTCTCTAGAAAGAGTGAAGACTCTCTTTATGAACCAATCTGCATGGGTCCCTCCAGCCCAAGAGATAACTTCTTCAGGATCATCCAGATATCCTGGACATTTGAAAGAAAATTCCTCCCGGATTGGTTAATGCTATATATCTGTTATATAATACCTTTATTCAAGAACCTGCAAGTGGTTCTTGTTTTCAAAAACAAGCTCCTCTGACTGACTTTGAAGACCCTTTACTCTGACTGCACCCTCCCTTCCAGAACCCCCCAGTCAGAACAGGCTGCTCACCACTCTCTTCTCAAACCTTTGTCTCCTTCTTACTTTCTTATGTTTCCCTCCACCTCATCTCCCCTTAGCCAAACCCTTTTCATCTACTGCAAAGCCTTTTTAATCCTCAGGGATCCCCTGACTTGGATTCCTCAAGTCCACCTTGAACTCGCCTTTATTTTTGGAGCTTTTGGAGTCCTTATTGTAAAATATGTTACTGTAGTTCTCAATCCTGAATGGAGTACTTTTTTAAATGTGCTTGCCTGAGCCCCCACTCCTGAGGATCCTTATTCTAGAGACTTCTGGAGCTTTTGAAAGCTCCCTGCATGATTCTGATATGCGACCAAGAATGAGAAACACTGCTTTAGAAACGTGCTATCTTGTGATTTTATATAATTGCCTTTTATATCTAAGCCTTGTTTCCCCAAATAGACTGTAAATTGATCAAATACAGAAGCTATAGCTATAATTTTTCTGTGCCCTCTACATAGTCTTGTCTACCAGGCATATGTAGGTGCTCAGTGATGACTTAAATGATGGATCGATTGATTCAGCATGGTGTTGGATAACAAGCTCTTGGATAGGAAAGAGGAAACCTGAGATCTGTTCCTGACTCTGTAACTAGCAAGCCAGTATCCTCTCTGGATTTCCTCTTGCTTATTTGTAAAATGAGGGTGCTAATTAGGTTTGCAAACTCCTGGGAGCTCAAAGGAAACAGTAGAAGCTCATGAGTTATTTTCAATATTTCAAAAGGCCATTGAAAGTTATATAGTTCATATCAATCTGCAGATTAGTAATCTATCAAAAATGTATTAATGAATGACAATGAGGAGAAACAATAAAAGGAATCTTTAGTTGTGAAAAGGTTTAAAAGTACTTTATGATTCAGATCCCCTGGGAGAGATAGTAGAACAGAGTAAAGTAAGAAATTTGGAGTTAAATTAACTTGGATTCAAATCCCAACCCCATGACCTACTAGCTGTGTTAACTTGAGCAAGTTCTTCTCCTCTCTAAGCCATTCCTTCATCTGAAAAATGGATTTACTGATAGTAGCTATTGCAGAGTTGTTATAAGGGTACATAAATCGATACCTTTAATGCATTGTCTGGCACATAGCAAGTGCTCAATAAAGGTTACCTGGAGTATAGTATTAGTCTTCTCAGGTTGCCATAAAAATATCATACACTGTACACACATACAATGGAATATAACTTGGCCATAAAAAGAATGAAATCGTACCATGTGTGACAGCATGAATGGCCCTAGAGGGTATTATACTAAGTAAAATAAGTCAGACAGAGAACGACAAATGGCATATAATTTCACTTATATGTGGAGTATAAAGAGCAAAATAAATGAACGAACAAAATAAGAAACAGACTCATAGACACAGAGAACAGACTGATGATTGCGAGAGGAGGAGTGGTGGTTGGGAGGCTGGGTGAAAAAGGTTAAGGGATTAAAAACTACAAATTGGTAGGTACAAAATAGTCATGGGGAATATAGTCAATAATATTGTAGTAACTATGTATGGTGCCAGGGGACCACTTTGAAAAATATATAATTATCTAACCACTATGCTGTACACCTAGCACTAATACAAAATAATATTTAATATACACTGCAATTGAAAAATAAAAATTTTATAAAGAAAAGAAAAAAGCACAGACTAGCTTAACAACAGACATTTATTTGCTCACAGTTCTGGAAGCTGGAAGTCCAAGATCAAGATTCTGACGCATTCAGTTCCTGAAGAGAGTTGTCTTCCTGGCCTGTAGATAACTGCCTAGCTGTCTTCTTCCTGTAGTACTCATGGCTTTTGGGGTGTGTGTGTGTGTGTGTGTGCGTGTGTGTGCGCGCGCGCGCGTCCTCTGGTGTCTCCTCCTATAAGGATACTAATTCTATTGGATCAGGGCCCCCTTATGACCTCAGTTAACTTTAATTACTTCTGTAGAGACAGGTCCCTATCTCTAAATATAGCCACACTGGAGGTTAGGGCCTAAACATATGAATTTATTGGGGAAGGGGGGACACAAACATTCAGTCCATAACACCTGAGATGAGAGAGGCACTCAGAGCTGATGTCAAGGAGAAAAAAGGTAGTTAAAGTCACAAGAAATATATCTCTAAAGAAATGGTGTGTCTCCTTGGCTGGGAGGTTTATAACACATTTGGAAATAACCCTTCAGCTCCAGAACACATGGCCAGTGTGTCTAACACTAGTCACCACGGTGCAGCCTGCATCGCGGAACAAGGAACTGGGGAGGCGGGGGGAGCACAGCCTTCCCAGGGCCAGTCGTTTCCCACCTCTGTGGGTATTTATATCACCCAGATGATCGGGTAAAGTTCTGATTTCCAGGCCCCACCCCAGAGATTTTGAGTAGGTCAGGAAACTGTAACTGTATTTCTGCATTTTTAAAAATATATATATATATTTTTAATTGATTTTTAGAAAGAGAGAAAGGGAGAAGGATAGATAGAAACATCAATGATGACAGAGGGACATCATCAATTGGCTGCCTCCTGCATGCCCACTGCTGGGGATCGAGCCCACAACCCAGGCATGCGCCCTGACCGTGAATCGAACCGGTGACTTCTTGGTTCCTGGGTCGGTGCTTAACCACTGAGCCACATTGGCCAGGCTGTATTTCTGCATATTTAACAAACCCGCAAAAATACTGCTCTAAGGAACTTACTCTAGAAGAAAAACTCAAAGCCCAAGTGGTGAGGTAGAAGGTAAGCTGACGACGCTTTTATACTGCTATGATTCCTACTGGGGTACAAGCCGCATGTGTGATCAGCAGTTCAGCAGCTATAGGCAGAGAGAGCAGGAAGGACAGGGAGGGCCAGGAAAGCCAGCTGGGCACAGATGTAGAGGCACACAGTGGGAGTGGGAGACAGGAGGAGGGATGACAAATGGGTGACTGCCATCAGAGGAAGCCAGCCCTGGAGAGCCAGCCCAGGGTGTGGGATGACTAGGCGGGTGTGAACTGCTGTGACAGCCTGGGGGTTCCTGGACTCCTGCTCCAGAGATTCAGGGGAGGCAGGTCAATCACAGAGAGCCCCCAGCTCGGCTTTCTTACAGGTGGCTTTGTTTACTTATGGACTAACTTTTTTTTTCCTGTTATCATCAACCCAAGAAAAGTAGAAGCACTACCAATTATCACATGAAGCCCAGGGTGCTGAGGGTGCTAATGATGATGACAGTGGTGATGGTGCCTGCCCAGCATCGCTATAGTGGCGTCTGGTGGCTAGCCCTGAAAGGGATGTGACCCAGTAAGAGGAAGCCTTGGTTTTCATAAAGACAGAGTTAATTTCCCTGGACAACTTCTTGTTATTTTTCTTTCTTGTCAATCAGAGGAGATTAACCTCTCCTCTGATGATTGAACACCACGATCACAGGCAAGACAAATGTTTGATGGTTTGGTTGATTGTTGTAGACATGACACAAACCTTGTTTGCCTTTCCTAAACCTTATTTTTGCAATCACTGAGAGTGTATGTACTCTGCAGAGAGAATTCTCAGCCCAGTACTTTACTCTCATTCCTGGTCATTTGGGTTTCTATATTTCATGTTTTCACTTGGCATGTACTTTTCTCAGCTAAGCTTGGGAAGGAACATTTCTGCACTGAAATAGGAAGAGAGACTGCTGATCTCTGAACCTATCCTCAACCTCAGTCCTTATTTGAAATGGAATCCAACTTATGAATTTAAAAGCTCAACAAAGACTATCAGGGATAAGCATTACAAGTCCTCCATCCAGAGTTCATTTTCAGTTAAGGCTGCTAAAATGGAGCTATGATTAGTTACTATTCAGATTAATAGGGTGGACAATGCTCTGGGTTGTACAAATGGTGATGGAAATGTGGACGAGGGCATTCATTTGGGAGGACTTTCTTCCCATTGCCTTGCTTCCATTTGACTTATACACACAGCCCTTATTTCCACACACTGTTTCTCATTCACTTAGAGTTGCTAACCTGCTGTCCAGAATCTAACTTCATTGGGAAGGGCCACTGCATTAAAGAGTGATGGGTGGTGCCAATCTGGTGAGGCTCAGTGTTTGACCATCGACTTAGGAACCAAGAGGTCACCAGTTCGATTCCTGGTGAGGGCACATGCTTGGGTTGCAGGCTCAATCCCCAGTAGGGGGTGTGCAGGAGGCAGCCAATTGATGATGTTCCTTTCTCATCGATGTTTCTATCTCTATTCCTCTCCCTTTCTCTCTCTCTCTCTAAAAATCAATAAAAATTAAAACAAAAGTGATGGGTGGCCACAGCACCATGTCCTATACTCGCTGTAGCTGACTCAGGAAGGTCTGGCCCTCAAAGGGCAGGCCTGAGTCTCCTTACCCTCTTCCCACCCTTCCTGACCATATGGAAATCAGGACAGTCAGGACCTTCCTGTCAAGAAGAAGCTTTCGAGCCTGCCTTTAGCTTTATTTAACCAGAGATCCCTTGCATGGGGCAGGTGGAGTGGTCATGTTGTGGTGGGGAACCTGCTTTGATACTAGTAAGTCTGGTTATTCTGCATTTGGCCACTGATCTCCATAAACATAATTCCTTCAGAAGGAGGTGCCAGTCTTAGGATTTAGACAGCAAACTCTCCACCTTGAAACTTTATCAGAATTTTACCATGCTGGTGGCTGAATATTTACTACAAGTCATTTTGTGACTCTTACTGGTAGGCCTTCTGTAGTTCTTTCCTCTGCTCACTGATTAAAATCCACACTCTATCTACTACTATTTGTAATACTTTAAACAATAAAATTAAAATACAATAAAAATAAATTACAAAAAAAGCAAGTATCAAGAAGGAAATGCAATTAAGTGCAGACATTAATAAATGTATTAATCAATGGCAGGAAAAGAAATCCACACTCTATATTACAAAAAGTCTAAGATATTTTCTACCACTTTAAGTTTGGTTTGGAAAGGCAGAAGGTAGGACGTGAACCATTTCCACTGAAGAGCATCACCTATAACTGGATGCATTGTTTCCAAAACATTTGTGCAAACTTTGGTTTTACTTGTGTTGATACTGTAAGGACCTGGTATATTTAAAAGACTTCATTTAGGAGCTCACCACCCTTACCAACTTAAACATGAAGTCATCTACCCCATCATCTAGAAGTTTCCAAAGTGTTAGGGTCTTAAAGGTAATTTTGTCTATATCCCACCCCATTTGAGAATTCCTCTTACAGTATCCCAGAATCTAAACACACGTCCATAGCAGGGCATCACTATAATCTGTAAAGTTATGCTTCTTTTTTTAAATGGCTGAAGGAAATACAGCAAAATTGGAAACTCTGAAAAAATTATGTGGTGGGAACATGGTTATTTGATATAACAACATATATTTGATATATGTATTTGGTATATTTCATGAATGCCTAAAATATTTCATAAAGAGAAAAAATATTTTAGTTGCTGATTATAAAAACAAAACACAGACTAAAACGAATATTCTTATTAATTGCCTTAAATTGCAGCCCTATTGGCACACATTGAAATTGTTCTCAACAACTATGCCCCCAACACTAAGTAGATTATTCCATAGCTTCTCATTATTTGCCCCAAAAGTATCACACAATCTTTTGAATCAAAATGGTACTCCCTCCTAAACTAGATGCCTTGGCTTTAGTTCCCTCTTTCTTCTATCTAGCAGTTTCTCTCCAGTTGATAAGCCTTTATTTATTTGAAAATCAGTAATGAAGGCATTCCTTGTATTTCTTTTCTCTCTCTGCCTGATATGGATCGTGTTAATCATGAGTATGCACAGGATCTTTTAAAATCACTATCCTTTTCCCTAAGAGACTAAACTAGTGCAGAGAGAGGACAAGGTCTGATTCCATAAAGGCCTTCAACCAAAACACTGCCCATCTTCTGGGGGCAACTCACCAGGGACTAACAGTTCTCAGTGCCAACAAACCCTTCCTCTTGTCCTAGATAAAACTCCTCCCCTCTCATACTCTGGGATAACTGAGCACTGTTCCCTGTAAAGCTACCCTTCATGTACTGTATATATTATTTTTAAACAGTTAGATTAGCCTCAAAATACCCCTTTCTATGTGATAGAGTCCACAGAAGATCCAGCTAAAGCGGTGGGGGGAGGGGGAGAGGGATTGAATAGAACATATGGGCATATCGATTATTTTAATGGAATTTAGTATGTTAATAGAATAATTTAAAAATGATTCTGGTTTATAAATGGCCCCATGATCCTGTTTTTATTTTTGTTTCTGTCATAGCTTTCCCATCAATCAAACCATCATCCTAACACCTGCCTATTCTGCTGAGTGTATTGATTATCAGACTGAATTGTCGGTTTTGTACGAAATGCATCACCTGCCTTCCTATTGACTTAACCAATTGAGTTACTTTGTTTTCCTGGGGAGCTGAAACTGGGTCTTATTCGCCTCCGTGCACTCAAGCCCTCCACCGGGTAAAGAATAGTTACTCCATATAGATTCATTGGTTGAAAAAAAAAAATGAACAGATCAAAGAATCAGAAACACTTAAATGAAACCACTATATGAACCAGAAATGTCTAAATAACACCACTGGATCATGTTCAACCTAACCAGATAATAATTATTATTATTTTACTAGAAGCCCAATGCATGAAAATTCGTGCAAGAGTATGCCTTCCTTCCCCCTGCTGCCGGCACTGGCTTCCCTCCGGCACCTGGGACCCAGGCTTCCCTCCTCAGGCAGTCAGCAGGCACCCGGGACCCGGGGTGGCTTCCCTCTGGCCCCGGATTCATCAGGAAGGACGTCCAGAATGACGTCCAAAAGATGTCCGGTCTAATTAGCATATTACCCTTTTATTTTATAGATATCTACCCATGTTGAGCTCTTCACATTAGGCTTATTGCTTTACCTACAATATTTCCTTCATCTTGTAATTCTCATATGAGGTCATTAGGATTAAGAGAGGATTAGGAAAAGCTAAAAGAATGACTACAGTGCCACCCTGGTCTTGCCCTCCCTGAAGTCGTGCAGGTATTTGTCCTCATGGGCAGCATTCAATGCCTCAAGACTGAGGGAGTCAGCCAACGGATCTTGCACTACATGGGCCTCGTCCTCCACATCTCTTTGTCCTGGGCCAAGGCCTGTATATTCTGGTTCCCATGTGCCACCTGCTGGTCTCCCAAGTCACTACTTCCAAAGTGCCTCAGGAGTACCATGTTGTGGCTGGGGAAAAGGCACACAGTGACCTAGGCATCTAGTATAGGACATGAATTAATTCATTATTATCACCTGTCAGTGGTGGAGATGAGGGTCCAGAGCCACTGAGAGAGAAGTCTCTCCTCAGAGCCATAATCTGTGTTTAGGAATTCTTAGTCCTTCTCAAAGCATTCTTGAGCCCGACAATCCCCCAAACATCCACAAAAGGATGGTGCTTAAAAGAAAGAAAGAAAAATCTCTGCACTTATAATAAAGAGATGTATGGGATGAATGGGTCAGATAAAGCAAGAGAGGGTTATTTGGACAGTCTTTCTGGAGTAAAATAAAAAGAGGAGGAAAGGAGGAACAGAGAAGGGAGGAGGAAAAAAAAACATTTTCACCAAAAAATATTGCTTATTATGCATTCAATTATTCCTAAATTCTCTAGCTGAAAATATTTAGGATTTTTTTTTCACTTGAACCTTCCTTATATTCCAGAAAGTAATAAGTATAAAATGAAAATAATAACCCATAAAAATTATTGATTACAAACTTACTTAAAAATTAGGTGCAATCAACAAGGTATAACATGGCTACCTATAGAGACAGTTGGTATCGACCTGGTGCCGATGACTCTAGGCTCATTGGGCTCCTCGGAGGTTTCTGGGGTGTGCATTATGACCTCAGCCAGTTTGAGTTTCTGTGCTAACACTCAGCAAGAATGATTCTGCACAGAGTATTCCCACGTCTCCTCCCATCTAGTCTTCATCTAGATCACTCTTAGGAACATTGCTAAATTTCCAGAGACATGTGTCTTTGCCTTCTGTTTTAAGAAGTATTTATTTCTTGCACACTGTGATATCTGCCAAACATCACTTTTATGGAAAATAATTTCCCTCCTGGATATCATCCCTGATCTCTCCTCCTCAGCCTCAGGCTCAAAGGTTTGTATATGGAAGCTGTGTCAAAGTGTGATTAAAGGGTACTTTTTATTCCTTCCTCAAAGGCCAGAAGAGCTCCTTTCTCAGTAGGTCAAACAGTTCTTCCCCACTCTCCCGCCTGCCTGAGCCCCAGCCAAAGTTCCCTGCTATTCCACAGGTCTGAGCCAAGTCTAAAACCCCAGCCCCTCCGGCAGAAGCCTCATAATACTTCTTTAAAGATCAGAACAAGAAATAAAGATGTCAGTTTTTTTTCTCGGCACTATGCTTGGTCCTCAGAGTTATCCCAAAGGCAAGCCATTTTCTCTGCATGCTTTGAAAATGAGGATATCAATATGGGAATTGGAATGTTGATAATATAATGAAGGTCACCATTTACCTTCAGGGATGGCTATGTACAAGGCACCCTGCTAAACACTAACAATGGGTTTTCTCACCTAGTTCTCATAAGACCCTATGAGATAGATACTCTTATGCCATGTTACACATGAGGACAGAGGAACTACAGTGGATGAATGCACCTTGTTTATTGTTTCTTCAACATGCCTTACTTCAGCATAAATAAATACCTACTATGTGCCAGCCAACAAACTGGATTCTGGGAGCACAGAAGTAAATGTGCTCATGCCTACTTCTACGGTTCTCACACGCTAGTAGGGAGCCCATAAAGGTGGAGAGGTTTGAACGAAGTACGTATCAGATTCGCAGGGACTCCTGCATGGGAGTGGGAAATCTCTGCCTGGGAGAGGGGTTTTAAGTGAAGGTCTCAGGATGAGAGCTGTCTTACAGAGAGTCCTCAGCAGGGGGAGAAAAGAAACCATAGAATCCTGGTAACCAAAAACATCTTATCCCAATTTTTCATTTTCATTGAGGACTGCGAGTTCCTGGATTGGGGGTGCTGACCTGCCAAAGCACACACATCCCTATTAAGGCAGCTGGGGCCCATGCTCAGGGAGCAGTCAGGAAAGGTACCAGCTGGATGTATGTAAAATTGAAGTGAGTGACAGGTAGCTCTCTTGTTATTTCTGCATAAATTCAGATCTCAAAAGGCTCTTACATACTTAATGAAAGGATTCCCTCATCTAGTTGGAATCTGATTGAATTTCTGTTTGAATTTCCTTCTAATGACCAGACTTCTCTACCTTGGAACTCAGTTTTACATGGAGGGTCACCTCAGTGCCTTAGAATGTGGGGGCCTCCTGGTCAAGGAACAGAAACAGGGTTGGGGAAGTCTGAGGGACACGCACCAGTGGTCTGGTTTGGGAAGTTTGGTGGTTAGGCCATGGCAGAAGGGAACTAATGACCAATGTGCATGTTCTGGGGGCCAAACAACTCCAGATGCGTTATGTCTGTGACCTCCTTTCAGGTGGACAATGCTAGACAAGGTGGCTCTTGTGATCCTTCACACAAGGATCTGCGTAGAGCAACTTGCATGTGATGATTGGTAAAGTCAGGACTAGGAATCAGGTGTGCTGGATCTTAGAGCCCAGGATTATTTCCTACCTGAAATGCCATTCTCTACCCAGGCCATGCAGTTTCCAAATGATTCCCCCAAAGAACCATCATTATGAGTAGAAATGGATTGATGGTAACATGTCACTAAAAGAAAGACAACTCCAAGTGCACATCTTAATGACAATGCCTCTGCCATGTCATCTCTGTACCCACAGGACACCAATTTTGTGCAAGGTACTGAGCTGAGCACTCTATAGCAAGATTGCATCTTATTATTATCCCTATTTTGTAGATGGTTAAGTGACTTACTCAAAGTCACAGGTAAAACCCAATCAGTCGACTCTAGAATTAAAATGTAATGACTATATTCTGACCACTGTTCTTCACTGCCTCTCTGTGGAAAAAAAAATCGTCAGTGGGCCCTGTCATTTTACAAATGCCACCATGAGGCAGGCAAGCCACAGTTCCTTGTGGATTTTTCTAGTTCTAATTTGTAGGTCCTATTTTATTACCTGCATGGATGGCAATAGCCTGATACACTGATATGAATAATACAAGTCCCCCATCCCCTATCTTGAGGGCTATGATGATCTCTAGATAAATGAGGGTAGCTTGAGCATTTTGAAATGGAACATGTGAAATTGGTTGGTTTTATAATCAAAAGAGAGAAAGCACAAGCTTTAGGCCCACTTTTCCCCCAAAACCCTGCTCATGACAATTTGCCATCATCAAATCTTAAATGAAAGGGTCCAGATGCTGGCATTCAGCCTGGCTCCACTCCTGACCAGCCGAGTGAGCTGGGCCAGGTAATTTCATCTCCCTGAGCCCCAGCCTCCTCGTATGTACAGTGTACATAGGAGCTTGCCGACCAGAGGGTTGGGAGAATGGATCGAGGTTGTCTATGTGAAGTGCCTGGCACTGTGCCTGACACCCAGTAAAGGATCAAATACATGTTCATCAAAAAATAACATGATAGCACAGTTTCAGGGCTGTCAGGGACTCCCTGATCACTAGGCTGTAAGCCACCCCTCCCCTCACCCCCTCCTTCTTACCGCCTCCCGTTCCTATGCTGGTGCTGCCTCCCTGAGTCTCTGCCAGGGCAGGGGCTTTCCCAGCACCTCAGGAGAGAACATTCAGGATCAGGGAAATAAAGCTTGGAAGCCCACCGAGAGCTGACTTTCTCCAGCACCTGCTCTGCCAGACCCCTGCTTCCCCCAGAATCCTTGCTTCTGAGTGAGAAAATTCATGTCTCAACCCGCAGTCAGGTGGTCTGTGGAGAGAGGGAGAGGTTGGGAGCTGGAAAAGCAACAGCTCTGGTCTCAGGGTTGACAGCCTCAAAATCCCTCAGGGATTCAACTGCCTTCAGATTTATAGGCCCATAACAGCAGAAACGGCCTCCTGGCTGAGACCGGCTCTGCCTGGAGGCCAGGGGGCTACTGGCTAATGCTGTTTGTGAGCCTCTTTATCTCTCTAATGCCATGTTCCCTAAATCTGCAGTATTAAAATGATGGGAGGAGGGTGATTCATGCCGGGTTACACTGACAATGAAATTCATGGAAATCAAATTTCTCCCAAGCATGCCAACAACATCCCCGCTGGTGCCTGCCTGAGCTCTAGGGCTGGGTTTGTCTGGTTTCTACAATGATCTTTCTTTTTAATGTCATTATTTTTATTATTTTCGCCTAGTGTTTTTATAATGTGCTCACTGTGGAGGTTGCTCCCTGCCTGCCAGCTCTCTGGGGGTGGGGGAGCGGGCTTGTTAACCCCCAAAACTGTTGTTTTGTACCTCCCTCCCACCACGGAAGGAAGCAGTCCCACCCTCTCCCTTCTCCAGCCCTGTCTTGACAAGGAACCAAACACTACACATAGAATCACAGGTTTGTTCAACCCCATAATAACTGAGCAAAATGCCAATATTAATTAATGAACCCAATTAATCCTCCCTTTTGCCCACTCACCTTCCATCTTCCCCTCAAATATCTCTGGTTGCTTTTGGTCATTCTTTGTATATCACGGCTTCTGGCTCCACCTTCTACCACCTACCCTGCAGATTCATCCCCTCCCCTATTTGCCAATATTCTCTTAAAATGTGATGCTGAGAAAGGCTGCATAAATGGTAGCACATCCATACCATCGAATATTAAGCATTTCTAAAAATACTTTAGAACTATCCATATTAACCCAGAGAGGTATTGTGAGAAAGTTGGAGAGAAATCGGTTTTGAAGGATCTACTTAATAAAAAAACAAACAATCCAAATGAAAATTTTATATGCATGTGTACTTGTTTGTATATGTTTGTATCAGCATGAATAACAGCATAGCAGGATGTACCCAGGCTATTAACACAGGTTACCTGGTTTAGGAGATGTTGGACGTTTTTAAAAATACATCTAAGAAAACGCTACGCAGAGAAGAAATATTTGACTAGCTCAGTTAACCTATGTCACTCCAGTAATATTTGAAGATAAATTTTATAAAAATACTGTTCAATCAATCAATGTGACATATATTTTGATTTTGATTTTAAATGTGACAATCACCTGGAGTCCTTCAGATATGGTTGGATCTGTGGATGGACACTTACTGCCTCTATTCATACAACCTACTTTGCATCACTTTTGTGGTTAACTTACAGTGAGGCTGAAGTTCACTGAAAGTCTTAGTTGTTTTCATTAGAAGTGCTACAAGATAGATATTTTCCTTCCATCCTATATACTTTTGAAGCAATTTTTTTTTTTTACTTCAAGTGCAGGACCTTATGTTTTTTCTTATTAAATTTTTCATGTTGGTTTTGGCCTTTTGTTCCACTTGTCAAGATCTTTTAAAAAGCTGATCTTCTTATCTAGCCTATGAACCATCCTCTCCAGCTTCATGCCAATTGAAAATTTGATCTTTTATGTCTGGTCCAAGTCCCTGATAAAAATGTTCAACAGGACAGAACCAATGATGAGGTCTTGCACTTGCCTATTTTAGATGAATAAATATAAATTATTTTATTCCTCTTTCAATGAGTTCCTTTCCTTGCGTGCAGGGCTCCTACTAAACAAATTAATTGATTTGTCAAATCAATATTGGGCAAATCAATAACCACCACCATTATTTGACTTACTGATGAGAACAATAAATGATAATCACAATCCCACTTGAGCCAATGTAGAAACACACAGTGTTAGAGCGATGGAACATATGGCTCTGTCCACATCTGCTCTGAAGCATCCAGATGGGAGTAGGAGTGGGGGGAGGGGGGCCTGGGTGAGCAGACTGTGGGGGTAGGGGTGAGGGAAGAGAGAGCAGGCAGGTGAAAGCAGACAGGGGAGGGCTTCGGGATCCAGGCTTCCAAATCAATCTCCCTGATTGTGTGGTTAATGTACAAGTGGCACGCAACAGCTGCCAACGGCTCCCATCCGTGACAGTACAACTGTGTGACAAATATTTCCCATCATACTTAGCCGCATCTTCTGCTTTTTGGTTAATGGGCCTTTGATGCGCCTACTCAGATCACTTCTTCACAGGCTTTACAAGTCTTTGTCACAAATGTGTGGTAATGTTTTTCTTCTCTGCGTAGCGTTTTCTCAGTGCTGTAACTGAGCAAGTGGCCTGTTCTGCCCTTTCCTCCCCCTAACACTCCTCCACCGCTTCCAGAAGCTGCCACACTCCTGACTTGTGCATCTCCTTATATAAAAGAACAAACACTCACCCGGCTGGTGTTGCTCAGTGGTTGAGCACCGACCTATGAACCAGAAAGTCATGGTTGGATTTCTGGTCAGGGCACATGTCCAGATTGTGGGCTCGATCCCCAATGCGGGGGTGTACAGGAGGCAGCCAATCAATGGTTCTCTCTCATTCTCTATTCCTCTCCCTTCCTCTCTCTGATACCAATAAAAACATATTTAAAAAAAAAGAATAAACACTCATCTAAGTGGTAAAAGATGCAAATGCAAGCACAGTCCTCGCTGAGGGTTTGTGGTACAGCTTGAAGCAATGTTGTGCCTGAAAAAGGAATTATGACTGCACCATTTTTCTAAGACTACGTGAAATAGCATGTAACAAAGAAATAGATGCTAAATAAATATTAGCTGCGTCTGAGTCTGTAACCTGCAGAAGACACAGGCATGACTTAGTCTGAACTTTGATTATTTGCAAACATGGGTAGGGCTAGCAAGTGAATTCTGAAATCCTCAGTGTTTGGTCATTACTCTTCTTGGCCTCCTGAGAATGTGCTGAGAACTTTGTGCAGGATTCTCACAGTCACACTGATTTTTTCATTCACCCAACATTTGCTGACTGTCAACCCTGTGCAACCACTGACCAGGCCCTGAGGCATACAAACATAATTGAGACAAGATCCTGGCACTCAGACCCAGTACACACACACACACACACACACACACACACACACACACACACACACACACCAGCAGCAGCAGCAGCAAAAGTTCACATACCAGACGCTTACTAACTGCAATATGCTTGATATTTCCTTTGTTCTATTTCATTTAAAAGATTTATTTCACATACTAATGGGATATTACTAGTTTTTAAAACTCCATTCTGGGGTTGGATATAGAAATGCCAAGCAAGAAGTTCCCAGGCCTGCCTGGGGGAGTCAGAGGACCTAGTACTTAAGCTTAAAGGAACTCAGGTAAACACAGGGCATTTGGTGTTCCTGGAAGAGGAAACAACATGGGCAAATGCATGGAGGAATGTAATCATAAGTGCTTAGGGAATTCCAAGAGGTTTTGAGTGGGTAGAACACAAGAAGCTTTGGGGAAAATGGGGAAACATGAGGTTTTAGAGATAAATTTTTAAAATAAGCAAAGGTTAAGAGACCAATGATTGAATGCTCAGGGGAAAAGATCTTTATTGCCAAGCACAAAACCCAATCCAGCACAGAGTCTAGGTTCTGGGAAATGAGATTTCAGAGGAAGAAGAAAGAGGGTACATTTTTTTTAAAAGCCAATAGACCGCCCACAAAATATTCATGCTCTGTATTTAAAAAGTAAAGTCTCTTGAGTATGACTGATTGTTTAGCAACATTTGGTTAGCAGTGGACTGAGTAGAGATGTTTTCCGCTATATACTAGAGCACCCACCTTGGGATTGTGGCACAAAGAGGTCCTATTAGCAGAAGTCATGTCTGAACCAGTGACAGCAGGCTCAGCAACCTAGTCAACTTTGTCATAAAGGGATCTATGGCCTGCTAAAGAGTTGGGCATTAATCTGGCCAAGGAGGCCAGTGGAAGATTTAAAGCAAGAGAGTACCTAAAAATTGGTAGAGGCATCAATGTTGTTGTAGAGTAGCTGACAGATTAGAAGGATGGACTGACTGGAGGAAGGCTAACCAGAGAAGGAGTTGATGTTAATAGTTTACAAGATAGTGATGGAAGCCAGAAAGGGAACAAGGCTGACAAGGTTGGAAGGGCGGGGGTGGATTAGGAAATATAAAGTTGAAGAGTCAACATGACCCAGGGACTGATTTGATGTAGGCAGTGAGAGAGGGAAAATCTCAGAATGATTCATTAAGTCACAACATCGGATGGCTTTGTAGGGTTGTGGAGTTCCCCAAAGAACAGATTTGGGTAGTTTGGGAAGAAACAGCAGGATCAGGATAATACAAAGACACCGCCAGGGGACCCAGATCATTATCCTATGAATTGCCATGGCCAGAAAAAGAATTCTTTTCCCACCCACAAGATCCAAAATCCCAGGAATTGGAGAGCTACCCTCCTCTCCTGGACCTCAGTGGATCATTGATAGTCTGAGCCACTTTCAGGAGGAAGTGGAGGCATCTGCCTGCTGGTGTGAATGGAATGAAGGCTGTCTTTGCTGTCCATATAGCAGCCCCTTCTCCTGTGGACACCAGATGCAGGAGGATTTGGGGGCTGCAAAGCAATTCCTCGCTCTAGTTGGGCTTAGAACTGGATGAATAGGACAATCCAGGAGAGAAGCAGAAGGAAGCATTTGTCAACTCTGCCTCCAGAAACAGTCATTGTGGTCATTGTAATGTGGTTATATCGAAGAACGTTATTCTTTAAAGAAACACGTTGAAGTACTTATTATTATTATTATTATTATTATTATTGTCAGTCTCTGTCTGGAGTCACAAGAGAGACCTAGGAAAATCTAGAGACTGTTTCAGCTTCTCCCCAGATCCAAGATTTGAAAGATCACATCTCTAATGGGTTGAGTTTTATTTCCAAAAAAAGGAACAACCAAGTCTTAACCCCACTACCTGTGAACAAAACCTTATTTGGAAAGAGGATCTTTGCAAGATGTAATTAGGTTAAGAACAGATGAAATCATCCTGGATATAGAGTGGGCCCTAAGTCTAATGATTCGTGTACTTACAAGAAAAAAGAAAGGCATATTTGAGATACACAGACACAGAGACACAGAGAGAAAATAGCCACAAGAAGACGGAGGCAGAAATTGGAATGATGCATCTACAAGCCAAGATAGTTGCTGGCAGCCACCAGATGCTAAGAGAGAGGCTTGACACGAATTCTCCCTCTGAGCCTCGGGAGGAAACCAACACTGTCCACATGTTGATTTTGGACTTCTTGCCTCCAGAACTGTAAGAGAATACATTGCTGTCATTTTAAGCCACCACGTTGGTGGTGGTTTGTTTTTACCAGCCCAAGGAAATCGGGACAATATCCCACTTAGTGCTTTCAGAACATTTGTGCAAAGGTCGCCAGTGACCATCTCAAAAGTGATTATTGCTCTCTGGGAGCTTGTCTCTTCTGTCTAGTCTACTTCCCATGGTGTAGACACATCTCCTCAATCTGGGTCTCTGTTGTCCACCTTTTCCTTGCTCTTTTCTAACAGCAGCAGATTTTTCTCCCAACTCAGAAGCTATTGTGAACTCAGGGTAACAGCCAATTAAGCAGGTCTTTATTGAAGCACCGAGGAGTACCACCGGGTGCAAAAGTGCCCTGTAGATCCCAAATGGGACGAGGTGCAAAAAAGCACTATTTCCTTAAGCATTTGGTAGGACCTTGAGAGAGCCTTCCCAGCTTGCAAGTCCTTCATTTCTATAGTCACCAGTGAGTTCCTGAGGAGGTAATAGGCATGTTCTCAATCTTGAACTTTTACCTGCTTGATCTGTGGGTCCCAATTTTTCCTTCTTTGGAAAGGTCTCCTGGGAAGAAGACCATGACCCCAAACCTTTCCTATCCTATGTCTTTGATTTGCATTATCAGCATTTCTTTCCAGGGCAATAATTTTTAGCTTTCAAAAAACAGCTTCTCCTCAAAAAGAGATTCTATTCTAAGGCTTGGCCTGAGCCTACAGAGCAAGGAGGTTGCCATAATCTTAAGAAGTCATAGTGTTCTCATTTCCACTTGAAAACCTAACACTACACAAAGAGAAAATGTTTCCCCAGATTGTCCACCTTCATTAACTGACCCTCATAGTGTAATATTGAAGTTGCAAATTTTGGTGAGCATTAAATTGTATCTTCCTTATTGAAAATTTGCAAAACTGAATAAAAGGACTTAGCCAAATCCCTATGTGGCCCTAGCCTTGTCCTTTAACCTCTGCTTGGCCCAGTTTGCTTATTTATACATTAAATGGGATCATGAAAGGACATTTATGCATTAATTAATTAATGATTGAAAAGGGATTTAAAAGTGCTATGCAAATGATAAGCTCTATTATAAGGCCTGTGGGAATCTGAGACAAAGCAGGGAGCCAAACTCCAAATGGAGGATTATAATCAAGAAGCAAATGTAACCACTTAGGAATGTGAAGGAATATTAATATTGGTCACTATGATGAATTCGTTTTTTCTAATAAAGATTGAGGTGAGAAACTGTTAAAGTGTGGATTCAGTTTTAAAACCCATGCGAGCCCAGATGCTCTCTAAGTGGTTACACTTCAGCAAACCCCTGCACATTAAAACAAAATCAAAAGATCGAAGCAAATTGAAACTGGAGAAGAAGCAGGTGCATAAAACAAATGCTGTCAGCATATGTGCTAGCACAAACAATTAATTGTGCCCATATAAGTCACATGATTGGCATTTACAGATGTCCGTATATATGGTTCAAATACTGCAAAAATAAAACCTCTTGCACCCACCTAATTTAATATTATACTCATTAGAGAGATAAAACCTCGCTCAAACCACTATCCTGTGGAGGCCCTCCAGGCAAAGCAGCTTAGTTTCTGTTTTCTCTCCCTCAGTAAACGGACCCCTGGCTTTATAGGGGCCTGGGGCAGCCACTGATCCTTATAATTATAAACAAAATGTGGCATTAATTCATCCCTTTAAAAAAATTCATTCAAATTAAGCTATTAAGATGTGGCTGTGATGTCTTCTAAAAACGTTAACAACAACAAAAATCAATACATAACCCAATCAAGTTTTTCCTATTTAAACAACTTCTGGCTCCAGTAATTACAGAAGAATGGTTTTGCCTGATTCCAAAAGCATCTTTTAGTGTCCAGGCCTGACTTAACTTTTATTTTTATGCCTGAATGGCACTTTAAAGCTACCAGCACTGTGTGGTCTTTGGTTACCTGGCAAAAGGAGAGATTTCTAGACTGGCAGCTTCCCCTTCCCCAACTGTCACGATCTGTGGGTAAGCAGCTGCAATCATGGGGCTCAGGACTAACTTGCTCAATTTAGAGACCAAAAAGGCAAAACCCACCAGAAAATCTTCCTGCTTTCCTAGATATTTCCTTTTTAAATGGGAACAAATGTCTGATCTTTATATTTCTGTGCTGCTTTTGTTGTTAATAATTATGGTCCAGTTGAATAGCCAATTATGGCCAAGGAAGCATTCAGGATGGTCTGGGCATAGAAAGGTTGTCTAGCAATTGTAACTACTTGAATTAACATGATCCTTGAAGGAGTCACAGCTGCTTTTTCCACATCTCTACCATTAATTACAGGATGAAAATGTTAAGTGCTAAAAAATTGGTGAAACCCATTTATAGGCATTCATTTTGAAAGAGTATTGTGATCATAATGGCAGCGAACCCAGGTGGCCTTGGGGCACAGTGATTCAGCTATATATATATTCAGCTTCCCTGAACCTTTTTGAGAATGTTTCAAAGATTAGTTTGTAGGATTCTGCTTCCTTGATAGATTATAGATAGATAGATGATGATAGATAGATAGATAGATAGATAGATAGATAGATAGATAGATAAACTCTCTAATAAAAATGCTCTTTTATATTCTTTCCTATTCTGCTCAAGCTCAGGAGAAGTGGGAATATCAACATCTACTGAAAGGTTAGAATAATTAATGAAAATTCCAACAGAAAGAAACGTTTCTAAACCTTGCACTAAATATAAATGGTCTTATATTCTGAAAGAAAAATATCCAAGACGTTAAAGCCTTTGTGGTGGCCATCTCAGAAAATCCTGGATCCGAACTTTGCTTCCATGTTCTCATGTCTTCAAGAGCAACTTCCTTCCAGCACTGTGTTCTCTTCTATGACCACATTCTGTGAAACCCCGTTCTCGGCCCACAGGATCCACCTCTTCTGCAGCAGCACAGTTCCCAGGTCTGAGATATGCAGTCTGGGTCAATAGCCAGGTGCCTCCAGGATAACAGATCACAAAGGCCTTTGGCACTTTACAGTCCAAGGTATGTGTTGGAGCTTTGACACTCAAGTCCTGCAACAGAATATAGCATGAATGTGGGTTTCCAATATAGCATGAATTTAGGCTGTGAGCTAAAGACACACCTATCCCTGTAGTCAACAGGTAACTTTTGGATCTCTCTTTCTCTCTTCTCTCTCTCTCTCTCTCTCTCTCTCGCACACACACACACACACACACACAACTAAAGGACAATGGTGAAGAAGAGAAATATTTTTCTAACTCAGTCTTAATTTACAAAGAAAGTAGACATATTTTTCAGAGCAGTGCTAATTCTTTCCCTTTGTCCTTCCTCCCCTAGCCCTCTCCCCCATTTGTGAATTAGTATGTCCCATTGGGCTTTCCTGAGTTCAAAAACTGACCCATTAGGAAGCCAGAGATATCTTAAAAATCCTTAACCACACAAAGCCCCTCCTAAATGTTTCATTCATTCATTCAACACATATTTATTTACTTCCTGCAGGCACCAGGCTAGGAATTTGGAGTACAATGGTGAACAAAACTCCATACGGTGCCTTGTCTTAATGTAGTGCACGACTTGCAAAGGGATGGCATCCTCTTCCCCATCATCCGAGCAGAAGAAAGCGGAGATCTTTCAGTTACATTTGTTAGAAGCCCACATGGAAAGCACTCCCTAATGAGACATAATTTTTATCATTAATTTTGAGCACGTTGCCTTTTATCCGGAGTGCTGTTGGTACAGAGATGTTGTAACACAAGGCAGTGAACTAGTTGATCCTGGGAGGGCCTATCAGATCTTTCTGATTCCATAATCAAATGGTCATAGTATCAAAGCCCAGAGCTTAGAGATTATCTAACCTTCCCTCCCAACCTCCTCCATTTCACGGATGAAGAGACTGAGGCACGAAGACGGGAAGTGTTTTGTCTAAAGTGAAACAAGCTGTCAGCAGCAGAGGGAGAGCTAGCTGGGTCTGCTGCCTGCTGGGTCTAGTCTCCCTCCATCGCATCTTACTGCCTTAGGCAGAAAACCTGCCTTCTGGAATCTGACTCCCAGCTGTTCTGCTAAAGCTGCCAATCAGCACTGGCCAATCCAAGAGTAACTCGGTATTCTCTATATTGACCTCTTTCTAACTCTACTCACATTCAGAAACAGAAGCTAATAAATAAAACCAACTGTCTTACAGTGCTCCATTGGAGGGGAACCAGCATTCCTCTTCCAAAGGATAATGTGAAAATGTATACAAGATAGCTGAATGATAGGCAGCAAGAAACAGCACAATGGAGGACATCTACATGTTTTGATGTTTACATTAGACACCAGAACCTTTTAAAGTTACCTAAGAAGAAACCACAGAGAAGTAGCAAGAAGGCAATGCTGAGGGATGTTCAGAAACTGTGTGTTTTATATTTTTATTCATTAGCAAGTGAGAGCAGTGACAGATAAATTGTACCCTGCCTAAGATATGTCATCTAAGGTTATAGAAGCTGACACTCTCTTTACTACATTCATTAAAATTAGAAGACATGGTTTTGTTATTAAATGTCTGAGTGTTTATATTATTTTACTGATTCATACAACTAGTGCATGCTTCTTGAAATATATAAAAGCAACATAGCATCACTGCTCCATCATTTAAAAAACAATTTTGGAAGCGGCGGGGGGTGGGGTGGCGTGCGGTGGGAAAGCCCAGGGTTTGAAAGTGTCTTCTAATCCCAGTTGTAGCTTAGTTTCATTTCTTCATCTGTGGTCTTTGAATCCTAATCTGAAAGGGTTAGTGGGGGGTTAAAGACCGCTCTACCTTGGGATGTGTGTGCACGCGTTTTTAAGTTTTTATTAGGTGCTCTTTATTACTTTTATGCTTGAATCCCTGGTGGCTACACTCTATTTTTAATAAGCTGGAAATCCCATTAAGTGATTGTTCTGTGGTTGCATTTAACTAGCAGGCCAGTTGCTGAGCCAAAGGTCAGCGCAGTGCTCACTGAGGAAGCTGGAGAGAAAGCAAGCTGGCTCCGCCTCCCCATTTTAAATGAAGTCCCTTTCACTGGGCTTCTCATTCAGAGTCAAAGGGATTTCAAAGTTCATTGGCCTTCATGAAAGAAGAGAGTGAAGGGGAGAAGGGTACATTTTGCTACTTGATATCAGGGAAAACAGAAGACTTGGTGAATACAGTCTTACAGTGCATAATTGATAATGTTGTTGCTGTTATATTTTTGTTTATGAATATGGAGTCTTATTGATGAAAATATATAGGTCTCTCAGCTAGGAGGTCAACACAAATCAGTAATATAATTCCTGTTTTAAAGACACACTGGGGGAGGGATAAGAGGAGGGTCCTAGCCAGTTTGGCTTAACGGTTAGAGCGTCAGCCCGCAGACTGAAGAGTCATGGGTTCAATTCTGGTCAAGGGCACGTACCCCGGTTGTAGTCTCAATCCCTGCCCCACTCTCTCACATTGATGTTTCTCTGTGTCTCTTTCCATCCCTTCCACTCTCTCTCAAAATCAATGGGGGAGGGGGAAATATCCTTGGGTAAGGATTAACATAAAAATAAAATAAAGGCACACTGGGTTCCATGCTCTATGCCACCCTCTCTCTCCTTTACACATAGAACCATCTGGGGTCAGGAAGAGGCACAGCTTTCAGGGGGGCCTCACAGGAATCCTAAACAATCCCAGCATCAGTGTGCTGGCCACTGGACAGGGACAATATCTTTGGCATACATCTACATGTCTGGGAGTGTAGGCTGAAATGCGTTCCTCACATCTGAAAAAGATGCTAACTTTTGGTCTACTTCCTCCCAGCACTGTGCTGCTAACAACATGTCACTATCAGCTGTTTCCACTGTGGTTGGAGAAAACCAGGACATGGAAAATGTTGCAAATGTGGCCTTTGCCACAGGCCAGGAGAGGGCTAAGGTTAGCCAAGAGGCTTTGCAGGGAGTTAAATAACATAGATGACCACAAACTCAGAAAAATCTTAGCAGATTTTGCACAAATTGGCAAGGTCCTCCCAAGGTCAATGTAGGCTTCGGGGTCTGGCAGTTTTGATGGTCTTCTTGAGAATCTCACTTCACTGCCGCTCTGTATAGCCATGGGGAAGAGAACTCACTAACACACACACACACACACACACACACACACACACACACACACACTCACCAATGCCACAAAGACCATTTCCACTTAAAGTTATAGGACATTCTCCACTAAAATTACACAATCATCTGGTTAACCCAATTCCTGGTCTTATCTCATATTTAAGATAGTGTCTGGGATCCCAAACAAACACTCACCCATCTTCCCCTCCATTGCTGTGGCTACCAGAGTAGACATGCCGGAGCAAACATATGAACAAGAATCCAAGCATTGGCTTTATGAACCAACCACCTACATAGCCCCTTGCCTGAGGTTTAGGCTTCCTGGGAACTGCTGGATTAGAGAATGTGGTTTTGCTTTATATATCCTACTCCACACTGAGGACTGATAGACCAATGGGAAAGGGGAGACCTGATCAGCCCTCTAGTTGTAGGTAGGAAAACTAGAACAGAAGGTGAAAATGCCTGCCCCTCCTCCCATCACCATCACCAACATAAGATGAACTTGCTTTGGGTATAGAAAGCAAGGAGGATTTTTTTTTTTTGAGAGAGAGAGAGAGAGAGATAGTCACATAGTCACATTCCCATTCTCTTTGAGGAACACAAGCCCATCTTCATATATTTGGAATATCAAGCTTGGCCATTTGTAGTAACCATTCATTCACCCAAGGGGAGGAGCAGGTGGGAGGGTGAAATAAGTGTTGACTTCTATGTGGCCCTATTTGGGAAGAGAGAAGAAGTTCTAGCCTCCATTAAAACATGGCAGAGGGCTCAATAAATAGTCCCCTCCCCCAAATCACTGTAAACATAGAAGTGAAAAGAAGCCTTTGACAAAGACTATCACACAACCCCAGAGTAACAGCTCAGTGAAATTTAGGGAGGCCAGCAGAAAATAGCAGATTATTTTTAGGGTTCCAACACAACTGTACATGGTATAGAAAATGACAAAAAAAATCTCCCCTTTGTATGGCAGGGCACCAAAGTTCTTTAGAAGAAAGTAGCCCTTGAGCCAGCCTCAGTAGGAATTATTAAAGGGAAGTCATTGTAGACAAGGAAAAGTATAACAATGAGGGCAGGACATGGTTAAAGAGGGAAGAGGGAAAACCCATTACAGGACAGGAAGCCAATGTTAAGGGTAGTGAGAGAAAACATTGAGTAAAGATAGAGATAGTTGCTGGGGACCCCAGAAGCCAGTAAAAATGATTAAGATTGGATATGATAAGCACTAATGATTATGACAGGCTTTCTAGCACAATGATGTCTTCTGAAACCAATAGAATGGTCGTTAGGCCATGGAACAACATGAAAAGAAGAGGATTCTAAGTTAGTGTCATGGAATGTCTGGGATCTAGAATTCTTAGAGCAAATCATCTAATCCCAGAAGGCCTTTTATTATTCCTTTTCTTATGATATACCTCAAAGGGTTGAAAACTTTGTGAGGAGGGGAAGTATGTCATATCTCCACTTATCTTCTCTTCCTATGTAAATTTCCACGGATGCGGCGGGGGGGGGGGGGGGGAAGCAGTTGGGAAGGACACAAAACAGCAATCCTACTCACAAAAAACAGGCCACACTCTTGCTCTCCACTCCTCCCTCAGGGAATCTCCTTTAGTGTAAGGTGCCCAGTTTCAACTCATGGACCAGCAGCTGGGGACACCTGTTGAGCCCCAAGTTGTCTGAGCAAAGTAATGACAAATGACCAAGAAGTAAGTAATTGGGCTGTTCTTCAGTTCTGTGTGAACTTTCCTTTAACCCCAGCACCATCTGTTCCCTAGGCTGGCTTGTTCAACACTACTTCCATTATCCTGCCCCTCTAACTGACTCCTTCCCTCTGAAAGGCTTTTCCAACCAAAGGAGTATACTTTCCAGCCTTAAATCTCTCCTGACATCTTTTTTTTTTTAGCAACTTAATTGCGATATTGTTTGCATGCCATCAAATTCACCTGTTTTACAGATATAGGACATTTCCATCACCCCAGTAAGATATCCGTTTTGCCTGTTTTCACCTAACGTCTGGTGGCGGGTGTTGATAATGGAAGAAGCTATGTTTGTGTGGAGGCAGGGGTTATATGGGACATCTCTGTACCTTCCTTTCAATTTCACTGTGATCCTAAATCTGTTCTTAAAAGTAAAGTCTTTTACAAAAAGAACCATGGGAGTACAGGGTCTCCCTAAATACAACACAATTGGTAATAAAGTATAGAAGACTCCTTTTCCCAGAATGCCCAATACCTAACATAGCACTTAGATGCTTAAACGTTTGTTGAATTGAATTGAAATGAGGTGGAGAGATGAGGAATTGGGAAAAAATGCCTCCTCGTGGACATTTGTTACCCAGCATCCTTTTCCACTTTCTAATGGCCCTCCAGTTTCATTTTTGGTAATTACTTCATCCCCCAATGCATTGTCTTGGAGAAATGCTAATTCCAGGGATGCAGGAAGCCATGGGATCAGATTTTCTTTCTTCTCACCCCAACACATCCAGAGACAAAGAGTGTCTTTAGGACACTCTTTCAACCAATGATTCAAGGTTAGAAGGAATGACTGTACATCATCCATAACCACAGTTATCCTGGCCCCAACCAGATTCAACCTGCTGTGAAGCAGGTGTTTTGCTTCTTGATTCTTGGCCTTCCAGAGATGCCTTGTTCCTACCTACTCGCAAACCCAGTTATCCATCTCCTGCTGATTTTATGTGTCCTTTCAGTAATTCCTTTTTATTACCCAGAATTGGTTTCTGTTGCTTGCTTCCAAGGAACCCTAACCACCTCATGCCCTTTAAAGGCAATAGCAATGATACAGGTGAGAGATGGGCCCAAATTAGATTAAGGGGTAGCTTTCCCAAGAGGTGGTTCAAGGGTAAAAATCTTGTAACTAAAGAGCTATTCCTAGGAAGGAAAGAGAGAATAGTCAAAGCCGACCCCAGTATTTTGTACTTCATATGTGTTTCTATCCCAAAGAGTTTTCAGTCATTTGAACTTTGGCCCAGGTGGGCTAAGAAAACGGGTTGCACGTTTCTTATAAATGGATCAACAGTGCAAACTATTTTAAGACCTAACATATGAGGATGAATAATTTTCTCATGCTTTTTACTTCACTGAGAGAACAACCAACACGGCTTGTCAGGCAGTTGGTTGCACTGCTCAACCTCATGCACGTGCCGCCTGGGCAAGTGAGTCAGTCTCCCGCACGTTCCACTTCCTGCTGAATGGAAGAGCCAAGGTTGTGAGTCAGCCCTGCTCAGAGCCAAGAGTCTTTGGCTCAGTATTATTTTCTGCCATAACACACAAGGTTCCAAATGTCCAATCTATTTTCTTTAGTGCCTGTGCCCAAATAGTTAGAAGTCACAGTCCAGTACATTTTCAGAAATCTATGATCCTTGCTGCAAAATAAAAGTCTAAATAAGTAGAAAGAAGGAAAAATCAATCAAGACAATAGCAAAATGTTAAGGGGTACAATGTAACATATTCATGCTAAATGCCAACTTTGTGGTTCAAGGCCCGGTTTATTATCATGAAAGCACTGGACAGAAGACAGGCATCAGATGAAATGAGGACTGAATACGTGTGCTACCGCATGAAAATTATTTATGAATTTCCAGGCTGATTGTCATTGAACAAAAGCAATAATCCTTTGATGAATGCACATTTTGTTAGTGCAGCTTCACACAGATACTTTATCAAATTGCTACAATCCTTTCAGGTATGGGAATCACAGAGGGTATTTGAGGGAAATTATGACTTAATGCACTAGAGCTGAGAGGCCAGCAAAAGTAACAGCATAGCAGCCCATTACTAAAGGGCTATGATATAAAAGCCTTGTAATGCATTTCAGTTAGAAGATATCTCTGAGGTCACAGAGTCCAATCCCCCCACCCAGGACTGAAACCTGCCAGAGAGGAGACACTCATCAGATAATTTGCCGTGGTGTCCTATCACATACTAATGCTATGGTAATTCTCCTAGTATTTCAAAGACTGAATCTGATCCAAGAGTAGGAATAGATTAGCAGAGTTTATTCAGCTTATGCATGAATCCTCTCATTGCTCTCTTTGGAATGGAAATATGTCATCATAGTTCAGTTTCCTGAGGTCACAAAGATAAGACAATATCTTCTTTGATTTCAAACAGAATCATTTATGGATAAAAGAAGTCTCCTCTATAAAATGAAACAACTTTTCAAACAGCCTCTCACCACAGTTGGTAATAATTTATGCTTGGTGAACAGGAAAATATGCTGAATTTATTCATTTTACTGTGCACTGCCTGTCAAAAGGGCAAACTGATAAAGAAAAAGTGGGGGTGGGTAACACTGGTATTTGCAAAACTGATGTAAAAGATTTTTGTAATTCCTCCTGATTTCAAGGGAAGAAAATTAACTCTGAAAGTGGCAGACAGAACATTCCTCTTATTGTCAAAGCTTGTGGTGTCTGGCATTTTACCACCTAGATAGTTCTAAATGCTGTGTTTTTTTTCTTTGTCCTTCAATATAATTTTTGCTCCACTTTTGAGTCCTAATTTAACAATGATGCCACAACAAACGATTTCCAGTTATGAGTCTAGAGTCTGACACAGTTTTGCTGGCCTTGTCAGACCCTGTCACATTTTCATAATCACCTCTATTGCTGAACAGCAGTTTACCCCCCTCCTCTGCCAATCAGCCCCACTGCTTTAACCAGAGCCGGTTTATTTTCAATCCTAATTATTTCTGAAGTAAAAACTTGTGATTTTCTTGCATTGTTTTAGGATGTGTTTTAGAGTGTTTTGAGTTTTCAAACTCTGCTTAGAAATGGGAGATGGTTTTTATATGCCCAGGTGGTCTTCTTCTGCTCCCTCAACTAAGAAGTTGTTGAAACTCCCTACTTTTAAATAATTGTTCAGAGGACATCTGTGGCTTTCTGCTTCGTGTAGCGGAAAGGACATTAGGTACAGCCTGAAATTTAGGAAATTAGCTTAAATTAGGGCCCAGATAACTGCAAGTCTTAACTCATAGGTCACTCTCGCTTCTTTCCAACATGTCAGACAATAAAATCTTTATTATAAATTAAAAGTGTAACATAAAGTTTGGGGCATTTTGAAGAGAAAACAATGTATGAAGTTCAGAACTCAGCCAGATTATCTTATAGACCTGATATATATTTTTAAGTACATCACAAAATTTAAGCTGAGAACCATTACATAATATAGCTTCATGATGCTACGTTTCATGTATAAAGGTTATAACCTAATCATGAGAATCCTGCATTTTTCAAGTCAACACGTTTTTGAACTCACTTCTTTGCCCATTTAAGTCTGAAAGGGCACAGGCAATGCCACCCACTGAGAATTCTTGGTGGTAGCTGGATAGAAACCTCAAATTTCAAAATAACCACCCTCTGGCATACCACAACCACTTCCTAGATCCTCAGAAGCTGAGGAAATTCAGTGCTGAAGTATTTCTTAATCACACAGGAATCTGTGATGGGGAGGAGGACTGCATTGCTCTAGCTACTCACCCCCTGGTTGGTGGCTTCTTTGACCTTTCCTCCCCTTAAGTCATAGCTCCAAATACTGCTGCAGGAGCCTGGGAGGCCCTGTAGAGACCCAGTCTACCTGGAGCTCCACAAAGACACGCCCCCAAAGCCCTCCCCTTCAGTCACCCAGGCCTTCTCCTCCCATTTGGAGGTAGTTACAGAGTAGACTTATCATTATGTGGTAGTTGTGAAGCCCAGAGGCATTGTGGCATGTTGAATGAAATAACATTTTCCAAAGTACCATCCAATCAAAAGTTTCCATAGTCTCCCAAGATTCCTTTCATCAGTACCATTCAAAGGTTAAGGAGATTGGAGTCCTTCGTGTTTTGTGTTTGGTTTCTTTATCGTGAGATGGTAACCTAGGGATGGGTCCTGGCCAAATATTTCTACTTGCCCTTGCCCCTCCATTAGTCATGGAAACCCTCAATCTAAGAACTTTCCTGGAGTATTAACTTGACTTCATTCTGAGAGATTTAGGTAATACTCAGCCCAACCAAGTAAATGGCAGGTACCCAGCTTACTTACAAGATAAAAGTGTCACAAATTAAGAAATGATTCTTCCAACTCCGGTGGATTTTTTTTTTTTTCACTCACTGAGGAATCATCATGGGAAGCCAGAAATTCTGGGCTTTGGGTTAGACTTATTTGAATTTAAATTCCAGCTCTATTTTCCTTGAGTAAGTTACCCTCACCTTTGAGTCTGTTTTCTCAATTATAAAGAACTGTTATGAAGAAGCAACGTGAAACAAGCACTCAGCACTGGGGAGGCACACAGTAAGCATGCAGAAGATGTTAGTTATCACTATGGTGCTTTCCTTCATGAGGATGTGTGCAGAATTAAATGAGATGACATCTCTGGAAAACCTGGCCCTCATAGAAGCTTAACAAACATCAGCTCCTTCCACCTTGAGGAAAATGAAGCCCTTTTCAAATCTTCATGGATTTTAGGTGATCTGAATCCAAGGTGCTTTGCTATGGCCACCTAATAACACCAAACCCTCCTCTTCCCGCAGAAGGAAACATCTTGAACATCTATCTCTAGGCCATGTTCCCCCTCTCCACTTCTGTCTAGTTCCAGCAAGTCTTCTGCACTTCCCTGTCTAGCTTCCTCTTCTCCTAATACAGATAATTTTTCTTTTTTTTTTTTAATCACAGAGTTTCCAAGTGGGATCCCAAATGCTGCCCTCAGCCCACCCATTCCTATTTCCTCCTCTGGTGCTCTGTGTTCCCCCATCCACCCCAGACATGCTCATTACCCAAACACATCTTACTATGGCAAAGCAAATGCATTTGAGTTTAGATTAACTTTATCTTAGTCAACGGGAGTCCATTTACAATGCAGAAATAGGAGAGGATTGATGTGTTTTATCACAAGGAATTAAAGCGGATCGATGTGAGCAGCCAAAACAAATATGTTGAGTAATTTCTTCTCTCACTAACTCTTTTGCCTACATTTTCCAGACTATAGTTTCACATGGAAACATCTCAAATGGTGTATTATATTCTGTTTTGGATGTGATTTGAGAGAAGACATCTTAGAGGCAAAGATATAAGTAGATAAATATCGAATAGGTAGATATAAATAGATAAATACCAAGATTTCAGAAAGATAAAAAATAACAATGACAACAACAATAATAATATAATGACTATACTTTTTCAAGCATCTTCGGACCAAAAGTGAAGTGCTGGGGGGAAATAGATGTATTTGTTTGCCTCTTGCCTTATGTCTGAAAGAGCAAGCCATGCGTGTTTTTTACGACCTGGCTTGTGATGTTTCCCCTCAGGGAGCTATTAACTCCATCCTTGTAAAGGGTGTCTGATCCCTATCAAAATTAGAAATTGCTTAAAACCAGGGTGGGGAAAAGGCATTTCATTCCTAAATAGGCCATTAGTGGTATTGGATAGTTTGTTATTCTGTAATATAATATTGAAATTCCTAGAGGCAACTGATTTCCAGTAGTGAATTAAAAAGATCAGAACTAAACTGAGTATTTGAGGAATGAGTGAAAAGAATCTTGCGTATCAGCAATTAACCTTTTGAAAATAAAATCATTAACCCTCCTAAGACAACTAAATGCAAATGAGCCCAGTGCAATTGTGCTAGAGGTATGAAAACAAGGATGGAAGATGAATATCTATTTGGACGTCAAGGGCAGAGGGAAATATATATGAAACAAAGTATCAGAATAATGACCATCATCCTCAAAAGGAAGTAAGTGGACTGAAAATAACAATAGAAATTTTTGGTCCTTAAAATTTATAAGCACAGATGTGTAGGATCGTGGGAACAGACCAGGACAGCAGGGTTTTTACCTGGAGTATGGATGCCTGTCCCTGCAACACAGCACAGCTAAGCAACCTTTGAGAACCTTTTCCCAGGAATGCAGAATTCCAAGATAATGCTCACAAGCAAAATAGCATCATTCCTTATCCTACACTTAGAGAGAATCTGATTTACTGTCTACGTGTTAAAATATATTTTTAAATTAAAAAGATACCATTGCTTTCATGACTATTCCTGTGTTCAGGCTTAATGTAAATACCTGTTTGAAAGACTGCAACTAAGTAAGGTGTTCGGGTGATTCACTCACAGCTATCGTTACATAAGCACAAAATTATATGTGCTTAAAGGCTTGCAAATGCTAACTAATTCCCATTTCTCACCATTTGTACAAAAAAACACCAGTTAATTTCCTTTTCCTTAATATAGTATATGAATTACAAAAATGTGGGAAAAGTTACTGGTCTGGTAAATGTACCTTTCAACAAATAGTTTTCTTTCTGAAGTACTATAATTTATTTCAGGAACTGAGCCCTTTTTCCTGGAATTCTTCTTGTTCATCAAGACAGACATGTTCTCCAAGGACATTTATATATTTCTCCTGGCTAAACTCTGGGGACATTGCAAATGAATGGTACAACTGGTTAATATTTCACCTAGGTTAAGAAAGAAAGAGAAAGGAAAAGAAAGACCACATCTAGTGGTGGTAGGATGGTGTTAAGAATCATATCAGGTTAAAATATTATTAAATTTATAGAATATAAAAATTTTACATCATTCTAGATGATTTCAACAAACATCTACATCAAAACCCTTCCTAATCTCTGGCCTGATTGATGGGCTTTTTCCATTAAAATTGCCCATTCCATCCCAAATATGGATAATATTTAATTCCAAGTTGAAATCGGGTCCCTTGAGTTTCTTGAGATTGGATAAATGTCTCAAAACATCAGCAAATAGTCCTTAAAGGGAGGCAGCAATCCATAAACCATCCTGATGCCTTGTCAATAGCAGGAGGGAGGCAGGATGAGACTGTAAACCAAGCAACCTTTTCATGACCTCAACCCTCCCCCAGCCTCAGAAAAGTAATAAGGACTGTTCCTTGGGTCTTTGTTTGAGGAAGCTGACACTAACATTGTGAGTTTCTGTGCTCCTACAGAGACTTAAAGTAGCCACAACCCCCTCCACTCAAAATTGCTTTATATTTGGTGGTCTGAGGTTCAAGTAGATGAGATTTTGCCATGTTCAAGAGTTCAGAAATAATTCACACTATCACTACCGTGAGCAAGACAACCAATCCAGGCTAGTGTGGCCCATGGGAGTGGGGGCAGACAGGGCACAGAAGGACATATTTCAAAGTGGTAGGTGGAGAACAATCTGTTTGAATGCCTTGCAGGGACCCTGTGATTTTAGCTGCCACGAAGATGAGAAAAGAGCACCAGATGCAAAATTAGTAAACCAGGTTTCTGGTCAGCTCTGCCACTAACTTATTTTGTGACCGTGGTTGCGTTTCCTAATATCTCTGGGCCTCAGTTTCCCCATCTACAGATTGGCTGAAACAATGTCTAAATTACTGTCATCACTCAAAAGTCTACAGTTTTGTGACTGTTACTTATTCCTCAGAGATATAAGAAAACTTATGTTCACTGCAATCATACGACTGGCGAAAGAAAGAAAACAAATTGAGTTGTCTCAGTCTGGCTAATGACACTGCAGCTCAGCAGCAAGGCAGTCAGTCAGAGGCAATGAAACAAATCAACATCCTGAGGCTAATTACATGAGGAAGACCTCTGTGCGTCACCATGGCAACCAAAAAAAAAGGTAACCCCGGTAAAGGTTAGACACTGACTGGTAAAGTGACTGTGGCATTATGATAGGAATAGGTAAAATCTACCACAGTAGCCTGTAACTTGACCAAATTAGTCCCCAATGCTGTGGGACCCTAATTATTTTCTAAAACAGTGTCTCAAAGTAGGTTTCATGCTCCACCTGCCTCAAAATCACTTGGTACAAGTGCAAATTCCTTGATCTCACCCAGACTCATTGAATCTCTTGGGGGAGTGGGAGGGGGGGGAGGATTAGGGAATGCCCATTTCTAAAGAAGTTCTCCAGGTGTTTCTTTTGCACAATTAAACTTAAAACTATTTCTCATAGCCCTTTTTATGCCACATATGTACTTCCTCAGTAAAATTCTTATGAAATATTTTTATGTACTTCCTCAGTAAAATTCTTATGAAATATTTTCTTTAACACATGACACTTCCCCTATCTCAAGAAGATTCTAAAATTAAATTAAATTAAATATCTTTCTAACTCCAAGATAAGCCACGCATTGTGAGTTCCAATGGTTGTAAAAGAGGATGCTTAAGGAGAAAAGGGATGGAGAGATCAGGACTATCGGGCCCAAAACCATTTCCACATATGACTAAGGAAGTCTGCGTAAGAAGACTCCTGGACTAAGAGGCCCACAGTTGTGACCTCAGTGAACTGGAGGAAACAGGCAGGGTCTTCTGCCAAGACAAGTATTTTGTTTGTTTTAAATTTTTATTTCTTTTCTTTTTCCATCACCATTTATCCCTTCAATGCCCTCTTCCACCTCCACCCACCCCCTTCCTCCCACCTCTACTATCTCCACACTGTTGTCCATGTCCATTAAGGCAATTGTTTTAAATGAGACACTGTGAGCTTAGGTGAAATTCATTAGAAAGTGTCCCCCCACCGTCCGAGCCTTGGGAGAACCAAAGGGATGGACTGTATCTTACCCCTGTGAAAAGGGAGGGGATGAGCAATACCTGGTATGAGGGTGAGAACTGCACCACCAGGCCTCGGTACCTATTAGAGAGGCCCACTTCCTTCCTCGTCTCTGCCCAAGACAGGTGGAGACAGTCGGGACACTTAACCAATTATCTGATGGGAAGTGTGGGGGCTAAAAAAATACTTTTCCTCCCATCAAGTTCTAGTCTGCTAATAATCAAATTAACAATGATAGATTAACAGAGAAAATGTGCAAAGTTTTTATAGATGTACATGCCTGGTGTGTCGCAAGATATGAGACCCGAAACACATTGAAAGCTGAGTTTATATGCCATTATAGACAATGGAGAAAGGGGGCAGAGGTCTGAGATTTTGAAGGAAATAGGCAATTTACAGGCAGCTGAGGAAGAGAGGAATGCACAGGGCAGGCAAATTCTTGAGAGGCAACTGAGGAACAATGGGACACAGGGCGGAGGAATCTAGTTACCAAGCCCCTGCCGGGAGCCTTCTTATCTAATGTGAAGGTGGATTTATTAAGATTCCTTTCCTGGAGCAGGACTTTTTATCTGAATCTCTTAGGCATGAAAGGATGAGGATCAAAGGTCCTCTCAGAGTCTTTTGTTTCTTAATAACCAGCTTAAAATCAATATCTCAAAAGGCACTGTTTGGGGGTAGCAAAACTTTGGTTACCTGTAGAAGGAGAAGTTGCTTCAGTGGTTCAACCGCAATGAGACAACTGCTTGGCAGTGAGCAGCAGACAACCATTTGATGCAAGATGGGCATCTGGGCCACTGGACAACAAATGGTGTTGCCCTAGAAAAGCAGCAGAGCAACCCTGAAAGCTCACTGTACCCCAAATTGAGGATCTTCTTCTATGGTACAGAGTTTTGAGTTGTCTCTAGAGAGCTGCTGCCCAACCAAGGATACTTTCCCAGTCCTCTAGCATCTAGAGACATTATAATGTGAACAGAAATGATGTGTTCAGACCAAGGCTTTAAAAAAAGTTCTTGTACCTTGTACCTTTGCTCCCTTTCCCATCCCACTGGCTGGGTGCAGAAAATGTCGAGCCCTATGGGTTGAAGAGCCACAGGATGGAAGGAGCCTGGGCTAGAATCATTTCATAAAGGAAACATCTAGCAACAAGCAACTACTGCTGTGGACTACCTTAACAAGAAGTAAACTTCCGTTGTGTTTGAGATGTTATATATTGTGTAATCTATTTGTAATAGCAGTTAGTGTTACCCTAACTTGCATACGTGGCCAGGCTAAAAGGAAACACTGTCATTCTGGAACTCAGGGGCAGTATCTAGACCTGAATACGGTTCAGTCCAAGGGGGCAGCAGCTTGGAGCGGTCTGTTCTGACTGTTTGCAACAGACGAAGACCTGCCTTGAGTGGGAAGTATTCCTTTTGGGATTTTCTCCTCTCCAGGAGGATAATGTCCCTCCATTTCTCTCCTCTTTAAAGAGCTATGCCCAGTAGAGAGGGGCGTGCTTCCAAGGCCTGGAACATGTTTTAGGAGTTCAGTTTCCTTTTGCGAAGAGCAGCTCCATAAAATAACAAGGCCAGGGAGCCCAGCCACAGCCCAGAGCAAAGCCTACAAATTTCCTCTGAGAATGTTGACCAACGTGTGTTCATGGAATAATAGACCTAGAAGATTCTAAGAGTGGCTGTAGTTCACTAACATTTACACACACACACACACACACACACACACACACACCATCTCTGAAGATATTTGTCTTTTGTATACCAGACACAGGTTATATCTATCCGAGACATTGGGTAAAAATTAAATAAATGTAGTTCCTTGATCTCCAGGAACTGACAGAATATATTAGTAACCTAAATGTTACAAAAGAGAAGGATGCAGAATGTGCTATAAGAACAAAAGACAGAAAGGGGCACCAAGGAAGTTTTCTTAGGAGGGTCAGAATGAATGCTGTGTGTGTAGGAGAAGGATCACTCAGAAGGGCAGGCAGAAAGAATAGCTCAAGTACAGAACCTGAGATAAGAGAGGACAGGAAGTTTACTTACACTGGATTCTCTTGCTTACAAAAGGTTTGGTACCATAACCTCAAGGCAAGGGAGTAATACAATCTTAGTTACTAAGCTTCTTAGCCTTTTCCTTTCCAGAAAGATAAAACAGTTCCATTTTAAAGCAATAAACCTGCTGCTCTGAACTCAGGGATATTGGGTAGATGCAGGGAGATGCATATTCAGAAGTAGCAGAGAACCAGGATGTTAGAGAGCCGAACACACAACTTGACAAGGTTGTGTAATGCTCAGGTTTCCGTTAAGGCTAAGACATTAAGTAAGGGGATAGAAGTGAAGGCTGAATAATTCAAATTGCTTTGGGGTACAGCGCCTATGAAACAGAGTGGGGCCATACCTCAGTAGTGCCAGACACCCAATAGGCGTTCAGTAAGTGCTTGTTGGAAGAATGGCCCATTCATCACGCACATGCTTGACCTGTGCCAGGAATACTGTTAAAAATTCATTGGTTCTGTTGTCCTGATTTAGTGACTCATCCTGTCCTTACCATGCAATCAGAGCACAGAAACTTCTCAGGACTAAGCTAGAAAAATAGTTATATATATATATATCGGGCCTCTAGTATATATATATATAACTAGAGGCCCGATGCACAAAATTCGTACAAGGGGCTCGGCCCTCACAGCCCTGGCTTTGTCCAGAAGGTCATCCAGAAGGACATCAGAAGGATGTCCAGAAGGTTGTTTGGCTGTCCAGTCTAATTAGCATATTACACTTTTATTATTATAGATTATTATATTATATATATATATATATATACAGTATCATGTTCTTATATCAATTTTTGAAAATCATACATACATATGATTTATGTAAGAAATACAATGTATGACTCCAATCAGAAAACAATATGTATACATATATAGAAGCTATACATTGTGTTTCTTGCATAAATCATATGTGTATTTTTTTAATATTCAAAGGACTTGCCAAGCTGGGAGCCCCATGAATACCAAGCACTGCCCTCCAGTCAAGCTCCACCTCTGCCTTGATCTCTCAGTCACAGAAAGAACCGGGAAGGCGCATCAGTCTGTTCAACAAGGACAATATTAAAGTGTCTAACGTGGTGAGAACTATGAAATCATTCTCCACGCAAGCATCTCTAAAGGTCTATACGCATAAATTAGTTCCCCATAGTGCTGCAGATCTCTAATTATTTTTTAATTTATACAAATATGTGCGATTACAATGCAATTAAAATGCCAGTATAATTAAAATGCAGAAGGAAGAAAATTTATAAATCTGTTCATGAAGCCCCTTGATTTCTTCTTGGGTTCAATTAATGCCACTTATGATTTAAAGATTGTGAAAAACCTTACTGCGATTAGTAAGACCATTCCATCAATCCATGCACCTTCGAGTGTGAAGTCTCCTCTCGGTCTGTAGGGTATATCTTTATGATGAATGTTGGACCCGAACCAGCCAAATGCGAGTTGCTTACCAAAGACATGGCTAAAAGAAGGGGGGTGGGAATTAAGGATGCCTGCCCTACAGAGGAGTGAAGAATGCATACACAATCTAGTATTTCTTAAATGTCTGCTCGATATATTTACATATTTCCTTAACAAGAGCTCTGACCCTCTTTACCCTAATTTCTCTGTAGATGAAGCCATTCAGTTAACAGGAACTAATAGGAGGTGCCAGAGGTATATAATAGACATTTTTTAAAAAGACTGAAGATGACTTCGGCTAAAGGACTCTTTTTTTTTTTTTTTTTTTTTTTAGCCTTTTATAGATAAAAGCATTTACTGGGGAGGAAAAAAAAAAAAAAGATAGGCAACAAGCTTGTGTCATGCTAGAAACTCAAACCTAAATGGCTAGATTTGATTAAATTACTTGTCCTACTACAAACATTTACTGAGCACTGCTAGGCTCTGGGTATATAAAATAGCCAGTGGTCTCGGTCCTCTGGGAAGCCATGGTTTGGAGGAGAGAACAGATATGTAAAAGCTCATTGCTCTACTGTAGGATAAATATTATTTTGGTCACGTGTACTGTGGAGACACAGAGAAATTAATAATAAAGAGCTTCCAGGAAAAAGAAAAATTTGAGCCACGTCTAGATTGAGCAGTGGTTCTCATCCCCTCGGGGGCTTATTGTCTCAGTGACTGAGGCACAGAGCATTTCGTGGTAAAGGTCAAGGAAGCTAACCATCCTCATCTGGATCCCTTCCCCACGTGCCTTTCAAATGTCAAATGTCCTACCAGGCATTAAGGGGCTACAAAACCAGTTCACAATGATCTGAGCCTTGATGCTTACACAGTTTTACATATAGACCACAAAAGAGATGTTTTGTTTTCTTTTGTTTTGAGCACTGTTCAAATATCCAGGAATATTTTTTTTTTAATTTTCCAACGCAACTACCTTGTAAAACAAAGGGAAATTGCATTTTGTTTTGTTCAGAACTTGACATTTTCACATAAACTTATCTAAGTATATTTATTCTTCAGTCTTTTGATACAGGGCAAGAAACCTTTTTTTTTTTCCCTTCAATATGTCTTTTGATAGGAGTCATTGATTATATTTCTTACATAAATATCAAAATGTATCTACAATTTCCAGTTCCAATTTCCTGAAACTGGAGTGTGAACAGAAGGACAACTTTTCAAGAGTCTGAGCCCCAAATCTCCACTTTTCCTCCAGATTTTTAGATTGCTCTCTTTGTGCACATTTGTGTGAGTTGCTCTAGGATATGAAAGGTTGTGCCTTGCACAGCCCCCGGGTCTCTGCAGTGCTGTAGCAGCGCTGCTGCGGACCTAGAAGTGGACTTGCTGGGTCATACAATTTGCGCATTTTTAATTTTACTAGATATTACCAAATAGTTCTTCGAAGTAGCTGTCCTATGTATGGTCCCACCAGCAATGTTCCCACAACATCATTAACACTTGGAATTACCCAAATTCTTAATTGTGTCTTGTCTTACTAATAACTTGCTAATATCAGTGTTGTTTTCATTTAAATTTCTCAAATAATTAAAGAAGTTGGATGCTTATTCTGTTCATTAGTCAGTCAGGTTTTACCCTCCGTGAATTACATGTTAGATCTTGTCTCCATGTTTCTCAGTTGTTTTCTGTCTTTTTCTTATTGAGTTAGGAGTTCTTTCTTTTTTTTCTTTTTTCTTTTTTTTTTTGTCAAAAAAGGTTTTTAATATTTAGTCTAGACTACATTTTTCTTGCATGTGTATTATTTTTTAAATTTATCTTTATTGTGGAAAGTAATACATAATACTTCCCTACCCCCCATTAGCCCCCTCCTCCCCACTCTCACTCCCTCCCCAGGCCTTCACCCCACTGTTTCTGTGTCCAAGTGTTATGAATATGTGCGTATAAATTCTTTCGTTGATCTCTTCCCTCCCCCTGCCCCTTCTCTCTGAGGATCCTCAGGCTATTGCATGCATCCATGTCTCTGGACCGATTTTGTTTGTCAGTTTATTTCGTTCATTAGATTCCACATATAAGTAAGATCATGTGATACTTATCTTTCTCTGACTGGCTTATTTCACTTAGCATAATACTCTCTAGGTCCCTCCATGCTACTTCAAAGGGTAAGAGATCCTTCTTTTTTATAGCGGCCTCATATTCCATTATATAAATGTACCACAGCTTTTTTATCCACTTATCTACTATGAGTTCTTGATATACTTTGGATCCTAATCTTTGTATGTATTACAAATATCTTCCTCTAGATCGTTGGTTGTCTTTTTAATTTTGTTTTAAATTTTAATGTAGTAAGTTTTAATCATCTTTTCATTTAGAGCTTCTATTTTTTTTGATTCTTACTCGAGAAATCTTTCCTATAACAAAGTTATGAAGCTCTTCTACATGTTTGTGTGCTTTGTTTCTTTTAATATCTTAATTGTGTCCTCACTCTTGAATGATAATTTAGCCTGGTAATTGTAGTTAACCATTATTTATTTTCTTCCAACATTTTGAATATATAATTCTACTGGCTTCAGATTTCAATTGTTGATATTTAAAATTCAGCTCTCTGTTTAATGGTCATTCTTTTTGTAAGAAAAGCTGACTTTTCTCTCTGGTTGCTTATAAAATCTTCATGTTTGCTTTGTTATAGTTAAGTTTCATTATAATGTGTATCTTTGTGGAGTTATTTATATTTATTCTGCCTTGCATTTATTGTGTTTCTGACTCATTTTTCATTTTCTCATAACAATTCTGAAAATTCTTCGCCATTATATTTTTATGTATTTCCTCTTCACTATTCTCCCACTTTTCTCTTTCAGGAACTCTTTTCTTTTTTTAATTGATAAATCTTTATTGTTCAGATTATCACAATAGTTTCTCCTTTTTCCCCCCATAGCTCCCCTCCACCCAGTTCCCAACCCACCCTCTGCCTTTACCTCCCCCCCACTGTCCTCATCCATAGGTGTACGATTTTTGTCCAGTCTCTTCCCGCACCCCCCACACCTCTTTCCCCCTGAGAATTGTCAGTCCACTCCCTTTGTGTGCCCCTGATTCTATTATATTCACCAGTTTATTCTGTTCATCAGATTTTTAATTCACTTGATTTTTAGATTCACTTGTTGATAGATATGTATTTGTTGTTCATAATTTTTATCTTTAACTTTTTCTTCTTCTTCCTCTTCTTAAAGAATACCTTTCAGCATTTCATATAATACTGGTTTGGTGGTGATGAACTCCTTTAGCTTTTTCTTATCTGTGAAGCTCTTTATCTGACCTTCAATTCTGAATGATAGCTTTGCTGGGTAAAGTAATCTTGATTGTAGGTTCTGGCTATTCATCACTTTGAATATTTCTTGCCACTCCCGTCTGGCCTGCATAGTTTCTGTTGAGAAATCAGCTGACAATCGTATGGATGCTCCCTTGTAGGTAATTAACTGTTTTTCTCTTGCTGCTTTTAATATTCTCTCTTTGTCTTTTGCTCTTGGTATTTTAATTATGATGTATCTTGGTGTGGTCCTCTTTGGATTCCTTTTGTTTGTGGTTCTGTGCGCTTTCTAGACTTGTAAGTCTATTTCTTTCACCAGGTGGGGGAAGTTTTCAGTCATTATTTCTTCAAGTAGGTTTTCAGTATCTTGCTCTCTCTCTTCTTCTGGCACCCCCATAATTCTGATGTTGGTATGCTTGAAGTTGTCCCCAGAGGCTCCTTACACTATCTTCAAATTTTTGGGTTCTTTTTTTTTTTTTTTTTTTGCTTTTCCAGTTGAATGTTTTTTCTTCTTTGTATTTAAAATCTTTGACTTGATTCTTGCGTTCCTCTAGTCTGCTGTTAGGTCTCTGTATAATATTTTTTATTTCAGTCAGTGTATGTTTAATTTCTAGTTGGTCCTTTTTCATATCCTCAAGGGTCTCGCTAAATTTGTCGGCCTTTTCTAGGAAATTCTTGAAAAACCTTATAACCGTGGTTTTGAACTCTATAACTAGTAGTTTGCTTTCCTCCATTTCTTTCATTTGTGATCTGTTTCTTTGTCTCCACATTTTCGTTGCTTCCCTGAGTTGGTAGGGTGGCTTGGTGTGCGAGGTGTCCTATGTGGCCCAGTGGCTCAGCCTCCCCAGTTACCTGAGGTGGACACTCTTGGTGCACCCCTTTGTGGACTGTATGTACAGTCTTATTGTAGTTAAGTCTTGATTGTTGTTGGTATCACTGGGAGGAATTGACCTCCAGGCCAATTGGCTGTGAGGATCAGCTGTGTCTATGCTGAGAGAACTTCTGTGCTGGAGACAGCCTTATGAGACAAGACTTGCAAAATTGCAAAAGCCTCTGTGCTCAGCTTGGATGGGGCGGAGTCTCAGGACTGAGCAGACAGTCTTGGCTTCCCGTCAGTCCTGCCCTGTGTGGCCCCTGGGTCTCAGTGTCCCTCGGTAATCGCTGCAAGCATCTCTGAGAGAAAGCCGCCCTCGAGTTTCGCCCGCTGCCAGACAGTCCAGTTTCTTCCCCAGTGAATCTAGATTCCCAGATTCTCGCCCGGAACTGGGGTTCAGCGCAGTCGGGAGCTTCCATCTCTCTCTCTCGCTAGATAAAGCCAGCGGTGCACTCAGCAGTCAGTCCTTTCTATGCGCACTCGCGCGCGCACCTCCAGACCTCTGCCTTTTGCGGCTCCCCTCAGTTTCCGTGTGCTCTCTCTTTTCCTGACAGTCCAGATTCTCCCCGTATGGTCCAGATTCCTCCCCAGGATCTCGCCCGGAACGGGGGTTCAGTGCAGTCGGAACTGGGGTTCAGTGCAGTCGGGAGCTTCTGACTCCCTCCCACTAGAGAAAGCCAGCAGCGCACTCAGCAGTCAGTCCTTTCTGTGCGCATTCACGCGGGCACCTCCAGACCCCTGCCTTCCGCGGATCCCCCAAGTTTCCATGTGCTCTCTCTCTTCCTGTCAGTCCAGATGCCCCTCATATGAGCCTGTGTCCCCAGGGTCTCGCCCGGAATTGAGGTTCAGTGCAGTTGGAACTGGGGTTCAGTGCAGCCGGGAGCTTCCTTCTCCCTCCCACCAGAGAAAGCCAGCCAGGCACTCAGCCGCCCTTCCTCTCTGCGTGCATGTCTCCGTACCTCAGCCTTTTGTAGCTCCTCTGATTCTCCATGAGCTTTTCTCTTTCCTTCTAGTTGTAGAATTTCCACTCAGCCAGCTTTCCTGTGATTCTGGATGATGTCCGTTTTGTCTTTTAGTTGTAGTTTTGAAATTGTTGTGCGAGGCAGCAGTTTAGGTGTTTACCTATGCCGCCATCTTGGTTTCTCCAGGAACTCTTTATTAGGCCTAGTTGGGCCTTCATATTTTATCATCAATATTAATATTTTAAAATTTCTCTTTTATATTTTCTATTTGAAATTTCTTGTACAGCAGCTGTAGCTAACTCTCTGTTATTTATATTCAACTTATCAACTACTGGCATTTGAGAAAGACAAGTAAAGACTTGGTGCTTTACTCAGTGCTATAGACTTATGGTAAACTTTTTTAAAGGAATTCTGTGTACACTCTCAGGGAAAGCCAATACCTTAAACATTGCATTGCACAAAAATCCCTCAAATGCCCTATGAAACTGTTGGGGTACTTTCTCAAAAACTTCTCCAAACAACAGAAATCCAGTGGGATGAGATGGAATCAGTAGACACCTAGGTTGTTTCCATATCTTGGCTATTGTTGATAATGCTTCAATGAATATAGCAGTATATATATCTTTTCAAGTTAGTGATTTTGATTTCTTTAGAAAAATACCCAAGAGTGGGATTTTGGGTCATATAGTATTTCTATTTTAAGAAAATATATATTTAATGGGGCTTTTAAAAAATATATCCTTTAAAAAAAAGAAAGCACGATCTCACACGTAACATATTACGTCCATTATTGTAGTGAGGTAAACATTGTTCAGAGCAAGAAATCCCACCTTAATTTACTTATTGAATTAAAATGAAAACACCTATTCAATCAAAGAGACCTGTCAGTTCTGTAGATTTACTGCTTCAGTGAATACATTTCTTATAAAATATTAGGCTATTAGCCTGCCAGTGTGGTTCAGGGCTTAAGTGTTGACCTATGAGCCAGGAGATCATGGTTCAATTCCTGTTCAGGGCACATACCCAAGTTGTGGGCTCAATGCCTTATCATGCAGAAGGCAGCCAATCAATGATTCTCTCTCATCATTGATGTTTCTATCTCTCCCTCTCCCTTCCTCTGTGAAACCAATAAAAATACACTTTAAAAAAATATTAGGCTGTTAAAATGGAAGGTCCAGAAAAGAATCAAATTTATAGGTCACAAAGTTTTAGAATTTTAGCTTTTATTTCCAACCTAACTTTATATGACTCTAAATTTTCATAAGACCTCTTATCAATCCCTCTTGCCAAAAGTGAGTTAGTTATAAAAATCATTTTTGATCCACAACCTTGAGAGACTTTATACTCTTCAAGGCACATTCTTAACAACAGATTCAGCGTGACACAAAAATCAGAAAGGTATTCCCGTCTCAAAAATATTTTCTTGATAACATTTACATTTATGTGAATGTTCTTAGGCTTGGCATTACTCTTTATGAGAAAATGATTTTAAAAAATGAGGATTTTCTCCTGGGGGAACCACCCCAACTTGTTCAGAAGACTGAGAGCCCCTGGAAGTCTCAGTGTCAGATCAAAACTTTAAATTATTTCTATCTTCTTCTTATGTAATCTTGAATAATATTGTGAAAAGTGCTACTTTAAGACTTTATTTCCTGCTTCTAGTTTTCTTTGAATTATACTGGCCTTGGTTCTTTGTCTTCCGTGCAGAAGTATTGTAGCCGAATCTCAGCCTTTGTTTTTCTAGTAGCATTAACATGAACCCGCTTTTATTGTGGATTCACTCACTGTTTGATGTTTTGCATCTGGCAGCACTCACCCTACTGCCTCCTCTATATTGTAGTCGCATTCAGCCTGGTGCCCATTTATTTTCCTTGCTTATTCACTTGTATTTTGATTGGGTGACCTGGGCTTCCCACCTATTGATGACCCACATCTCAAATCCTAGAAGTGTATTTAGAGCCAAAAAAAAAAAAATCACTCTTAGTTGTTTGCAATCATTACATTGATTTCAGGTGCTTAACAATAGAACATTTTCTTTTTCTTTTCAGAGACAGTCTGCCTGTGGCTTTTAAAAACCACCTGGTAACCTCAGTAGGATTTTAAACATACATATTTGCATGGAAGACAATAAATCAGAGAGTCACATCCTCTAAATGAAAACCTAATTTCCAGTTATTTGCTGGCATAGAGGGTTTCGTAAAGTTCTGATTGTAATGATGTATCTTGTCTTGAAAGGTAAGAAAGGAGAATATATATTAATGTGTTTTATGCCTAGAAAATCTAATGATGAAACAAAAGTTAAGGAGCTCATGTTGACCACTCCTGATGGACATAATGTATTTATTTCTCACCTTCCTCAACTTGGATCCTCTAAACCAGTGCTTGTCAGATGTTAATGTGCATACCAACCCCCTAAGATCATGTTAAGGCAGCTTCTGATTCAGCAGGTCTGAGGTGGAGCCTGAGATTCTGCATTTCTAACAAGCTCGCAGGTAAGAATGATGCTGAAGTCCTGAGCCTCACTTTGAGTTTCTCAGCCCCTACATAAAGCAATTGAATCAAAAGAAGGTTCTTGTGCACATCTAACAAGTAGAGTAAATAAAGTAATAAAAAGGCTCTCTTTTCTGATAGAGCAACTTCCAGGCCCCATTTCTGAATATAGGGGTCCTGGAAAGGATTTTTAGGTTTGAATACCAAGTGAGAGTTGCTACAATGGGCATCTAAACATGCCTGTTCAAATGATGACAATTGGGGTTGTCAAAAGAGGACCAACTTGCCTCTTACCATCATGTGTATTATCAGCCCTATATATGCTGATCAAAGATGTGGGAGATTAAAAGAGGGGCAAAATTTAGTGCCACTATTTTTTCTTCTCTCTCTCTCTCTCTCTCTCTCTCTCTCTCTCTCTCTCTCTCTCTCCCGCTCCCTCCTCCCCTCCTTCCCCTTCTCCTTGCTACTGCATTCCAAATAAGCAGGCCTTTTTAAAGGGACATGGTTTTGTGTGCTTAACTCTATTGACCCATCTTCTGTGGGGCTTCTGTGAGATGTAAGGAAACTTGTCCCCCCAATAGGGAGAAGGCTGTTGGGTCTCTTCTTGCATGTAGTATCAGCTGATGCTGTGTTCCCACTAGTGTTGCCTATTGTTTGTTGGTGTCCTTCAGTCAACTGTGCAACCCTTTCCTTCCTGCTAGCTAACCTAGGTGGCATCCAGAGCCTTGTTCAGTTATTTAGCAGATATTTATTAATTCCCTTCCATGGACAGGGACTGTGTAGCCACATCTAATCCACAGCTTCATGTGCATGCATACAGTGGTGGCCGTGGACGGAAGGGGTTGAGAACATAGGCTTTGAGGTCAGGCAGATTTGAGTTGGAATCACAATTCTGTTACCTACTAGTTGTGTGACCATGAGTTTTTGCATCTATAAAAGGAAAATAATACTTCACAGGATTGTGAAGGAACTAAATGAAGTAATGCACACAAAGGACTGAACAACGGTGTCTGGCATATCATAGGAGTCCAATTAATTGTTGCTTTGTTGCTATTGCTATAATTATTTCTACATATCTTGTCTGAGCTCCTGTCCAATATATTCACCTGCCTATAGGCCTCTCTCCCTAGATATCCTGTGTGAGTACATCAAGCTCAGTATTTCCAAAACTAAAACCATTAGCATTGTCAGAAAATTCATTACTCTTCATCCTTCTCTTAGTATCTCCATTATCTTTAAGAACAAATAAAATACTTGAAAACAACATTTGGTTCCTACTTCTTCTTCATTCTCTTATTATATAGGTCATTTATTCTGTCCTTTTTAATACACAATGCCTCCCTTTCTCTTCATTCCAACTTTCACTGTCCTGGTTTACACTTTCATTCTCTCTTTCTGTCCTAGCCTTTAGGTACAGCATCCATAAATGTTTCTAAATCACTCTGATTTTAAATAGTCTGCTGTGTCCACAATCTCAGTACTTGTTGAACCATGTTTTTTTTTCTTCAAGAAATATTGCCTCTTCACTGGTCTCCAGCCTCCAGCCTCTGCCCTCTCTAAATGGTGTGTCACTGCCACCAGAGTGATTATTGTAAAAAACAAAACAAACCATATTGCTTCAAAATGTAAATACCTTCAGTGGCTTTCTATTAGCACAACCTCCACTCAAAGTATGGAAAACCATCCACTACTGATCCCCAACTGCATTTTGAGCCCCATCTCCTGCTAAACCTGTGAGAGTGAGTGTGTGTGTGTGTGTGTGTGTGTGTGTGTGTGTGTGTGTGTGTGTTTTATATGCACTCTAGCTAGGCTTTTTCAAGGCATAGAGGCTTCCACTTGTCACACCTTCTTATCCTGTGCCCCTATCCTGTCCTTTCTCTAATTGCCATCAATTTTTTTTCTCATTTTTCTAAAGTCACTTCCTCTGTAAAGACTTCCAAAACTTTTCTCCCAAGGACATTTAACCACTTTCGCCTCTGGCTTCATGTGATAAACACTCTACCATGAACTTGTTACAGAACCATTCCCTCCATACCTGACTCTCCCATTTGACTTTGAGTATCTCTCCTATTTGACTTGAGCTCTGCAGGGGCATGTAAGAAGCTTACTCCTTTTTATTGACAGCATGTGGTTGGTTTTTGATAAATATTTAATATATGAAAAGATGAATGAATGGATAGATTAATTGGGCATGGAGGGGGAAAGTGCTGGGCTCAGTTTGGGAAGGAGATGAAGGACACTCATTGGTATTTATTTTTTTAATTACTTTATTGATTAAGGTATCACATATTTGTCCTCATCACCCCTATTCCCATCCCAAACCCCTCCCCACGCATGCCCCTACCCCCCTGTTGTCCGTGATCACTGGTTAGGCTCATATGCAAGCACACAAGTCCTTTGGTTGATCTCATTGGTAATTATTTGTAGCAAGGAAAGCAATATAACAAATAGTAACAGATTTTACAAATCAAAGCATGGCCTTCTCTTTTCTCCTATAATGAGAAACACAATGAAAATTACTATTAGAAATTCAAGTAGCCAAAGGCCTATGGAATCAAAGAGTATAACAGGAAGGCCTTAGTGAACCATATGTGCAGGCCCTTAGGAAAACATAGGAGAGGAAGTGATATCTAAATCTCCAGGTCATTTGCATAAGGTTTTGGGCATTTGGTGGATCTATTTGGTCATATGAAGAAGTCTGATAGCCCCATTTAGAAAGGTATGAGTGGACATTTTTCTATTAATGGTGAGAATTAAGGGAGATGTCATCTTGAGCCAAAAGAAGCGCCTTTCTCTCCAATCCAGTTCTATTATATAAGGGCTATATTATTTCTCTAGGTTTGCCATAACAGGGTACCACTAGACCAGGTGGCTTCAACAAGAGAAATTTATTGTTTCACATTTCTCACTTTGATTTCTGAAATCAAAGTGGTGACAGGATTACTTCATTCTGAGGCTGCAAAGAAGAATCTATTCTATACCTGTCTCCTAGCTTCTCGTGTTTGCCAGCAATCTTTGGCATCCATTGGCCTCTGCTGCCTTACCCTGATTTCTGCCTTCATCTTCACTTGACATTCTCTCTTGGTGTATATATGTGTCCAAATGTTCCCCTTTTATAAGGGTATAATCATATTAGATTAGGGACTCATCCTACTCCAATATGACCTCATCCTAACTTAACTCATTATAAGTACACTGGCCCTATTTCCAAATAAGGTCACATTTCTGAGGTACTTGGGATAAGGACTTCAACTGATAAAGTTTGGAAGGGACACAATTAAACCTATAACAAGAGGTTGGATGGTGTTAATCCCAGGAGATTGCTATTCATTCAGCATCTTGGGTGGTCTATGAAGGACCCACAAGGGAGAGACCTGTTATACTGATGGCTCAGGAAGAAAAAAGCTAGGGGGTTTCTAGCAAATACTGTCACCTAACTACCCAGTCACTGTGACCTGGGGAAGGGACAGACTATAGAAGGAGAGGAGGAAGGGTCTCAGAACCAGACCCACCTCTAAGATCTCTTCTGGCAGCTCATGAGAGACTAACACCAACAAGCTCTCAGGGACAAAATCACCACCTAGAGTGGGAAGGCATCATGCCAACAGGTTTATCAAAGTCCCCAGGTGTTTGAGTGGGGTTGATGAGTCACTGAAAGTATACCCTGTCTAATTCTTTGTATCCAAGTACTTGTTTTTCATAAAACATAGAATGTTTAGAGAGAGGAAGCAGAGAATTTGACAAAACAGTTTCTCTGCCTTAATTTATAGAAGAAGAAGCCAAGACTAGAGCGACAGGGGGGCAGCGTACACATGCTCTAATGTAGAAGAAAGATCCCCCCCAGACCAAGAAGCAGAAGTCTTAAGTGCCCATTTTGACACTAAGGGAACTTAGTATCAACGACATCAACTCACTGAGACACACTGTCCATATCTTAAAATATGATAACCCTTCAAAGAATGGCTCAAGTAATCAAAGGGGATAATGGATGTGAAAGTACCACTCAATTCTAAAAGATGGCCCAGTGAATTCCTAGTTAAATCATATTCCCATTTGAATCTACAATATCTAGCACACAGCAGATGTTCAATAATTGTTTGTTAAATAAATGAATGAACTCATTCTGGCCCTTAAAAAGGAAATACCCCAGACACAATGTCCAGATCTCAACCCTGAAAACTAACTTCCCGAGGCCTTGAAAATAAATGGGGCTATCAGTCTTCTGTTCTTATTTACAACCAGGTAACCCCACAATCATAGGGAGAACAGATTCCTGCAGGCAGCATCTCAGTTATCAAAAGAAACTCTCTTGTGATGGTTGCTCTGAGCAGCCTATTGGAAAGACAATATCCCCTGACAAAACTTAGGAGAGATCCCTGAGTTCTGTCTACACTCCTCAAGAGGTGAGCAGTGAACCCAGAAAACAAACTCTTAACTGCCAGCAAAAACCTCCAGCAGTTATTATTCTGGATTTTGCAAGTTCTGGGGGAGAACTTTATGCACATTATTATGGCTGAGGGTTATTACTGCATATTGCAAGTTCTGACCTGGCACTTCCTTCTCCGCCTGGTGACTCACTCCTTTATTAGTACCATCGACATTGTTTCTTGTAGATTGATCCAAATGTTCACATGAAATCTTTTACTTTAATGCTTAACCAGTGGTTGGTGGCTGGGGAAAGGAAAGTTAATGTCAATGCAAACAGGAGAAATTGGTCTGGTTGTAAGACTTAACTGAATAATATCCAAATCGTATTTTGCAAGGGGACATTTTTCAGGGAAATTATTCTTTAAAATATAGATGATATTTACCACTCTGAAATTGTGGCTTCTGTCTTTAGGGTAAATAGACTACAATGCTTCGCCCTAACAAGTTATCTTTTGAAGATCATTAGATCCTGGAGGGATATACTTTACAGCATTTAAATAAACATAAGTTACCAGGCCCTAAAGAGCATAATTGATAATCATTTTATATTTGATCAAAATGGTTTGCAATTATTCCTGCTGGGGGATTTATCCATTTGCATCTTGCAGTCAGTTTTAGAATTTTATCCCTTTAATCTTGCCATAATATCATGATTAATTGATTAATGCAAGGGTTCAGGAGTCAATAAACCCACTATTTATTATTATTTATTATTTAACTTCCCCCAGTGTGCTGGCTGGTATTCAGAGGCTAAAGAAGATACAGTCCAGCTCTCACAGCTTTTTAAAGAATTGATTATGAAGAAGAAAAAAAAAAGAAAAGAAAATCCCCCTTTTTCCACCATGTGAAGTCTAATGGGAAAACAATAAAGAAAATGCATTCTGTGTTTATATTGGCCATTATTTAAACATGTTCTGAAAATCTGGATTGTTGCTCACTTTTAATTTAATTTTTTTGGTGTATATATATATATATATATATGCAGATATAGATATATGTAAATGAATCCATATTAGTGTCTGTATCTAAAACTAAAGTTCCCAATTTAGAATCATTTTTACAAATTATTCTACTTGGGCATTACTCAAGAAATACACAGGCTTAGAAAAAATGAGCAGTGAAAAATGTCCTTCGCGGGGAAAGGTCAATGGGGAAAAAAAGGAGACATATGTACTACTATTTGTAATACTTTAAACAATAAAATTTTTTAAATGCTCTTTTAAATTAAAAAAAAATGTCCTTCGTCAGAAGAGTAAAAATTATGTAAGTCCAGAGATATTTCTTGTGTCCTGGTGACCCGTGTGCTAAGTCTTCCTCACCTGCATAAACACTTCATAGGATGGATTTCGCAGTGTCAAAGAATGGGTCACTGATACCAAGAAACTATCACCTCATGATGCCCAGATGTTCTGTCAGAGCCCTGGGCAAGTAAGAATATGACCAACTGACATGGGCGGTAACACAGTAAATGAATGTTACCAAACCTATGCTATAATTCTCAAATCATGTTTTTTTAAATAAATTATCGTGGTGTGGTGAAGGCCTGGGGCAGTGGGCGGGGATGGGCTGAAAGGGGTCAATAAGGGGGAAAGGGGACATATGTAATACTTTCAACAATAAAGATTTTTTAAAGTAAATAATAATAAAATAAATTATCATTCAAACATGTACCCCAGGTGATTTGCTTTGTACATAATGGCATGCATGAGTGTTATACCTTCCATTATAGCAGAATGATTATTTGGTGGCTGTTTTATATTTTATAAGGGATTAAATAAAGATATACAGAACTTAGTGAATTTTTCCCAAGGCTGCTAAAATAAAGTTAGTATTAACACCAAGGTATAGAAATCCTACCTCAGAATTTTCAGGGAATTGTCTCTGTCTAGGCCACCTTTCTACCCCTGAACTGTCAAATTATACAGAGGTGCTGTTACCCAAACATGCTACTCTCACTTGAAGCTCCAGGAGAGATGTTTGCATAATCCAAAAATAGAATTCATCGCCAAAAGTCCAATAGAAACCCCAAGGTATAAGGATGCTGCAGAGCTAAGATTGATGGTATGTCCTAAATGTACCAGCTGTGTAAAATATGAAACCATCCGCCATGCTGTCATCCTGAAGGAACCTGAGGAGAGGCACACGCAACACCACATGTCCTGCATGACAGGCGAGACAACAACGGTCGGCCAGATGTTCTTTTCTTTCTCATTTGCATGGTTAGGACATATGGTAACTGGGAAGAATGAAGTCATCTCTTCAGCAGCGATATGAATGGTTTGAAATATAATTGTTTCAAATCATAGACCCCACACCTGTCGTGGATTAATGGTGTCGAGCCTTTGAAAATAAACATGTTAAGGATAACCCAAACACCTTATGTCAGATGGTGGTTTTTATGCCTTGCCACACATTTACTATCCCTGAAATAAATCACAGCTCTTTGTGTAGTTTGAGATTGCATCGTTTTATCTGGAGAAAGGTTTGGTTTCCTTACACATGTTAAACTTGGGAGTATTTCAACACTTGCAATAGCAATATTTGGATGTCAGAAGATCTAGATTTCAGCACCAAGGGATAATTTGGTATATAAAACATCTGGTGTGTTTGAGAGAGTATCAGCTTTAAATTGGTGGTTTTCATAGTCCTTCTGGTTTAAATATGCCTCTTGGTAGCAAGTTCAGTTTCTGGTTTATGTACTTGTCTTTTCAGGGGCTCAAGTAAGACGAACATATATTTTGAAAGGTTGCCTTAAGTGAAATAACAGCAAAGAAAAAGTAAATCTGCTTTCCATCTTGGGAACATGAGCAACCAGACGACCCAGCACCATCTTATTGCAGCTGACTCTCATTGGCAGGGATATTGAGCACAAAAATCTTGGTAGTGACTCTTGGAGCACAAATAAAAGCAAAGCCCTGAAGTCGGTCGTGCTGAAAACTCCCAAGAAGCATGTAGAGATGGGACTCTTATATTTAGAGGTAGCAGGAAAAAGGCTATCTCTTCTTTCCTCTTGTAACATAATTGCAAGGAAATTTTGCCCCTCCTATGGTTTTTATGCTTCTATTTTGGCAGATCTCCTAAATTCTAGGAATGTCAACATTCCCTGGGTACCTTGATGCAATGCTACAAACGAGATACATTAAAGAAGTTTACCCTGCTGTAAAACACATTATAATTGATTTTTATGAAGTATCTTTTGATATGTCATCACACAACAGTTTTTTGAAGCCAGTATATGAACCACACCAAAGAAGGAGGATAGGTTTGAAGTTTCATTCTCACATAAGAAGGTGGTGTCAAAGGAGTGAAACTCCTGAGTCAGAAACATCGCTCTGGAGCAATGAGGATGAGATTTTAGAAGAGTGGACCAAGAGATGTACTCAGCAAAATCCAGGGAAAACATCCAACAGCTTCTATATCAGAAACCAGAAAGGGGGAGGACTTCACTGTACCAGACACGCCATATTGAACACTGTTAGACCAATATCTGCTGGTATCAGTGTCACACACGGAATATGCAATCTCCACTATCTTCAGGTTGGTGCTTATGAGTCCCGACAACACCAGTAGAATTCTTGGGCCAAATTCTGAAAATGGAAGGTTAAGTAGACTCAGGAAACTGACTGGCCCTTGCACTTCATGTATTTTTTGACATCGTTTCTTTATGTCTAGGCACAACTATGTCTACCAACCAGAGGAAATGTCAGTTCTACAACCTTGCCATGCAAAGGTGGCAGCTAGGAAAGTGGTAAATCTGGGTAACTTTGACTGAATACTCACTACCACCATCCCAACGCTCTGCTCCCCACTTTGGGTGTCTCCCCACAAACAATATTTAGTGCTTTCCTACCCGTGCCCCTGCCCCTGCCACCACAGTGCCTACACACTATTCCTCTGGTGGCATAGCATTGCCAACTCAGCCATGTGGTGTCATGCTGGCGAGTTCGTGTAGATGTTCTTTATCAGTTGAGGACATTCCCCTCTATTCCTAATTTGCTGCAAGTCTCTTTTATTGTGATGGGTGTTGGATTTGGTAAAATACTTTCTCCATATCAATTAATATGATCACATGGTTTTTCTCCTTTAGCTGGTGAATTACTTGGATTTTTGAAAGTTGGGTTAGCTCTTATTTGTTTTTTAAAACACAAAGAGGGAAACCAAACTCTATTCAATGAGTACAACAAGTAATAAACCCACCTCAACATTTTCTGACATAGGCAGAGCTTAGAAACATTTTGTTGTTGTTTTAATGTGGAGAAGGCATTTGCATTTATAAAAACACATAAAATAATATTACTAGACATATTACAAGGAATGTTTTCATTCTTACCTAAAAAACAGGAGCTCCAGGATTCTTTACATTCTCTCTTTTCATGGAGAAAACACCTACCTTCCTGGGGTAGAATGTCAAAAAAAGTAAAATAGCATTTTTATTTTTAAAAACCATAGAGAAAAAATGTGTGTTTTTTAATTTCAGCAGTAAATGGCCTATTTGATGGAGCTACATTACCAACTTGTAATTGAAAAAATATTATTTCTAGGACTTTTCAATCCTGTTGCATTTCTCACCGAGAAACAAAGAATCATATTCTGTTGCTTGCTCCACAGGACAGGTAAAGTGGAGCCTGATGTGTCCCCAGGAGTCAAGTCCCCTCTGCTGAACTAATTTATATGAAACACTAATAGTGTGATCCAGAGCTGTTAACCTCCCAAGGAATATTGGCGTTTTGTTTCCGTAGGCCTCACACTCCCACCTAGAAGTTGACCTCCCCTTCAGCTTTTCAGACACTGGACAGAAACCTAGAGGTCAGGTCCATAGGGCTGCAGGACATTTGGTTTCTCTCTCTACATACTAAGTTGCTGACTGCCTAGTTCAACTACATATAAGGCTTTTCAGAGTCCTTAGTAGCTGTTTTTAAGTTTTTATCTTGAGGTTTTAGTTTCAATCAATGAAGAAGTGGGCTATAGTGAGGTTAAACCACCGCAGCAGAACTAGACTCAACAACTCATCTCACAGATGAGCAAACTGTGGCCCAGAGAGAGGGACAGGAATTAAAGAAATTCCCTACAGTTGTTATAGCCCTTCATGGTTTACAAAGCACTCCCTTCTATCATTCATTTCATCCTCACAATAATCCATTGTGAAGATATAGTCTTATAATGCCATGGGTTCCAGCGAGTTACAATTTATGTTAGAAATTTAGTTATAAAATTATGACTGTGTTTAACATTTTATTTTTATTTCTCTCTGCTGCTTTCCTTGATTTATACAAGTAATATAACCCAACAGACAATGTAGGAGGACATGGATTTATAGTGTTAGAACATAAATTTACAATTAAATAGAAAAATTTTAAGAGAGGTTCAAACTGAGACCAAAAAGCACTAGACACATCATATTCTTTCCTCGAGGCATCCAAGGATGATGAAGGGGATGAAACCAAAAGTCATGGTAAGTTGAGCTGTTCTGAAGTGAGAGAAAATGAATTTGGATCAAAGCAAGTGGAGCTGAACACCCCTTTCCACATGCCATGCACATCAACGTGGGGAAAGCCAGGATACCCAAGAGGAATGGGCTCTTTGCCATTTGGAAAAATAGGTTCTCTTTATTACTTCATTTTATTTGTGATGCTTTGTATTTTCATCCCACTTTTTTTTTTTTTTTAGAGCAATGTCACATGCCCAGCCTCATATCAGCCACACAGCAACATGAGATTGACAAAGCAAGCATTGGCTTTGGTGTTTTCAGGTTTTTCTTGCTGCCTTTACAGGTGAAAGACTGGAGCCCAGCAGTGTGAGGCCTTTACTCAATGTTACACAATTAGTTTAGAAGTGAGGACTCTAACAAAACATGAGTCAGAAGAGGTCTTCAAAATACAGGTGAGCAGATTAAATATGGCAGGTTGTCCTAAATTCCATAAAGTGGCAGTAAAGGAATTTAAAAGATTTTAGTCAAGAACAAAGGACCAGTGAAAAGATGTTAGCAGAGAAGTCAACAAATGTTTGAACAACAGTAAAAGGATGAAAGTGTGGTTTTGATTCAGCTACAGAGGGAGATACTAAAAAGAAATGAGATCACCTGATACACAGAACCACAGTAAGTCCAGGACGTGGGGAGCAAGTTATCAAAAGAGACAGGAGGGCATGTCGAGGCAGAAAACAATACATGGTGCCAAATCTATACACAACCTGATTTGCGTTCCATATTATTCCCTCACCCAACACAAGCAGTCATCTATTTCTGCTCTATCCCACTACCTATGCTGCACACAGAGTCCAGGGGGTTATTTTCTGGGGATATTAAACCCAAGTCTTAGTGGTTACCACATTATGTGTTGGGGGTTGCGGGTGGACATGAAGAAAAATGAAGTTAAATGACAATCTGCGCTGCATAGTTCCCTACCTCAGCCCCAGCTCTGCTTCCAAGGCTTCAGGGGCCAGTTTAACTCCTCAGGCATAAAATGTACAAGTAAGGATCCTTCCCGGGAGAAACTGAATAGCCAAAGGCAATAAACAACAATGGCAAATAAAAACAAAAATATCCTCGAATATTGGTGGGGGGAAACCAGATGTTAGGTCTCCAATGTCAAAGCTGACTTTCCAGCTGCCCACCCTGCACAGGGATGCCTGCAAGTCAACACCCCATCCCCTACCATCCCCCGCTCCATGCACACAGAACTTTCAATCTCCTTCTAAGGATCACACTCTAAATGGACAGACCAGACATTTGAGGAAGGCCTCCAATATGAGAGGGACAAAAATAGACAAAGAGAATACAGGAAACAATGACAATATACATAGAGACTATTAATATTATCCTCAGAAAGATAAGCAAAGATACTTCTTGAAATAAGATCAGGCTGCTACCAAAAAATGTAAAGGTGTGTGTGCCCATTTTGGGGATGGGGACTTTAAACAATATTAAGAGTTTCTAGAAATTAAAAACGTAACAGCAAGAATAAAAGAGTCGAAAAGAAGGAATCTTACCATTTGCAACAGCATGGATGGAACTGGAGAGCATTATGCTAAGTGAAATAAGCCAGTGAAAGAAAAATACCTCATGATCTCACTCATTTGTGGAATATAAAGAACATTATAAACTGATGAACAAAAGATAGATACAGAGGCAAAGAAGCATCAAACAGACTGTCAAACTACAGCAGGAGGGCTGAGGAGGGTTGTGCGGGGGCAGGGAGGTAAGAGATCAACCAAAGGACTTGTATGCATGCATATAAGCATAACCAATGGACGCAAGACACTGTGTGGGAGGGCATGTGGTGGGGGGGACGGGAAGGGACGGGGAGAGGGGAGAATGGAGGAAGGTCAATGGGAAAAAAAGGAGACATATGTACTATTATTTATAATACTTTAAACAATAAAATAAAAATTTAAAAAAGAGAGAGGAAAAAGAAAGAATAAAGGAGTTGGACAATAAGGTGAAGAAATCGGGGGCGGTGGAGAACAAATAGATAAAGTGATAGATGATTTAAGAGAAAAAGTAAGACAATTTGAAGATCAATATGAGAGCCCTGTGTCTAATAGGAGCTCTAGAGAGAAAGAAAAAAAGTGGGGGGGGGGGGGATGATGAGACACATTTTTCTTATAACACAATTTTTCAGAACTAAAGATTAAATCTTTAATTTAATTTAATTTACTCTCTAGATTAAAATGGTGAATCAGAAGGAATGAAAAAAGAACAGCACCAAGGCACATTGTCATGAAATTGGAAAACCCCAGGAATAAAGAGAACATTGTTTTAAGGTTCCAGAGGGAAAAACAGGTCACACACAAAGAATTATGAATCAGAATGGCATCATATTTCTCAATAGAAATTATGCAAGGCCGAAGCAAATGTGCTAATGATTTTATAATTCTGAAGAAAAATTAAATTTGGTACCCAGACAAACTATCAATAATGTTTGAGTGTAACCTAGAGACATTTTCAGACATTCGTATCTCAGAAATTATAATTTCTTCATGCTATTTCTTAGGAATCTGATAAAGGGTACATTCTAGCAAACCAAGAAAGTCGAAGGGGTCGGGGATAGAAGAGAGAGATCCATCCCAGAGGAGCTGCAAATAAGATTCAAAAAATAGAGCAATATATCTGGATTAGAGTGGAAGGGTGAAAAGCTCCAGGAGGAACTGTTTCAAGAAGGAAAAATTAAGTTAATTTGCTTGAGCACATGGAAAAATTGATAGGTATGTGTGATAAAGACATTAAAGCATTTGGGGGGAAATGAAAAGGAAACAAGTATTAACTCCAAAATGGTTGTACAAAATAAGAGGCATGGTTGTAGTGTATTACTGGACTTGGCAGTGAACATTATTTCCACTATCATAATACTCTAAGCACTGGTGATAGGTTTAAGCAAAATTTGTGATGCTATTATTTGGGGTGGTTGGAAATAAGAATTAGGAATGTGTGTGCAAGAACCAGCCCTCATTTACAGTGACAAGGAATTATGAGGTGATGTCCAAAATTACTACCAAAACTGTATCATATAAATTTATTACTTAGAAACATGATGCTAAATACCAGAAGAAATAGATAAATTTGACAGTGGTCACCTCTAGAATTGGGATTTGGTATTTGGTATTGGAGCAGGTGACTGTAATTTTTTATTTTTATTTTAAGCCTTAATGCATACGTTACTTTGATTGAAATAGTAATTTTTAAATATTTTTTCAAAAATGTAAATAGCCCTGTTTCTCTCTCAGAAAAAGAGAAAAAAAATAAGGTTCTAGCTATGTCCTTCCCAAAGGACTGACTAATGAACTAGATGCAGGAGGGGCTGAGGAGCCTCCTGAGTAGGACATCCTGACCAAGAGGGAGCCAGACACAGACAGCTGGACCCAATGCAGAGCCCTAGACCTCAGAAGGCAAGGGGAGCCCCCCATACACACAGCACACAAGCTGTCCCTTAGAATTTTTCTCACCCCAATTCCACCCTGGATTCCTGCCTGAGGGCTATGGAAAGGGAAGTACTACAAGCAGAAGCCTCAAGAGCTAATTCACTAAGACCTCTGTAGGGGCACCCAGCCCAAAGACAGCCCTACCTTGGGATCCCTCTAACAGAATTTGTCCTGCATGTGGGGAGATCCCTGGCACAGATACCTCCCCAGCCGGGCACCTTGAGAGCTCCAGCACATTGTGGCAGAGTCCAGAGGGACACTGAGGTGCTAGAAGACGTGGACATGTCTTCAGAGATTGGTTAGAGCAGGGCAGGAGTCTGAATAGACACATTGATTGATTGCTGACTGGTTATGAGCACATGCGGTTTTTGCAGCCACCCAGTAGGCTGTGTGAGCAGGTGGAGTGAGACGAGAAAGTTCAGCATCTTTCTGTCTGCATGGCCCTGTGGCCCTCATGAGCTGGAGACCTGGAAAAACAAATCTTCCTGAATGGGGTCCAAAGGTGCTGGCTCAGGCATCTGGCTCTTGCAGAGAAGTTCATGTGACCAGTTGGAGTGCTCTGGCCATGGGCAATCTTCCCAGATGCCAATCAAAGAGAACCAATTGCTGAGCAACTGCACAGACCCCTCTGAAACTCCCAGGTCACCGCTTACGAGCTACCAACTTAGCTCCACTAAGTCCAAGAAAGGGGCTCTGACCAGAGGGCAAGGCCTCGGGTGCCAGCACGATGGTCTGGGTTTCATAGTTTAGGAAGAACACGGGATCTTGGAGAAAAGAGCTTTCAGTGTTGGTGTCTGCTTTTCCCATGGCCAGATCCTCCATCTCGGGCCCCTGAGCACCTCCTCACCTGGAGCAGCCAAAGCCAAGTTGTGCTCTTGGTGCCTGGATACCAGGGAGGAAGCTCCCATCACCTCCTGGGAGGCAGAGCAGCGTTTTTGTGCCTCTTCCCTTCCTCTAGTGGTTCTGTTGTTACAATGGACAAGGGGAATTTTCCCTTTGAGGGTAAGTTCAGTTTCTAGAAGAGTAGGGAGACTCTCAGAGACATAATTTGAGCCCCTACCCTGTCCTATCCAGCCCAGATACTCCAAACCACACATCCCGCCCTGCCCCCCTTCCCCACCACCACCACCCCCCACTCAATGATAGAGCCTCTCCTAAGGAAGGCCCCTATTTTTTTTCATAGGTAGATCTCTTCCCTCTACTTAGATATTCCAAAATTGCAAGGATTAACCTTAGGCATCTATCTATAGTCCCCAAAGCACCAGACCTGGGCCAACAAATATGCTGGCACTCAATAAATATGACTTCCCTAGCCATTTCAACCCAAACAGCTAGTTTTGTAAGAAACTTAAAAATGGTCTTGTTGGGGAAAATAAAAAAGAAAAAGGTCAACTGTAATTGAAAAATAAAATTTAAAAAAAAAAAGAAAAATCTATAGGTCCTTTAAAGTGCTTTTGATATACTGTTCCTTGTCAGCCCCTTCCCTACCCGCCATGCATACTAAAGATACATAAATAAGATTCTATTAGAAGGCAGACATTTAGAATAACATATTTTCAGGGGATTTTTTTTTTCTAACAAAGCTTGGATGCCTGTGCCAGTTGTAAATTTATAGCTGATAATCCTCTGCCAAAAGTTCTTTGGGGTGTTCACAGCTGTGAAATACAATCTTTAGGTGACTACATATCCCCTTTGAGCTCCCAGTCTGATTCCAACAGCCTGTATTCCTGACAACATAACTCATCACAACAAGAATGAAATAACAAGAATATTTATTTCAGTTTACACACCACCCTTCACCTAAGAATCCCTGAGCAACTTCAAACACTGCTGAAATGGTTCCAAACCGTGTACCTCTCTAACTTTGATTTCGAAGCTAAAAAAGGAGTCAGTCTGTTGTGCGTAATTCCTTGGCAAAAATCATGCACTTCTCCATAATTGGAAACACTCAGTCCTGGCTGCTCTTCAATAATCTTCTCTCCTCTCCTTATACTTTCTTCTTTGCTGGGAAAATAATACATATTTGACATACTCTAGACCCCATCCTTAAATTTTATTGTTTTGTGCTTTGAAAATGTTTACACTGTAAAAATCGTCTTGCGACGTTGCAAGATTTGTTGAAATAACTTTTATATGGGTTATCTAAGAAATAGGAAATCCTGTGTCATCTAGGGTTTTGGTTAAACAGAAACCTCTCTCCTCCATTCCTTTATTTTTTCATCACTTGCACTTTCATTTTTCCATGAATTATAGCTATTTAATGACTTGTATCAGCCTTCTGTACTAGAAGGGAAACTTTTTAAAAAATAAGACCTGTATATTTGTATCTCTTCCCTTTCTATGCCAATGTCTCAAGGAACTTGTGCAGAGAGTATATAGACCTGTGATAGGTTGATTCATTTCTGAATTAAATTCATGATTTAAAATTTTTCTAAAATAAAATATGCTGTCAATGTCTACATTAAGGTACAAATGAGGGGGTAAAAACAGCTAAGCCCTACCTTTTATGCCATTGGACCTAAACTAACAGCTGCCAGTGGTGCCACCAGTGGAATCCAGGTAACTACACCTTCCAGCACAGGACCCAGTCCTCCTGCTTCAGTTCAGTACAGGAGAAATAAGTTTCCTTATTTCTAGTGATAAGGGAAATTCGTCAGAGATCATGGATGTTTTCAGCCTATTGCTAGGCAGATAAAATGCTAACTCTCTTAAAAAAAAACCTTGGCTCTTAGTCACTCATTAAATCTAAATAAGGAATCTACTATGTGTCAGACATTGTGCTAAGGGACTGAGAATACAAGAATGTGAAGTGCCTTGCTCTGCCCTTGGGGAACTTGTAGTCCAGGGAGAGAGACTATTAGTGAAACAGGAAAGAACAGGAAAACACTGTAAGTGGCGTGACTTAGAAGTCATAATTATGCACAATGTGGAGGTGGCTCCATTTATTTGATCCCTACCTGACTGATGCTTCCTCCCAACCAAAAGCTGGGCTGTACTTTACAACCCTGGGCT